>NC_141876.1:341286594-342536594 GCF_056163025.1 Triticum urartu | reverse complement strand
GGTGTGACCGAAGGGTTCTAATCGGTAGCACTGAGATCAAAAACCTAGATCAACATAATGAACTTGGTATGAACGAATGGAATGGATCGGTCAGACCGAAATTCACTAAGAGGTTTTGGAAGTTAAGCCCTTGACAGATTGGCGACTCTGAGTGCTCCTCACCCGGAGGGTCTGAATTCGACTTGTTCAAACTTTGTGATGTAGCATGAATAGAGTTTGAGACGAGAAAACCATAGGTAGCTAGAGGGAGTTCTTAGGCATTCTTGTCCATCCATTTGGCTAAAAGAAAAAGACAAAACAAGCAAAACAACAAATGGATGTCCTCGAATGAGAAAACATGCAACCAACATGCTCACACGATCAGATAACAAATAAAATATGGGACAAAGCATGCACAAACACTCTAGCATCTATCAAGCAATTGGCGATGACTAGGTCATCTATATATGAGTATATTGACTGAGGAGTCAAATGAGAACATTTGATCGTAGGTCATACTCATCGTTTAAGAACAAGTGGGGTTACCACTTTTACATAAAGCATTGTTGTGTTCACACCATTAGAGTTGCTTTAGCTCAATTCTTAGAGCAAAGCTCCCCCTAGATGTGATATCCCCCCTAAGAGGGATGAACTAACCTTGGGTTTTGTCGATGATGACTTCATGTAGGTGTTGAAGATCTCGATGTTCAATGTTGATGTAGATCATTTGGAGCAATCCATTGGAGTGAGTTGCACTTTCAATACCTACATGGGTTAGTCCCACAAGGAACATACAAGGATATCCATTGACATAGAGTTAAATCCACATGTGATGTTCTCCATTAAATCATTAGGTTACCTTGTCCCTTGTCTTACCAACAAGAGGGTTTGTGACTCCTTGAACTTGTGCAAGATGTGAAATTTGATTACACTTGTCCTTGCCAAATGAATATGAGTGAAGTATGTTGGCGGAGTCACCCTCAAGAACTCTCTAGTTCTTCTTCTTTGGGATCCATGTCATCTTGATGGGAATCCTTGGGGTTGTAGTCGTACCTGATGAAGTAGAACTTAATGTAGTCTTGGGAACGCACTTGACCAAGGCCTTAAGAGCTTCTTCAAATGCATCAATTTCCTCCTGAAGCTCATACTTGCATTTTAGCTTGTGGTCTTGTGGTGGAAGATCATCTTGAGCTTGTGTCCCTTTGAAAGAAGTGGGATCATACTTCTCTTGTTGAGGAACAATCTTCGCCTGGGGGTATTGATCTTCTTCCCACTCAACTCCATTGGCATTGAACTTGCGTTCAAAACCAACACCTTGATTCTTCTGGTGCCTTCCTTGCTTGCATACAATTTCCTCAAATTCCTTACTCCCGGCAAGGCTCTTGGAAACACCTTTCTCTATAATTCCCTTCAATAAGCTATTTTCTTGCTCAAGTGTAACTTGGCTAAGAGAATCATTAGTGGAATCAAGAGAACTACTAGAAGCAACAACATTGGATTTAACATGATTATTGTTACTACTAGAAGAAGAATCTTTCTTACTCTTGTTGCTAGATTTTAATTGTGGCATGTAAGTAGACAAGAGTAAACGCTTGGCAATGCAAGAAGAACTTTTATTACAAAGATCATCATTCATTGCCTTTAAGAACCCATGCTCTTGCTCTAGATTGAGCTTTTCAAAGCGTAGCTTCTCATGAGTCTTTAAAAGCTCTTGATGATCTTATAAGGTAGTTTCATGAGCTAACTTAAGAGTGTTTAGTTCTTCAGTTAGATGCTCAATCTCCTTCTTATCATCGTCATTTGTTTTATCTTGATTAGCATGATTAATAGAAAGTTTCTCATAGTTTTCATTACTAGAGTTATCAAAAAGTAAATCATCATCTCCTAGCTAATCATCTTCATCACTATTGAAATCAACATACTCAGGGTGTGATACCTTTGGAAGCCATGAAGCATCTTCCAATCCCTTCATTCGGTGAGTCAAATATGTCATAGGAGTTGGATGACACAAGTGCGGGACCGGCAACACCTTCATCTTGAGTATATTCAGAGTCGGAGTGATAGCTTCTCTCGAAGTGGTTGTCAGAGTAGGAGCCGGATACCCATTCACCAACATGAGCTTGATGTCTTAGTCTCGTGTAGCTCTTTGATGACTTGTCCTTCCTTTCTGAATCCTTGCTTATACGAGAGGATCTTCGTTCATAATGATCATCTCTACTCCTTCTTTCTCTTGGTGGTGATTCTTCTCTTTTGCTTCTCCTTTTATGTGAGTCTTCTCTTATTTTGTAGGGAGTCGTACACTCACTTGAGTAGTGTCCGGGTCTTCCACAATTGTAGCAATTGCGACCACGACTAAAAGATCTTTTGTCATTGTAGGACCTTGACTTGGAACTTCTTTCTTTGCTTCTACTCTTGTAGAAATTGTCGAAGTTCTTCACCATTAGGCTCAATTATTCATTGAAGACTTGTTTCTAACTTGATGATGTAGGAGCGTCACATGAAGCTTTGTAAGCACCACTAGACTTGTTGTGAAGCTCTTATTTATCCTTGAGCGACATCTCATGAGCAAGAATTCTACCAATGACTTCTGTTGGCTTGAGATCTTTGTAATTGGGCATCATTTGGATCAATGTGCATACGGTATCATATTTTCCATCCAAGGCTCTTAGGATCTTCTTGATGATGAATCTGTCGGTCATCTCTTCACTTCCTAAGCCAGCAATCTCATTTGTGACGAGAGCAAGCCTAGAGTACATTTCAACGACACATTCACCATCCTTCATTTTGAACTTGTCAAGTTGACTTTGAAGCACATCCAATTTGGATTCCTTGACGGAGTTGGTACCTCCGTGCATATCAATCAAAGTATCCCAAATTTCCTTTGCATTCTCAAGACGGATGATTTTGTTGAATTCTTTGGGCATAATCCGTTGAAGAGGATATCGCAAGCTTGAGCATTGTATTACAACATCTTCAATTCTTCCATGGTAGCTTCACGATTATGTTCCCTTCCATCGAAGAATTCACCTTGCAAGACAATACACACAATAGCCCAAATGGTGGGGTTATGTCCAAGAATATGCATTTTCATCTTATGCTTCCAACTAGCAAAATTAGTGCCATCAAAGTAAGGACCTCTACGGTGGTAATTTCCCTCGCTAGACGCCATACTCTCCTAGGTTGTGAAACCAAGGCTATGATCACCAAAGCTATGTAAATCAAGGCAAATGGAGACCAAAGCTCTGATACCACTTGTAGGATCGAAAGTAGGTGTAGAGGGGGGTGATAAGACTACTTGACCAAATAAAAATCTAGCCTTTTCCCAATTTTATGTCTTGGCAGATTTTAACAACTTAGCACAAGTCAAGCGATCAACCTACACATGCAATTCCAAGAGTACAACACCGGAATGTAAATAATTGCATATGAAGGTAAAGGGAGGGGTTTGGAGTGGCAAACACAATGTAGACACGGAGATTTTTGCTTGGTTCCGATAGGTGGTGCTATCGTACATCCACGTTGATGGAGACTTCAACCCACGAAGGGTAATGGTTGCACGAGTCCACGGAGGGCTCTACCCACGAAGGGTCCATGAAGAAGCAACCTTATCTATCCCACCATGGCCATCGCCCACGAAGGACTTGCCTCACTTGGGTAG
This sequence comes from Triticum urartu, assembly GCF_056163025.1. Taxonomy (NCBI): domain Eukaryota; kingdom Viridiplantae; phylum Streptophyta; class Magnoliopsida; order Poales; family Poaceae; genus Triticum; species Triticum urartu. The sequence goes on along the minus strand of NC_141876.1, from coordinate 342,532,957 downwards.
ATCTTCACAAAGTAAGCGATTTCCTTGCCCTTACAAACTCCTTGGTTCAACTCCACAATCTTGATGGAGGCTCCCAAGTGACACCTAAGCAATCTAGGAGACACCACTCTCCAAAAGGTAATACATGGTGTGTTGATGATGAATTCCTTGCTCTTGTGCTTCAAATGATAGTCTCCCCAACACTCAACTCTCTCTCATGGATTTGGCTATGGTGGAAAGATGATTTGAGTGGAAAGCAACTTGGGGAAGGCTAGAGATCAAGATTCTTGTGGTTGGATTGGAATGTCTTGGTCTCAACACATGAGTAAGTGGTTCTCTCTCAGAAAATGAATGGTGGAAGTGTAGGCATGTTATGATGTCTCTCTCACACATGGAGAGGAGGGTGGAGGGGTATATATATAGCCTCCACACAAAATCTAACCGTTACACACAAAAGAGCCAACTCGGTCAGACCGAATATGTGAACTCGGTGAGACCGATTCAGTTCAAAATGTGAACAATAGGGTTTTTGGTGGGATCGACATGATCAATTCGGTGGGACCGATGAGCTAGGATTAGGGTAAAATCTCAACTCGGTTTGACCGATTACACAAACACGGTGAGACCAATTATGGTAATAAGCAAACAGAGAGCTGGTCAAGCAAACTCGTTGGGACCGATTGCTCCTTTCGGTAAGACCGAAACGTTACGAAAGGGAAATAGAGAGTTTGCATTGCAAACTCGGTGGGACTGATTGCTCATTTTGGTGGGACCGAAACATTACTAAGGGAAACAGAAAGTTTGCAATCCCATCTCAGTGAGACCGAGATCCCTATCGGTGAGACCGAACCGATTAGGGTTTCTGGCTATGGCTATGTCAAGTGAACTTGGTGGCGCCAGATGAATCAAATCAGTGGGTCCGAGTTTGACTTTAGGTTTAGGACATATTTGGATTTGTGAAGATGGTTGAGGGCTTTGGAGCATATCACTAAGCATTTTGAGCAAGGAGACCATTAAGCAACACCTCATCCCCTTTTAATAGTATTGGCTTTCCTATGGACTCAATGTGATCTTGGATCACTAAAATAGAAATGAAGAGTCTTGATCTTTGCTAATATTTGTCCTTAGCATTTTGAGGGGTCCACATCTCTAGTGCATGCCATGCCAATCATTGAACTTTCTGAATTAATCATCTTGAAAGGATATTAGTTCAATGAGCTATATGTTGTTATGAATTACCAAAACCACCCAGGGTTAAGTTGCGCTTTCACTAGTTTTAGAAAATAGGTTATTGCAGCCGCTTGCAAACCACGAAAAAAGAACTGCACTGACTACAAGCAAACAAATAAACAAGACAACAAGGACATAAATAAGCAAGAAACTTACACCAGGCTATCACGGCTATTACACATATTACATCCACTAGGCATCAAAGTTCGCCACCAGTGCAAATATAGGGAACAAAGCAGCATATCACATACACTGGTTGTCAAAGTTGGCGACTAGTGCAAATAAATGCTACAGCAAAACAAGTCTAGAACTGAAACCACTTCAGAAGAGCTGAAGGAACAATATCCTGGGTACCCATAATGCTGGCAAGATGGTTAGCAAGCTTATTAACTTTCTCTTGTTTGGTGCTTAAATCCTCCAGCGCTTGCTGTTGCACATGAAAGTATGCTTTTGAATTCTGCAGGGACTTCCTTAGTCCTTCGGCTTCCTGTCACAGCACATTTGATCGGTGTCCTTCAACTTGAAGTTGAGATTCAAAAAGACGAACTGATTCAGGTAGCGAGTTCGAAGAGCTTGTGCCAGCAGTAGTGGCCAGTAACTCGAACACAACATCAAGACATGACTTTTGGGTTGTCTCACTACCGTCAAGATAGTTTTTATCAGCTTTCTTGGAGACCAACAGGGATGTCTCACTATCTTGAACCTTATCTGCATTACTTCCTTTACCATTGCATAACGGGGTACTCTTCTCCAATATTTTATCCGCGTTCTAAAAGAGAAACAAGCACACACATCACAGGTTTACCATGTTGTATATGAAACTCATTTTGGTAAATCATTTCAGTAGTAAAGTGGACATGATAACAGCATGAAACAAACATATATCTATGTACCATGCTCACTGTATGGTCTATATCATTCTAGTTTTTGTTGCCAAATCAAGATAGAGACACAGTTCAAATAATATTTGTTTAAGACAAAGCAGAATAGACAGAATTAAATTGTGCGAAACTACAGAGCAATAACAACACTTGTAATGTGCATGACATGAGAACATAACTGTTTATTCAATTGAAACTAAAATCAAGAAAGAGCGAGTTACAACGGGATACCAGTTAAAGAAACAGGTTTAAAACATACCTGTTGTGCCATTGGAGTTTCAATTCCATCTTTCAAATTCGTAAATAGTTGGTATGAGTAAATATAGTGATGCAAGAGCAAAGGAGTATGAACCATAGCTACAGAACCTGACCTAAGAACAATTCTTCTTCTACTTTAAGCGTTGAGTTGGGGTTCAGAGTGGTGGTCCTCGTGCTTTGGGCACTGCAGTTCCCTTACTAACTGCTCGTGCTTGGGTGCTCTGTGGTGGAGACAGTGTTGTGTCAATTGGAACTAGGTTACTATTTGCTGGAGTTGGGGTTAGAAGGCGCGTAGCTGGTTCTCTGTCCAACTGGGTAGGGGTACAATCTGCGAGACTCTGGGTTATGTGTGGTGGGTCTGTTTCTTGGGAAAGTACAACCGTGGTTCTATCTCCATCGACTGGTAGCACTATCTTTTTTGAAGACCGTATTGTTACTCCCTTAGATACTGCCATTACCCTCTCCAATTCAAATGGCTGATAAACAAGAAAAGTAATTGAATGTACAGACATTGTATGATAGATAGGTGCAATGGATAGTGGGGAATAAAATAGGGCATGAAATAATTCACATTTATGTTGTCTAACAAAACAGGATAGCATGACACAATTTCACATATATGACGGCTAACTAAACAGGATAGCATGACACAATTTCACATATATGATGGCTAACTAAAAGGATGGAAATACATAGTTCAAAATATGATGACTATGTAAACATGATGACATGATATAACTATATAATGTGTTTATTAAATAGGTTGGCATGCCATAATACACATACATGCCGCCTATGGAAACATGATAGCATCATATAATTCACGGATAGAATGACATAATTCAAAATATGATGACTATAAACACTAAATAGGATGAGATGATATAACTATATGATGTCTTTATCAAATGGTTGGCATGCCATAATTCAGATAGATGATGTCTATGTAAACATGATGGCATGATAAAATTCAAATATATGATTTATATACTAAGCAAGTAAGCAGATGGCAATCGCATATATAATGTAAAAAGTAAGCAATGCAAGACAACATATGCATGACATGAGTAATATAACCTTGCCAAGTTTGAGCATAGACCTTAGGGGAGAAATAGGACTAGTCATCTGTCTTTGAATCCTCCTCTGAGGAGCTATTTGTAACCAGCAAGATGTCTGCTTCGGAAGGTAGCATTGTCTGCTCTGAATACCTTGTTTTCACTCTAGATACTTCCATCACCGCTTCAAATGGCTAATGCACAGGAAGAGTAGTTGAATATACAAACATTGTCGACGAATGGAATACGTAATACAAGAAAAGGATAGCATGATATAATTCACATATATGATGATTGGTTAAACAACATGGCATTGCATAATTCACATATATAATGCCTTGCAACAAGATAGCACTGCATAATTCACATATAAAATCTCTTGCAACAAGATGGCATTGCATAATTCACATATATGGTAATTACACACTAAATAGGTGGCATTCACACAAAGCATGTCTAAACTAAGAAAATGGCATAGCAATGCAAGACACCATATGCACGATATGAGCAACATAACCCTACCAAGTTAGAGCATACACCTCGGGGGGGATAGGATTGGTCGTTTATGTCTGAATCCTCCTCTAAGGAGCTATCCGTAACCAGCGAGATATGTGCTTCGTATGATAGCATAGTCTACTCTGAAGACCTTGTTTTCACTCCAAAATTTTCCATCACCGTGTCAAATGGCTGATGCACACGAAGAGTAGTTGAATTTACTAACATTTTTGACAAATGTAATACGTAATGGAAAATAATATGGCTTGATATAGTTCACATATAAGATGCCTGGCTAAGCAAGATGGCATTGCAAAATTCACATATATGATGCCTGGCTAAACCATATGGCATTGCATAATTCACATATACAATAAAGAAACTAAACAAATGTCATTCACACAAAGCATGTCTAAACTAAGTAGATGACATATTTGATGCATAAAGTAAGGAATGCAAGGCACCATATGCATGATATTACCAACATCAGCATGCCAAGTTAGAGAGAAGACCTCAGGGGGTAAATAGGAGTGGTCTTCTCCTTCTGAATCACCTCGGAACAGTTATCTTCCTCTTGATTACAATCCGAAATGGGTGGAGGGGGGCTGCCTTTGCGCCCACCATGGAGTGACGTCTGCATGAAATTTTATTGCCACACAAGGCTCATATCTTTTGCTCTACATGTTCAGTTCCATTGTGGACAATAACTGACACGCATAGGAATAAAACATAGTGTGATTATGTAAGGAGCGCATGCAGAAATCCAGAGTGATGGTAGAAACCTATGGATAGACCCAAAACCAATGATAGCAGGCAGATAATAACTTCAGTTAAAAAATACTGATAATGGCTTCTTTACTGTTTGCTTCCCACCCAACATGAAACTCATAGTAGACACTAGAGATTAACCAGATAGTAGACAAACACTATTGATTGCGGCCCCGATATGTACCCCACAACCATTTAAAAACTCAAGTTTGAGAATTAGTTTGGAGCTGACTCAGATTCTAATCAATCAATAGGATGATAAAGTAGCATGTAATATTAAGGGATGCATAAAGTAAGCAGGCATGAAAGAGTGCGACCTCTCTTGTGGACCCGTTTAGTCCTCGAGGTCATCTGCCTGGTTGATGATGGTAATGCAGTTGTTGTGGCTGCCGACGGCGGGGAAGAAGATTTGAGGTGGTGAAAGACAGTCTAGAGGGCGGATACCTACTGTGGTAGACCCTTCAGTCGTTGGAGCAGCTGAGCTGGGGTGGACAACGACGCAGCAGGAGCGGGACAAACCACACAAGGTTTTATTAGACAACTATCTGTAAGAGAAGTAATTCTGTAAGGACTCGTTTGAATTGGAGGATTCTAACAATGCAGGGATAGGAAATACACAGTAATAGGATAGGAATGCATGTGCAAAGAATTTAAAATCACAGGATTTCTGTTAATCTGGGTGTTTGGTTCACAGGAATTGGAAGGTCACAGGAATGCAAAGAAGCATTGTCAAATTAAGTAAAACCACAAGAAAATGTACAATTATAATGCTATTATGCTACTATCACTTAGTCTTGTTCTTCATGAATAGGAATTTGAAAAAGAGGGCCAAGTGGATATTAAAATTCCTATGGTTTTTGTTTGATAGAGACACTAAAGGAACAAATCCTACAGTTTTCCTTCGCTCCATTCCTTTTAACCAAATGCATTAATAGTAGTACCATAGGAAACTTCCAAATTCCTATGTGTTTCCTACATGTTTCCTTTCAACCACTGGCAATTCTAGTAGGCAGGCTTGAACAGGGAAAAGCCTACACTCAAAAAATGTTTTTGTGCTACTTCTACTACTTTGGACCCAGGCCACTGCCCTACTAGCTCAACTCCCAGGCCCATCTACAAATGCACAGCTCAAACACGCATAATCAAATAATGATGGCATTCAAGAGAGTCCATCATGAATAGCTAAGTTACCTGGTACCTCACTGCTTGTCATATAGTAGGAGAAACTAATCGTATTTCATGTTACTATGTGTGCTCAGTGGACAATACATATAACATGTATAGTAAAAATGCGATGCAACAAGTGTACAACCTCTTTGGCGAAGCCATGTCGAACTCAACATGATTGGGTTGGTCGGTGAGGATGCTCCGGCTGATGTGGCTGTCGGAGGAGGGGGAAAAGATCTTAGGTGTTGGAGCAGCTCCGGTAAGTTGTACGACAGCGAGGCTGAAGCAGGACAAGAGAGGCAACGTTAACCTGAGTGGAATCCTAATAGCATCTCCAAAAGATGATGTAAAATACATAACCACAAAGTGCTAGATGTAAAATACATTAGCCACTCATCTCTGAACTTAAATGTCGAAACTGAATTTAACTAGCGAAACTGAATTTTACTGTCGAAACTGACCGCACTAGTAGCACAAAAGCAGTAGCAGCACCCAGAGCGGCAGCACGTGCGAGAGCCGAGGTAGCTGGTCATGTAGCAGCATCTCGGGTAGCAGCTGCAGGGGCTCGAGGGGGAGCAGGATCTTCTACTCATGCAGCAGCAGCGCGAGCAAGAGTAGAGCAGCATCACAAGTAAGAGCTAGAGTGAGAGCAGCAACGCGAACAAGAGCAAGAGCAAGAATAGACCAGGCAAGGGACGAAGAGCAAGAGCAGAGCAGTAGCGCGAGAGCCAAAGCAACGACATCTCCTACCGATGTGGACGCCATCGCCGAGCGAGCGACACCGTGGAGGAGGTGGCCGGCGACGCCGCCGTGGATGGAGCCGCGCCATGTCAGCTCGGGACCGAGCGTCAGCAGCACCGTGAGATTGAATCAACAAGAAAATGAAGCGATTAGTGTAGAACCTCTTTGGTGGCGCTGATTAGTCCTCAGCTTCATCCAAGGAATCGGTGATGATGATGCTCTTCTAGTGGTGCAAGTGAAGACGGCGGTGTGGGAATGGAGGTGGCACGAAATACGAGGGTAACATCAGGGCAGCTCCTTGGAGGTGGATGACGAGGTGGCTGAACCAGCGGGGCAACGAGATCGACGATGGATCCTCATCCGGTGCGGTGAATGAGGGACGTCGAGGTGTTGTTGTGGACGACGTCGTCGGGGAAGAGGCTCCGGTTGGGTGGGCGGACGGAGTCGGGTGTGGGGCTTTGCGGGTTTTTGTGGCCTCGATGTACGAATGGGGGGTGGAGGGGATGATAGGGGGAACTGATAACCCACAAGTATAGGGGATCGCAACAGTCTTCGAGGGTAGAGTATTCAACCCAAATTTATAGATTCGACACAAGGGGAGCCAAACAATATTTGAAGGTATTAGCAGCTGAGTTATCAATTCAACCACACCTGGAGATTAATTATCTGCAGCAATATGAGCAGTAGCAAAGTAGTTTGATAGTTTTAATAGTAGTGACAGCAGCAACGGTAATAGTAACAGTGATAGCAGTAATTTGTAGTAAGTTTAACAGTGATGATAGCAGTAGTAACTTAGCAGAAACAATAAGGATAAATTCATAGGCATTGGATCGGTGACTTGTTGGATGATATTCATCATGTGACAGTTATAACCTAGGGCGATACGGCTCAAACTCCAATTCATCGATATAATGTAGGCATGTATTCTGTATATAGTCATGCGTGCTTTATTAAAAGAACTTGCATGACATCTTTTGTCCTACCCTCCCATGGCAGCGGGGTCCATATTGGAAACTAAGGGATATTAAGGCCTCCTTTTAATAAAGAACCGGAACAAAGCATTAACACGTAGTGAATACATGAACTCCTGAAACTACGGTCATCACCGGTGAAAGGGTCTATATAGTTGACTAGAGGGGGGAGGTAAATAGGCAACTAACAATTTTTATCTTTTCTTTACTAATTTAAACTTTGCATCAAACTAGGTTGTCTAGATATGCAACTAGGTGAGCAACCTGTATGATGCAAAAGCAACAAGTAAACAAGCAAGCACGAGAGGTAACACAATATAAGCTTGCACAAGTAGAGTTACGAAATAACCAAGAGTGGAGCCGGTGAAGACGAGGATTTGTTACGGAAGTTCCTTCCTTTTGAGGGGAAGTACGTCTCCGTTGGAGCAGTGTGGAGGCACAATGCTCCCCAAGAAGCCACTAAGGCCACCATATTCTCCTCACGCCCTCACACAATGCGAGATGTCGTGATTCCACTATTGGTGCCTTTGGAAGCAGCGACCGAACCTTTAAAAACAAGGTTGGGGCAATCTCCACAACTTAATTGGAGGCTCCCAACAACACCACGAAGCTTCACCATAATGGAATATGGCTCCGCAGTGACCTCAACCGTCTAGGGTGCTCAAACACCCAAGAGTAACAAGATCTCCAAGGGATTAGTGGGGGGAATCAAATTTCTCTTGGTTGAAGTGTAGATCGTGGCCTCCTCAACCAATCCCTAGGAAATCAACAAGTTTGATTGGCTAGGGAGAGAGATCGGGCGAAAATGGAGCTTAGAGCAACAATGGAGCTTAGGGATGGAAGAGGTGGTCAACTCGAAGAAGAAGACTCCCCTTTTATAGTGAAGGAACAAATCCAACCGTTATCCACCAACTCAGCCTGCGACAAGCGGTACTACCGCAAGGGCCCGGAGTACTACCGCGAAGCACTGTGGTACTACCACTGGCACATCAGGGGCTAAAACTAGTCCTGAAGTGCTAAGGCAGGGAGCGGTAGAACCGCTGGCGCGGTACTACCGCGCCCCCCTTGCGATACTACCGCAAGGCAAGATTAGACTAGGTTGGGAAGGCACGGACATATAAAAATACATCCGTGGCAACTTCCGCTGAGTTACAATCTATGCAAAAATCTGACACGGTACTACCGCAAGACTGGAGCGGTACTACCGCGTAGGGCACGGATGTAAAAAGTTACATCTGCCCCTACTTCTGCTCGTGCTGTTGTGCAGGCTTGAGGCCATGGTACTACCGCCTCCAAGAAGCGGTACTACCGTGAGCTCCTGCGGTACTACCGCGCCCATGGCTGGTACTACCGCAGGGGCCTGCGGTACTACCGCTCTGAGGTGCAGTACTACCGCATGCCCCAGTTCAGCAACACTAGGAATCCTTCATTTTGCAGAGATACAGAGAGACGGAGGATGCTGCAAGGAGCCAAAGGAAAGGTGGTACAGAAAGGAACAGACGTGTACGTGATGATTACATCCAATACTTTCCAATGCGGACCCCCCTCTTAATAGTACGGCTTTCCTACAACTCAAATCCACCGAAAAGAAACATAGAGAAATGCCATCTTCAATGATCTTTGAGAGGAACCAAATCGTCTTGTGCTTAGGCATGATATAACTGAAATGCTCATGCACATGATTAGTCCACAAAAGCATTGTCATAAATTACCAAAACTACTAAGGGATACATATGCCCTTACAACCAGGAGTGGGCCTGGTTGTTGTCACTCCGGGGTTGCCGGATCATGACCATAGTAGGTGACTATAACTTGTAAGATCGGATCTAAAACATGGATATAATGATCAATTCATAAACGGCTCAGATCTGAAATCATGGCACCCGGGCCCAAAGTGTCAAGCATTAAGCATGGAAAGGTCATAGCAACATCAATCTAAGAACATAGTGGATACTAGGGATCAGGCCCTAACAAAACGAACTCGAGTACATGATGAATCCCATCCAACTGCTCACCGACCAGCGAGCCTACGAAGGAATTACTCACTCCCGGTGTGGAGCATCATGGAATTGGTGATGGAGAAGGGTTGGTTTTCACGAAGAACGAAGATCCCCCTCTCCGAAGCCCCAAACGGACTCCAGATCTGCCCTCCCGAGGAAGAACAGGGCTTGGCGGCGGCTCCATCTCGTGGATCATGATAATTCTCTATCCCTGATTTTTTTTTCTGGAATAATGTGATTTTATGGTATCAAGGGGGTCATCAGCGGGCCACCAGGTGGGTACAACCCACCTGGGCGTGCCAGGAGAGGGGGGCGCCCCCGGGTGGGTTGTGCCCACCCAGGGGCCTCTCTCTGGTGGGTCTTGGCTCCAGAAATTATTATTATTGGTATAAAAAATCCTCGCAAAGTTTCGTTCCATTCCGAGAACTTTTATTTCTGCAAAAAAACACCATGGCAGTTCTGCTGAAAACAACGTCAGTCTGGGGTTAGTTTCATTCAAATCATGAAAATTAGAGTCCAAAACAAGATGAAAAGCGTGAGAAAAAGTAGATACGTTGGAGACGTATCAACTCCCCCAAGCTTAAACCTTTGCCTGCCCTCAAGCAATTCAGTTGATAAGCTGAAAGTGAGAAAGAAAAACTTTTACGAACTCTTTTGCTCTTGTTTGCATAAATAAGCTTAAACAACACCCAGGTTTTCAGCCAACATTATAAGTAACCATGTCAACAATAACTCTTAAAGATTTTAATGATTCATATCAATGACATACTGGGCTAGCGAGCAATAATAAGATATCTCAAACAGCAACATGTTGTCAAAACAACCATGATATAATATGAAAATAATGGTATTTCGCTAGCCCTTTCTGAGACCGCAAAACATAAATGTAGAGCACCTCCTAAGTTCAAGCAATGACTAAACATTGTAATCCATGGTAGAAAAGATCCAGTCATGATGCACCCAACATTAGCTATACACAATGCATAAATCATGACCGCTGTGCTCTACTCATTTTCTGACGCTTGTTTATAGAAGGTGGTGACACAACATAAAAGTAAATAGGAAGTCCCTTCGTAGAGGGAAGCAGTGATTTGCAGAGGTGCCAGAGCTCAAGCTTTTAAAACAGAGATAAATGATTATTTTGAGACATGCACCCTTCTCATTCACTTAACGACCATCAGTTATCAACATCTTCCATGCTAAGCATGCTAGTGGCAGTTCCCAAGTGGAAAGTAAAGGTTTTGACTCCATTGGGAGTTTTTATTTGATTATTTAAGAGTTGAACTCTTTTTGTATTTTGCAGTTTGGGACTGGGCATCCCTATTACCGCCCATCTACTCGTGCGATGGCGAGTGAATAAACACTCGACCTGAGGATAACATGGTTAGCATCGAAGATATCGACCACCTCCTGTCATTCCATGAATGATCCAGGAACACAAAAAGGATAATTTTTAGAAGTTTTTAGAGGAGGCACATGAAAATTTACTTTGGATGACAGGGTAATACTGTATATAGGTAGGTATGGTGGACTCATCTGGAATAACTTCGGGTTCAAGGTTTTTGATGTACAAGCAGAATTCCCACTTAGTACAGGTGAAGGCTAGCAATTTAAGGTTGGGAAGCGGTCAGCTAGAGAGCAACAATGATCATAACCTGGCATTGTGCATAAGTAACATCGGACACTTGCATGAGTAGGATATTATCACCATGAACATAAATATTATAGAGGCTATGTTGGTTTTGATTCAACAAAATGCATGAACATGTTGACGATGACATGTAGCTAGGGTAGGATCATAGGCCTGACCTAGACATCCTACCCAAGGACACGGCCCTAGAGTCAAAGGCATTCAAAGCACAAGAAGAGAAACCGACTGAGTTATTGAGGAGTGCAATCCACTCGACCATCAACCTCACTCGGATACCCCAATTCCATTCTACCAAGAGAATGAGTCACTCGACGATACAAGAAATCACTCGGAGTAGAGAAGGCCTAATGTCACTCAGGATGGCAACGGTCAGGCAATCACTATGTAGACTTAAAGATCATTTATACTCCTTTATTGCTCGCGTTATCAGTAATGCTCTATCTTAATGTACATTGAACCCTTTGTAACATGGGCTGGCTGGAGTCCTGGCGCATTCTATATAAGCCACCCCCTTCACTGGCACAAGGGTTCGCACCCCCTGTAACTCTCACGCACAATCCACTCGACCTAGCCTCTGGGCACCGAGATGTAGGGCTGTTACTTCCTCCAAGAAGGGCCTGAACTCGTAAATCTTGCGTGGACAACCTTGCCGTAGCTAGGATCTTGCCTCTTCCTATGTACCCCCTATTCTACTGTCAGACTTACTCCCAGGACAGTTCGCGCCCACCTTGGGGCAGGTGTCTTAGCGAGTTCCGGTGAGGATGCAATTTTCCCGATCTCCATCATCATGGTTTCTGGTGGCGGTTTGGCTGAGGGCTGCGAGATCCATCTGGCGCGCTCGTTTTCATCGCTGACGACGCCGCCTGGCTCCAAGAGCCCCCCGTTGATGTCGAGACGCTCCCCGTCCACAGGGCGATGCACTTTCACGCGTGCGTCCGTGGCGTCCTTCTGCGGCAGCCGTCGACTCAGTATCGGTCAGCTCTCGCAGCATCTTCGGTCCCTGCTGCTCATCGTCGCAAGCGATCTGGTCGATCGTGACTTTAGCGGTGGGTAAAGCATATGGTGGCTCGTTAGTTGGCCACCCCTCAAGTCGTGGCAATCGAGCCTGACGAATCTCTCTATGGGCTATTCGACTGGCTCTGTCGAGACCCTGTCCGAGTGCGACAGCAGTGAACCTGCGGCAGAAGTCCTGATGGTCGACACGCCGTGCAACCCACCTAGTTTCCGCCGCAGCGGCGGCGGCGATGGTGGCGGCGATCCGTCGCGTGTTCACGAGGAATATCATCCAGAGGCCCTCAATTTGCAGTAGAGGGATGAGCTGCACCATCGCAACATGGAGGCGCTCCACACTCCCATCGTCGGAGAGACCTCTAAGGTTCGGGCCTTGGAGGCTGCGCGCCTGGCCACTTTGGCTGAGGACGCATGACTGGAGAACTTTCAGCATTCACTCGACGAGCACGCTCGACAACAGATCCCCGAATCCAGTCGACGACAACGACAATTGTTCCTGCCTGAACCTCAGGTATACCGCACTCTAATTCAGAATCTTACAGCTGCATCCCGTATAGGAAAGTCAATTTAGCCGTCCCAGTTAGAGGCTGGAAGAGGTTTGATGCAGATCCGAGCGCTACTCCGGGCAGCAGGAGAGCAAAACACAGTCGTTTCTCAGTCTCGTAACAGGATCCATAGAAGGTCTGTGGCGGCAGACACAATCCAATCGGCTCACAGCCCAAGATCGCCTCTGCAGCGTGAGGGTCGTGGGCACCGCCAATAGTAGTACTTGGGTCAAAACCACGAGCAGTATGATCATCGGCTCGGCCGTGACGACCGCCGTCGAGTTCCTACGCCCACTCTGAGGGGTGGATCATACGCGCACCGGCAGTATGATGACATGCTCCCGTATAGTGATGAGCGGAGGGTTCCAGTCGACCCAAGAGAGCCTGGATTTGATGCGAGGTCAGTTTTTATACAAGGTCTGGTCGACAAAAACCGAGCACACAGAGAAGGGTTGGACAGAGACCGTCCGACTAGCAGGAGACTACATGTCTCCGGACCTGAATGCTTCAGCAGAGCCATCAAAGCCGCTGAGATCCCTCCGAACTTTAGGTTGGCAATAGGAGTGAGCAAGTTCACCAGTGAGTCTAAGTCAGACACTTGGCTAGAAGATTATCAAGTGTCTGTGTAGATTGGCGGTGGCAATGATGATGTGGCCATGAAACATCTCCCCTTGATGTTGGAGCAGGGGCGGACCCAGGACAAAAATGACCCGGGGTCCCATGTCTATCACATATATGTGGATATCAAGTCATAATACATATAAAAGTACCACACTTAGCAATACAATATACCTAGAATATGATATGACCATGAATATGATTACCAAAGGTCCAAAATAAAGAATTCACCTCAAATATTAATTGATTGTAGGAAATTGAACAGTAAAGGAGAATCAAAGTGCCCAATTTGTGAATAAATTATAACTGGTGATGAGAAAATGCAGCACTTGATCTTCATTGCCAAGAAATCGAAAGAAATGAATCCACTTAGCAACTAGGTATACATATTAATTACAGTTATGTAATAAGTAGGTTAAAACCATTAACTTTCTAAATGGTTTCCTACGTTCTTTCATGGCCTCAAAGAGAACACAATTACTAGATCATTAGTAACCTTCCTCATTTAGCTTTTCTCCACATAACAAATAAGGTTGTGCATCAAGGCATCATCACCAAGATGAGTGCACAAATATGGCTTCACAATTCTCATAGCTGAAAAAGATCTCTCAAATGTAGCAGTGGCAACAGGAAATACTAGTATTAGCTTCAAAAGTCGATAAACCAATGGATATACAGTATGTTTCTTCCTCTGCATCATTTTTTGAGAGAGCTTAAACCAGAGGAGCGATCGTCTGCTCGGACATCGGCAATGTAAAGATGAAGGTGATGCCTAAGGTCCCTGAATTCTCCATCATCAAATTCTTTTGAATAAAGTATAGCTAGACTCATCAAATGTTCTAAATTGAAATCACGGAATGATTTATTTGGGCTCAAAGCCGCCGAGCAGACAAGTAGTTCAGAATTTTTTGCAAAAAAAACTATGAATCATGTGTACACACATAACATGAACATGAATTGCAATTGCACGATTGTAAAATAAAACTTACATGACATGTTGCCAGTGTTTCCTATCGTCCTAGTCTCCTGGAGTATTGAAATATTTTTATACACTGACAACTACAATAGTCAAATAGTCTAAAAACCAATACAATCAAAATTTCTAGTCTTATTCAGTAGCCCTAATTTCCTAGGTTTAGATAAACAAAGCCAGAATTGAAACATAATTTGGAAATTGCAATAGAGGCGGACACACACTACAAGATACCTATTATTTGTTTCTTCACTGATTAGGGGAATTGGGGCGATATGGTGATATGCGGTGACTGCAAGCACGGTGTACAGGTGCACTAAGCGCAGCGGCGATTAGATGAACAGGCGAGGCGACAGGCGAAGGCGCGTACGTGTCAATGAATGATCCATTGATCGATCAATGTATGTACTGGGCCTTTTCCAAGGCGTCACGTGCTGCCTGTCGGCTGGGCCGTCTGGGCCCTAGTTGCCTAGTTGTAGCCTTTTGGTTTGTACGGGTGTCCCTTCAAAAAATTTAGGGGTGTCCAAGCCTACGCGGGCTCTATATGTATAAGGTAAGATGATTTTTTACCCGATGTCATGGACTACCTGCTGGCCCAACATGGGCCCGCCCCTATGTTGGAGGGTTCGGCCAGTGCTTGGTTGAATCAATTGGCCCCTGGTAGTATATTCAGTTGGGAAGAGTTGGCGCCAGTGTTTGTCAGGACATTTGGAGGCACTTGCAAGCGGCCTGCAGGGCTGACTGAATTGCAGCGTTGTGTGCAGAAACCGAATGAAACTTTGAGGGATTACATCCAGAGATGGACCACTTTACACCACACAGTGGAAAATGTGTCACCACACCAGGCTGTTTGCGCCTTCAAGGACGGCGTCCAGTACAGAGAGCTTAACCTGAAATTTGGTCGGACAGGAGATATGACTCTGACTCGAATGATAGAGATAGACACTCGGTACGCTAACGACGAAGAAGAAGACCGACTCCGCAGTGGCAAGAACAAACCAGTCGCCCAGGACACCGGAGGAGGGAATTCCGGTCCGAAGCAAAAGCGTAAAGCCGAACCCGTAGGCCCTGATGAGGCCGCAGTGGTGACCCAAGGAAAGTTCAAAGGAAAAACTAAGGGGCCATGGGTACCCAAGATAGTGAAGGATCAAGCAGGAAATGATGTGCTAGATTTGCCGTGTCATATATACACTAAGACGGATGAAGAGGGAAACCTGGTTTAACCCAAGCATACCATTCGACAGTGCCGACTCCTAATTCAGAGCTTCCGAGAGGTCAGCCTAGTGAGAAAGAAAAGGAATCTGATAAGGATGAAGACAAAGAGGGGGCGATGGTTACCCTAACGTCAATGCCACTTTAATGATTTTTGCTGACATAGAGAGCAAAATTCGACTGAAAGTTATCAACACAGAAGTGAACATGGTCGCTCTGGCGACAACCACATATCTGAAGTGGTCCAAGACTCCTATCACATTCGACCAGTCCGATCACCAAGCGCACGTTGCTACCCCCGGGCGGCAAGCGTTGGTGGTCGACCCATTCGTTGGAGGCACCCGATTAACCAAGGTTCTGATGGATGGTGGTAGTGGTATGAACATTTTGTACGGTGAAACCCTCCGAGGGATGGGCATTCTGATGTCCAAACTCACCGAGAGCAACATGCGTTTCCACGGAGTCATTCCGGGGAAGAAGGCTGATTCACTCGGCCAAATCACCCTGGACGTGGTTTTCGGTGATTCCAAGAATTACCGCAAGGAAAAGTTGACATTTGAGGTCATGGACTTTCAAAGTGCCTACCATGCTATTCTAGGCAGGACTGCGTATGCTCGTTTCATGGCTCGACCATGTGACGTGTACCTCAAATTGAAGATGCCTGGTCCCAGAGGTGTGATTACTGATACGTCTCCAACGTATCTATAATTTTTGATTGTTCCATGCTATTATATTATCCATCTTGGATGTTTTCTATGCATTTATATGCTATTTTATATGATTTTTGGGGACTAACCTGTTAACCTAGAGCCCATTGCCAGTTTCTGTTTTTTCCTTGTTTTTGAGTTTACAGAAAAGGAATACCAAATGGAGTCCGATTAATGTGCCAATTTTTGAAGATTTTTTATGGACCAAAAGAAGCGCCCAGAGTAAAATAGCTGGGCCAGAAGAGTCCCGAGCCATCCACGAGGGTGGAGGGCGCGCCCTACCCCCCTGGGCGCGCCCCTGCCTCGTGGACGACTCGTAGACCTCCGTGATGTGAGACCGACGCAAAAAATTCCTATAAATACATAAACCCCCGAAAAGAAACCTAGATCAGGAGTTCTGCCGCCGAAAGCCTCTGTACCAACCCAAAACCAATCGGGACCCTATTCCGGCACCCTGTCGGAGGGGGGAATCATCACCGGTGGCTATCTTCATCATCTCGGCGCTCTCCATGACGAGGAGGGAGTAGTTCACCCTCGGGGCCGAGGGTATGTACCAGTAGCTATGTGTTTGATCTCTCTCTCTCTCTCGTGTTCTTGATTTGGCATGATCTTGATGTACCGCGAGCTTTGCTACTATAGTTGGATCTTATGATGTTTCTCCCACTCTACCTTCTTATAATGGATTGAGTTTTCCCTTTGAAGTTATCTTATCGGATTGAGTCTTTAAGGATTTGAGAACACTTGATGTATGTCTTGCGTGGGATACCCTTGGTGACAATGGGGTATTCTATTGATTCACTTGATGTATGTTTAGGTGATCAACTTGCGGGTTCCGTGACCTTGGGAATCTATGCATAGGGGTTGGAACACGTTTTCTTCTTGACTCTCCGATAGAAACTTTGGGGCACTCTTTGAAGTTCTTTGTGTTGGTTGAATAGATGAATCTGAGATTGTGTGATGCATATTGTATAATCATACCCGCGGATACTTGAAGTGACATTGGAGTATCTTGGTGACATTAGGGTTTTTGTTGATTTGTGTCTTAAGGTGTTATTTTACTATGAACTCTAGGGCTGTTTGTGACACTTATAGGAATAGCCCAATGGATTGATCGGACAAAATAACTTTGAGGTGGTTTCGTACCCTACAATAATCTCTTCGTTTGTTCTCCGCTATTAGTGACTTTTGAGTGACTATTTGTTGCATGTTGAGGGATAGTTATATGATGTAATTATGTTATCCTCGTTGAGAGAACTTGCACTAGTGAAAGTATGAACCCTAGGCCTTGTTTCAACGCATTGCAATACCGTTTTTGCTCACTTTTATCATTAGTTACCTTGCTGTTTTTATATTTTCAGATTACAAAAACCTAAATCTACCATCCATATTGCATTTGTATCACCATCTCTTTGTCGAACTAGTCCACCTATACAATTTACCATGTGTATTGGGTGTGTTGGGGACACAAGAGACTCTTTGTTATTTGGTTGCAGGGTTGTTTGAGAGAGAGACCATCTTCATCCTACGCCGCCACGGATTGATAAACCTTAGGTCATCCACTTGAGGGAAATTTGCTACTGTCCTACAAACCTCTGCACTTGGAGGCCCAACAATGTCTACAAGAATAAGGTTGTGTAGTAGACATCAAGCTCTTTTCTGGCGCCGTTGCCAGTGAGGTTAGCGCTTGAAGGTATATCTTTAGATCTTGCAATCGAATATTTTAGTTTCTTGTTTTATCACTAGTTTAGTCTATAAAAGAAAACTACAAAAAAATGGAATTAAGGTTGCCTCATATGCTTCATCTTTTTAATGTCCTTCGTGAAAAAAGGATTCCGATAATTGTGCCAAAGTGTTAGAAGAAGAATGTATTAAAAATGGCACTAAATCTTTGGATGATGAGCATGATTGCAATGTTTTAGTATGAATTCTTTGAATATCCATGATGCTAATGATATGCAAAGCCACAAGCTTGGGGATGCTATGTTTGATGAAGATGATATTTTTTGTCCCCCAAGTTTTGATGAGAAAATTTATTATGATGAAATCATCCCTCCTATATATGATGATTATTGTGATAACATGTATGCTATAAATAATAATGATATCCATGAAACTTATCATCATGATTTTAACTTTCAATTGGATTATACCTCACATGATAGTTATTTTGTTGAGTTTGCTCCCACTATTATGAATGAGAATAATTTTTCTTATGTGGAGAGTAATAAAAATGCTATGCTTGTAGATCATGAAAAGAATGCTTTATGTGATGGTTATATTGTTGAATTCATTCATGATGCTACTGAAAATTATTATGAGACAGGAACATATGCTTCTACATATTGCAATAATATCAAGTTTCCTCTCTATGTGTTGAAAATCTTGAAGTTTTGCTTCCTTTACCTTCCTATGCAAGTTGATTCTTGTTCTCATAAGTTGTTTGCTCACAAAATCCCTATGCATAGGAAGTGGGTTATACTTAAATGTGCTTGTCATATGCTTCATGATGCTCCCATTATGTTTCAGTTCTTATCTTTTATGTGAGCATCATTGAAATTATCATGCCCAACTAGAAAGGCATTAAAGAAAAGTGCTTGTTGGGAGACAACCCAATATTTACCCCTACTGTTTTTATGTGTTCACATGATAAAAGCTACTGTAACAATCATGTTTTATAGCTTTTGTTTCAATAAAGTGCCAAGTAAGACCTTTGGGATGGCTTATGGTGATAGTTGATTTGATCTTGCTGAAAAACAGAAACTTTTGTGCCCAGGAGATCAGTTTTCATTTTCAACAGAAGCGCGATAAAATATATATTCTTTTTGAAGAGGATTAATAAACAAATTTCCTAGGACTTCCTAATTTCTCTGAATTTTTGGAGTTACAGAAGTATTCGGGAGTTACAGATTAATACACACCGTTCTTATTTTGACAGATTCTGTTTTCAATGCATATTTTGCTTGTTTTCTAGTTTCTATGTCTTATATTGCTTAATATAAAGTGTATAAATGATATGGTACAGTAGGAATCATGTGAGATAAATTATGAATCTTGTCTTGACAGTACCTAGGTGGTGATTTGCTTTCTTATACTAACGGAGCTTAGGAGTTTTCTGTTGAGTTTTGTGTTGTGAAGTTTTCAAGTTTTGGGTAAAGTTTTGATGGACTATGGAATAAGGAGTGGCAAGAGACTAAGCTTGGGAATGCCCAAGGCACCCCAAGGTAACATTCAAGGACAACCAAGAGCCTAAGCTTGGGGATTCCCCGGAAGGCATCCCCTCTTTTGTCTTCGTTCATCGGTAGCTTTACTTGGAGCTATATTTTTATTCACAAAATGATATGTGTTTTGCTTGGAGTATCATTTTATTTTATTAGGATTTTATGTTATTTAGAGTAATGTTTTTCATATTTTAGTTGAATAAAAAGGTCAAGTATAGCCTTTACCATGCTTATTTTGCAACTCCATATGTTGTTGTTTTAAAAACAGAAAGTTTACTGTTATGTTTTGAATATTTGTGAATAGTGAGAACATGATAAAATCTTGAAATTTTTACACATAGAGTAACAACAAATTATCTACAGTGTGGTAATTTTTCATAATATTTGGAATTAAAGAAGTATGATTCTTCTTGCATTCTTTACAGACTATCCTGTTTAGACAGATTGCTGTTATGATTACATTGTTTGCATATGTTTGCTTGACTAATGATTCTATTCGATGATATGAGTATTAAATATGAAGAGGCATTTAGTATGCAATGTCAAATTATAATTTTAGTGATTTTCTACAGCAGAGAATGATAAGGTTTAGCATGGATTTATACTAACTTATCTCATGAGTTCTTGTTGAGTTTGGTGTGGATGAAGTTTTTAATATTTAGGGAAACCGTGATATGAATGGAATTAAGGAGACACAAAAGCTCAAGCTTGGGCATCCCTAGTAAATATTTCAAGAAGTCGCAAGCATCTAAGCTTGGGGATGCCCCGGTTGGCATCCCACCTTTCTTCTTCAACAACTATCGGTCAGTTTTGGTTGAGCCTAAGTTTATGCTTCTTCACATGATATGTGCTATCCTTGCAATGTCATTTTATTTTGTTTTGCTTGCTGTTTAAATAAAGTACTTCAGATCTGAAATTTTATTTATGAGAAGGAGTCTTCACATAGCTACATAATTATTCGACTATCATTGATCTTCACTTATAACTTTCAGAGTAGTTTGTCATTTGCTCTAGTGCTTCACTTATACCTTTTTAGAGCATGATGGTAGTTTTATTTTTGAAGAAATTGATGAACTATCAGTGCTTCACTTATATTATTTTGAGAGTCTTAAACAGCATGTTAATTTGCTTTGGTTATAAATTTAGTCCTAATATGATAGGCATCCAAGAGGGATATAATAAAAACTTTCATATAAAGTGCATTGAATACTATGATAAGTTTGATTCTTTATGATTGTTCTAAGATATGAAGATGATAATATTAGAGTCATGCTAGTGAGTAGTTGTGAATTTGAGAGATAGTTGTGTTAAGGTTTGTGAGTCCTGTAGCATGCACGTATGGTGAACCATTATGTAACGAAGTTGGAGAATGAGATATTTTTTTGATTGTCTTCCTTATGAGTGGCGGTCGGGGACGAGCGATGGTCTTTTCCTACCAATCTATCCCCCTAGGAGCATGTGCGTAGTACTTTGTTTCGATAGCTAATAGACTTTTGCAATAAGTATGTGAGTTCTTTATGACTAATGTTGAGTCCATGGATTATACGCACTCTCATCCTTCCACCATTGATAGCCTCTCTAGTACCGTGCAACTTTTGCCGGTACCATAAACCCACCATATACCTTCCTCAAAACAGCTACCATACCTACCTATTATGGCATTTCCATAACCATTCCAAGATATATTGCCATGCAACTTTCCACCATTTCATTTATTATGACACGCTTCTTCATTGTCATATTGCTTTGCATGATTGTGTAGTTGACATCGTATTTGTGGCAAAGCCACCTTTCATAATTCTTCCATACATGTCACTCTTGAGTCATTACACCTTCCGGTACACCACCCGAGGCATTCATATAGAGTCATATTTTGTTCTAAGTATCGAGTTGTAAGTAAATAAAAGTGTGATGATCTTCATTATTAGAGCATTGTCCCATGTGAGGAAATAAAAAAGAAAAATAGAAAGGCCAAAAAAAGAAAAGGCCCCAAAAACAAAAAAAACAAAAAAATGAGAGAAAAATAGAGGAGGGGCAATGCTACTATCCGTTTACCACACTTGTGCTTCAAAGTAGCACCATGATCTTCATGATAGAGAATCTCCTATGTTGTCACTTTCATATACTAGTGGGAATTTTTCATTATAGAACTTGGCTTGTATATTCCAATAATGGGCTTCCTAAAATGCCCTAGGTCTTCATGAGGAAGCAAGTTGGATGCACACCCACTTAGTTTTCTTTTTGAGATTTCATACACTTACAGCTCTAGTGCATCCGTTGCATAGCAATCCCTACTCCCTCACATTGATATCTATTGATGGGCATCTCCATAGCCCGTTGATATGCCTAGTTGATGTCAGACTTGTTGGGGATCGTAGCAGAAATTTAAAATTTTCTATGCATCACCAAGATCAATCTATGGAGTCATCTAGCAACGAGGGAGAGAGGAGTGCATCTACATACCCTTGTAGATCGCGAGCGGAAGCGTTCAAGAGAACAGGGTGTTGATGGAGTCGTACTCGTCATGATCCAAATCACCGATGATCCTAGCGCCGAACGGATGGCACCTCCATGTTCAACACACGTACAGAGCGGAGACGTCTCCTCCTTCTTGATCCAGTAAGGGGTGAGGACAAGTTGATGGAGATCCAGCAGCACGACGGCGTGGTGGTGGAAGCAGTAGGATTCAAGCAGGGCTTCGCCAAGCGCTACTGTAGGAGGAAGAGGTGTCACGGGAGGGAGATGGAGGCGCCAGGGCTTAGGGTGCTGCTTCCCTCCCTCCCCTCCACTATATAGGGGCTAGGGGGCACATGCCCCCTTGGAGATTCCATCTAGGGGGGCGGCGGCGGCCCCCGGGGCGGCGGCCCCTCGGGGGCAACGACCCCCTAGGGTTTCCAACCCTAGGTGCATTGGGCCGTTGGGCGGGGCGCACCAGCCCACCAGGGGCTGGTTCCCACGCCACTTCAGCCCATGGGGCCCTCCGGGATAGGTGGCCCCACCCAGTTGACCCCCGGGACCCTTCCGGTGGTTCCCCGTACAATACCGGCGACCCCCGAAACTCGCCCGATGGCCGAAATTGGACTTCCTATATATAAATCTTTACCTCCGGACCATTCCGGAAATCCTCGTGACGTCCGGGATCTCATCCGACACTCCGAACAACTTTCGGTTAACCGCATACTAATATCTCTACAACTCTAGTGTCACCGAACCTTAAGTGTGTAGACCCTACGGGTTCAGGAATCAAACTAGGGCATATTTCCGGACAGTTGGAACCTTAAGTGGGAGACTGTTGGAAATATTGCCTCTAGTTTATTATTGCCGGTGACCATTAGGGAATCAAACTAGGGCATATTTTCGGAAATATAATAATAACCATTTTATTATTGCCTCTAGGGCATATTTCCAATAGTCTCCCACTTGCACTAGAGTCAATAATCTAGTTACATCGTGATGAATCGAACACCCATAGAGTTCTGGTGTTGATCATGTTTTCCTTGAGGAAGAGGTTTAGTCAACGGATCTGTGACATTCAGGTCCGTATGCAATTTACAAATATCTATGTCTCCATTTTGAACATTTTCACGAATGGAGTTGAAGCGACGCTTGATATGCCTGGTCTTCTTGTGAAACCTGGTCTCCTTGGCAAGGGCAATAGCTCCAGTGTTGTCACAGAAGAGAGTCATCGGGCCCGACGCATTGGGAATAACTCCTAGGTCGGTAATGAACTCCTTCATCCAAATTGCTTCTTGTGCTGCCTCCGAGGCTGCCATGTACTCCGCTTCACATGTAGATCCCACCACGACGCTTTGCTTGCAACTGCACTAGTTGACTGCCCCACCATTCAAAATATACACATATCCGGTTTGTGACTTGGAGTCATCCAGATCTGTGTCGAAGCTAGCATCGACGTAACCCTTTACGACGAGCTCTTTGTCACCTCCATAAACGAGAAACATGTCCTTAGTCCTTTTCAGGTACTTCAGGATATTCTTGACTGCTGTCCAGTGTTCCATGCCGGGATTACTTTGGTACCTTCCTACCAAACTTACGGCAAGGTTTACATCAGGTCTGGTACACAACATGGCATACATAATAGACCCTATGGCCGAGGCATAGGGGACGACACTCATCTTTTCTCTATCTTCTACCGTCGTCGGGCATTGAGCTATGCTCAATCTCATACCTTGCAATACAGGCAAGAACCCCTTCTTGGACTGATCCATATTGAACTTCTTCAATATCTTGTCAAGGTACGTGCTTTGTGAAAGACCAATGAGACGTCTCGATCTATCTCTATAGATCTTGATGCCTAATATATAAGCAGCTTCTCCAAGGTCCTTCATTGAAAAACACTTGTTCAAGTAGGCCTTTATGCTTTCCAAGAATTCTATATCATTTCCCATCAATAGTATGTCATCCACATATAATATGAGAAATGCTACAGAGCTCCCACTCACTTTCTTGTAAACACAGGCTTCTCCATAAGTCTGCGTAAACCCAAACGCTGATCATCTCATCAAATCGAATGTTCCAACTCCGAGATGCTTGCACCAGCCCATAGATTGAGCGTTGGAGCTTGCACACCTTGTCAGCATTCTTAGGATCGACAAAACCTTCTGGCTGCATCATATACAATTCTTCCTTAAGGAAACCATTAAGGAATGCCGTTTTGACGTCCATTTGCCATATCTCATAATCATATAATGCGGCAATTGCTAACATGATTCGGACGTACTTCAGCTTTGCTACGGGTGAGAAAGTCTCATCGTTGTCAACCCCTTGAACTTGTCGATAACCCTTAGCGACAAGCCGAGCCTTATAGATGGTCAAATTATCATCCGTGTATATCTTCTTCTTAAAGATCCATTTATTTTCTATGGCTCGCCGATCATCGGGCAAGTTAGTCAAAGTCCATACTTCGTTTTCATACATGGATCCTATCTCGGATTTCATGGCTTCCAGCCATTTGTCGGAATCTGGGCCCGCCATCGCTTCTTCATAGTTCGAAGGTTCACCATTGTCTAACAACATGATTTCCAGGACAGGGTTGCCGTACCACTCTGGTGCAGAACGTGTCCTTGTGGACCTACGAAGTTCAGTAGCAGCTTGATCTGAAGTTTCATGGTCATCATCATTAACTTCCTCTCTAGTAGGTGCAGGCACCACAGAAACATTTTCTTGAGCTGCGCCACTCTCCGGTTCAAGAGGCAACACTTCATCAAGTTCTACTTTCCTCTCACTTACTTCTTTCGAGAGAAACTCTTTCTCTAGAAAGGATCCATTCTTGGCAACAAAGATCTTGCCTTCGGATCTGAGGTAGAAGTATACCCAATAGTTTCCTTAGGGTATCCTATGAAGACGCATTTTTCCGATTTGGGTTCGAGCTTTTCAGGTTGAAGTTTCTTGACATAAGCATCGCATCCCCAAACTTTCAGAAATGACAGCTTAGATTTCTTACCAAACCAAAATTCATACGGTGTCATCTCAACGGATTTCGACGGAGCCCTATTTAAACTGAATGCGGCAGTCTCTATAGCATAACCCCAAAATCATAGCGGTAGATCGGTAAGAGACATCATAGATCACACCATATCCAATAGAGTGCGATTACGACGTTCGTACACACCATTACGCTGAGGTGTTCCAGGCGGCGTGAGTTGTGAAACAATTCCACATTTCCTTAAGTGCGTGCCAAATTCGTGACTCAAATATTTGCCCCCACGATCTGATCGTAAGAACTTGATTTTCCTGTCA
This sequence comes from Triticum urartu, assembly GCF_056163025.1. Classification (NCBI taxonomy): domain Eukaryota; kingdom Viridiplantae; phylum Streptophyta; class Magnoliopsida; order Poales; family Poaceae; genus Triticum; species Triticum urartu. The sequence continues at coordinate 342,507,720 of NC_141876.1, read as the reverse complement.
CGTTGATTCTCAACCTCACTCTGAAATTCCTTGAACTTTTCATAGGTCTCAGACTTGTGTTTCATTAAGTAGACATACCCATATCTACTCAAGTCATTAGTGAGGGTGAGAACATAATGATAGCCACCACGAGCCTCAACGCTCATTGGACCGCACACATCAGTATGTATGATTTCCAATAAGTTGGTTTCTCGCTCCATTGTTCCGGAGAACGGAGTCTTGGTCATTTTGCCCATGAGGCATGGTTCTCACGTGTCAAATGATTCATAATCAAGAGACTCCAAAAGTCCATCTGCATGGAGTTTCTTGATGCGTTTGACACCAATGTGACCAAGGCGGCAGTGCCACAAGTATGTGGGACTATCATTATCGACCTTACATCTTTTGGCATTCACACTATGAATATCTGTAACATCACGTTCGAGATTAAATAAGAATAAACCATTGACCAGCGGGGCATGACCATAAAACATGTCTCTCATATAAATAGAACAACAATTATTCTCAGATTTAAATGAGTAGCCATCTCGCATTAAACGAGATCCAGATACAATGTTCATGCTCAAAGCTGGTACTAAATAACAATTATTGAGGTTTAAAACTAATCCCGTAGGTAAATGTAGAGGCAGCGTGCCGACGACGATCACATCGACCTTGGAACCATTCCCGACGCGCGTCATCACCTCGTCCTTCGCCAGTCTTTGCTTATTCCGCAGCTCCTGTTTTGAGTTACAAATATGAGCAACCGCACCGGTATCAAATACCCAGGAGCTACTACGAGCGCTGGTTAGGTACACATCAATAACATGTATATCACATATACCTTTGACATTGCCGGCCTTCTTATCCGCTAAGTACTTGGGGCAGTTCCGCTTCCAGTGACCGTTTCCCTTGCAATAAAAGCACTTAGTCTCAGGCTTGGGTCCATTCTTTGGCTTCTTCCCGGCAGCTTGCCTACCAGGCGCGGCAACTCCGTTGCCGTCCTTCTTGAAGTTCTTTTTACCCTTGCCTTTCTTGAACTTAGTGGTTTTATTCACCATCAACACTTGATGTTCGTTTTTGATTTCCACCTCCGCTGATTTCAGCATTGAATATACCTCAGGAATGGTCTTTTCCATCCCCTGCATATTGAAGTTCATCACAAAGCTCTTGTAGCTAGGTGGGAGCGACTGAAGGATTCTGTCAACGACCGCATCATCCGGGAGATTAACTCCCAGCCGAGACAAGCGGTTGTGCAACCCAGACATTTTGAGTATGTGCTCGCTGATGGAACTATTCTCCTCCATCTTACAACTTTAGAACTTTCTGGAGACTTCATATCTCTCGACCCGGGCATGAGCTTGGAAAACCATTTTCAGCTCTTGGAACATCTCAGATGCTCCATGTTGCTCAAAACGCTTTTGGAGCCCCGGTTCTAAGCTGTAAAGCATGCCGCACTGAACTAGGGAGTAATCATCACTACGCGTCTGCCAGGCGTTCATAACGTCTTGATCTGCTGGGAAAACAGGTGCTTCACCTAGCGGTGCATCAAGGACATATGCTTTCTTGGCAGCTATGAGGATAATCCTTAGGTTACGGACCCAGTTCGTGTAGTTGCTGCCATCATCTTTCAGCTTGGTTTTCTCTAGGAACGCGTTGAAGTTGAGGGCAACATTAGTGTGGGCCATTTGATCTACAAGACATATTGCAAAGATTTTTAGACTATGTTCATGATAATTAAGTTCATCTAATCAAATTATTTAATGAACTCTCACTCAGACAGACATCCCTCTAGTCATCTAAGTGATACATGATCCGAGTCAACTAGGCCGAGTCCGATCATCATGTGAGACGGACTAGTCATCATTGGTGAACAACTTCATGTTGATCATATCTTCTATACGACTCATGTTCGACCTTTCGGTCTTCCGAGTTCCGAGGCCATGTCTGTACATGCTTGGCTCGTCAAGTCAACCTAAGTGTATTGCGTGTGTAAATCTGGCTTACACCCGTTGTATGCGGACGTTAGAACCTATCACACCTGATCAGCACGTGGTGCTTCGGAACAACGGACCTTAGCAACGGTGCACAGTTAGGGGGAATACTTTCTTGAAATTATTGCGAGGGATCATCTTATTTATGCTACCGTCGTTCTAAGCAAATAAGATGTAAAACATGATAAACATCACATGCAATCAAATAGTGACATGATATGGCCAATATCATTTTGCTCCTTTTGATCTCCATCTTTGGGGCGCCATGATCATCATTGTCACCGGCATGACACCATGACCTCCATCAACATCATCTCCACCATCGTGTCTTCATGAAGTTGTGTCACCAACTATTACTTCTACTACTATGGCTAACGGTTAGCGATAAAGTAAAGTAATTACATGACGTTTATGTTGACACGCAGGTCATAAATAAATTAAGACAACTCCTATGGCTCCTGCCGGTTGTCATACTCATCGACATGGAAGTCATGATTCCTATTACAAGAACATGATCAATGTCATACATCACATATATCATTCATCACATCCTTTTGGCCATATCACATCACATGGCATATGCTGCAAGAACAAGTTAGACGTCCTCTAATTGTTGTTGCAAGTTTTTTACGTGGCTGCTATAGGTTTCTAGCAAGAACGTTTCTTACCTACGCCAAAACCACAACGTGATATGCCAATTTCTATTTACCCTTCATAAGGACCCTTTTCATCGAATCCGATCCGACTAAAGTGGGAGAGACAGACACCCGCTAGCCACCTTATGCAACTAGTGCATGTCAGTCGGTGGAACCAATATCACGTAAGCATACGTGTAAGGTCGGTCTGGGCCGCTTCATCCCAAGATGCCGCCGAATCAAGATAAGACTAGTAACGGCAAGTAAATTGACAAAATCGACGCCCACAACAACTTCTGTTCTACTCGTGCATAGAAACTACGCATAGACCTAGCTCATGATGCCAATGTTGGGGATCGTAGCAGGAATTTAAAATTTTCTACGCATCACCAAGATTAATCTATGGATTCATCTAGCAACAAGAGAGAGAGAGAGGAGTGCATCTACATACCCTTGTAGATCGCGAGCGGAAGCGTTCAAGAGAACGGGGTTGATGGAGTCGTACTCGTCGTGATCCAAATCACCGATGATCCTAGCGCCGAACGGATGGCACCTCCGCGTTCAACACACGTACGGAGCGGAGACGTCTCCTCCTTCTTGATCCAGCAAGGGGGGGAGAAGTTGATGGAGATCCAGCAACACGACGGCGTGGTGGTGGAAGCAACAGGATTCAAGTAGGGCTTCACCAAGCGCTACTGTAGGAGGAAGAGGTGTCACGGGAGGGAGAGGGAGGCGCTAGGGCTTAGGGTGCTGCTGCCCTCCCTCCCCTCCACTATATATAGGGGCTAGGGGGCGCATGCCCCTTGGAGATCCCATCTAGAGGGGGGGGGGGCGGCGGCCCCTCGGGGGGCAACGGCCCCCTTAGGGTTTCCAACTAGGGGGGCGCATGCCCCCTCGAGGGGCAATGGCCCCCTAGGGTTTCCAACCCTAGGCGCCTTGGGCCCTTGGTTGGGGCGCACCAAGACTATCTTCTCCTTTTTGTCTTCTCCACAACCACCATATTCTATTCCACCTATAGTGCTATGTCCATGGCTCGAGCTCATGTATTGCGTGAAAATTGAAAAAGTTTGACAACATCAAAAGTATGAAACAATTGCTTGGCTTGTCATCGGGGTTGTGCATGATTTGAATATTTTGTGTGATGAAGATGGAGCATAGCCAGACTATATGCTTTTGTAGGGATAAGATTTCTTTGGCCATGGTATTTTCAGAAGACATAATTGCCTTGTTAGTATGCTTGAAGTATTATTGTTTTTATGTCAATATTAAACTTTTGTTTTGAATCCTATGGATCTGAATATTCTTGCCATAATAGAGAAGATTACTTTGATAAATATGTTAGGTAGCATTCCACATCAAAAATTCTATTTTTATCATTTACCTACTCGAGGATGAGAAGGAATTAAGCTTGGGGATGCTTGATACGTCTCCAACGTATCTATAATTTTTTATTGCTCCATGCTATTATATTATCCATCTTGGATGTTTTATATGCATTTATATGCTATTTTATATGATTTTTGGGACTAACCTATTAACCTAGAGCCAAGTGCCAGTTTATGTTTTTTCCTTGTTTTTGAATTTTACTGAAAAGGAATACCAAACGGAGTCCAATTGATGTGCCAATTTTTGATTATTTTTTATGGACCAAAAGAAGCCCCCAAGGTAAAATAGTTGGGCCAGAAGAGTCCTGAGCTATCCATGAGGGTTGAGGGCGTGCCCTACCCCCCTGGGTGCGCCCCCTGCCTCGTGGATGACTCGGAGACCCCCCTGACATGAGACCGACGCCAAAAATTCCTATAAATAGAGAAACCCCCAAAAAGAAACCTAGATGGGGAGTTCTGCTGCTGCAAGACTCTATACTACTATAAATAGAGAAACCACCAAAAACCAATCGGGATCCTGTTCCGGCACCCTGCCGGAGGGGGGAATCATATAGCCTCTCATGTTCTTGATTTGGCATGATCTTGATGTACCGCGAGCTTTACTACTATAGTTGGATCTTATGATGTTTCTCCCCCTCTACCTTCTTGTAATGGATTGAGTTTTCCCTTTGAAGTTATCTCATCAGATTGAGTCTTTAAGCATTTGAGAACACTTGATGTATGTCTTGCGTGGGATACCCGTGGTGACAATAGGGTATTCTATTGATTCACTTGATGTATGTTTTGGTGATCAACTTGCGGGTTCTGTGACCTTGAGAATCTATGCATAGGGGTTGGCACGCATTTTCGTCTTTACTTTCCGATAGAAACTTCGGGGCACTCTTGGAAGTTCTTTGTGTTGGTTGAATAGATGAATCTGAGATTGTGTGTATAATCATACTGCGGATACTTGAGGTGACATTGAAGTATCTAGGTGACGTTAGGTTTTGGTTGATTTGTGTCTTAAGGTGTTATTTTACTACAAACTCTAGGGCTATTTGTGACACTTATAGGAATAGCCCAATGGATTGATCGGAAAGAATAACTTTGAGGTGGTTTCATACCCTACAATAATCTCTTCATTTGTTCTCCACTATTAGTGACTTTGGAGTGACTCTTTGTTGCATGTTGAGGGATAGTTATATGATTTAATTATGTTATCCTTGTTGCAATACCATTTTCGCTCAATTTTATCATTAGTTACCTTGCTGTTTATTATGTTTTCAGATTAGAAAAACCTATATCTACCATCCATATTGCACTTGTGTCGCCATCTCTTTGCCGAACTAGTGCACCTATACAATTTACCATGTGTATTCGGTGTGTTGGGGACATAAGAGACTCTTTGCTATATGGTTGCATGGTTGTTTGAGAGAGACCATCTTCATCCTACACCTCCCACGGATTGATAAACCGTAGGTCTTCCACTTGAGGGAAATTTAATACTTTCCTACAAACCTCTACACTTGGAGGCCCAACAAAGTCTACAAGAAGAAGGTTGTGTAGTAGACATCAATTACAGTCACTGGTAATCGGCAGAGAGCAGAAGAGTGCCTCCAGAAAGGTTCAAAAAATTTCGATGAGCAGATGGCAGCAGTAGAAATGGAAGAGTACAAAAAGACTGCCGACCCGACTGATTTGTTGCGCGCTAAGAAGCCTGCTTTAGAGTTTGCATTTCAGTCGTCCGATGAAACAAAACCCGTACACATTCATCCGACTGACCCCAATGCTGCTCTGACTCACATATCAACAACACTCGACAGCAAATAGGAAGAAGCGCTTGTCCAGTTCCTCCGTGAGAACTAGGACATCTTCGCATGGAAACCGTCTGATATGCCAGGTGTACCCAAGGAACTGGCCGAGCACCGTTTGTGAGTGCCCAAAAGTAAAACCAGTCAAGGAGTATCTACGTCGGTCCACCGTGGAGAAAAGGAAGGCCATTGGCGAGGAAGTGGCTCGGCTTCTGGCAGCTGAGTTCATCCAAGAGATATACCGCTCTGAGTTGCTCGCCAATGTTGTCATGGTCCCCAAGAAAGATGATTCACTTCGCATGTGCATCAACTTCAAACACATCAATTGGGCCTGCCCGAAAGATCAATTCCCTCTCCCCCGAATCGACCAGATTGTCGACTCAACCGCGGGGTGTGAGCGCTTATCCTTTTTGGATGCGTATTCCAGGTACCATCAGATCCAACTATATGGACCCGACGAAATAAAAATCGCCTTCATCACCCCATTCGGGTGTTTTTGCTATGTTACCATGCCTTTTGGTCTCAAAAATGCCGGTGCTACATTCATGCGCATGATTCAGAAGTGCTTGATCACTCAAATCAGTCGGAATGTGGAAGAATACATGGATGACATCATGGTCAAGTCACGTAAAGGTTATGACCTACTGACTGACCTCGCCGAAACCTTTGCCAACTTAAGGAGATATGATATCAAGCTTAATCCATCAAAGTGCACATTTAGAGTCCCAGGTGGAAAGTTACTCGGTTTCCTCATTTCCGAACGAGGGATCGATGCAATCCCAGAGAAAGTTGGTGCAATCCTCCGAATGAAACGTCCTTTGCATGTGCACGACGTTCAGAAGCTTACTGGTTGTTTGGCCGCTCTGAGTCGACTCATTTCTCGTCTCGGTGAAAAGGAATTACCTCTTTACTGACTGATGAAGAAGTCTGACAAGTTCGAGTGGACTCCTGAAGCTGAAGCGGCGTTTGTACAGCTCAAAGCCCTGCTTTCCACCCAGCCGGTGCTTGCTGCCCTGGCCAGCAAAGAGCCTCTAGTACTATATATAGCAGCACTGGACAGGTTGTCAGCACAGCACTGGACAGGTTGTCAGCACAGTACTCACTGCTCAGGAAGGAGTATCCGGAGGATGAAGATGAAGCCCGTCAGAGTGTCCGTCAATCCAAAGCCTTTACCGTGATAGGTGAACAGCTCTACAGAGAGAGTGTTACTAGAGTTGCTTAGCGATGCATCACGCTGGAAGAAGGTCGAATGATTCTCAATGATATCCACTTGGGGACCTGTGGTCGCCATGTATCCTCTCGGACCATCGTAGCCAAAGCATACCGAGCGGGATTATACTGGCCGTGATAAAATGAGATGGCAAAAGATATAGTCGACAAGTGCGAAGGCTGTCAGTTCTACTGAAACATGTCCCATAAGCCTGCATCAGCCTTGAAAACTATTCCACTCATCTGGCCGTTTGCTGTTTGGGGGTTGGATATGGTTGGACCCTTCAGGACCGGCAAAAGTGGTTTCGCTCATTTGCTTGTAGCAGTCGACAAGTTCACTAAATGGATCGAAGCCAAGCCTATCAAGAATCTTGATTCAAGCACTGCCATCAGTTTCATCATAGAACTAATTTTCAGATATGGAGTACCTCACAGTATTATCACAGATAATGGCTCCAACTTTGATTCTTATGAGTTTAGAGCATTCTGCACTTCCCAAGGCATTTGGGTGGACTACACATCTATTGTGCATCCGCAATCGAATGGGCAGGCAGAAAGGGCGAATGGTTTAATATTTCAAGGACTGAAACACCGACTGATGCGCGATCTCAAGCATGCTGCTGGAACTTGGGTGACTGAATTGCCGTCTGTCTTATGGGGACTAAGAACAACTCCAAACTGGTCGACTGACCGAACCCCTTTCTTCATGGTGTATGGCGCTAAAGCTGTGCTTTCGAGCGACTTATTACACAACGCTGCCCGAGTGGAACTTTTCTCATAAGCTGAAGCTGAACAAGCACGCCAAGATGCAGTCGATCTCTTGGAGGAGGAACGTGAGATGGCTTTGATCAGGTCGACCATCTATCAGCAAGACTTGCGTCGATTCCATGCCCGTAATGTCAGAGGTCGAGCATTCCAAGAAGGAGATCTTGTACTACGAGTACATCAGAAACGACCTCACAAGCTTGCTCCGGCCTGGGAAGGGCCCTTCATCATCACCAAGGTGCTCCGCAACGGGGCGTATCACCTCTACAACATAGCCATGAAGAAAGACGAGCCATGGTCCTGGAATGCGGATCTACTCTGCCGTTTTTATACCTATACTCTCGAGTCGATGAGTTGTAATACGAATAATTCAGTTTTCTTATCAAATACAAGATTTTTGCAGTATCTTAACAATTGTTCCAAACACATGTGTTCAAATCCCCAGTGGGTGGCTTAGCCGTGAACCAGATTTGCCTAAGTTAAAAAATCCTCTGAGTGAAGAGAAATCCTCCCACTCGGGGGCTTAGCTGCGACCCCGTAATCGCCTATGTTTAAAAACTACTCCAAGTGGAGAGCAATCCTCGCACTCGGGGGCTTAGCCGCGACCCTGTAATCGCCTAAGTTAAAAACTACTCCAAGTGGAGAGAAATCCTCCAACTCAGGGGCTTAGCTACGACCCCCTACTCGCCTAAGTTTAAAAATACTCCGAGTGGAGAGCAATCAAGCTTCAATCGGAATTAAAAGATTTGATAGCGGTAAAAGCAATGCAACCATGTTGAACGGAAAAATCAAGTTTAGATAAATATATCAAGGTCCAGAACCATGAACGGAAGTACTCGGGCGTCAGGCCCGAAGGAGTTTAATGGTTACAAAATCACTCGGCATTTCAAGGAAAATAAAAGTGAGCTTTAAGTTTGTTCACTCGGTAGGAGGAGGGCTAGTTGGCTCGATGAACTCGTCCAGGTCGATTCCATCAGCAATACGAGTGGTAGCATCAAGGAATGTCTCCTTGAACGACTAGAAGTTATGTCTCATGGTATTGGCAACCTTGAGGGCCATGAGCTTTTCTTCTTTGACTTCCTTGCAATGGACGCGGACCAGAGACAGAGCCACGTCAGCACCGCACCGAGCAGATGACTTCTTCCACACCTGCACTCGACTGGGGATCTCGTTGAGTCGAGTCATGGAAGACTCGAGGTCATTCTGGAATGTCTCCCTCGGCTAGAGCTCCACGTCGATCCGTGATACCGCCACGTTTAGTCAAGCCAAATAATTGGTGACACTGGCGAGGCAAGATTCCAGTCCAGCACGTTCATTGCAGCTTCATCCTTGATGGGGGGGGGGGTTTATAGGGTCCCGCTTAGTCTCAATCCACCCGGCCTCTTCCTCAAAGTTTTGACAGAATTCTGCTCACATGGAAATTGATGAGTCGACAGCTATATGAAGAGTCGACAGTGGAAAATCAGTCGGACAAGGGAAAGTAACTTCAAGCATAAGGAACAACTTCTTGGCGAGTCCTTCCAGATAAACCTCCAGCTCGTCTCTCTTCAGAGCGAGATCTCCAACTTTGTCGGTCAGAACCACCTTGTCCTTCTTCAGCTGCACGACTTGTTTGTTAGCTTCAGTGATGGCAGTCTTCAATTTTGTGTTTTCTTCTTCTAACTTGCCGACTGAAGCCAGCTTTTTGTCGGCAAGTTTAGTTTTCTCTCATGCCGTCTTCTGAGCTGCGACAAGGTCAAGGTCCTTCTGCTCCAGCGCCTGTTTCATTTTGTCTAAAGAAATAACATTCTTCAAATGAGCTTGGAGTTGTCTATTTTCACTACACACATATGTTCGAGTGGAGTCACTCGGTTCAAAAGGCGAAAAGTAAAGTCGGCAAAGCAAACAGTCGACAAGTGGTTACCTCGCATAGCAGCTACTTCATCCTTGGCCTTCTGTAGATTTTTCTTAGCCAATTCCAAATCAAGGCTAAGCAGAATTTGTTTTTCCTCTAGTTCAGCGAACTAAGCCCCGAATGCACAAGATTTCTGCAATCGACAGACAAGACACATCAGTCGACAGTGGATGAAAAAAGATCAATCACTTCTGAGCGATAAGATACAAGTTCACATCATTATGGCAAAAAGAGTTCTAAGACTACTGTCGAATCAAAACATTTAACAGTAGTCTCAGGCACTACACCCAGCGGGTGCACTTAGCGTGCCCCCACTAGTTCGACTTTTCAATCGGCATGGTCCGTCCAAAAAAAGAGAGAAGAAAATACTTATTCTCAGACCACCGCCGACTGCCCGCATTCGATCGCAGTCTTGAGGACTACACCCAGTGGGTGCACTCAACATGGCCCCACTGGTCTAGATTCCACTCGACATGACCTGTCTAGACTGAGTGGAATAACAGTAAAGAGATATTTTTGACAAAGACCCTCGCCGAACCAACCATTCGACGGTGGCCTCGGGGACTACACCCAGTGGGTGCACTCTGCGTGCCCCCACTGATCCAAAATTCACTCGATGCAACCTAGTTGACTCAAGTAGAAAAACAACTTAGCCAGAGATGAAGCACCCAGTGGGCGTACAGTTGCAAGATGTAGACTCATGACAGATGCACATTAAAGATTCCAAAGCACAACAGTTTTCAGGTAGCATATCCTAACAAAACAAGCGTCAAGATAAAGATCAGTCGGAAGTCAACTAACCTAGACATTGGACCGAAGGGCTGAGCTGGCATCATAAGCAGCCTGACTGGCCTCGCGCAGACCTTCATATGCTCCATCATAAGGCTTGCCTGGCGTATAGCTTCCTTGGCAGCACTCACCTGGTCCTCCAGGACATGATGAGTGACAAAGAGTGGAGCTTGTGGAATGGTCGGAGCAGCCAGGGGATCTGAGTTATGAAGTTGCACCGACGGAGCAAGGTCTTGGGAAGTCGATACCGAAGGGCAATCAGTCGACAATGGATCGGCAAAAGAAACAGAAGCTCGATCAGGGTCTCCTCATTGCTGAGTCACTGGTTCTGGCACCGGTGTCGACTGAGACACCTTGCTCGCAGATGCCCTCCTGCTCAAGGTCCTGCTCTTTCTTCCCATTATCTACTAAGGCACGTCTTCATCATCGTCCATAAGATCAATGACATTCGGTGGTGCTGCAAAGGACTCGATAGTCAGGGCTCAGTCGATTGGCAGTACAAGTTGACAAAATGAGAGAAAAGTGATGGAGTTGTACCTGCTTTGGAAGTGGCCGCATCCTTGTCGATGTCCATGGAGGTCACAGAAGTAGCAGTGCTGAAAGCGTTAGAACTCACCCGGTTAATCATCAAAATGAGTCGACAAACATGCAACAGCTCCCAAACAATGCGAGAAAGGGAAAAATAAGGTAAAATACTTATGTTGAGGTGACGGGAACATCCACTTTGATCTTGGGCAAAGCCTTCCGAGGTTTCGAAGGAGCAGTCTTAAGCTACTTGGCGTCCTTTTTAGTCGGCACCGCAGACGAAGTCCGAGTGCATTTGTGCTCTTGGAATCTGGGAGGCACTGCCATGCCACGCTAGCCCATAGGGTCCTGAGATTGCTTGGATCGATGCTCCAAACCAGGTGGTGATTTGACCTCCTCGCTGCCGCCCGAGTCATCATGTCGTCTTCATGGTCATCAGGGGATTGCCACTCGCCACTTACGTCTGTGCTTTCCGTTCCCTCCTGGGTTTGCTCCCCGTTCGGCATCGAGTACAACTCAGTATAAATCTACAAGGCAAAGAGTCAAACAGACATCCATCAGTCTCAAAGACTGCCACAAATCAGAACAAGAATACATTCGGAAACAAAGGTCAGACCTTTTCCGGCTCATTTTTGGCACTAAACGGGACGACTCTCCTGGACCCCTTGGTTGTCTTTGTTGTCAGTGATACTCTGCAGCCACTGCTCCACCGTCTCCTTGGAGACTTCCTCTGGGTCGAACCGAGCAGTGTCATTAGGGCCTGAGTACATCCACATCGGATGATCGCGGGCTTGAAGGGGCTGGATGCGTCTGCTGAGAAACACCTCCATCAAATCCATACCAGTCACGCCGTCATGCACCAGTTGGACTACTCGGTCGACTAGCATTGACACCTCTTCCTTCTCTGCTGGAGTCATGATAAGTGAAGAGGGTTGGCTGACTCGGTCCATGGTGAAGGGGGGAAGGCCGGTCGACAGACCGGGAGTCAGAACCTCTCGGCAGTAGAACCAGGACGATTGCCACCCTCTAACCGAGTCGGGAAGGGTCATGGCTGGGGAAGTACGTCTACCCCTAGTATGAATCCCTAAACCCCTGCACATTTGAATCACGTGCGTCCTCTCGTCACTCGGATTTTCCTTCTTCACAGTATGGGAGTGGCAAGTAAAGATGTGCTTGAACAAACCCTAATGCGGTCGACAGCCCAAGAAGTTTTCGCACAGAGAGATGTAGGCGGCGAGGTATGTGATTGTGTTGGGGGAGAAATGATGAAGTTGGGCACCAAAAAAGTTCAAGAACCCTCGGTAAAAAGGATGCGGAGGCAGACTGAAACCATGGTCGACGTGAGTAGCAAGGAGAACGCACTCACCCTCTCGTGGTTGAGGCTCGGTCTCGGTCCCCGGCAGCCTCCAAGATCCATGAGCGATCAGGCCCCCGCTGGCCATGTCCTCCAGATCCTCCTTCCGGATTGCAGAGCGGATCCAGTCCCCCTGGATCCAACTAGGTGGCAGACCGGACCTCGATGTCGATCCTCGACTTGTCTTCTTGCCCTTTGCCGCCGTCATCGCCTTCTTCGCGCGCTCCAGGGCCACTGCTTGTCCTTTCCCATTGCGGCGAACTGTGCACAGGCAGGGCAGCGGCGTCGAGAGTGGAGGCAGATGTGGTGGAGAGGCAGAGGAGGAAGAAGGAGAATAGGATGCACTATGCAACACATCGGCTTCGACATCTTTTATGAAGATGTTTCCAAGTGATTGACTCGTGGGCCCAAGAGATCCCGTCAAATCCCGCAATAGTTGCGGGCCGGATACGTGGGGAAAAAGGTGGCGCAAGAATCGAGGCGCCTCTGTCTATCCACCCTATTTACTGCGGCACGCCCCGTCCCGCGCACTTCCCCGAAATTTCGAATCCCGTGAGATCCGGGAACCGCAGAGCAATCAATCGTGCCGAAGATTTCATACCATATCAACACTCGAAGATCGTCGGTTATATTCACTCGACAGCCTCTGAATCAATCAAGGCGACTGAAACAAGACCGAAGCTTCAACATGACTCGCGAATCCAGATGTAATACCTCCAAAGTATGGAATCAGGTCGAAGTCAGCTTCAGCTCCTTCTTCACTCGGACCTTAATCCATTCGGGGGCTAATGACGATGGCATGTACCTAGGGTAGGGTCATAGGCCTGACCTAAACATCCTACCCAAGTACACTACCCTAGAGTCAAAGGCATTCAAAGCACAAGAAGAGAAACCGACTGAGTTATCGAGGAGTGCAATCCACTCGACCTTCAACCTCACTCGGATACCCCGATTCCATTCGACCAAGAGAATGAGTCACTCAACGATACAAGAAATCACTCGGAGTAGAGAAGGCCTAACGTCACTCATGATGGCAACGGTTAGGCAATCACTCCGTAGACTTAAAGATCATTTATACTCCTTTATTGTTGGCGTTATCAGTAACGCTCTATCTTAATGTACATTGAACCCTTTGTAACGTGGGCTGGCTGGGGTCCTGGCGCACTCTATATAGGCATCCCCCTCCACTGGTACAAGCGTTTGCACCCCCTGTAACTCTCACGCACAATCCAGTCGACCAAGCCTCCGGGCACCAAGACGTAGGGCTGTTACTTCCTCTGAGAAGGGCCTGAACTCGTAAATCTTGCGTGCACAACCTTTCTGTAGCTAGGATCTTGCCTTCTCCTACGTACCCCCTATTCTACAACCAGAGTTACTCCCACGACACATGTACCAAGTCAAGCCACTCGAACATTCAAAGGAGGATACCATATCATGATACTACATCACAATCATTTTAACGCTATATTGATATCCAAGATAAATCATTATCCACTCTCAGCTACTTATGCATGGCATGAGAAACTATAATCTCTAATTGTCATTGCAAACATGTTTAATCATAATGGGCTGAAGCCTGGATACTAGGTTAAACATATTTACACAGACAGAACAAGTCGAGTTCATACCAATTTCTCCTTGCCACGGCCAGCTCATCGAATATCGTCATTATTGCCATTCACTTGCACGACCGAATGATATGAAAATAATTATAGTGCAAGAGTGCCCTGGACTAAGCTGGAATCTGCAAAACATTTTATTCAACATGAGAAGGCAAGGTAAAATGGGCTCTTATTAGTTCAACAGTTATTCATATGAGAGCCACTCAACATTTTCATCGTTGTCTTCTCCTCGGTACAATTCGAATAAAAGAAAAGAAATTCAGAGAAACACACTGAAATATTTTTGGAGTTTTTGGTTTTCTTAAGCAAGAAAATGAGGGAAAAGCAAAAACAAGAAAAACTATTTACACGGGAAAGCTCCTAACAGGCAAAAGAAGAACAAGGAAATCTTTTTGGGTTTTCTTTTTAGTACTACTAAGCATGCATAGAAAGTAAATTACCACAACTAAATTGTTTTTGGTTTTTCTAAGGTTTTTTAAACACACAAGAAAAAAGCTAGAAAATAAAATCTAAGCATGGATGGTACAATGAAAAAGTGTGAGCACAAACAAATAGAATGATATGTGAGCATGAATATAATGTAGGTGAGAAACACATACTCCCCAAGCATAGGGTTTTGGCCAGAGTTGGTAATCGATCAGTAGCCTGGAGGGTAGTAGTCAGCGTGGTAGCTCACGGAGGCTCTCGATGCGGAGGCCTCATCACGCCGTGCCGCCAACACTGCTGCATTGTGAGCCCGTGCCTCGCTCTCAAGAATAAAATATCTCCCCTTGCTGTGACAATCAAAGATAGCAGGTGCAGGCAAATATGTGTCCACAACATGTGATTGGTTAAACAACAAATTATAAGTGAAGTTATCAACCCTTCCCTTGAGAATCTTATGCTCCTTTAAGGCATCAAAATCTAAATATCGAGTGGGTAGGATAGGATCAAAGGGCAAAGGTGAAACACCTAGTCCTCGTGCTAAACGTGTGGCATAAATTCCAGCATAGAACCAACCAGTTTTGGCGTTATGCTGAAGTCTACGTGCAACAATCGCTCCAAGGTTATATTTCCTTTCACAAGTGAGAGCGGTGTGAATGAGGCTCAAGTCCGGCAAAAAAAGTATGCTACAGTCTTGCTCGCCTACTATGCATTTCCCGTTAAATAATGCAAAATACTAGATTGCGGGAAAATGAACACTTTTTATTCTTCCTTGTCTCACTCCTCTATTTTCACCATAACAAAGGCTAGTCAAGAAGGTCTCATTCTCAGCCTTTGCTGGCTCATCAAGAAAACCCCAAAATGGAAGTTTGCAATGGTAAGCAAAATTTTCTATTGGAATAGTAAATGGTTCATCATAAAGCATAAACGACACCCTAGACTCACATGGAAAATATTTAAATTCTTTGACAAATGATTCGATGAGAAGATGGCGCTGTTCACACCTATCTGAGAGGTAGGGACCGAGACCGGCATTGTGAACATATTTCTCAAATTCCTCCTTGATGCCCACACGCATCATATATTCATCGCTAGGCCATAAGCATGTTTTGGTGGCGGCATCTCACGTGGAACTTTCACTTGGTTCAACATAAGACCGATGAGGAAAACTGTCACTAGAAGATGCCCCCGAGGATCGTCTCCTCGAAGAATTCATTCCAAATAAGTTCATCATGTCCGCGTACAATTTTCCGGAAAAAAATGAGTGACAAAAATTTGTCAACAAAACTTTGTAAGGTTGATAGCAACTACTCATAGGGCTACATAGAAGCCATAGCAAGCATTCAAACTACATAGAACACTAAGAATTCAACATGCAAGCACATCTACAGCAGCACCAAGAGTAGCTAATTATTCAAAGTATAAGCCACTAAAACAAAAAATAATTAGACAAATTGTGGAGTCACATACAAAGCAACGATCCCCCGAAATAGTTTTGGAAACGAAGCTTCAAGCAAAGAGATCGAAATCCACAGGTTTAAGCTCAAGAACATGGGAGAGAGAGCAATGGGGATTTTTTTTGGAGGTAAGTGATGATTTGGTATGAAGAGGTAAGTGAGGGGCCCACGTGGGGACCACAACCCACCAGGGCACGCCTGGGGGTGCTGGCACGCCCAGGTGGCTTGTGCCCACCAGGTGCACCTCCCTCTGATGTTATTTGCACCAAAAATTCTCAAATATTCAGAAAAAATCGTATTAAATTTTCAGGACATTCTGGGAACTTTTATTTTTGGGTCACTTTTTATTGCATGGGAAATTCAGAAAACAGAGAAAACATGGTATTTTATTTTATAAAAACAGAGAATAAAAAGTAGGGACAGAAAATAGTGCTTACTAAATTCATCAACTTCATGCCGCTCAAAAATGTTTCATTAATATGTTGATCAGGTCTTATTAACAACCACTTTCAATTAGTATGAAATCGAAGAACTTGCATAAATCACTAAGTTACCTCAATGGGGATATGAATTTCCCCAACAATAAGCATGTCATTTTTCTTTTTGACACTAGGTAGAGGTATTTGAAAACTTCCAATAGTGATTGTCGGAGATTTTTCAATAACATTAATACCATTCACTTGGAATTGTTTCTTTGAAAAGTGCACCATATGCTCATTACCATTGATATGAAAAGTGACCTTGCTTTTATTGCAATCAATAACAGCCCATACAGTATTCAAGAAGGGTCTACCAAGGATAATCGACATGTTGTCATCCTCGGGCATCTCAAGTATAACAAAGTCAGTCAAAATAGTAACATTAGCAACAACATAATGCACATTCTCATAGATACTGATAGGTATGGCAGTTGATTTATCAGCCATTTGCAAAGATATTTCAATACGTGTGAGTTTATTCAAGTCAAGTCTTTTATATAAAGAGAAAGGCATAACACTAACACCAACTCCTAAATCACACAAAGAAGTTTTGACATAATTGTTTTTGGTAGAGCAAGGTATAGTTGGTATTCCCGGATCTCCAAGTTTTTTAGGTACTCCATCTTTAAAAGTGTAATTAGCAAGCATAGTGGAGATTTCAGCTTCTAGTATTTTTCTCTTATTCGTGATGATGTCTTTCATATACTTTGCATAAGGAGGCATTTTCAAGATATCAGTCAAGCGAGTACACAAAAAGACTGGCCTCAACATTTCAGCAAAGCGTTCAAATTCTTCATCATCTCTCTTTTTAGTTGACTTGGGTGGAAAAGGCATAGGTTTTTGAACCCATGGTTCTCTTTCTTTACTGTGTTTTCTAGCCATAAAGTCTCTTTTATCATGCTGTCGGTGTACTAGAGTAGGGGTACCCTAGTATCCCGAACTTGTGCACGGGCAGTCGCAGCATCCCGTGGCAAGGCTTGCCGGGTGACCGCCAAGCTCCTCCGTGGTTCCTTTGGAGCCATTCAAGAACAAAGTATCCAAACCAAGGAGACAAGACCCCGGCAAGAGGAGCTTGCCGGGAAGGCCGACCAAAGCATCTTAAGACCCCGGCAAGAGGAGCTTGCCGGGAAGGCCACCCAAGGCATCTCAAGGAACTTGCCGCGACGCGCCGCGCGTCCCGGCAACGCCCGGTGAGCGACAAGCTCCCGGACGCGACAAGACAACGATAGCGGCAAGGCGCTTGCCGCGGCAAGCCACCTCTCTGTGCCCGCGCTCCAGCACATCCACCAACGTGTCGCTCTGGGGCCCTTCCAGGCATACGTGGCGGTAGGCTGTGCAGCCAGCGGCGCGCGGTGGCAAGCGGCGCTGACAAGTTTGCCATCATGGCGAGCGGTGGCGTCCCTGACGGTCCCTTTTGCACTGTTTGGGCGAGACAGACGGGCATTTAATACCCTTGTCCCCTGCCGTCAGGGTTAGGTATGATACACTGTAGCAGGTAGCTGTACCTACCGCAGCACCTTTCCATTTTTACCCTTTGCCTCCGTTGCCACCTGTCGGTGACCCCTTGAGCATATAAAAGCAGGCCCATGTGCAACGTAGAGGGGGGTGAGCCAGTTCAGAAAACACTCATGCTCGGTCTCGTTAGCTGCTGAAGTGTACTGTAGCACTTCGCGCTCCCGAGCAAGAAATCAATACAAACCACAAAGCAGGAGTAGGGTTTTACGCATCCGTGCGGCCCGAACCTGGGTAAATCGCTCGTGTGCTTCGCCTCGATCCGCTCTTTGCACGTCCTCCGCCCCCGCCGAACCAAAAGGGACTCGGCCCGCCGGTCCCATAGGTGCTCGTGGATCAGTACCCCGGCATCTTTGTCGCACCAGGTAGGGGGCGTCGAGGTTGTGTGAACCAGATCCGGCGTTCACGCGAGCCAGATCTTCATCATCTTCATCAACATGCCGCCGAAGAAGAAGGCTTCGGAGGCAGCTGCTCCGTCCGCCCCGCTACCACCGGAGCAAACGGCTGACGGGGCGGACGCCGGCGGAAGAACGGGCGTCGACGAGGGAGCTCACGGTGCTGCCAGGTCCAAGGACAAGGCTGCGCTGCCCATCGGCAGCGTAGCCGGCTCCCACAATGACCGGGCGGACTCCAAGACCTCGGCGTCCGTACATGCACCGCGCCCATCTCAGGAGGCGCGGGACCGGCAGCGTCATGGTGCTCACAGTACCATGCGCTTGCTGGACCAAGATCGAGCTGGTGGATCTCGAAGTCCTCAAGACCACCATGCACGCCAACATGCTGGTGCGAGCGAGACGCGGTCGCCTGGACGGGATACTGCTCCTTCTAACATAGTTAGAAGTCCGAGCATATCCCGCTCCTCGCACCGTTCGCCACCACCACCCGCCACTGCAGCAGAAGCTTTGGCGCGAGCTCAACTGCTCCTAGACTACCCTCCAGCAGCAGACAAGATCGATGACTGGAGGGCCACTATTCAGAGTCTCATCGGCTTCGCCAACGGCGACACTCAGTGGCAGCCGAGCACGTCACAGCCGCAGCCAGTCAGCCAGGCACGAGCCGGTGGCGACAAGACCGGTGGGGGTGCGACCTCTGTGCACTCTCCGCCCCGAAGGCCAAGATCGCCGACTCACCGGATCCACCTCGACAGCGACTCCACCGCGTCATCAGATCAACGATCTCGTCGAGATCAGCGCCAAGTTCTTCACGAACGACAGCAAGAAGACGCTCGTACTCGCATCGAGCGCCGAAGAGAAGCGCGACGTCAATCAGACCAGCGCGCTGGGCCCTCTGTCGACATGCATGCGCCAGGGGAACCAGGCGACTTGCCGTACGCGGTAGGTTGCCCTGCGTTCACTCGTGAGCTGCGGCAAGTCCAGTGGCCCAGTATGAAGAACTTCAAACCAGACGTACCAGAGAAGTACGACGGCAAGTCGCATCCGTCGGAGTTCCTCAGCATCTACACCATCACGGTGCAGGCTGCCGGGGGGGGCGAGACGACAAGATACTTGCCAACTACTTCCCACTAGTGCTCAAGCCCAATGTCAGGTCCTGGCTCATGCACTTGCCGGACAACTCCATATCCTCCTGGGCAGACCTATGCCATCAGTTTGTCGGTGCCTTTGCAGGCGGCCACAAACCTCATGGCCAAGAGGGTGACCTTCATCTGCTCGCCCAGAAGGAAGGAGAGCCCTTGCGCAAGTACATTCGGAGATTCAGCCGTGTACAGCACAACATCCCAGATGTCCACCCTGCCGCGGTCATCAGCGCGTTCCATCAGAACGTGCATAACCGCAGGATGCGGGAGGAGATGGCGATGTGCAGGATCAGAGACATCAGTGAGCTGTATGCCCTGGCCGACAAGTGTGCACGTGCTGAGGAAGGGAGGAAACTCCCCGGAGAGAATGCAGGAGCAGGAGGATCTGACAGCGAGGATGCTGCCCCGGCAAGGAAAAACCGGCGGCGGAACAGGAGGAAGAAAGGCAAAGATGTGCTAGTCGTTGAGCAGTCCGGCAATGAAGGTGGCGCCAAGAAAGCCAAAGTTGGTAGCTCCGGCAAGGAGATTGCCGCATGCACCAACTGCCAGGCTGTGGCAGTCGCCGACAAGCAGGACGGCACCGACAAGCAGTACTGCAAGATTCACCGCACCAAGGGCCATGACCTCCAGAGCTGCAAGAAGGTCGAGCAGCTTGTCCAGCAGCAAAAGGCTGAGTACGAGCGACGAGACAAGGAGAGGGCCCAAGGAGGCGCTGGAGAATCTGGCAAGAAGCGCGCCGGCCGGGGAGGACGCCGCGGCAAGGCCAAGCAGCGGCAAGGAGACAGACCTCCCCGCGGCCGCGACAAGGATGAAGATGACGACGACAACGAAGACATGGATGATGTTGAGACAAGCGAGCAGGAGTTCCAGAAAGCCACGGAGGTCTTGTGCGTTGACGGCGGTGCTTCTCTGCATACTTCGCACTGCCAACTCAAGCAGTGGGTGCAGGAAGTCAATGCAGCGGAACCACCTGTCGAGTCGCGTAAGCTTCTGAAATGGTCCAGCACACCTATCATCTTTGACATTGAGGACCACCCTGATCGCACAACTGCGGTCGGGTGCTTGCCGATGTTGGTTTCACCAACTATCCGCAACCTCAAGGTCACTAAGATGCTAGTTGACGGTGGGGCCGGCTTGAACCTGATCTCCTCCGCTGTACTCCAGAAACTACAGATCCCTGACAGCGAGCTTGAAGAGACCGGCACATTCCAAGGAATCAACCCGGGAAGAAGCAAGCCGAAGGGGAAGGTCACGTTGCCAGTAACATTTGGCAGCGAGCTGAACTTCAGGACTGAGAGGGTCACTTTTGACGTTGCCGATATTCCATTGCCTTACAATGGGATACTTGGCCGTCCAGCACTCGCCAAGTTCATGGCAGCCTCTCACTACGCATACAACATGCTGAAGATGCCAGGCCCGATAAGCGTCATCTCTGTCCCCGGCGACAAGAAGGATGCTCTTATCTGCGCCGACAAGATCTACCGGGAAGCGGCAGCCACAACAGATCACAAGTCACTTGCCGTTGAAGCTCCCGGGGGGAAGAAGACCAAGTCCGGCAAGAGTTCTGATGCCCAATCCGGCAAGCGCACCTCTTCGGAGTGCTGCACTGCTGTCGAGGACGCACCATCGAGCTCCACCGGCAAGTGTAAGAAGACAATGGCAGCTCCGCCAGAGACGAAGAACGTGTCTGCCAAGGAGGACGGCACTGGTGGTACTTTCACCATCAGTGCTACTCTCGACCCTAAATAGGAAAGCGTGCTCATTGCTTTCCTGCGGGCGAATGTCGACGTGTTTGCGTGGCAACCGTCTGACATCCCCGGTGTTCCCAGGAAAGTAATTGAGCACCACCTTGCCATTTGTCCTCATGCGCGGCCCGTCAAGCAGAAGGTCAGGAAGCAGGCAGTGGAGCGCCAAGAATTCATTGCAGAAGAAATCAAGAAGTTGGAAGCAGCAGGCCTTGTCAGAGGAGTGCTCCATCCTACGTGGTTGGCCAATCCTGTAGTCGTGCGCAAGGCAAACGGGAAATGGAGACTTTGTATCGATTTTACCGATGTCAACAAAGCTTGTCCCAAAGACCCATTTCCTTTGCCGCGCATTGACCAGATTGTTGACTCCACAGCCGGATGTGATTTGCTTTCATTTCTTGACGCATACTCAGGATACCATCAGATCTTCATGGCAGAAGAGGATGAGGAGAAGACCGCATTTATTACTCCATGTGGCACGTACTGTTTCGTACGGATGCCTTTCGGATTAAAAAATGCTGGTTCAACATTTGCAAGAGTAGTCCATGTCGCTCTTGAGCCACAGATACACAGAAATGTGGAAGCCTACATGGATGACATAGTGGTCAAGAGCAAGGACAAGGCAACTCTGATCCAAGATTTAGACGAGACCTTTGCAAATCTGCGCAAGATCAGCCTCAAGCTCAACCCAGAGAAGTGTGTGTTTGGAGTCCCCTCCGGCAAGCTTCTCGGGTTCTTCGTGTCTCAACGGGGAATTAAAGCCAATCCCGACAAGATCAAGGCCATTGAGCAGATCGAAGCACCAAAGCGCGTCAAGGATGTACAAAGACTTGCTGGTTGCGTGGCTGCTCTCAGCAGGTTTATCTCTAGGTCTGCTGAGCGCGCCCTGGCGTTTTTCAAATTATTGAAAAAGGCAGGTCCAATGAAATGGACTCCAGAAGCGGAGGCTGCGCTGCAGGACTTGAAGAGATACCTGTCCTCCCCTCCAATACTTGTCGCACCTAAGCCACAAGAGAAGTTGCTGCTGTATATAACGGCAACCAGTCAAGTGGTTAGTGTTGCGTTAGTAGCAGAGAGGGAGGCAGATGACGAGCCAGCAACCACGGCAGGCACATCCAGCGACAAGCAAGGGGCTTCCCCGGAAAGCTCTGGTCCCGACAAGGATGGATCTGCGCAGATGCGCGAAGAGATACAGAAGAAAATGGTGCAGCGCCCAGTTTACTTTGTCAGTTCCCTTCTGCAGGGGGCTAGGTCAAGGTACTCTGGCGTGCAGAAATTGCTTTTTGGCCTTCTCATGGCCTCGAGAAAGCTGCGCCATTACTTCCAAGTACATGAAATCACAGTTGTCACTCGCTTTCCACCGAAGAGGATACTACAAAATCCAGAAGCGACAGGCAGGATTGTTGAGTGGGCACTGAAACTGTCAAGCTTTGGCCTCAAGTTTGAGAGCACTTCAACTATCCAAAGCAGAGCATTAGCAGAATTTGTAGCAGAATGGACGCCAACACCAGATGAAGAAATTCCAGAAACGAGCATCCCCGTCGATGAAGCAAGCAAAGAGTGACTGATGTACTTTGATGGTGCCTTTTCGCTGCAAGGCGCCGGCGCTGGCGTGCTGCTTGTCGCACCCACCGGAGAGCACCTCAAGTACGTAGTCCAGATGCACTTTCCCAAGGAGCAAGCAACAAACAATACTTCAGAGTATGAAGGCTTGCTTGCCGGTCTCAGGATCGCGGCAGACCTTGGGATCAAGAAGCTCATTGTCAGGGGTGACTCACAGCTTGTCGTCCGCCAAGTAAACAAGAGTTATCAAAGTCCGTTGATGGAAGCTTATGTCGACGAAGTGAGAAAGCTAGAAGAGCACTTTGACGGCCTACAGATGGAGCATGTTCCGAGAGCTCAGAACGCCATTGCCGATGGCCTGTCAAAGTGCGCCGCACTTAAGTTACCTGTGGAACTAGGGATCTTTGTGCTCAAGATGACTCAACCGTCCGTAACGCCATCAACTGGACAGAGCAAGAAGAGGAAGTTGATTTCTGGTGACCATTTGCCGGCAGAGCTTCCCGAAGCCGCCGCCAAGAAGGTCCCCAAAATCAACGCCAAGATCGCTGAGGAGCAGTCTGCTCCGGCAAGCCCTAGGGTTTGTTCCGTTGAAGCAGAAGCTCCCGGCAAGTTTTGCTCCGACAAGCTTGCCGGGGAACGTCAAGCTCCGGCAGAGCCGCAGGTTCTCGCCGTAGAAGCAGACGTTCCCGCAGCAACAGATTTGCCTTGCGCTGAGGAGCAATCTGCTCCGGCAAACCCTAGGGTTTGTTCCATCGAAGTAGAAGCTCCCGACAAGTTTTGCTCCGGCAAGCTTGCCGGGGAACGTCAAGCTCCGGCAGACCCGCAGGTTCTCGCCGTAGAAGCGGATGTTCCCGCAGCAGCAGATTTGCCTTTAGTCCTTGTTGTCGAGCCACAAGCTCCAGCATGGGCGCAGCAGATTGTCCGTTTCCTTCAGACAGGAGAACTTCCCGAAGAGCAAGAAGAAGCGAAAAGAGTAGCCCGGCAGTCAAGTATGTACCAGTTTGTCAATAAGACACTGTACAGAAGAAGACTCAACGGTGTGAAATTGAAGTGTATTCATCGGGAAGACGGACAAAAGCTGTTGGCAGAGATACATGGAGGCATATGTGGTCACCACATTGGCGCAAGAGCACTTGTCGGCAAAGCATTCTGGCAAGGTTTCTTTTGGCCGACAGCCCTCCAGGATGCAACTGCACAAGTAACCAAGTGTGAAGCGTGCCAGTTCCATTCCAAGTAGATACACCAACCAGCTCAAGCTCTCCAGACGATCCCTTTATCCTGGCCATTTTCGGTCTGGGGGCTTGACATCCTCAGCCCCTTTCCCCGAGCAGTCGGGGGCTTTGAGTACTTGTACGTTGCAATCGACAAGTTCACAAAGTGGCCCAAAGTGGAACCAGTGAGGAAGGTGACAGCACAGTCAGCAGTCAAGTTCTTCAGGTCGATTGTTTGCCGTTTCGGGATCCCTAACAGGATAATCACCGACAATGGTACACAATTCACGGGTCGCACCTTCATGTAGTACGTCCAAGATCTTGGCGCCAAGGTCTGCTTCGCTTCTGTTGCTCACCCGAGAAGCAACGGTTAAGCGGAGAGGGCAAATGCTGAAGTGCTGCGCGGGCTCAAGACCAGAACTTTCGACAGGCTGCACAAGTGCGGAAGGAACTGGATCGAGGAGCTGCCGGTGGTTCTTTGGTCGATCAGGACGACGCCAAATCGAGCCACTGGCCAGACACCTTTCGCCCTAGTTTATGGAGCAGAGGAAGTTCTCCCCACGGAACTCGTATATGGGTCACCTCGAGTGCTCGCTTATGATGAGCCCGAGCAAGAGCAGCTGCGACAAGATGACGCGCTGCTCCTTGAGGAAGACCGTCTTCAGGCTGCTGTGCGAGCTGCTCGCTACTAGCAAGCTTTGCGCTGCTACCATAGCTGCAAACTTAATGCCAGAAGTCTCGAGGAAGGCGACCTTGTTCTTCGGCGCGTTCAGTCCGCCAAGAATTCCAACAAGTTGACGCCAAAGTGGGAAGGCCCTTACCGGGTGAAACGAGTCACTAGGCCTGGCGCTGTCCGCCTTGAGACCGAAGATGGCATTCCAGTGAGAAACTCCTGGAACATTGAGCATCTTCGTAAGTTTTACCCGTAAGGCGCGGTTGCCGGAACCTGTTCCGGCAACCACCTTTTGTACAAGTCTTGCCACTGTTGCATGTAATCCTTTGTACAAAGCCGGGCGCAGACCCCGTGCATAAGTAAAGCTCATGTGCTCCGCACATTTTGTCAATTTCATGCTTTCTATTTTATGCATGTATGATCTGACACTTTGTGCAGCACCTACTCCACGGTAAGCAATAACGAGCCATAAAGCTCCATATCTGTATTGTCTCTTCTTTCTTTTGAAAGGAAGGTTCCCCTCGCCCACAAGTTTGCCGGGGGGGAAAGGAGAAGACGATGGTATGGACCAGGCGTCATTCAAGAAAGTTTCGCCTTGCCGGGAAGCAAACAACAGAAAAGCTAAGTTGCCAGAGTCTGAGCAATCAGATTTTTTAAATTCTAAGTTATCTCCCTTGAACGACCGCACTTTGTATGGAAAACCTGTGCGCGGAGGAACCAACTTATCGGTGTACTAGAGTAGGGGTACCCTAGTATCCCGAACTTGTGCACGGGCAGTCGCAGCATCCCGCGGCAAGGCTTGCCGGGTGACCGCCAAGCTCCTCCGTGGTTCCTTTGGAGCCATTCAAGAACAAAGTATCCAAACCAAGGAGACAAGACCCCAGCAAGAGGAGCTTGCCAGGAAGGCCGACCAAAGCATCTTAAGACCCCGGCAAGAGGAGCTTGCCGGGAAGGCCACCCAAGGCATCTCAAGGAACTTGCCGCGACGCGCCACGTGTCCCGGCAAGGCCCGGTGAGCGACAAGCTCCCGGACGCGACAAGACAACGACGGCGGCAAGGCGCTTGCCGCGGCAAGCCACCTCTCTGTGCCCGCGCTCCAGCACATCCACCAACGTGTCGCTCCGGGGCCCTTCCAGGCATACGTGGCGGGAGGCTGTGCAGCCAGCGGCGCGCGGTGGCAAGCGGCGCTGACAATTTTGCCATCATGGCGAGCGGTGGCGTCCCTGACGGTCCCTTTTGCACTGTTTGGGTGACACAGACGGGCATTTAATACCCTTGTCCCCTGCCGTCAGGGTTAGGTATGATACACTGTAGCAGGTAGCTGTACCTACCGCCGCGCCTTTCCATTTTTACCCTTTGCCTCCGTTGCCACCTGTCGGTGACCCCTTGAGCATATAAAAGGAGGCCCATGTACAACGTAGAGGGGGGTGAGCCAGTTCAGAAAACACTCACGCTCGGTCTCGTTAGCTGCTGAAGTGTACTGTAGCACTTCACGCTCCCGAGCAAGAAATCAATACAAACCACAAAGCAGGAGTAGGGTTTTACGCATCCGTGCGGCCCGAACCTGGGTAAATCGCTCGTGTGCTTCGCCTCGATCCGCTCTTTGCACATCCTCCGCCCCCGCCGAACCGAAAGGGACTCGGCCCGCCGGTCCCATAGGTGCTCGTGGATCAGTACCCCGGCACATACCTTTTATTTTTAGCTTGTGGATTATCAAGATCAACAAGTGGTTCTATCTCAACATCATTATCTGACTCTTTATCATTGGTTGGTTGAGAGTCTTTATGAACCTCATCATTATCTTTTTAATTATCATTAGGTGAGTGTTCATTACCATATTGAGTTTCAGCATCAGAGATAGAAACTTCATTATCATTATCAGGAGGTTTTTCTATTTCAGGTTCACTAGAAGTGTGCAAAGTCCTATAATTTTTGTTTATGTTTCTAGAAGGACTAGGTGCACTTGTGTTGTTTCTTTGTGAATCTTGTTCAATTCTTTTCGGGTGTCCCTCAGGATAAAGTGGTTCCTGAGTCATTTTACCTCCTCTAGTTGCAACTCTAACAGCAAAGTCATTCATATTATGATTCATTTCATCAAGCAATTCTCTTTGCAATTTAGCAACTTGTTCTAACTGAGTTTGAACCATAGAAGCATGTTTCCAACACCTGTAACATCAGTTGAGATTCTAAATAATAAGCCACTCAAGCGAGAAATCATATCAGAATTATATTTCAATTGTTTCATAACATTTGCATTGAAGTGATCTTGTTTTCTAATGTAGTTTTCAAACTCATAAAGGCATTGACTAGGATGCATATTGTGAGGATTATCATTATCATTGAACTTCATAAGAGAATTTACCTCTACCACCTTAGGTAGTGGTCGTGTATTAAGCCCATGTATTTCTCCAATAGGAGGTAAATTTTTCACATCCTCAGCTTTAATACCTTTTTCCTTCATGGATTTCTTTGCCTCTTGCATATCTTCGGGACTGAGATATAATATACCCCTCTTCTTCGGAGTGGGTTTAGGTGGTGGTTCAGGAATAGTCCAATCATCATAATTTTTCAATATGTTATTCAATAATTCTTCAGCTTGAGCAATGGTTCATTCCCTGAAAATACAACCAGCAAAACTATCTAGGAAGTCCCTAGAAGCATCAGTTAGTCCATTATAGAAGATATCAAGTATTTGATTTTTCTTAAGAGGATGATTAGGCAAAGTATTAAGTAATTTGCAAAGCCTCCCCAAGCTTGTGGGAGACTCTCTTCTTTAGTTTGCACAAAGTTAAATATTTCCTGTAAGGCAGCTTGTTTCATATGAGCAGGAAAATATTTTTGAGAGAAGTAATAAACCATATCCTAGGGACTACGTACACAACCAGGAGCAAGAGTATAGTACCAAGCTTTAGCATCACCCTTTAATGAGAAAGGAAATAATTTAAGAATAAAGTAATAGCGAGTTTTCTCATCATGAGTAAAAAGGGTGGCTATGTCATTCAACTTAGTAAGATGTGCCACAACAGTTTCAGTTTCATAACCATGGAAAGGATCAGATTCAACCAAAGTAATTAACCCAGGATCAACAGAGAATTCATAATCCTTATCATCAATAAAGATAGGTGAAGTAGCAAACTTAGGATCACATTTCATTCTAGCATTCAGAGATTTTTCTTTATACTAGTGTAATAATTTCTCTAGATCATCTCTATCATTACAAGCAAGAATATCTCTAGTTGGTTCTTCACTCATAACATAACCTTTCGGTACCTTAGGCAATTCATATCTAGCACGGCTAATTCTAGCAGGTGTTTCAGGAGTTTTAGTTTCAAGCTCATCATCAGATTCAACAACATCATGTTGTATAACTCTAGCAATTTGTTTATCAAGAAATTCACCAAGTGGCACATCATCATTATCAAGCAAGGTACTAGCATCATCGTAAGCATCATTCATATTAGAAGTAGCATCATCAATAACTTGTGAAATATCAGAATTGATAGCATGCCGTGGTGCTGTAAGTTTACTCATAATAGAAGGTGAATCTAAAGCAGAACTGGATTGCACTTCCTTACCTCCCCTTGTCTTAGAGGGATAAATCTTAGTCTTTGGATCCTTCAGATTCTTCATAGTGATAATATGATAATAATCCCAAGTGATTCAACAAATATAGCTATGCTCCCCGGCAATAGCGCCAGAAAAAGGTCTTGATAACCCACAAGTATAGGGGATCGCAACAGTTTTTGAGGGTAGAGTATTCAACCCAAATTTATAGATTCGACACAATGGGAGCCAAAGAATATTTGAAGGTATTAGCAGCTAAGTTGTCAGTTCAACCACAGCTGGAGATTAATTATCTGCAGCAATATGTCAGTAGCAAAGTAGTTTGATAGTTTTGATAGTAGTGACAGTAGCAACGGTAACAGTAACAGTGATAGCAGTAATTTGTAGCAAGTGTAACAATGATGATAGTAGTAGTAACTTAGCAGAAACAATAAGGATAAATTCGTAGGCATTGGATCAGTGACTAGTTGGATGATATTCATCATGTGACAGTTATAACCTAGGGCGATACACTACTAGCTCCATGTAGCGACCCGACCTCAAACGGTCAAGTCTCTGTGCTTCAGTGTCATCCCTGGATCAGTAATGCTGACACACACAGTACTCAAGGATTTATAACAGAGTAGCAATCTCACACTTATTACATCGAATGTCTCCAAAGAGAACTTATTACAATAAATATGGCTTAAGCCCATCTAATACGATAACATCGGAAGGCTTGGAAGATAAAGTGAGTCCATCAACTCCAACAGCATAGCTGAGCTGCACGGCAACGACCTAACGAACCTTACTCCTCGTCTGAAAAGTCTGCAACATAATACGTTGCAGCCCAAAAATGGTTCAGCACATGAAATATGCTGGCAAAGTAACACAGTAGAGAAAGAACAGAATAATGCTATCACTACATGCATATTTGGCTGGTGGAAAGCTCTATGGTTATAGTTTTTGTGAAAAGCCAATTTTTCCCTACAACAAAGGAATAGATTTTAATTTAACTATCATGGTAGTTGAAACATCATTGAGAAGGTTCCTCCAACTCAATCCCAATTAAAGTAATTATCAACCCAACAATATTAAGTTAAAAAGTGATGAGATACTTAAGATATTCCAAGTACTAGATACTCAAGATGTCCATAACCGGGGACACGGCTAACCATGATTAGTTTGTACACTCTGCAGAGGTTTGCGCACTTTTCCCCACAAGACTCGATCGCCTCCGTTCGATTTCTCGCACTACATGGTGTTTGAGAAACGGATGACCGAGACACAGTCTTTTAGGAACATTAACTCTCTACTCCGGGCAGACCATACCAAACCTACAACCCACTACCTGCTGATCCACCTCTTCAAGAGCTTCACGTAACTTACTCAACTATGCTAGAGCCCATAATAGCTTGTGGCTGCACACGGAAGTTTCTAGCATGAATCATCTCAGTTCCCTTTGAGCCTGGGTGGCGGTCCATAGGAAAATCACACGGAACCCCAGGATTTCCAAAAATACAGGCAACACTGGGTTCTCCAGGTGCCTCAATCCACCCAGATGTGTATTCAAGTTGCCACCTTAAGTTAAACCATTAATTAACAATCTCACATCTGTCATGGATTTCACTCGCCCAAACCACGTCTACGAGCATAGCATAGCAATATAAGAAATTCGTATAAGTAACTCCCAAGGTTTGAATATAGTAGGGCAATAGGTTTTACCTCATCAACTACTTCCCAACCCACATGTTAATTGCATCCTAATCATGCAATGTTTGAGGATTGGAACTAATGCATAAAAACTGGATGATAAAGGGATATGATCAAAGTGTTACTTGCCTTGCTGATGATCCGCGAAACCTAGGGACTCCAAATAACACGCTTCGCACTCCGGGAATTCTATCGCAAACAAACAATAGCATACATAAGCAATCAAGCAAAGAAGCACGGGTAAATCTCAAATAAGAAGATCTACCAGAAAGTTCAACTTAAGAACTCCGGTTGCAAAAAAGAATAAAATCAAACGGAGCAACGAAACTCAAACGGCGAAAGAAACAAGATCTGTTTACTAATCTGGACTAAGGTCAAATTTTACAGTAGCAAAATCTTGTTTAAGTTGATTAAAAAGAAAGAGGATCTCGAGACGAAGATCTAGGAGCTTGAATCGCCTGATTCCGATAAACGAGCGAAAAGATAAAATGAAACGGAAATCGGATCAGAAATCACGATAAGAAATAATCACAGAAAAATCTGATAAAAGAAAGCAGACGAACAGGCTAACGAACGAGCATTCATGGTCTGTAACTAACGAGCAAAAACCGTTCGTTAAAACGAACATACGGACGAACGTCCTCTAAAGAGAAGAACCGGGAAAAACCGGCGAACCGATCTAAAAATAATGAACTAGGTTTTTCAAAAAAAACGAAGCGGTTTCTTTTTTTAAAGAAAAAACCTGCGGCGAACGGCTACCTCGTCGGGTCCGGCGAGATGCGGGAGCGGCGGCGGGGCGAGGCGGCGAGGTGGCGGCGAGGTGAGGCGGCGGAGCAAGGCGGCGCGGTAGAGGCGGTGGCGCGGCTACGATGGCGGGGCTGCGGGCGGTGGGGTGGGTGGTGGTGGCTTGGGGGAGGGGCAAGGCGGCGGGGAGGCGGAGTCCGGCTCGGACTCCGTCCGAGTCAGCGACGGCGGTGGCGCCGTCCTGGCGCGGGACAAGGTGGCGGGGAAGATGGGCCAGCCCGGCTAGGTTTCGGCCCAGTCGGCGCCCGAAGACTCTTTGTTTTTAAACAATTCCGCCGAACAGAAAAAAAATCCTAGAAAATAAAATAAAAATCTAAAAATGCCAAAACAAATTTTCACCGTCTAAATAAAATATTTAGAATGAGATGAAAATTTGCTTGGCCCTAAAATGCAATTTTGAAAACGTGCAATTTTTCTAATGCAAACAAAATTGCAATAAAATCCAAATAAAAAAATATATTTGATTTTAATATTTTCCTCCGATATTTCAGTTATTTTAGAGAAGTCATATTATCTCTTCTCATATACTTTAATATGAAATATTTTCGAAGGGAAAAATAATTAAAACCAAAAATCCTTGTTTCAATATTTGATAAAAATCAAATTTGAAAACCGGGGAAATCCCCAACTCTCTCCGAGGGTCCTTGAGTTGCTTAGGATTTTGAGGATCGCGAGACGAAATGCAATAAAATATGATATGCAAGAATGATCTATGTATAACATTCCAAATTGAAAATTTGGGATGTTACAAACCTACCCCCCTTAAGATTCACCCTCGAGATTCGGGTTGGCTAGAAAATAGGTGTGGGTGGTCTTTGCGAAGATCGTCCTCTCGTTCCCAGGTGGCTTCATCCTCGGTATGGTGGCTCAACTAAACTTTGCAAAACTTGATAACCTTGCTGCAGGTGACTCGACTGGAAAACTCCAAAATCTTGACTGGCTTCTCCTCATAAGTCCAATCATTGTCCAACTGAATTGCCTCCAAGGGTACAGTATCTCTTAGTGGTATATCGTCCATCTCAGCATGGCACTTCTTCAACTGGGAAACGTGAAACACATCTTGAACTCCTGACGGTCCTTTAGGTAACTCCAACTTGTAGACAACTTCTCCCATCCGTTCCAAAACACGATATGGTCCTACAAATCTCGGGGCTAACTTTCCCTTAACTCCAAAACGTTTCTGTCCTCGCAAAGGTGATACTCACAGATATGCTCTCTCTCCAATTTCATAGGTTACCTCCTTGCGTTTCGAATCTGCATAACTCTTCTGTCTGGACTGAGCTATCTTCAGTCTATCTCGAATCAGTTTAACCTTCTCCTCAGACTCTTTGATCAAGTCTGGTCCAAACAACTGTCCGTCTCCAACTTCATCCCACATCAACGGTGTTCTGCACCTTCGTCCATACAGGGCTTCGAACGGTGCCATCTTCGGACTGGCTTGGTAACTATTGTTGTATGAGAACTCTGCATAAGGCAGATTCTCATCCCAACCAGATCCATAATTTAGCGCACAGGCCCTCAACATGTCCTCCAAAATCTGGTTGACTCTCTCGGTCTGTCCATTTGTCTGTGGGTGAAATGTTGTACTGAACTCCAATCTCGTTCCCAAAGTCTGGTGCAGCTGATGCCAAAATTTTGAGGTAAACTGTGTTCCTCTATCTGATACGATGGTCCTCGGAACTCCATGCAGACATACGATCCTGGTCATATATATCTTGGCCAACTTTCACTGGTATAAGTTGTTTTCACTGGGATAAAGTGTGCCACTTTGGTCAAGAGGTCAACTACTACCCATATAGAATCATAACCTGATTTGGTCCTTGGTAATCTGATGATAAAATCCATGCCAAGTTTATCCCACTTCCATTCAGGTATCGGCATAGGCTGTAGCAATCCTGCTGGCTTTTGATGCTCTGCCTTCACTCTCTGACATACATCACATACGGCTACATACTCGGCGATGTCCTTCTTCATCCCTGTCCACCAGAAACGTTCCTTCAAATCCAAATACATCTTGGTGTTTCCAGGGTGTATCGAGTATGGTGAGTCATGAGCCTCCTGAAGTATTAATTTCCTGATCTCTGTGTTATTGGGCACATAAACACGGTCCTCAAGCCATAAGGTGTCGTGCTGATCCTCATGAAAACCTTTGGCCTTTCCTTCGCTCATTCTATCTTTTATCTCCGCAATCTCATTGTCATCCTTCTGAGCTTCTCGAATCTTTCCCAACAATGTAGACTGAACCTCCATTGTTGCAACAAAAGCTCTAGGAACAATCTCCAATTGAAGTTCTCGGAGATCCTGTACTAACTCCTTCGGCAATCCCGTGCTCTCTAGGGTATTAGCATAACTCTTCTGGCTCAAAGCGTCTGCTACGACATTGGCCTTTCCTAGATGATAGTGCAGCTTCATGTCATAATCCTTTATAAGCTCCAACCATATCCTCTGCCTAAGGTTCAGCTCCTTTTGTGTGAAAATGTACTTCAAACGCTTATGATCCGTGTACACATCACAACGGTTTCCAATAAGGTAATGTCTCCAAGTCTTCAACGCATGCACTACGGCTGCTAGCTTCAAGTCATGCGTGGCATAGTTCATCTCGTGAGGCTTTAGTTGTCATGAGGCATACGAAACAACTCTTCCGTCCTGGATAAGCACACTTCCAAGTCCTAAGCATGAGGCGTCGCAATACACTTGGAAATCCTTACGTATATCTGGCAGTGTCAGCACTGGGGTTGTAGTCAAACGTTTCTTCAGCTCCTGGAAACTTGCCTTGCAATCTTCCGTCCATTTAAACTTTGTATCCTTCTTTAATAATTCTGTCATTGGCTTCGCTACCTTGGAAAAATTCTCAATGAATCTCCGATAGTATCCTGCGAGTCCAAGAAAACTGCGGATCTCGCTAATTGAAGTGGATGCCAATCATCCAATGACTGTCTGAACCTTGGTGTGGTCTACTGCTATACCCTCTCCTGATATAACATGTCCAAGGAATCCGACTTCCTTTAACCAAAACTCGCATTTGCTGAACTTGGCATACAACTGGTGTTCCCTGAGTTTCTCGAGAACTAAACTCAAATGCTCCTTGTGTTCCTCTTCATTCTTCGAGTATACCATTATATCATCAATGAACACCAAAACAAACTTATCCAAATATTCCATGAATACTTTGTTCATCATGCTCATGAAATAGGCAGGGGCGTTAGTCAGTCCAAACGACATGACCGTATATTCATACAGCCTGTACCGTGTGGTGAATGTTGTCTTGGGTATATCCTTCTCTCGAATCTTCAACTGATGGTAACCTGATCGCAAATTGATCTTCGAAAACACCTTAGCTCCTTGCAGCTGGTCAAACAGATCATTGATCATCGGCAGTGGGTACTTTTTCTTGATCATCACTTCATTCAAGGCCCGATAATCAACAACCATTCTTAAAGACTTATCCTTCTTCTCAACCAAAAGTACTGGGGCTCCCCATGGTGATGAACTCCGTCGAATGTAACCTTTCTCCAATAACTCCTTGATCTGTTTCTTAATCTCCTCCAGATCATTCGCGGGCATCCGATAGGGTCTCTTGGATATTGTCCCTGTACCTGGCAATAGCTCTATCAAAAAGTCGATATCTCGATCTGGTGGCATGCCTGGTAACTCTTCTGGGAAAACATCCGGGTAATCCTTTACTACATGCACTTCCTCCTGAACAACTCCCGTGAGGGTATCTACTTGGCTACTTCTTGGTGCATGCCTAGATACATACTTGATCCTTTTTCCCTTAGTGGTGGTGAGGAAAATTGATCTACTAACACAGTCAATGCTTCCTTCGTACTTTGACATCCAGTCCATTCCTAATATCACATCCAATCCTTGTGACTCAAAGATAATTAGGTCGGACAGAAAAACATGGTTGCCAATGGTTAAGGGTATCTGGTCGCACCATCGACTAGCCATATACTCTGCTCCAGGTGAACTTACTAACAGAGGGGTCCTAAGGGTTTGGGTCGGTAGTTTAAACTTATCCACGAATTCCCTTGATATGTATGAATGCGATGCACCAGTATCAAAAAGAACAAGAGCGGTAAATGACTTAACCAAAAACATACCTATAACCGCGTCTGGCTGCTCTTCAACATCCTCCACGTTAACATGGTTCACTTGTCCTTTGTTGAATGGATTAGGCTTCTTCCCAGCGCTCCCATTTCCGTTTCCATTCTTCCCTTCAGGGCACTCCGTGGCATAGTGTCCAGTCTTCCCGCACTTGAAACAAGTAACGTGGCTTAGGTCTCTCTTGGTGGGTGTGGCTGGATTGGGGCGGTTCTGATTGTTGCTTGCTCCCTTCCCATTCCCATTCCCATTCCCATTCCTTGGGCCAGTATGATTATGGTTACTTCCTCCATTATGGGTGTGGCCTCCATGGTTATGAACAAGTCCTCCTGAGTTCAGGTTTAGGCGAGGCTTCTTCTGAGCTCCTGAGGTATACCTCCCTTGTCCATACTTCCTCTTACGGTTCTCAATCTGCTGCTGCTTCCCTTCAATCATAAGAGCCTTATCTACCAACTCCTGGTAGTTGTTGAATGTTGCCACCATCAACTGCATGCTCATCTCATCATTCAGCCCTTCCATAAACTTCTCCTGCTTTGCAGCATCTGTGGCCACATCATCAGGGGCATAGCGAGATAACTTGCTAAACTCATCCGCGTACTGAGCCATAGTACGGTTCCCCTGGCGTAAGTTGCGAAACTCACGCTTCTTCATACTCATAGCTCCAGTTGAGACATGGGCTGTACGGAAGGCTTGCTGAAACTGGTCCCATGTCACCGTGGCTATAGGGAAGGTGACAGTGTAATTCTCCCACCATGAGGCTGCTGGTCCATTCAACTGATGTGCGGCAAAACGCACCTTCTCGGCATCGGTACATCCTGAAGTGGTTAACTCCCTTCCAATCCTGCGGAGCCAATCATCTGCTACTATAGGCTCGGTGCTACTGGAAAACACCGGCGGTTGCAACCTCAGAAAATGGGCTAAGTTGTCAACTGGTGGTGGTGGTGGTGGTGGATTGTTGTTGTTGTTGTTGTTGTTGCCTTGGTTCTATACTAACAACTGCATCAGGGTATTCTGCTACTGGATCAACTGAGTGAGCTCAGGTGGGAAAGCGAATCCGGGGTCACGTGTCAGAGGCATCTGATGGGTTTAGAGGGGAGAGATTAGAATAGAATGAGTTCTAATGAGAAAGCACTACCCATATGCACATGAGAAAAACACAATCATTTCACTCAATCAATCAAGCAAGGGCATGCAATCGGTCTAGAACTATCGCGAAAGTGCTCGGACTACACTATTTACATGGTGGAATACTACTACTGATGTGGTGGTCTACTAAAAATATTCCTCAGTTGAAGACTCCATGATATCTGCTCCAGCTTCGTCTTCAAAGTCATCATCGCTAATGTCGGAGTCGGTGTCGTCGATGATGATGTAGTCCTCCTGACGAATCTCCTTGGGTTCTTCATCTTCTTCTACTGGTGCGGGGTCTCCCATGAATACTCCAATCTTCTTAATTAGGTCGTCATTCTTCTCCAATAGTGTCGTAATTTCCTCCTCGTATCCATCGCGTGTAGACTTAAGTTCTTCTTCCAGTTCGATGATCCTTGTCTTTGCCTTCTTCAGATCTATCATGCCTGCGCACATTTGAATCTCCTAGCGTCGAATGTGTTGGTTTAGTTCCTGGATGAAAGCTGCAATTGATCTATCTTTCCTGGTGCTGATCATCTCCCATTGCTCATCTCGGCGCCCATAGATCTGGTAGATAGTATCCTTAAGCTCCTTTTGGTAAGCTTCTCCAATGCGTCCCATGGTGATGTGAGCTGCCATACTCTTTCCTAGACTCCAGGTTGGTGCATCAAAGGAAAAATCTATGGGTTTAGTGACTGGCGTGAAGGTCCTTCTTGGAACTTGAACTTGAATCATCCATCGCTCCTCTTCTAGAAAGTGGCGTTGTAAGTCCCAGTGAAGCTTGGTATTCCTATGTTCAGGTACCTAGTGACTTCCTTCAAGTGTCGTCCAAAAGGTGTGTCTTCATCCGGTTGTGCAAACTTGTTCCTTGCATCCGCCATCCTAAAGAGCGGAAAATGGAGAGGAGTCAGAAATGAGAAGAGAATAGTGATCTATGGCCTTAGCTTAATGCTCGTGTCCTACACTCACCGTGTGCTCTGATACCATTGTAATGCCCCGAGACCGATGCGCCAGCTGTCTTCTAGTTATTCGATGTTGTTGCCTTGTCATTCGTTTTGGTTCGTCACATCATGTGCTTTGCATCATGTCATCATGTCATCATGTCTTACGTCTTTTGCATCTCAACTAAATAAACCGTATGGATCTTCGATCCGTTTAAATTGGGGGAACTCACATGGTGGTTTCTCTTTAAAACATATCCTCCCGATATTAGGGAGCTATATTAAATATTCCAATTTCGGAATCACCTATAACACACTTGCAATTTATCACATGCCCTTTTCCGCTTCAAGTTTGGTCCCCAAACTTTTCCTGTAATTTCTTTTGTCACTTCCCCGAGCTCCACCTAAATTCTCAACATTTCTGGGCACTTCAAAACCCTAGCCCTAGTTCAAACCATTTGATTAAATTCAAATGAGTTTGAATTCATATCTTCCGATCTTGCCACTTCTAATTTTCTCAGACCATGCATATTTTTATGAGTCCGGGAAAATTGTCCTCGTTCCCAGATTCCGCCCCTACCTTCTTTTTCTTTTCCTTCTCCTTCTCTGGTCTATCTTAAAAAGGAAAAGAATAGAGGGACAGAAGAGCCCAGCTTCTTGGGTATGTCCATCTAGGCCGGCCCATTTGCGCAGCTAGCCCAGCCCACCTAAGCCCTCACTTAACCTAGCCACGCTGCTCCATCCCTCCTCCCCCGATCGATCCCCATCTCTCCCTGTGCGCCGCCACACACAGAGCCAGTGCCAGGAGGCGCTCGATCCCCTAGCGCTCCCGCGCAGCACCCTTCTCTCCCTCGACCCACTCATCCTCCTCGCGATGTGCCCCCTCCTCCTCATGACGATCAGGAGGACCTCTCGATCCGCCGTCATCCACCTTGCGCGAGGCCACCGCCGCGTTGTCTCGCCCACCTGCACCTCCAGGAGAGGCATCCTGCGCCGCCCTTGCCCGGTCCCGGCCGGACACCGTCGTCAGGGCCCCGTTCCCACCTCCAGCGTGCCAAGGCCTTTGCCTTGCCGTCACCGCAGGCCAGCGCCACCTCCGGCCTCCCCTTCATCGGCATTGTCCCTTGTTCCTCGCCTCGAGAAACAGTGCTTCAAGGCTGGCCTCCTGTAGCTCGTCGTTGCCGGGGCTACCACCACCAGCAATCAGCCGCTCCACCGCCGTTTTGCAGGAGCTCCGCCTCCCTGCTTCGCCTCCGCCTCTCCTCTTGCTGCTGCTCAAGCCCTCATCTGCCATGGCCTTCCTCCTGCCCGTGCGTTTCTTTTCGTTCCCTGCATCGATGCGTTGCTGGAGAAGCACCTGCTCCTCTTGAAGTCGATGTGCCCTGCCTTGGCCTCCTGTTCACGATGACCGGAAGACCACGGGAGACTTCTCTGCCGCCTCCACGCACCTCCAGTGACCTCCCGAGGCAGGGCCTTGGCAAGTCCCTCGATGCCCCTTCAGATTCATTAAGACCGGCAAGTTCGACTTCGGCACCAAGTTCATCTTCAAATCTGTACGACTACACCCGATGTGGATTTCTGCAAGTACCTGGAGGCCACAACGACGCCAAGTACCACGACACCCATGTTCGTCTACGAAATGTGTACCACTACGTCGTCATGACCGGACCGACAAGTACCCCAACGTCATGTGAACAACGACTGTCATCAAAGATCCGGGTAGCAAAACGCCAAGTACCTATGACCGAAGAATGCCATGTACCTCTCCGAAAAATGAACATGTACCACTACGTCCGGAGACCTCGAACCCGTCAAGTCCGACAATGTTTGTGTACAACTACCGACGACGTGAATGTTGCCAAGTACCCTCTCCGGATCGTCATGATTGACTACCGATAAACATGTACCACTACCGTCGCCGAGATTGCGAGAACCTCTACCGTCGACCCTAGAGCATGAGAGAACGACTACTTCCACTATGAAGGTCCCGAGAACGTCTACTTCCCCTTCTCTGCTTCGAACATGATCCGTTTCGATAATGCACGCTTCGAAAGGTATAACGTCGAGACGACCACCATGGACGAATGTTGTGGATACGAGATGAACCCCGTGTTTGCAGCGTGCCTGTTTGACTCGTGCATGACCCTCGGTTTCCATGCCACCGACTCGTGGGACACCCGGTATCCGAGAGCGCCCCACCATCTTTTGCATGCATCCGCACACTTCTCCTTTGCATCGATATCTCAATCGAGTTACCGGAACTGGAACGCTGACGTGGGACCGTTTTCATTATCGTTGCCATGGCACCCCTTTCCTTTACACCACGGTGACAAATGCTTCATAATGCTCTTGTCAACTTGTAATATAAATTGCATAAACTTGTTCATGTCATCCGCATCATGATAACAACAATTAAAATGTTTAGATTGTTGTTGCAATAAATTACTAAGGCATATGGGGATTTACCGGATTCATTATTTGTTATATCCGGGCCCATTTAAATTGTTAGATGGTTTAGTTTTGTTATGCTTCACCTCTTGCCATGTTAACCAACATTTAATATTGTTGAGTACCTAAACGAGAGAGAACTAAATAATTGATGTGGTGTTCCGTCAATATGCAACTCGTTGCATATTGAGCTCCACTTAACTTTTAGTTTTGTTTGTGCCCCTTGCCATGTCATGCATATTTAAACCGGACATGCATCATACTTGGTTGTGCATCATGCCATGCTTATGTGATGATTGTTTACCATGTTGTTTGTTTTCTTTCCGGTGTTGCTTCTTCGGGCTAGTTCCGATAACGTCGCGTTTGTGAGGATCCGTTTGACTACGTCTGTTTGTCTTCTTCATGGACTCGTTCTTCTTCCTTGCGGGATCTCAGGCAAGATGATTGACGGTGTCCTAGACTAGGGGGTACTCAACACGTCATCTCCCAATCTGATAGATTGGGCCGAGAACCCCCGTGACCGTATACTCATGGGCTAGTTCGGACAACTGCCGCATACAAGGAAGATTCCACAAGACTTGGCGATCAAGACAAGGACTTCTCCCCACCAGCGTATTCGGCTAGGACTCTTGTTAACCTAGGCCTCTGGTGCATTATATAAACCAGGGCCAGGCTAGTCGATAGATCATATATATATACAATCATACCCTAGGCTAGCTTATAGGGTTTAGTCTCTACGATCTCGTGGTAGATCAACTCTTGTACTACCCATATCATCAATATTAATCAAGCAGGACGTAGGGTTTTACCTCCATCAAGAGGGCCCGAACCTGGGTAAAACTTCGTGTCCCCTCCCTCCTGTTACCATTGATTCTAGACGCACAGTTCGGGACCCCCTACCCGAGATCCGCCGGTTTTGACACCGACATTGGTGCTTTCATTGAGAGTTTCGCTGTGTGATCGACAAAAAGATCGATGGCTCGCCTGCAGATCAACTACGACTTCGGCATCCTCGTCACCAGCTTGACTGGTCACCTTGGTTCGACCAAGAACTGTGCCCCGTGTTCGGATCACCATGTTCGGACGAGGTCCTTCATCAACACCAACTCCTATCTCTATCAAGATCATGGAGGAATCGTCCATGGAGCTCGGGGGCTCAACGTCAACATTGCCCTCGGGCGACTGTGCTGTTTTTCCGGACAGCGAACGCGTATCCGCCGCCACCGCCTCCTCGAGTGTCGCTTTAACGATCGCTTTGGTGGAATTGTGCGGAATTGAGTCTACAACAACCCTGGAAAATTTCGTCGAGTTCCGATGGAGGAATCTCTGGCAATCTATGATATACCGGAGCCCTGTCAAATCTGAACGGGAATCTGTACGAGTTTAGGGCGTGGTGTCCAGCTTCTAGCTCGGACGTCCTTTGAAAGATCCAACCGTTGATCGACTGCGGAATTCCTATATCTAGCACCTCTCAAAATTTCAGCTCGATCCGACTGTCCAAACTCCGGGAACCTTCCAATTAGTGCATCACTTTTCGGATCTGTTTTCTGCGCGAAAACGAATCCGACCCGAGTTCGTCTTTTTTATGAACAGGATTTCGGACATCCCTTTTGAAGGAAGTTTTGTATGGGGTATTGTGTTTTGTTCCCGAACACATCCCACTAACTTTAAGATCTTTTGAACATGATCTTCAACATCATGCTGGTGTCAAACCAGTCCGGCAATATTGCTCCACGGCTGCCGACCTGCGCTAGACACGTCGTCACTTTGTTGAGCCGAGCTCAACTTATTCGGATAATCATCTCGGCAAGCCGAACAAGAGTCCGGCATCGCGAAGGATAAATCATCACCAACATCGCCACCCCACGGATTACATGGAGCGGGCATACCGGCATCAACGCACGATCGCATAATCAAGCCGGCATCGACCACGTCACGACCTGCATTGGCAGGGCCGCACTATTGCTTCTTCAAGCTGGTGTCCATCACGCCGACCTACTTCAACTCATCGGCTGACATCGAGGCTTCGCCATCTCTTCATCAATCTACTCCGGTAATGGGTGTGCTGATCGAGTCCCAATTTTGGGAATCACCTTCCTTCGGATTGCTACAACAAATAAACCAGGTGCTATTAATCCTAGTATTTTTTGCTTGTTTGGGTTCAATTTTTCCCAAGGAATTATGACTCTGGTTTGTCCATCATATGTACACAGGTCTATCAAATGGTGGCCGCATTAACGACGGTCGCATGGTGGTCCGGTCAGTCTCCGTACATAGTCCGGCGAATGCCGCATCCGGAACTCGGACCGACCTGTGAATTCAGGATTTGCCACGCCTTTACCGCATCACGCCGACGCCCTGCATCGACATTGACTTCGACACCGGGCCATATTTCTTTTATTACTCACTTTGCATAAATTATTTATTATGCAACATTTTTTTAATTATCATTATTACTATTACTCCGGTTTGCACTATTTTTTGTGCACAGGAAAATGATCCGGGGACTTCGGCGTCACTCTGCCGGTCTGCATTGACCATGCTATGTCACCACTTCGTCGTGTAGAGCTCTCCGCTCCACCACCTCAGGACCGGCTTGGGGGATAGAACCTTGCCCCGCATCAAGCTCGGACCGCGTCATCAATACCGAACACATTAACCAGCTAAGTCACTTTCATGCTCAAAGCTTTAATTTCTAACTTGTGTTCGGTTCGACCAAGCATTATACTTTTTTGGAAAAAGTTGCTGGTAAATTTTTTTCGTTGTCCAAACTTTGTTTGTGACACACAAATTCAAGGAACCAATTTACTTGGGGGTTTCCTTTATGAAGCTTTTCCTCTTGCATGTGATTATACTTGTACGGCTTCGTTCCTTGTTCGTGTATTATGCCACAATATGCACCATATTGACTTAAGCGATTTGCAAGCTGGGTTGCCTCGCTCCTGTGTTTACCCCTACGTTCCCGATTGTTTGGCTAGGGAGTAAAGGGAGCACCTCTGCGATTGTCACGATCAGGTCGCCCGAGCCGGACCTCAGACTGGGTGAAGCCGAAAGCTAGAGCTCTTATAGTTTTCAATGATGGTCGGCACACAATGAAACTCATGAGTACAAAAAATCTATTGCACAAGTCTCATAATAACAATGAGCACCGAAGAAAGGTATCGGTGGGGGTACTATTTTCTTCAAAGATGCTTCTTACACTTCACGGTAATATAGCATAAGTTCCCTGAGCGCGCTTTGTCTGTTACAGCCTTATGGCCTGATTGCCTGGTTATTATAAACACCGTCGATATTCTCGACCGATGGAGTACATAACACTTTTCGGTCCTTGACCGAAGAGGGAGAAGCTGACGGTCGGTTAAGACGCGTTTAAAGTTCGGTTGAACATAGATATGATATAAGTACTTCGGTACATGCAATCATTCTTCTACCCAAGTCACTTGGGGGTTCGTAAGTTTACTTAAGCCGTTTTATAATAAGTGTTCTTCTTCTTAGTCGTTGCAAAGTTTTATTATTATTATTTATCACTCCTTTTTTCGACACGAGTGTGCGGTCACTAGCCAGGGAGCCTAATTTCTCTCTCAAAGCCACTAGAGTTTAGTTTGCTAAACTGGCCTGATGAGAAGTACTCCGCCCTCGGGATAGGAGGTTGAAGCCGTAGGCTGACCTGCTCGAAGTCTTGAGATAGGATGTATCATGTTAAAGCACGACAGAAGCACTTCTTTTTTCTAAGACCAACTTTCGGATTGGCACCGAACACTTGATATTGTTCGGACGTCATATTTTTACTAATGTTTCTTGGTTTTCCAAGCTTTTTGGCACTTTTAAACTATTTGTGCTTTTCCAGCATTAGTCTCGCAGTGCAACGCCGGACACCCTTAGGGATTCGGCAAAAACATTCTCAGATATTGCTATATATGCATCGGTTTCGAATTGTGTCTTCGGTCAATAGTTGGGTTGCCCGGCTCCTGCACTTGCTTCCTACGTTCTGTTTTGTTTGGCTAGGCGTGCAAAGGGAGAAGCACTGCGATTGTGCTTCCAGCTCACATGGTTAAGCACCTCAGTGGAGAAAGCCAAAAACTGAATTTCACAATAAGCGTAAACTGGTCAGTGATCTGATGACTATGTTAAATGATGGGCCATTCATAACATTGGCCGAAGTGTTTACGGCTTGACCTCGACTATCGCCGAAC
Source organism: Triticum urartu (assembly GCF_056163025.1). Taxonomy (NCBI): domain Eukaryota; kingdom Viridiplantae; phylum Streptophyta; class Magnoliopsida; order Poales; family Poaceae; genus Triticum; species Triticum urartu. Next base: position 342,464,308 of record NC_141876.1, on the reverse strand, counting down.
ATTACCGGGGGCTATTAACTGGCCTCCCAAACTAAATCCTCAATATTTTGCTCTTATATTAGAGCTGAGGTTTAATGATCATGCTTAGCATGACAACCCAAAGAAAGGGACCGATAGCGGGACTATTTTCTTTGGAAGACATTTCTTCTGTTAAACAGTAATATAACTCTCTGCGTACATTAGTTTATAAAACCGTATGGCCATATTACCTTGTTTGTTGTAAATCTTTGCCCTCATAAAGGCTTTATAAAGCAGGACAAACACTCCTCGGCTACTGGCCGAGGAGGTAGAAGCCGATGGTCGGTCAACAAAGTTTTGTACAATGCGGATCCGAGCATTAATGACGTAAAGTACTTGGATACATAAGAGTCATTACACATAATTTGTGATTTTACTATGGATATTGATCCTTAATTCGGCCACCCGTGCCCGCATTAAGGCTCGGGGGCTACTGGGCTTAGGGCTTATTATTTACAAATATTAAAGGGGCACATTGAACCCCTGATCTGGTGTTACCACCCGACCAGTGTCTCGGGGGCTACTGCATTGCTTGTCCAATGCAGAAAATTTTATGTGCAATATAGTTTCCGAGGAGATTTTGATCCTCAGGTTGGTCGGCCGCACCCAACCTGAGTCTTGAGGACTGAGCACGCCGATTTTAGTATCCCGAAGTATTCTGCCGAGCTTGGACTTGATCCTCAGGCCGATTTTGCAAATCAACCTGAGTCTCAGCGGCTACTGGGATCAGCGGTCTTACGTCATCCTTCAGGTGCATCTCGGGTTTTAGACCGATACACACCTTGAGGGCTACTGGCTATATATCTTGGTAGAGAATAAATTGCACCAATAAAAAATATTAACAAAAATCGGCCCACATTCGGGGTGGTGCACCACCTCGGAAGCAGTCCGGCATAACGCTCGGGCGTTAGTGGCTGGCTCCATAGAGGGCATTTCCGGCATTAAGCTCGGCTAAACTCCTTCAAACTTCTTTGAACCAAGGTGATTTACGACACCTCAGATACAGTCCGGCGTTGGAGCTCGGATACATAGTCCGGCGTTGGAGCTCGGATACAGTCCGGCATTGGAGCTCGGATACATAGTCCGGCATTGGAGCTCGGATACATTCCGGCGTTAGAGCTGGGAAGCGGTCCGGCGTTGGTGCTCGGCTACAAAAGATACCTCGAATGCAGTCCGGCGTTGGAGCTCGGACGCAAGAGGACGCTGCCGCCCGGGAACAATTTCAAACCCGAGGTGTGGCATAAAAATAACAAGGCATTAATAAAGGCCGGAAACTTAAAGGGGCTCCTCGGATACCCGATGTATAAACTTGTCAAATTCATTTCGGCGATCCTCAAGATCGAAGATGAGAAGATTTGTTGAACCAGTTTTCAAGACCGGCGACAGAAGATGAAGAACAGTTCGAAAGAATCAAGGAGCGTCCCTAACTTGAAGACCGGTTCAGGGGGCTACTGACGGTCTCCTGGACTAGGGGGTACTCAACACGTCATCTCCCGATCTGATAGATTGGGCCGAGGAACCCCATGGCCGTATACTCATGGGCTAGTTCGGACAACTACCGCATACAAGGAAGATTCCACAAGACTTGGCGATCAAGACAAGGACTTCTCCCCACCAGCGTATTCGGCTAGGACTCTTGTTAACCTGGGCCTCTGGTGCATTATATAAACCAGGGCCAGGCTAGTCGATAGACCATATATATATATACAATCATACCCTAGGCTAGCTTCTAGGGTTTAGCCTCTACGATCTCATGGTAGATCAACTCTTGTACTACCCATATCATCAATATTAATCAAGCAGGACGTAGGTTTTACCTCCATCAAGAGGGCCCGAACCTAGGTAAAACTTCGTGTCCCCTCCCTCCTGTTACCATCGATCCTAGACGGACAGTTCGGGACCCCCTACCCGAGATCCGCCGGTTTTGACACCGACAATGACCATACCCTCGAAATCACTTCTATCTTTGCTTGCTAGTTGCTCACTCTTTTGCTTTCCCTATGTTGCGATACCTACCACTTGCTATATCATGCCTCCCATATTTCCATCTGAAACCTCTAACCCACCTTGTCCTAGCAAACCATTGTTTGGCTATGTTACCGCTTTGCTCAGCCCCTCTTATAGCGTTGTTAGTTGCAGGTGAAGATGGAGTTTGTTCCATGTTTGGAACATGGATATGTTGGGATATCACAATACCTCTTATTTAACTAATGCATCTATATACTTGGTAAAGGGTGGAAGGCTCGGCCTTATGCCTGGTGTTTTGTTCCACTCTTGCTGCCCTAGTTTTCGTCATACCGGTGTTATGTTCCTTTATTTTGCATTCCTTACGTGGTTGGGTTATAATGGGAACCCCTTGACAGTTCGCTTTGAATAAAACTCCTCCAGCAAGGCCCAACCTTGGTTTTACCATTTGCACTAACAACCTACCACCTTCCCTTGGGTTCTACAGACTCAAGGGTCATCTTTATTTTAACCCCCCCCCCCCCCCGGGGCCAGTGCTTCTCTAAGTGTTGGTCCGAAATGGGCAGCCTGCGGGGCCACCTCGGGGAAACTTGAGGGTTGGTTTTACACGTAGCTTGACTTATCTGGTGTTGCCCTAAGAATGAGATATGTGCAGCTCCTATCGGGATTGTCGGCGCATCGGGTGGCTTTGCTGGTTTAGTTTTACCATTGTCGAGATGTCTTGTAACCGGGATTCCGAGCCTAATCTGGTATTCCAGGGAGAAGGAATATCCTTCGTTGACCGTGAGAGCTTTTGATGGGCTAAGTTGGGACACCCATGCAGGGTTTTGAACTTTCAAAAGCCGTGCCCGCGGTTATGGGCAGATGGGAATTTTTTAATGTCCCGTTGTAGAAAACCTGAAACTTAACTTAATTAAAATGGATCAACAGCGTGTGTAGCCGCGATGCTCTCTTTCCGGCGGAGTTCAGGAAGTGAACACGGTGTTGGAGTTATGCTTGACGTAGGTTGTTCTAGGATCACTTCTTGATGATAGTTTCTCGACTGTGCCTTGCCTTCTCTTCTCGCTCTCATTTTCGTATGTTAGCCACCATATATGCTAGTGCTTGCTGCAGCTCCACCTCATACCTTTTACCTTACCCATAAGCTTAAATAGTCTTGATCCCGAGGGTGTGAGATTGCTGAGTCCCCGTGACTCACAGATACTTCCAAAACCAGCTTGCAGGTGCCGATGATATCGTGCAGGTGACGCAACCGAGCTCAAGGCGGAGCTAGATGAAGATCGTGTTTGCTAGGTTGTTACCGTTTCCAGTTGATCAGTAGTGGAGCCCAGTTGGGGCGATCGGGGACTTTGTTGCATTTGGGGTTGTTTCTTTATTTTGGTTCCGTAGTCGGACCTTGATTGTATCTGGATGAATGTAATGTTATTTATGTTATTGTGTGACGTGGCGAGTGTAAGCCAACTATGTATCATTTTCCTTATTCAGTACATGGTATGTGTAAAGATTACCCCTCTTGCGACATTGCTTACAGTGCGGTTATGCCTCTAAGTCATGCTTCGACATGTGGGAGATATAGCCGCATCGTGGGAGTTACAAGTTGGTATCAGAGCCTTCCCCGACTTAGGAGCCCCCTGCTTGATCGAATCGCTGGCGTTGTTGAGTCTAGAAAAATGTTTTGAGTCATTTAGGATTATATATATTGAGAGTAGGATTCTTTTTACTCCTCAGTAACTTCGTCGCTCTGGTGAGGCATCCTAACATAGAGTTTTGACTCTTCTCCTCTCAAATTTCACTAAAAAAATTAGGATCACGCGGGTATCTTGGAATCGTTCCGATGGTTATGTGACGAGAACATTGTTCTTGGTGCCTCCTGATATTTAGGGGTTGTGGCAGTGTCCCGGGGAGTTGAGCTCCGAGGTGTTGTCGCCACAATTTTATCGTTGAATTATGGAATACCTGAGTTTTCCCGACATCGAAAATCTCTTTTATGCAGTTGTTGGTGAGATAACCTCGACGGCACCCAGTACTGGGGCGGGAGTTCGGGAGTATTGCCATAACTTGTATAACGGATGCTTTTCGAAGGTTGGGTAAACGATTTCCGAAGGTTTCTTGGTTATGTGTTGAAGGATGGATACAACTAGATGTAGGATTTGCTAGTTTTGGGTGAGATATTATGCTTCCCCTGTATCCCCAACACCTGATTGCATAACCAAAAAATTTCGGGAGTTTATAAGTGGGAATTCAAGTAGCTCTTAGGATATCTTTCCGATAGATGTATGATATGAGATTGAGGTTCGACGTCTAGTGGTCCGCCTATCCACGGTTGGTTTTACAGTGGTCTCGTTGTGTCTTAAAGAGTCCTTGGCTTTGCTGACTCGGGGACGCTTCGTATGTCATGTGCACTGCCTTGTACATGATGGTACTATACGATCGAGCCCGTGTGGGCCCCACCACAAAAACTTCGGACGAAATCTCTATCATATGTTTGTTCTGGCTTATTCTGTAAGACAATCCTTTGTTGTGTTTTGAGTTGTGGTATTCGAGTTGCTTCAAAGTCAAGTGTTTGATTCCATACCTTTCCTAACTGGTGTTCTCATATTTCTATGTGAGTACTAATCCTTCATGATAATTGAGATTGTCATGTCAATCCTTTTCAACCACTGTGCTTCTCTTCATGTGGATCCGATCATTTTTTCCATCCGCAACATCAACTCAAGTCTTCTCAACGGTGTTTGTTTCATCCATCTCCAAGTTGCCTTTGTTTTGCCACCCGCCCACCCTTTTTCCTTGAAGGATTCGGATTTCTTAATCAAGTATCTATCTTATTGATGTGAAGTCTCTCCATTCTTTTCTATCAATATTCTTATCTGATGATTCTCAGGAAGATACTAACGGAGCTTCAAGTTCATCATTCTTCATTCTTTTCTTCTCCGGTGGTTTCAAGTCAAGCTTTGTTGATCATATCCTTTTCCTCGTTTCAAATGCTTTTCTCATGCCGATGCACCCCTAATCATTCACCTCTCGCTATTCTTTTGTTCCGGAGTGCTGAAGATATCTCAGGAGATTCGTGTTTTCATTCTCAATTCGTTCAAGCTTTTGCGAGGATGTTACCTCATTCAAGCCTTTTATTCAACCGGTGCAATCTCTCTCTTCAAGCTATCGGTCAACAGTGTTTCTTTTGAGTGGGCCCTAACCCATAGGTCTTTTCCCAGGATCTTACCTGACACTTCTTATTTTTCCGGAGCTATTCTCAAATCTTCTAAAGTTTGACGTAAGAATGAATTGTCATCAGTCATATGTCTTTCACCAAGATCTTTCGACTTTTTTTCATCGTCGGTTCAACCTTTCTAATATTCATTCGCCCGGAGTATCTCAACAATTCTTGGTGGTGTTTCTCATCATCATTCTCTGCATTTGAAGACCGAAGAAGAGTTCTTCTCCATATCTTATCCGTTCTCTCAAAGATACGTGATTCTAGCTAGTTGCTATCCTCTCATAATTGTTTTCGATCGTAAGAATTCTTTTCACCCATCTGGAGAAATTCAAGACTCTTTTCAGTTTGATTCTTCAAAGACCATCATTGCATGATTATTCATTCCAGCTTTCAGCTCGCTTTCTCCAAATCTTACCAGTGCATCATTCAATTATTCTCTAATCAGCTCGTGATCTCTTCGTTCACTTGTATCCAAATTCTCTCAAGTATCTCCATTCGTTTTCCAATTCTTCCCGGTGAATTGTGTCTTTGCTACTCTCCTTTTCAATTCTGACGGTGGTTCGTTCAAGAGTTCTTTTCCTTGGTTATCATATCGATTTTTTCATTGCTTCAATCCTACCGGTGGCTCGTTGAAGACCTTCTCAAGTTTTCCCAATATCTATCTTAATCCTTTCTACAAGAATAAGTTGTATGCAATCCATTGCTTGTCATCAATTTAAATTGATGAAGGATAAGCATAATGTAATTCTTATTCTTGTTTCACCGAGTTTATTCAATTCCTGCTTTTTGGAGTGGTCCATCATATCACATTCTCAGTTTGAGATGCTTTATCTTTTATTTCCAAGAGTTCCAAGCTCTCGCAATTATATCACCACGGAGATTCATCGAAATCATTACAAGGATTCACCTTGTGTTTTCAACTTCTCTTTCCTTTCATTTGACCATTCTTTTACCGAAGTTCTGCATGGAGGCTCTACATGATGGTTCATCAAGGAGTTAATTCATTCTCAAAGTGTTCATTGAGATTTCTTTTCAGAGGAGCTCAAGTATTCTTCATCTTGCAATCCCGAGTGCAATTCTTTTTTCCTTATCTTTTGAGGTGGTGTTAGGTCATTCTTGATAATTTTCCTTCGTGTTTCATGATTCAGAAGTTATCAAGAATGAGATATCTTAAATCCATCAATCTCTTCATTGGAGTTATATTTGGTTATATTTCACATAAAACCTTCCCTATGGAATGTTGCTATCTATGGTGCTCATAAATGACCCAAGTTCTTCATTTATCCTCCCGGTGAAATAAGTTTCTCGTCTCCTTGTTCTTATCAATCCAATCTTGTTTTCGTTAGTGGCAGTATTTCACCTTAAGTTTGGACATGTTTTCATAAGCCCACAAGCAGCCTTTTGTTTTCGTTGTTGTTTTCCAACAACTCCGTTATAACCTTCTGGGAAGACTGCTTTCCCAACTCATTTGTGGTAGAAGTTGTCATTTTTCTTCTCCGTTCTTTTGTTCCGACGATCCACCTTCTATTCTTTCATCCGAAGGCATTGTGATGTTTCTCTTTTCTCTCATCATCTCGAATGGTGTTCTTTTCGTGCTTATCCATCCAACCGGAGTATCGGGTTTTCATTCAAGCTCTCTCATCTTATCAAATTTTGACTCCCTTCTCAACCGGAGTGCTGTCTAAAATCTTTCTTACCCCTTGTGCCATTCTTTCAATAGTTCCGAAGACAGTGTGTTGTTGATTTCATCAAGCATACTCTCATCTTGTCAAGTTCTTATTCAATTCCTTTTCTTTTCAGTCAGAATGCTGCCCAAATTATATCATTCTTTTTCCTTCTCTATCTTGTGTTAACCGGAGTGTCATTTTTATCATTCCTCTTTTAACCGGTGTCTCATCCAAGTGCTTTTGTTTGGCAAAGTTTATATTCCTTACCTTCCATGTCCAACCAGAGTTTTGTTGTAATTGATCTTTATCGTTCCTTGTACATCTCGTTTCAATCGGAGTGCTTGCATGTACCTATTGTCCATTGTAACACTTTTCTTACGTCTTTCAACCTACAAGGGTCTAGTAAGGTTCCTTGTTCCTCTTCTCTAACGGAGGTTTCAACTTTGTTCACCTTCATTGTATTCTTTTCTTGAATTTGTTCAACCTCTCAAGGTTCTTTGGTTTCACTCAATTGTCAAAGAAGCAACTTTGTTTTACCTCTTCTCTTTCTCTTCCGTTTTCCCTCCGGTGCCATTCTAGATCTCGGGACGAGATCCTCTCGTAGTGGTGGAGTGTTGTAATGCCCCGAGACCGATGCGCCAGCTGTCTTCCAGTTATTCGCTGTTGTTGCCTTGTCATTCGTTTTGGTTCTTTGCATCATGTCATCATGTCATCATGTCTTACTCTTTTGCATGTCAACTAAATAAACCATATGGATCTTCGATCTGTTTAAATTGAGGGAACTCACATGGTGGTTTCTCTTTAAAACATATCCTCCCAATATTAGGGAGCTATATTAAATATTCCAATTTCGGAATCACCTATAACACACTTGCAATTTATCACATGCCCTTTTCCACTTCAAGTTTGGTCCCCAAACTTTTCCTGTAATTTCTTTCGTCACTTCCCCGAGCTCCACCTAAATTCTCAACATTTCTGGGCACTTCAAAACCCTTGCCCCTAGTTCAAACCATTTGATTAAATTCAAATGAGTTTGAATTCATCTCTTTCGATCTTGCCACTTCTAATTTTCTCGGACCATGCATATTTTTATGAGTCCGGGAAAATTGTCCTCGTGCCCAGATTCCGCCCCTACCTTCTTTTTCTTTTCCTTCTCCTTCTCTGGTCTGTCTTAAAAAGCAAAAGAATAGAGGGAGAGAAGAGCCCAGCTTCTTGGGTCTGTCCATCTAGACCGGCCCATTTGCGCAGCTAGCCCAGCCCACCTAAACCCTCACTTAACCTAGCCACGCTGCTCCATCCCTCCTCTCCCGATCGATCCCCATCTCTCCCTGTGCGCCGCCACGCACAGTGCCAGTGCTAGGAGGTGCTCGATCCCCTAGCGCTCCCTCGCAGCACCCTTCTCTCCCTCGACCCACTCGTCCTCCTCACGATGTGCCCCCTCCTCCTCGTCCCGATCAGGAGGACCTCTCGATCCACCGTCATCCTCCTTGTGCGAGGCCGCCGCCGCGTTGTCTCGCCCACCTGCACCTCCAAGAGAGGCCTCCTGCGCCGCCATTGCCCGGTCCCGGCCGGACACCGCCGTCAGGGCCCCGTTCCCACCTCCGGCGCGCCAAGGCCATTGCCTTGCGGCCGCCACAGGCCAGTGCCACCTCTGGCCTCCCCTTCATCAGCATCGTCCCCTGCTCCTCGCCTTGAGCAACGGCGCTTCAAGGCCGGCCTCCTGCAGCTCGTCGTTGCCGGGGCTACCACCACCAGCAATCAGCCGCTCCGCCGCCGTTTTGCAGGAGCTCCGCCTCCCTGCTTCGCCTCCGCCTCTCCTCTTGCTGCTGCTCAAGCCCTCGTCTGCCATGGCCTTCCTCCTGCCCATGCGTTTCTTTTCGTTCCCTGCACCGATGCGTCGCCGGAGAAGCACCTGCTCCTCTTACAGTCGATGTGCCCTGCCTTGGCCTCCTGTTCACGATGACCAGAAGACCGCAGGAGACTTCTCTGCCGCCTCCACGCACCTCCGGTAACCTCCTGAGGCAGGGCCTTGGCAAGACCCTCGATGCCCCTTCATATTCATCAAGATAGGCAAGTTCGATTTCGGCGCCAAATTCGTCTTCAAATCTGTACGACTACACCCGATGTGGATTTCTGCATGTACTTGGAGGCCACAACGACGCCAAGTACCACGACACCCATGTTCGTCTACAGAATGTGTACCACTATGCCATCAAGACCGGACCGACAAGTACCCCAACGTCATGTGAACAACGACCGTCGTCGAAGACCCGGGTAGCAAAACGTCAAGTACCTATGACCGAAGAACGCCATGTACCTCTCCGAAAAATGAACATGTACCACTACGTCCGGAGACCTCGAACCCGTCAAGTCCGACAACGTTTGTGTACAACTACCCACGATGTGCATGTTGCCAAGTACCCTCTCCGGATCGCCATGTTCGACTACCGATAAACATGTACCACTACCATCGCCGAGATCGCGAGAACCTCTACCATCGACCCTAAAGCATGAGAGAACGACTACTTCCACTACGAAGGTCCCGAGAACGTCTACTTCCCCTTCTCCGCTTCGAACTTGATCCGTTCCGATAATGCCCGCTTCGAAAGGTATAACTTTGAGATGACCACCGTGGACGAATGTTGTGGATACGAGATGAACCCCGTGTTTGCAGCATGCCCGTTTGACTCGTGCACGACCCTCGGTTGCCATGCCACCGACTCGTGAGACACCCGGTATCCGGGAGTGCCCCACCATCTTTTGCACGCATCCGCACACTTCTCCTTTGCATCGGTATCTCAATCGAGTTACCGGAACCGGAACGCTGCCGTGGCACCGTTTTCCTTATCGTTGCTGTGGCACCCCTTTCCTTTCCACCACAGTGACAAATGCTTCATACTGCTCTTGTCAACATGTAATATAAATTGCATAAACTTGTTCATGTCATCCGCATCATGATAACAACAATTAAAATGTTTAGATTGTTGTTGCAATAAATTACTAAGGCATATGGGGATTTTTACCAGATTCATTATTTGTTATATCCGACCCCATATAAATTGTTAGATGGTTTAGTTTTGTTATGCTTCACCTCTTGCTATGTTAACCAACATTTAATATTGTTGAGTACCTAAACGAGAGAGAACTAAATAATTGATGTGGTGTTCGGTCAATATGCAACTCATTGCATATTGAGCTCCACTTAACTTGTAGTTTTGTTTGTGCCCCTTGCCATGTCATGCATATTTAAACCGGACATGCATCATACTTGGTTGTGCATCATGCCATGCTTATGTGATGATTGTTTACCATGTTGTTTGTTTTCTTTCCGGTGTTTCTTCTTAGGGTTAGTTCTGATGATCTCCAAGAAACCATTGTATTGAGAATCAAGAGAGAGAGAGAGAGAGAGCAATGGTGATTTGTAGAGGTAAGTAGGGAAGTAGGGATTTGTAGAGGTACCAGAGCTGAAAGAAAAAAACATAGAGATAAAAACATTTTGGGAGGTGTATCCATCCCACCAACGAAAATGACTTAGAGTTCCCAACACTTTCCATGCTAGATATATCATAGGCGGTTCCCAAACAGAAAATAAAGTTTATTCCTTTTTCCACCATACTTTAACTTTCCATGGCTAACCGTATCCACGGGTGCCTTCCATACCAACACTTTCCAAGGAATTTACTATTTGACAACATAAAGTAAATTCATTTATTTTCATTTAGGGATTGGGCATCCCTAATACCTTTGCCTTACTCTCGTGCAATGAAAACTGAATAAACACTCATAGTGAAAATAACACATCTAGCATGGAAAACATTAGCCACCCCTCACTGCTCCGCGAGCGAAATGAACACACAAAAGAGAAGTTTATTTGGAAAATTAGAGATGGCACATGCAAATTTTCTTAGAACGGCAAAAGAATACCGCATACAGGTAGATATAGCGGACTCATGTGGCAAAACTGGTTTAAAGGATTTCGGATGCACAAGTAGAGATCATATTTAGTGCAAAATGAAGGCTAGCAAAAGATTGAGAAGCGACCAACCAAGAAACGGATAATATCATAAGCAAGCATTAAGCATAATTAACACTGAATAATGCACCACAAGTAGGATATAATTTCATTGCATGACTATTGACTTTCGTGCTTGCATAGGGAATCACAAACCTTAACACCAATATTCTTACTAAAGCATAATTACTCATCAAGATGACTCACATATCACATCATCATATCTCAAAATTATTACTAATAATCAAGATTATTTTGTCCAATGATCTTCATGAAAGTTTTTATTATATCCTTCTTGGATATCTATCACTTTGGGACTAATTTTCATGTGTTGCTTTTCATAAGCTCAAACAAATATAACTGAAGATCATGAGCATAATATTTCTTCTTTTCTCTCAAATTAATTTAAGTGAAGCAAGAGAGAATTTATTGAAAATTTTACTATCTCTCAAATAAATCTAAGTGAAGAAAGAGAGCATTTCTTCAAAAATACTAAGCACACCGTGCTCAAAAAGATATAAGTGAAGCACTAGAGCAAGTCCATAGTTCATAAAAGATTTAAGTGAAGCAAAGAGAGAAATTATAACAAGTCATGACATAATTTTGGCTCTCCCAAATAGGTGTGTCCATCAAGGGATCAAGACTTAAAACACAAAATAAAACAAGCAAAGACTCATATCATACAAGACACTCCAAGCAAAACACGTAGTATGTGACGAATAAAAATATACCTTTGAGTAAAATACCGATGGTCATTAGAAGAAAGAGGGAATGCCACTCGGGGGCATCCCCAAGCTTAGTTGGTTGCTCATTTATGGATAATAGCTTGGGATGCCGGGGCATAATCCTTATTCCTTCATCCATCTAAGATAACCCAAAACTTGAAAACTTCAATCACACAAAACTCAACAAAACCTTCGTGAGATCCGTTAGTATAAGAAAATAAATCACTAATATAAGTGATGTATCAAACCAATTCATATTTTGTTCTTGCATTATATCTACTGTATTCCAACTTTTCTATGGAAAAAACTCATCAAAGAAAACCATAGAGCCATCAAAATAAGCACACAACACAAAGAAAACATAATCTGTCAAAATAGAATAGTCTGTAGCAATCTGGGTATTTCGAATACTTCTATAACTCCAAAAATTCTGAAAAATTAGGAAGACCTAAGAAATTTTTATATTGATCTATTGCTAGTGTAATGGGTATTTTATCGCTCTCTAGTCAAAAATTAGGATTATTTTTGTGAGCGCAAAAGTTTCTGTTTTTTCAGCAAGATCAAACAATTATCATCCAAGAAGATCCTAAAGGCTTTACTTGGCAGAAATACTAATTAAAACATAAAAACACAATCATAACAGTAGCATAATTGTGCTAATACTCAAGGACAAGAAGCAAAAAGCAAAAATAAATTTTATTCATTGGGTTGCCTCCCAACAAGCGCTATAGTTTTACGCCCTTAGCTAGGCATAAAGCAAGGATCTAAGTTTTGTCATCTTTGTTCAACTCTTCAATCAAACACTTAGAATTCTTCAAAGATTTAGCATAAAGATTTCAATGACAGTACTCCTAGGAACAATTTTAAAGAATTCATTCTTACCAAAGGGATCTCTTATAACTTCAACAAAATCTGGGTGAATGCTTTATCATCTTAAGATCCTCTTTACTATTACTATAAGTTGCACCCTTGTTCTTAGTAACTTGAGTAGTCTTGCCAATCTTTACGGGAGTTTTTTCAATAGTTTTAGCGGAAGCAAAAGCCATGCTCAAATTACTAAAGATTTCTTCTAATTTATCAATCCGAGACGCACTTTCTTCAATTCTTTCATGAAGTATGGTCCCCTTTTCCTTTAACAACTTAAAAACTTCTCCTGCTTTTGACACAATCCTAGTAGCAAAATTATGCATCTGTTTATCCAAATTTTCAATATGCTCTTCAGTAAGCATTTTATTTTCAATAGAATCTAATCTTTCCATAACATGCTCAAGAGTCAAAGTTGTTTCATTAATCATAAGGGGTGGTGAGCCTATTAAATTTCCCATAGCATTGAAAGCATCAAGAGAGGGACACATCAAGAAATTTCCACTAGTAATCGTATCAAGGACGAATCTATGCCAAGTGGTGATGCCCACATAAAAGAAACAAAGGAGAACAACAACAGATTGCTTACGGATAGATCTATTGTGAGCATTGCAAATTCTATACCAAGCATCTTTTAAATTTTCTGCTCCCCTTTGTTTAAAGTTGAGAACTTTGTTCTCAAGAGTGCATGCAATAGGGGAAGAATTATCCATGACGATAATAACGGCAAATAAAAGTGCACACAAAAACAGATCCGGCAAGAAAACAACGAACGGACAAAGCGAGGCAAATAAAACGGCAATTTTTTGTGAAGTGGGGGAGAGAAAAACGAGAGGCAAATGGCAAATAATGTAAATTGTGAGGAGATGAGATTTTTGATTAGGAACATGGTATATGTTGAAGATCCTTCCCGGCAACGGCGCCAGAAATTCCTTTTGATGTCGCTTGAAGCTGCGTCGGTATTTCCCCAAAGAGGAAGGGATGTTATAGCACACTGGCGGTAGGTATTTTCCTCAGATATGAAACCAAGGTTATTGAGCCAGTAGGAGAACCAAGGAACACAACGTAAACAGCCCCTGCACAGAAATAACAACCACTCACAACCCGACGTGTTAAAGGGGTTGTCAATCCCTTTCGAGTAACGGCGCCAGAAATTGGTGCGTGGACGGGAGACAATTGTAATAGATTGAATAAATAGATCGTAAAAAAATAAAGTGTAGCAAAGTATTTTTGTATTTTTGGTTTAATACATCTAAAAATAAAAGCAAAGAAAATGTAGATCGCAAAGGCAAATATATGAGAAAGAGACCCGGGGGCCATAGGTTTCACTAGTGGCTTCTCTCGAGAAAAATAGCAAACGGTGGGTGAACAAATTACTGTTGGGCAATTGATAGAACTTCAAATAATCATGACGACATCCAGGCAATGATTATTACATTGGCATCACGTCCAAGATTAGTAGACCGACTCCTGCCTGCATCTACTACTATTACTCCACACAACGACCGCTATCCAGCGTGCATCTAGTGTATTATGTTCATGGAGAAACGAAGTAATGCAATACAAATGATGACATGATGTAGACAAGATCTATCTATGTAGAGATAGACCCCATCGTTTTATCCTTAGTAGCAATGATACATACGTGTCGGTTCCCCTTCTGTCACTGGGATCAAGCACCGTAAGATCGGACCAGCTACAAATCACCTCTTCCCATTGCAAGATAAATAGATCAAGTTGGCCAAACAAAACCCAAATATCAGAGAAGAAATACGAGGCTATAAGCAATCATGCATAAAAGAGATCAAAGAAACTCAAGTACTTTCATGGATATAAAAAGATAGATCTGATCATAAACTCAAAGTTCACCGATCCCAACAAACACACCTCAAAAGATTTACATCATATGGATCTCCAATAGACCATTGTATTCAGAATCAAGAGAGAGCAAGAGAGGAAGTCATCTAGCTACTAAGTACGGACTCGAAGTTCTACAAAGAACTACTCACGCATCATCGGAGAGGCACCAATGGAGGTGGTGCACCCCATCCGAGATGGTGTCTTGATTGGATCTGATGGTTCTGGACTCTGCGGCGGCTGGATGAATATTTCATCGACTCCCCTAGGGTTTTGGGAATATTGGGGTATTTATAGAGCAAAGAGGCGCTCCGGGGGGCTCCCGAGGTGGGCACAACCCACCAGGGCGTGCCCGGGCCTCCTGGCGCGCCCTAGTGGGTTGTTCTCTCCTCAGAGCACCCCCTAGGCACCGCTAGGGCCCATTATGTTCCTTTTCATCCAAATAAAGATCTCCATAAAATTTCGTTGCGTTTGGACTGGTATTAATTTTCTCTGATGTAAAAAACATGAAAAAAATAGCAACTCGCACTTGGCACTATGTCAATAGGTTAGTACCAAAAAATGATATAAAATGACTATAAAATCTTTACCTAATAACAAAGAAAATTGGATTTCTTTCGTCCGTCAGGGCATTTTTCAGAAAAGTCCCTCTATTTCAGAAAATTCAACCCGCAGTCCTGTTTTAAGTTAAAACGAATCGTTATTTTCGTATTTTACACAAAAGTCCCTGTCTTTCTTGAAATCAACCCGCCGTCCGGATTTAAGTCACACCCGAACCGCTATTTTACATTTTTCAAAAAAAAAAACCCTGATGTTTTAGGTAATTCATCCGTGGATCATATTTAAGTCAAACAAATGCTTTTTAAAATCATCCATATCTTTTAAACCGTAACTCCGATTTGAACATGTTATATATGAAATTTGATTAGAAAAATATGTAGAATATGAATATGAGATTTTTTTACCTGTTAAGTATTTTTAAATATTATTTTGGCATTTATTTGAGTCAAACCAAATGATTTTCTAAATTATCTGTATCTTTTAAACCGTAACTTTGATTTTAACATATTATATATGAAATTTTATTAGAAAAATGTGTGGAATCTAAATATGATGTTAATTTTACCTCTTAAATATTTTTAAAATATTGTTATGGAAGCAAACTTATAATTTATAGTGCAAGATCCGATTTTTTTCATACCGGCGGCGATCCAGATTGCAAATAAAAACCCCACTATAACCATATAGGGAAAATAAAACATCGATAACTACACATGCATACCTCTGAAAAATGTCACAGGGGAAAACAACAAATTTCTCATCGCGAGAGAGAGGGAGAGAGAGAGAGAGAGGAGAGGGAGAGAGAGACGTCTTAGGATTAACCATATTCAACACACGTTTTTTTGTTGTTTTGTGTGAACACCGAGGTCATCGCCGGAGAGGGTGAGAAGGAGGATAAGCGGCAACACAAATATGATGCCTCGCAAAAATAAAGGAGATGGACCCATTGTGGTCTTGAGTGATGGTTGTTGAGTTAAGAGCGTGTGCTATGTTTTCTCTCCCGTTGCAACGCACAGGCTCTTTTGCTAGTGATTACAAAACATCCAAGATTGATAATATAACAACATGGAACAATAAAAAATTATAGGTACATTGGAGACGTATCAGGCCACCAGGTGGGGATAACCCACCTGGGCGCGCCAGGAGGGGGGTGTGCCTTGGTGGGCTATGCCCACCCAGGTGCCCCCCTCCGGTGGATCTTGGGTCCAGAAATTCTCTTTATTGATATAAAAAATCCTCGCAAAGTTTCGTTCCATTCTGAGAACTTTTATTTCTGCACAAAAACAACACCATGGTAGTTCTACTGAAAACAGCGTTAGTCCAGGGTTAGTTTCGTTCAAATCATGCAAATTATAGTCCAAAACAAGGGGAAAAGCGTTAGGGAAAGTAGATACGTTGGAGACGTATCAACTCCCCAAGTTTAAACCTTTGCTTGTCCTCAAGAAATTCAGTTGATAAACTGAAAGTGAAAAAGTAAAACTTTTATGAACTCTTTTGCTCTTGTTTGCATAAATAAGGTTAAACAGCACCCAGGTTTTTAGCCAACATTATAACTAACCATGCCGAGAATAAATCTTAAATATTATATTAACTCATATCAGTGACCTAATCAGCTAGCGAGCAATAATAAAATACCTCAAACAACAACATGTTGTCAAAACAACCATGATATAATATGACAATAGTGGTATCTCGCTAGCCCTTTCTGAGACTAGAAAACATAAATGCAGAGCACCTCCAAAGTTCAAGTAGCGACTAAACATTGTAATTCATGGCACAAAAGATGCAGTCATGATGCACTAAACATTAGCTACACACAATGCATCAGCATGGCAGCAATGCTCTCAGGTTCTAGTGCTTATTTTAGAAGGTGATGACACAACATAAAAGTAAATAGATAGTCCCTTCGTAGAGGGAAGTTGTGATTTGCACAGGTGCAAGAGCTCAAGTTTTAAAATAGAGGTAAATGATATTTTGAGACATGCACCCTTCTCATTTACTTCACGACTATGAGTTAGCAATATCTTCCATGCTAAGCACACTTGTGGCGGTTCCCAAGCGATAAAAGTAAAGGTTTTGACTCCATTGGGAGTTTTTGTTTGATTATTTGTAAGCTTTTCCTGTTTGGAGTTCGGGACTGGGCATCCCTATTACTTCCCGTTTCTCGTGCGATGGAGAGTGAATAAACACTCGACCTAAGAATAACCCGCTTAGCATGGAAGATACCAACCACCTCCTGTCGTTCCATGAACGATCCAAGCACACAAAAATGCTATTTATTAGAAGTTTTTAGAGGTGGAACATGCAAATTTACTTAGGACAGCAAGGTAATACCGCATACAGGTAGGTATGGTGGACTCATCTAGAATAACTTTGCATTCAAGGTTTTTTATGTACAAGCAGAATTACCACTTATTACAAACGAATGCTAGCAATTAGATTGAGGAGTGGCCAGCTAGAGAGCAACAATGGTCCTGAACATGCATTATGCATAAGTAACATTGGACACTAGCATGAGTAGGATATGAACACCATGAACATAAATATCATAGAGGCTATGTTGGTTTTGATTCAACTACATGCATGAACATGTGCCAAGTCAAGCCACTCGAACATTCAGAGGAGGATACCATATCATCATACTTCATCACAATCATCTTAACGCAATGTTGATATCCAAGATAAATCATTATCCACTCCTAGCTACTTATGCATGGCATGAGAAACTATAATATCTAATTGTCATTGCAAACATGTTTAATCATAATGGGCTGAATCATGGATACCAGGTTAAAACATATTTACACAAACCGAACAAGTCGAGTTCATACCAGTTTCTCTCTACCACGGTCAGTTCATCGAATATCATCATTATTGCCTTTCACTTGCACGACCTAATGATATGAAAATAATAATAGTGCAAGAGTGTCGTGGACTAAGCTGGAATCTGCATACATTTTATTCAACAGGAGAAGAGAAGGTAAATGGGCTCTTTATTAGATCAACAATTATTCATATGAGAGCCACTCAACATTTTCATCGTGGTCTTCTCCTCGGTACGACTCGAATAAAAAGAAAATAAATTCAGAGAAACAAACTGAAATATTTTTGGAGTTTTTTGGTTTTCTTGAATAAGCAAATAAAAGGGAAAATCAAAAGCGAGAAAAACTATTTACTCAGGAAAGCTCCCAACAAGCAAAAGAAGAACAAGGAAACCTTTTTGGGTTTTCTTTTTAGTGCTACAACTAAGCATGCATGGAAAGTAAACTCACTGCAATTAAATTTTTTTGGTTTCTAAGGTTTTTCAAACATACAAGAAGAAATCGAGAAAATAAAATTTAACATGGATGATACAATGAAAAAGTGTGGACATCGACAACTGGAATGAAATGTGTGAACATGAACGTAATTTCGGTGCAAAACACATACTCCCCCAAGCTTAGGCTTTTGGCCAAGCTTGGTAATCGATCAGTAGCCTGGATAGTAGTTGGAGTGGTAGCTCACGGAGCCTCTCGGTGCGGATGCCTCAACCTGCCGTGCCGCCTCGACCGCAGCGTTGTGGGATCGGGCCTCGCTCTCAAGGACGAAATATCTTCCCTTGCTGTGATAATCAAAAAGAGCAGGCGCAGGCAAATATGTGTGCACAACAGACAATTGGTTAAACAACAAGTTATAGGTGAAATAATGAATATTTCCTTCAAGGATCTTATGATTTTTCATAGCATCAAAGTCTAAATACTGTGTGGGTAGGATAGGGTCAAAGGGCAAAGGTGAAACACCTAGCTCTCTTGCTAAACTTGTGGCATAAATTCCTCCATAGAAATAGCCACTATTAGCGTTGTGTTGTAGACTGCGTGCAACAATCGCCCCAAGATTATAACTTCTATCACCAGTGAGAGCAGCACGCATGAGGCTCAAGTCTGGAGCACGAAGTATACTACAATCTTGTTTGCCTACAATACACTTCCCATTGAATAAAGCAAAGTATTGAATTTCGGAAAAATGAATGCTCTTTATTCTACATTGTGTCACTCTCCTCGTCTCACCGTAGCAAAGAATAGTCAAAAATGATTGGTACTCAGCCCTTGGCGATTTTTCAAGCGAACCCTAGAATGGGAGTTTGCAGTGGTGCGCAAATCTCACTAGTGGTAAGGTAAATGAATTTTCATACAGTTTAAATGACACCCTAGACTCACGGGGATGGAATTTAAATCCTTTGACAAATGATTCAGTGACGGTGTGGTGTTGATCGCACTTATCTGAAATTTGGGGACCGAGACCGGCATTGTGAACATATTGCTCGAATTCCTCCTTAATGCCAACACGTACCATATAATCATCGCATGGCCACAGGCATGTTTTGGTGGCGGCATCTCGAATGGAACTTTCACTTGGTTCAACATAAGACCGACGAGCGGAGCTACCACTAGAAGATGCCCCCGAGGATCTCCTCTCGAAGAACTCCTTCCAAATAGGTTCATCATGTTCGCGTACAATTTTCTAATTTTTTTGGGTGACTAAGATTTATCAAAAAAACTTTACAAGATTGATAGCAACTACTCATAGGGATACATAGAGGCCATAGCAAGCATTCAAACTACATAGAAATCTAAGAATTCAACATGCAAGCTCATCTACAGTAGCACCAAGAGTAGCTAATTATTCAAAATATAAACCACTAAAACACAAACTAATTGGACAAATGGTGGAATCACATACCAAGCAACAATCCCCCGAAACAGTTTCAGAAACGGAGCTTCAAGCAAAGAGATCGAAATCCGCGGGTTTGAGAGCAAGAACATGAGAGAGAGAGCAATGGGGACTTTTTTGGAGGTAGGTGATGATGTGGTGTGAAAAGATAAGTGATGGGTCCCACGTGGGGACCACAACCCACCTTGGCGCGATTGGGGGTCCTAGCGTGCCCAGGTGGGTTGTGCCCACCTGGTGCACCTCCCTCTCATGTTGTTTGCACCAAAAATTCTTAAATATTCAGAAAAAATTCATATTAAATTTTCAGGGCATTCTGACAACTTTTATTTTTGGGTCATTTTTTATTGCACAGGAAATTCAGAAAACAGACAAAACATGGCATTTTATTTTATTTAAGTAATAAAAATGAAAAACAAAAGGTAGGGACAGAAGGTAGTGCTTACTAAATTCATCAACTTCTTACCTCTAAAAATGACCCATTAATAAGGTTGATCAGGTCTTACTACCTCGTCTACAAAAAAAGACGCATCCGTGACATTTTGGGCCGAACGGAAATTTTTTCTGTCATGCTTATGACAATTCTATGACGATAATTGTGATAAAACCCGGTATCATCACAGATGTAGTGGGCTCCTACTTCTATGACAAAAAATCATGACAGAAAATG
Source organism: Triticum urartu (assembly GCF_056163025.1). Lineage (NCBI taxonomy): Eukaryota > Viridiplantae > Streptophyta > Magnoliopsida > Poales > Poaceae > Triticum > Triticum urartu. Next base: position 342,444,048 of record NC_141876.1, on the reverse strand, counting down.
GGCTTTCTGTCCTGGGCGGGCCAGAGACGCAGTTGCATGACATTCTTTGGGCCGTCCATGATGGGAAAACCCGTGGTAGAAGCGAGGGCGAGGAAAATATCGGGGAGTTCCCGGTTACGGTGGGTGGTCGGGGGCCGAGCGATGCGTGTTTCTCTTGTACATGTACGCGCATGGGTACGAGGCGTTGGGCTCTAACTGAACCCGAGCGAGGCGTTCGCCTACTGAATCCGAGAGATTGCACTGTAGGATACGTGATAGTGAACCCGACCGATCGATCAATGGCTTTTAATTGAACCCGATCGAGCGATTCCTTCGCCACACTTCTGCTAACTGAAGCTGATCGATGTTGCCTCTGGATGAATAGGGAGCGTTGTTGGGGGGGCTGGATGAACATTTCCCGGTGGGGGCTTGGAAGAACAGGACCCCGTGGTAGTAGAGGCCATTGCCGCTGGATGAACAAGACCCTGATAGATCGAGCCAGTTGGGTGTGGATGAATAGGACCCCGTGGAGGGCTGGATGAACAAGACCCCGTGGAGGGCTGGTTGAATAGTAGCTGGTTGAGGGCTGGATGAATAGTAGCCCGTGGATGGGTGGTTGATCGGGACCCCGTGGAGAGGGCTGGTTGAACCGTAGCCGGTGGAGGAGCGGTGGAGACTGGATGAACAGGAGCCCGTGGATGAACAGTTGCAGGTGGAGGCTGGAGGAGGTCGACGGTGGATGAACAGTAGCCTGTGGTGGCTAGAGGAGGTCAACGGTGGAGATGAACAGTATCCCGTGGAGTCCAGTTTCGCGGTACGCCACACCCTTCCCGATGAACAGGACCCCTGCTTCGACCGTAGCGCTCCAACACAAGTCCGTTTCATCCGTTTTGCGGTACACCACACCCCTCCCGATCAACAGGACCCCGTTTTGACCGTAGGAGGTCCGAGAGAAGTTTGTTTCCTCGGTTTCACAGTACCCCAGACCCCTCTCGATGAAAAGGATCCTGTTTCGACTGTGGCCGGTCAAACACAAGGTCGTTTCCTCTGTTTTGCGGTACGCCAAGCCTTGTTACGATCGGTTGTTTCATCCAAGCTGGTTGGCTCCCGATGAACATGCACTACTAGGGAAAACCTTATACACAGAAATTTAGCAGTAGCGGGTGTCAAAAAAGGGCGCTAGCGCTAAATAGCAGTAGCGCATGTCCATAAACTGAGCTACAGATACACTAGTAGCAGTAGCGCGTGCGCATGAAAACGCGCTACCACTAGTATCCCCTTTGCTACCCCTGATAGGCTACGCATAGCAGTAGCGGTCTTGACGAAAGCGCGCTACCGCTAGCACATAAGTAGCAGCGCATTTCGCGCGGAGAGCGCTACTGCTAATGGAAATAAAATAAAATAAAAAACAAACGGAAATTTAAATGAAAAAGAAAGAAATAGAAAAAGGAGAAAGGAAAAAATAAAATGTAGAGCAAAATAAATGAGAAAGCGGAAAAAAGGACAAAGACGTAGCAGTAGCGTTTGTTCGAAAGAGGCGCTATAGCTAAAGTAGCTGCAGCGCGTTTCCTAGACCCCCACTGTAGAAACAGAAAAGGAAATAAGAAAGATGAAGGAAATTACATAGCTATAGCAGTAGCACGTTTTGTGAAAATCGCTATAGCTAACTTAGCTATAGCGCGTTTCGCGAAAAGCGCTACCGCTAAGTTTGACTTAACCAAAAAACCGTTTCCCCTCGGCCACCACTTCTCCCCCAAATCCCTCTACCCACCCCGCCGCCGTCTGCCCGATTCACCATCGCCCCACTTCGCTGCCGTCTCCTGCCGACGTCGACTCCCCCGGAGCCACCAGAGCCGCGCGCCATCAACACCACTGGAGTTGCCCCCAACGCCACCGGAGCCGCGCGGCCTCATCAACACCACCGGAGCCGCAGTCGACGCCACCGGAGCCTCCCTCAACGCAACTGCCTCCCTCGCCGTCAGCGGAGACGCCCCTGCCTCCCTCGCCACCACTGCCTCCCATGCCACCACCGGAGCCATCCTCTGTAGAGCCTAGTGTTTAATTACAAATGATAGGAAAGTAAGGTTTAACTAGATGTTAAGTAGGGTGGTAGGATTTAGTTTAGAGAAAAAATCAATATAAAAATATAAATTCCTATTAGTGTTGCAAGTCTAGTAGGTTCTTAATTTTTAGTGAATTTTTATTAGGACAAAAATGTAGGACATAATTTGAGTTCTAGGTTCATAATTTGAGTTCTAGGGTTCATACACTAGGAGATGCAAATTTGAAGTGGTCATGATATATGAAAAATCCTCAATTGTGTTTGCTCATTGATCATAATCGACATTGAAGTGGTTCGATTGTGCCCAAGTGGCCTTTTGTTGTTTCCAGGGAATGAAACCGAGTGGCCTATGTTTTGCCAGAATGTTGACTCATTTCCGTTCTGGCAAAATTCAGGTTCTTGATTTGTCCACTTTTTAGCACATGTCATGCCGAAATTTTCCGTGAATTTCGGCATGACTTGTGCTACAAACTAGGACATATCGAGTGCCCGGGATTTGCCGCACCGGGAAGGAGTCAATGTTCCTACAAAACAATAGGCCTTTTTATGTCGTTATTCATTTTATTAGGTCCAGAATTAATATACTAGATTTAATCGTAGGAAACATGGCTAGCAACGATGAAGGACATGGTTCTGGTGAATGCGACGACGTCTACCGGGCGGCAGACGAATTTTTTAGCCTTGCCGACATCGAGACCGGCGCTGAGACTCTGACCGGCATCGAGACTGAGATTGAGACCAGCGCTGAGACTCAGACCGGCATCGAGACCGGCGCTGAGACTGAGACCGGCGCTGAGAGTCAGACCGGCATCGAGACCGGCATCGAGACCGACGCTGAGACTGAGACCGGCGCTGCCTCTGGGAGCGGAGCCAGTGTAGAACCGAAAGCAAAGAGGCAACGGCCTCCTAACAAACTCAGGACTACTAGATTGGTGGTCACGGAGGTGGACGACGGCAATTTTGAGCCAAAGGCGCCCGAGGAAGCGCGTCGATGCTACGGCAATCAGATAGGCTGCATCGTACGGACAACCGCCACCATCAACGATGAGAAACTACAGAAGATAGAAAATATGAGAAGCTCCCTCCTAAAGAAGTTTCACTAGATATTCTTGTTCCCGGGCTGGAATGAGAAGGATTATAAAGATCCAGATGAGGACCCGGCAATGAAGAAGATAAACAAACACGGCATGACCAAGTTTAGCGACGTGTTGGCCGCCTGAAAAAATCGAGTGAAAGCAAAGATCATCGACAAGAAGGAACCCTACTCCGAGATTGTAAAGGATAATCCGACAATCACGGAAGAGCAATTTCAAATATTCAAGGAGGCTTGCGAGGCCGAAGCTGCCAAAAAGAAAGTCTAAGTACATGAAGGGGCTTCAAGAGAGGAAAATTGGGAGCCACCACCTCGGAAGCCGTGGTTACGGCGGAAAGAGGTCCAAATGGGCCAAGGAGGACGCGGAAGCCGTGAGTCTGGGCATCCCAGACCCCTTGGCGGATTTCACCATCCCGCGGGAGCGTGACGTCCTCAGGGCCTGGCACCGTTGGGACCCAGTGAAGAAGGTTTACGAGACAAAACCGGTCATTACGGAGTTCATGAGACTGCTGGTAATTTTAGTTTCTGATCAATTCTACTGCACATGTTAGTCATATTTGTAAACGATGCTTGTGCCTTTTGCAGAGAGAGCAGCACCGGATTGCGGCCGAAAGCGACTCGCCGTATGAGGCATTGGCGAGGCCCAAGTGGGACACTCCATTCAACCAGGCATTGAACATATTGAAACGACAACCGGTGGATACTCGACCGTCGTATGGACGCGTGCACGGTGTCAGAGACGGCGCCACGTGGAAGAAGTACTACCATGAGACCACAGAGGAGAGAAAGGAAAAACGGAGCTTAACTGAAGAAAACATCGACAAGAAGGTTGAGATTGCGGTTGAGAAGAAATCATCTCAAACAGTCGCAACAGCGGTAGCTGCCGCAAAACAGGTTGTTGCAGATTTGTCTACTTCCTTGGTGACGGGCGTTTTCACTTGGACAAGGCAACATCTAGAAAAAATGCAGAGGACTTTCCCCTTGCTGACTTCTTGGGGAGCAGCTCGACTAGCGTTGCACCAGCACCTGCTCCCGCACCGACTCCCGCACCGGCTCCCGCACCGGACGTGATCGGTGGTGCTTTGTCTTTGGCTGAGCTCGACACCCTCACGGTATCTGTCACACCGGCCCCTTCAATATAAATGTATAATCTCCCGTTTTCATTGCCTTTCGGATGTCTCACGTCGCAGACTTTTCTTTGCAGGCCGACGAAACCCCGTGCACCATATTGTACACCATCGGCGACTAGAAGGTGGACGTGGGGAAGGCGATGATAATGAAGCCGAAGGAACCATTGTTCCATAGCCGGCCGATCCCCTCAAACGTCTTCAAGGTTTCCGTGGCCAGTGTCAAACCGGGCCACGAGAATTTGCCTCCTCCAATACTAGCGGGGGATGATGACGAGACACCACGGCGGCTTGGTGATTGTTGCAATGGGTGGGTCCTGTTGTGGCCAAAGAGTTTGCTTCATCTGGAGGCGGCCGGGAGCACACCCACGAGCACGTAGCCTCAGCAAGGTATGAACATCAACACCCCACCTACCCAATTAGCGTCGGGTGTCAGGTTGGGTGATAGCGGACGGGGTAAGTTGGAGGCTCCATTAGTCGCTCATGACGTCGCCATGGATGAGGATGAGGACGACGATGGCGCTAAATAGTATGTCTATACCGGCGCCTCCGCGGGGTTTGAGCGTCATGAGTCGGTGCCTGAATTGCCGTCTCAATTTATTATGGACGACCTTCCAGTAGTAAAGAAGTCTAGGAAGAGAGCGAGGAAAGGAAAAAAAGCTGATTCTATGATCCAGCCGCCTCAGCAGCCTCGGCTTCAGGACCGTATAGATATCCCCGATGCGGATAAATGGCATATCCCTGGTCAACCTATCCTACCTGCAACAGCGCTACAGGCCAGATTCGGCGATCTAAGGAGACTTCATGATGATGTGCTGCGGGTAGAGAAAGGCCTCATCACCTTGAAAGATCCAGGATACCCACTCTACGTGGTTAACGTTCCGCAGCAAATGTCGTACGTCGACAGCTTCCCCGCAGATAAGTTCTTCCTCCAATTCGATTACATATTCGACATGTTTCACGTGAAGAAGCTGGATTTTACGTTTGTCCCCCTTTATGGCTTGCACATGAACTACATCATCGGGGTTGAGCAGATATCTAATATCTGTGTGGCTGACCCGTACTACATGCACGAGGGCTTCTTGGGAGTCTACGCAAAGCACCATGAATACGCGAGGGATTATATCGTCAATTTCATGCTCGCCAATAAGGACAAGGAGGCGATTCTCGTGCCTTATCATCCCGTGTAGGTCATCCGCGCTGCTATCCTTCCTTCGATTTCAATCATTCATTTGCACGGTGGAGGCTAATTAATGGGAGGAATAGTTCTTTTTGCATAACAAGGAGGCACTTCCTTCCATGCGAAGATACAGCCGGTGGGTCCCAGCTGTCAGGGGGAGGAAACATTTTTTCAGCATAATAAGGAGGAACTTTCCTTGCATGCGACCATGGACCTCGTGGGTCCCAGCCGTCAGGCTCTCCACATACAGTCCTCTTCCGATGACTCTCATTTGTTCACCATGCCGCGTCGAGCGCAGCGAGGCGGTGGACGACGGCGAGGCCCCGGACGGGAACGACCCGGAGATGGGAAGACGCAGTAGTGGAGTCATAGATTGAGAGGAGTACAAGGGTTATAACTGGTTCTGGTGCAGTGTGGGGCTGCAGCCGGTGGAGAATAACAGGAGGTGTGGAGGGGTGGAGGGATAGCCTGGCCGGCGGTGGGCTAGCGCTTCGCAGCGATGTGTGCTAAGCAGAGCCGCTAGCCGCCGGAAGCCCGACTTGTTGAGTTCTACGGTAGGGTGCGTTGACTGTAAATTAAAATTTTCCTACGCGCAAAACAACTAGGAGCATGCTACGAGAATGGATCACATATCGTTACCACTAGATGCGCAGTGCCGTGCAGCAGAAGAAGAGTTGGGGCAGCGCGTTCGCGTGGATCATCTCCTCCTCGTCTGATATCCCTCGAACAGTCTATCGTCGGTTCCCACGTACAGGTTCGCCGGAGCGGCGCTAGTGCATCGGCTCTAACAGTATCCGCGCATGTAGGAGGAACGTCGTGTGGCAGACTGCTAGGTCCGATCACACAACCAGCGGCGAGTCGAGGTGTCTATTTGAAACACATGCAAACCCTAGTGACAGCACCGAAGCGATCAGCCGCATAAGTGTGCCGCACCCCCACTTTATATAGGCATCTGTCGCGGGCTCAACACTTGGCCCTCGCACGGACCCTAAAGCCCATAAGTCTACTCAGCTAGAATCCAAACACAGCTCGGACCACATCCGGCCAGTGTCCTCGGATCCGACCTTGTAGGTTCCTTCCCTTAAGCGCGCGACACCTTAGGTTCAAGCCGGCTTGGTCGCAGTTCGGATCACCTCCGAACTGCACGATTGGTAGTGGCCCCTAGCAAGGCATGCTGAACACCAAGCAGACTATGAAGTTGGTTACGCAAACCTATACATCATACTTCCATTTCCTTTTGCCACACGATATATGTTGTCGGGCTCAAGATGAGTCTGTCATCCTTGTGTTAGCCCGACATCTTTCTCGTTCTAGTGATGCCGACCACAAACCAGATTATCTCATAATCCTTGTCGCATGGCCATGCTTATTCTGGTCGGATCACACGAGGGGCCCGGAGTATATCTCTCCTGATCGAAGGGGCAAATCCCATCTTGCTCGACCATGTCTCGCAGCATGGGTCTGGACAAGCCCAAAATATACCTTTGTAACTACCCAGTCACGAAGTAGCATTTGGTTGGCCGAAAGCAAGTCTATCACCATCCCGAGTACATGCCCCAGCTCAAGTCTTAGGACATAGAACGTATGCTATACTAGAGACTCACATATGACATATCGCTGCATCTCATAGTTGGGTCTGTCGGACTTGGACCATAGCTCGACTCGGATCCAACTATGACGAATCCGACTAGATCCTTCCAAGTCCATATTATCCACTTAGCATCCAATGCCCCATGGCTAGTGAGACAAAGCCATCGATCGTGTCATATGCTAGTTGATACGACTCCAATGTATCTATAATTTTTGATTGTTCCATGCTATTATATTATCAACCTTAGATATTTTATATGCATTTATATGCTATTTTATATGACTTTTGGGACTAACCTATTAACCTAGAGCCTAGTGCTAGTTTCTGTTTTTCCCTTGTTTTAGAGTATCGCAGAAAAGGAAAATCAAACGGAGTCCATTTGACCTGAAACTTCACGGAACTTATTTTTGGAAGGAAAGCAACCTGGGAGACTTGGAGTCCATGTCAAGGAAGCTTCGAGGAAGCCAAGAGGTAGGGGGGCGCGCCACCCCCCGTGGGCGCGCCCTCCACCCTCGTGGCTCCCCTGACGTACTTCTTCCGCCTATATATATCACCATATACCCTAAAAACATCCGGGAGCACAATAGATCGGGAGTTCTGCCGCCAGAAGCCTCCGTAGCCACCGAAAACCAATCTAGACCCGTTCCGGCACCCTGCCGGAGGGGGCAATCCCTCTACGGTGGCCATCTTCATCATCCCGGTGCTCTCCATGATGAGGAGGGAGTAGTTCTCCCTCGGGGCTGAGGGTATGTACTAGTAGCTATGTGTTTGATCTCTCTCTCTCTCGTGTTCTTGAGGTGATACGATCTTGATGTATCGCGAGCTTTGCTATTATAGTTGGATCTTATGATGTTTTCGCCCCCCCTCCACTCTCTTGTAATGGATTGAGTTTCCCCTTTGAAGTTATCTTATCGGATTGAGTCTTTAAAGATTTGAGAACACTTGATGTATGTCTTGCCGTGCGTATCTGTGGTGACAATGGGATACCACGTGATTCACTTGATGTATGTTTTGGTGATCAACTTGCGGGTTCCGCCCATGAACCTATGCATAGGGGTTGGCACACGTTTTCGTCGTGATTCTCCGATAGGAACTTTGGGGAACTCTTTGAGGTTCTATGTGTTGGTTGAATGGATGAATCTGAGATTGTGTGATGCATATCATATAATCATACCCACGGATACTTGAGGTGACATTGGAGTATCTAGGTGACATTAGGGTTTTGGTTGATTTGTGTCTTAAGGTGTTATTCTAGTACGAACTCTAGGGCTGTTTGTGACACTTATAGGAATAGCCCAACGGATTGATTGGAAAGAATAACTTTGAGGTGGTTTCGTACCCTACAATAATCTCTTCGTTCGTTCTCCGCTATTAGTGACTTTGTAGTGACTCTTTGTTGCATGTTGAGGGATAGTTATATGATCCAATTATGTTATCATTGTTGAGAGGACTTGCACTAGTGAAAGTATGAACCCTAGGCCTTGTTTCCTACCATTGGAATACCATTTGTGCTCACTTTTATCATTAGTAACCTTGCTGTTTTTATATTTTCAGATTACAAAAACCTTTATCTATCATCTATATACCACTTGTATCACCATCTCTTCGCCGAACTAGTGCACCTATACAATTTACCGTTGTATAGGGTGTGTTGGGGACACAAGAGACTCTTTGTTATTTGGTTGCAGGGTTGCTTGAGAGAGACCAACTTCATCCTATGCCTCCTACGGATTGATAAACCTTAGGTCATCCACTTGATGGAAATTTGCTACTGTCCTACAAACCTCTACACTTGGAGGCCCAAAAACGTCTACAAGAAGAATGTTGTGTAGTAGACATCAAGCTCTTTTCTGGCGCCATTGCCGGGGATGTGAGTGCTTGAAGGTATATCTTTAGATCTTGCAATCGAGTCTTTTAGTTTCTTGTTTTATCACTAGTTTAGTCTATAAAAGAAAACGAAAAAATGGAATTGACTCTACCTCATACGCTTCATCTTTTTAATATCTTTCATGAGTATGATGGATATGAAAATTGTGCCAAAGTGTTAGAAGAAGAATGCATTAAAATGTTTGGCACTAAATCTTTGAATGATGAGCATGATTGCAATGTTGTTAGTATGAACTCCTTGAATATCCATGGTACTAATGATGATTGCACTAGTTATGATGAAAATGTCTCCTATAAACATGTCAATTTTTGTGTAGTGCATTGGGTTTGTAAGTACACACCAAATAGGGAAGATAGATATTGCAAGAGGCATAAGTACTTAGAAACTAAATTGTTGCAAGAAAGGCTAGATGATTGTGCTGAAAATTTAAATTTTCTTGGCCATACTTGTGAACTTCGCAATGAAAATGATCATTTCAGTACCCAATGCAAATTGTTTCATGATCGTATCGTGTCCAAAAATTGTGATGACTTGATTTCCCTTGCACATCATAACGAACTTAGTTTGCTCTTGGGTTATGAAGAAATGAAACGTATAACTAAGGATATTCCAAAAATTGCCCTTGATAGAGTTCTTCATTTTGATCTAGAGGAAATTTATATGTATTGCGCGGTGAATTGCATTGAAAATCCTTATATTGCCAATTACATAAAGAAAAGAAAACAAATAGAAGATGAAGAGAATACTAATGAAAGGGAAGAGACTTCCCAATACCCTCCTATTATTTCTTATGATGAATCAGGTAACGAGGAAGAGCCTCCTATTCAACCAATCTCATTAATAAGGAGCTCCAAAAAGAGGATTGAACCCACACATGATGTGGTGAAGAAGAAGAAAAGAAAAAGGAAGAGAGGTAAAAAGATATCTCTCCCAAATAATGCTGCTCCTATTACTATTGTGCCTCATGAAAATATAATTGTGGAAGATAATGATACTTCTTATGATCTTGAAAATCTGTTTGGCACTTTCTTGGAAGAATATGATAATTGCTATACTATTGGTGCTATCCATACTATTAATTATGAGAGTGATTATGCTTATGATATGAAAAGGCCCAAGATTGGGGATGCTATGTTTGATGAATATGATGTTTTTGAGAATATATTTGCTGCAATTAATGTTTGTCCCAAGCTTGGGGATGCTACGTTTAACGAAGATGATATTTTTAGTCTCCCAAGTTTTGTTATGCAAATTTATAATGATGATAGGATGCCTCCTACTTATGAAGATTATTGTGATGATACTTATTCTATAAAAAGTAGTGATTATATTTATAAAACTTGTCATGATTATAATTACCCCTTTTCTGAACATTACTCTTTTAATGTGGAAACAATTTATAGTATTCAAGTCTCTTATGACACTCCCACTATCCCGAATGAGAAGAATTTTGCTTATGTGGAGAGTAGTAAAATTTCTATGCTTGTAGATCATGAAGGTGCTGGTTATATTGCTGAATTCATTCATGATACTACTGAAAATTATTATGATGGAGGAATATATACTTGTAGTAATTGCAATAATATCAAGTTTCCTCTCTATGTGCTTAAGGTTTTGAAGTTATGCTTGTTTTGCCCTCCTATGCTAGTTGATTCTTGTTCCCACAAGTTGTTTGCTCACAAAATCCCTATGCATAGGAAGTGGGTTAGACTTAAATGTGCTAGTCATATTCTTCATGATGCTCTCTTTATGTTTCAATTCTTATCTTTTATGTGAGCATCATTGAAATCATCACGTCTAGCTAGGGGCGTTAAACGATAGCGCTTGTTGGGAGGCAACCCAACTTTATTTTTGTTCCTTATTTTTGTTACTGTTTAGTAATAAATATTTCATATAGCCTCTGTTTAGATGTGGTTTTATGTTTTAATTAGTGTTTGTGCCAAGTAGAACCGTTGGGAAGACTTGGGGAAAGTCTTGTTGAACTTGCTGTAAAAAACAGAAACTTTAGCGCTCACGAGAATTGCTGCCATTTTTATTTGGAGAGCGCTATTTAGTTAAATATTTTTGCAGATGATTAATAGATAAATTACTCACGTCCATATATTTATTTAAGAATTTTATGAGTTCCATAAGTATACGTTTGATCTAGATTACTACAGACTGTTCTGTTTTTGACAGATTCTGTTTTTCGTGTGTTGTTTGCTTATTTTGATGAATCTATGGCTAGTAAAATAGTTTATAACCATAGATAAGTTGGAATACAGTAGGTTTAACACAAATATAAATAAAGAATGAGTTCATTACAGTACCTTGAAGTGGTGTTTTGTTTTCTTTCGCTAACGGAGCTTACGAGTTTTCTGTTAAGTTTTGTGTTGTGAAGTTTTCAAGTTTTGGGTAAAGATTCGGTGGACTGTGGAATAAGGAGTGGAAAGAGCCTAAGCTTGGGGATGCCCAAGGCACGCCAAGGTAATATTCAAGGAAAACCAAGAGCCTAAGCTTGGGGATGCCTGGGAAGGCATCCCCTCTTTCGTCTTCGTTCATCGGTAACTTTACTTGGAGCTATATTTTTATTTACCACATGATGTGTGTTTTGCTTGGAGCGTAAATTTATATTATTTAGTTTTTCTTGCTGTTTGAATAAAATACCAAGACCTGAAATTCTTAAATGTTAGAGAGTCTTCACATAGTTGCATAATTGTTCAACTACTCATTGATCTTCACTTATATCTTTCGGAGTAGTTTGTTGTTTGCTCTAGTACTTCACCTATATCTTTTAGAGCACAGTGGTGGTTTTATTTTATAGAAATATTTGATCTCTCATGCTTCACTTATATTATTTTGAGAGTCTTTAGAACAGAATGTTAGTTTGCTTTGGTTATGAAACTAGTCCTAATATGATGGGCATCCAAGAGGGATACAACAAAAACTTTCATATAAAGTGCATTGAATACTATGAGAAGTTTGATACTTGATGATTGTTTTGAGATATGAGGATGGTAATATTAGAGTCATGCTAGTGAGTAGTTGTGAATTTGAGAAATATTTGTGTTGAAGTTTGTGATTCCCGTAGCATGCACGTATGGTGAACCATTATGTGATGAAGTCGGAGCATGATTTATTTATTGATTGTCTTCCTTATGAGTGGCGGTCGGGGACGAGCGATGGTCTTTTCCTACCAATCTATCCCCCTAGGAGCATGCGCATAGTACTTTGTTTCGATAACTAATAAATTTTTGAAATAAGTATGTGAGTTCTTTATGACTAATGTTGAGTCCATGGATTATACGCACTCTCACCCTTCCACCATTGCTAGCCTCTCTAGTACCGCAACTTTCGCCGGTACCATAAACCCACCATATACCTTCCTCAAAACAGCCAACATACCTACCTATTATGGCATTTCCATAGCCATTCCGAGATATATTGCCATGCAGCTTTCCACCGTTCAGTTTGCTATGACACGCTTCATCATTGTCATATTGCTTTGCATGATCATGTAGTTGACATTGTATTTGTGGAAAACCACCGTTCATAATTCTTTCATACATGTCACTCATGATTCATTGCACATCCCGGTACACCGCCGGAGGCATTCATATAGAGTCATATTTTGTTCTAAGTATCGAGTATTAATTCTTGAGTTGTAAGAAAATAAAAGTGTGATGATCATCATTATTAGAGCATTGTCCCAGTGAGGAAAGGACCCCCCCCCCTCAAAAAAAAGAGGCCATAAAAAAGAGAAGGCCCAAATAAAAAAATAAAAAAATAAAAAAATGAGAGAAAAAGAGAGAAGGGGCAATGCTACTATCCTTTTACCACACTTGTGCTTCAAAGTAGCACCATGATCTTCATGATAGAGAGTCTCTTGTTTTGTCACTTTCATATACTAGTGGGAAATTTTCATTATAGAACTTAGCTTGTATATTCCTCAAGTGCCCTAGGTCTACGTGAGCAAGCAAGTTGGATGCACACCCACTAGTTTCTTTTGTTGAGCTTTCATACACTTATAACTCTAGTGCATCCGTTGCATGGCAATCCCTACTCACTCACATTGATATCTATTAATGGGCATCTCCATAGCCCGTTGATACGCCTAGTTGATTGAGACTATCTTCTCCTTTTTGTCTTCTCCACAACCACCATTCTATTCCACTCATAGTGTTATATCCATGGCTCATGCTCATGTATTGCATGAAGATTGAAAAAGTTTGAGAACATCAAAAGTATGAAACAATTGCTTGGCTTGTCATCAGGGTTGTGCATGATTTAAATATGTTGTGTGGTGAAGATGGAGCATATCCAGACTATATGATTTTGTAGGGATAGCTTTCTTTGGCCATGTTATTTTGAGAAGACATGACTACCTTGTTAGTATGCTTGAAGTATTATTATTTTTATGTCAATATTAAAATTTTGTCTTGAATCTTATGGATCTGAATATTCTTGCTACAATAAAGAGAAATACATGATGAATATGTTAGGTAGCATTCCACATCAAAAATTCTGTTTTTATCATTTACCTGCTCGAGGACGAGCAGGAATTAAGCTTGGGGATGCTGACGTCTCCATTGTATCTATAATTTTTGATTGTTCCATGCTATTATATTGTCAACCTTGGATATTTTATATGCATTTATATGCTATTTTATATGATTTTTGGGACTAATCTATTAACCTAGAGCCCAGTGCCAGTTTCTGTTTTTCCCTTGTTTTAGAGTATCACAAAAAAGGAAAATCAAACGGAGTCCAATTGACCTGAAACTTCACGGAACTTATTTTTGGAAGGAAAGCAACCTGGGAGACTTGGAGTCCATGTCAAGGAAGCTTCGAGAAAAGACACGAGGTAGGGGGCGCGCCCTCCACCCTCGTGGGCTCCTCGTGGCTCCCCTGACGTACTTCTTCCGCCTATATATCTCCATATACCCTAAAAACATCCGGGAGCACAATAGATCAGGAGTTCCTCTGCCAGAAGCCTCCGTAGCCACCGAAAACCAATCTAGACCCATTCTGGCACCCTGCCGGAGGTGGCAATCCCTCTCCGGTGGCCATCTTCATCATCCCGGTGCTCTCCATGACGAGGAGGGAGTAGTTCTCCCTCGGGGCTGAGGGTATGTACCAGTAGCTATGTGTTTGATCTCTCTCTCTCTCGTGTTCTTGAGGTGATACGATCTTGATGTATCGCGAGCTTTGCTATTATAGTTGGATCCTATGATGTTTTCTCCCCCCTCTACTCTCTTGTAATGGATTGAGTTTCCCCTTTGAAGTTATCTTATCGGATTGAGTCTTTAAAGATTTGAGAACACTTGATGTATGGCTTGCCGTGCGTATTTGTGGTGACAATGGGATACCACGTGATTCACTTGATATATGTTTTGGTGATCAACTTGCGGGTCCCGCCCATGAACCTATGCATTGGGGTTGACACACGTTTTCGTCGTGATTCTTCGGTAGGAACTTTGGGGCACTCTTTGAGGTTCAATGTGTTGGTTGAATGGATGAATCTAAGATTGTGTGATGCATATCGTATAATCATACCCCACGGATACTTGAGGTGACATTGGAGTATCTAGGTGACATTAGGGTTTTGGTTGATTTGTGTCTTAAGGTGTTATTCTAGTACGAACTCTAGGGCTGTTTGTGACTCTTATAGGAATAGCCCAACATATTGATTGGAAAGAATAACTTTGAGGTGGTTTCGTACCCTACCATAATCTCTTCGTTCGTTCTCCGCTATTAGTGACTTTGGAGTGACTCTTTGTTGCATGTTGAGGGATAGTTATATGATCCAATTATGTTATTATTGTTGAGAGGACTTGCACTAGTGAAAGTATGAACTCTAGGCCTTGTTTCCTAGCATTGCAATACCATTTGTGCTTACTTTTATCATTAGTTACCTTGCTGCTTTTTTATTTTCAGATTACAAAAACCTTTATCTATCATCCATATACCACTTGTATCACCATCTCTTCGCCGAACTAGTGCACCTATACAATTTACCATTGTATTGGGTGTGTTGGGGACACAAGAGTCTCTTTGTTATTTGGTTGCAGGGTTGCTTGAGAGAGACCATCTTCATCCTACACCTCCCATGGATTGATAAACCTTAGGTCATCCACTTGAGGGAAATTTGCTACTGTCCTACAAACCTCTACACTTGGAGGCCCAACAACGTCTACAAGAAGAAGGATGTGTAGTAGACATCACTAGTCTAGTCGGCTGCGCATCCACACAACCCTTTCGACTAGGGACCTTTTAGGATGTTCGTCATACAATGCATAGTCCCACAAACAAGTCACGTACTTGCCGATACACATCATTGATAACGTCCAAGGACTATCTTTATTCATAAACACGTAGGAAATATCATCATACATGATTGCCTCTAGGGCATATCTCCAACAGGACCAGGCGGTCCCTGCGACGCTGGAGGAAGAAGACGAGAGATTGAAGGTGCATGCCGGCCGTTGGATATAAATCCAATGGCTGTGGATGTCATAATCATTTCTTGACCAAGTTGACAACGCCCTGCATAGGCTTCGACCTATTGGCCCACATGTCAGCCTAAAAAAATGTGGCATATATTTAACAAATAATTTTGCGTCAATGCGGCCCATTTAATATTTTCTAAGAAATCCCAGCCCATTTGCACTTTCTTGAAATACACGAATTAGCTAACTCATTCTATATATAATGTTAGGTTAGAAGGAGCAATTAATATCAAAAAATAAAGCGCAGCGACACATATTTTATACATAAAATTAAAAAATTAGTGAGTTATTGCTCAAAATAAAAATTAGCGCGTTATTATTACATTTGTCCTTAAAATCTTCGCAAGCTTTTGTACGCAATCACCAGGATTTTCCTTGCCTGTGAGTCAAAAACAACCAGGATTTTCCTTGCCAATTTCTGTTTTAACATTTACTTTTATAAGTTAATAACACATCGGATGTTTTTATAATGTATATATAAGTCTCTATAAAATATATGATAATAGTAATAATATAAATATATATAATGTGGTTAGAAGGGAAAACATAAATTGGACACAACATTAATATTCTTATATATAGATAAACAGAACAGAGGTCTGCATTTAAAAAAAAATACATTGGGCCGCCGATCTTTAAGAAAAAGTAAAACCTACGCTGGGAGGCCCATAGGCCAGTATGGACCTCAAAAAATAAGTTGAAACCATTGTCTCTGTATGTCGTGGGCTATGCATGTTAAAAAACAAAACCTAGGCCTAGCTGATACTTGTTCGCCCTCTAGAAAAAAATGATACCAGCTAGATCCCCGAGTGAATTGGATTAAAGAGGGGGTCGGCGGCGCTACTGAAGAAGCACATCGGACGTGATTTTTTTCTTTAGTGGATGGCTCCCGATGGCGTTTTTTACTTGCCTCTGCACCATACAACTTGTATTTTTAGCCTCCCAGTCTGTGATGGACTAGCAGCCCATTTGCTGGGCGGTCCAACCTACAGAAACCATCACTCGATTTTTCATCAAGCCCCAAAAACAGCGCAGTACTATGTTTGTTTTGAGGCCGAAAACATTACGACAGGGGTTGAGTAGGGTGATGACCCACAAGTATAGGGGATCTATCGTAGTCCTTTCGATAAGTAAGAGTGTCGAACCCAACGAGGAGTAGAAGGAAATGATAAGCGGTTTTCAGCAAGGTATTCTCTGCAAGCACTGAAATTATAGGTAATAGATAGTTTTGTGATAAGATAATTTGTAACGAGCAACAAGTAACAAAAGTAAATAAAGTGCAGCAAGGTGGCCCAATCCTTTTTTTAGCAAAGGACAAGCCTGGACAAACTCTTATATAGAGAAAAGCGCTCCCGAGGACACATGGCAATTATCGTCAAGCTAGTTTTCATCACGTTCATATGATTCGCGTTCGGTACATTGATAATTTGGTATGTGGGTGGACTGGTGCTTAGGTACTGTCCTTACTTGGACAAGCATCCCACTTATGATTAACCTCTATTGCAAGCATCCGCAACTACAACAAAAGTATTAAGGTAAACCTAACCATAGCATGAAACATGTGGATCCAAATCAGCCCCTTACGAAGCAATGCATAAACTAGGGTTTAAGCTTCTGTCACTCTAGCAACCCATCATCTACTTATTACTTCCCAATGCCTTCCTCTAGGCCCAAATAATGGTGAAGTGTCATGTAGTCGACGTTCACATAACACCACCAGAGGAGAGACAACATACATCTTATCAAAATATCGAACGAATACCAAACTCACATGACTACTAATAGCAAGACTTCTCCCATGTCCTCAGGAACAAACGTAACTAATCACAAAGCATATTCATGTTCATAATCAGAGGGGTATTAATATGCATATAGGATCTGAACTATGATCTTCCACCAAATAAACCAACTAGCATCAACTACAAGGAGTAATTAACACTACTAGCAACCCAGAGGTACCAATCCCAGACTTGGAGACAAGAATTGGATACAAGAGATGAACTAGGGTTTTGAGAGGAGATGGTGCTGGTGAAGATGTTGATGGAGATTTCCCTCTCCCGATGAGAGGAGCGTTGGTGATGACGATGGCGATGATTTCCCCCTCCCGGAGGGAAGTTTCCCTGCCAGAACAGCTCCGCCAGAGCCGTAGATTGGTTCTGGCAAGGTTCTGCCTCCTGGCAGCGGAGTCTCGTCCGGAAAGATGACTTATCATTTTTTCCTCATCGAAAGACTCCATATAGTAGAAGATGGTCATCGGAGGGCCACCAGGGGGCCCATGAGGTAGGGGGCATACCCAGGGGGGTAGGGCGCGCCCCCACCCTTGTGGGCAGGGTGTGGCCCCCCTGGTGAACTTCTTGCGCTCAGTTTTTATTATATATTTTGAAAATAACTTCCGTGAAGTTTCAGGACTTTTGGAGCTGTGCAGAATAGGTCTCTAATATTTGCTCCTTTTCCAACCTAGAATCCCAGCTGCCGGCATTCTCCCTCTTTATGTCAACCTTGTAAAATAAGAGAGAATAAGCATAAGTATTGTGACATAATGTGTAATAACAGCCCATAATGCAATAAATATCGATATAAAAGCATGATGCAAAATGGACATATCACGTGGGAGGGGGGAAGACAGAGCAAAAATATTAAAAAGAGCTGACGCGCCGTTGCTACCCTAACAAAGCAGGTGCAATTCTTCTCGGGAAGAAGGTGTGCTATTAACACACACGTCACAAATCCCACAGTAGACATACTAACAAGTTCACACACAAGTACAACAAAAAAGATAAACATTCGTGTCAAACTCAGGTTCATGGGACACGTTCATATTCATAGCCAACATTCAAAATCAACAACTCAAAATTTTCATATATACACAAGTTCAGCATGTGTATGCATCCAAATGATTGATAGTTCGTATGACAATATTCATAGATAATTCAAAAAAAGATTCATATATACACATGTTCAGTATGTTTATGCATTCAAATGATTGAGATCACAACCAATATCATCCATGGACGAACTTTAATTACCTAGGGTACAGACTGGTAAATGGTGTTAAGTCAGAGGTACTTCTTGCTAAAATTAATGCTTGTACGAGTAAAATTTCGAGTACATAAGAGCCAACACAGACAACCTGAACTTTGCTTGTAGGTTTATCCTCAAATAGCGGCCTCATGCCGAGGGAAGCTTGAGCAACTTGGCCACTACTTTCATCCAACTAGTTTCTGGCTCATCTTGGTCTTGTAGCTCACCAAAATTCTACATTGCAGAGGCAGTTGAGAAAATGAACGACCCAAATTTTTTGTGCAGTTCAACTGAAATGGAGCATCCCTGGCATGCAAACTGATTAAGTGCCAAATCAATATACGCGTCAACCAACTTGTCTGGAATATTTAGACTCCATGCCATAGAGTTCGCTACCATATGTGCCGATAACCAAAAGGCACAAGTTGGGACCAAAGATTGGACTGCGTTTTTCTGGGCTATGCGCCATGCAATATTTTTGGTGTTCACTCTCCTAATACTTGGAGTTTAACAACTGGTTGACGCTGGTTGATACTTGAATGAATATAGGCACTTCTTGTCAACATCGATGCTTGTTTGAGTGAACTTTGGAGTACAAAGAAGCAACATAAGTATCTGTCCATCTGATCTTTTTGTGCAGTTCTACTAAAATCACCCAATGTAATGATTTGTCTGTGAGTTCAGGCTCCAAGTTACTCCTTTATGAAATCGTCAAACAGTAGTACAATACCAAATTACCAATACATATGACAAGCACAATAATCAGAATAGAGACCAGTACCAACCTGTGTGAGGTAGCATATCAATTACTATTTCCTTTGACTGGAAGCCAAGATAAGCGAAGCGACTGACAGCAAAGGAAGGAAGCAAGCCTAGATTAGCGACTGACAATAAAGGAAGGAAGCTGTCGAGACAATGAAGCACCCAAAGTGTTTGTGTAGTTCCACCAAAATCAAGCATCCCTGTTGGCACATATATTGAGAGAGTGAGATTACTATAATAGTGGGACTAGTTGATGAAACATACACTAACAAATAGAAGCACCCGCATTATCTTAATTGGTAAAGTTAGCAACATAGTAGTCTTGCTTAAAGAGACGTATTAGTTTATTTAACCAGTGCCAACTAGCTCAACACTCAAAGCATTTCCATGTATCATAGGTTGCAAAACTTTAACGTGCAAAGATAAAGGAGTTTCATGTGACATTAGCACGATACAAATATAGATGACATCAAACTAATATGGATGAAGGCCTTAGACCGGTACCAACCTGAGCAAAAAAGCTTATTCATGTAGTCCCAGAAGAGATGATAAAGCACTCACTAGAATCACTTAATAGTATATATTTTTGTGCACTTCAAATGTATGGTTGAAATCACTCTTGTTTACCAGTGCTGAGATTATATCGAAAGATTATCAAGAACTTCCAACAGAGTTAAAGCACTGGCTGGGATACAGTTCATTGTATTGTCTTGTGTAGTTCCACTAAAATGTATGATTGGCACAACATGATTCATGTTTGCACAAGTAGGAACAAGGTGAAACCTTCATTAGCTTAGTGATAAAGGATAGAAAGACATTAGCATATTACTCTAACAGTAGAATCAAATTCATCATGGACAATACGCAAAACATTGCCTCATTGAACCAATGGCAATAAATTGACATGCAAAACAATAGCACTATTATGTCATGACACTACCAAGATTCCCTCCCTGCTCCACCATGTGATTCACCTCCATAAAAAAACATACACACTTACATGATTCAGCATAGGGTGCTACTAAAGATTTGTTTAACTCCGACAGGAAAATTAGGCAGCAATAAATTAGTGATACTTAAGTACTCCTAATTAATTAAGTGACCTTGCAGGAGAGACAACAGAAGTGGAAGGGCTCCCTAGAGGATCGTCTCACATGTAAGGTAGACGTTGCCGGAGCCCTTGAATGGCCTCGACTAAGGCCTCGGGCTTCAGCAAGTTCACCTTCACACTGTTTATTCTTCTTCATCTTCATGCTATGTTTCTATTTCTCCTCACCAGTTGGTGAAACCAAGTACATGATTGGCCTTCTATTTAAGAATTGGTTTTGTCAGTGAGGGAGTACAAGTGTACTAGTAAACAATATCATTATTTTCTCATGGCAGTCGCAAAATAGAGATGAACACATGCATTAGATATCATTCTTACCTAAAGGAAGGTTCTGGTGCCAATATAGATGATGAGGATTGGAACAAAGATCTCCCTTTGTGAAGTTCCACCGAAATGAACCAACTGTTCCAGTTAAACAGCACAAAAGTCACTTCTTTTAAGAGGTGTTTTGTGTAGTGCACCAAAAGGTCACAACAGCAACCAGGTGAAATGGATATCCCTGTGTGCACAAAAAGCTACAGAGGAAACAGTCAAAGTCTCAAACAATTACAGGCAAAAATATTTGGCTAAACTTGTCATGGCTTATAACAATGGCATGGCTTCATTTTACCAGGGGCATTAGATTAAGAACAGCTAAATATTTGGTATGAGGGCATGGGACAGTGGGTGCACTAGCAGTCCAGCACCATATACCTTAACCGGGGCATAAAGTGGTGATTCAGAATTTGTTGCCCAGAGAAACAAACATCCAAGAAACATATCTGGGTTGGTCCCATTTTTTTCACTCCTATGTGTGGATAGCAAATCTAGTCCTGGTCATACCACTGTGTACATCGTTTCCCCTATATTTCCCTTTTCGACCAAGAGACTGGTTGGATGACCAGTATGTACTACTTTCACCCCTTTCCTTCCTGTTTGTGCCAAGTGTGATGTACATACTGAATTCCCCCACCACCGCTTTATTTCTTGTTTGAACCAAGTACAAGATTCGACTCCATGAAGTAGCTTTACCTCTAACAATAGAAGAAAAAATAGGTAACGTTGGACCATCCGATCGAGAGGGGCTGAGAGGTAGAAAATGATGCACATGCAGCGACGTAGCGAGCTGGGAGAGTAGAGCTTGGGAGGTTTCGAAGGAATATATACTTGAAGGTCATCGGGATGTGGATAGGTGGGCGGCAGGAGGCCGGATCCCCCCACACTAGGGCAACGATGAAGGGAACAGAGGACCTCCCGCGTTGGTGCTCGGCTAGAGATAACGGTGCGGCCGGCAGTGGGTCTCCTCCCACGCTGTCGACGACGGCCTAAACGCTGCCCCTCCTCCCCTTCACCGGCAGAGGGGGATATGTCCGGATCTGTAACCAGGGGTGAGGATAGAAAGAAAGTGTTTTTTGAAGGGAGAAAGATAGTGTTACCACCGCTATCTTGTTTAGATCTGGAGAGGATGAGAGTGTGTGAATAGAGCAACCATAGCAAGCAAGCGTGGAGGCTCCGACATATATACGTAGTGGGGTAGTTTACCTTTTTCACTCCATCAAACAATCATTTAAAATTGTGTACGTGCCAGGTCGCCGTTTTTTTGAGTTGTTGATTGTTTTTTGACATAGCTACCCGCTTTTTCCAAGTGGTGTTACGGTGTGCCAGGTTGCACTTTGAATCGTTCAAGTCTGGTACAAGACCCTCCATTAAAAGAACAACCACCACCTCTAAAATTTGTGAACAAGCCCATGGCTAAAATTATCGGAAACGTGGGTTGCTCCAACATGCATTATTATTTATATTTTCTATGTGGGAGTATCCTCAAAATAAAATGTGAGAGTACAATATTTATTGGGCCCCTTTGTAATTGATGCTAAATTTTGACCAAAGATTTAACTGACAAAATGTTAGTGCATGTTAACAAAAACTATATCGTTTGATTCGTATTTGAACATAGTTTTCAATGATGCAATTTTTTGTGACATGCATGAACATTTGGTTAGTTAAATTTATAGTCAAAATTTGGCAAGGTGCATTAAATCAACACATGCAAGTATCAAAAGGAAAGTCATGGCATGCATGCATGTGTTGTAATTAATGCATCGGTAAATGCAAATTATTAAAATATATCGAGTGCAGTGCTTTGATGTGTCACGTCAACTCGTACAACAATGATAAGTTTGGTTACTACAACGCCCTCTCCCTCGCGGACTGAGCTCTGGTGCCTTAACTACACCTGCCTTTGGTTGTATGACAGGTGGGCCACCCACCTGTTGGGCCCACCTGTCATACACGCAAAGGCAGGAGCAGTAAGTCAATGAAGCTGCATCCCTCCCTCGCCCATTAGTATGGTGGCTGGCAGGACTAGGAGAAGCTTTCGCTACACGCTCTCCCTCCCGCACATGGTGGACATGCAACAGTTCATTCGGTGTTAGATGGCCAGAAGCATACTGTAGTACTCCTCCACTTCAGTAGTACTCCATCATTGTTCGACTTCCCGAAGAGGCGAAGAACCAAGCGCAGCCCGGACACATAAATGACTTCATTTTTTAGCATGCATGACACATAGTAGCACAACATTTAATATTATACGGTATCATGATATGATACTCAACCCTCTCTTTCTTCATTTAATTCTATGCCACCTCATCAAATTTGCCTAGTTGGCATGCACGATACTACCTATGATACTCCCATTACAACTAGCCTTATACTACAACAAGCTATCTCTCCCGCACACGGTGGACGGACATGCAACAGTGGATTCGATATTGTAGAAGTAGTAGTAACATCATTGTTCGTCTTCTCGAAGATGCGAAGAGTCAAGCATAACCCGAACGTGGCAGTTGTGAATGCTCGTGTGGCAGTCTTTGTGTAGGGGTGGGGCATGCTGTGGTGCCTTGGAGCACGCATATAGCCAGGCTCTTGCATGAGAAAAAATTGCTATTTGAGCCCACTATTGTAGTACTACTTGCTAGTATAGCCCTGTAAACCGGAAATGAGTATTTTCCTTTCTAGAGATTTCAACAAGTGACTAGACTACACCCTAAATGAGTAGTACTCCCTCCGTCCCAAAATTCATGTCTTACATTTATCTAGATACAGATGCATCTAATACTAAAACGTGACATGATACATCCGTATTTAGACAAATTTAAGACAAGAATTTTTGGACGGAGGGAGTAATACATATGGAGCAAAATGAGTGAATCTACACCGTAAATAAATACGTAGTTCTCTCGTTTTCCTCTCCGCCTTGGTCGCGGTGCACAATATTAAGTACTGCTATATGACTAGCCGCTCTATTTACATGTGGAACATCAAAGCATCCGTGCCCGCGGGACATCCACCAAATCACATCGAGGTGCTATAGTCGAGCCTCACCGGTCACCCCGGTGTGGCCGTCATGACCCGTCCTATCACAAAACCCACACCTTTACCAAAAGTGGTAAAATGGCCTCGAAGTTGGACTGGACGAAGCAACCATCATTTCACTGGAACGCTCGTTGAAGCCATTTCTCCCCTTTCTTGAAGAAAACCTCACTCCAGGCTACTCACTTCTGCCATTTTTCTTCTGTACTGACGAAGGAAAGGTGGGAGAATTAGTGATGCTACTATATTTTCATTCCAAGAATCTTCTTTTTGCGAAGCACTGACCGATTCTCACAGCCTATTCTTTTCCCATTTTCATTGCGATTGTGGTTTCCTTTCGATTTCTTTTTGTTTGTCTGTTCATTGATGGATCCTGGAGCACTAGGCAAAGAGTTGCCGGTTGACAACCCACTGGAGACAGCGATCTCCAAGAAGCGAGCACCGACCAACGAGTTGACCATGTTGGCGGGCCAACCCATGGATACGAAAAACTCCAAGAAACAAGCACTGGCCAAAGAGTTGACGACGTTGGCAGACGAACTCCTCAAAGAAAGTTGGAAGAATAGCAAGGGCCCCACCGTGCCTACCCCAGAAACTCTAATGGCCACCTATGCGAGGCTCAAGGCCGATTTTGAGGAGATAGTCACCGTTGAGAAGCATTATTCCCCTAGCAAGGTGATGGCCCCCATGGAGGACGAAGAGATGGCCCCCATGGAGGACGAAGAGATGGCCCCCGGAGGGATGGGATCCCCTGGTGAGGTGCACAAGGTTAAAAATAATGGCTTACCATAGTTGTGATTTTTGATTATTTGCAATGTGCTTGCTAATAAGTTAGGGTTGTGCAGGTGCCGGTGGATGTCCTTGATGATTCCGATGTCGCGGCTCGTCCTGTGGACAACGCCCCAGAGATCGTTTTTGATGTCGTGGTCCGTCCTGTTGACATCACCCCGGAGATTGATTCCGATGTCGCTGTCCATCCTGTGGACATCGCCCAAGGATCGATTCTGATGTCGCGGTCCATCCTATGGACATCGTCCCAGAGATCGATTCCCATGCCGATGTTCGTGCTGTGATCATTGCCCGAGAGATCGATGACAAGAAATAGTTGGTCGCGCTAATCCTTCAGGGTAGTTTGCATTGTGTTTAATTACCATAATAATGTGTGTTATCAAACCATCTTAGGGCTAGTGCACAGTCTTGTGTGGGCGGTACTTTCTACTTTTGTTTGATAGTGAGTCATGCGAACCCTCGCTGAGTTATGGAAACAGATGTATCCTCACCAGCTTTTGATGTAATATATGGCATGCTTAGATGTAAGTTTGAACTATTTATCATATGAGCAAGGCTTGTTTGACGATTCTTAGTGTTAGTAGGCTAGCTACTGTGCGAGCTATAGTACTTGCAACACACTCACTGAAGAGAAACATTGGGGCTGATGAGCTTGTGGTACGCTTATACTGATCCGTCATCGATCGACCAATAGCCCAAGCTCCTAAAATTGTAGGCTTAGCAATCGATCAGACAATAGTCGACACAGATACATTCATGCCTCATTTGGTTCATAGGGTAGGAAAATCATAACAAAAGTACAGAGACGTACAACACAAAGTTATAGTAGTACAGAGACGTACTCCCTCCGTTCAAAAATAGATGACTCAACTTTGCACTACTAACTTTGAAATGGAGGGAGTACAAATTCTAGGCGGGCTAGTTTGGCCTAGTGGGTTTCAGTGATATGACCTGGTATAGTGCCCTCCAGTCTTCACGTGTGGTAGCAGTATTGTGGGTACAGTAAGTTTTCTTGAAGAAGCGGAATTCAACGAAGTCATGATGGTCCCTTCGTCTGACCAACTTATAGTGGGAAAGGTTGGGCCTACTCTACGACTGGGGTGGACTAGGATAATTTTTTGCATGGTAGGTGAACTAGGATGGTCGATGTCCCACATGTCGGCGAATGAAAGTATTCTTTCTGATATAGGCTTCATTCTGTTTGGGGGAAACCAAAACGTAGGATTTAGGAATAGTAAAGAAAATTGATAGGATGTCACTTGCCATCCTAAGGAATTGTCTTGCCTCGTTCCAACGCACAAAATGAGCTTTGAGTGGATGGGTAGATTCCTCCAAAAACATAGGAAATTAATAGTATTCCTATGAAACCCCGTATGCGTTTCCTACGAACCGAATGCATCTATATGGAATTTTCCTCTGGAATCTTTGTTCCTATGCTTTTCCTGTAAAAATCCTTTAAACCGAGTGAGGCCATAGAGGACGAGAAACGAGTATTCATTGTATTTTTTTATGAAAGCTATTGTCACCACTGTTATGACGGAGGAGTGTGAAACACGGCAGCCCAGTGAACTTGGCATGTGCACCACTCCCTCCTTCCTCATGTAATACTACCATAGTGTTGACTATAAGGTTACAACTTTTTCTCACTTTCTCTCTATCTATTTCCTCTCAAATGTTTTTACCTTCCTTTTTTATACACAATTGTTTTTTATGCCTCTTTTTTTAGAATTAGTTTTTTTATACCTAGGAGCACGTGTAGAGATGGGCTCTTGCAGCGCCCACTCCTTGACTTTGTCAATGCCTCTCTCTCTCCTCCACATAAGCGGGCTTATAGCCCAGTATTTTACTGGTACTACTTGCTATGAATGCGGACAACTGGCATCTGAGGGGGAGCACGTGCGGGGAGGTGGGGGGGCGTTCTAGTGGGCCAGGGCGGTCAGCATCGGGCTTGGAAGCGCTCCAGACTCCTGCATGGCCCACCTCACATTATCACCATATAGTTCTTGGAGTCCGTGCGCGGCGGGCGGGCGATCTCTTCTCCCTCCCCCATCTCTCTCTTCTCAGCCGACGCCTGCCGAGCGATTAGATTTCGGTTATTGACGGTTTATTCAATTGCAGTCCCACATGTCAGTGAAAATGCAAGAAAATGCATGTCCCCTTTGGTGAGCGACGTGCGAGCCGGACTGTCGGGGCTGCGATGCAAATATGACGCGTACGAGTCGTATGTGTGCCGCCTTTTCCTTTTAAACTTGCAAAGCATAACATTTTCGTGCAATCGATCGATAGAAATCTAGAACAAAATGACGAGGGCGGTGCTTTCCCGCGCGTTAGGCGGGCTAGTTTGAGTGATATGACGTGCTATAGTGCCGTGCAGTTGCTCTATTTTTATGTAAGCAAGAGTCTACGCTCTTACGTGGGAGGAGTGCGAAACACGGCGGATCTGATTTGGATCGAGGGATAACTATTCTCTACGAAATAATGGAGCATTGTTAGCGATTATAGCATGATAGTTGGGGCATCTCCAACACTGGCCCACAAATTTACACCGGCATCTGTCCGAGGACACTGATGGATGCCATCCAATGCTGCCCGCATACCTTTCGACGATTATATGAACTAACCTGACGAAATTTGTGCAAACAAAGCAAATTTCAAATTAACCGGATGAATTCATTACATTTCAAAAAATTTTCCTTTAAACTGGACGAAATTCATAACATATTTCACACAAACCGTACTAAAACCTACTGTAAACCTAATCTAAACGATCGCCGGCACCCGACCACCATGTCCGGCCATGAAGCTGAGAAAGCCAGCCATTGCCTTTTCCTCCTCCTCATCCGCCTCGGTAACCTCCTCCTCCGGAGCACAAGGTTATGAAGATTTCCGCCTCCACGTCGTTGTCAAGTGGCTAATCGGCTACCGGTGCTTATCCCACCAAGCTTGGCATCGACTGAGTGGAGGAGCTCTGGCCTTCCTCGGACCAGAGCGGTGGCGACCTACCATGTACTACTCTTCCTCGCTGCCGGCTTCGTGGTCGGGGCGGCGGAGGGCGGCCGAGGGGGGGGGGGAGAGCCGGCGATCTCCTTCGTCCGCTCCTGCGACAGTATGTTCAAGAGAGCTTAGGAGCGAGCCCGGAGCGGAGCCGCCGATGTCCTTCGTCGGCTCCTGCGATAGTACGTCCAGGAGAGCTTTGGAGCGCTAGGAGGCCATGGTTGGAGTGGTGCCGACAAAAGGAAGGGACCGGTGGAGAATGAGTATGGGTCTTTGGCTATGTGGGCGGTGGACGGAAGGATGGCCGTGGTGTCATTAACGCGGAGTAGTCGCTTGCACCGGGATGTGATAACCCACATGTATAGGGGATCGCAACAGTTTTTGAGGGTAGAGTATTCAACCCAAATTTATTGATTCGACACAAGGGGAGCCAAAGAATATTCTCAAGTATTAGTTGCTGAGTTGTCAATTCAACCACACCTGGAAACTTAATATCTATAGCAAAGTATTTAGTAGCAAAGTAATATGATAGTAGTGGTAACAGTAGCAAAAGTAATAGTTTTGGTTTTATAGTGATTGTAACAGTAGCAACGGAAAAGTAAATAAGTGAAGAACAATATATGAAAAGCTTGTAGGCAATGGATAAGTGATGGATAATTATGTTGGATACGATTCCTCATGCAATAGTTATAACCTAGGGTGACACAGAACTAGCTCCAGTTCATCAATGTAATGTAGGCATGTATTCCGAATATAGTCATACGTGCTTATGGAAAAGAACTTGCATGACATCTTTTGTCCTACCATCCCATGGCAGCGGGGTCCTATTGGAAACTAAGGGATATTAAGGCATCCTTTTAATAGACTACCGGACCAAAGCATTAACACTTAGTGAATAAATGAACTCCTCAAACTACGGTCATCACCGGTAAGTATACCGATTATTGTCACTTCGGGGTTAACGGATCATAACACATAATAGGTGACTATAGACTTGCAAGTTAGGATCAAGAATTCACACATATTCATGAAAACATAATAGGTTCAGATCTGAAATCATGGCACTCGGGCCCTAGTGACAAGCATTAGGCATAGCAAAGTCATAGCAATATCAATCTCAGAACATAGTGGATACTAGGGATCAAACCCTAACAAAACTAACTCGATTACATGATAAATCTCATCCAACCCATCACCTTCCAGCAAGCCTATGATGGAATTACTCATGCACGGCGGTGAGCTTCATGAAATTGGTGATGGAGGAAGGTTGAGGATGACTATGGCGACGGATTCCCTTCTCCGGAGCCCGGAACGGACTCCAGATCAGCCCTACCGAGAGAGAGTAGGGCTTGGCGGCAGCTCCGTATCGTAAAACGCAATGAATCCTTCTCTCTGATTTTTTTCTCCCCGAACACGAATATATAGAGTTGGAGTTGAGGTCGGAGGAGCACCAGGGGGCCCATGAGGCAGGGGCGCGCCCAGGGGGTAGCCGCGCCCCCACCCTCGTGGACAGGGTGTGGGCCCCCTGGCCTTGATTCTTTCGCCAGTATTTTTTATATATTCCAAAAATAATCTCCGTTGATTTTCAGGTCATTCCAAGAACTTTTATTTCTGCACAAAAATAACACCATGGCAATTCTGCTAAAAACAGCGTCAGTCCGGGTTAGTTCCATTCAAATCATGCAAGTTATAGTCCAAAACAAGGGCAAAAGTGTTTGGAAAAGTAGATACGTTGAAGAGTATCGACTCCCCCAAGCTTAAACATTTGCTTGTCCTCAAGCAATTCAGTTGACAAACTGAAAGTGATAAAGAAAAACTTTAACAAACTCTGTTTGCTCTCGTTGTTGTAAATATGTAAAGCCAGGATTCAAGTTTTCGGCAAAGATTATGAACTAACCATATTCACAATAACATTTAGGTCTCATGTTTACTCATATCAATGGCATAATCAACTAGCGAGCAACAATAATAAATCTCGGATGACAACACTTTCTCAAAACAATCATAATATGATATAACAAAATGGTATCTCGCTAGCCCTTTCTGAGACCGCAAAACATAAATGCAGGGCACCCCTGAAGATCAAGGGCTGACTGGAAATTGTAATTGATGGTAAAAGAGATCCAGTCAAGTCATACTTAATGTAAACTAATAATTATACATGCAAATGACAGCGGTGCTCTCCAACTAGTGCTTTTTAATAAGAGGATGATGACTCAACATAAAAGTAAATAGATAGGCCCTTCGCTGAGGGAAGCAGGGATTTGTAGAGGTGCCAGAGCTCGATTTTGAAATAGAGATGGATAATATTTTGAGCGGTATACTTTCATTGTCAACATAACAACTGAGAGATCTCGATATCTTCCATGCTACACACATATAGGCGGTTCCCAAGCAGAATGGTAAAGTTTATACTCCCCTACCACCAACAAGCATCAATCCATGGCTTGCCCGAAACAACGGGTGCCTCCAACTGACAACAATCTTGGGGGAGTTTTGTTTGCAATTATTTTGATTGGATTTGAGCATGGGACTGGGCATCCCGGTGACCAGCCATTTTCTCATGAGTGAGGAGCGAAGTCCACTCCTCTTGAGAATAACCCGCCTAGCATGGAAGATACAGACAGACATAGTTGATACATGAGCTATTCGAGCATAGAAAACAGAATGTTTATTTGATGGTTTGGAGTTTGGCACATACAAATTTACTTGGAACTGTAGGTAGATACCATATATAGGAAGGTATGGTGGACTCATATGGAATAACTTTGGGGTTTATGGAGTTGGATGCACAAGCAGTATTCCCGCTTAGTACAAGTGAAGGCTAGAAAGATACTGGGAAGCGACCAGCTAGAGAGCGACAACAGTCATGAACATGCATTAAAATTAATCAACACTGAATGCAAGCATGAGTAGGATATAATTCACCATGAACATAAATATCATGGAAGCTATGTTGATTTTATTTCAACTACATGCATGAACATGTGCCAAGTCAAGCCACTCGAATCGTTCAAATGAGGATACCACCCTATCATACCCATCACAACCATTTTAATAGCATGTTGGCACGCAAGGTAAACCATTATAAACTCCTAGCAAATTAAGCATGGCATGGGAAACAATAATCTCTAATTGTCATTGCGAACATGTTTCATTCATAATAGGTTGAGTCAGGAATGATGAACTAATCATATTTACAAAAACAAGAGAGGTCGGGTTCATACCAGCTTTTTTATCTCAATCAGTTCATCATATATCGTCATTATTGCCTTTCACTTGCACGACCGAATAGTGTGCATAATAATAATAGTGCACGTGCATTGGACTAAGCTGGAATCCGCAAGCATTCAACTCAAGAGAGAAGACAAGGTAATATGGGCTCTTTGTTAGATCAACAATAATGCATATGAGAGCCACTCAACATTTTCATCGTGGTCTTATCCTATCGACCCCCAAAGAAAAGAAACAAAACTATTTACACGGAAAAGCTCCCAACAAGCAAAATAAGAACGAGAAATCTTTTTGGGTTTTGTTTTTAATTACTACTACTACTATAGGTATGGAAAGTAAACTAGCTAAAAGCTACAACTAATTTGTTTGGTTTTTTATTAAGGTTTTCAAACACACAAGAAGAAAGCTTAAAAAGAAAATAAACTAGCATGGATGATACAATGAAAAAGTATGAGCACCAACAACTGGCATGAGTGTGTGAACATAAATGTAATGTTGGTGAGAAATACACACTCCCCCAAGCTTAGGTTTTTGACCTAAGTTGGTATATGCCCACAGATCAAAGTTGTAGTTGGGGGCGTACTGAGATGCATCGGCAATTGCCTCATGAGCTGCAGCTTGGAGTTGGGCTGCCTCCGTCCTCCTCTCGTACTCGTTCGCCTCCTCCCTGGTTATAACATATCTCCCTTTTGTTTGAAAATCAAAGAAAGCAGGAGCAGGGAGAGCAACATGGACGGTGCGCCGTCTGTCAAAGATTAGTCGGTACTTGAGGAACTGATCGTTCCTCTCAACAAACTGATGGCAAACCATAGCATTATAATCTAGATAAGCAGGAGGCAACTCAATATCATCCCCGTGTATGGGTATATCAAGAAAGTTAGCTACACGAGTTGCATAAATTCCACCAAACAAATCTCCAGTTAAGCCATTAAGATGCAACCTACGTGCAACAATAGCCCCCAAGTTGTATTGTTTATCTCCTAATACAACACTCTTGAGAACACTAACATCAGGAACACACATGTGACATGCCTCATCCTTACCGTTAATGCATCTACCCACGAAGAGAGCAAAATAATGTATGGCAGGAAAATGAATGCTCCCTATGGTAGCTTGTGTTATTTCTCTATATTCCCCCACAGTGATACTAGCAAGAAATTCTTTAAATTCAGATTTGCGAGGTTCACTAGCACTACCCCACTGCGGGAGTTTACAAGAAGTATTAAAATATTCTAAGTCCATGGTATAAGATTTATCATAAAGATCAAATAGGACATTGTGAGAATTCCGCGAAGATGTAAATTTAAACCTTCTCACAAATGAATCATTTAAATAGAGGTGTTGCCGGCACTTATCTGACACGGAGCTCTCAAGATCAGCGTTGCACACATATGCGTCAAATTCTTCCTTGATGCCTTCCTAGACCATGAAATCTTCTGACGGCCATTCACAAGGCCGCACTTGAGCCTCCCTTGGTAGTTCATTGTCCGGCTCGCGTATTGCGGGCCATGGGCCTTGCTTCCTTGAGGAACCACCTTGTTACATTTTCCTAAACATATTTCTTCCTCTGAAAAATTTCTAAAATTTTTAGTGACTCAAAATAAATGTGAACCGAACTCAACAAAATTGATAGCAACTACTCCTACAAGTGCCTAGAGGCTATATCATGCATTAAAACTACTTTTGACCACATAAATTTGACATGCAAGCTCAAGAATAGGGTCACCTAAGCAGCAAAACTTTGCAATAGATAAAGCACTAGAACAAAAACTAATTGGACCATTGGAGGAGTCACATACCGAAGAACAATCCCCGAAAGCAGATTTGTGAATGGAGCTTGGAGCAAGGAGATCGAAAATGCAACAAGATGAGCTAGAACACGGGTTTGAGCTGGTGGATGATTTTTCTGGAGGAAGACGAAGTGTGTGGGTGCAAGAATAAGTGGAGGGGACCCACGTGGGGTCCACGAGGCAGGGGGCGCGCCCAAGGGGGTAGGGAGCGCCCTCCACCCTCGTGGGCACATGGTGGGTCCCCCTGGTGTGTTCTTAGTGCCAACAATTCTTAAATATTCTGGAAAAAATCATATTTCATTTTCAGGGCATATTATTGCAAGGATAATTCAAAAAACAGACAGAAAATACTATTTTTTTTCTTTATTTAATCTAAATAACAGAAAGTAAAAGGAGGGTATAGAGGGTTGTGCTTTCTAACTTCATCCATCTCATGCTCATCAAAAGGAATCCACTAACAAGGTTGATCAAGTCTTGTTAACAAACTCATTCCGATTCGCATGAAACTGGAGAAATTTCGAATAACACTAAGTTACCTCGATGGGGATATGCACATCCCCAACAATAAGAATATCATATTTCTTCTTGACAGTAGGAAGAGGAAATTCAAAACCTCCAATAGTGATTGTTGAAATTTTTCCAATAGAATTGATACTTTGTACTCGAGGTTGTTTCCTCGGAAAGTGTACCGTATGCTCACTACCATTAACATGAAAAGTGACATTGCCTTTGTTGCAATCAATAACAGCCCCTGCAGTATTAAAAAAGGGTCTACCAAGGATAATCGACATACTATCATCCTCGGGAATATCAAGAATAACAAAGTTCGTTAAAATAGTAACACTTGCAGCCACAACAGGCACATCCTCGCAATTATTGACAGGTATAGCAATTGATTTATCGGCCATTTGCAAATATATTTTAGTAGGTGTCAACTTATTCAAATCGAGTCTATGATAGAAAGAGAGAGGCATAACACTAACACTGGCTCCAAGATCACATAAAGCAGTTTTACAATAGTTTCTTTTAATGGAGCATGGTATAGTTTGTACTCCAGGATCTCCTAGTTTCTTTGGTATTCCACCCTTAAAAGTATAATTAGCAAGCATGGTGGAAATTTCAGCTTCCAGTATCTTTCTTTTATTAGTAACAATATCCTTTATTAGTAACAATATCGTTCATTTTAAGCATATGAGTCAAACGCATACGCAAAAAGATAGGTCTAATCATTTCAGCAAATCCCTCAAAATCCTCATCATCCTTTTTCTTGGACGGTTTAGGAGGAAAAGGCATGGGTTTCTGAACCCATGGTTCTCTTTCCTTACCGTGCTTCCTAGCAACAAAGTCTCTCTTATCATAACGTTGATTCTTTGATTGTGGGTTATCAAGATCAACAACAGGTTCAATCTCTACATCATTGTCATTGCTAGGTTGATCATCAACATGAACATCATCATTAACATTATCACTAGGTTCATGTTCATTACCTGATTGTGTTTCAGCATCAGGAATAGAAATATCATTGGGATTCTCAGGTGTGTCAACAACAGGTTCACTAGAAGCATGCAAAGTCCTATCATTTTTCTTATTCTTCTTCTTAGAAGAACTAGGTGCACCAATATTAGTTCTCTGAGAATCTTGCTCAATTCTCTTAGGGTGGCCCTCAGGATACAAAGGTTCCTGAGTAATTTTACCTCGTCTAGTCATAACTCTAATAGCATTATCATTTTTCTTATTATTTAATTCATTGAGCAAATCATTCTGAGCCTTACGTACTTGTTCTACGTGAGTGGTAACCATAGAAGCATGTTTACTAATGAGTTTAAGTTCACCTTTAACTCTAGACATATAATCACTCAAGTGTTCAATCATATAAGCATTGCGTTTCAATTGTCTACCAACATAAGCATTGAAGTCTTCTTGCCTAACCATAAAGTCATCAAACTCATCTAAGAATTGGCTAGCAAACTTAGTAGATGGGATTTCACATTTATCAATTCTACAGAGAGAATTTACCTTTACTACGTGTGTTGAGTTATCAAGACCATGTATTTCTTCAATAGGTGGTAAATTCTTAACATTTTCAGCTTTAATACCTTTTTCATTCATAGATTTCTTTGCCTCTTGCATATCTTCAGGACTGAGAAATAGAATACCTCTTTTCTTTGGAGTTGTCTTAGGAGTTGGTTTAGGAAGTGTCCAATCATTTTCATTACTCAACATATTATTCAATAGCAATTCAGCTTCATCAACAGTTCTTTCCCTGAAAACACAACCAGCACAACTATCCAGGTAGTCTCTGGAAGCATCAATTAGTCAATTATAAAAGATATCAAGTATTTCATTTTTCTTGAGAGATTGATCAGGCAAAGCATTAAGTAATTGGAGAAGCCTCCCCCAAGGTTGTGGGAGACTTACTTCTTCAATTTGCATAAAATTATATATTTCCCTTAAGGTAGCTTGTTTCTTATGAGCGAGGAAATATTTAGCAGAGAAGTAATAAATCATATCCAGGGGACTATGCACACAACCATGATCAAGAGAATTAAACCATGTTTTAGCATCAGCCTTTAATGAGAACGGAAACAACTTAAGGGTAAAGTAATAGCAAGTTTTCCCATCATGAGTGAATAGGGTGGCTATATCATTTAATTTAGTAAGATGTGCCACAACAGTTTCAGATTCATAGCCATAAAAAGGATCAGATTCAACCAAAGTAATCAACTAAGGATCGACAGATAAATCATAATCCTTATCAGTAATAAAGATAGGTGAAGTAGCAAAAGCAGGGTCATATCTGATTCTAGCATTAAAAGACTTTCCTTTAAGCTTAGCTAATAATTTCTTATGATAAGATCTATCATTGCAAGCAAGAAAGTCTCTAGCAGTTTCTTCATCCATAACATAACCCTCAGGCACAACAGGCAATTCATATCTAGGGGGAGAATCTTCAACATCACTTTCATCAATATTATCAGTTTCAATAATTTCAATCTCTCTAACCCTAGCCAGTTGTTCATCAAGAAATTCACCTACTGGCACAGTATTATCAAGATAGAAGTAGTTTCATCATAAGTATCATGCAAAGAAGAAGTGGCATCATCAATAACAAGCGACATATCATACTAAATAGCAGGTGTAGGTGTCGCAAGTTTAGTCAAAACAAAAGGTGAATCAAGTGCAGAGCTACATGGCAGTTCCTTACCTCCCCTCATAGTTGAGGGAAAAATCTTGGTTTTTTGATCTTTCAAGTTCTTCATAGTGACCAGCAGATATAAATCCCAAGTGACTTAAAGAATAGAGCTATGCTCCCCGGCAATGGCGCCAGAAAATAATCTTGATAACCCACAAGTATAGGGGATCACAACAATTTTTGAGGGTAGAGTATTCCAAAAATAATCTCCGTTGATTTTTAGGTCATTCCAAGAACTTTTATTTCTGCACAAAAATAACACCATGGCAATTCTGCTGAAAACAACGTCAGTCCGGGTTAGTTCCATTCAAATCATGCAAGTTAGAGTCCAATACAAGGGCAAAAGTGTTTGGAAAAGTAGATATGTTGGAGATATATCAGGATGTCGCGTGGGTGGTCCTCTCTCGGCCGTCGCGCTGCTACAATGCCGGCGCTAGTGAAATGTCGCGTCAGGCGTGAATGCGGACGCTGCTTCAGTGACTTAACTGCAGGTGCATTGGGTCACTAACATGTGGGCCCAACGGGCATCTAGTCCGCATGTCAGTGACACACTGACTGCGCCTGTAGTTAAGTCCGATGAATGCAGCATTGACGGTGACCATTTCAGGCGGGAAGCGCGTGGTAGCGATGGAAGGGGTTTCGGTAGGCCAGGGCGGTCAGACGCTGGCATGGTGGTAAAATGTGAACTCATGGATGATGAGCCATTGAAGCGTATGCGTCACGTATTGACAACCAAGCGTCCATGCAACCGCTCTTGTCGCCAGCTAGCCTTCAACGACCACCATTAAACACCACACAACCATGCATAACTTACAAATAATAGACGAATCGATCAGACACACACTCGTGTGCAGTGGCACTATGATCGATCGCTCATGATAGTACATACTCCGTACCATAATACCCTCTCTAACTAGGCTATTTTATAGATTGTCGTTGTTGTGGACGATATACATGAGCAAGGCCGATTCATGAGTATGACTGTTGGTGTTGAGCCAAGTGAATACATGCTCGGTGTTCGCGGAGGCCTCCAGCAAACGTCTAAATAGTAATGTCAGGCATTGCCGGGGCGCGCAGGTGACGGGCTCGCCATTTGCATTGTGCCATGAGTAGGACTTTGATTGAGAGGGCGACGTGCATGCATTAGCATGGTTTGACAGCATGAGTGTGAGTGTCTACACGCGTACATGCTACTTGCCTCTATGGACGGTGTGCGCTAATGTGTGCATCACGTATAATATTAAAAAAAATCCATTTGTGCATTTAACGCAAAGTATTCCATTTTCATTTGGCTGACGAGTGTGCGTTGCAGCGACGAGTCCGTGGTTTGACTACTCACATACGCATAATTTTGGGTTTTATTTCTTTCTCCACTAACAGGTAGGCCTGCATAGATAGATAGATAAAGAACACGAGCTGATGAGGCACATGTGGACTGTTTGACTGGTAAAGTAGACAAATACGGAGCTATACGCTGAGCCAGTGACCGTATAATCACCATATCTCGTATACAATGATCAAAGTGAGCTATCAAGACAAGTTCGATGACCGCCAATGCATTTTACTCGGTATTAAATGACCAGGATTGTAGGGGAATCCAAATTTCCTTCATCTTCTGTCCTTGAGATCTTGACAAAAAAATGCACTATACAGTTGTCTGGCCACTCCAGGCCAGAGTTGTCACCAAGCATTGTTCATGCCACCGCACCGCACACTAACCGGTAAGGGAGCGATGGCATCCCGCCGCGTCGAGTTCCTCGCCACCCATGACCGCACACAAAATGGTAGGGAAGCGATGGCATCCCGCCGTGCCGAGTTCATCGTCGCTCACGACCTCACACCTATGTGGGCAGAATTTGAAGCTGCCAAGGCCGAATGGATGGTAGAGCAAGAGGTGGCCAAAGCCACACAGAGGGAGTGGAAAAGTCAGAAAGCACTCAAGAAAAGAGAGGCCCGCAGCCGCAAGAAACAAGAGGACGCATGCGTTGCTGTAGAGAGGTCGGCGGAGATCCAAGCACGGTGGGGTGTCGCCGACAAAGCCGGGAAGGAGAACGGCGGCGTTTGGCCAGCATGTGAGAAGTAGTAGTACTAGTAGTTAGTGTGTGTATGTCTATGTAGCCCATACGTTTGTTTAATTAATTACTAGCATGTACCGGTACTCGTTACTACTATAGTTTCTAGAGCAAATTACCAACACATTAGCCTACACTCAATGGAAAAATCCCTATCCTATGCATCAAATGTCATCTCTTTCTCTATAGGAATTGAGATGCATGTCATCTCACTTCCTATGATTTTCATATTCCTATAAAATTCCTATCCTACGAACCAAAGGAGGCCTCTGCTGGAGTAACTGCTGTAGCTAGCAGCACTGCTGGTACAGTAGTTTTCTTCAAGAAGCGGAATTCAATGAAGTCCTGATGGTTCCTTCGTTCGAGCAACTTCACACTGGGAAAGGTTGGGCATGTGATTTGATGGCTCATTAGTCGTTATGACTGCAGCGCGACGACCGGGGTGACTCTGCCTTAGAGTTCTGCGTGCATGGCAAGTGGACCAGGATGGTCGACGTCCCACATATCGGCAAATGGAAGTATTCTTTCTGATATCGAGGATCAAGGAAGCGCGCGCCAGCAAGGGAGGGGGCTTGGGTTGGCCAGGGTGGTCAGACGCAGGCGTGGTGGTGGTATTGGTTTTGAACCGTTTCAGGTGTAGTACTAGTAGTTTGCAAAACTACTCAATTATTGCACTTAGTTTCCTAAGAAATTGTGGTAAAAAACGTTACTCCACAGCCTGCTTCCCTTCTCCTTCCTCTTCCACCGCCCGCGCACATCCGCGGGAAGCGACCGGTCAACCCTTATGTAGGAGTGCTAGCACAAAAAGATGTATGCATGACCACTAGAATTTCTAGATTAAAGCGCCGCTCCAGCGGGAGTATGGCGTATGTCATTACCTTCGGACGGGCCATGGCTATCGGGCGACAGCGACCAGAGAAGAGGCGGCGGGAGGGGAATGAATGCAGTTACTATTTGGGTTCACCGTCCGGCATAAATAAATGCGCACCATCACATATACTTGTGGGTGCACAAATTGTAACATACATGTCTTCTTAAGTGGGCATCCCGTAACTGGTGTGTGTGTGAGAGATTTTGAGAGACAGTGTGTGTGTGTGCGACTCTACTCTTCGGACATGTACTCAACCTTTAGCATCGGGATATAAGTATAATGGTATTACACTTTAGCTAGTGATTCACGTGGCCATGTTAACGTGGTTGTGTAAAAAAATGCCACTTCCTGCTCGTGATTTGCGTTATATAATTACTAGCAAGATGCTCGTGCATTGCACGGAACATCAATATGCATTTTTTACAAAACACCTGTTGTGATTGACCCATGCAGGAGTATTCCCATGTGTAAAAACTAATTGTATCTCAAGAATTTTATCAGAAAACTGGTATCTCGACCATTTCATCAAAAAATTAAAGATGAGAGATAATGTGAAGAGGAGTGGAGCGTGGTGGTGACTGGTGGTCGGACTGGGCGGAGGCATGGGGATGGGTGGTGCCGGCAGGCGGCAGCAGCCACCATGCTAGATTGTTCCAGAGACTTCCTTTTTAATTGCTCAGCAATGAGGTTGTGGGAGATAAGGATGAACGAGGCAAGGCCTTATCTGTAAGAGCATAATTGGTTTGGTGCCAAAAATAGGCATGCCAATGTTTCGCATTGTGCCAAATATTCACTACTACTTGGTTGGTTACCGAGTTGTCTTGCCTATCTCACATAATTTGCCAATATTTGGCAAGTCTTGGTATTGCCAATATTTGGCAATTCCAACATTTGGCTAGGCAAATATTGGCAGCAAACCAATCATGCTCTAAATGTGGAGAGAAGTGCGGGAATCTCTTGTAAAATTGTCATAGTTTGCATTCTATCCGTCAGATATAGATCGGACAGTATATTACAAGATGGCAAGCACACCATCATCACCAACTCGTCTTTTATATGAGTAGAGATGATAAGTTTGCTAACTACTAAAGTAAAGTGGAATTTGTCCATGTTATACAAGTAAATTAAGGTAATTGTTTATCATACGGGTAAGGTTGGACGAAGGGTGGTAGGAACAAATGCTCTGCCTAGAGCATGTGTGTGTGAGATGGAGTCTTAGTGTGTGTGTGGGTGGGTGGGTGCGTGCGTGTGTGTGTCTATGATGCGGGGTCCTCGGTGGCGGATGTAATTTAAGTGTGTGTGGCTTCATCACAGAGAAGTGATGTGTATGGCAGAGGCCACCAACGAGGGGCTGCGAGAGAGAAAAGGCCCGTAGAGAGGGAAGAGAAGGCGTGTGCGCGTGAGAGGAGTCGACATTGAGAGAACGTGTTTGTTCGAGAGACACCGAGGAATACTACTATATATCAATGGTGCATGTAGGCGGGAATTAAAGGAAGGGATGGTCTTATTGGTTTTGGGGATATAGGGGAAGAGTGAGAGAGGGGGTAGCTAGAAGGATATTGTTAAGTGTAAGTGTGTGGTTTACCCATCCAGGCAGAAGTTATGTGCACACAAGAAGAGAACGATTCGATGTGGCGTTAGGGCTGAGGGTAATTAACTACGTATGCAGACATAGGAGACCTTCAACGTGCATGTGCGAGAGGTATACATGTATACGTGGGATGTGTGTGTGTGCGTGCGCGCATGATCGAGATAAAAGAAAGAAGACATAAGTCATAAGATCAATGACATGGGAGAGACGGATCGGTATGACAATATGCATGCATGTGAGAGTGCAGGGAAGAAGGCCGATAATTGAGCATGTGTTTTTGTCTTCAAGAGATAGTGGTGTGGGCTGGAGCATGCATCTATGGAGAGCAGAGGGAGCGATACACAACAATTGTGCAAAAGAGATCAACCTATAAATGCATGTATGGAGAGACATATATAGTGTGGGTGATAGGAAGCAAGAGTGCGTGCGAGAAAGAAATGTTGACGGAGAAACTACAGATAGATGCAGAGATAGAAATACTAGCTAGAGGGACATCATCGAGTTTTGAGTGTTGGAGATGACCGCCGGGTGGTTTAGAGGGTGAAGTTATGTCTGTGATAGAGAAAGATAAAAAGAGGGCACATGACTCTATGTAGAGAGAAACATATATAGTGTGCGTGATAGGAAGCAAGAGTGTGTTGGATCATGGGTTCCGGCAAAACCCTCAAGGTTCGAACACAGAGGCTTGCTCCCGAGCTCTGGAAGAGGCTCGGGAAGCTGACCGCCGTCGCGAGGCCGCGGAGAAGCGCGTGTGGGAGCTCCAAGCGTGGAGCGCAGTCTTGGATCAACAAGTGGAGGCGCGCAGGGTTGCCCTTGTGTCGTTGAGGTGGATGCACGCCGAAGAGGAAGATATCCAGAAGCGCGAGGAGGCGCTGGCGCTGGAAGCCGTGGAGCGTAGCCTTGAGCTCGAACGACTAGAGACGAGTGAGCGTCAAGTTGCCCAGGCGAAGGATGACGTCGGCGCTCGCGAGGCCAGGGCCCAGGAGGAGGTTGATCGCCGGGTGGCCGAGGCTCGTGCAGATCTCGAGAGTAGGTACGACCTGAAGCTGAAGCTCGTGGAAGCTGGGGCCGCTGGTAGGACTGCTGCCCTCAAGTCCAGGTTGGTCGAGGTGCAGCGGCTTGAGGAGGCTGCCGCAACCGCCCTGGCCTTGACGCAAGATGAGCTGGCTTCCGCCCGCGCCGAGCTGCTCCCTCTTTGGCAGCGGGTCGCAGACGCCGAGTCCGTCGCGCGGCAGAACAAGGAAGAAGTGCTTCAGCGGCGGACGTTGGAGCGTGTGCACGCCCCCATGCTCCAGGACCTCAGGAACAAGCCCAACATCGCCCTGGGCCATATCTGTGATGATAATGCTCCTCATCCCCACACGAACGACTACGCCAGCCACCACCTCTTCTTCACCGACTTGGTGACGCCAGCCACCACCTCTTCTTCACCAACTTGTCGAAGAGAGGAGCCCCGGCCTGCTCGGCCGCGCGTTCTCCCGCGTCTCCAGCCATCTCCAGAACACCGACCCCAACTTCGACTTTGATGCCTCCATCGCTCCCGTGCCCGAAGCCATCCGGGGCGACCTATCACGATGGGTGGAGGACAATGTGGACGCGCTGGTCAGGGCGTTCACTTCTGATGACGATAGGGTGGTGGTCAAGGCGGACGCGGGCAACGTGATCGACAACGGTGATGGCGGCGCTGGTGGAGGTGATGGTGATGCCATCGATGGTGGCAGTGATGCCAGCGATGGTGGCGGCGATGCCAGCGACGCGTCTGAGGGCGATCCGGGGGACGCGGCGAGCGACATGTCTAATTGATCCCGTGCTTCCCAGCTATTTGTCCTGCACACAGAAGCTCGGGCGTATCCCTTGAAGTTGTAAGAGCATTTTTGGAGGGGAAGCCCCTCTTGTAAATTTGCTACTTCCTTTATCTTGTTAGGGCGAGTTGAATATGTATCTTCATGGACTCACATGCCCTGGAGCAAAGTTGCTGTTGCGGTTTACATGAGCCTGGACGAGCCCAAACCGGTTTGTGAGGTTGAAAGCTCCGGAGGAACTCGCGGAGACGCCCGAGGGGGCCGCGTGATAAGCGAGTGCAAGCCGCGACACGAGATGCGCGTGGCGCGTGTGTGTCTTTCCCAGCCCCGCTCGCGAGGAGCCCATGAGGGGGAGCAACAGGCGTGAATTCTGAAATAAGGCAAGAACCAGACAGCAAGAAATCGCTCGAATGAGAAAAGGCACCCCCACGCGCATCAAATGAAAACTCAACTCCAACTTAAATCCAAAGCCAGAAAGCAGGGCTACAGAAAAGAGGTTAAAGGCAAATGGCCGCGTCCGGCGCCTAGTCTAGTCTTCTTGTCTTCAAGTCTTCTCACCAGCGCGGAGCTAAGTGCTGCCACTAGGACGTGGGAGGGAGCCCCCAAGGCCCAAGGGCGGCACTCCTGAGACTCCGAGGTGTGTACAACCCCACTCGTTATTACGTGAGAGTGTCACGGGGGGCGATCTTCACAAGCGTGAGCCTTACTTCATATCGCCAGACGAGGGCCCCACCTTGCGCCACCCCCCACCACCGTTGGGACGACCGGAGACCAGGGAGGCACCAACGAGGGCAGAGGGACGCCAACGGCGCCCTCAGCGACCACGGGTCCACTGTCGGGGGTAGCCTCTGGAGCACCTCCCCGGCAGAGGGCCTACCTCCCGGGGACGCCTTGCTCCGCGTGACGCGGGTAGGGGCCTTGCTTCTGGCCCCTTCCACGCAGCCCCAGTGAGCTTCTCTTGGTGAGGTGGATACCTCCGCACCGGAACCTTCGCCTGGCGTCGTGACCTGATTCATTTGCGATTCATGGTTAGCGTAAGCCTGCCCTTGGGAGATTAGTGGTACCCTGTAGCTGTTGTCGACGGCGTGGCTGGTGGGGCTCTCGGGCGGCTCATGGAAGGCCTCAGCTCCTAACGCCTCCTCTCCCCAGCCTAGCTCGAGGAACGAGCCAGGGTCATCTTCCGGCGTGTACTCCTGGTTCATCATGCGGGGAACGTAGGCCTCCGAGGCCGTTGCCCCGAAGACCTCGCCGAAGTGCCCCACACTCCATGTCGCCCGAGCTAGTGCACCGCCTCGAGGATGGTAGGGTTGCATCCTGCTCGCACTGCAGGTGGCAGCGCTCGTGCCCGCACGCAACGGAGGTGGCGCGGGCGCGAGCGGTCGTGCAGCTCTGTTGGTTGCGCCGGTGTCGATGAAGTCTGGTGCTGCACCTGTAGGCACGCGGGCGAGGCGTGGCCCACCATGCGACCCGGCCGCAGCTTGCAGCGTGAGCGGAGAACA
This sequence comes from Triticum urartu, assembly GCF_056163025.1. Taxonomy (NCBI): domain Eukaryota; kingdom Viridiplantae; phylum Streptophyta; class Magnoliopsida; order Poales; family Poaceae; genus Triticum; species Triticum urartu. Next base: position 342,400,563 of record NC_141876.1, on the reverse strand, counting down.
AAAGGACGGTGCTCCAGAAGCCGCGGCGTCTAGCAGCTCGACGATGCGTTCCAGCAGTGCATCCCGGCCGCTCTCCATCAGCCGGCACCGCAGCAGCTCCCGTGCCACCGCGAGTGCAGCTCGCATGTTTGCCTGCTCCCTCCGGGTGTGCGGCGCCGTTGCCGCGGTGTGGCTTGCGGCCCTTGCAGCAGCTCGCACCTGTCATGGGGTGAGGGTGGACGGCGCCTGGCCGTGCCGCCCACGCCCTACAGTGTCAGGTGGCGCTCGTGCCGCCTGGAGCATAGGGTTGAGGTCTTCTTGGCAGGCGGCGCCGCCCGGGCCGGCGAGGCTGCCCAGCGGTCGGCGTTGGTACTTGAGTCGCCGGACATCGGAGTTATAGAGCGTCGGTGAATCGACTGGCGGGGGAGAAGCTCTGGCGCAGCCCTACCTGGCGCGCCAAATGTCGGATCACGGGTTCCGGCAAAACGCTCAAGGTTCGAACACAGGGGTGCGCGTGAAGATCTTCCCCTACCGATCCACGTCCTAGCTTTACTAAGATCTTATGGGCTAACTCGACGAACTCACAACACAAAGGACACAAGATTTATACGGGTTCGGGCCACTGTTGTGGTGTAATACCCTACTCCAGTGTGGTGTGGTGGATTGCCTATTGGGCTGAGGATGAATAGTACAAGGGGAAGAACAGCCTCCAGAGGACAGGTGTTCTGGTGCTTGGTGAACTTGTGGTTGTACTGGTCTCTCTTGGTTCGACCGATCGATCGATCTCCCTAGCTACAGTGGTGGCTAGTTCTATTTATAGAGGCCCTGGTCCTCTCCCCAAATATTGAGCGGGAAGGGAGCCAACAACGGCCAATTTGAAAGGGGACAGCTAATACATCCTATCCTGACAAAAGCAGTCTTCGCCTGCAAAAGGCTCTGGTAGTGACGCCGTCCTGGGCTCCACGGTGACCTCTGTCTTATCGTCCTTCTGGTTTTGGTCTTGTTGCACTGATATGGAAACCTTTGCTTGATGCCTCGGTACTCCGCGCATGCGCCTGCTTCCTTAGCACCACAGAGGAAACAAGGACACTGTGCACACTGGCGCCCTCCTGGCGACTGCCTGGCCTTGGTCGTCATGGCTCACGTCACTAGAACCTCGCAAGGTTTGCCTGGCCTTGAACTCTCCGCCCCTCACGAGCCAGCCTTGTGAGGCCGCTCCTGAGGAGGTCTTGTGTCGTTCGCCTCACGAGGGTCTCGAGTCCTTGCTGGTGAAGATGGGCCGTACGGGCCCGCTCACAGAGCCACGCCGTGGGCGACAGCCAGGCAAGTCTGGGGACCTCCATTCCCAGAATGCCGATAGAGTGAGGGCGAGAAAGAAGGTTGATGGAGAAACAGATAAATAGAAAGATAAAGATGCTAGCTAGTGTGCGTTAGAGATGGGAGTCGAGTGGATCAGAAGGCTGGGTTATGTGTGTGGGTGTGAGAGAGATAGCGAGAGGGTGCATGTGAGTCACATACAAACAAATATTAGAGAGAAATGAGATCCTAAGAGACAGAGTTTTGTGTCTGCGAAAGAGAAAGATATTTCACAACGAGAGTGATAGCTAGAGAGACATATGAGGGAGCACAACATATCTCTAGGGAGAGAGTGTGTGTGTGAGCGACATACAAGAGAATGGTGGAGAGATATGAGACCCTGGGAGACAGAGTTTGTGTTTGTGTGTGAGAAAGAGATATTTAAGAGGAAGAGTCGTAGCGTCTCATACCTAAGGAGCGAAAGACATCTTTGTGTGAGAGGGGGTGCGCGAGTGGCACATAGGGGAATAGTAGAGAGAAATGAGACCCCGGGAGACGAAGTTTGTGTTTGTGTGAGAGAAAGAGATTTCACATGGAGAATCATAGTTAGAGACACATAGCAGGGAGCAGATATACTTAGACAGTGATAGAGTGATGAAGGTCGAGGGAAAGAGTACCATCAGTGTGTTACAAAGATAAAAGATCATAGTCGACATGCAGGTAGCACGAGAGATACCCGAGAGACGATGAACGCGTATAGGTCTAGAGAGATACTCCTATATAAGCATGAGTGATAGCTATGTGAGACGAATATATGGATTAAAGGGGATTCAAATATTTAAAGTGGAGATCACGACATCAATAATATCATAACGCAAATTGGTGTACCAAACATGCATATTCATTTGAATTTGGGGACACATGTAATGTTATATAATTTATCAATATTAGTGATCCAAAGATTCTTTAATTAGAGACAATGCATGGTTTATATCCAATTAATGTCTAAATGGGATTACACTATATGTTGCGTGTGTGAAACACATTATACATGTTTAAGAAGTAAAAAAACCCGCATGAAACACACATTAATTGGAGACATTTAGGGAGGAACGCATACATTAGATTTCAACATAAAGTGGTTTCAAATATTTGAAAATCCAAATTAAGATGGATACAACCTTATGAATATGAGATCATGCCATTTTTAAACCATATTTATGTATAAAGGGTGTTGTGCTTTTGAAAGTATATATAAAAAAATGATGTATATAGAATTTTATTCCAATCGAAAATGGATCCTGCCCAACAAAACTAAAATACAATCTGGATTCGAATTGAGTTGGCACGGTAAACGTGCACTCTTGCTCTGCAAAAATTTGAATGAAGCGGGGAAAGTCGCAGTAACCGCCCGAAACCAAAATCTGTGAGATGGAAATTACTGCCTATCCCTGACACGCAAAGCATATCGGCTCGATTTCTATAGGTTTCGATAGGGGTATGTTTGTAATTTCACATAAATGTGACATAACCACCTCTCACTCGAATTCATACATGGTGGGCGCCAAAACATGGTGTCTCCTTGGCCTAAATTGACTCCCTCCCCGATTCATACACGGTGGGCGCCAAAAACAAACTCTCATCGAAAAATATTTGGTGTATGCGAGATTACCGTCCTATCCCCAACCGACTAATATTGTTGTGATGTAGGAAATTTTAAACGGGGGCTAAGTTTGTAAGTTTCCTCGCATTTGAGACAAAGCATGCCCTGAAGACATGGTTCCCCCCTTCCTCTCTCCCTCCATTTCCCATTCGTACTCTATGGGCGCCAAAACACCCTCCCCACACCAATATTGAGCGGGAAGGGATCCCACAACGGCCAAATTCGAAGGGAGACAACTAGTACAAGTTATCCTGACAAAAGTAGTCTTTGCCTGCCAAAGGATCTGGTGGTGACGCCGTCTTGGGCTCCACGGTGACCTCCATCTTGCCGTCCAGCTGGTCTTGGTCTCGTTGCACCGATATGGAAACCTTTGCTTGATGACTCGGGAATCCTCGCCTGCGCTTGCCCCTTTAGCACCAAAGAGGAAACGAGGACACTTCGTGCGTTGGCGCCCGCCAGGCTCCAGTCGTCATGGCTTGCGTCAAAGAAACCTCGCGAGGTGTCCCTTGCCTTGATCTCTCCGCCCCTCGCGAGCCAGCCTGGTGAGGCCGCCCCTGATGAGGTCTTTCATCGTCCGCCTCGCGAGGTTTGGCCCCTCGCGAGGGTCTTGAGTGTTTGCTGGTGAAGATGGGCCGTACAGGGCCGCTGGTGGAGCCATGCCGCGGGCCGCAGGCAGGCATGTCTGGGGACCCCCGTTCCCAGAACGCCGACATATTACCCCTTCCTCTCTTCTCGTGGATCGCCCCCTCTATATATGATATAGATATGCCTCTATTTCACACACATTGCATGTGTCAAATTTTTGTTTGAGATATCATCGACACATATTGCCACAAATACATTCACAAAATCACCCCCTAACAAAAAAACACTCACGAACGCATATGCCATCTGTCTAGGTTTGTATCTCTCTCACACACACATGTAGGTGGGGGACGTGCACGAAGAGAAGAGGTGCACGCACGGCGCACGTACTCCCGTCTCTTTCCCAACCACAACCGCGGGGTTGATGGTGGAGCCCATTTCTGTACGAAAAGTCAGCCCCCGTGGTAGTTTGACACATGTACTAGTTGTCCACTTGATGGAGGATCGTGTGCCACGGATGAACAAATAAATTACGACTTGACGCGTTATTAAAAAAAGAGGCAAACCATGTGGGTCCTACCTTAGAGGCAATGCTCTATGCACTAGAGATGCTATGTACTATAGTATTACTTTTGATGTGTCCCATCAACTCGCAGAATGAGGAGAAGCTTGCTTAGTACGCCCTCTCCCCCACCACGGGCACGGTGGCTCGCAGAGTCACAGGACAAGGAGAAGCTTGCTTACTACGCCTATGCCCGCTCCCTCGCCCACGCGCGCGGTGGCTCGTGAGATGAGGAGAAAATTTTACTACTCCCTCCATTAGTCATCGTCCCTACCTTGGTTAGAGAGATTATCATATTGTTGGAAATATATGTCTTTTAGTATATTTCAATATGAACTACTAGTACATACTCGAAACACTGATGTATATAGACGTATTTTAGAGTGTAGATTCACTCATTTTGCTCCGTATATAGTCCATATTGAAACAGACGTACTAGTACGCACTCTCCCTCGCCCCTCGACCCTCGCTACCCTCTCCCACGTGGTGGACGTGCAGCAATTCATCCGTTCTCAGATAGCCAGAACCATATACTGTAGTACCATTATTGCTCAACTTCCCGAAGAGGCGAATAGCTAAGCGCAAGGTTAATATTTTTGAGATGCCAAGCGCAAGGTTTATAGGAGAACGAGTAGTAGTACTAGTAGTACGAACCAATGGTACGTACTGTATGAGGAAGAAGGCAACAAGATGTATGTTTTGCGTGATAGTCTCTTCTAATAGGACGTGCTAGACCTAGTGGACCTCATTGTTGCAATGGGAGTACTATCATAGATTTCACGATTCAGAGTGGTGGGCAGCAGGAATAATTCGGAGCTGCTTAGTCTTAGACCCCATGAAGAAGTCCCATCGAAAGGAATAGTCATCCTCTACAAATGCTCCTATTTAAAATGAGTAAATGAGACAAAAAGAGAAAAAGAAAAAGTAAAAAAATCACCAGCCTTAGAGCCAGCCCTACTGTATCAGTGAATGATATTTATACGTCGTGATTGACATGGCTATATTATTAACCATGCTGTGGAGGTAGAAGAGGATTTCTTTTTATTTACGGAGGTAGCAGCGGATGGATATTCAACGAGGAGTGAAATGATGGTTACTTACTCAGTCAAACATAGAGAAAGGTGGGCCTCGTGATTTGATGGCTTATTAATAATTATTACTGCCTATACTCTTTGCCCATATAATAACTGTGAGGTAGAGTAGTGGGCTATACTTTTAATAACCATCCTCGAAGAGAAGAGGTGCACGCACCCACGCATGTAGTACTAGTAGCACTCTTTGCGTCTTTTGCGTCTTCCCCAACCACACACGTGACATGGTGGAGCTCATTTATGTACGATGATGCAGCCCACGTGATAATTTGACGCGTCTAGTAGTAGTTACTCACTTATAAATAATGGAGGGTCGGGAACCACACATGAATGGTGCCGCGTAATTTATAAATAAAGTTTTCTTTCTTTAGTGGCACATACGCAATATAAATAGGTTCATATGGAGAGAGAAAGAAACCGCTCCACTATATACATAGCCAGGACGAGCCTACACGGTTGCTTGCTGGGGTTGGTCTCTTCACACACTCTCGCACAAAACGACTGTGGCCACATCTCTAACATCCGGGAAGATCACATCCATGAGGGGAAGGGGTGGATGCTTTGTGTAGATGCAGTCGCCGTCGCTGATGGCGAAAACCCACTGTCTGCACGTTTGATCAAGGCTCCCCGCCATTCTCTCTCACAAAGCTGGTGCGGTTGCCTTCGTCCCTTGCTCACTGCCACGACGTGGGTAGTTGCCGCCTCCTGCCGCCCTCCTCTAGGTTGAGCTACATCCCGACATCCCTCAGGTACAACTTCCTTTACAGCCCGCTTGCACCACTGGCCTAGCTGCCCACATCGCTCCATGTGGATATTTCTCTACTTCTTTGCCCCGCGCGTACCTCTACTGGCTTCTATTGTATTTTTGATGAGTTTATGTCTCATCAACTAGTCCCAATAGTCTTATTCTAATCACGCTTCTTCAATTTCTTTGCCATGGGGATGCTCATCTCGATTTTAGTGAAGCTGCACAAAATGATTCAATGGTCAAAGGGTTGCAAACTTCATTTCTTCAGAAGGTTCAATGTCGCAAGCAAATTAAAGCCTGGCTAGGGTTTAGGGTTCATGGTCTAGGGACTGCATGGATCATTTTTTTCTTTAGTTGTCTCTGTTCCAAAATAAGTGTCAACTTTAGTAGTAGTACAACTTTGTACTAAAGTTTGCATAAAGTTGAGACACTTATTTTGGAACGGAGGGAGTACATATTGGCTATGATCTGTCAATCATTGAGATGCAATAGCATGCATGTTAGTCTCCTTTGTATTTGATTAAATGTTGCAATGGGGCAACCTTTGATGCAAGATACATGAAACAGAAGTTGGAAGCTTCATAGCATTGTACAAATTTATCTTGCTGAGAAATTATAGTACGTACTACTATTTACTAAAGAGTTAGGTGTCGCACGGTGTCCAGAAAATATGGTGATAATGTGAGGTGGGCCATGTAATCACTGAGCTTGCGTGTTTTCACTACTTTCACACTCCTTCCCTATAAGAATGGAGAAAATTGTAATCTACCTCCTTTCGCCGAAACGTGGGACATCCAGCAGTCGTACCACCTCAGTAATAATGACCAATGAGCCGCCAAATCACATAGACCCAGCAGTAAGTTGGACGGATGAAGCAACCATCACTCTTGAATACGCTTCTCCCTTCAATGCAGGCGCCAGTGAGAGGTTGCGTCCGCTCTGCCCAGGCATGAATGCGGCACCGATTCTCTGGAGTGGTGCTAACCATTTCGGGTGGGAAGTGAACGCAGGCGATGGAGGGGCTTTGGGTGGGCCAGGGTGGTCAGGAGCGGTCGTGGCAGCTGTCCCGACTGGATGCCCGGAAACAAGAGGATGCACCTACTCTCGCGGATAAACCATAAGCTACACTGTTGGGTAACATAGCATGCAATTTCAAAAAAATTCCTACGATCACGCAAGATCTATCTAGGAGATGCATAGCAATGAGACGGGGAGAGTGTGTCCACGTAGCCTCGTAGACCGAAAGTGGAAGCGTTGGGTTAACGCGTTGACGTAGTCGAACGTCTTCATGATCCAACCGATGCAAGTACCAAACATACGACACCTCCGTGTTCAGCATGCATTTAGCTCAATGACGTCCCTCAAGCTCTTGATCCAATAGAGGTTCGAGGGAGAGTTCCGACAGCACGACCGCGTGGTGACGGTGATGGTTATGTGATCTGTGTAGGGCTTTGCCTAAGCACTACGACGCTATGACCGGAGGAGTAAAATGTGAAGGGGTGCACTGCACACGGCTAAGATAACTATTGGTGTGCCATTGGGGTGCCCCTGGCCACGTATATACAGGAGGGGGGAGAGAGGCCGGCGGCCAGGAGGGGCGCGCCATGGGGGGTCCTACTTGGACTGCTATTCCAAGTAGGACCCGCCACCCCCCTTTCCTTTCTTCCACCAGAGGGAATATGAAGGAGAGGGAGAGGGAAAGGGAAAGGGAAAGGGGGGCACTGCCCCCTCCCTCTAGTCCAATTCAGACTACCATGGGGGGCGGCCACCCCTTGCGGCCCTTCTCTCTTCTCCACTAAAGCCCACTTAGGCCCATTATCCCCCCGGGGTTTCCGGTAACCCCTTGGTACTCCGGAGAAATATCCAAATCACTCGGAACTATTCCGATGTCCGAATATAACCTTCCAATATATGAGTCTTTACCTCTCGACCATTTCAACACTCCTCGTCATGTCCGTGATCTCATCCGGGACTCCAAACAAACTTCGTTCACCAAAACACATAACTCATAATACAAATCGTCATTGAACGTTAAGCGTGCGGACCCCATGAGTTCGAGAACTATGTATACATGACCGAGACACATCTCCGGTCAATAACCAATAGCGGAACCTGGATGCTCATATTGGCTCCTACATATTCTACGAAGATCTTTATCGGTCAAACCGCATTACAACAGACGTCATTCCCTTTGTCATCGGTATGTTACTTGCCGAGATTCGATCATCGGTATCATCATACCTACTTCAATCTCATTACTGGCAAGTCTCTTTACTCATTCTGTAATGCATCATCCCGCAACTAACTCATTAGTCACATTGCTTGCAAGGCTTATAGTGATGTGCATTACCGAGAGGGCCCAGAGATACCTCTCCGATACACGGAGTGACAAGTCCTAATCTTGATCTATGCCAACTCAACAAACACCTTCGGAGACGCCTATAGGGCATATTTGTAATCAACTAATTACGTTGTGGCGTTTGATAGCACACAAAGTGTTCCTCCGGTATTCGGGAGTTACATAATCTCATAGTCAGAGGAATATGTATAAGTCATGAAGAAAGCAATAGCAATAAAACTAAACGATCATTATGCTAACCTAACAGATGGGTCTTGTCCATCACATCATTCTCTAATGGTGTGATCCCGTTCATCAAATGACAACGCATGTCTATGGCCAGGAAACTTAACCATCTTTGATTAACGAGCTAGTCAAGTATATGCATACTAGGGACACTCTGTTTGTCTATGTATTCACACATGTACTAAGTTTTCGGTTAATGCAATTCTAGCATGAATAATAAACATGTATCATGATATAAGTAAATATAAATAGCAACTTTATTATTGCCTCTAGGGCATATTTCCTTCATACACACCATCTCTCTGTAGGAGTAGGTCAATATGTCGCTCTGTCTAACACACACACGCTGTGAAAACACACACACACACAAGTTCATAGAATAGGAATATCATGGGAGTGGGAAGCCACATGAAGTGAGATAAATGGAGTACGTACAAGAAGAGAAGAGGTGACAAATACTCTATCAAACCTGGACTGAGGTAGTACTCCCTACATCTAGGTGTTAAGTCATCTTATGAAAATCAGATATTCCCAAAATGTTTAGGCGTCGTCCATTAACTTCGCATCTCAATCACCTCGTAGCCTCATTGCTAGCGAGCATTACTTACTCTGCCTTGTTATCTCCCCCGGAAACCCAATGCATGGAGCGCACCTACGCATTGATTAGTCAATTAATCAAAGTCGGCTTGCATGCGAGTTAATACGTGGCCCTGCATGGTAGCTAAAACAACATCTCCTAATTGTTGTGATTAATTGTTGCATTTAGAGAGAGAAATCAGGGCTTTGATTGGACGAAGGACCGTCAAGTTTCTCCTTCTCCTCCAATCTTCTTGCACCTTGGTCCCGCTGCACCTTCTAACGTGACTTATACACCTAGACGGAGGGAGTAGTACGCGATACGGTGGCACATTGACTTAGGTCGAATACAAGTGCCCAAAATTATTGGAAGAGAGCAAAGTGTACAAACTAAATAATTAAAATTGAATTTCTCATTTTTTTTAAATGGAGGCAAAAGATTTGCCTCATCCACTGTAACACCCCGGATGTAACTTTCCCAATTTGTACTCCAACTCTTGCCGTTTCCGGCGTTAAGTTATATTTATTTTCTCGGGTTCGGGTTTTGTCTCCGCGTGTTGTTGTCATTGTTAGGCATCTCATATCATGTCATCATGTGCATTGCATTTGCATACGTGTTCATCTCATGCATTCGAGCATTTTCCCCGTTGTCCGTTTTGCATTCCGGCGCTTTGTTCTCCTCCGGTGGCCATTTCTAGCTTTCTTTCGTGTGTGGGGATTAAACATTTCCGGATTGGACCGAGACTTGCCAAGCGGCCTTGGTTTACTACCGGTAGGCCGCCTGTCAAGTTTCGTACCATTTGGGCTTCGTTTGATACTCCAACGGTTAACCGAGGGACCGAAAAGGCCTCGTGTGTGTTGCAGCCCAACACCCCTCCAATTTGGCCCAAAACCCACCTAACTCTGCTCGATCATCTAGAGCGTTCGATAACGATCGTGTGGCCGAAAACCGCACCTCATTTGGACTCTCCTAGCTCCCTCTATGCCTATTTAAAGCCCCCCCGATTTTTGGATCTCCTCCTACCTCCGAAACCATAAAAATCATCTCCGCGCGCCGGACATTGTCCGCACCGTGCCAGACGTCGCTGCCGCCCACTCCCGTCGCGCCACGTGGCAACGCCACCGCCTCCACCGCCGTGGCCCGCCAGGCCCAGGGAGGGCCCCCGCGAGCCCGCGCCGGCTGCCGCCCTCCTCCCACGTCGCGCCCGGGCCCGGCTCCTCTTCCCCGAGCGCCGCCCTTCGCTGGCCGGCGACGCCGCGCCCCACCGCCGGTGCCGTCCTCCGCGCCGCCGCCCGAGCGGGCCGCCCGCTGCCGCGCGCCGGTCGCCGCCCCGCCGCTTCGGCTTCCGCACTGCCGCCTCCGCCCCGGCCCCGACCGGATCCGGCCGCCACCTCCTCTCGCCGGCCGCTGCCTCTTCGTCCCGGCGAACTCCGGCGTGAACAGTACCTCGCCGGCCGTCCTCGATCCACGTGCAAATCTCAGATCTGGAAATTCGGAGGTTGACTTTTCTCAAAAACCCTAGCTCATGTTGCATACTTTGACCTGCCGTAACTTTGCATCCGTAGCTCCGATTCATGCATATAGCATATCAAAATGTTTATCTCAGGGAGTACATCATTTCATTCCATTGCATCATTTTCATTTGAGTTCATCTTGATGCCCGAAATGCTGTTAGAAGAGGGCTACTTGAGTTAATTGTCAGATCTGCTACTTCGTTTAGCACTTTTGTCATTTTTGCCATGATCATTGTGTGCATGATATGCCCGTGAGTTATACATGTGTTTTGTTAAGGGTTTTGTCATCTTTCCAGAGGTGCAACCCATGTATTTTTAGGATGTGTGTGGTGACTTGTGCAAGCTTGCAAAGTGGTGCACTTGCTAAGTCTGTTTTCAGGGACTTAGTAGATTTCACCAAGTCCTGGAGCTGTTTATCTCATGATGCCATATGTTCTTGTTGTTTCCTAGTGATCCTTGCCTCTTTTGAGGATGATCAGTAAGGGAGTTTTGTTAATATTGTAGAGCTCTATCCATCCATGTCTTTGTTTGCAATTATGGAGCACCCTAGCTTGAGTCAATCGAGCTCTACTTTTGCTACTTTGTGAATCTGGGCAGATTGTCAACTTGTTTGCAATTTTGCCGGTGATGTTGTAGTTGATCCGTGCATGCTATGCTATTGTTCTAGCCATTTCTAGCTTGAATTTTGTGCCTTCTTGATGGATGTATGCTTGTCTGGCCATGACTTTCTCTGTAGTGAGTGCATCGAGCTCGTAAACATACCTACTTGAGTTATATTTCAGCATGTGTCAGTTTTTCACCAAGTCTGAAACTGATTATGTTTTTGCTATGTTCGCATGCTTGCAATTGTATTTTTCTGATCCCTTTTGGCTCAAGGTCACTAAGGGATTTTTGTTAAGCTCTTTGAGTAGCTCCATGCCATACTTTACTTTGCCATGATCAGGTCCTGTAGCATGTAGTTTTGTTGCTCCGAAGAGGGCTACCTGATCTGAAATTCCAGACAAGTGTTAATTTCACTAAGTTTGAGATATGTTTGCCATATGCGTTTTTGCCATGCTTGTTTGAACCTGTTGATGGATGGTTTGGCCGTAGCTCAGTGCTAGACTTTTGTTAATCATCTTGTGTGAATCCCTGCCATGTATTATGTTGTCATGTTTGGGTGCTGTAGCATGTTTATTTCGTTGCATCTAGATGCCTACTTGCTGTAAATCGCAGACCGGTGTCATTTTTGAATCGCTTGCCATTTCCAAACCGTAACTCCGATTCCGGCGTTCTTTATATCGTTTTCAAGCGATTTCATCTCATCTTTCCAGTGGAACACTTGTATTTCCATGTTGAGGCCAGGTTCATGCATTTCCTGTCATATCTTGCATTTAGCATCCCGCATCGCATCCCGCATAGCATATCATCATTGCATCATATTGCTTGATCCTTGCACGTGGTTGATTGTATCCTTGTTTCTTGTTTGTCTTGTCTGGGTAGAGCCGGGAGACGAGTTCGCTAACGAGGAGCCCGTTGAGTTTGCTTTCGAGGATCCAGTCAACTCTGACAACTGTCCAGGCAAGATGATCATACCCTCGAAATCACTACTATCTTTGCTATGCTAGTTTGCTCGCTCTTTTGCTATGCCAATGCTGCGATGCCTACCACTTGCTTGCAAGCATCCCAAATTGCCAAGTCAAACCTCTAAGCCACCTTTGTCCTAGCAAACCGTTGATTGGCTATGTTACCGCTTTGCTCAGCCCCTCTTATAGCGTTGCTAGTTGCAGGTGAAGATCGGAGGCCGTTCCTGTTGGAACATTTATTTACTTGTTGGGATATCATTATATTTCTATGTTATCTTAATGCATCTATATACTTGGTAAAGGGTGGAAGGCTCAGCCTCTCGCCTAGTGATTTGTTCCACTCTTGCCGCCCTAGTTTCCGTCATATCGGTGTTATGTTCCCGGATTTTGCGTTCCTTACGCGGTTGGGTTATAATGGGAACCCCTTGATAGTTCGCCTTGGTTAAATCTTTTCCAGCAACGCCCAAACTTGGTTTTACCATTTGCCACCTAGCCTTTTCTTTCCCTTCGGTTCTGCAGACTCAAGGGTCATCATTATTTTTAACCCCCCCCCCCCCCCCCCGGGCCAGTGCTCCTCTGAGTGTTGGTCCAAACCGTCAGCCACCGGTGGCTACCAGGGGCAACTCTGGGCTGGCCTACCGGAAGTTTAGACAATCTGAGTGTGCCCTGAGAAAGAGATATGTGCAGCTCCTATCGGGATTTGTCGGCACATTCGGGCGGTGTTGCTGGTCTTGTTTTAACCTGTCGAAGTGTCTTGAATTACCGAGATACCGAGTCTGATCGGAACGTCTTGGGAGGAGGTCTATTCCTCCGTTGACCGTGAGAGCTTGTCATGGGCTAAGTTGGGACTCCCCTGCAGGGATTTGAACTTTCGAAAGCCGTGCCCGCGATTATGGGCAGATGGGAATTTGTTAATGTCCGGTTGTAGATAACTTGAACCTTAATTTAATTAAAATGAATCAACTGAGTGTGTTACCGTGATGGCCTCTTCTCGGCGGAGTCCGGGAAGTGGACACGGTGTTGGAGTAATGTTTGCGCAGGTTGCTCTCTAGTTTCTCACTCGCGCTTTGCCTCCTCTTCTCGCCCTCTGTTGCGAATAAGTTAGCCACCATACTTGCTAGTCGCTTGCTGCAGCTCCACTTATATTACCTTGCCATACCTATAAGCTTAAATAGTCTTGATCGCGAGGGTGCGAGATTGCTGAGTCCCTGTGGCTCACAGATTACTACTATACCAGATGCAGGGCCTGATGATTCCGCTCCAGGTGACGCGTATGAGCTCAAGTGGGAGTTCGACGAAGACTCTCAACGTTACTATGTTTCCTTTCCCGATGATCAGTAGTGGTGCCCAGTTGGGGGTGATTGGGACCGTGTCGCATGTTGGGTTCTCTTTTATTTTGGCGCCGTAGTCGGGCCATGAGTGTTTGGATGATGTAATGTTATTTATCTACTTGATTGACGTGGCGAGTGTAAGCCAACTATGTTATCTCCCCTTTTATTATCATATTACATGGGATGTTGTGAAGATTGCCTAACTTGCGACATATGCCTTCAATGCGATTATGTCTCTAAGTCGTGCCTCGACACGTGGGAGCTATAGTCGCATCGAGGGTGTTACAAGTTGGTAATCAGAGCCTTCCCCGACCTTAGGAGCCCCATTGCTTGATCGTTTTTAGCGGCCGAGTTGTGTCTAGAAAAATGTTTTGAGTCTTTTAGGAATTATATATCGGAGAGATTAGGAATTCTTTTTACTTCGCAGTCTCCTCATCGCTCTGGTAAGGCATCCTGACGTAGAGTTTTGACTCTTCTCTTCTCAAATTTCACTAAAAACTTTTTTAGGAACACGCGGGTATCTTGGAATCGTTCCGATCGCTTTATGATGAGAACATTGTCTTGGTGCCTCCTGTCAGGGGTTTAGTGGAAGTGTCCCGGGGAGTTGAGCTCTGAGGTGTTGTCATCATAATTTTATCGTTGCAGTTTTGGAATACCTGAGTCTAGTACGCCGACATCGAAAATCTCTTTTATGCAGTTCGTTGGTGAGATAACCTCGACGCCACCCAGTACTAGGGCGGGAGTTCGGGAGTATCGCCATAACTTGTATAACGAATGCTTTTCGAAGGTTGAGGTAGATGGTTTCCGAAGTTTTTCTTGGTTATGTGTTGAAGGATGGATACAGCTGGATGTAGGATTTGCTAGTTTGGGTGAGATATTATGCTTCCCCTGTATCCCCAACACCTGATTGCATAACCGGAAAGGTTCGGGAGTTTCATAGGTGGGAATTCTAGTAGCTCTAGTTCTTCTTCCACGGATATTGGTTTGATATTGGGATTTCTTACCGATTATTCATTCTTGATCCGTACCTTGTTGATTTATTTCTCTACCTTAACTCTATGTGGCTTCTCAATTTATGGATATGTGACCATTTTAAGAGGAATGCATTCATTCATTTTGTTCGGATGTGAAGACTATATGTTGCAATTTTCATTCCGTTGGATTCAGCTTCAATACTTATCTGTCAATGTGCTAATGGTGGTCAACCTCTTCAGGATGGCTCCTCCAACGCGCACGACTCCGAATCCTGATCCGCCACCACCTCCACCTCCTCCAGAGGCATGGCAAGCTGTGATGGCTGCAACCAATGCAAACACACAGCTGATCATGCAAATTCTTCAAGAGTGCAATCAAGGCAACCAAGGGAATCAAGGCAGCAATCAGAATCACTTTGCTACACTCAACCAGTTCCTTGCTAACGGGCCAAAGACTTTCAGCAATTGTGTTGAGGCAACCGATGCTGACGATTGGCTTGTGGATCTGTGCAAGCATTTCGAATGCAGTAACGTCAGGCCTGAGGACTTCGTTAAGTTCGCTTCCTTCCAACTCAAAGATCAAGCTACAAAATGGTTCCAGCAGTACAAGGATTCCAGAGGTGGACGTGTTATCACTTGGGATGATTTCCGTCGAGATTTCCGAGCTCATCATATTCCTCAGAGCGTGGTTGAAAGCAAGCGTGAGGAATTCCGCAATCTGAAGCAAGGCTCTTTGTCTGTCTATGACTACAACAAGTTGTTTCAGAACCTCGCCCGCTTTGCCAAGCAGGACGTCCCTGATGAGAAGAGCACGATATGCCAGTTCAGGGGTGGTCTTAGAGAAGAAATTCAGCTAGCTCTTGTTCTCTTTGAGCCCTTGAGATACGATGAGTTCTGCAACATGGCACTGAAGCAAGAGGCTGCTCAGTTGAGGTGTGATGCTTCCAAGAAGCGAGTCAGAGATGTTACTCCTTCTTCCTCTACTCAAGTGGCCAAGCAGCAGAAGTTTTGGCTTCCTCCTCCTCCGTTCCGTCAGCCGTATCAGCAGAAGAGCAAAGGTGGCAGTGGTTCTTCCCACCCACCCAGCCTTGGCTTTCAGAACAAGACTTCGTCTCAAGCTCCAAGATCGAGTGCTCCGTTTCACCGTCCGCTTTCAGAGGTCACGTGCAACAAGTGCCAATAGAAGGGTCACTATGCCAACAAGTGTTTCAACCAGAGGCGTCTTCCTCCTCCTCCTCCTGTCAGATCGGCAAGTACAGCTGTGGTCAAGCATAACCCCAAGTACGCAAGGTCAATATGGTGAATGCAGCCCAGGCAGAGGACTCGTCAGATGTGATTATGGGTAACCTTCCTGTTAACGATGTTCCTGCAAAAGTTCTTTTTGACACTGGTGCATCGCATTGCTTCATTTCCAGACCTTTTGCATCTAAGCATGGGTGGTTTTCTCAAGTTATACATAAGCCATTAGCAGTCGTCTCTCCGGGTAGATGCTTGCTTGCTAACTACGAAGTTCCGGATATTTCTATCTCGATGGGTGATTTCAAGTTTCTGGCTTCCCCAATGATCCTTGGTAACTCGGATATTGATCTTATTCTCGGAATGGATTGGCTTTCTAAGCACAAGGCTCAGCTTGATTGTGCAGCCAGGCAGATTCAATTGACTCATTCGTCTGAGGATGTAATTGACTTTGCCGCTTGGGATAATACCATCCGTCTGTTTTCTCTCAATGAGAAGGGTGAATTGGATGCCATCTCACAAATTCCAGTCGTTTGCAAATATCAAGACGTCTTTCCAGAAGAGCTCCCAGGAATGCCTCCGCACCGGCCAGTTGAATTCGTTATTGATCTTGAGCCTGGCACGGAACCTGTGTGCAAACGTCCTTACAAGCTCGGACCTGATGAGTTGAAGGAGCTGAAGAAGAAACTCGATATTCAAGAGAAAATGCGTCTAATCCGGCCTAGTTCTTCTCCGTGGGGTTGTGGTGTTCTTTTTGTGAAGAAGAAGGATGGAACGGACTGACTTTGTGTTGATTACCGTCCAGTGAACAAGAAGACCATCAAGAACAAATACCCACTTACCAACATCAATGAGCTGTTCGAACAACTCAAAGGTGCCTAAGTATTCTCCAAGGTTGATCTCCGTATGGGTTATCACCAGATTCGCATTCGTGAAGAAGATATTCCAAAGACATCATTCAGAACAAGCTTTGGTTCATACGAATACACTGTCATGTCTTTTGGCCTCGCCAACGCTCCTCCGACGTTCTCTCGCATGATGAACTTCATCTTCAACGCCTACACCAATGACTTAGTTTTGGTCTATCTCGACGACATTCTAGTTTTCTCCAAGAATAAGGAAGATCATGCCAAGCACTTGCGTTTGGTTCTTGATAAGCTCAGAGAACATCAGTTATACGCCAAGTTCTCCAAGTGTGATTTTTGTCTCGATGAGGTTCTTTATCTTAGTCATATCATCTCTGCCAAGGGCATTGCCATGAATCCTGAGAAGGTGTCTGCAATTGTGAATTGGGAACCTCCTCAGAACGTGAAGCAACTCCGTAGCTTCCTCGGTCTCGCAAGCTATTGCCGAAGATTCGTTGAAAACTTTTCTAAGATCACGAAGCCTCTCTCAAATCTTCTTCAGAAGCACGTCAAGTACGTTTGGTCTCCGGAGTGTGATATTGCTTTCAACACTTTGAAAGAGAAATTGATCACTCCCCCAGTTCTGACTCCGCCTGATGAATCCAAGCCGTACGAGGTCTTTTGTGATGCCTCTCTCCAAGGTCTTGGCGCAGTATTGATGCAAGAGAAGAAAGTTGTTGCTTATACTTCTCGCCAGTTGAAGCCTAATGAGAAGAACTACCCCACTCATGATCTCGAGTTGGCAGCAGTTGTGCATGCTCTTTTGACTTGGAGACATCTTCTACTGCGAAGAAAAGTGGACATTTTCACTGATCACAAGAGTCTCAAGTACATCTTCACTCAGCCTAATCTCAACCTCAGGCAAACTCGATGGGTCGAAATGATTCAAGAGTATAATCCGATTATTGAGTATACTCCAGGCAAGGCCAATGTGATTGCTGACGCATTGAGCAGAAAGGCCTACTACAACAGTCTGATTCTCAAGCCTTATCAACCCGAGCTTTGTGAAGCTTTATGCAAACTTAATCTGCAAGTTGTTCCTCAAGGTTTCCTCGCCAACCTTCAAGTTTCACCTACCTTGGAAGACCAGATTCACCAAGCCCAGCTTCTTGATGCTATGGTGAAAAAGGTGAAGATTGGGATTGCCAAGAGCCAGTCCAAGTACAAGTGCTACCGCCTTGACGACAAGGACACTCTCTTCTTCGAGGATCGTATTGTTGTACCCAAAGGTGACCTCCGTAAAGTGATCATGAATGAGGCTCACAATTCTCTCCTCTCCATCCACCCCGGGAGCACGAAGATGTATCAGGACCTTAAGCAAGCTTATTGGTGGACTCGAATGAAGCGCGAGATCGCTCAATTCGTGAATGAATGTGATGTCTGCAGAAGAGTGAAGGAAGAACACCAAAGGCCAGCAGGTCTCCTCCAACCTCTTGCCATTCCAGAATGGAAGTTTGACCACATTGAAATGGACTTCGTGACTGGGTTTCCAAAGTCCAAGCGTGGCAATGATGCTATATTCGTTGTCATCGATAAACTCACCAAAGTGGCTCACTTCTGCCTTTCAAAGAGTCGATCACTGCAGCTCAATTGGCAGAACTCTATACCTCTCGAATTGTCTCTCTGCACGGTATTCCTCAAGTGATCTCTTTAGACCGTGGCAGCATCTTTACCTCGAAGTTTTGGGATTCTTTTCAGAAGGCCATGGGCACTAACATCCGCTTCAGCACAGCTTTCCATCCTTAAACAAGCGGTCAAGTCGAGCGTGTCAACCAGATTCTTGAAGATATGCTCAGGGCTTGTGTGATCTCCTTCGGCATGAAGTGGGAGGATTGTCTTCCTTATGCTGAATTCTCCTACAACAACAGTTTTCAAGCAAGTTCGAGCAAGGCCCCATTTGAAATTCTGTATGGCAGGAAGTGCCGTACCCCTCTCAACTGGTCTGACACCGGTGAACGTCAGCTTTTGGGTAATGACTTAATCACAGAGGCAGAAGAAATGTGTAAAGTCATTCGTGATAACCTCAAAGCAGCCCAATCCCGCCAGAAGAGCTACTATGATAGTAAGCACCGTGATTTGGCTTTCGAGATCGGAGATCATGTTTACCTCCGCGTCTCTCCTATGAAAGGTACTCGTTGCTTCGGTATCAAATGGAAGCTTGCCCCTAGATACGTGGGACCTTTCAAGATTGTCAGCAAGAGAGGCGACCTCGCCTATCAACTCGAGCTTCCTTCAAACTTTGCAAATTTTCATGACGTGTTCCATGTCTCTCAGCTTCGAAAGTGCTTCAAGACTCCTGACCGCACCGTCAACTTCGAGGACATTGAGCTCCAAGAAGATCTCTCTTATCGTGAGCACCCAGTTGCTATTCTTGAAGAGACTGAACGCAAGACTCGCAACAAGTCAATCAAATTTCTCAAAGTCAAGTGGTCACACCATTCCGACCGTGAAGCTACCTGGGAATGCGAGGATCACCTTCGTTCTGAGTACCCGGCGTTCTTTCAGTCCTAGATCTCGGGACGAGATCCTTTCGTAGTGGTGGAGTGTTGTAACACCCCGGATGTAACTTTCCCAATTTGTACTCCAACTCTTGCCGTTTCCGACGTTAAGTTATATTTATTTTCTCGGGTTCGGGTTTTGTCTCCGCGTGTTGTTGTCGTTGTCATGCATCTCATATCATGTCATCATGTCCATTGGATTTGCATACGTCTTCATCTCATACATTCGAGCATTTTCCCCGTTGTCCGTTTTGCATTCCGGCGCTTCGTTCTCCTCCGGTGGCCATTTCTCGCTTTCTTTTGTGTGTGGGGATTAAACATTTCCGGATTGGACCGAGACTTGCCAAGCGGCCTTGGTTTACTACCGGTAGGCCGCCTGCCATGTTTCGTACCATTTGGGCTTCGTTTGATACTCCAACGGTTAACCGAGGGACCGAAAAGGCCTCGTGTGTGTTGCAGCCCAACACCCCTCCAATTTGGCCCAAAACCCACCTAACTCTGCTCCATCATCTAGAGCGTTCGATCATGATCGCGTGGCCGAAAACCGCACCTCATTTGGACTCTCCTAGCTCCCTCTATGCCTATTTAAAGGCCCCCCGATTTTCGGATCTCCTCCTACCTCCGAAACCGTAAATATCATCTCCGTGCGCCGGACATTGTCTGCACCGCGCCGGACATCGCCGCCGCCCACTCCCATCGCGCCACGCGGCAACGCCACCGCCTCCACCGCCGCGGCCCGCCAGGCCCAGGGAGGGCCCCCGCGAGCCCGCGCCGGCCGCCGCCCTCCTCCCACATCATGCCCGCGCCCGGCTCCTCTTCCCCGAGCGCCGCCCTTCGCCGGCCGGCGACGCCGCGCCCCACCGCCGGTGCCGTCCTCCGCGCCGCCGCCCGAGCGGGCCGCCCACTGCCGCGCGCCGGTCGCCGCCCCGCCGCCTCGGCTTCCGCACCGCCGCCTCCGCCCCGGCCACGACCGGATCCGGCCGCCACCTCCTCTCACCGGCCGCTGCCTCTTTGTCCCGGCGAACTCCAGCGTGAACAGTACCTCACCGGCCGTCCTCGATCCACGTGCAAATCTCAGATCTGGAAATTCGGTGGTTGACTTTTCTCAAAAACCCTAGCTCATGTTGCATACTTTGACCTGTCGTAACTTTGCATCCGTAGCTCCGATTCATGCATATAGCATATCAAAATGTTCATCTCAGAGATTACATCATTTCATTCCATTGCATCATTTTCATTTGAGTTCATCTTGATGCCCGAAATGCTGTTAGAAGATGGCTACTTGAGTTAATTGTCAGATCTGCTACTTCGTTTAGCACTTTTGTCATTTTTGCCATGATCATTGTGTGCATGATATGCCCGTGAGTTATACATGTGTTTTGTTAAGGGTTTTGTCATCTTTCCAGAGGTGCAACCCATGTATTTTTAGGATGTGTGTGGTGACTTGTGCAAGCTTGCAAAGTGGTGCACTTGCTAAGTCTGTTTTCAGGGACTTTGTAGATTTCACCAAGTCCTGGAGCTGTTTATCTCATGATGCCATATGTTCTTGTTGTTTCCTAGTGATCCTTGCCTCTTTTGAGGATGATCAGTAAGGGAGTTTTGTTAATATTGTAGAGATCTATCCATCCATGTCTTTGTTTGCAATTATGGAGCACCCTAGCTTGAGTCAATCGAGCTCTACTTTTGCTACTTTGTGAATCTGGGCAGATTGTCAACTTGTTTGCAATTTTGCCGGTGATGTTGTAGTTGATCCGTGCATGCTATGCTATTATTCTTGCCATGTCTAGCTTGCATTTTGTGCCTTCTTGATGGATGTATGCTTGTCTTCCCATGACTTGCTCTGTAGTGAGTGCATCGAGCTCGTAAACATGCCTACTTGAGTTATATTTCAGCATGTGTCAGTTTTTCACCAAGTCTGAAACTGATTATGTTTTTGCTATGTTTGCATGCTTGCAATTGTATTTTCCTGATCCCTTTTGGCTCAAGGTCACTAAGGGACTTTTGTTAAGCTCTTTGAGTAGCTCCATGCCATGCTTTACTTTGCCATGATCAGGTCCTGTAGCATGTAGTTTTGTTGCTCCGAAGAGGGCTACCTGATCTGAAATTCCAGACAAGTGTTAATTTCACTAAGTCTGAGATCTGTTTGCCATATGCGTTTTTGCCATGCTTGTTTGAACCTGTTGATGGATGATTTTGCCGTAGCTCAGTGCTATACTTTTGTTAATCATCTTGTGTGCATCCCTGACATGTATTTTGTTGTCATATTTGGGTGCTGTAGCATGTTCAATTCGTTGCATCTAGATGCCTACTTGCTGTAAATCGCAGACTGGTGTCATTTTTGAATCGCTTGCCATTTCCAAACCGTAACTCCGATTCCAGCGTTCTTTATATCGTTTTCAAGCGATTTCATCTCATCTTTCCAGTGGCATACTTGGATTTCCAATTTGAGGCCAGGTTCATGCATTTCCTGTCATATCTTGCATTTGGCATCCCGCATCGCATCCTGCATAGCATATCATCATTGCATCATATTGCTTGATCCTTGCACGTGGTTGATTGTATCCTTGTTGCTTGTTTGTCTTGTCTGGGTAGAGCCGGGAGACGAGTTCGCTAACGAGGAGCCCGTTGAGTTTGCTTTCGAGGATCCAGTCAACTCTGACAACCGTGCAGGCAAGATGATCATACCCTCGAAATCACTACTATCTTTGCTATGCTAGTTTGCTCGCTCTTTTCCTATGCCAATGCTGCGATGCCTACCACTTGCTTGCAAGCCTCCCAAATTGCCATGTCAAACCTCTAACCCACCTTTGTCCTAGCAAACCGTTGATTGGCTATGTTACCGCTTTGCTCAGCCCCTCTTATAGCGTTACTAGTTGCAGGTAAAGATCGGAGGCCGTTCCTGTTGGAACATTTATTTACTTGTTGGGATATCATTATATTGCTATGTTATCTTAATGCATCTATATACTTGGTAAAGGGTGGAAGGCTCGGCCTCTCGCCTAGTGTTTTGTTCCACTCTTGCCGCCCTAGTTTCCGTCATATCGGTGTTATGTTCCCGGATTTTGCGTTCCTTACGTGGTTGGGTTATAGTGGGAACCCCTTGATAGTTCGCCTTGATTAAAGCTTTTCCAGCAATGCCCAACCTTGGTTTTACCATTTGCCACCTAGCCTTTTCTTTCCTTGGGTTCTGCAGACTCAAGGGTCATCATTATTTTTAACCCCCCCCCCCCCCGGGCCAGTGCTCCTCTGAGTGTTGGTCCAAACCGTTAGCCGCCGGTGGCTACCAGGGGCAACTCTGGGCTGGCCTACCGAAAGTTTAGACAATCTGAGTGTGCCCTGAGAAAGAGATATGTGCAGCTCCTATCGGGATATGTCGGCACATTCGGGCGGTGTTGCTGGTCTTGTTTTAACCTGTCGAAGTGTCTTGAATTACCGAGATACCGAGTCTGATCGGAACGTCTTGGGAGGAGGTCTATTCCTTCGTTGACCGTGAGAGCTTGTCATGGGCTAAGTTGGGACTCCCCTGCAGGGATTTGAACTTTCGAAAGCCGTGCCCGCGATTATGGGCACATGGGAATTTGTTAATGTCCGGTTGTAGATAACTTGAACCTTAATTTAATTAAAATGAATCAACTGAGTGTGTTACCATGATGGCCTCTTCTCGGCGGAGTCCGGGAAGTGTACACGGTGTTGGAGTAATGTTTACGCAGGTTGCTCTCTAGTTTCTCACTCGCGCTTTGCCTCCTCTTCTCGCCCTCTGTTGCGAATAAGTTAGCCACCATACTTGCTAGTCGCTTGCTGCAGCTCCACTTATATTACCTTGCCATACCTATAAGCTTAAATAGTCTTGATCGCGAGGGTGCGAGATTGCTGAGTCCCTATGGCTCACAGATTACTACTATACCAGATGCAGGGCCTGATGATTCCGCTCCAGGTGACGCGTATGAGCTCAAGTGGGAGTTCGACGAAGACTCTCAACGTTACTATGTTTCCTTTCCCGATGATCAGTAGTGGTGCCCAGTTGGGGGTGATTGGGACCGTGTCGCATGTTGGGTTCTCTTTTATTTTGGCGCTGTAGTCGGGCCATGAGTGTTTGGATGATGTAATGTTATTTATGTACTTGATTGACGTGGCGAGTGTAAGGCAACTATGTTATCTCCCCTTTTATTATCATATTACATGGGATGTTGTGAAGATTGCCTAACTTGCGACATATGCCTTCAATGCGATTATGTCTCTAAGTCGTGCCTCGACACGTGGGAGCTATAGTCGCATCGAGGGTGTTACAAGTTGGTAATCAGAGCCTTCCCCGACCTTAGGAGCCCCATTGCTTGATCGTTTTTAGCGGCCGAGTTGTGTCTAGAAAAATGTTTTGAGTCTTTTAGGAATTATATATCGGAGAGATTAGGAATTCTTTTTACTTCCCAGTCTCCTCATCGCTCTGGTAAGGCATCCTGACGTAGAGTTTTGACTCTTCCCTTCTCAAATTTCACTAAAAACTTTTTTAGGATCACGCGGGTATCTTGGAATCGTTTCGATGGCTTTATGATGAGAACATTGTCTTGGTGCCTCCTGTCAGGGGTTTAGTGGAAGTGTCCCGGGGAGTTGAGCTCTGAGGTGTTGTCATCATAATTTTATCGTTGCAGTTTTGGAATACCTGAGTCTAGTACACCGACATCGAAAATCTCTTTTATGCAGTTCGTTGGTGAGATAACCTCGACGCCACCCAGTACTGGGGCGGGAGTTCGGGAGTATCGCCATAACTTGTATAACGGATGCTTTTCGAAGGTTGAGGTAGATGGTTTTCGAAGTTTTTCTTGGTTATGTGTTGAAGGATGGATACAGCTGGATGTCGGATTTGCTAGTTTGGGTGAGATATTATGCTTCCCCTGTATCCCCAACACCTGATTGCATAACCGGAAAGGTTCGGGAGTTTCATAGGTGGGAATTCTAGTAGCTCTAGTTCTTCTTCCACGGATATTGGTTTGAGATTGGGATTTCTTACCGATTATTCGTTCTTGATCCATACCTTGTTGATTTATTTCTCTACCTTAATTCTACGTGGCTTCTCAATTTATGGATATGTGACCATTTTAAGAGGAATGCATTCATTCATTTTGTTCGGATGTGAAGACTATATGTTGCAATTTTCATTCCGTTGGATTCAGCTTCAATACTTATCTGTCAATGTGCTAATGGTGGTCAACCTCTTCAGGATGGCTCCTCCAACGCGCACGACTCCGAATCCTGATCCGCCACCACCTCCACCTCCTCCAGAGGCATGGCAAGCTGTGATGGCTGCAACCAATGCAAACACACAGCTGATCATGCAAATTCTTCAAGAGTGCAATCAAGGCAACCAAGGGAATCAAGGCAGCAATCAGAATCACTTTGCTACACTCAACCAGTTCCTTGCTAACGGGCCAAAGACTTTCAGCAATTGTGTTGAGGCAACCGATGCTGACGATTGGCTTGTGGATCTGTGCAAGCATTTCGAGTGCAGTAACGTCAGGCCTGAGGACTTTGTTAAGTTCGCTTCCTTCCAACTCAAAGATCAAGCTACAGAATGGTTCCAGCAGTACAAGGATTCCAGAGGTGGACGTGTTATCACTTGGGATGATTTCTGTCGAGATTTCCGAGCTCATCATATTCCTCAGAGCGTGGTTGAAAGCAAGCGTGAGGAATTCCGCAATCTGAAGCAAGGCTCTTTGTCTGCCTATGACTACAACAAGTTGTTTCAGAAGCTTGCCCGCTTTGCCAAGCAGGACGTCCCTGATGAGAAGAGCATGATATACCAGTTCAGGGGTGGTCTTAGAGAAGAAATTCAGCTAGCTCTTGTTCTCTTTGAGCCCTTGAGATACGATGAGTTCTACAGCATGGCACTGAAGCAAGAGGCTGCTCAGTTGAGGTGTGATGCTTCCAAGAAGCGAGTCAGAGATGTTACTCCTTCTTCCTCTACTCAAGTGGCCAAGCAGCAGAAATTTTGGCTTCCTCCTCCTCCGTTCCGTCAGCCGTCTCAACAGAAGAGCAAAGGTGGCAGTGGTTCTTCCCACCCACGCAGCCTTGGCTTTCAGAACAAGACTTCATCTCAAGCTCCAAGATCGAGTGCTCCGTTTCACCGTCCGCTTTCAGAGGTCACGTGCAACAAGTGCCAACAGAAGGGTCACTATGCCAACAAGTGTTTCAACCAGAGGCGTCTTCCTCCTCCTCCTGTCAGATCGGCAAGTACAGCTGTGGTCAAGCATAACCCCAAGTACGCCAAGGTCAATATGGTGAATGCAGCCCAGGCAGAGGACTCGTCAGATGTGATTATGGGTAACCTTCCTGTTAACGATGTTCCTGTAAAATTTCTTTTTGACACTTGTGCATCGCATTGCTTCATTTCCAGACCTTTTGCATCTAAGCATGGGTGGTTTTCTCAAGTTATGCATAAGCCATTAGCAGTCGTCTCTCCGGGTAGATGCTTGCTTGCTAACTACGAAGTTCCGGATATTTCTATCTCGATGGGTGATTTCAAGTTTCTGGCTTCCCCAATGATCCTTGGTAACTCGGATATTGATCTTATTCTCGGAATGGATTGGCTTTCTAAGCACAAGGCTCAGCTTGATTGTGCAGCTAGGAAGATTCAATTGACTCATTCGTCTGAGGATGTAATTGACTTGCCGCTCGGGATAATACCATCCGTCTGTTTTCTCTCAATGAGAAGGGTGAATTGGATGCCATCTCGCAAATTCCAGTCATTTGCGAATATTGAGACGTCTTTCCAGAAGAGCTCCCAGGAATGCCTCTGCACCGGCCAGTTGAATTCGTTATTGATTTTGAGCCTAGCACGGAACATGTGTGCAAACGTCCTTACAAGCTCGGACCTGATGAGTTGAAGGAGCTGAAGAAGCAACTCGATATTCAAGAGAAAATGGGTCTTATCCGGCCTAGTTCTTCTCCGTGGGGTTGTGGTGTTCTTTTTGTGAAGAAGAAGGATGGAACGGACCGACTTTGTGTTGATTACCGTCCAGTGAACAAGAAGACCATCAAGAACAAATACCCACTTCCCAACATCAATGAGCTGTTCGAACAACTCAAAGGTGCCTAAGTATTCTCCAAGGTTGATCTCCGTATGGGTTATCACCAGATTCGCATTCGTGAAGAAGATATTCCCAAGACATCATTCAGAACAAGCTTTGGTTCATACGAATACACTGTCATGTCTTTTGGCCTCGCCAACGCTCCTCCGACATTCTCTCGCATGATGAACTTCATCTTCAACGCCTACACCAATGACTTCGTTTTGGTCTATCTCGACGACATTCTGGTTTTCTCCAAGAATAAGGAAGATCATGCCAAGAACTTGCGTTTGGTTCTTGATAAGCTCAGAGAACATCAGTTCTACGCCAAGTTCTCCAAGTGTGAGTTTTGGCTCGATGAGGTTCTTTATCTTGGTCATATCATCTCTGCCAAGGGCATTGCCGTGAATCCTGAGAAGGTGTCTGCAATTGTGAATTGGGAACCTCCTCAGAACGTGAAGCAACTCCGTAGCTTCCTCGGTCTCGCAAGCTATTGCCGAAGATTCGTTGAAAACTTTTCTAAGATCGCGAAGCCTCTCTCAAATCTTCTTCAGAAGCACGTCAAGTAGGTTTGGTCTCTGGAGTGTGATATTACTTTCAACACTTTGAAAGAGAAATTGATCACTGCCCCAGTTCTGACTCCTCCTAATGAATCCAAGCCGTACGAGGTCTTTTGTGATGCCTCTCTCCAAGGTCTTGGCGCAGTATTGATGCAAGAGAAGAAAGTTGTTGCTTATACTTCTCGCCAGTTGAAGCCTAATGAGAAGAACTACCCCACTCATGATCTCGAGTTGGCGGCAGTTGTGCATGCTCTTTTGACTTGGACACATCTTCTATTGCGAAGAAAAGTGGACATTTTCACTGATCACAAGAGTCTCAAGTACATCTTCACTCAGCCTAATCTCAACCTCAGGCAAACTCGATGGGTCGAAATGATTCAATAGTATAATTCGAGTATTGAGTATACTCCAGGCAAGGCCAATGTGATTGCTGAAGCATTGAGCAGAAAGGCCTACTGTAACAGTCTGATTCTCAAGCCTTATCAACCCGAGCTTTGTGAAGCTTTCCGCAAACTTAATCTGCAAGTTGTTCCTCAAGGTTTCCTCGCCAACCTTCAAGTTTCACCTACCTTGGAAGACCAGATTCACCAAGCCCAGCTTCTTGATGCTATGGTGAAAAAGGTGAAGATTGGGATTGCCAAGAGCCAGTCCAAGTACAAGTGCTACCGCCTTGACGACAAGGACACTCTCTTCTTCGAGGATCGTATTGTTGTACCCAAAGGTGACCTCCGTAAAGTGATCATGAATGAGGCTCACAATTCTCTCTTCTCCATCCACCCTGGGAGCACGAAGATGTATCAGGACCTTAAGAAAGCTTATTGGTGGACTCGAATGAAGCGCGAGATCGCTCAATTCGTGAATGAATGTGATGTCTGCAGAAGAGTGAAGGCAGAACACCAAAGGCCAGCAGGTCTCCTCCAAGCTCTTGCCATTCCAGAATGGAAGTTTGACCACATTGAAATGGACTTCGTGACTGGGTTTCCAAAGTCCAAGCGTGGTAATGATGCTATATTCGTTGTCATCGATAAACTCACCAAAGTGGCTCACTTTCTGCCTTTCAAAGAGTCGATCACTGCAGCTCAATTGGCGGAACTCTATACCTCTCGAATGGTCTCTCTGCACGGTATTCCTCAAGTAATCTCTTCAGACCGTGGCAGCATCTTTACCTCGAAGTTTTGGGATTCTTTTCAGAAGGCCATGGGCACTAACATCCGCTTCAGCACAGCTTTCCATCCTTAAACAAGCGGTCAAGTCGAGCGTGTCAACCAGATTCTTGAAGATATGCTCAGGGCTTGTATGATCTCCTTCGGCATGAAGTGGGAGGATTGTCTTCCTTATGCTGAATTCTCCTACAACAACAGTTTTCAAGCAAGTTCGGGCAAGGCCCCATTTGAAATTCTGTATGGTAGGAAGTGCTGTACCCCTCTCAACTGGTCTGAAACCGGTGAACGTCAGCTTTTGGGTAATGACTTAATCACAGAGGCAGAAGAAATGTGTAAAGTCATTCGTGATAACCTCAAAGCATCCCAATCCCGCCAGAAGAGCTACTATGATAGTAAGCACTGTGATTTGGCTTTCGAGATCGGAGATCATGTTTACCTCCGCGTCTCTCCTATGAAAGGTACTCGTCGCTTCGGTATCAAAGGGAAGCTTGCCCCTAGATACGTGGGACCTTTCAAGATTATCAGCAAGAGAGGCGACCTCGCCTATCAACTCGAGCTTCCTTCAAACTTTGCAAATGTTCATGACATGTTCCATGTCTCTCAGTTTCGAAAGTGCTTCAAGACTCCTGACCGCACCGTCAACTTCGAGGACATTGAGCTCCAAGAAGATCTCTCTTATTGTGAGCACCCAGTTGCTATTCTTGAAGAGACTGAACGCAAGACTCGCAACAAGTCAATCAAATTTCTCAAAGTCAAGTGGTCACACCATTCCGACCGTGAAGCTACCTGGGAATGCGAGGATCACCTTCGTTCTGAGTACCCGACGTTCTTTCAGTCCTAGATCTCGGGACGATATCCTTTCGTAGTGGTGGAGTGTTGTAACACTCCGGATGTAACTTTCCCAAGTTGTACTCCAACTCTTACCGTTTCCGCCGTTAAGTTATATTTATTTTCTCGGGTTCGGGTTTTGTCTCCGCGTGTTGTTGTCGTTGTCATGCATCTCATATCATGTCATCATGTGCATTGCATTTGCATACGTGTTCATCTCATACATTCGAGCATTTTCCCCGTTGTCCGTTTTGCATTCCGGCACTTCGTTCTCCTCCGGTGGCCATTTCTAGCTTTCTTTCGTGTGTGGGGATTAAACATTTCCGGATTGGACCGAGACTTGCCAAGCGGCCTTGGTCTACTACCGGTAGGCCGCCTGTCAAGTTTCGTACCATTTGGGCTTCGTTTGATACTCCAATGGTTAACCGAGGGACCGAAAAGGCCTCGTGTGTGTTGCAGCCCAACACCCCTGCAATTTGACCCAAAACCCACCTAACTCTGCTCCATCATCTAGAGCGTTCGATCACGATCGCGTGGCCGAAAACCGCACCTCATTTGGACTCTCCTAGCTCCCTCTATGCCTATTTAAAGTCCCCCCGATTTCCGGATCTCCTCCTACCTTCGAAACCCTAAAAATCATCTTCGCGCGCCGGACATTGTCTGCACCGCGCCGGACGTCGCCGCCGCCCACTCCCGTCGCGCCACGTGGCAACGCCACCGCCTCCACCGCCGCGGCCCGCCAGGCCCAGGGAGGGCCCCCGCGAGCCCGCGCCGGCCGCCGCCCTACTCCCACATCGCGCCCGCGCCCGGCTCCTCTTCCCCGAGCGCCCCCCTTCGCCGGCCGGCGACGCCGCGCCCCACCGCCGGTGCCGTCCTCCGCGCCGCCGCCCGAGCGGGCCGCCCGCTGCCGCGCGCCGGTCGCCGCCCCGCCGCCTCGGCTTCCGCACCGCTGCCTCCGCCCCGGCCCCGACCGGATCCGGCCGCCCCCTCCTCTCGCCGGCCGCTGCCTCTTCGTCCCGGCGAACTCCGGCGTGAACAGTACCTCACCGGCTGTCCTCGATCCGCGTGCAAATCTCAGATCTGGAAATTCGGAGGTTGACTTTTCTCAAAAACCCTAGCTCATGTTGCATACTTTGACCTGCCGTAACTTTGCATCCGTAGCTCCGATTCATGCATATAGCATAGCAAAATGTTCATCTCAGAGAGTACATCATTTCATTCCATTGCATCATTTTCATTTGAGTTCATCTTGATGCCCGAAATGCTGTTAGAAGAGGGCTACTTGAGTTAATTGTCAGATCTGCTACTTCGTTTAGCACTTTTGCCATTTTTGCCATGATTATTGTGTGCATGATATGCCCATGAGTTCTACATGTGTTTTGTTAAGGGTTTTGTCATCTTTCCAGAGGTGAAACCCATGTATTTTTAGGATGTGTGTGGTGACTTTTACAAGCTTGCAAAGTGGTGTACTTGCTAAGTCTGTTTTCAGGGACTTAGTAGTTTTCACTAAGTCCTGGAGCTGTTTATCTCATGATGCCATATGTTCTTGTTGTTTCCTAGTGATCCGTGCCTCTTTTGAGGATGATTAGTAAGGGAGTTTTGTTAATATTGTAGAGCTCTATCCATCCACGTCTTTTTTTTGCAATTATGGAGCACCCTAGCTTGAGTCAATCGAGCTCTACTTTTGCTACTTTGTGAATCTGGGCAGATTGTCAACTTGTTTGCAATTTTGCCGGTGATGTTGTAGTTGATCCGTGCATGCTATGCTATTATTCTTGCCATGTATAGCTTGCATTTTGTGCCTTCTTAATGGATGTATGCTTGTCTTCCCATGACTTGCTCTGTAGTGAGTGCATCGAGCTCGTAAACATGCCTACTTGAGTTATATTTCAGCATGTGTCAGTTTTTCACTAAGTCTGAAACTGATTATGTTTTTGCTATGTTCGCATGCTTGCAATTGTATTTTCCTGATCCCTTTTGGCTCAAGGTCACTATGGGACTTTTGTTAATCTCTTTGAGTAGCTCCATGCCATGCTTTACTTTGCCATGATCAGGTCCTGTAGCATGTAGTTTTGTTGCTCCGAAGAGGGCTACCTGATCTGAAATTCCAGACAAGTGTTAATTTCACTAAGTCTGAGATCTGTTTGCCATATGCGTTTTTGCCATGCTTGTTTGAACCTGTTGATGGATGATTTTGCTGTAGCTCAATGCTAGACTTTTGTTAAGCATCTTGTGTGCATCCCTGACATGTATTTTGTTGTCATATTTGGGTGCTGTAGCATGTTCATTTCGTTGCATCTAAATGCCTACTTGCTGTAAATCGCAGACCGGTGTCATTTTTGAATCGCTTGCCATTTCCAAACCGTAACTCCGATTCCGGCGTTCTTTATATCGTTTTCAAGCGATTTCATCTCATATTTCCAGTGGCACACTTGGATTTCCAATTTGAGGCCAGGTTCATGCATTTCCTTTCATATCTTGCATTTGGCATCCCGCATCGCATCCTTCATAGCATATCATCATTGCATCATATTGCTTGATCCTTGCACGTGGTTGATTGTATCCTTGTTGATTGTTTGTCTTGTCTGGGTAGATCCGTGAGATGAGTTCGCTAACGAGGAGCCCGTTGAGTTTGCTTTCGAGGATCCAGTCAACTCTGACAACTGTGCAGGCAAGATGATCATACCCTCGAAATCACTACTATCTTTACTATGCTAGTTTGCTCGCTCTTTTGCTATGCCAATGCTGCGATGCCTACCACTTTCTTGCAAGCCTCCCAAATTGCCATGTCAAACCTCTAACCCACCTTTGTCCTAGCAAACCATTGATTGGCTATGTTACTGCTTTGCTCAGCCCCTCTTATAGCGTTACTAGTTGCAGGTGAAGATCGGAGGCCGTTCCTGTTGGAACATTTATTTACTTGTTGGGATATCATTATATTGCTACGTTATCTTAATGCATCTATATACTTGGTAAAGGGTGGAAGGCTCGGCCTCTCGCCTAGTGTTTTGTTCCACTCTTGCCGCCCTAGTTTCCGTCATATCGGTGTTATGTTCCCAGATTTTGTGTTCCTTACGCGGTTGGGTTATAATGGGAACCCCTTGATAGTTCGCGTTGATTAAAGCTTTTCCAGCAATGCCCAACCTTGGTTTTACCATTTGCCACCTAGCCTTTTCTTTCCCTTGGGTTCTGCAGACTCAAGGGTCATCATTATTTTTAACACCCCCCCCCGGGCCAGTGCTCCTCTGAGTGTTGGTCCAAACCGTCAGCCGCCGGTGGCTACCAGGGGCAACTCTGGGTTGGCCTACCAGAAGTTTAGACAATCTGAGTGTGCCCTGAGAAAGAGATATGTGCAGCTCCTATCGGGATATGTCGGCACATTCGGGCGGTGTTGCTGGTCTTGTTTTAACCTGTCGAAGTGTCTTGAATTACCAAGATACCGAGTCTGATCGGAACGTCTTGGGAGGAGGTCTATTCCTTCGTTGACCGTGAGAGCTTGTCATGGGCTAAGTTGGGACTCCTATGCAGGGATTTGAACTTTCGAAAGCCGTGCCCGCGGTTATGGGCAGATGGGAATTTGTTAATGTCCGGTTGTAGATAACTTGAACCTTAATTTAATTAAAATGAATCAACTGAGTGTGTTACAGTGATGGCCTCTTCTTGGCGGAGTCCAGGAAGTGGACACGGTGTTGGAGTAATGTTTGCGCAGGTTGCTCTCTAGTTTCTCACTCGCGCTTTGCCTCCTCTTCTCGCCCTCTGTTGCGAATAAGTTAGCCACCATACTTGCTAGTCGATTGTTGCAGCTCCATTTATATTACCTTGCCATACCTATAAGCTTAAATAGTCTTGATCGCGAGGGTGCGAGATTGCTGAGCCCCTGTGGCTCACAGATTACTACTATACCAGATGCAGGTCCTGATGATTCCGCTCCAGGTGACGCGTATGAGCTCAAGTGGGAGTTCGACAAAGACTCTCAACGTTACTATGTTTCCTTTCCCGATGATTAGTAGTGGTGCCCAGTTGGGGGTGATTGGGACCATGTCGCATGTTGGGTTCTCTTTTATTTTGGCGCCGTAGTCAGCCCATGAGTGTTTGGATGATGTAATGTTATTTATGTACTTGATTGACGTGGCGAGTGTAAGCCAACTATGTTATCTCCCCTTTTATTATCATATTACATGGGATGTTGTGAAGATTGCCTAACTTGCGACATATGCCTTCAATGCGATTATGTCTCTAAGTCGTGCCTCGACACGTGGGAGCTATAGTCGCATCGAGGGTGTTACATCCACTAAATAAGAGGAGAATAGAGTTTCACAGTTTGCAAGTGACCCTACAAATAAACGGCATGGCAATTACTCCCAATA
This sequence comes from Triticum urartu, assembly GCF_056163025.1. Lineage (NCBI taxonomy): Eukaryota > Viridiplantae > Streptophyta > Magnoliopsida > Poales > Poaceae > Triticum > Triticum urartu. The sequence continues at coordinate 342,367,476 of NC_141876.1, read as the reverse complement.
CACCCTAGTTTCTTTGCACCCACTATAACCCTTAGTACATATAGTGGCACACTGACTTAGACCGAATACAAGTGCCCAAAATATTTAAAATGGGAGGATAGTGCAGCCCACCACTCCGATATTTTGACAGTGTGGGGTTCTATTGTTGCTTCGGAGGGTCGTGTACCACACACAAATGATAGTAAGTGCGACTAGGAGGCGTGGAGCGTTAATTTCGAGTTGACTCCTTCGAGCATTAAATTTTCTTAATGTGTTAGCCTTGCCCTAGTATTTTTATTCACTAGTAGTACATTAAATAAAGAGTTCCATTTCATGCACAATTTAAAACGATTTTTATGGAGAGAAAAAGGAAACCACTCCAACTATATACGCTGTAGCCTCAACGCTTGTTTTCTAGGGTTTCCTCTCTTCACACTCTCTCTCCACTATATATATACACGTCGGAGCCTCGGTGCTTGTAGTTGCTCTCTACACACTCTCTCATCCAATCCAGATCTAAACAACTAAAACAAGACTGCGTTGGCCTCTCGTCTCTCTCTCTCCCCTCACTGCTGGTCAAAGAACCAGCAGGATCCCATCCGTTGGAGAGGCTTAACGCTGTCACCGTTAGTGAGGGAGGGAATCCACTGCCCGCGCCGCTATTCTCTTTCACTAATTGGCGGCGCAGTAGGGCCTTTGACCCCTTCTTCCTTGCTGCTATACATAGTGTGGGAAGATCGACCTCCGGCCGCCCACCGAGCCACATCCCGAGAACCGTAAGGTATTATTTTCTTAATTCACAGGCATTGCTCTAGCTGTATGTGGATTTTTTTTGCTTCTGCACTCGAATCTATGTGTTGGATCAAACATGAAAGTAGTGGGGAAAGTTGTATAACATGAATCTAGGACATGGTTCAAAGAGGAAAGGAAGGGGTGAATGTAGTACAGACTGGCTATCCAACACCTATGTTGGTCAAAAAGGGAAAACAATGACAAACGCAATACACACATCTGTACGGGACTGATCTTTCTGTGGGTAGGGGACAAGGTTGTATAGTTTGAGCAGGACTAGATTTGCTACCCTCACATAGGGAAAGGTGTCCAAAGATAACAAAAATGGGACCAACACAAATATTCTCGTAGGTTGTTTGTTGCAATAGACTATGCATCACCCCTTTATACATTGGTAGATGCTTATGGTGCTTGTGCGTCCACTTTCCCATACAACTCTTTAGCTGTTGTTAATCTAAAAATGCCACTGGAAAATTGAAGCAATACCACCGTTAAAAGCAAATTACATGTTTAACAAATTTTATTGTTAATATAATCTCTCTGTTAGTATGAATTAATGCCACTATTTGAGAAATGCTACTCTCTTGCTTTCTTTCCCATTTAGATAAGTTAGATGCTTCTTTTTGTGGGCTTCTGTGTCATCCACCATTATTGACCAGTAGTTGTTTCCTTTGCACCTCTGTGTAAACAGGGTTATCTAGTTCACCTCATTGCTATTGTGACCTTTTGTTGCACCACACAAAACACTTTTGTTTTAAGAGTGTTTTGTGCAGTTCAACGAAAATGTCACACCGACAACGTTGCTTGATTGCTTGATCTTAGTGGAACTGCACAAGAGGAGATCTAACTTCCTATCCGTGTTGGCAAATTTGTTTCAGATCTTCTTCTTGTGAGTTGTTTGAATTCTGCATGATGAGAGGTCAGTACTAGACTTCTTTCACATGATTGTGCAGTGTGCTTTCATATGTTGTGCTACTTATACGGTAATGTTGCTTGATTTTACTGAACTGCACAAATGGAGACCAAACTTCCAATATGTACGTGCACCGTAATATCCCATTGATGTAAGATAATGATATTTCACAATTGTTGGCTTGTATTTTGCTACTGTCATGAGAAAATTAATCTCATTGTTTAGTGCTATACTTGTGCTCCCTAATTGACATGCCAAATCTTACATTGAAGGCGAAGCTTGTCTGTTATTGAACCAAGTGATGAAGGGGAAGAACAAGCGGAAGAAAAACAAAAATCAACTCCCGATGCTGTAATGAAGCACTAGAACTATGATGACACAAGTAATGATATAGTTTTGCATCCTAATTTATTGCTATGGCTAGAATGAGAAATTGTTTTGCCACTGATTTGATGCCACTCTTGATGTAATATGTAATTATCTCTACTTGTGGAAACATGGATCTTCTTTGAAGATAACATATATTTTAGTGGAACTGCACAAGAAGATGTTGGAAACATTAAACTAATTGAGGAGTATATAGTAAGCATGGCAACCACAGTATGTAACAAAATATGATTCTCGAGAAGTGCTTCATCTATATGCTCTACACAATAAGCTTCCTGACAAAGGTTGGTACTGTCCCATGGATTTCATCCATATGATTGAGATTTGTCACCTCTATTGGTGTTGTGCTACTATTTAGACACTGTCATCAGAAAGTGGTATTGTCCTTGAGAAGTGCTTCATCTATGTTGTTTTAATTATTTCCTTTACTTTTTTGAGCAAACAGGGATGCAGCGTTTAGTTCTTCTCTTGCCTTTGCACAACAGGATCATCCTCTTCATATCAGAAGGAAGCAGTTGAAGGATGGTTACATTACTGCCCACAAGAACAAATTAACTTCAGCTCAGAAGTACCCACTGATCTCCATCTTTGTTGTTGTGATGGCGAATATGTCGGTGCAAAAAACCTTGGGTCTGTTGCCTAGACTGTGCACAGGCACAAGAACAAGATCACACCGCCAAGATCAGATTGAAGCACAAGGGATCAGTTCTTCGAAGGACCAACATGCAGATCAAGAAGACCAAGACTAGCCAGAGAGACCAGATATCACTAAGGGAAAAGACCTCCCTTGCCTGGCAGGCGAGCCTGGCAAGGACAGGGTTACCCCCGAAAGCAAGCTTTCAGATCATCCCGGCAAGCCTACCGGGGCTTACGGAGGCAAACCGCCCACCTCACCACGACGCATGTCGTCGATCAGTGTCGTGTCAAGCTCCAAGGTGACTAAGTAGCTACTATTTGCCACATGGCAGCCACTTCGTACAAAAAATACCTCCAAGCGACACTCATCCCAAGACGTGTCAGGCAAGCAAGCGTGAAGCTGGCAAAGTAGCCCGGCAGGACCTGCCGGGCAAGCTATGATGTGACGTCGAGCGGCACATTTAATGCGCCCTGTCAGCCTATAGAGTTAGGTGTGATAGCACTGTTTGCTATCTAATCAGTGCGTAATGACTGATTTGCCACTGTGGTGACCCATTGATCTATAAAAGGAGGCCCAAGGAAACCGTAGGAAGGGTTGGCTGATCCACCCCCTCACACACTCGTACCCGCGTAGCCGTTCTCGCCTCAAGGCAACCATGCCGGGCAGACATGTTGCGCCCAACACCATATTTTCCACCATCAATCCACCAAAGCAGGAGTAGGGTTTTATGCCTCACGGCGGCTTGAGCCTAGGTAAAACTGCCCGCGTGATCTCTGTCGTGCTGTTCCACGCCCCTCCGCTCTTTGTGCAACGTGCTATCCCCCCGCCGGACCAGAAAGGGGCTCTCAGTCCCATAGGTGGCCGTGTTTTCCCATGACATATTTGGCGCACCGGGTAGGGGGTCACTTGCGCGAACCCGAAGGCATGAGCAACACGTAATCTTCATCGCCATTTTCATCATCGACGGCTCCATCGACTATGGCGCCCAAGAAGAGGTCTGGTGTTGCAGCTCATCCGTCCACTTCGAAGGCCCCACCGCTCACGGCCGCCAACGCTGCGGGGAATGCGGGGGCGCACGAGGATGTGGGCACTACAGGGGACGTGGTCAGCGCAGGTGGCGTTGTCACCACCTCCCCCACGGTCGAAGCAGGAGCGGGAGGCACCGGAGAAGAGCAGCATCAGCAACATCCCAACGGTCATGCTCCACGAGGTACGAACGAAGGGGTTATTCCGTCTATACCTCTTCTCCTCACCAAAGGGCACATCCATAGTGGTGGCACCCGGACTGGGGTGAATCGCCACCCTCCGTTCGCCCCCACCATGAGCGAGGCCGCAGGTCGCGCGCCTCCCCTGGAGCGGGCTGACCCAACCACTTTGCCCAATGGAGCTGCTGGCCCTCAAGCGCCTCCACTGCATCACCATGCCATCCAAGCGACTGTCTCGCAATAGCGAAGGCGCGACACGGTCGCTGTCGGCATCGTTAGAAGCCGGGCAACAGCATGGTATACATCGTCATCACTAATGCCAAGCACTGCTACGGAGGCCATGGTGTGGGCCCAGCTGTTGTTGAGGTTCCTTCCAGCAACTGATCAGATGGATGAGTGGAGAGCCACCATTCAGAGTCTAATTAGCTTCACTGAGGGCGGGGGCTCACAGCGAGCTGGCCCGCGGCGGCCTCCCTAGACGATGACGGCAGCTCGTGCTACTGGCCGTACGGAGGGGGACACTCTCACAGTGCAGTCCCTACCATGACAGTTAGTGGGGGAGCCGCGGAATCAAGAACCTGACGATGTGTCGATGGCCTCTTCCGACCCTCGAGCACGTCAAGGCCAACGATGAGCCCCGGAAGTCAGGCGGAGGGAAGGCGTGCACGTTGTCGTCGAGCGATGCTGCGACAACGATCGCCGAACTAATGGGTGTGATGGCCCCGACGTCGACGAGCCCGTGCTCGAGGATGGCGGGTGCTTTCCATTCGTGGTTGGGTGCCCTGCCTTTACTCGTGAGTTGCGACAAGTCCGTTGGCCGTCCGCTCGCATGTTCAGGCCAGAGATACTCAAGAAGTATGATGGGAGGCTGAACCCGGCAAAGTTCTTGAGCATCTACACTATCGTTGCTCAAGCTGCCAGGGGAAGAGATGAGAAAGTGTTCGCCAACTACTTCCCTTTGGCACTCAAGTCCAATGTGAGGTCTTGGCTGACATGTGCCATGAGTTCATTGGCGCCTTCACAGGTAGCCATCAAGAACCAGGACGGCCCAGCGACTTGCAGCTTCTCCAACAGAAAGAAGGAGATACTCTATGAAAGTATTTCCGGAGATTCAGCAGAGTCCACAGAAATATCCCAGATATCCACCCAACGGCTGTGATAGCTACCTTCCAATCCAATGTGCACAACCGCAGGATACGTTCCAAGATGAACGTTCAGTTGCCCAAGACTATGAAGGAGCTTTACACCTTGGTGGACAAATGCGCTCGGGTGGAGGAGGGAAGGAAACTCCCTAGAGAGAAAGATTGTGTTGACATCGACTTAGAGGATGATGATGAGACCACCAGTCAGAAGAAGAAAAACAAGAAGCACAACAAAAGGCGCAAGGATAAGGCAGTGATGACCGTCGAAGGATCGGGCATACCTAGTACTGGCAAGAAGTCTAAGGCCGAAGCCCCGGGCAAGGAGGTTGCCACGAGCACTGACTGCAGGGAGGCTGCAGCTGCCGAGAAGACATGGAAAGGCGATGGGCCGCATTGCAAGATTCACCGGACCAAAGGCCATGACCTTCAAGGGTGTCATCAGGTTGAGCAGCTTGTCAAGAGGCAAAGGGCTGAATATGAGAAGCATGATAAGGAAAAAGGTCAGAATGGCACTGGCGGGAAGGGCCGAGGCGGTGAAGCAAATCTCCTCGGTAAGGCCTTCCGGTACCAAGGAAAACCCGCTAGAGGCCGAGAGAAGGAAGGATACAATGATTAGAGTGATGGAGGGGATGAAGAGGAAACCAGTGAGCAGGAATTCCAGAAGGCCACTAACGCCCTGTGCATTGACGGGGGTGCATCTTTGCACTCCTCTCACTGCCAACTTAAACGGTGGGCGCGTGAGGTCAATGCAATGGAGTTAGCGGCAGAGTCTCGGAAGCCGCTCAAATGGTCGCACATGCCCATCATCTTTGACGAGGAGGACCATCCTGACCGCACCACATCGGTAGGATGTTTGCCATTGTTGGTCTCACCGACAATTCGCAACCTCGAAGTCACAAGGATGTTGGTTGATGGAGGGGATGGGTTGAATCTGATCTCCCCAAGGGTTATCAGCAAGCTTCAGATAGCAGAGGAAGAACTAAAGGTCACAGGCACGTTTCAAGGAGTCAATCATGGCAGGAGTCATCCTAAGGGAAAGATCACATTGCCAGTGACATTTCAGGGAGAATTGAACTACCAGACTGAGAAGGTTGTCTTTGATGTGGTTGACCGCCCCCTGTCGTACAATGGGATCCTTGGACACCCAACTCTGGAAAAATTCATGGTGGCATCCCACTATGCCTACAACACTTTGAAGATGCCAGGACCGGTAGGAGTCATTTCCATTTCATCAGACGAGAAAGACACAATCATTTGCATGGATAAGATGTATTAGGACGCAGTCGCGGTAGAGGCCGCGGCAGCACTAGTCCTCGCCAAGGAAGCCAAAGCAAAGAAGAAGGACAGTAGGGACACCATCAAGGAACCTGGGAAGCGTACCTCTTAGGGGTGCGCTACGCCTGCTGATGACTTGCCGGAGAGTTCCAACAGCAAGAGATCCAAGGTTGTTGCACCACATGTGAAGAAGGTCCCAACAGGGTTGGCTGGCATTGACGGTACCTTTACTATCAGTGCCAGCCTTGATGACAAATAGGAAAGCGTGCTCATTGCCTTCCTATGGGAGAATATCGATATGTCTGCTTGGGAACCATCTGATATCCCCGATGTCCCCAGGGAGGTAATCGAGCACCACCTTGCTGCCTGCCCACGTTCCTGTGACGCCCCGAGTCTGATGCGCCAGGTGTCTTCCAGTTATTCGCTGTTGTTGCCTTGTCATTCTCTTGCGTGTTGCATCTTGCCATGTCATCATGTGCATTGTATCATCATGTTTTCAAAACTTGCATCCATCCGGGTTCCCCAGTTCTCCCTGTTGTCCGTTCTGAGCCCAGACACACTCGCACGCGCCCGCGGCACGTCCGAAATAGTATTTTATAAATGGCCGGAAAATGTTCTCGTAATGGGTTGAAAGTTGGCATGCAGTGTTGTTATGTTGTCAGTAGGCCTCCTGCCAAGTTTCATCGCATTCGGAGTTCATTTGATAGCCCATCCGATAAACTTATGGCCGCAATATAGCCGGTCATACGTCGGACGTTTTCGGTCTCCGAAAACTGCTGTCGTGCCTCTGTTCTTCCCTCTCTTCTCAGCCCCTCCATTTCCCATGATCCTGTTGGGCCAGCAAGATTCAGCCTAGTGGATTTTTTTACCTCTCTACGAATTTAGCTATTATCCCAGGTTTTACAGATTTGCAGAAAAACCCTTGGACTTCATGCATTTAATAACTCATCAACCATGCATCATTTTAAAATGTTTTATATATGTAACTTGCTTAGAATTTCATCTAGTTTCATAATTTCCAAATTTCATCCATGTTAAAAATGTTTAAAATGTTTTTTGATTAAATTTGCTCATATGCCATGTTAAAATGTTTTATTTCATAACTAAATAACTCTAGGTCCAATTTTAATAAACTTTATAGGTAAATGGGTTAAAAAATGCATAGTTTAACATGGTGCACTCATCTTGCATGTTTAACAACTCTAGAACATGGTTTAGGGCAGAACAGTACCAAATTGATAATATGCATATGGGGATTTCCGGAATTGTTGTTTGTTATTTCCGGCCTCGTTTAAACTTGCCTAAATAGTTAGTTTACTCATGCCTCACCTCTTGCCTTGTTAACCAACATTTAATATTGTTGGGTACATAACCGGGAGAGAACTAAATAATTGAGTGTGGTGTTTCGTCAATATGCAACTCGTTGCATATTGAGCTCCACTTAATTTGTAGTATTGTTTGTTCCACTTTGCCATGCCATGCCTGTCGTGGTTCGAAGTCTGACAGTAGAATGGGGGGGGTAGGAATGTAGAGGCAAGATCCTAACTATGGAGGAGTTGTACACGCGAGTTTTACAAGTTTAGGCCCTTCTCGAAGGAAGTAACAGCCCTACGTCTCGAAGCCCGGAGGTGGCCGACTGGATTATATGCGTGTGTGTTACAGAGGGTGCGAACCCTTGTCCCTAAGGAGGGGGTGGCTTATATAGAGTTTGCCAGACCCCTCCCGCCCTCAGTTACAAAGGGTTTAAGGTACATAAAGATGGGGGGCGTTACTGGTGACGCCTGCAATAAAAATACGTAATGACCCTTAAAGCTATGACTTAATTCCTGACCGTTTGCAGAGTGGAGTGGCTCTAGATCTTCTGGTAGTCGAGTGATCGTCCATACGGTCGAGTGTCTTCGAGACTGTCGAGTGGGACATGGCTTCATGGTCGAGTGGATGATGATTTTTCTTCGAAGGCTTCTGGTTCTTTTAGATATGTCCTTGGGGAGGGTATCTTGGACAGATCCATGACCCTACCCTGGGTACATAGCTTCATCATTAGCCCCCGAATGGATCAGGGTTTGAGTGAGGAAGGAGTTGAGAACACTTCCGACTCATTTCTCATGCTATGAGCATATCTTGTTCTGGACCAATGAACTGAGGTGACGACACCAACTTCTTTTTCAGTCACCTTGATCCATTCTTAGTTTTTGTCGAGTGAACTTTTACTGAAGAGTTCCGAGTGATGATGCGGAGGATGTCTTCCGTCTGATAAGTTGTTCTGCTGTCCGCGGATTTCACGGGATTCGAATTTTGGGAAGCGTGCCGGGCAAGGGAGGCCGCGGTAATCGGGACGGATTAGGCAGGTCGCCTCGATCCCCGCCCCACCTTTTTTGCCACGTATCGTGCGCGCCACTATTGTGGGATTTGATATGATCGTCCGGGCCTACAAGTCAGTCACTCGGGAGGGTCCTTATAAAAGGCACCGGACCGGGATTTTGAACAGTGCGCCTTCATTCTCCTTCTTCTTCCTCAGATTTCTCCGCTGCGCCTGCTTCCGCTCTCGGCGTCGTACCCCCGCTCGGATTCGATTCGCTGCCATGGGGAAGGAGAAGACGGTGGCGTTGGAGCGTGCAAAGAAGGCGACGGCGAAGGCGAAAGGAAAGAGGACCAGCCGAGGTGGATCCTCGTCAAGGTCCGGCCTGCCGCCAGGCAGGATCCAGGGCAACTGGATCCGCTCGACGATCAGCCAAGACGACATCGATGATCTGGTTGAGGGGGGACTGATCCCCCACGAATCGGCGTGGCTCTAGGGGAATGAGACCGAGCCGCGGCCGCAGGAGGGTGAGTGCGTTCTCCTCGCCACTCATGTCGACCGCGGGTTTTCTTTGCCTCCCAACCCTTTCTTTCGTGGTTTTTTGAGCTTCTTCGGGGCTCAACTTCATCACTTTACTCCAAACACCATCGTGTACCTTGCTGCCTTCGTGTCCATATGCGAGAGTTTCTTGGGTTGCCGACCGCACTGGGTCTCTTCAAGCACATATTCACATGTCGCTCCCAGACGGTCAAGAAGGCCAACCCGAGTGACGAGAGGACGCATGCGATACAGATGTGCGGGGGCCATGGAATTCAAATGAGGAACAAGAGCACCTTCCCAGCTATGATCCTTGCCGACTTGGTCCAGGGCTGGCAGTCGACCTGGTTTTACTGCAAGGACCAGCCGACCCCAGGCCAGTCGACTGGACTTCCCCCCTTTTCCTTGGCTCGAGTGGAGAAGCCCTCCTCCTTGAGGGTGATCCCGGAAGAGAAGGCGCAGGTGAAGGTGTTGGTCGAGCGGGTCGTCCAACTTGTCCGCGACGGAGTGACCGGTATGGACCTGCTGGAGGTCTTTCTCAGTTGGCGCATCCAACCACTCCAAGCCCGTAACCATCCGATGTGGATGTACTCGGGACTCGAGGACTCCACTCGGATCCACCCGGAGGACGTTAGTGAAGACACGGTGGAGAAGTGGCTGAGAGGAATCGCCGGCAACAAAGATAATCCCCGGGGTCTAGGAGGGTGATTCCATTCGACCATTTGTGCCAGCCGGCACAGGTATTATTATGCATTGTCAAGTATCTTCTTGATTCACTGTGTAACATCTTGTTGACAGTCGACTGCATTTCTTTTTTTCATTGTCTTTTCAGGCTCTTATTGATATGTACTCGATGCCCATTGGAATGCAGGAGCAAAATGTCAAGGAAGGGGCGAGCGGGGGCGAGAGTGGCGAGTGGCACTCAGACGCAGAGGAGGACGAGGAGAGCAACGACTCGAGTAATGAAGAAGAGGTCGACTTGCCTCCTCGTAGAGAGAGGAGGTCCAAGCACGCTCACGACCCGGCGAGCACCCCTGATTTGGCGGCCGTACCGATTGGGCAATCTTCGAAGCACCCTCGGACGTCTTCTCCGATGCCGACTGAGAAGGTATCGAAACAGCTCAAGACTGCACTGCCTCCTGCGCCGAAATCATTGAAGGCCACCTCCTCCAAACCACCGAAGGCTTTGCCCAGAATCAAAGTGACCATCCCCACAATCTCCGGGTAATCATCTGACCTGATCTTTTGGTCGACTCGAGCAACAGAACATAACCGACTGAATGTTGACATTTGCAGTGCTGCTACATCTGGAACTTCTTCCTACCAATACCGAGACGAGGAAATGGAAGACGCGGTTACCTCCAACCCAGGTAAAACTCTCATGATCTTGTTCTTGATTATTTGATCGATTAAATTCTGGCGATTCACTTGGGGTCGACTGATTTATTTGCAGCCCCACCCAACGTCATCGAGCTTCCGGATGATGATGAAGATGTGGCCCCTAGGCCCAGAAAGAACAAAAAAGTAGCAGCTGGCAAGACGTCTCAGCAGGGGCCGGTGACAACACCAACCATCCAGCAATCTGAAGGCGCAGGTGGGGCCTCTGTAACTTTTGTTGTCCCATTGTCGAGTGAGCGCCCTACACCGTCGATTGTACTAGTGTTTCCTTCAGTCGTCCAACCTCACGCTTCGGAGCTCCAAGCTGTCGCACCTGGGTCGTCTGCCCCCTTCTTCCCCAACTACCATGTTCTGGAAAGCCAGTCGGACGCGGCTGCGGAAGCCATCCGTCAGGCTAACGTGATGATGGAGCGGATGAAGACGGTGCACGAGAACAGCCAGGCTGCTTACGATGCCAGCGCGGCACTCCGGGCCAATGTCCAGGTAAGTATACTTTCGACTGACCTTGTTCTATTAGGATATGCTACCTGAAATATTTTCTTTCATACAATCTCTTATTGTTTGCATCGAATCTGTACACCCACTGGGTGTTTTGTTGTCTTTGGTATTTGCGCTCTTCAACTCGGCCTGGGCGAGTGGGATCTGAACCGGTGGGGGCACGCTAAGTGCACCCACTGGGTGTAGTCCCCGAGACCGCAATCGACTACGGGCAGTCGACTGGGGTCTGAGTAATTTTTACTTTCTTTTCTTCCAATCGACCCGGGCAGACCGGTCGAATGGGATCTGAACCAGTGGGGGCACGTCAAGTGCACCCACTGGGTGTAGTCTCCGAGACCGGGGCGACTGCTGGCAGTCGACCGGGGTCTGAATAGTTCTTTTTTTACTTGACCCGGGCGGACCGGTCGAGTGGGGTCTGAATTAGTGGGGGCATGCCAAGTGCACCCGCTAGGTGTAGTCCCCGAGACCGCGTCGACTGCGGGCAGTCGGCTGGGGTCTGAGCAAACTTTTAAGTTTTATTCACTCAGAAGTAAATAATCTTTGATCTTGTCGATTGACATGTCTTTTATCTTCTACGGAAATCTTGTACTCTCATTTCTAAGTTTGCCGAATTTGAGGAGAAGCAGAGGCAACTCAACCTCGACTTGGAGCTGGCCCAACAAAAGTTCAAGAAAGCTCAAGATGGAGTTGCTGGTATGGAAGGTAACTGTTTGTCGACTGCTCACGTCGGTCGTCTTTTAAGATATTTCTTTGATCTCTTGTTTGATCCGATTGCTTCTTTTGTAGAGAAAATGAAGTTGGCTCTAGAGAAGAAGGACTTGGACCTTGCAGCTGCATAGAAGGAAACTCAAGATAAGACTGCCCTTGCAGACCAGAAGCTGGCTTCGGTCGGAGTGTTGGAAGGAGAGGTAAACAAGCTGAAGTCCTCTCTCAATGAGTCCAACCGAGAGGTAACTCGTCTGATGAAGGATAAGATTGCTGTGAATGAGAAGCTGGAGTCCGCGGTTCGTAAGAGAAATGACACGGAAGCCTATCTGAGAACTCTTGCCAAGAAGCTCTATCTTATGCTGGAAGGTACTCCTTTTAATCCGACTGCTTTACTGCTTGCAAGTTAATCCTGTCCAGTCGTCTCACTAACTCTTTGACTACAAAATTTTTCCAAAATTTTGACGAGGAAACTGGACGGATCAAGATGGGTTTAGACCCTATCATTTCTCCGGTCGGCGATGAGGCAGCCATGAATGTGCTTCGACTGGAATCCCGTGTCGCCAATGTCACGAGTTACCTCGCTCGTCTGAAGGTGGCAGTTTCACGGATCGACTCATCACTCTGTCCAAGGGCGACGCTTCAAAATGACCTCGAATCTTTGATGACTCGGCTCAACGAGATTCCTGGTCGAGTGCTAGAGTGGAAGAAGTCCTCTGCCCGGTGTGGTGCCGACATGGTGTTGTCCTTGGTAAGGGTCCACTGCAAGGAAGCTCGTGAAGACAAGCTGGCAGCGATCAAGGGCACCAACACCAAAAGGCACGACTTCCAGTACTTTATGGAGACTTTCATCGCTGCTGCCACTCGGATCGCAGATGGAATCGACTTGGACGAATTCGTCGAACCTGCCAGCCCTCCTCCCGCCGAGTGAACAAACTATGAGACTTAAACCTATCTTAACTTTTCCTCGGAATGCCGAGTGGTTGCTGTAACCATTAAAATCCTTCGGGCTTGATGCTCGAATACTTTTGACTTGTCGGTTGGAACTTTAGGATTTATCCGAACTGCTTTTGAGTATGCTTGCGATTGCTTTTGGAATCTGCTCCCTATTTGGAATGACCTTCGTGTTTGAGATGCAGCCTTGAAATGGAGACTTCAATCGAACTGCGCTATGTCATCTTTGCGGACAAGGATGGAGCGCACGTTGTATCTATGGCATAGCTCGAAGGAGAAGGTTGCAGTCAACCCGCGCCTCGTCGTCCTTGCGGACAAGGATGGAGCGTACGTTGTATTTGTGGCGTAGCTCGAAGAAGAAGGTTGCGGTCGACCTGCGCCTCGTCGTCCTTGCGGACAAGGATGGAGCGCACGTTGTATTTGTGGCGTAGCTCAGAGAAGAGGGCTGCGCTCGACCTTCACCTCGTCGCCCTTGCGGGTAGGGATGGAGCGTACGTTGTACTTGTGGTGCAGCTCCTAGGGAAAGGATTGCAGTCGACTTGCACCTCGTCGTCCTTGCGAATGGAGATGGAGCACATGTTGTATTTGTGGCGTAGCTCGGAGAAGAAGGCCCTGGCCAATCTGCACCTCGTCGCCCTTGAGGGTAGGGATGGAGCATGCGTTGTATCTGTGGCGTAGCTCGGAGAAGAAGGCCGTGGTCGATCTGCACCTCGTCGCCCTTGCGGGTAGGGATGGAGCATACGTTGTATTTGTGGTGCAGCTCCAAACGAGAAGGTTGTAGTCGACCTGCACCTCGTCGACCACTCGGTAGGATTTTACAAACTTAGGCGAGAACTGGACTGCAGCTAAGCACCCTAGTGGGAGGATTGCCCACCACTCGGTAGGATTTTTAAACTTAGGCAAGTACTGAACTGCAGCTAAGCCCCCGAGTGGGAGGATTGCTCACCACTCGGTAGGATTTTTTTAACTTAGGCGAGTACTGGACTGCAACTAAACCCCCGAGTGGGATGGTTGCTCACCACTCGGTAGGATTTTTTAAACTTAGGCAAGTACTCGACTGCAGCTAAGCCCCCGAGTGGGAGGATTGCTCACCACTTGGTAGGATTTTACAAACTTAGGCAAGTATTGGACTGCAGCTAAGCCTCGAGTGGGAGGATTGCTCACCACTTGGTAGGATTTTTTAAACTTAGGCGAGTACTGGACTGTAGCTAAGACCCCGAGTGGGAGGGTTGCTCACCACTCGGTAGGATTTTTTTAAACTTAGGCGAGTACCCGACTACAGCTAAGCCTCCGAGTGGGAGGATTTCTCACCACTCGGTAGGATTTTTTAAACTTAGGCGAGTACTGGACTGCAGCTAAGCCCCCGAGTGGGAGGATTGCTCACCACTCGGTAGGATTTTACAAACTTAGGCGAGTACTGGACTACAGCTAAGCCCCCGAGTGGGAGACTGGCTCACCACTCGATAGGATTTTACAAACTTAGGCGAGTACTAGACTGCAGCTAAGCCCCCGAGTGGGAGTATTGCTCACCACTCGGTAGGATTTTACAAACTTAGGCAAGTACTGGACTGCAGCTAAGCCCACGAGTGAGAGGGTTGCTCACCACTCGGTAGGATTTTTTGAACTTAGGCAAGTACTGGACTGCAGCTAAGCCCCCGAGTGGGAGGGTTGCTCACTACTCGGTAGGATTTTTTAAACTTAGGTGAGTACTGGACTGCAGCTAAGCCCCGGAGTGGGAGGATTTCTCACCACTCGGTAGGATTTTTAAACTTAGGCGAGTACTGGACTGCAGCTAAGCCCCTGAGTGGGAGGGTTGCTCACCACTCAGTAAGATTTTTTAAACTTAGGCGAGTACTGGACTGCAGCTAAGCCTCCGAGTGGGAGTGTTGCTCACCACTCGATAGGATTTTTTAAACTTAGGCGAGTACTGGACTGCAGCTAAGCCCTCGAGTGGGAGGCTGGCTGTAACACCCTCGCGATCAAGACTATTTAAGCTTACAGGTAGGAAAAAGGTATGAGGTGGAGCTGCAGCAAGCACTAGCATATATGGTGGCTAACTTACGCAAAAGAGAGCGAGAAGAGAAGGCAACGCATGTTCGAGAATCTATGATCAAGAAGTGATCTTAGAACAACCTATGTTCAAGCATAACTCCAACACCATGTTCACTTCCCGGACCCCACTGAGAAGAGACCATCACGGCTACACACGCGGTTGATGCATTTTAATTAAGATAAGTTTCTGGTTCTCTACAACCGGACATTAACAAATTCCCATCTGCCCATAACCGTGGGCACGGCTTTCGAAAGTTCAAATCCCTGCAGGGGTGTTCCAACTTAGCCCATCACAAGCTCTCACGGTCAACGAAGGATATTCCTTCTCCCAGGAAGACCCGATCAGGCTCGGAATTCCGGTTACAAGACATTTCAACAATGGTAAAACAAGACCAGCGAAGCCACCCGAATGTACCGACAAATCCCGACAGGAGATGCAAATATCTCGTTCTCAGGGCACACCGGATTGTCCAAGGTTCCGGTAGGCCAGCCCAGAGTTGCCCCTGGTGGCCACCGGCAGCTGACAGGTTGGACCAACACTCAGAGGAGCACTGGCCTGGGGTTTAAAATAAAGATGACCCTTGGGTTGGCCGACCCAAGGGAAAAAGGCTAGGTGGCAAATGGTAAAACCAATGTTGGGCCTTGCTGGAGGAGTTTTATTCAAGGCGAAATGTCAAGGGGTTCCCATAATAACCCAACCGCGTAAGGAACGCAAAATCAAGGAACATAACATCGGTATAATGGAAACTAGGGCGGCAAGACTGGAACAAAACACCAGGCATAAGGCCGAGCCTTCCACCCTTTACCAAGTATATAGATGCATTAATTTAATATAAGAGATATTGTGATATCCCAACAAAATAAACATGTTCCAACAAGGAACAAACTCCAATCTTCATTTGCAACTAACAACACTATAAGAGGGGCTAAGCAAAGCGGCAACATAGCCAAACAACGGTTTGCTAGGACAAGGTGGGTTAGAGTCTTGACATGGCAATATGGGAGGCATGATAGGCAAGTGGTAGGTATCATAGCATAGGCATAGCAAAAGAGCGAGCAACTAGCAAGCAAAGATAGAAGTGATTTCGAGGGTATGGTCATCTTGCCTGCAAAGTTCTCCGAGAAGACGAAAGCTTGATCCTCGAAAATGTACTCAACGGGACCTCGATCACGAACTCGTCTCTCGGCTCTACCCAAAACAAGAACTCAAGCAAAGGGAACAACAATCAACCACGGTGCAATGCGCAAGCAACATGATGCAAAACATGGCATGATATGCGGGATGTGATATGCAATGCATATGCGTGCTTCGGAAGGGAAAGATTGAACCAGGACTCAACTTGGAAAGCCAAGAGTGCCACGGGAAATATGAGAAGATTTCGGTCGAAATCGATATAAAGATCACCGGAATCGGATGCACGGTTTGCAAATGGCAAGCAAAACAAATATGGCGCCGATCTGCGATTAACAGCACGAGGACAAAAGATGAACACTGAGCTATGGCTAATTCACTCAAAAGCAGGTTCAAACAAGTATGGCAAAAGTGCAAAAGATATCAGGTTACATACTTAGTGAAAATAACAACATGCCAGGAATTTAACATCAGGAAGCAATTTTAGAGCAAGATAACAACATGCTATAGGAACATATCATGGCAAAGCAAGGCATGCCATGAAGCTACTCAAAGCATACAACAAAACTCCCTTACTGACCATAAGCCAAAAGGGATCAAAAAATACAATGGCAACCATGTGAACATAGCAATTATCGTTAACAGATTCAGACTTAGTAGAAAACTGGAACATGGCAAAACAGATATTAAGTAGGCATGTTTACGAGCTCGATGGACTCACCACAAGGCATTGCATGAAAAACTAAGCATACACCCAACAATTAGACATGTCATGGAAGCTAAACACGGCAAGAACAACATCATAGCATGCATGGATAAACTACAACAACCTCGGGAAAATTGCTTAACATGTAAACAATCTATCAGGAACGTTTTATAGCAAAAGTAGAGATCGATTCAGTCTAGCTAGGGCACTCCGTAGTTGCAAACAAAGACATGGATGGATAGAGCATAACAATATCTCCAAAACATCCTTATTGAGCATGCTCAAAAGAGTCATGTATCACTCTGTAGCAACAAGAATACATGGCATAAAAATAACAGCAGGAAAAGGAGTTAGTGAAATTCTAAGTCCCTGAAATCAGCAACACCACGAGAGCTACTTTGCATGCTTGTGCTAGTCACCACAGAGATCACAAAAATACATGGCACACACCCCTGTAAAGATGGCATGGCATACTTCGAAACACATGTAGGGCTCAAGATCATAGGAGGCACACAACAATCATGGCAAAAATGACAAAAGTCCAATTACTATTAAGAATCTGAAACTAATATTACATAGCACTCTTGCAACAGCATTTAGGGCATCAAGATGAACTCAAATGAACATGGTGCAATGGAATTAAATGAAGAGCTCGTCGAGACGAACAATTCGATATGCTACACGCACGAAACGGAGCCACGGGTGCAAAGTTATGATGCGATGAAAATGCCCAAAAATACTGGGGACTTAGAGAAATTATACCACTCCGAGAACGGATCTAGGGTTTGACCCGGGCACACGTAGATCGAGGCAGAGCTGGATCTTCGCCGGAGTTGGCACCAGAGAACAGGGGAGGCGGTGGCCGGGCTCGAGGTCGTCGGATCCGGTCCAGCCTGACCGGATCCGCGCCG
The DNA here is from genome assembly GCF_056163025.1 of Triticum urartu. Classification (NCBI taxonomy): domain Eukaryota; kingdom Viridiplantae; phylum Streptophyta; class Magnoliopsida; order Poales; family Poaceae; genus Triticum; species Triticum urartu. The sequence continues at coordinate 342,349,954 of NC_141876.1, read as the reverse complement.
AGCGGCGGCGGAGGCGGTTCACGGCACCTCGGCGGAGGCGGGGCGAGGCACATGGCGGCGACGGCGGGGTGCCTCGGCAGGCGGCGCGGAGCCAGCGGAGGCGGGCGGCGGCGCAGCGGGCCCAGAGGGCCTCGGTCGGGCTCGCGGGCCCGCGGTGAGGAGGCGCGGGCCGCCGGGACGCGTGGCGGCGTCCGGTTGCAAGAGGGCGGCGGCCGGCTGACGTGGAATCGCGTGATTCGCCGGAGTGAGGTGGCTGCGAGGCGGCGGACATGTCCGGCGGTGCAGGACGAAATGTCCGGCGGCGGCGGGGAAGGTTAGGGTAGGGTTCCGTCTGTGAATTTTTGGAGGGGATCACATATATATTGGTAGAGGGAGCTAGGAGACTCCAAATGAGGTGGGGTTTTCGGCCACGCGATCGTGATCGAACGACCGAGAGGATGGAGGGGGTTTAGGTGGGTTTTGGGCCACTGTGGAGGGGTGTTGGGATGCAACACACATGAGGCTTTTACGGTTCCTCGGTTAACTGGTGGAGTATCAAACGAAGTCCAGATGGCACGAAACTTGATAGGCGGTCTACAGGTAGTGAACCAAGGCCGTATGGCAAGTCTCGGTCCAATCCGAGAACGTTTGACACCCGCACACGCAAAGAGGTAAAAAGGGACACCGGATGACATAGGAGCGCCGGATTACAAAACGGACAACGGCGAAAATGCTCGGATGCATGAGACGAACACATATGCAAATGCGATGCACATGATGACATGATATGAAATGCATGACACGCAAGCAAATGACAAGGCAACAACAGCGAATAACTGGAAGACACCCGACACAACGGTCTCGGGCGTTACACTGGCTCACCACTCGGTAGGATTTTGAAAACTTAGGCGAAACGGGTTCGCAGCTAAGCCCCTGAGTGAGAGGCTTGCTCACCACTCGGTAGGATTTTCTTTCAAACTTAGGCGAAACGGATTCGCAGCTAAGTCACCCACTGGGGTTTTTCAGCCGTAAACAAAAGCAACAACAATCATGCCAGAGGACTGTAAAGCTCTCCTCTTTGATAAACAAATTACAAAGGTATTTCTTATTACATTTTATTCGAACGAGTACTTAAGTATAAAAGGGGCGGAGGAGCTCCGCGTTCCAAGCCCGTGGCTCGTCCTTCTTATGCTCGTCACTTTAAAGGTGGTATGCTCCATTGTGGAGCACTCTGGTGACAATGAAGGGACCTTCCCAAGCTGGGGCGAGCTTGTGTGGTTTCTGCTGATCCACTCGAAGAACCAAGTCTCCCTCTTGAAAGGCTCGCCCCTTCACGTGTCTAGAATGGAATCGACGCAAGTCTAGTTGATAAATGGTCGACCGGATCAAGGCCATCTCTCTTTCCTCCTCTAGGAGGTCGACTGCGTCTTGCCGAGCTTGTTCTGCTTCATCTTCAGAGAAGAGCTCAACTCGTGGTGCATTATGAAGCAAGTCACTCGGTAGAACAGCTTCAGCCCCATAGACCATGAAGAATGGAGTTCGGCCAGTCGACCGATTAGGAGTTGTCCTCAATCCCCAGAGAACTGATGGAAGTTCATCAACCCAGCGCCCGCTGCGTGCTTGAGATCTCGCATCAGTCGGGGTTTCAGTCCTTTGAGAATCAGGCCATTTGCTCTTTCTGCTTGTCCATTCGACTCGGGATGGGCGACTGAAGCATAGTCGACTCGTGTGCCTTGTGAGGCGCAGAAGGTTCTGAACTCATCAGAATCGAAGTTCTATCCGTTGTCAGTGATGATGCTGTGCGGAACCCCATATCTGAAAATCAACTCTTTGATGAAGCTGACAGCAGTACTAGCTTCAAGATTCTTAATAGCCTTGGTTTCGATCCATTTGGTAAACTTGTCGACTGCTACAAGCACATGAGTGAAGCCGCTCCTACTAGTCCTCAGTGGACCAACCATGTACAATCCCCAAAACAGCAAAGGAGCCAGACGAGTGGGATGGTCTTCAGGGCTGATGCAGGTTTGTGCGACATATTGGAGTAGAACTGGCAGCCTTCACATCTGTCGACTATATATTTCGCCATTTCATTTGCTCGTGGCCAATAAAATCCGGCTCGGTATGCTTTAGCCACAATGGTCCGAGAGGACGCATGGTGACCACAGGTCCCTGAATGGATATCGTGGAGGATCACTTGGCCTTCTTCTGGTGTTATACATTTCTGGCTGACCCTAGTTGCACTTTCTCTGAATAGTTGACCTCTTATTATGGAAAAGACCTTGGATCGACGGACGATCTGTCGAGCCTCTTCTTCATCCTCTGGGACCTCTTTCCTAAGGATATATGCAATGTATGGCACTGTCCAGTCGGGAGTGATGACCAACACCTCCATGATTAAGTCGACCACGGCTGGGACCTCGACTTCAGTTGGATCTATGGCACTCCTAGGCTGCGGGGGCTCTTCAGTGAATGGATCTTCTTGAACTGAAGGTGCAGAATGTGCTCCAGGAACATGTTGCTGGGAATAGCTTCTCTGTTGGAGCCTATCTTTGCTAAATCATCTGCTGCTTGATTTTTCAGTCGGGGTACATGATGGAGCTCTAACCCATCAAACTTCTTTTCCAACTTCCTCACCGCGTTGCAGTAACCGGTCATGGCTGGGCTTCTGATGTCCCATTCCTTCATCACTTGATTGACTACCAAATCTGAGTCGCCATAGACCATGAGGTGACGGACGCCGAGTGAAATGACCATACGCAACCCATACAAGAGTGTTTCATATTCTGCTTCATTATTGGAGGAATCAAAGTGAATCTGGAGGACATATCTGGGCTTGTCACCTTGGGGGTATACCAGTACCACCCCAGCACCGAAACCATTCAGCATCTTGGAACCATCAAAGAACATGGTCCAATGCTCCGAGTGAACTTGAGTCGGCAGTTGTTGTTCAATCCACTCGGCGAGGAAATCTGCTATTGCTTGGGACTTGATAGCTTTCTTTGCCTCGAACTTGATATCTAAGGGAAGGAGTTCAATCGCCCACTTTGCCACTCGACCAGTTGCATCTCTATTGTTCAGAATCTCTGATAATGGAGCGTCGCTGACGACTGTAATGGAGTGATCAGAGATGTAATGTGCAACCTTCTTCATGGTCATATAAATCCCATAAACAAGCTTCTAATAATGTGGACATCTTTGCTTTGATGGAGTCAAAACTTCAGAGACATAGTATACTGGGCGCTGAACTTTGTAAGCTTTTCCTTCTTCTTCCCGTTCGACCGTAAGTACTATACTGAAGACTTTTCCAGTGGCTGCAATGTAAAGCATTAAAGGCTCTTTGCTGATTGGAGCAGCAAGCACCGGCTGGGTGCAAAGTAGGGCTTTGAGCTCTGCAAATGCTGCGTCAGCTTCAGGAGTCCACTCGAACTTATCCGACTTCTTCATCAGTCGGTAAAGAGGCAGTGCCTTTTCACCGAGGCGAGAAATGAATCGACTTAGGGCGGCCAAACAACCAGTAAGCTTCTGGACATCATGCACACGCACAGGGCATTTCATCCGGAGTATGGCACCCACTTTCTCCGAGTTAGCGTCGAGCCCCCGTTCGGAAATGAGAAAACTGAGTAATTTTCGCCTGGAACTCCAAACGTGCACTTTGATGGATTAAGCTTGATATCATACCTTCTGAGGTTGGCAAAGGTTTCAGCAAGGTCAGCCAGTAGGTCGGTACCTTTTCGTGACTTGACCATAATGTCATCCATGTATGCTTCCACATTCCGACTGATTTGAGTGAGCAGACACTTCTGGATCATCCTCATGAATGTGGCTCCAGCGTTCTTCAAACCGAATGGAATAGTGACATAACAGAAGCACCCAAATGGTGTGATGAAATGAGGGGACCCCGACTTCATAAGTCGTGATCACCGAATGCATGTGTACAGTGATCCCAGAGATCAATGCTCACTGAACACACAGAAGCTGAATAACAAGAGTCTTACATCCATACATGCCGTCTTACACGAACTGTGACCATTATGGTCAAGTCTTACATAGATAAAGCCACAAGGGCTGAATACCAAATAAACTTAAGCAGCGGAAATCTTCATCGATAAGTAGAACCCATGCCATCTGCCTTAACCCTATAGGCATTCTGACTGGGAAACATCCTAGTTCACATGTTCGTCTCCAAAGAACTCTTCTTCGAACTCCTGTTCTTCCATACCTGGCCAATTAAATAACCAGTGGCAAGCCAATGAGTACTTTGAATGTACTCGCAAGCAACCCATGATTGGAACAAGGCACAATAACGCAATGATATAGCACTAAGTAGGTAGTTTGCAGAAAGCTAGTTTTGAGTGCAATGACATGATCTATCAATATGTAAAGTATGCATCATGAGAGTACAGATATCCACATGGAAAAGTTACAGATATCAACATAAGCGGAGTTGGACACCAATCCGACTTGTTCATCATGTCAAGCCATCTGACTCACCCCAAATGTTTTATCAACACACACACATAGTCTGTAAACTCTGGACGTAGTTTAAGCAGCACCACCCAACTATCCTTGACCGTGGACACGGCTATTCGAATAGTTTTACACTCTGCAGAGGTTGCACAGTTTACCCACAAGATCTGGGGAACTTCCGTGTCATCCACGACCCGCGATACCTTAAATACCCGGGGTAAGCACCCGATCACTATCTTTCCCTAGACGACACTAACAAAGAGTCCACTCATTGTTCCGTATCCTCACGATGTACATCATACGAGACTCACTCAAGATCGTAACATCCGCGAGGGAACACAACGGTGTATCCGGTGCCCTGTGAAAACAGTCATGGCCACCCTACCTGGCATGACCCCATCCCGAGAGAGAGCACCAACTCTCCCCCGTCACTAGTAATGCGGGCTCCAAGCTAGTATCGGCATAGGTAATCAATAATGCCCTTTCCCATACAAGGGTAGAGTGGTTGCGCATGTAAGGTTGGGACAGTCGAAAAATCTTAAATCTAATCCATTTTTGAAAACAACACACACACTTGCCTCGGTACACCACCTCGTCATCAAGTGGTTACCCATCTCATTATCTCCATTGGGCATAAGTGGCACCCGACGGGGTTTAAAAAAAGTCCCTTTAAAATACTATGCCTCCATCACCATGCATATTCCTGTCCCTTTTGCATAGCAACTGCTTTAGCATCCTATCTACTCCCACCGGCATAACCCTCATAGGAAGGTAGGGTCATGCATAATGCAAGTATCAACCAGGAAGTAACAGAGGCAACCCAGCAAGGCGGTTACCACCTCATCATGATTCCGTTGCATCAACAATATGGTGCTATATGAAATGCGTAAAAAGGGTTTCATAGACATGGTCAAAGGGCTTCTTGCCTGTTTTAACAAAGTCTTCGAGGTCTTCAAATATCTCTGGTCCAACTCCGAGCATTTTGTCTACTTCGTCAACTATCGTCGAAAGCAACCATAATAAGCAACTCAACAAGGCAGAAAATAAAAGTGCTCTAAAAATTATGAAGTTTACTTTTCTAGGACATGCCTGGTTATATGAAAAATGACCAGACTGGATTCATTGGGATTGGATTAGTGGATATTTGTGATCATTTCAATATGTTGGAATCAAGGGGTTTATGGATTTGCAAGAAGTGTACAGAAATATATTTTTGAAAAATGAGCAAAGGCACCCATTTAAGAAATCATGATTTTAGAAGCATCTAGGAGTTGGTTTCACTGGATTTGGAGTTCAAATGAATTCCCTATATCTAATAGGAGTCAAATATATTTTTGGAAATATTTTTACTTCCCTTAATTAAGTACTTGCAGTGCAAACCTCAATTCAGGGGGTTTTGGAAAACTATTTTTTAAAAATACTATTTGGCCAAATTAATTTTTGTAAGAAATTATTTTTATGTCCTATACACATGGCATGATCATTGGTTCAAGAGTTTGGAGCAAGGAGATGAAGTATAGGAGTTGGAGGATTTATTTGATTTTTAGAGCACTTGCAAACAGCAGTCAAACATTCAATCAAAGCAAAGACAAAACACCCAAAAGTTTTTGTCAAACCACATTTTATCATGATTTATTAGCTTAAGTGTTGTGGCCTGAAAATCAGGGTGTGACATGAAAGTTGTTTTTATCTCATCGGGTCCGTATAGATGGATCTGATGATATCCGGAATAAGCGTCCAAATAGGGCAAACACTCACACCCCGCAGTCGAGTCGACTATTTGGTCGATGCGAGGGAGAGGAAAGTGATCTTTCGGGCAGGCCTGATTGATATGTTTGAAGTCGATGCACGTGCAATGTGAGTCGTCCTTCTTTGAGACCATGACAACATTAGCTAACCACTCGGAGTGGAAAATCTCTCAGATAAACTCAGCTTCTAGAAGTCGAGCCACTTCTTCACCAATTGCCTTCCTCTTCTGTACGGCAGACCGTCGAAGATGTTCTTTGACCGGTTTCACCTTTGGGTCGACTCGCAAAAGATGCTCAGCCAGTCTGTCACAGCCCTAGATTTTGGTTGCAGATAGTGGCATTGCATCCATGCATCATGTTTAAATTCAAGAAACTTGAATTGAGGAAATTTGAAAGCCTCAACATTTTAATTAAAAGAAGGGCAAATAACCCTGGAAATGCATCCAATTTTTCCAAAATGCTCTCCAATGATGTTTAGTATTTATGGCAAGGGTTTTGGTCCAAACCCAAAATATGGAACCTTTTTGAGGAATTGTTTTGGCCATTTGGATTTAAATCAATAAATATTTGAGTTGGATTTAATTCTTATATAAAAGAATTGCAAGTCCAATAATCCTGGAAACCTGTGAGTGGCTTTGAATATATTGCATCAAGCCACATAAATATTTTCAGAAGCTACTAAATGATTTGGTCTGTGAATCAAATCAAAACAGAATTGAAATATTAGAAAACAAAAAATAAAACAGACGGAGGCTCACCAGGAGCAAACTTACCTACGCGGCCCAACGCCAGGCCACCAGCGGCCCAACCCACCAGCACCTCGCCCCGAAGCTGCTGCGTGCCCGCATCACAGCCGACCGCGGTCACGTCACCTCGCCACCTCCTGTTTCCCGTCTCATCCCGATCCACGCGCTGGAGACGCCCCGCAGACCCCTCTGCCTTTCCCCTCAACCTAGAACTCTCTCCCTATCCTCTAGCTTCTTCCCCGAGCACCAACAGAGAGCAGCCATGGACACCATTCGTCGTTCGCGTGGCCACTATCGATGAGACGCCACGATTCCATTTCTGGGAGCTCCGCAATCGACCGAGAAGTCACCTCGACGCAGATCGTGAGCCAGGGTGCCCTGAAGAGATGCCATCGAGCTCCACATCGTCTCTCTGCACCGTCGGTCGCCATCGCCGATTCGCCGCCTCCATCGTTCCGACGAGCTCACTGACCATCCCTGCGTGTTCCCTGTGAGCGCCCACTTCGACTCCCCCTCTTCCCCGGCCTCTCTGCGTCCTCTAGGCCCTAGCTGCACGGACGTTGAACTCCGGCCGCTGCCACGAGCTCGCTTCCGGCGAACTCCGGCCACCCCGCGCCATTCCGTTGGTTTCCCTGGATGTGCACGGGCATGAGCTACCTCCTGTTCCCTCGACGCGTTGATCCGTCGCCTTTGGCGCAACTCCGGCGGATACCGCCGCGGTTTGAGGTCGTCGCCGGCCAAAACTCCGGCGTGCTGACGGTCAACGTCATTAGGCGCTAACATCTCCGCTAATTACCCCCTGGTGACACCGACTGCTGGGCCCCACACCTAACTAACCCTAGAATTATTTTCTGTTTAGTTTAGATTAAGACGGCGGCCCCGCACATCAGTTGACCATGCCACATCAACGTTGACCTGGCCCCACATGTCAGCCTCTATTGCTGCCCCGTTACATTGACACGCGGGTCCCACTGGTCAGGTTTGACTAGGGGCAGCCCAGTTGAACTGCTAACCGCAGGCTTATGTCATGCTGACGCAATAAGCTATTTTCTGGATTTAATTTAATTCAGAAAATCCAAAAAATTGCCTAAACTTCTAAAAATCATAGAAAATCAACTGTAACTCCAAATGAAATAATTTATATATGAAAAATTATCAGAAAAATCCAATCCATCCATCTGTACCATTTTAATGCATGTTAGAACAACTTAAGGCCACTGTTTAGGACAAATCAAATGAATGGCCTTTAAATAACCACATGTGGAGTTTGAATTGGAACTTTGGGTTCAAATCAACTTCATTTAATTGTGTTGCTAGTTGCATTAGCTCAATCAACAACATATTGCCATGTCATTATCATGCATCATGTTGTGCATTGCATTGATTGTGTTCCTTCTCTGTTGCCGGTGGTTGTCCCCTCTCGATAGACGTGGTACCGACGCTGTGATCGTTGACACTGATGAAGACCCAATGATATCTTCAGAAGTGCCAGGCAAGCAAAACCCCCTTGTTCATTCCGATACAATCCCACTCTCTCGCTCCTGCTCTCTTTTACTGCATTAGGACAACAGTGATTCAACTGTTACATGCTGCGGTAGTTGAAACCCTTTCCTCTGCATGACCTGTCATTGCCACAGTAAATAGATGAAACCAACTAGCATGAGTAGGAGTTGTTTGAGCCCTGATGTGCCTACTCATTCATGCTTGTTTGTGATGCCTGCTACTGCTTAGAGTTGAGTCAGGTCCGATTCATCGGGAATGAGTTGGAATGGTGATGAACATGTCCTACTGTGTGTGAGCTAAGTGTGTGAACACGATTTGGTACAGGTAGCGGTGGGAGGCCATGTAGGAGTACATGGTGGGTTGTCTCATTGCAGCCGTCCTCAGGAACTGAGTTCTGTGTTTGTGATTCATGAACAGTTACTAACACACATTGGGCTCCGGGCGCTCCAAGCTCTCTCGACTTATTAATAAACTCGATCTCTGTCCAGGAGTTGCAACTAGTTTCTGGTGTTTGTAGGTAGTGTTAGTAGTCTACCAAGTGGCACCCGGTACAGGTGGGCTTGGGATAGACTAGGCACAGTGGCCCGGTGTACCAAGTGGCACCCGGATGGTGGGCTTGGGAACCCTGTACACATCGTTTGGGGCCGTGAGCGACACCCCGGCCGGATCTCCTTGCGGATGGAACCCGAATAGGCGATAAACCTGACTAGAGACTTGTTGGTTAGTCAGGTCATGGCCGACTCCCTCGCACGGCTTCCGCTTGAATGTTGCCGAGGTACATGACGTGTATAGGGCGATAAGTGGCGAGAGCGTGTGTGAAGAAGTACACCCCTACAGGGATATCATTATCTATTCGAGTAGCCGTATTCCTCGGATATGGAAACTTGGACCCCTTGCATAGTTCATAGACAAGTGAAAGTGGATACTCTAAAATGCGCAAGATAAGTGTGAGTGCTATGGATGGCGTTCTCACAGGGAGACGGGAGCGGATCCATAGTGGTGTATTGGTATGGTGAATATGTGGACTCGTGTGCGCCACCTCAAAGAGTTACTTGCAGTCGTAGTTCAGGTTAGCCACTGAGTCAAAGTTGGCTTGCTGCAGTCAAACTCCACCACCCCTTTGTTGATACTGATGCATATGTAGATAGTTCTGATGTATGTCTTGCTGGGTACATTTGTACTCACGTTTGCTTGTTCTATGTTTTGCAGAGAGACATCAGTCTCGCTAGTAGTTCCATGTGGACTACGACATTTAGCTTGTTACCTCAGCTACAATCTTGTGCCCTCGGCAGGATCTAGTAGATAGTCAGGCTTCTCAGCCTTTTTCATTTGTAGATGTCTGTACTCAGACATGTTAAGCTTCCGCATGTGCTTTGACTTGTATGCTCTGAATGTTGGGTCATGAGACCCATGTTTGTAATGTCTCGCTCCTCGGAGTCTAATGAATAAATACTTGAGTCGTAGAGTTATGTTGTGGTGCCATGTTGTATCTACACATATCGAGCATATTGTGTGTATGATTGAAATGCTTGGTGTGTGTGGGATCCGACAACCTAGTTGTTTATCTTTGGTAGCCTCTCTTATGGGGAAATGTAGTCTTGTGCTTCCATGAGCCATAGTAGTCCGCTACAGCCCCGTTCACCGGAGTCCTGCTAGCCCAGCACTACTGCTCTAGAGCACTTGACTAGCCGGCGTGTGATTCACTTCGTTCCTGTGTCTGTCCCTTTGGGGAAATGTCACGCGGTGACATCCGGAGTCCTGCCTAGCCTGCTACAGCCCGGGTTCCCGGAGTCCTGTTAGCCCAGTGCTACAGCCTGGATTCACACGCTGCTGACCGACATGCTCAATGTTGATTCATGTATGCGTGTCCTTGTAAGTTAGTGCCACTTTGGGTTCACGACTAGTCATGTCGGCCCGGGTTCTCTGTCATATGGATGCTAGCGACACTATCATATACGTGAGCCAAAAGGCGCAAACGGTCCCGGGCCATGGTAAGGCGACACCCGTGGGAATACCGTGCGTGAGGCCGCAAAGTTATATGAGGTGTTACCAGCTAGATCGATGTGACTTGGAAGCGGGGTCCTGACAGCTTTAGTATCAGAGCCTGACTGCGTGTAGGATTACCAAGCCAAGCTGGTCGAAGTCATGTCTAGAAATGCTTTAGTTATATAAGGGAATTGATTGTGGATGGGAATGTAAGGCTCTTTTTACTCCTTTACCTCATGCCCTCTGATCTGAGTCACCCTCTTCTCTTCTACAGGGATTAAGAACTAGGCTTCTCATCTTCTATCAGGATCACGTGTTACTAATCTGTAGACTTGTAGGATTGATGGATTCAAGTCTCAGTTCAGTTACTATTACTTCTGTATGTTCATAGCTGGCCTTAGAACCTTGGTATTGTGATGTTGAGTGGTTATGCCACCATTTTTGCAGAATGTCTCAAATCATTTTGAGCATTTACAGCCATTATGCTGTCCGAGTCATTCTAGGTTTCTAAATAGTCTGATGCACTTGCAAATCTTTCCTCCATGTTTCCGTAGTATTTTGGGCCAGATTAAGCACACTAATTGGTGTGTTGAGGTACTCCGTTGCCTTGACGTGTATGTTGGAGTTAGTATTATGACCCTAGGTGCCCTCGAGAATTTAGCAATGCTTTCGTATCCCCAGTGTGATGATTCTGGCCATCATTCTTGAAAGCATCCCGTGATGCTATTTAGTAGTAGGTATTCTACTCCTGGGTTCTTGAACCCGAGATTCACCCTACCTACTTCATGTTGTTAGTATTTGCTAGTTCCCTTAAGATATTAGTAACCTTACGATAGTCCTCGAGGTCCATGGTATCTCATTCTTCCAATACCATGAACCAGCCAAGGCATAAGTTCTCTGAACGGAAAGATCACAACAAGAGTGCTCTTGACGAGTTCTTCATTCAATAGTTGTGACTCTGCCAATCCTACCCTTTCCGCATGGGTTATCTGGAAGGAATATGTTGAGCTTTGTTTGACATACTAACCCATGAATCCACAACTCGGAAAGTTATATGTTCCTTGAGTTGTTCTCTTTAGTTGTATTCTGACCCACGTCTATCATTTGATAGTCAAGAATAGTTGTGCATTCAGGTTATTAATGCATATTATTCTTGTGGTCGGTCAAGCCATTCTATTCCGGAATAACTAGGAGAAACAAACTCCAGCACCTCCTCCATTTCTTGGACTAGTCAAAGTAGTTGTATTTCACAGATCAAAAGGCCAATCCAGCTTTTGCTCTGTTCTACCTTGGAGTGTTACCATCTTTATGTCAAGAATGTCATGAGAATTGCACCACCTCTTATGAATTCTTGACGCAGTGATACTTCTGGCCATCATTATTCATTCCTCGGTCCTGTGTTGTTGTAACCTAAATGCTGACAAGTGTACTATGATGTGCGAAATCAATACTCCTAGCAACTCTGTTGCTTGGTAGTTAATGGACAATACTCTCATTCTTAGCGTGCTGGTTATTGAATCGTCATCCTAAGATTGATCGTGCTACCTAGTCCATATTTCTGGGTGCACTCATCGACCAATGAGTTAGGATTGTGACAATCCCTCGCTCCTTGATCATATCGTCCTGCCCTGAAAAGCAAGATTGTTCTCGAGCTTAATAACATACCGGTGGTTCGTGATTTTCTGGATATCTTCACGGAAGTATCACCAGGTCGTCCCCTGACCGATATGTTGAGTTCGTGATCAAGTTGGTTTTCCAATAAACCACTCTTTCTCCAAGAATCCGTGTTAGATACCTCTGAACTAATTGGTTAAGCTAAAACAACAACTTGGAGAGTTGGAAGATAAAATCTTAATCCACTTAGTTCACTCCAAAGGGGATATCTTGCGTGTGTGTGTGTGTGCGTGTTGAAGAAAGATGATATCTCCATCAATTGGTCCTCGTGATCAGTTGTTGGATCTATTGCATTGTCAAAACTTTGACTTGAGTATGGGCTATCATCAAGTCAAATCAGAACCAACGATGTTCATAATGTTGTCTTACTCGTGGTTGATCCCTCGAGCATGCACCATTATATCTTTTGGGTCTGACCAATGCTATCACTTGTCCACATAATTATGGAATTCCACCTACATGGAAACCTAGATGAATTGTTGTTGAACCCATCAGCACCATTTTTAACTTCCCCATGATTCGTGTTGAACATCTAGTTAGTGTTGGAAACTTTATAAGCATTGCCCTCACGTTCTGTTCATGAAGCATATGTCCGGTTGAAATATGTGACTTCCTCTAATTCATGTGCATCTGATGCAAGTTGCCGCCATGGATTCAAGAAAGCTTGTTTTGCTTCCTTTGGAATCATCCCAAGTTAGTCATGCATGTGCGAAGTATTCTATGGTTTGATAGGCTCGCTACCACCATTCTATATGTGTTCCCTAGCACACCAAGCCACTGAATGACTTTTTCAAGGAGAAGAAGTTCCTTCTTAAGAATCATGACTTATGTTAGGACTTCGTTATCCTCGATGATGGTTCCCCAACCTGAACTTGGTAGTATTTTATTATAAGACTACCACGTGGTCACGCTTGTCTCGGACAACGTGTTCACCTGTTTGTAGCAAAACCAGCTCATATTTTGGAGCTTACTACCGTAGTCCATTTCCCGAGAATCTCGCAACGTCATTTTCGTTGAATTGTGTTGCAAACTATCATTTTTCTTTCTAGATTCGATGAGTCTGGAATATCCTGACACCAACCAGATCTGAATCTCAGGCAGATATGATGGTTGGAACATTTTTCCCAAGAACTATAATATTGGTCTCTGTGTAACCCAGTAAAGTGGATGTCGTGGCTGACACACCCAGTCGGAAGACCTAATATTGTAGTATCTTGATTGAAGAAGTTGGCCACCTCCCCATAAGGATCTCATAGAATTTATTCCAGTAGTTGTTCCTTATGGATTATTGTGTTCCCGAAGTCCGACCCTTTACTTGATGTTCTAGATACCAAACCATATCAATAAATGGGTTATCCTAGCACATCAAGGAGAACATTAGAAGCGGAGTGCTAAATGTCTCTCGGTCGATCACCCAGATTTTGATCCCTTGGCCTCGCAAAGGTGATATCTGAGAAAGTGTTATCTCCCTTTGCATCTGCATCGTCCATCGCTATTCATCATGGTAGTATGTTGTGTTGCCAGGATCCTTGACACGGATATTGGTAAACCTTGATGAATATGGAAATGCTCAAGTTCTTGAGAGCACGCGCAAGCACTATGATTATCGTCGGCATTAATTGGGATCTGCTCTCAGTTTCGTCGATTATGCCATAACGTTTCTAACAGTGGAATCCCTCTCTACTGTTGAGTTTCTTCCTAGTTACTGGGATCATTCCCAGCAATTGCATTTTGTTCCTAGCTTGCACCGCCATTGTGCCATTCAACCTTGGACTACCCTTCTCGGTAATTTTTGGTCAGGATCACCTTCAAAAGTGGTCCTACCATGGGTCCCATCCATTTCCGATGATAAGCTAAAAATCATCCATTGTGTTGTCTTCAACAAGGTAGTCCACATCATCCATTCTAGTATAAGTATGCCATTTCTTGAAGCTCCTTCACACGATCGTTTGCGATTGCCTCAGGATGGTGAGAAGAGTTTCAATGATCTCTGAATCAAAAGTAATTCGTTTTATCACTTAAGGGAATATTCCTGCGAGTCACCTTCCTTAAGATGTCTCGTTATGGTATCATGGCAATTATCTCCTTGCTACTTAGAAACCATGCACCATCCTACTTAAGCGTGGAATTGTTGCCTACCAAATTGAACCTTTATCATCCACTTCTTTCCATCACCCCTGATGTGTGTTTCGTGTCTCAGCTCAAGAGATGTTTTATATCTCACTCCATGAGTTGATCTTGAGTTCTCGATCTTCGAAGAGATCGATTCCTGTAGACTTTCTTTCTGCCGTCATCATGTTGGATGAAGATCCCGAAAGCAAAGACGTCAAGGTCAATATGATGTAATGAATCAACATCTTCGAGTAGAACAATTGGATCGAGAAGATGGTGTTAGCTTTGTGTCCCCTCTGTCTTCTTACCTCACATCTTGAATCTCGGGACAAGATTCTTGTTTAGTGGGGGTGAGTTGTCACAGCCCTAGATTTTGGTTGCAGATAGTGGCACTGCATCCATGCATCATGTTTAAATTCAAGAAACTTGAATTGAGGAAATTTGAAAGCCTCAAAATTTTAATTAAAAGAAGGGCAAATAACCCTGGAAATGCATCCAATGTTTCCAAAATGCTCTCCAGTGATGTTTAATATTTATGGCAAGGGTTTTGGTCCAAACCTAAAATATGGAACATTTTTGAGGAATTATTTTGGCCATTTGGATTTAAATCAATAAATATTTGAGTTGGATTTAATTCTTCTATAAAAGAATTGCAAGTCCAATAATCCCGAAAACCTGTGAGTGGCTTTGAATATATTGCATCAAGCCACATAAATATTTTCAGAAGGTACTAAATGATTTGGTCTGTGAATCAAATCAAAACAGAATTGAAATATTAGAAAATAGAAAATAAAACATACAGAGGCTCACCTAGAGCAAACTTACCTACGCGGCCTAGCCCACCAGCACCTCGCCCGTCGTCTTCCTCCCCTCGCCCCGAAGCTGCTGCGTGCCCGCATCACAGCCGACCGCGGTCACGTCGCCTCGCCACCTCCTGTTTCCCCTCTCGTCCCGATCCACGTGCTGGAGACGCCCCGCAGACCCCTCTGCCTTTCCCCTCAACCTGGAACTCTCTCCCTCTCCTCTAGCTTCTTCCCCGAGCACCAACAAAGAGCAGCCATGGACACCGTACATCGTTCGCGTGGCCACTGTCGATGAGACGCCACAATTCCGTTTCTGGGAGCTCCGCAATCAACCGAGAAGTCACCTCGATGCAGGTCATGAGCCAGGGTGCCCTGAAGAGATGCCATCGAGCTCCACATCGTCTCTCTGCACCGTTGGTCGCCATTGCCGATTTGCCACCTCCATCGTGCCCACGAGCTCACTGACCATCCCTGTGTGTTCCCTGTGAGCGCCCGCTTCGACTCCCCCTATTCCCCGGCCTCTCCGTGTCCTCTAGGCCCTAGCTGCATGCACGCCGAACTCTGGCCGCCTCCACGAGCTCGCTTCCGGCGAACTCCGGCCACTCCGCGCCCTTCTGTTGGTTCCCCTAGATGCGCGCGGGCACGGACTACCTCCTGTTGCCCTCGACACGTCGATCCGTCACCTCTGGCGCAACTCCGGCCGACACCGCCGCGGTTTGAGGTCGCCGCGGCCAAAACTCCGGCGTGCTGACGGTCAACGTCATTAGCCGCTAACATCTGTGCTAATTACCCCCTGGTGACACCGACTGCTGGGCCCCACGCCTAACTAACCCCAGAATTATTTTCTGTTTAGTTTATATTAAGACGGCCGGCCCCGCACATCAGTTGACCATGCCACGTCAACGTTGACCTGGCCCTACAGGTCAGCCTCTATGTAACGCCCCAAGACCGGAGCTTTCAGATGCCTTCCATGTTTCCGAGTGTTGTCGAGTGATTCGTTTTGGTTCGTTGCATCATGTGCATTGCATCATGTTCATGTCATAAGTCTTTTGCATCTCAACTAAATAATTTGTGTGGATCTTTGATCCATTTAAGTCGAGGAAGAGTGACTTCTCTTTATAACATTATCCTCCCGATATTAGGGAGCTATATTATAAATATTTCCATTCTTTTGGAATTCACCTTAACACACTTGCAAAAATCCTAATGCCTTTGTTATCACAACCCTTGGCCTCGAACTTAGCCTGTAGATTCGTTCGTCATTTTCCGGAGCTCCACCAAAAATCTGAACATTTTTGGACACTTCTATAACCAAGCCCTAGTTCAAACCCTTTTGAATTAAATTCAAACGAGTTTGAATTACATCTTTCAATCTTGCCTCTCCTATTTGTCATGGACAGTGCACATTTTTACGAGTCCGTGAAAATTATTCCCATGCCCAGATTCCACCCCTACCTTCTCTTTCTTTTCTCCCTCTTTTTCTGTTTTTGTTTTAATATGGAAAAGAGTAAGAGAGGAATGAGAGAGAGGAGTTCAGCTTAGTCCAGCCGGCCCAGTCCCCAGGCCCAACTCCTGCGGCCTGACCTAGCCGGCCCAAGAGGCCTGCCCGATCTCCTCGTTCCCCCTTGCTCGCTAGCCTTTTCCTCGATCCCCTCCTCCCTGTCTCCCTTCTCGCGCCGCCAGAGAGAGAGGGACCGACAGCGCCAGGGTGCCCGATCCCCCATCTCCCGATTTCTCGCTCTCTTCTTCCTCGCGCTTGCCTCCCCTTGCGTCGCTATCTCCATCTCCATTATCTCGACGCACCCATCTCCCTGTGCTCTTCTCCCTCTCCTCCCTCGCAGGCTCCCTGCATCTCCTTGCCTTGTCGTCGGCCCTTGATCCACCACGCTGGCGCCCCTCCTTGCCATGGCCTCCTCCTCGCCTTGAAGCCCCGGCGCCCCTGCAGTTTCTCCTCCTCCGCCAGGCGCCGCAGGCCGCCGCCCTGCACCAACGGCGCCTCCAGCGAGCCCTTCCTCTGCCGGACGCCGCCGACGACTAGCACCTGCAGATGGCAGCAGCGCTGCCCCGGCGCACCTCGTCGCCGGAGAACCACCAGCACATCACCAACGGCGAGCCCAGCTCCTCCGTCCATTCCCCGTTGCCCCTGCCCCAGTTGCAGCCATGGCGCCACCACATCTATCTCCAGCCGCCCCTGCAGCTCCTCCTCCCGCTCGCCATGGCCGCTGCTGCGGAGCTTCGAGCCTCTGGCAGCAGTAGTTGCAGGTCCGGCAGCCCTGTGTCCTCCTCTGGTCAAGGCTTCCCGAGATTCGGGCAGCACCCGAGCGCTCCTTGCCACGCATGGCTCCCTGCGTCCGTGGTTTCACCTCCTCTGTCCGTCGCCTGCATGCCAGATGCCACGCCTCCTCCTGGCGCCGGCCCCATCGCCTTCCTGCAGCTGCAGGTGTCGTCCCGAAGCTCTCTGCATCGAGCAGGTTCAGGAGTGTAGCAAGGACGCCCGCATCGACCGCGCCTAGGGCTGCCTCCTCACCCTCGCTGTTCGCTCGTGGGCCACGCGACCTGCTGTCCGCCTCGCCAAGACCCGAGGCCTTGTTGGTGTTGCTTCGTTTTGGATGTGCCATCTTTTCTGACAAGTGTACGACTACACCCGGTGATGCGACAAGCCCCGACAACATGTACATCTACTCCATCAAGACCGGACCGATAAGTACCCCAACGTCATGTGTACGACGACCGTCGCCGAAGACCCGAATAGCAAAATGTCAAGTACCTATGACCGAAGAACGCCATGTACCTCTCCGAAGAAAACCAAACATGTACCACTACGTCCGGAGACATCGGATCCGTCAAGTCCCACTACCGCCGTGAACAACTACCATCGCGGAGATCACGAGAACCTCTACTTCCTCCTCAAAACGTGAACGACTACCATCGACCCCAAGTGACTCGGATTCGTCAAGTCCTTCTACGAAAACGTGTACCACTACCGTCACGAGTACCTCTACCGTCGTCGTGTACCCCCTACTTCCACCATGTCCTGAGAACGTATACTTCCTCTACTTGGCACCGAACGAGAACCGTTCTATTTGCATGCTTTGAAGGTATAACCTCGAGAAGACGGCCGTGAACGAATGAATGCATGTTGTATGAGATGCACCCTTGTTTTGCCTCGAGTCTGAACTATCGGTGCACATAGCCCCTCTTTTGCCTGCCACCGACATGTGGGAACTCGGTATCCGAGATCACCCCACCATTCTTGCATGACACGCTCCCGTCACTTTCTTTGCACCGATGTCTCAATCGAATTCCCGGAAACGGAACGTTGCCGTGGCACCGTTTCCGTTATCGTCGCTGTGGCACCCTTTCTTTCCGCCACGATGACAAATGCCTCATATCTTTTCATGACAACATTTTCTTAAAATTGCATAAACTTGTTCATGTCATCCGCATCATGATAACAACAATTAAAATGTTTAAATTTTTGTTGCACCAAATTGATAAATGCATATGGGGATTTACCGGATTCGTTATTTGTTATGTCCGGCCCCATTTAAATTGTTTGGATGGTGTAGTTTTGTTATGTTTCACCTCTTACCATGTTTAACAACATTTAATATTGTTGGGTACATAAACAAGATCGAACTAAATAATTGATGTGGTGTTCCGTCAATATGCAACTCGTTGCATATTGAGCTCCACTTAATTTGTAGGATTGTTTGTGCACTTTGCCATGCCTTGCATATTTAAATCGGACATGCATCATACTTGATTGTGCATCATGACATGTTTATGTGATGGTTGTTTACTATGTTGTTTGCTTTTTTCCGGTGTTGTTTCTTCAGGTTGGTTCCGGTAACGTTGCGTGTGTGAGGATCCGTTGGCTACGTCCGTTTGTCTTCTTCATGGACTCGTTCTTCTTCATTGCTTGATCTCAGGCAAGATGACCATACCCTCGAAATCACTTCTATCTTTGCTTGATAGTTGCTCGCTCTTTTGCTATGCCTATGCTGCGATACCTACCACTTGCTTATCATGCCTCCCATATTGTTGAACCAAGCCTCTAACCCACCTTGTCCTAGCAAACCGTTGTTTGGCTATCTTACAGCTTTGCTCAGCCCCTCTTATAGCGTTGTTAGTTGCAGGTGAAGATTGAAGCTTGTTCCATGTTTGGAACATGGATATTCTTGTTGGGATATCACAATATCTCTTATTTAATTAATGCATCTATATACTTGGTAAAGGGTGGAAGGCTCGGCCTTATGCCTGGTGTTTTGTTCCACTCTTGCCGCCCTAGTTTCCGTCATATCGGTGTTTTGTTCCCGGATTTGGCGTTCCTTACGCGGTTGGGTTATAATGGGAACCCCTTGACAGTTCTCCTTGAATAAAACTCCTCCAGCAAGGCCCAACATTGGTTTTACCATTTGCCACCTAGCCTCTTTTTCCCTTGGGTTCTGCAGACTCAAGGGTCATCTTTATTTTAAACCTCCCCGGACAAGTGCTCCTCTGAGTGTTGGTCCGAAACGGGCAGCCTGCGGGGCCACCTCAGGGCAACTCGAGGGTTGGTTTTACTCGTAGCTTAACCTATCCGGTGTGCCCTGAGAACGAGATATGTGTAGCTCCTATCGGGATTTGTCGGCGCATCAGGCGGCTTTGCTGGTCTTGTGTTACCATTGTCGAAATGTCTTGTAACCGGGATTCCGAGTCTGATCGGGTCTTCCCGCTAGAAGGAATATCCTTCGTTGACCATGAGAGCTTGTGATGGGCGAAGTTGGGACACCCCTGCAGGGATTGAACTTTCGAAAGCCGTGCTCGCGGTTATGGGCAGATGGGAATTTGTTAATGTCTGGTTGTAGAAAACCTGAAGTTGACCTTAATTAAAACACATCAACCGCGTGTGTTACCATGATGGTCTCTTCTCGGCGGGGTCCGGGAAGTGAACACGGTGTTGGAGTTATGCTTGACGTAGGTTGTTCTAGGATCACTTCTTGATCATAGTTTATCGATCATGCTTTGCCTTCTCTTCTCGCTCTCATTTGCATATGTTAGCCTCCATATATGCTAGTCGCTTGCTGCAGCTCCACCTCATACCTTTACCTTACCTATAAGCTTATATAGTCTTGATCGCGAGGGTGTGAGATTGCTGAGTCCCTGTGGCTCACAGATACTTCCAAAACCAGCTTGCAGGTGCCGATGAGACCGTTCAGGTGACGCAACCAAGCTCAAGGAGGAGCTCGATGAAGATCTCGTTCTTTGTGTTGTTCCGTTTCTAGTTGATCAGTAGTGGAGCCCAGTCAGGACGATCGGGGATCTGTGTAGCATTTGGGGTAGTCTTCTATTATTTTTGGGTTCCGTAGTCGGACCTTGATTGTATCTGGTTGATGTAATGCTTTATTCATGTAATTGTGTGAAGTGGCGATTGTAAGCCAACTATGTATCTTTTTCCCTTATGTATTACATGGGTTGTGTGAAGATTACCTCACTTGCGACATTGCTTTCAATGCGGTTATGCCTCTAAGTCGTGCTTCGACACGTAGGAGATATAGCCGCATCGAGGGCGTTACAAGTTGGTAATCAGAGCCTTCCCCGACCTTAGGAGCCCCCTGCTTGATCGAATAGCTGGTGTTGTTGAGTCTAGAAAAATGTTTTGAGTCATTTAGAATTATATATCGGAGAGTTTAGGAATTCTTTTTACTCCCCAGTCCCTTCATCGCTCTGGTAGGGCATCCTGACGTAGAGTTTTGACTCTTCTCTTCTCAAATTTTCACAAAAAAAAATTTTTAGGATCACGCGGGTATCTTGGAGTCCTTCCGATGGTTTTGTGACGAGAACATTGTTCTTTGTGCCTCCTGACATTTAGGGGTTGTGGCAGTGTCCCAGGGAGTTGAGCTCTGAGGTATTGTCGTCACAATTTTATCGTTGCAGTTCTGGAATACCAGAGTTTAGTTTCGCCGACATCGAAAATCTCTTTTATGCAGTTGTTGGTGAGATAACCTCGACGTCACCCAGTACTGGGGCGGGAGTTTGGGAGTATTGCCATAACTCGTATAATGGATGCTTTTCTAAGGTTGAGGTAGATGATTTCCGAGGGTTTCTTGGTTATGTGTTGAAGGATGGATACAGCTGGGTGTAGGACTTGCTAGTTTTGGGTGAGATATTATGGTTCCCCTGTATACCCAACACCTGATTGCATAACCGGAAAGTTTCGGGAGTTTATAAGTGGGAATTCAAGTAGCTCTTAGGATATCTTTCCCACAGAGGTATGATATGAAATTGGGGTTCGACGTCTAGTGGTCCGCCTATCCACGGTTGGTTTTACAGTGGTCTCGTTGTGTCTTAAAGAGTCCTTGGCTATGCCGACTCGGGGACGCTTCTATGTCATGTGCACTGCCTTGTACATGATGGTGCTGTACGATCGAGCCCGTGTAGGCCCCACCACGAAAACTTTGGACGAAATCTCTATCATATGTTTGTTCTGGCTTATTCTGCAAGCCAATCCTTCGTTTTGCTATTGAGTTGTGGTATTCGAGTTGCTTCGAAGTCAAATGTTGATTCCATATTTTTCCTAAGCGGTGTTCTGGTATTTCTATGTGAATACTAATCCTTCTCGATCATTGAGTTTGTCATGTCAATCCTTTTCACTGGTGTGCTTCTCTTCAAGTGGATCCCTTCATTTCAACATCCGCAAGATCAAGTATCAGTTTCTTCTGAACCGTGTTTGTTTCATCCGTCTCTAAGTTGCCTTTGTTTTTTCCCGCCCTCCCACCCTTGTTTCTTCAAGGACTCAGATTTCTTAATGAAGTATCTTTTTATTGATGAGAAGTCTCTCCGTTCTTTTCAGTCAATGTTCGTATCCGGTGATTGTCATGAAGATTCTAACGGAGCTTCTAGTTTATCATTCTTCGTTCTTTTCTTCTCCGGTGGATTCAAGTCAAGCCTTGTCGATCATATCTTTTCCTCATTCCAAATGTTTTCTCTTGCCGGTGCACCTCATATTCATTCACCTCTCGCTATCCATTTGTTCCGGAGTGCTCAAGATATCTCGAAGATTCGTGTTTCCACTCTGCTTTCGTTCCAGCTCTTTCGAGGATGTTATCTCATTCAAGCCATTTAATTCAACCAGTGTAATCTCTCTTTTTAATCATACTAACGGTGTTTTCTCTTGAGTGGGCCCTAACCCACAGGTCTTTTTCTAGGATATTACCTGACTCTTCTACTTTTCCCGGAGCTATCCTAAATTCTTTTCGAAGTTTGATGTAAGAATGTTTTTTCATCAGTCATATGTGTCTCCCCAAGATCTTTCAATTTTTTTTTGTTTTGTTTTTTTTCATCGTTGGTTCAACCTTTCCAATTTTAATTCCGGAGTGCCTCAATAATTCATGGTGGTGTTTCTCGTCATAATTCTCAGATTTTGAAGACCAAAGAAGAATTTTCTCTCAATCTTGCTCCATTCTCTTCAAGATTCGTGGTTCTAGTTCGAGGCCATCCTCTCATAATTGTTTTTTTCGATTGTCAAAATTCTTTTCACCTATCCAGAGCAATTCAAGATTCTGTTCAGTTTGTTTATCCGGACCCATCACCTAAGAATTTTTTCAATCCAGCCTTCAGCTCTCATACTCTAAATCATACCGGTGCTTAAATCAAGGATTCTCTAATCAGCTCGTAATCTTTTCGTTCTCATGGATCTAAATTCTCTCAAGCATCTTTGTTTATTTCCTGATCCTTCCCGGTGTTTTCTCATGTTTTATTCGTTCCTTTTCAATTCTTACGGTGGTTCGTTCAAGATCTCTCTTCCATGGTTATCATACTAATTCATTCGTTATTTCATCCTACCGGTGGTTCATTGAAGACCTTCTCAAGTTTGCGCTATATCTCTCTTAATCCTTTCTACGAGAATAAATAGTGTGCTAAATCCATTGTTGGTCATCAATTTAATTGGTGAAGGATAAGCACAATGTAATTCTTATTCTTGTTTCATCCAAGTGATCTAATTTCTTCTTTCCAGAGTAGTTCATCATATCACATTCTCGGTTCGAGATGCTTTATCTTTTCTTCCGGAGATCCATGTTTTTCCACTTTATCTTGTCGCAAGCTTCATCTAGTCATTGCAAGGCTTCAACCTTATTCTTTTCATCCTTCATTTTGTTTGATCATTCTTTTATTACCGGAGTTCTTCATGGAGGCTCTACTTGATGGTTCATCAAGGATTTAATTCCTTCTCGAAGTTTTTCATCGAGATTCTTTTCAGAGGAACTCAAGCATTCTTCATCTTGCAATCCGGAGTGCAATTCTTTCTTCCGTACCATTTAAGGTGGTGCTATGTCATTCTTGATATTTTGAGTTCATGTTTCATGATTCACAAGTTATCAAGAATGAGGTATTTTAAACCCATCGATCTCTTCATTAGAGTTATCTTGGGTTATATTTCACCTAAAGCCTTCCCTAAGGATTGTTACTATTATGGTGCTTATAAATGACCCAAGTTCTTCATTTATCCTTCCGGTGAAATTAGTTTCTCGTCTTCTTGTTGATATCAATCCAATCTATTGTTTCCGTTACTGGCAGAATTTCACCTCAAGTTCTTGAGATGTTTTCCATAAGCCCTCGACAAGCCTGTTCTTTTTGTTGTTGATTTCCCAACAACTCCATTAAATCCTTCTTTTTAAGGATGCTCTCTCAAATTCATTTGAGGTAGAACATGTTGTTTTCTTCTCCGTTCTTTTCTTTGCATTCTTTCATTTCTTCCGGAGGCTTTGTATTGCTGCTATATTCACCCATCATCTCGTTTTCTTCAATATCATGTTCTTTTCGTGCTTATCCATTTTTAACTGGAGTGTCGTGTCCTTCATTCAAGTTCTCTCATCTTATCAAGTTTTACCTCACTTTTCAACCGGAGTGCTGTCTGAAATCTTTTTACCCATTGTGCCATTCTTTCAATAGTTCCGGAGGCGGTGTGTTGTTGATCTCATCAAGTATCTTCTCATATTGTCAAGCTCTTCTTCAATTCCTTCCATTTACAGTCAGAGTGCTGTCCAAATTATATCATTCTTTTCCCTTCTCTATTTTTTTTAACCGGAGTGTTATCGTAATTGATCCTTATCGTCCCTTTAACATCTCGTTTCAACCGGAGTACTTGCATGTACTTCTTGTTCATTGCAACCTTTTTTCTAATTTCTTTCAACCTACAGGGTTCTCATGATGTTCCTTGTTCCTCTTTTCTAACGGAGAGTTATCAACTTCATTCATCTCAGTTGTATTCTTTTCTCGAAATGCCTTAACCTTTTCAAGGTTCTTTGGTTTCACTCGTTTGTCAAAGAAGCAACTTAGTTTTACCTGTTCTCTTTCTCTTCCGTTTTCCCCTCCGGTGTCATTCTAGGTCTCGGGACGAGATCCTCTCGTAGTGGTGGAGTGTTGTAACACCCCAAGACCAGAGCTTTCAGATGCCTTCCATGTTTCCGAGTGTTGTCGGGTGATTCGTTTTGGTTCATTGCATCATGTGCATTGCATCATGTTCATGTCATAAGTCTTTTGCATCTCAACTAAATAATTTGTGTGGATCTTCGATCCATTTAAGTCGAGGGAAGAGTGAATTCTCTTTATAACATTATCCTCCCGATATTAGGGAGCTATATTATAAATATTTCCATTCTTTTGGAATTCACCTTAACACACTTGCAAAAATCCTAATGCCTTTGTTATCACAACCCTTGGCCTCGAACTTAGCCCGTAGATTCTTTCGTCATTTTCCGGAGCTCCACCAAAAATCCGAACATTTTTGGACACTTATATAACCAAGCCCTAGTTCAAACCCTTTTGAATTAAATTCAAACGAGTTTGAATTACATCTTTCAATCTTGCCTCTCCTATTTTTCGTGGACCATGCACATTTTTACGAGTCCGTGAAAATTATTCCCATGCCCAGATTCCACCCCTACCTTCTCTTTCTTTTCTCCCTCTTTTTCTGTTTTTGTTTTAATATGGAAAAGAGTAAGAGAGGAATGAGAGAGAGGAGTTCAGCATAGTCCAGCCGGCCCAGTCCCTAGGCCCAGCTCCTGCGGCCTGACCTCGCCGGCCCAAGAGGCCTGCCCGATCTCCTCGTTCCCCCTCCTCTCTAGCCTTTTCCTCGATCCCCTCCTCCCTGTCTCGCTTCTCGCGCCGCCAAAGAGAGAGGGACCGACAGCGCCAGGGTGCCCGATCCCCCATCTCCCGATTTCTCGCTCTCTCCTTCCTCGCGCTTGCCTCCCCTTGCGCTGCTCTCTCCATCTCCATTCTCTCGATGCACCCATCTTCATATGCTCTTCTCCCTCTCCTCCCTCACAGGCTCCTTGCGTCGCCTTGCCTTGTCGCTGGCCCTTGATCCACCACGCCGCCTGTAACACCCCGGATGTAACTTTCCCTATTTGTACTCCAACTCTTGCCGTTTCCGGCGTTAAGTTATTTTATTTCCTCGGGTTCGGGTTTTTGTCTCTGTGTGTTGTTATCATTGTCATGCGTCGCGTATCATGTCATCATGTGCATTGCATTTGCATACGTGTTCGTCTCATGCATTCGAGCATTTTCCCCATTGTCCGTTTTGCATTCCGGTGCTTCGTTCTCCTCCGGTGGTCATTTCTAGCTTTCTTTCGTGTGTGGGGATTAAACATTTCCGGATTGGACCAAGACTTGCCAAGCGGCCTTGGTTTACTACCGGTAGACCGCCTGTCAAGTTTCGTACCATTTGGACTTCGTTTGATACTCCAACGGTTAACCGAGGGACCGAAAAGGCCTCGTGTGTGTTGCAGCCCAACACCCCTCCAATTTGGCCCAAAACCCACCAAACTCTGCTCCATCATCTAGAGTGTTCGATCACGATCGCGTGGGCGAAAACCGCACCTCATTTGGACTCTCCTAGCTCCCTCTATGCCTATATATAGACCCCCCGAAATCCGGATCTTTCTTCCCCTCGAAACCCTAAAAAAAAACCTTGCGCGCCGCCGGACATTGTCCGGCCGGGGCGGACACACCGCGCCGCCGCCCCCGCACCAGTGGCGTTTCGCCACGTGGCGTCGCGCTGCCGCCGCCGCCGAAGCCCGCCGCCGCCCGGGCTAGGCCCCCGCGGCCCACTCCCTCTGCCGCCGCGCGCCCGCACCTTCTCCTCGTTCCACCACCGCCGAGCCGCCGCCGGCCGCCTTTGCCTCGCCGCGCCGCCATGGGCGCCATTGCCGGCCCGCCAGAGCAAGCCGCCGGCCGCCCCGCGCCGCCTCGCTGCCCTGCCGCGCCGCCCAGCCGCCGCCGCGCGCCGCCCAGCCGCCGCCGTCGCCGGACCGCGCCGCCTCGCCGGATGGTCGCCGCCCCACTCCCCAGCCTCCTCCTTGCCGGCCTCGGCCGTTTCCTCGCCGGCGAACAGGGCCCGGCCCCGCCTCGATTTCCGTGCGCGAGATGTAGATCCAAAAAACCCTAGGTCATTTTTGTCTAAGTCCCAGATATTTTTAGTCCATATGCACATGTTCATAGCTCCGTAACTTTGCATCCGTAGCTCCGATTCATGCATATAGCATATCAAAATGTTCATCTCAGAGAGTACATCATTTCATTACATTGCATCATTTTAATTTGAGTTCATCTTGATGCCTGAAATGCTATTAGAAGAGGGCTACTTGAGTTAATTGTCAGGTCTGTTACTCCGTTTAGCTCTTTTGTCATTTTTGCCATGATTATTGTGTGCATGATATGCCCTGATGCTCTACATATGTTTTGTTAAGGGTTTTGTCATCTTTCCAGAGCTGCAACCCATGTATTTTTGTGATGTGTGTGGTGACTTGTGCAAGCTTGCAAAGTGGTGCACTTGCTAATTCTGTTTTCAGGGACTTAGTAATTTCACCAAGTCCTGGACCTGTTTATCTCATGATGCCATATGTTCATGTTGTTTCCCAGTGATCCGTGCCTCTTTTGAGGATGATCAGTAAGGATGTTTTGTTAACCTTGTAGTGCTCTAGACGGAGGGAGTAGTACGCGATACGATGGCACATTGACTTAGGTCGAATACAAGTGCCCAAAATTATTGGAAGAGAGCAAAGTGTACAAACTAAATAATTAAAATTGAATTTCTCATTTTTTTTAAATGGAGGCAAAAGATTTGCCTCATCCACTGTAACACCCCAGATGTAACTTTCCCAATTTGTACTCCAACTCTTGCCGTTTCCGGCGTTAAGTTATATTTATTTTCTCGGGTTCGGGTTTTGTCTCCGCATGTTGTTGTCATTGTCATGCATCTCATATCATGTCATCATGTGCATTGCATTTGCATATGTGTTCATCTCATGCATTCGAGCATTTTCCCCGTTGTCCGTTTTGCATTCCGGCGCTTCGTTCTCCTCCGGTGGCCATTTCTAGCTTTCTTTCGTGTGTGGGGATTAAACACTTCCGGATTGGACCGAGACTTGCCAAGCAGCCTTGGTTTACTACCGGTAGGCCGCCTGTCAAGTTTTGTACCATTTGGGCTTCGTTTGATACTCCAACGGTTAACCAAGGGACCGAAAAGGCCTCGTGTATGTTGCAGCCCAACACCCCTCCAATTGGGCCCAAAACCCACCTAACTCTGCTCCATCATCTAGAGCGTTCGATCACGATCGCGTGGCCGAAAACCGCACCTCATTTGGACTCTCCTAGCTCCCTCTATGCCTATTTAAAGCTCCCCCCCCCCGATTTTTGGATCTCCTCCTACCTCCGAAACCCTAAAAATCATCTCCGCGCGCCGGACATTGTCCGCACCGCGCCGGACGTCGCCGCCGCCCACTCCCGCCGCGCCACGTGGCAACGCCACCGCCTCCACCACTGCGGCCCGCCAGGCCCAGGGAGGGCCCCCGCGAGCCCGCGCCGGCCGCCGCCCTCCTCCCACGTCGCGCCCGCGCCCGGCTCCTCTTCCCCGAGCGCCGCCCTTCGCCGGCCGGCGACGCCGCGCCCCACCGCTGGTGCCGTCCTCCGCACCGCCGCCCGAGCGGGCCGCCCGCTGCCGCGCGCCGGTCGCCGCCCCGCCGCCTCGGCTTCCGCACCGCCGCCTCCGCCCCGGCCCCGACCGGATCCGGCCGCCACCTCCTCTCGCCGGCCGGTGCCTCTTCATCCCGGCGAACTCCGGCGTGAACAGTACCTCGCCAGCCGTCCTCGAACCGCGTGCAAATCTCAAATCTGGAAATTCGGAGGTTGACTTTTCTCAAAAACCCTAGCTCATGTTGCATACTTTGACCTGCCGTAACTTTGCATCCGTAGCTCCGATTCATGCATATAGCATATCAAAATGTTCATCTCAGAGAGTACATCATTTCATTCCATTGCATCATTTTCATTTGAGTTCATCTTGATGCCCGAAATGCTGTTAGAAGAGGGCTACTTGAGTTAATTGTCAGATCTGCTACTTCGTTTAGCACTTATGTCATTTTTGCCATGATTATTGTGTGCATGATATGCCCGTGAGTTCTACATGTGTTTTGTTAAGAGTTTTGTCATCTTTCCAGAGGTGCAACCCATGTATTTTTAGGATGTGTGTGGTGACTTGTGCAAGCTTGCAAAGTGGTGCACTTGCTAAGTCCTGGAGCTGTTTATCTCATGACGCCATATGTTCTTGTTGTTTCCTAGTGATCAGTGCCTCTTTTGAGAATGATCAGTAAGGGAGTTTTGTTAATATTGTAGAGCTCTATCGATCCATGTCTTTGTTTGCAATTATGGAGCACCCTAGCTTGAGTCAATCGAGCTCTACTTTTGCTACTTTGTGAATCTGGGCAGATTGTCAACTTGTTTGCAATTTTGCCGATGTTGTTGAAGTTGATCCGTGCATGCTATGCTATTGTTCTTGCCATGTCCAGATTAAATTTTGTGCCTTCTTGATGGAGGTATGCTTGTATTGCCATCACTTGCACCTTAGTGAGTGCATCGAGCTCGTAAACATGCCTACTTGAGTTATATTTCAGCATGTGTCAGTTTTCACTAAGTCTGAAAACTGATTGTGTTTTTGCTATGTTCACATGCTTGCAATTGTATTTTCTGATCCCTTTTGGCTCAAGGTCACTAAGAGACTTTTGTTAAGCTCTTTGAGTAGCTCCATGCCATGCTTTACTTTTCCATGTTCAGGTCCTGTAGCATGTAGTTTTGTTGCTCCGAAGAGGGCTACCTGATCTGAAATTCCAGACAAGTGTTAATTTCACTAAGTCTGAGATATGTTTGCCATATGCATTTTTGCCATGCTTGTTTGAACCTGTTAATGGATGAATTGGCCGTAGCTCAGTGCTAGACTTTTGTTAAGCATCTTGTGTGCATCCCTGCCATGTATTTGTTGTCATGTTTGGGTGTTGTAGCATGTTCATTTCGTTGCATTTAGATGCCTACTTGCTGTAAAACACAGACCGGTGTCATTTGAATCGCTTGCCATTTCCAAACCGTAACTCCGATTCCGGCGTTCTTTATATCGTTTTCAAGCGATTTCATCTCATCTTTCCAGTGGCACACTTGGTTTTCCAAGTTGAGGCCAGGTTCATGAATTTCCTGTCATATCTTGCATTTTGCATCTCGCATAGCATATCATCTTTGCTTTGTGTTGTTTGAGTTTGCACGTGGTTGATTGTATCCTTGTTGCTTGTTTGTCTTTTTTGGGTAGAGCCGGGAGACGAGTTCACTAACGAGGAGCCCGTTGAGTTTGCTTTTGAGGATCCAGTCAACTCTGACAACTGTGCAGGCAAGATGATCATACCCTCGAAATCACTACTATCTTTGCTATGCTAGTTTGCTCGCTCTTTTGCTATGTCATTGCTACGATGCCTACCACTTGCTTGCAAGCCTCCCAAATTGCCATGTCAAACCTCTAACCCCTCCATTGTCCTAGCAAACCGTTGATTGGCTATGTTACCGCTTTGCTCAGCCCCTCTTATAGCGTTGCTAGTTGCAGGTGAAGATTGAAGGCCGTTCCTTGTTGGAAAATTTATTTTACTTGTTGGGATATCATTATATTATCTTGTTATCTTAATGCATCTATATACTTGGTAAAGGGTGGAAGGCTCGGCCTTTCTCCTAGTGTTTTGTTCCACTCTTGCCGCCCTAGTTTCCGTCATATCGGTGTTATGTTCCCGGATTTTGCGTTCCTTACACGGTTGGGTTATAATGGGAACCCCTTGATAGTTCGCCTTGATTAAAGCTTTTCCAGCAATGCCCAACCTTGGTTTTACCATTCGCCACCTAGCCCCTTTTTCCCTTGGGTTACCGGAGCCCAAGGGTCATCTTATTTTAACCCCCCCCGGGCCAGTGCTCCCTCTGAGTGTTGGTCCGAACCGGGCAGCCTGCGGGGCCACCTCGGGGAAACTCGAGGGTTGGTTTTACTCGTAGCTTGACCTATATGAGTGTGCCCAGAGAAAGAGATATGTGCAGCTCCTATCGGGATTTGTCGGCACATTCGGGCGGTGTTGCTGGTCTTGTTTTAACCTGTCGAAGTGTCTTGAGTTACCGAGATACCGAGTCTGATCGGAACGTCTTGGGAGGAGGTATATTCCTTCGTTGACCGTGAGAGCTTGTCATGAGCTAAGTTGGGACTCCCCTGCAGGGATTTGAACTTTTGAAAGCCGTGCCCATGGTTATGGGCAGATGGGAATTTGTTAATGTCCGGTTGTAGATAACTTGAACCTTAATTAATTAAAATGAATCAACTGAGTGTGTTACCGTGATGACCTCTTCTCGGCGGAGTCCGGGAAGCGGACACGGTGTTGGAGTAATGTTTGCGCAGGTTGCTCTCTAGTTTCTCGCTCGCGCTTTGCCTCCTCTTCTCGCTCTCTTCTGTGTATAAGTTAGCCACCATATTTGGACTCTCCTAGCTCCCTCTACCTCTATTTAAAGACCCCCTCCGTTTTCGGATCTCCTTCTTCCCCCGAAACCCTAAAAAAATCGCCCCGCCACCGACGGACATGTCCGCCGCCTGATCGGAAGCGTCCGCCACCGCGCCCCAGCCAACCGCCGCCTGCCACGTGTCGCCGCCGCCGCCGCCTCCCACCGCGCGGCCCGGGAGCCCGTGGCCAGCCCGCCCGCGCCCGCGCACGGGCTAGAGGAGCCGCCCGCGCCGCCTTCGTCTCCCCCGCGACCGGCCGCCACCCCGCCGCCCAAGTCCGCCGCGAGCTGCCCCGCTCCTCGTCGCCGGCGAAGACAAGCTCGACGCCGGCCGCCACGAGCCGCCCCGCATCGCCCGCCGCTCCGGCCCTCCTCTCCGGCGTTGACCACCGCCACCTCGCCGGACCTCGTCGCCTCCTCCCTCTCCAGCCGGCGAGCCTGCGCGCCGCTCCGGCCATCCCCGCGGTTCCGGCCACAGCGTCTGCCTCTTCCCGGCGCGGATCCGGCGAGATCCGCTGCCGCCTCGGATTCCGTGAAAACCCTAGATCTGAGAGAGGTTGTTTTTTTCACTAAGTCCCCGGATTTCCTAATCCATGTGCCCATGTTCATAGCATCGTATCTCCGCATCTGTAGCTCCGATTTGGGCATATAGCATATCAAAATGTTCATCTCAGAGAGTACATCATTTCATTCCATTGCATCATTTTCATTTGAGTTCATCTTGATGCCCGAAATGCTGTTAGAAGAGGGCTACTTGAGATAATTGTCAGATCTGCTACTCCATTTGCATATTTGTCATTTTTGCCATGATTATTGTGTGCATGATATGCCCATGAGCTCTACATATGTTTTGTTAAGGGTTTTATCATCTTTCCAGAGGTGCAACCCATGTATTTTTTCGATGTGTGTGGTGACTAGTGCAAGCTTGCAAAGTGAGGCACTTGATAATTCTGATTTCAGGGACTTAGCATTTCCACTAAGTCCTTAACCTGTTTATCTCATATGGCCATATGTTCATGTTGTTCCTAGTGATCCGTGCCTCGTTTGAGGATGACCAGTAAGGATGTTTTGTTAACCTTGTAATGCTCTATCCATCGATGTCTTTGTTTGCAATTATGGAGCAACCTAGCTTGAGTTAATCGAGCTCTACTTTTGCTACTTTGTGAATCTGGGCAGATTCTCAACTTGTTTGCAATTTTGCCGATGATGTTGTAGTTGATCCGTGCATGCTATGTTATTGTTCTTTCCATGTATAGCTTGCATTTTGTGTGTTCTTGATATATGTATGCTTAGTTGGTCATGACTTGCTTCGTAGTGAGCGCATCGAGATCGTAAACATGCCTACTTGAGTTATGTTTCAGTATGTGTCAGTTTTCACTAAGTCTGAAAACTGATTATGTTTTTGCCATGTTCACTTGCTAGACTTTTGTTAAGCATCTTGAATGCATCCCTGCCATGTATTTTGTTGTCATGTTTGAGTGCTGTAGCTTGTTCATCTCATTGCATTTAGATGGCTACTTGCTGTAAATCGCAGACCGGTGTCATATTTGAATCGCTTGCCATTTCCAAACCGTAACTCTGATTCCGGCGTTCTTGATATCGTTTTCAAGCGATTTCATCTCATCTTTACAGTGGAACACTTGGATTCCCAAGTTAAGGCCAGGTTCATGCATTTCCTGTCATATCTTGCATATGCATCCCGCATCGCATCCCGCATAGCATACCATCTTCGCATCATCTTGTTTGATCCTTGCACGTGGTTGATTGTGTCCTTGTTGCTTGTTTGTCTTGTTTGGGTAGATCCGGGAGACGAGTTCGCTATCGAGGAGCCCGTTGAGTTTGCTTTCGAGGATCCAGACAACTCTGATAACTGTGCAGGCAAGATGATCATACCCTCGAAATCACTACTATCTTTGCTATGCTAGATTGCTCGCTCTTTTGCTATGCCAATGCTACGATGCCTACCACCTGCTTTCAAGCCTCCCAAATTGCCATGTCAAACCTCTAACCCACCTTTTCCTAGCAAACCGTTTATTGGCTATGTTTCCGCTTTGCTCAGCCCCTCTTATAGTGTTGCTAGTTGCAGGTGAAGATTGGAGGTCGTTCCTTGTTGGAACATTTATTTACTTGTTGGGATATCATTATATTGCTATGTTGTCTTAATGCATCTATATACTTGGTAAAGGCTGGAAGGCTCGGCCTCTCGCCTAGTGTTTTGTTCCACTCTTGCCGCCCTAGTTTCCGTCATATCGGTGTTATGTTCCCGGATTTTGCGTTCCTTACGCGGTTGGGTTATAATGGGAACCCCTTGATATTTCGCCTTGATTAAAGCTTTTCCAGCAATGCCCAACCTTGGTTTTACCATTTGCCACCTAGCCTCTTTTTCCCTTGGGTTTCCGGAGCCCGAGGGTCATCTTATTTAACCCCCCCCCCCGGGCCAGTGCTCCTCTGAGTGTTGGTCCGAACCAGGCAGCCTGCGGGGCCACCTCGGGGAAACTCGGGGGTTGGTTTTACTCGTAGCTTGACCTATCTGAGTGTGCCCTGAGAACAAGATATGTGCAGCTCCTATCGGGATTTGTCGGCACATTCGGGCGGTGTTGCTAGTCTTGTTTTAACCTGTCGAAGTGTCTTGAAGAACCAAGGTACCGAGTCTGATCGGAATGTCTCGGGAGGAGGTCTATTCCTTCATTGACCGTGAGAGCTTCTCATGGGATAAGTTGGGACTCCCCTGCAGGGATTTGAACTTTCAAAAGCCGTGCCCGCGGTTATGGGCAGATGGGAATTTGTTAATGTCCGGTTGTAGATAACTTGAACCTTAACTTAATTAAAATGAATCAACTGAGTGTGTTACCGTGATGGCCTCTTTTCGGCGGAATCCGGGAAGTGGACACAGTGTTGGAGTAATGTTTGCGCAGGTTGCTCTCTAGTTTCTCGCTCGCACCTTGCCTCCTCTTCTCGCTCTCTTTTGCGAATAAGTTAGCCACCATATATGCTAGTCGCTTGCTGCAGCTCCACATATACTTTTACCTTGCCTTACCTTTAAGCTTAAATAGTCTTGATCGCGAGGGTGCGAGATTGCTGAGTCCCTGTGGCTCACAGATTACTATTACACCAGATGCAGGGCCTGATGATTCAGCTCCAGGTGACGCGCTCGAGCTCAAGTGGGAGTTCGACGAGGACTCTCAATGTTATTATGTTTCCTTTCCTGATGATCAGTAGTGGTGCCAAGTTGGGGGTGATTGGGACCATGTCGCATGTTGGGTTATCTTTTATTTTGGCCCCGTAGTCGGGCCATGAGTGTTTGGATGATGTAATGTTATTTATGTACTTGATTGACGTGGCGAGTGTAAGCCAACTATGTTATCCCTTTTATTATCTATATTACATGGGATGTTTGTGATGATTGCCTGACTTGCGACATATGCCTTCAATGCGATTATGTCTCTAAGTCGTGCCTCGACACGTGGGAGCTATAGTCGCATCGAGGGTGTGACAGCCATGTACCTCTCCGAAGAAAACCGAACATGTACCACTACGTCCGGAGATATCGGATCCGTCAAGTTCCACTACCGCCGTGAACAACTACCATCGCCGAGATCACGAGAACCTCTACTTCCTCCTCAAAACATGAACGACTACCCTCGACCCCAAGTGACTCAGATTCGTCAAGTCCTTCTACGAAAACCTGTACCACTACCGTCGCGAGTACCTCTACCGTCGTCGTGTACCCCCTACTTCCACCACGTCCCGAGAACATATACTTCCTCTACTTGGCACCGAACGAGAACCGTTCCGTTTGCATGCTTTGAAGGTATAACCTCGAGACGACGCCCGTGAACGAATGAATTCATGTTGTATGAGATGCACCCTTGTTTTTCCTCGAGTGTGAACTATCGGTGCACATTGCCCCTCTTTTGCCTGCCACCGACATGTGGGAACTCGGTATCCGAGATCACCCCACCATTCTTGCATGACACGCTCCCGTCACTTTCGTTGCACCGATGTCTCAATCGAGTTCCCGGAAACGGAACGTTGCCGTGGCACCGTTTCCGTTATCGTCGCTGTGGCACCCTTTCTTTCCGCCACGATGACAAATGCCTCATATCTTTTCATGTCAACATTTTCTTAAAATTGCATAAACTTGTTCATGTCATCCGCATCATGATAACAACAATTAAAATGTTTAAATTGTTGTTGCACCAAATTGATAAATGCATATGGGGATTTACCGGATTCGTTATTTGTTATGTCCGACCCCATTTAAATTGTTTGGATGGTGTAGTTTTGTTATGTTTCACCTCTTACCATGTTTAACAACATTTGACATGTTTATGTGATGGTTGTTTACTATGTTGTTTGCTCTTTTCCGGTGTTGTTTTTTCGGGTTGGTTCCGGTAATGTTGCGTGTGTGAGGATCTGTTGGCTACGTCCGTTTGTATTCTTCATGGACTAGTTCTTCTTCCTTGCGGGATCTCAGGCAAGATGACCATACCCTCGAAATCACTTCTGTCTTTGCTTGCTAGTTGCTCGCTCTTTTGCTATGCCTATGCTGCGATACCTACCACATGCTTATCATGCCTCCCATATTGTTGAACCAAGCCTCTAACCCACCTTGTCCTAGCAAAACGTTGTTTGGCTATGTTACCGCTTTGCTCAGCCCCTCTTATAGCGCTGTTAGTTGCAGGTGAAGATTGAAGCTTGTTCCATGTTTGTAACATGGATATTCTTGTTGGGATATCACAATATCTCTTATTTAATTAATGCATCTATATACTTGGTAAAGGGTGGAAGGCTCGGCCTTATGCCTGGTGTTTTGTTCCACTCTTGCCGCCCTCGTTTCCGTCATATCGGTGTTATGTTCCTAGATTTTGCGTTCCTTACGTGGTTGGGTTATAATGGGAACCCCTTGACAGTTCGCCTTGAATAAAACACCTCCAGCAAGGCCCAACATTGGTTTTACCATTCGCCACCTAGCCTCTTTTTCCCTTGGGTTCTGCAGACGCAAGGGTCATCTTTATTTTAAACCCCCCCCCCAGGCCAGTGTTCCTCTGAGTGTTGGTCCAAAACGGGCAGCCTGCGGGGCCACCTTGGGGCAACTCGAGGGTTGGTTTTACTCGTAGCTTGACATATCCGGTGTGCCCTGAGAACGATATATGCGCAGCTCCTATCGGGATTTGTCGGCGCATCGGGCGGCTTTGCTGGTCTTGTTTTACCATTGTCAAAATGTCTTGTAACCGGGATTCCGAGTCTGATCGGGTCTTCCCACTAGAAGGAATATCCTTCGTTGACCGTGAGAGCTTGTGATGGGCTAAGTTGGGACACTCCTGCAGGGATTGAACTTTCGAAAGCCGTTCCCGCGGTTATGGGCAGATGGGAATTTGTTAATGTCCGGTTGTAGAAAACCTGAAGTTGACCTTAATTAAAACACATCAACCGCATGTGTTACCGTGATGGTCTCTTCTCGGCGGGGTCCGGGAAGTGAACACAGTGTTGGAGTTATGCTTGACGTAGGTTGTTCTAGGATCACTTCTTGATCATAGTTTCTCAATCGTGCTTTGCCTTCTCTTCTCGCTCTCATTTGCGTATGTTAGCCACCATATATGCTAGTCGCTTGCTGCAGCTCCACCTCATACCTTTACCTTACCTATAAGCTTATATAGTCTTGATCGCGAGGGTGTGAGATTGCTGAGTCCCTGTGGCTCACAGATACTTCCAAAACCAGCTTGCAGGTGCCGATGAGACCATGCAGGTGACGCAACCAAGCTCAAGGAGGAGCTCGATGAAGATCTCATTCTTTGTGTTGTTCCGTTTCTAGTTGATCAGTAGTGGAGCCCAGTCGGGACGATCGGGGATCTGTGTAGCATTTGGGGTAGTCTTCTTTTATTTTTGGGTTCCGTAGTCGGACCTTGATTGTATCTGGTTGATGTAATGCTTTATTCATGTAATTGTGTGAAGTGGCGATTGTAAGCCAACTATGTGTCTAAGTCGTGCTTTGACACGTAGGAGATATAGCCGCATCGAGGGCTCAAACAACTCCTACTTATGTATTACATGGGTTGTGTGAAGATTACCTCACTTGCGACATTGCTTTCAATGCGGTTATGCCTCTAAGTCGTGCTTTGACACGTAGGAGATATAGCCGCATCGAGGGCGTTACACTCTATTCCTACCCGGTTACACTGACACGTGGGTCCCACTGGTCAGGTTTGACCAGGGGCAGCCCAGTTGACCTGCTGACCGCAGGCTTTTGTCATGCTGACGCAATAAGCTATTTTCTAGATTTAATTTAATTCAGAAAATCTAGAAAATTGCCTAAACTTCTAAAAATCATAGAGAATCAACCGTAACTCCAAATGAAATAATTTATATATGAAAAATTATCAGAAAAATCCAATCTATCCATCTACACCATTTTCATGCATGTTAGAATAACTTAAGGCCACTATTTAGGACAAATCAAATGAATGGCCTTTAAATAACCACATGTGGAGTTTGAATTTGAACTTTGGGTTCAAATCAACTTCATTTAATTGTGTTGCTAGTTGCATTAGCTCAATCAACAACATATTGCCATGTCATTATCATGCATCATGTTGTGCATTGCATTGATTGTGTTCCTTCTCTGTTGCCGGTGGTTGTCCCCTCTCGATAGACGTGGTACCGATGCTGTGATCATTGACACTGATGAAGACCCAATGATATCTTCAGAAGTGCCAGGCAAGCAAAACCCCCTTGTTCATTCCGATACAATCCCACTCTCTCGCTCCTGCTCTCTTTTACTGCATTAGGACAACAGTGATTCAACTGTTACATGCTGCGGTAGTTGAAACCCTTTCCTCTGCATGACCTGTCATTGCCACAGTAAATAGATGAAACCAACTAGCATGAGTAGGAGTTGTTTGAGCCCTGATGTGCCTACTCATTCATGCTTGTTTGTGATGCCTGCTACTGCTTAGAGTTGAGTCAAGTCCGATTCATCGGGAATGAGTTGGAATGGTGATGAACATGTCCTACTGTGTGTGAGCTAAGTGTGTGAACACGATTTGGTACAGGTAGCGGTGGGAGGCCATGTAGGAGTACATGGTGGGTTGTCTCATTGCAGCCGTCCTCAGGAACTGAGTTCTGTGTTTGTGATCCATGAACAGTTACTACCACACATTGGGCTCTGGGCGCTCCAAGCTCTCTCGACTTATTAATCAACTCGATCTCTGTCTAGGAGTTGCAACTAGTTTCTGGTGTTTGTAGGTAGTGTTAGTAGTCTACCAAGTGGCACCCAGTACAGGTGGGCTTGGGACAGACTAGGCACAGTGGCCCAGTGTACCAAGTGGCACTCGGATGGTGGGCTTGGGAACGCTGTACACATCGTTTGGGGCCATGAGCGACACCCCGGCCGGATCTCCTTGCGGATGGAACCCGAATAGGCGATCAACCTGGACTAGATACTTGTTGGTTAGTCAGGTCGTGGCCGACTCCCTCGCCCGGCTTCCGCTTGAATGTTGCCAAGGTACATGACGTGTACAGGGCGATAAGTGGCAAGAGCGTGTGTGAAGAAGTACACCCCTGCAGGGTTATCATTATCTATTCGAATAGCCGGATTCCTCGGATATGGAAACTTGGACCCCTTGCATAGTTCATAGACAAGTGAAAGTGGATACTCTAAAATGCGCAAGATAAGTGTGAGTGCTATGGATGGCATTCTCGTAGGGAGACGGGAGCGGATCCATAGTGGTGTATTGGTATGGTGAATAGGTGGACTCGTGTGCGCCACCTCAAAGAGTTACTTGCAGTCGTAGTTCAGGTTAGCCACTGAGTCAAAGCTGGCTTGCTGCAGTCAAACTCCACCACCCCTTTATTGATACTGATGCATATGTAGATAGTTCTAATGTAAGTCTTGCTGGGTACATTTGTACTCATGTTTGATTATTCTATGTTTTGCAGAGAGACATCAGTCTCGCTGGTAGTGCCATGTGGACTACGACGTTTAGCTTGTTACCTCAGCTACGATCTTGTGCCCTCGGCAAGATCTAGTAGATAGTCAGGCTTCTCAGCCTTTTTCATTTGTAGATGTCTGTACTCAGACATGTTAAGCTTCCACATGTGCTTTGACTTGTATGCTCTGAATGTTGGGTCATGAGACCCATGTTTGTAATGTCTCGCTCCTCGGAGCCTAATGAATAAATACTTGAGTCGTAGAGTTATGTTGTGGTGCCATGTTGTATCTACACATATCGAGCATATTGTGTGTATGATTGAAATGCTTGGTATGTGTGGGATCCGGCAACCTAGTTGTTTATCCTTGGTAGCCTCTCTTATGGGGAAATGTAGTCTTGTGCTTCCATGAGCCATAGTAGTCCGCTACAGCCCGGTTCACCGGAGTCCTGCTAGCCCAGCACTACTGCTCCGGATCACTTGACTGGCCGGCGTGTGATTCACTTCGTTCCTGTGTTTGTCCCTTCGGGGAAATGTCACGTGGTGACATCCGGAGTCCTGCCTAGCCTGCTACAGCCCGGGTTCCCGGAGTCCTGCTAGCCCAGTGCTACAGCCCGGATTCACACACTGCTGACTGACATGCTCGATGTTGATTCATGTATGCCTGTCCCCATAAGTTAGTGCCACTTTTGTTTCACGACTAGTCATGTCGGCCCGGGTTCTCTGTCATATGGATGCTAGCGACACTATCATATACATGAGCCAAAAGGCGCAAACGGTCCTGGGCCATGGTAAGGCGACACCCTTGGGAATACCGTGCGTGAGGCCGCAAAGTGATATGAGGTGTTACCAGCTAGATTGATGTGACTTGGAATCGGGGTCCTGACACGGTCCCCTGGGAACACCTGTCATGTCAGAAGGTTCCCATGCAAAGATGTCCCAGTTCTCATAGAGGAACTGGATGAACGCTTCTTCCTATTTAAAGTCGCGTTTTGTTGAAATGTGAGTCGGAGCAGCATTGGGATCCGTTGGATGAATATGAATCGGCTTTGTTTCACTAGTCGACTGGAATGCTGAATTAGTGGCAGGCTTCTTAGCTCGCAACAAATCACTCGGATCTGCATTTTTTGGATACTCCTGCAACTCCACTACCGCCATCTGTGCATCGGCGATCTTTGAGCCCTTCTGGAAGCACTCTTCTGCCTTCTTTCGACCGCCAGTGATAGTGATCACCCCTTTAGGGCCAGGCATCTTCAATTTGAGGTACACGTAACATGGTCGAGCCATAAAACGTGCATAAGCTGGCCTGCCTA
Organism: Triticum urartu; assembly: GCF_056163025.1. Classification (NCBI taxonomy): domain Eukaryota; kingdom Viridiplantae; phylum Streptophyta; class Magnoliopsida; order Poales; family Poaceae; genus Triticum; species Triticum urartu. The sequence continues at coordinate 342,309,860 of NC_141876.1, read as the reverse complement.
GAATAGCGTGATAAGCACTCTGGAAATCCACAACTTCAAATGTCAACTTTTCTTTGAGGAAGTTCTTGAAATCACCGATCACTACATCGAGAGCGATCTGGCCGAGAGACACAGCCTTCTTGCCAGGAATGACTCAATGGAAACTCATATTACTTTCGCTGAGTCTGGACATCGGAATGCCCATTCCTTTCAACGTCTCTGCATATAGTATATTCAGACCACTGCCACCATCCATCAGAACCTCAGTCAATCGAGTGCCTTCGACTACTGGGTCGACCACCAGCGCTTGCCTCCCAGGGGTGGCTATGTGCGCTGGGTGATCGGACTGGTCGAATGTAATGGCAGTCTGAGACCACTTAAAATAACTGTGTGTCACCGGAGCGACCATGTTCACTTCTCTGTTGATGACTTTCAGCCGACTCTTACTCTCAACGTCAGCAAAAATCATCAGAGTGGAATTGACGTGGGGGTAACCATCATCGTCCCCCTCCTCATCCTCAACTTTGTCTGCTTCCTTCTCCTTTTCCTTGGGCTGTTTCTCTCGGAATTGCTGGATTAGGAGTCGACACTGTCGAGTGGTATGCTTTGGGTAAATGAAATTACCCTCTTCATCTTTCTTGGTCTGAATGTGGCATGGTAAATCCAACACATCATTTCCATCTTGATCTTTTACTTTCTTGGGGTTCCATGGTCCTTTGGGTTTCCCATTGAACTTCCCTTGAGTTGCGTCCAAGGCTTCTCCAGGAGCAGCTGGCTCGGCTTTGCGCTTTTGCTTCCTTCTGGAGTTCCCCCTCCAGTTTCGTGGGCGACTGTTTTGTGCTTGCCACTCCGGAGTCGGTCTTCTTCTTCACCATTGGTGTACATGGTGGCAATCTCCATCATCCGAGTCAGAGTCAAATCTCCTGTTCGACCGAATTTTAGATTCAACTCCCGATACTTAACGCCTTCTTTGAAGGCACAAATTGCTTGGTGATCTGACACATTCTCCACTCTGTGGTGCAACGTGATCCATCTCTGCATATAATCTCTCAAAGTTTCATTCGATTTCTGAATGCAACACTATAGTTCTGTCAACCCTGCTGGCCGCTTGCAAGTACCTTCAAATGTTCTGACAAATACTCGAGCAAGATCTTCCCAAGTATAAATACTACCAGGAGCTAACTGATTCAGCCACGCCCTGGCCGAGCCCTCTAGCATCAAAGGAAGGTGCTTCATGGCCACTTCATCGTTGTCGCCACCGATCTGTACAGCCACTCGGTAATCCTCAAGCCAAGTGTCAGGCTTGGACTCACCAGTGAACTTATTGACTCCAGTCGCCAACCTGAAGTTGGGAGGAATCATTGCGGCCCTGATGGCTCTGCTGAAGCACTCTGGGCCTGAGACGTGCACTCTGCTGCTGGTTGGAAAATCTCTGTCGGGGCCTTCTCTGTGAGCTCTGTTTCTGTCGACCAGACCATGAATGAGAATAGATCTCGCATCAAAGCCTGGTTCCCTGGGTCTACTGGAATCCTTCGCCCACCACTGTGAGGGCGTCTATCATCCTGATGCCGAGGCACGTATGATCCACTCCTTGGGGGAGGCGTGGTCACTCGACGACGATCATCATGATCGAGCCAGTGATCATACTGCTCATGGTCTCTATACTGATCTCGTCGGTCTCCATGTCCCTCATGCCTCGGGGGCGATCTTGGGCTGTGAGCCGACTGGACTGTGTCTGCAACCACGGATCTACTATGAATTCTATTCCGCGACTGAGATACTACTGTATTCTGCTCTCCCGCGGCTCGGAGCAAGGCCCAGATCTACACCAAACCTCGCCCAGCTTCTGACTGGGAATGTTGAATTGACTCCGCTATTCGGGCGGCAGCTGCGAGATTCTGGATTGGAGTTCGGTATACCTGAGTCGGAGGTGGAAAAAGTTGACGTCGACTGGATTCGGGAGCACGCTGCCGAGCACGCTCGTCCAGTGCACGCTGGAGGTTATCCAGTCGAGTGTGCTCAGCCAAGTTGGCCAAGCGCGCCTCCTCCAAGGCCTGGGCCTCAGGGGTTTCTCCTACGATGGGAGTGTGAAGTGCATCCATGTTCCGGCGGTGAAGTTCCTCCCTCCTCTGCGAAGAGAGGGGTTCGGATCGGTACTCTTCGTGGACGCGCAACGGATCACCGCCACCACCGCCCCCGTCCTCGCGGGTGAAGCCAGGAGGGCTACGTGCTCCATTGACCATCAAAACTTCCGCCGCGGGGTCGCTGCTATCGCACTCGGATGCAGTCTCTATGGAGCCAGTCGACAGGTCGAACATGCCGTAGAGAGTTTCGTCGGGCTCGATTGCCGCGACCAGGGGGTGGCCGATTGGCGAGCCACCGCGTGCCTCACCCACCGCTGAAGCCTTGACCGACCGGAACGTTTGCCCCGATGGGCTACGGGGAGGGATGTCGGCACGTGAGCCGACCGATACAGAGTCGACGGCTGCCATAGGAGGACGCCACGGACGCACGCGCGAAAGTGCGTTGCCCCGCGGGCGGGGAGCGCCTCGACGTCGAGTGGCGCTTCCTAGAGCCAAGCAGAGTCGCCGATGATGAATACGAGCGCACCGAGACGGATCTCGTGGCCCTTGGCCAAACCTCCGCCTGAAACCATGTTGATGGGGATCGGAAAAATCACAACTTCTCCAACAAGTCGCTAAGACACCTGCCCCACGGTGGGCGCCAACTATCGTGGTTCTAAGTCTGACAGTAGAATGGGGGTAGGAATGTAGAGGTAAGATCCTAACTATGGAGGAGTTGTACACGCGAGTTTTACGAGTTCAGGCCCTTCTCGGAGGAAGTAACAGCCCTACGTCTCGGAGCCCGGAGGCGGTCGACTGGATTATATGTGTGTGTGTTACAGAGGGTGTGAACCCTTGTCCCTGAGGAGGGGGGTGGCTTATATAGTGTTCGCCAGACCCCTCCCGCCCTCAGCTACAAAGGGTTTAAGGTACATAAATATGGGGGACGTTACTGGTAACGCCTGCAATAAAGATACATAATGACCCTTAAATCTATGACTTAATTCCCGAGCATTTGCAGAGTGGAGTGACTCTAGATCTTCTGGTAGTCGAGTGATCGGCCATACGGTCGAGTGTCTTTGAGACTGTCGAGTGGGACATGGCTTCATGGTCGAGTGGATGATGATTTTTCTTTGAACGCTTCTGGTTCTTTTAGAGATGTCCTTGGGGAGGGTATCTTGGACAGATCCATGACCCTACCCTGGGTACATAGCTTCATCAATGCCTCTTTAAACCGGACATGCATCATACTTGATTGTGCATCATGCCATGTTTATGCTTCTTGGTTTACCATGTTGTTTTCTCCTTTCCGGTGTTGATTCTTCTTGTTAGTTCCGGTAACGTTGCATTTGTGAGGATCCGTTTGACTACGTTCGTTTGTCTTCTTCATGGACTCGTTCTTCTTCCTAGTGGGATTTCAGGCAAGATGACCATTACCCTCGATATCACTTCTATCTTTGATTGCTAGTTGTTCGCTCTATCGCTATGTCGTGCTACCTACCAACTGTTTATCATGCCTCCCATATTGCCATGTCAAGCCTCTAACCCACCTTCCTAGCAAACCGTTGTTTGGATATGTTACCGCTTTTGCTCAGCCCCTCTTATAGCGTTGTTAGTTGCAGGTGAAGTTGAAGATTGCTCCATGTTGGAACATGATTATGTTGGGATATCACAATATCTCATATTTTAATTAATGCATCTATATACTTGGTGAAGGGTGGAAGGCTCGGCCTTATGCCTGGTGTTTTGTTCCACTCTTTCCACCTTAGTTTCCGTCATACCGGTGTTATTTTCCTTGATTTTGTGTTCCTAATGCGGTTGGGGTTATGGGACCCCCTTGACAGTTCACCTTGAATAAAACTCCTCTAGCAAGGTCCAACCTTGGTTTTACATTTGCCTAACAACCTATAACTTTTCCCTTGGGAGTAATTAACCCGAGGGTCAACTTTATTTTAATCCCCCCCGGGCCAGTGCTTCTCTAAGTGTTGGTCCAAACCGAGTAGATTGCGGGGCCACCTCGGGAAAACTTGAAGGCTGGTTTTATTCATAGGATGTCTCATCCGGTGTGCCCTGAGAACGAGATATGTGCAGCTCATATTGGGATTTGTCGGCACATTCTAGCGGTCTTGCTGGTCTTGTTTTACCATTGTCGAAATGTCTTGTAACCGGGATTCCGAGTCTGATCTGGTTGTTCCGGGAGAAGTAATAGCCTTCGTTGATCGTGAGAGCTTGTGATGGGCTAAGTTGGGACACCCCTGCAGGGTATCAACTTTTGAGAGCCATGCCCGCGGTTATGTGGTAGATGGGAATTTGTTAATATCTGGTTGTAGAGAACTTGACACTTGACTTAATTAAATTGAATCAGCTGCGTGTGTAGCTGTGATGGTCTCTTTTCGGCGGAGTCCAGGAAGTGGACATGGTTTGTGTTATGTTTGAACGTAAGTAGTTTCAGGATCATTTCTTGATCACCTCTAGCTTCATGACCGTTGCGTAGCTTCTCATCTTACTCTTATTTGCGTATGTTAGCCACCATATTTTCTTAGGGCTAGCTGCAGCTCCACCTCACCACCTTATCCTACCCATAAGCTTAAATAGTCTTGATCTCGCAGGTGTGAGATTGCTGAGTCCTTGTGACTCACGGATACTTCCAAACAGTTGCAGGTGCCGATGATACCAGTGCAAGTGATGCTACCGAACTCAAGTGGGAGTTCGACGAGGACCTTGATCGTTACTATGTTTCGTTTCCTAATGATCAGTAGTGGAGCCCAGTTGGGACGATCGGGGATCTAGCATTTGGGGTTGTCTTCTTTTATTTTGGTTCGGTAGTCGGACCTTGATTGTACTCTGGATGATGTATGTTTACCTTGTTATTTGTGTGAAGTGGTGATTGTGAGCCAACTCTTTATCCCTTTCTTATTCAGTACATGGGATTGTGTGAAGATTACCCCTCTTGTGACAAAACCACCATGCGGTTATGCCTCTAAGTCGTGCCTCGACACATGGGAGATATAGCCGCATCGTGGGCGTTACAATGCCTAAGCCGTCAAGAAGAAGGTTCGAAAGCAGGCTTGGAGAGGTAGCGATTCATTGCCGAAGAGATTAAGAAGCTTGAGGCAGCAGGTTTGGTCAGAGGAGTACTACATCCAACATGGTTACCAACCCAGTGGTTGTATGCAAGGCTAACGAAAAAATGTAGGATCTGCATAGATTTCACAGATCTCGACAAGACTTGCCCAAAGGAACCATTTCCCTTGCCACACATTGACCAGACTGTGGACTCCACTCTAGGTTGTGATTTGTTCTCCTTCCTGGATGCGTACTATGGATATCATCAGATCTTCATATCCAAGGAAGACGAAGAGAAGACCTCATTCATCACCCCGTGTGGTACGTACTGCTTTGTGCGCATGCCTTTCGGGTTAAAGAGTGTCGGGTCCACTTTTGCAAGGGCAGTCCAGATTGATTTTGAACCATAGTTGCACAGAAACATTGAGGCTTATATGGATGATATTGTGGTCAAGACCAAGGACAGATCTACCCTCATCCAGGACTTGGAGGAGACATTTGCTAATCTGTGCAAGATCAACTTGAAGCTAAACCTGGAAAAGTGTGTGTTTGGCGTTCCCTCTGGCAATCTACTTGGGTTCTTCGTGTCCCATCACGGGATCAAGGGCAACCCCGATAAGATCAAAGCTATCGAGCAGATCAAGGCACCCAGGACAGTTAAAGATGTGAGGCGTCTGACACGGTGCGTTGCCGCACTTAGCAGATTCATCTCCAAGTCTGCCGAGCGCGCCTTGTCGTTCTTCAAAATTTTGAAGAAGGCAGAATGGGCCCCAGAAGCAGACACGACATTGCAGGATTTGAAGGCCTACTTATCCTCTGTGCTATTATATTTAGCGACAACTAATCAAGTGGTCAGTGCAGCCCTAGTGGCACAGCGGGAAGTAGAGGGATCAGAGAGTGAGCAAAACCAGGCAGTACTAGATGAGGATCAGGACAAAGAGGAGCACGGCAGCAGGGACAACCCCAACGACACGACAAGGAAGAAAGTGGTGCAGCGCCCGGTGTACTTCGTCAGCTCCCTATTACAGGGGGCTAGATCGAGGTACTCTGGTGTGCAAAAGTTGATTTTTGGTCTCATCATGGCGTCAAGGAAAATGCACCACTACTTCCAAGCCCATGAGATCACGGTTGTCATTCGCTTTCCGTTGCAAAGGATACTCCTAAACCATGAGGTTACCGGCAGGATAGTGGAGTGAGCTTTGCAGTTATCCAGCTTTGGCCTGAAATTTGAGAGCACATCAACAATTCAGAGTAGGGCATTGGCATAGTTTATTGCAGAATGGACGCCAACCCCTAATAAAGAAGTGCTGGAAACGGTTATTCTTGGCAAGGAAGCGCCCCAAGAATGGATTATGTATTTCGATGGTGCATTCTCCCTTCAAGGTGCAGGGCTGGCATGCTTCTTGTTGCTCCCACGAGAGAGCACCTGAAGTACGTCATCCAGATGCATTTTCCCCGGGAGGAGGCAACCAACAATACAATAGAGTATGAAGGGCTCCTTGCCGGGCTCAAGATTGCCACAGAATTGGGAACTAAGAAACTGATCGTTCAAGGAGATTCACAACTTGTGGTGAGACAAGTCAACAAGGATTATCAAAGTCCATTAATGGAGGCATACGTTGAGGAAGTGAGAAGATTGGAGGAGTGCTTTGACAGATTGCAAACAGAGCACGTACCCCGTGTGGAAAACAGCATAGCTGATCATCTGTCAAAGTGTGTTGCGCAAAAACTTCTTGTGGAACCAGGAACTTTTGTTCTCCATCTTACTCATCCCTCCATATCCCCAAAAACAATGGCCCGAAAGAGAAGGATATTGGACTCCGGAAAACCTCTCCTGGTAGAGCCTCCCGGAGCTCCTGGCAGGGACCTTGCCGGAAACAACTCCTCATCGGTTGCCGAGTTGCGCCCTCCCGCCGAGCCACTGGTCCCCATGGTCGAGGAATGTGCTCCCGCAGATGAGGAGGTGCCGCTATTCCTTGTTGCCGAGCCCCAATGAGGGAGTCCTGGATTAGGGGGTCTTCGGACAGCCGGACTGTTGGACTATGAAGACACAAGATTGAAGACTTTGTCCCGTGTCCGGATGGGACTCTACTTGGCGTGGAAGGCAAGCTAGGCAATACGGATATGTATATCTCCTCCTTTGTAACCGACCTTGTGTAACCCTAGCCCCCTCCGGTGTCTATATAAACCGGAGGGTTTTAGTCCCTAGGACAACATACAATCATACCATAGGCTAGCTTCTAGGGTTTAGCCTCTCTGATCTCGCGGTAGATCAACTCTTGTACTACTCATATTATCAAGAATAAATCAAGCAGGACGTAGGGTTTTACCTCCATCAAGAGGGCCCGAACCTGGGTAAAACATCGTGTCCCTTGCCTCCTGTTACCATCCGCCTTAAACGCATAGTTCGGGACCCCCTACCCGAGATCCGCCGGTTTTGACACCGACATTGGTGCTTTCATTGAGAGTTCCTCTGTGTCGTCGCTGTTAGGCTTGATGGCTCCTTCGATCATCGATAGCGATGCAGTCCAGGGTGAGACTTTTCTGCCTGGACAGATCTTTGTATTCGGCGGCTTCGCACAGCGGGCCAACTTGCTTGGCCATCTGGAGCGGATCGAGAGTTACGCCCCTGGCCACCAGGTCAGGTTTGGAAGCCTAAACTACACTGCCGATATCCGCGGAGACTTGATCTTCGACGGATTCGAGCCCCTGCCTAGTGCGCCACACGTTCACGATGAGCATGATTTAGCTCTGCCATCGGACAGTGTTCAGGAGATCGCGCCGGCAACCGCTCCAACCCTCAATTCGGAGCCAGTTGCGCCATCCATGGACGGGTGGATAGACCCCGCCACGGAGGCCACACTCTCATTGGTGATCGAGCCGAGTATCGACCTTACCCTTCACGGTAGCCATGACGCCGAACTACCGGATTCTTCCCCGGCCACGGACTCCGAACCGCCTGCACCCGTGCCTATCGAATCCGATTGGGCGCCGATCATGGAGTTTACCTCCGCGGATATTTTTCAGCACTCCCCTTCAGCGATATACTGAACTCGTTAAGGTCTCTCTCCTTGTCAGGAAAGTCCTGGCCGAACTATGTCTGGCAGGATTGGGATGTGGATGACAAAGAAATTCACCGCCCACCCACCACCCACTTAGTAGCCACTGTCGACGACTTAACCGACATGCTCGACTTTGACTCCGAAGACATCGACGGTATGGACGACGATGCGGGAGACGAAGAGGAACCACTGCCAATAGGGCACTGGACAGCCACCTCGTCATATGACATATATATGGTGGACACACCCAAAGAAGGAAATGGCGATGGGACAACGGAGGATGACCCCTCCAAGAAGCAACCCAAGCGCCGACGTCAGCGGCGCCGCTCTAAGTCTCACCAAAGCAAAAGTGGTGACACCGACACAGGAGATAATAGCACTCCGGACAGTGCCGAAGACGACAACAATCCCCTCCAGCAAGATTTAGGGCAGGAGGATGGAGAAGCCAGCCCTCCCGAGAGAGCGGTAGATGGAGAGGCGGAGGATGATAATTACATGCCTCCCTCTAAAGATGAGGCAAGCCTCGATGATGACGAATTCGTCGTGCCTGAGGATCCCGTCGAACAAGAACGCTTCAAGCACTGGCTTATACCCACGGCAAATAGCCTTAAGAAAAAGCAACAACGGCTTCAAGCTGATCAAGATTTGCTAGCCGACAGATGGACCAAAGTCCTTGCGGCCGAGGAATATAAACTCGAACGCCCCTCCAAGAGTTACCCAAAGCGTAGGTTGCTACCCCGACTTGAGGAGGAAGCATTCAAACCTACATCTCCAGCATATGGTGCGGCTGACCGGCCACCTTGTGGCCGCGACAAAGAGGCATTTTAGCCAAAAACTCAGCCCACACCCCGACGCCACTCAAATAAAAATGACAAGGCACAGGGAAAAACACTAGACCTATGAGACGTATTGGAGCACAAAGAAAAACATGCAAGATCGATCTACGAATCACGAGGGCGCGCCACTATGCGAGACGATAACCATCACATCGGATACAGTAAAAGTAAGTCCGGCCGGGCCGAACACAGCGGACAATACTCATTTGAGCCGCGTCGCGATATAGCCCAGTACAGAGGCGCCGCACACCCCCTATGCTTCACAGATGAAGTAATGGATCTTCAAATCCCAGAGGGTTTCAAACACGTAAATACAGAATAATACGACGGCACAACAGATCCTGCGGTATGGATCGAGGACTTCCTCCTGCACATCCACATGGCCCGCGGTGACGATCTACACGCCATCAAATACCTCCCACTTAAACTCAAAGGACCAGCTCGGCATTGGCTCAACAGCCTGCCAGCAGAATCCATTGGCTGTTGGGAAGATCTGGAAGCCGCATTCCTTGACAACTTCCAAGGCACTTATGTGCGACCACCAGATGCCGATGACTTGAGCCACATAATTCAGCAGCCAGAGGAATCGGCCAGGCAATTCTGGACACGGTTCCTAACAAAGAAAAATCAAATCGTCGATTGTCCAGATGTAGAGGCCCTAGCAGCTTTTAAGCACAACAATCGCGACGAGTGGCTTGCTCGGCACCTTGGCCAGGAAAAGCCGAAATCTATGGCAGCCCTCACGACACTTATGACCCGCTTTTGCGCGGGAGAAGACAGCTGGCTGGCTCGCAGCAATAATATATCAAAGAACCATGATACTTCGGATACCAAGGATGGTAATGGCAGGTCACGGCACAACAAACACAAGCGCCGCATTAACAGCGACAATACCGAGGATACGGCAGTCAATGCTGGATTCAGAGGCTCTAAACCCGGTCAGCAGAAAAAGCCATTCAAAAGAAGGACTCCGGGCCCGTCTAGTTTGGACCGTATACTTGACCGCTCGTGTCAAATACACGGCACCCCCGACAAGCCAGCCAACCACACCAACAGGGATTGTTGGGTGTTCAAGCAGGCCGGGAAGTTAAATGCCAAAAACAACGATAAGGGGTCACATAGCGATGACGAGGAGGAGCCCCAGCAGCCGAACACCGGAGGACAGAAGAGGTTCCCCCACAAGTGTGGACGGTGAACAAGATATACGCAACCCACATCCCCAAGAGAGAGCGGAAGCGTGCACCAAGGGACGTATATGCGTTGGAGCCAGCCGCCCCAAAGTTCAACCCATGGTCCTCTTGTCCGATCACCTTCGATCGTAGGGACCACCCCACTAGTATCCGTCATGGCGGATTCGCCGCACTGGTCCTAGACCCAATCATTGACAGATTTCACCTCACTCGAGTCCTTATGGATGGCAGCAGCAGCCTGAACCTGCTTTATCAGGACAAAATGTGCAAAATGGGTATAGACCCCTCAAGGATCAAACCCACAAAAACGACCTTCAAAGGCGTCATACCAGGTGTAGAGGCCCATTGCACAGGCTCAGTCACACTGGAAGTGGTCTTCGGATCCCCGGATAACTTCCGAAGGGAGGAGTTAATCTTCGATATAGTCCCGTTCCGCAGTGGCTATCATGCACTGCTCGGGCGAACCGCATTTGCAAGATTCAATGCGGTACCACATTATGCATATCTCAAGCTCAAGATGCCAGGACCTCGGGGGTCATCACAGTTAATGGAAACACAGAGCGCTCTCTCCGTACGGAGGAGCACACCGCGGCCCTCGCAGCAGAAGCGAAAAGCAGCCTCTTAAGGCAATCCACTAGTTCGGCGCTTAAAGACCCGGACACCTTCAAGCGCGCCAGGAGTAATCGGCAACAAGACCGCCTGGCACGTTCCGAGCTCGCATAACAATGCGGCCCCCACCCCAGCCCCAGCCAAACGGCAAAATCCGTGCCACGCGTACACAACTACGCATTGAAAATACCATGGGCACAGGTGGGGAGGGGGGCACGACTACAGCACACCCCAAGACGCGGCTCAACCGCACTAGGGGCTTCCCGTTTGTTATTTTTCTCTCTTTCAGGACTTTAATCTCTGGAAACCCTGTCTGGCAGTATGATTGCCAGACACATGATGCAGCAACCAAGGAGGCAGAAAGCTATGTCGCACCACTGAACTCCCAGGTGGATTCTGATAACGAGTGAAATACTTGCTCTAAATACCATTCCTCAGCTTGCCCTTGGAGGGGACATGTCAAACAGTCCTACTTTTTGCTTATCGCACTACTTGTATCATCCTTCTTTAATGCACCTTTTTGAATAAACAATGCATAGCACTAGACTATTATCGCATTATTTATCCTTCTTTTTTATATATATGTTCATTCATGACATCCAGCACCCGTACACTCTGGTACGACCAATACGCTAGGGGCTTAAGCATACCCCATAATACGGCGTGAGAAGTCTGAACACTTTCGATGGTGCGGCACCATGAACTTATAGCATTATATGCATCAGCTCCAAATCATGTCTTGGGTCAATAGTTGGGTTTGCCCGGCTCCCATGTTTTGGTACCTTACGTTCCGCTATATCGGCGAAGGTAGCACTGGGAGAACTACTGCGATTGTGCCCCGGTTCAGCTGGGCTAAGCACCTCAGTAGAGAAAGCTAAAACTGACTATCATAATAAGGCGAGAGCTGGTCGCTGTTCGCGAGGTTTCGAGTCCCTAAAGACTTATGCCGCTTAGAGCGAGGAGTCGGCTTTGTCCGGCTTAAAGGCATGTATAGCGCCCCGAATTCGGCCTTCCGAATACTAGGGGCTTCGCCAAAATTTAAAATTATAGAATTCTATGGCTAAGTGAGAGTGATAAAGCATTATAGTCCGATTGCCTTGTTCGTTGTGCTGAGCACCTCCCTCGAAGGACCCAAAAATGGGAAAAAGAGTGCTCAGGTTTATCCCGAACACCCCAGCACTCGTGGCATGGCGGCAGAAGCCGACGACTAGCCATCTCTTAGATTTGATAAACAACCGAACAGAAGATAATATTTTAAATTCAAACAAGCGTTGCATAGCGCATATGAAGAAGTTTTCATAATACAGGATCACACGAGCAAGTTCATTCAAAAATTACATCTTTTGCACACTCCTCCGCCACAAGACGAGCACCCTTCAGGGCACCCTCATAATACATTTCGGGGTGGCGATGCTCCTTGCCCTGCAGCGGCCCCTCCTTCACCAGCTTCTCAGTGTCCATCTTGGCCCAGTGCACCTTCGCACGGGCAAAGGCCCGACGTGCACCCTCGATGCAGACGGACTGCTTTATGGCCTCCAGCCGTGGGCAGGCATCCATAAGCCGCCTCACCAGGCCAAAGTAGCTGTTGGGAAGGGAGTCGCCAGGCCATATCCGGACTATAAGGCCCCTCATGGCCTGTTCGGCCGCCTATTGCAGCTCGACCAGTTGCTTCAGCTGGTCGCTCATAGGCATCGGGTGTTCGGTCCCAGTATACTGAGACCAGAACAACTTCTCCGCCGAGCATCCTTCCTCGGCCTGGTAAAACTTCGCGGCATCCGACACGCTGCGGGGAAAATCTGCGAATGCTCCTAGAGAGCTCCGGACTCGGGTAAGTAACAAGTTCTTTACTTTCACATGCTTGCTTTGCATATTGAATGCCTTACCCGCCGCTATCTTCCTCATCGCCTCAATCTCCTGGAGGGCCTTTTGGGCTTCAGCCTTGGCGTTCTTTGCACTCTCGAGGGCCGCGGCAAGCTCAGACTCTCGCATCTTTGAGTCAAGCTCCAAAGCCTCGTGCTTCGTCACGAGAGCCTGGAGCTCTTGCTGCACCTCGCCCACCCATGCCTCTTGCTTTTCCCACTCGGTGCGCTCCTTGGCCGCTTTGTCTTCGGCCTCGGACAGCGCTTGCTTTAGGGTCGCCACTTCGGTCATGGCCCTTGGCACATTCATGATGATCCTGTCATTTCGCAACCACATTTTCTTTTATATATATAGACAAGGTATTACTTACCTTTGTTCTCCTCGAGCTGCCTCTTGGCAAGGCCGAGCTCTTTCTCGGACCCCTCGAGGTCCTGCTTCAGTGCGGCAACCTCCGCAGTCAGTGCGGCAGAGGTCAGTAGCGAAGCCTGCATACGCATATAGACATACTTATATTAGACTCCTGCATATATTATTTGATCCTGTATTCGAATTTTCTTTGTGAACACCAAACAGAGCGTCAGGGGCTACTGTCTATGCGGTTATATTTTTCCTATGTTTTAAATACTTACCTCAAAGTCTGTTAGAAGGTTGGCACAGGCTTCAGTCAGTCCGCTCTTGGCGAACTGAACCTTCTTGATCACCGCACTCATAATAGTGCGGTGCTCTTCGTCGATGGAAGCGCCGTGAAGCACTCCCAGCAGGCTGTCCAGTGCCTCTGGATGGACAGAGGTCACCGGCACGGGCGTCTTGCCCCTTTTGGAAGGGGGCCGCCTGCCCGAGTCCGGAACCACTGGAAGTTCCGGCGCGGTGTTCGACTGAGAGCCGAACTTGGATCCCCCGGGAGCCTTGCTCCCTTTGCTCCTGGAGTCCGGAAGGTCGCCTTGAGGTGCCTCCGGGACTGTCTCCCCCCGGCTCGGTGCCCCGTGAGACAGTACCTCAGCATTGTCCGTAGGGCAAGGAGAGGTGGCGGTTGGAAGTGTATCACTATTCATGTCCGACGAGTCCAAGGAACCGCCTGACGATGATACATCGATACAGGCTTGGGGCGGACTGCATAATCATATTCGACGTTAGGACAAGCAGTGCGGCAAAGGTATGCTATGAGTTACTCTGGTATCCGAATACTTACGACTTCGCGAGGGGCTTAGCCCTGAGCAGCCACTCATCTTCGCCGTCGGCGGTGGTGGTGGAACAGTCCGGAAGGAGAGTCCTTCCCTTCTTCGACCCTTCGGCCTCCCCGGTTGGGGCGGCCTTCCTTTTCTTGTCTCCCCCAGCTGGAGGGGGAGAGTCTTCGTCTTCCTTCTCCTCGTTTTCATGGGAGGAGTGCGTCTCGGAGTTATCGGACGATGATTCCGATACCACCTGGCGCCGGGAACTCTTTCGGGTTCCCTTGGCCTTCTTCTTGGTCTTATCCGGCACCTCATAAGGAGCCGGAGTCCGCATCTCCGTCAGGAGAGCGTCCGCAGGGTCTTCGGGTAGAGGGGCCGGACAGTTGATCTGCTCCGATGTCTCCACCCAGTCCTATCAAAGGCATGGGAGCTCAGACCCTGCACATGATTAAGCTATGGGAAATAAATACCCTATCAGATGTACAGAACTTACCGAATTCGCAGAACGCTTCGCGCTTAGCCCGCGGTCCTCGGTAAGAGAAGGAGGGACCTCGGCGCCCTTGAACAGCACCCTCCAGATGTCTTTATGCGTCGTGTCGAAGACCTCACTTAGAGTCTGGTGCCGGGCCGGGTCAAACTCCCATAATTTGAAATCTCACTGTTGACACGGGAGGACCCGGCGGAAGAGCATGACCTGGACTATGTTGACAAGCTTAAGTTTCTTTCTTATCATGTTCCGGATACACTTTTGGAGTCCGTCCAGCTCCACCGATGAACCCCAGGACAGGCCCTTCTCCTTCTAGGAAATGATCCACGTGGGGATTCTGGATCGAAACTCGGGGGCCGCCACCCAGTTGGTGTCGCGCGGCTCGATGATGTAGAGCCACCCCGATTGCCACCCCTTTAAGGTCTCCACGAAGGAGCCCTCGAGCCATATAACGTTGGGCATCTTGCCCACCATGGCTCCGCCGCATTCCGCTTGTTGGCTGCCCACCACCTTCGGCTTGATATTGAAGGTCTTTAGCCACAGGCCGAAGTGGGGCTAGATGCGGAGGAAAGCCTCGCACACGACGATGAACGCCGAGATGTTGAGGATGAAATTTGGGGCCAGATCATGAAAGTCCAACCCATAATAGAACATGAGGCCGCGGACAAATGGATGGAGGGGAAACCCCAGTCCGTGGATGAAGTGGGGGGAGGAAACCACTCTTTCGTGAGGTTCCGGGGTAGGGACGACATGCCCCGCGGCTAGCAGCCGGTGCGCGATGTCCGCGGCTAAGTATCCGGCTCCACGTAACTTTTTGATGTGCCCCTCCGTGACGGAGGAGGCCATCCACTTGCCTCCAGCTCCAGACATGTTTTGAAGAGAGTTGAGGAGGAGGATGCGGACTTGGGCGCTGGAGCTCGAGTGCGCGAGAATGGATGAGCAAGGAGGGAGAAGGCGTGGGTAGAAAAAGGTGAGATCTTATCCCTTTATAAGGGTGGATTAAACTATGCACCCCCACTAGCCTGGTAAAACTTGCTTATCCCCCAAGCACCATAATTGATGGCGCGGTTAGGTTACCCATGTCCGTATTGATGAGAATCCCGTAATGAGGGGAACACGATCTCTGCTTTGACAAGACGTGTCAAGAAACCGCCTCGCGTTATGTGCGGGGCAGGTTAAAGAAAAACGGTTCAAATAATTACCGGGCCGTGGCGTGATGTCATGCTGCCAAAATGTGTCAGCAGATTAGATTTGTGGTAATATTATTCTCTCTATGGTCGTATGTGGAACTTATTTTGCAAGGTCGAACACTATCCTTGTATTCAAATTCTTCCGTAATGTATTCAGAGGAGGAACCCGCCTTGCAATGCCGAAGACAACACTGCGCGCCAGACTCATCGTCATTGAAGCCTGGTTCAGGGGCTAATAAGGGAGGCCTGGATTAGGGGGTCTTCGGACAGCCGGACTATATCCTTTGGCCGGACTGTTGGACTATGAAGACACAAGATTGAAGACTTCATCCCGTATCCGGATGGGACTCTACTTGGCGTGGAAGGCAAGCTAGGCAATACGGATATGTATATCTCCTCCTTTGTAACCGACCTTGTGTAACCCTAGCCCCCTCCGGTGTCTATATAAACCGAAGGGTTTTAGTCCGTAGGACAACATACAATCATACCATAGGCTAGCTTATAGGGTTTAGCCTCACCGATCTCACGGTAGATCAACTCTTGTACTACTCATATTATCAAGAATAAATCAAGCAGGACGTAGGGTTTTACCTCCATCAAGAGGACCGGAACCTGGGTAAAACATCGTGCCCCTTGCCTCCTGTTACCATCCGCCTTAGACGCACAGTTCGGGACCCCCTACCCGAGATCCACCGGTTTTGACACCGACACCCAGGCTCCAACTTGGGCAAGTCACATAGTCCATTTTCTCCAAACTGGGAACTTCCCGATGAGCAAGAGGAAGCTGAAAGGGTAGCCAGGGGGCCAGTATGTATCAGTTTGTCGTTGATACTCTATATAGAAGAAGTCCTAGTGGTGTGAAATTGAAGTGCATTTGTCGGGATGAAGGAAAGGAACTGCAGGCAGAAATACACAAAGGCATGTGCGGCTCCAACATTGGATCAAGGGCATTAGTTGGGAAAGCATTCCGGCAAGGATTCTATTGGCCCACAACCCTCCAAGATGCGGTCGAGCTAGTCACCAAGTGTGAAGCTTGCCAGTTCCATTCCAAGAACATCCACCTGCCTGCACAAGCTCTTCACACAATCCCTTTGTCATGGCCGTTTTTGGTCTGGGGGCTCGATATCCTCGGCCCTTTCCCCCAGCTTCCGGGGACTTTGAATTCTTGTTTGTTTCCATCGACAAGTTTACAAAGTGGCCGGAAGTAGATGCTATGAGAAAGGTGACTGCTCAGTCAGCTATCAAGTTCTTGAAAGGATTGGTGTGCCGCTTCGGGGTCCCTGCCCGGATCATCACCGACAACAGCACCCAGTTCATGAGCTGCGCCTTCATGCAATACGTTCATGCCCTCGGAAGCAAGTTCTCATTTGCCTCTGTTCCATATCCCAGAAGCAATGGACAATCTGAGAGGGAGAGCGCTGAAGTGTTGTGAGGACTCAAGACAAGAACATTTGATACGCCGCAGAAGTACGGCAGGCGATGGATCAATGAGCTGCCGGTAGTTCTCTGGTCCCTCAGAATGACACCAAATCGAGCTACCGGGCAGACTCCCTTCTACCTAGTTTATGGGGCAGAAGTAGTTATCCCAATGGAACTCATTTACGGGTCGTCTCGAGTGCTTTCCTACGATGAAGTAGCACAGGATCAGCACCGGCATGACGAGGTTGTGCTTCTCGAGGAGAACCGTCTCTGGGCTGCTACGCGTGTTGCACGCTACCAACAAGCCTTGCGTCGCTATCAAAGACGTAGGGTTCGTGCCAGTGTTTTGAGGAAGGCGACC
This sequence comes from Triticum urartu, assembly GCF_056163025.1. Taxonomy (NCBI): domain Eukaryota; kingdom Viridiplantae; phylum Streptophyta; class Magnoliopsida; order Poales; family Poaceae; genus Triticum; species Triticum urartu. The sequence continues at coordinate 342,292,569 of NC_141876.1, read as the reverse complement.
TTGTCCTTAGGCGCGTTCAGTCCACCAAGGGTGCAAACAAGTTGACACCAAAGTGGGAAGGCCCTTACTGGGTAGTAGGAGCCACCAGACCTGGCGCAGTCTGTTTGGAGACCGAAGATGGCATTCAATTGCAAAACTCATGGAATATTGAGCATCTCTATAAGTTATACACGTAAGGTGCGGCTATCGGTCCCTACCCGGCAGCCACCCTTTTGTACAGGCCTTGCCTTAGTTGCACGTAACCCCTTGTACAAGGCTAGGCGCAGACCTGAGCAACAGAGAAATAAATGAAGCGCTGGGGCCCCGACAAGTTGCATGCATGCATAAGCATTTCATGAGAATCGCATGTTCATGTAGATAAGATTGCATTTGGCATCATTTCCATCTGCATAAACTGTAGGCCCCTGCCGAAGACTTGGACTCCTAAAGGAGATGGAAGTATGAAGCATACACTATGATCCCTGCCAAGCCAAACAGATAAGTTCTTTCTCTTATCCATACGTGTTCTGTAAGCAAAGACTTGTGCATAAGAAAGCCTCGCCGCTTTTTTGAAACTTAGGTGCTCCCATCCCTTGACTCGAACGATGCTTCGATCAGGGTGGTCGCAGTGGCCTTTGATGAAAAAAGATTGGCAGGGGACTGGTCCCTTGTCACAATTTGTGCCTGATAACCCACAAGTATAGGGGATCGCAACAGTTTTTGAGGGTACAGTATTCAAACCAATTTTACATATTCGACACAAGGCGAGCCAAAGAATATTTGCAAGTATTAGCAACTGAGTTGTCAATTCAGTCACACTTGGAGATTAATTATCTGTAGCAAAGTGATCAGTAGCACAGTAATATGATAGATTTGATAGTAGTGGTAGCAGCAATAATAACAGTAACAGTGATAGCACTAGTTTTGTAGCAGTGACAATAGTAACAGCAACAGTAGTAACTTAGTACGATCAATATGTAGGAAAATCGTAGGCATTGGATCGACGATTTGTTGGCTGATATTCATCATATAATAGTCATAACCTAGGGAGATACGACACTAGCTCCTGTTCATAAATATAATGTAGGCATGTATTCCGGAAATAGTCATGTGTGCTTATGGAAAGAACTTGCATGACATCTTTTGTCCTACCCTCCCGTGGCAGCGGGGTCCTATTGGAAACTAAGGGATATTAAGGCCTACTTTTAATAGAGAACCGGAACAAAGCATTAACACACGCTGAATACATGAACTCCTCAAACTACGGTCATCACCGGGAAGTGTCCCGACTATTGTCACCCCGGGGTTGCCAGATCATAACACATAGTAGGTGACTATAACTTGCAAGATCGGATCTAGAACATGGATATAATGGTGATAACATAAATGGTTCAGATCTGAAATCATGGCACCCAGGCCCAAAGGGACAAGCATTAAGCATAGCAAAGTCATAGCAACATCAATCTCAGAGCATAGTGGATACTAGGGATCAAGCCCTAACAAAACTAACTCGATTACATGATGAATCTCATCCAATTCCTCACCGACCAGCGAGCCTATGAAGGAATTACTAACTCCCAGTGGTGAGCATCATGAAATTGGCGATGGAGGAGGGTTGGTGATGACGAAGATGGAAGATCCCCCTCTCCGAAGCCCCAAACAGACTCCAGATCTAGCCTCCTGATGAAGAACAGGCGGTGATGGTGGCTCAATATCGCGAAACGAGATTATTCTTCCTCCCTTATTTTTCTGGAAAAATAGGATTTTATAGCGTCGGTTTCAGGGTTTGCGGGGCCACCAGGTGGGGACAACCCACCTGGGCGCCCCTGGAGGGGATGGTGCGTCCTGGTGGCTTGTGCCCACCCAGGTGCCCCCCTCTGGTGGTTCTTGGCTCCAGAAATCCTCTTTTATTGTATAAAAAATCCTCGCAAAGTTTCATTCCAATCAGAGAACTTTTATTTCTGCACAAAAACAACACCATGGTAGTTCTGCTGAAAACAGCGTTAGTCAGGGTTAGTTTCATTCAAATCATGCAAATTAGAGTCCAAAACAAGAGGAAAAGCATTAGGAAAAGTAGATGCGATGGAGACGTATCAACTCCCCCAAGCTTAAACCTTTGCTTGTCCACAAGCAATTCAGTTGATAAACTGAAAGTGAAAAAGAAAAACTTTTATGAACTCTTTTGCTCTTGTTTGCATAAATAAACTTAAACAGAACCCAGGTTTTCAGCCAAGATTATTACTAACCATGTCAACAATAACTGTTAAAAATTATATTAACTCATATCAATGACATAATCATCTAGCAAGCAATAATAAGATATCTCAAACAACAACACGTTGTCAATACAACCATGATATAATATGGCAATAGTGGTATATGGCTAGCCCTTTCTGAGACCACGAAACATAAATGCAGAGCACCTCCAAAGTTCGAGCAGCGACTAAACATTGTAATTCATGGTAGAAAAGATCCAGTCATGATGCACCCAACATTATCTACACACAATGCATGAGCATGACAGTAGTACTCTCAGGTTCTGGCGCTTATTTGAGAAGGTGATGACACAACATCAAAGTAAATAGATGATCCCTTCGTACAGGGAAGCAGTGATTTGCAGAGGTGCCAGAGCTCAAGTTTTTAAAACACAGGTAAATGAAATTTTGAGAGGTGCACCCTTCTTGTTTACTTCGCGACCATCAGTTATCAATATCTTCCATGCTAAACACATTAGTGGCGGTTCCCAAGCGATAAAGTAAAGGTTATGACTCCGTAGGAGTTTTTGTTTGATTATTTGTAGGCTCTTTTCTTTTTGCAATTCGGGACTGGGAGCCCCTATTACCTCCCCTTCTCGTGCAATGACGAGTGAATAAACACTCATCATGAGTTTAACCCGCTTAGCATGGAAGATACAGACTACCTCTGTTGCTCTATGAACGATACAGACACACAAAAAGGATATTTATTTTAAGTTTTTAGAGGTGGAACATGCAAATTTACTTAGGATGGTAGGGTAATACCGCATATCGGTAGGTATGGTGGACTCATCTAGAATATCTTGGGTTCAAGGTTTTTGATGCACAAGCAAAATTCTCGCTTAGTACATGCAAAGGCTAGAAAATATGTTGAGAAGCGGCCAGCTAGAGAGCAACAACGATCATGAACATGCATTATGCATAAGTAACATTGGATACTAGCATGAGTTGGATATGAACACCATGAACATAAATATCATAGAGGCTATGTTGGTTTTGATTCAACTACATGCATGAACATGTGCCAAGTCAAGCCACTCGAATATTCAGAGGAGGATACCATACCATCATACTACATCACAATCATTTTAACGCAATGTTGACATCTAAGGATGGCAATTTTACCCATGGACATGGATATCCATGGATATCCTACCCAAATAGACAGGGTCTGGATATGCTTTTGTGTCCATGGACGCCGCCCAAACCCGACCCGATTGCTCGTGGCTAGGTCATGGATATAATATTGTACCCGTGGATATATCCAAATCCGACCTGATAGTGTGACTAAATGGGCCAAAATCTGCTATCCCTACCCCACAGTCACATGTCCCACTGCAATTTTACACTTTTTTATCTAAAACATGTAAAAGAAATTGCACAATCTCCATCGTAACTTTTATTAGTTGACATTCAATTCCCTCTATAACATACTCCAATGCCCCTTCCCTTATTTTTATCTCCTTGTTAAATGACTCATCATTCACAACTATTAGAAAAATACTAAATGATCTTAGCATGTTAGTGGATGTTGATTTACCATAAGTTGATGCTTAGCATAAGTGAGGCCTAGCCTGCCACAAGGTGAAGAATGGAGGAGCTTATGTTAACGCTATGTTATGTCTAATTTATATTTCTTGAGAGGACCCAATGGATATCCAGTGGGTATGGATATCCATCGGGTTTGGACATGGACACAATTTATCACCCATGGATTTTTTCAGGGATGGACAAAGACTGTCTTCATGGATATGGATATGGATTTAATATTGTTCAACCCGATCCAAACCCGACCCATTGCCATCCATATTGACATCCAAGATAAATCATTATCCACTCCTAGCTACTTATGCATGGCATGAGAAACTATAATCTCTAATTGTCAGGGCAAACATGTTTAATCATAATAGGCTGAATCATGGATACTAGGTTGAACATATTTACAAAAACAGAACAAGTCGAGTTCATACCCGTTTATCTCCGCCACGGCCAGTTCATCAAATATCGTCATTATTGCCTTTCACTTGCACAGTCGAACGATGTGAAAATAATAATAGTGCAACAGTGTCGTGGACTAAGCTGGAATCTGCAAACATTTTATTCAAAAGGAGAAAACAAGGTAATATGGGCTCTCTATTAGATCAACAATAATGCATATGAGAGCCACTCAACATTTTCATCATGGTGTTCTCCTTAGTATGACTCAAAAGAAAGAAAAGAAAATTCAGAGAAACACACTGAAATATTTTTGGAGTTTTTGTTTTTTCTTGAACAAGAAATTAAAAGGGAAAAGCAAAAATGAGAAAAACTATTTACACGGGAAAGCTCCCACCAAGTAAAAGAAGAACAAGGAAATATTTTTGGGTTTTGTTTTTACTACTATAGAAATTTAAACAAGAAATAAAAATCAAAAGGAAGCGGGAAATATTTTTGGATTTTCTCAAGGTTTTTCAACAACACAAGAAGAAAGCGAGTAAATAAATTTAGCATGGATAATACAATGAAAGAGTGTGGACACCAACAACTGAAATGAAATGTGTGAACACGAATGTAATATCGGTGGAAATACGTACTCCCCCAAGCTTAGGCTTTTGGCCTGACTTGGCAATCCGTCAGTAGCCTGCATAATGGTCGGAGTGGTAGCTCACGGAGGCTCTCGGTGCAGATGCCTCAGCCTACTTTGTGACCACAACCACCACGTTATGGGCTCGGGCCTCGCTCTCAAGAACAAAATATCGTCCCCTACTATGAACATCAAAGAGAGCAGGCGTAGGAAAATATGTGTGCACAACGGAACTTTGATTAAACAACAATTTATAAGTGAAATTATGGGGTTCACCTCTAAGGATCTTATGACATTTCATAGCATCAAAATCTAAGTACTACGTGGGTAAAATAGGGTCATATGGCAAAGGTGAAACACCTAGCTCTCTTGTTAAGCGTGTGGCATAAATTCCACCATAAAAATAACCACTACTAGCGTTGTGTTGCAACCTGCATGCAACAATCGCTCCAAGATTATAACTTTTGTCACCGGTAAGAGTGGTGTGTATGAGGCTCAAGTATGGAGCACAAAGTGTACTACAATCTTGTTTGCCTACAATACATTTTCCATTAAGTGATGCAAAGTACCGGATTGCGGGAAAATGAATGCTCTTTATTCTACCTTGTGTCACTCCCCTAGTTTCACCATAGCAAAGACTAGTCAAGAATGTTTCAAACTTAGATCTTGGTGGTTCATCAAGCGAACCCCAGAATGGAATTTTGCAGTGGTGAGCAAATCTCTCTAAGGATATGCTAAATGGGTTCTCATACAATTTAAATGACACCCTAGACTCATGGGGATGCAATTTAAATCCTTTGACAAATGATTCAGTGAGAGTGAGGTGTCGGTTGCACTTATATGGAATGTAGGGACCGAGCTCGACATTGTGAACATATTGCTCAAATTCTTCCTTAATGCCCACACTCACCATATAATCGTCCCATGGCCATAACCATGTTTTGGTGGTGGCATCTCGTATGAAACTTTCACTTGATTCAACATAAGACCGACGAGCGGAGCTGCTACTAGTGGATGCCTCCGAGGATCTCCTCCTCGGAGAACTCCTTCCAAAGAGGTTCATCATATTCACGTACAATTTTCTAACATTTTCTAGACACATAAATTTGTTAACAAAACTTTACAAGATTGAAAGCAACTACTCATAGGGATGCATAGAGGCCATAGCAAGCATTCAAACTACTTAGAACTCTAAGAATTCAACATGCAAGCTCATCTACAGCAGCACCAAGGGTAGCTAATTATTCAAAATATAAACCACTAAAGCAAAAACTAATTGGACAAATGGAGGAGTCACATACCAAGCAACAATTCCCCGAAACCGTTTCGAAAATGGAGCTTCGAGCAAAGAGATCGAAATCTGCGGGTTTGAGAGCAAGAACACGAGAGAGAGAGAGAGAGAGCAATGGTGATTTTTTTCTGGAGGTAGGTGGTGATGTGGGATGAAGAGATAAGTGAGGGGGATCACGTGGGGACCACAACCCACCAGGGCGCGCCTGGGGGTCCTCGCGCGCCCAGGTGGGTTGTGCCCACCTGTCCACCTCCCTCTGATGTTATTTGCACCAAAAATTCTTAAATATTCAGAAACATTGTATTAAAATTTCAGAGCAATCTGAGAACTTTTATTTTTGTGTCATTTTTTTATTGCACGGGAAATTCAGAAAACAAACAAAACATGGCATTTTATTTTATTTAACTAATAAAAATAGAAAACAAAAGTTAGGGATAGAGAGTAGTGCTTACTAAATTCATCAACTTCATACATCTCAAAAATGATCCACTAATAAGGTTGATCAAGTCTTATTAACAACCACTTTCGATTAGCATGAAACGGAAGAACTTCCGTAAATTACTAAGGTACCTCAACAGGGATATGAATGTCCCCAACAATAAGCATTTCATATTTCTTTTTAACAGTAGGTAGGGGTAGTTGAAAACTTCCAATAGTGATTGTAGGTGATTTTTCAATAACATTAATACCATTCACTTGGAATTGTTCCTTCGAAAAGTGCACCGTATGCTCATTACCTGTAACGCCCCAAGACCAATGTGCAAGGTGTCTTCCAGTTATTCGCTGTTGTTTCCATGTCAATCGCTTGCGTGTTGCATCTTGACATGTCATCATGTGCATTGCATCATCATGTTTTCAAAACTTGCATCCGTGCGGTTTCCCCCAGTTCTCTCCGTTGTCCGGCCTGAGCCAAGACACACTTGCACGCGCCCGCGACATGTGCGAAATATTATTTTGTAAGTGGCCGGAAAATGTTCTTCGAATGGTTTGGAAGTTTGCGTGCGGTGTTGTTATGTTGTTAGTAGGTCGCCTGCCATGTTTCATCGCATTCCGAGTCCGTTTGATAGCCCAACCTTTAAACTATAGCGGCAATATAGCTGGTCATACGTCGGACGTTTTCGGCCTCCGGAAACAGTCGTCGGGCCTCTATCTCTTCTCTTCTCTTCTGTCAGCCCAAGGCTTTCTGCACAGCCCACTACCACTCACCGCCAGGCTCAACCTAACCCTCCTCACATCCGAAGTCGTCTGATTGTTATCGGAGGGCCCCGAAACCCCTCCTAACCACCTGCCCCTCCTTGCATCAGTGCATCGAACCCCTCGCATGCGTCCGAAAGTTGTCCCGAACCTAACCCGGGCAGTCGTCACCGTTGGGTCCGGATCATCCCCAAACATCCTTAAAATATCTTCGGTTCTTTGTTTGGATGCCCTAGCATATTTATCCGGGACCGTCCGATTAAAATAGGAGGGTCCAGGTAGCCCCTAACCTAATCCAATCGCTTTATATTTTAGTCTAACCGAAGACCAAATCCCTAATTTCTAGGGATCCTCCTCGCCGCCGCCACTCTCTCCTCGGGATCCCTCCCGATCCAAACCCACCAATCACCAGCCCCCCTCGATCCCCAGCCACCTCTCTGGTCCGAATTCCCCAGGCCTGTCCCTGCTCGCCTCCTTCTCCCACTCGGCTACACAGGAGCAGAAGCACGCTATGGATGCCTCCCCAAGATCCAGTAAAACTCGCCGCCGTCGGGAACCGGTGTCCCGCGGCCGGATCCGTCAAGTCCGCGACCTCGCCTAACCTCCTCCCTTCCCGTTCATGCCACCGCCGAGCCTGCTTCGTGCTGCCGCCCTGCCATGGATTCCGAGCTTCTCCACCCGCACCACGACACCCCGCCATCCCCGCCGACGACCAAGACCAGCAAGCCAGCGCCCCGAACGTCACCGGCGACCACGCCACTAGGGCCCCGCGGCCTCAAGCCCCACACGCTATGGATCCCCTCTGCTGCACCTCTGCTTCACCGGAGACCGGCTCCGTCACCGCCCAAGTCCACCGGGGCTTCAGCCGTGCTTGTGCCCTCTTCCACGAGCAGCCCCGCGGGACTTCTCCTACAGCTGAGCCCCCTCCCTCGCGCGCCCGTCTCCTCTCGCCGATCTGCCTCGTCTGGGAGCAAGCTCGCCGGCGTTCCTCGTCGTCCTCGCGCTGATGGCCACCAGCCACCCAAGCTGCCGCCGCACCCACCACCGTGTTGATCTGTTCGTGGCCGTCTCCGACAGATCCAACATGGCCTCGTGTCCTTGTCCTCGTCCTCGCCTCCAGGGCACCGCGCGGCCCCATAGGAGACCACCTGCGCCACTTCGCCCAGCCCCACCATTGTGCCCTGCTTCCTCTGGTTTGAGCAGACGAACAAGACGTGGGCTCGTCCCCACGAGCGCCCCTCTCGTTGAATAAGTCGTGCGAGAGGGCTGGATTGCCTGCGTGCATGGGCCAGCCGAGCTGCCTTCCCTGCCGGCCTAGCCGCTTCCTCACTGATCTGGCTTTTGGCTAATGGTTAGCAGCACGCCAGCCCAATACACTCCAGATTCGGCCCAATAGTTTTTTTTCTGGTCTGGATGATTTTTTCTATTAATCCTGAGACAACAGTTTTGCAGATTAGCCCCTAAACTCCATGCCTCTAACAACTCATTAACCGTGCATCTTATGTAAATAATTTATATATGTAACTTGCTTAGAATTTTGTCTAGTTTCACAATATACAACTTCCATGCATGTTTAAAATGTTTAAAATGATGTTTGATATAATTTGCCATATTGCCATGTTAAAATGCTTTATTTCATAACTTAATAACCATAGCTCCATTTTAAATAAACTTTATATGTAAATGGGGTATAATAATGCCTAGTTTAACATGGTGGCAATACTTTGCATGTTTAACAACTCTAAAATTGTGTATGGGGCAGAACAGTACCAAATCCATAATTTGCACATGAGGATTTACCAGAATTGTTGTTTGTTGTTCCGGCCTCATTTAAACTTGTCTAGATAGGTAGTTTTCATATGCTTCACCTCTTGCCATGTTTAACAACATTTAATATTGTTGGGTACATAAACGAGACCGAACTAAATAATTGATGTGGTGTTTCGTCAATATGCAACTCGTTGCATATTGAGCTCCACTTAATTTATAGTTTTGTTTGTTGCCCTTTTCCATGCCATGTTTCATTAAACCGGACATGCATCATACTTGTTTGCGCATCATGCCATGCTTATGTGATGGTTGTTTACTATGTTGTTTGCTCCTTTTCGGGTTGCTTCTCTTGTTAGCTTCGGTTCTGTTCCGGAGTTGTGAGTTCGTTCGACTTCGTCCGTTTGTCTTCTTCATGGACTCGTTCTTCTTCCTTGCGGGATCTCAGGCAAGATGACCATACCCTCGAAATCACTTCTATCTTTGCTTGCTAGTTGTTCGCTCTATCACTATGTCGCGCTACCTACCACTTGATTATCATGCTTCCCATTTTTCCATGTCAAGCCTCTAACCCTCCTTCCTAGCAAACCGTTGTTTGGCTACGTTACCGCTTTTGCTCATCCTCTCTTATAGCGTTGTTAGTTGCAGGTGAAGATGAAGATTGTTCCATGTTGGAACATGGATATTGTTGGGATATCATTATTATATCTTATTTACTTTAACCCATCTATATACTTGGTAAAGGGTGGAAGGCTCGACCTTATGACTAATGTTTTGTTCCACTCTTGCCGCCCTAGTTTCCGTCATACTGGTGTTATGTTCCTTGATTTTACGTTCCTTACGCGGTTGGGTGTTATGGGAACCCCTTGACAGATCGCTTTGAATAAAACTCCTCCAGCAAGGCCCAACCTTGGTTTTAACATTTGCCACCTAAGCCTTTTTCCCTTGGGAGTCGTGCTCCCGATGGTCATCTTTATTTTAACCCCACCGGCCAGTGCTCATCTGAGTGTTGGTACAACCTGTCAGCCGCCGGTGGACACCAGGGGCAACTCTGGGCTGGCCTACCATAAGTTTGGACAATCCGGTGTGCCCTGAGGACAAGATATGTGCAGCTCCTATCGGGATTTGTTGGCACATTCGGGCGGCTTTGCTGGTCTTGTTTTACCATTGTCGAAATGTCTTGTAACCGAGATTCCGAGTCTGATCGGGTCTTCCTAGGAGAAGGAATATCCTTCATTGACCATGAGAGCTTGTGATGGGCTAAGTTGGGACAACCCTGCAGGGTTTGAACTTTCAAAAGTCGTGCCCATGGTTATGTGGCAGATGGGAATTTGTTAATATCCGGTTGTAGAGAATTTGATACTTAACTTAATTAAAATGCATCAACCACGTGTGTAGCCGTGATGGTCTCTTCTCGGCGGGGTCCGGGAAGTGAACACAGGTCTTGGGTTATGCTTGAATGTAAGTAGTTTCAGGATCACTTTTTGATCACTTCTAGTTCACGACCATTTGCATTGCTTCTCTTCTCGCTCTTATTTGTGCATGTTAGCCACCATATATGCTAGTGCTTGCTGCAGCTCCACCTTACTACCCCTTTCCTACCCATAAGCTTAAATAGGCTTGATGTCGTAGGTGTGAGATTGCTGAATCCTCGTGACTCACAGATACTTCCAAATAGTTGCATGTGCCGATGATACAAGTGTAGATGACACAACCCAGCTCAAGTGGGAGCTCGATGAAGATCTTGAATCGTTGTTTTGTTTCGTTCCCTGTTGATCAGTAGTGGTGCCTAGTTGGGACGATCGAGAATCTTGCCTTTGGGGTTGTCTTCTTTTATTTTGTTTCCATAGTCGAACCTTGATTGTATTATGGATGATGCATGTTTAACTTGTATTGTGTGAAGTGGCGATTGTAAGCCAACTCTTTATGCCTTTCTTATTCAGTACATGGGATTGTGTGAAGATTACCGCTCTTGCGACAAAACCACAATGCGGTTATGCCTCTAAGTCATGCCTCGACACATGGGAGATATAGCCGCATTGTGGGCGTTACAAGTTGGTATCAGAGCCATCCCCGACTTAGGAGCCCCCTACTTGATCGAATCGTTGGCGTTGTTGAGTCTAGAACAAAATGTTTTGAGTCTTAGGATTATATATACCGGACAGTAGGATTCTTTTTACTCCTCGGTCCCTTCGTCGCTCTGGTAAGGCCTCCTGACGTAGAAGTTTTGACTCTCCTCTCCTCAAATTTCATGATTTTATTTAGGATCACGCGGGTATCTTGGAATCGTTTCGATAGTTTTATGACGAGAACATTGTTCTTGGTGCCTCCTAACATTTAGGGGATGTGGCAGTGTCCCGGGGAGTTGAGCTCCGAGGTGTTGTCATCACAATTTCATCTTTGCAGTTCTGGAATACCTGAGTTCGCCGACATCGAAAATCTCTTTTATGCAGTTTTTGGTGAGATAATCTTGACGCCACCCAGTACTGGGGCGGGAGTTCGGGAGTATTGCCATAACTCGTATAACGGATGCTTTTCGAAGGTTGAGGTACATGATTTCCGAAGGTTTCTTGGTTATGTGTTGACGGATGGATACAGCTGGATGTAGGGATTGTTGGTTTGGGTGAGATATTATGCTTCCCCTTTATCCCCAACACCAGATTGCATAACCAAAAAGTTTTGGGAGTTTATAGGTGGGAATTCAAGTATCTCGTAGGATATCTTTCCAATAGACACATGATACGATATGGGGTCTATCATATGTTTGTTTCGTCTTATTCTGCAAGCCAATCCTTTGTTTTGTTTTGTCTTGTGGTATTCGAGTTGCTTCTATGTCAAATGTGGATTCCATACCTTTTCTAAACGGTGTTCGTTTCATCAGTCCCAAGCTGCCTTTGTTTGCCCGCCCTCCCACCCTTTTTCTTCAAGGAATCATATGTCTTAATCAAGTATCCATTTTATTCATGTGAAGTCTCTTCATTCTTCTCAATCAATGTTCTTATCCGGTGATTCTCAGGAAGACACTAAGGAAGCTTCAAGTTCATCATTCTTTGTTCTTTTTTTTCTCCGGGGGATTTAATTAAAGTCATAGGTATTGATCTTATCCCCTTCCTCGTTTCAAGTGCGTCCGTATGCCGGTGTATCTCCTAATCATTCACCTCTCGCTTTCCATTTGTTCCGGTGTGCTGAAGTAATCTCGGAAGATTCGTGCTTCTATTCTAGATCTGTTGAAGCTATCTCGAGGTCGTTATCTCTTTGAAGCCATTTTATTCAACCGGTGCAATCTCTCTTCCAAGCAACCATTTCAACGGTGTATCTTTGAGTGGCCCCTAACCCACAGGTCTTTTTCCACGATCTTACCTGACTCTTCTTTTTCTAGAGTTATTCTCAAATTCATTTCAAAGTTTGACGTAAGAATGAGTTATCATCAGTCAAATGTGTTTCACCAAGATATTTCAAATTCTTTTCATCGTTGGTTCAACCTTTCTATTTGTCATTCCGGAGTGCCTCAACAATTCATGGCGGTGTTTCTCGTCGTCATTCACAAATTTTGAAGACCGAAGAAGAGTTTCTCTTAAATCTTGGTCCGTTCTCTTGAAGATTATGGTTCTAGCTTCATGCCATCCTATCATAATTGTTTTCAATGTGAGAATTCTTTTCACCCATCTGCAGCATTTCATGAGTCTTTTCGTTTTGGTTCTCTGAATCCCATCATCTCAGAATTATTCATTCCAGCTTTCAGCTCCCGTTCTCCAAATCTTACCGGTGCATCATTCAAGTATTCTCTAATCAGCTCGTGATCTATTCATTCTCATGTATCTAAATTCTCTCAAGTATCTTCGTTCATTTTCCAATTCTTCTCAGTGAATTGTGCCTTTGCATGTTCATTTTCAATTCTTACGGTGGTTTGTTCAAGAGTTCTCTTCCTTCGTTATCATATCAATTCATTCGTTCTTTCCAAGCCTACTATTGGATCGTTGAAAACCTTCCTCAAGTTTGCGTTGTATCTATCTTAACCCTTTCTACAGGAATAAGTGGTATGCCAAATCCGTTGCTCATCATCAATCTAAATTGGTGAAGGATATGCATAACGTAATTCTTATTATCGTTTCATCCAAGGGATCTAATTTCTTCTTCCAGAGTTGTTCATCTTTCTTTTATGGAGCTTCAAGTTATTTCAATTATATCATTTCAAAGCTTCATATAATCATTGCAAGGCTTCTCCCGGAGTTCTTTTCAATTTTCCCTTTCGTTTTATCATTCTTTCATTATTGGAGTTCTCATGAAGGCTCAACATGGTGGTTCGTCAAGGATTCCTTTCATTCTTCAATTGTTCCCCAAGATTTCTCTCAAAGTTAAGATCCACCAAGCTTTACTCTAAAAATAAACATGGTGTTCAACACATGTCTTATTTTGAGGAGTTCAAGCATTCTTCATCTTGCATTCAAAGTGCACTTCTTCCTATCTCATATTTTGAGGTGGTTTTATGTCATTCTTGAAAATTTCCCTTCGTGTTTCATGATACACAAGATGTCCAGAATGACATATTTTAAACCCATTATTTTCAATTTGTTCATGAGATCCTTTGCAACCCATCAATCTCTTCATTGGAGTTATCTTGGGTTATATTTCACCTAAAGCTTTCCCTAAGGATTGTTGCTATTTATGGTGCTTATAAATGACCCAAGTTCTTCATTTATCCTCCCGATGAAATAAGTTTCTCATCTCCTTATCAATATCAATCCAATATATTGTTTCCGTTAGTGGCAGAATTTGACCTCATAATTTTGAGACGTTTTCCATAAGCCCACTACAAGCTTATTATTTTGTTGTTGATTTTCCAACAACTCCGTTCAACCCTTCTTCGTAAGGATGCTTTCCAAATTCAATTATGGTAGAAGTTATCGTTTCCTTCTACGTTCTCTTGTTCCGATGATCTAGCTTCTATTCATCCGCTCCGAAGGCATTGTGATGTTTTCTTTGACCCATCATATCATTTTGGAGATCATGTTCTTTTCATGCTTATCCATTTAACCGGATTGTTGTGTTCTCATTCTAGTTCTTTCATCTTATCAAGTCTTCCCTCTCTTTTATACCCAAGTGCTGTCTAAATTCTGACATTCTTGTTCCTTGGCTATTTCGTTATGCCAGTGTGCTTTCATATTCTTTTGGTTCGTTAAGCTCTTGTTTCGCAATTCTCCTTGTTACTCTTTTCTAACGAAGTGTTTTCGAATTCGTTCATCTCTATTATATTCTTTCTTTCGATTTTTTCAACCCCTCAAGGTTCTTTGGTTTCACTTGTTTGTAAAAGAAGCAACTTTGTTTTACCTCTTCCTCTTCTGATTCTCTCCGGTGCCATCCTTAGATCTCAGGACGAGATCTCTTGTAAGTGGAGGAGTGTTGTGACGCCCCGATACCGATGGTCCAGAAGACTTCCTTAGATTTCGTGATCACCGTGTGTTTCTTTGGTGCTTGCTCTATTTATTTATTTTGCATCGCATCATGTCATCATCCCATCATGTCTTTTAATTTTTAAAAATCTCCACTAAATAAATTGCATAGATCTTTTGATCTATTTAAACCGAGGGGACTCACATGGTGATTGGTCTTTATAACATATCCTCCCAATATTAGGGAGCTATATTAAATATTTCATTAATTTGGAATTCACCATAACACACTTGCAAAATATCCCAATGCCTTTGTTATCTTAATTATTGGTCTCCAACCTTGCCATATATTCTTTCATCATATTCCGGAGCTGCACCAAAAATCTGAACATTTTTGGACCTTCCTTTTACCAAGTCCTAGTTCAACCCCATTTGAATTAAATTCAAATGAGTTGAATTACATCTTTCAATCATGACCTTTTCTATTTTCTCGGAACAAGCATATTTTTTTGAGTCCGGGAAAATAATCCCATGCCCAAACTCTTTAACCTTTTGTTCACTCCTTTTTTTCTTTCTTTGCATTTATTTTTCTGCTATGAAAAATAAGAGAAGAGAGGAGAGAGGATCCAGCCCAACCGGCCTCTTAGGCCTGACCTACTAGGTCGGCCCTTTAGGCCCAGCCGCCCCCACCTACACCTAACCCTAGCGCCAGGGGAGAGCCTCCTGCTCGATCCCATCTCTCCCCTGTTGCCCGCCGCTTCTCACCCGCGCCCCGTGCTCGATCCTCTCCTCTCTCGATGCGCCCCTAGAGAGAAGGAGAGAGAGCAGCGCCGCACCTCCCTCTCCTTCCCCTGCTCCTTGGCCACCCCGACGCGCCCCTCTTCTTCCCTCCTGCTTCATCCCCATGGCGTCGTCGTCGTCCCGGTGCTCCGCCCTTCACCATCGGGCCACTGAGGGCCCGCCTCCCTTTTCCTCCCTCACCTGCGCCTCGTCCCATCCCCGTCCCTCCAGTGCTGCCATTCGGCTCCCTCGTTGGAGGCTGCCGCCGCGGTCCTGCCGGACATCGGCGACCCGGAGCGTCGCGCCTCTACCCCTGCCATGGGCACTGTGAGTTCATCCCCGCCTTGGCCGCGCCGCGACCTGGCCTCGCCGGAGCCCCGGGCTTGCCGGAGCGCCGCCAGCAACAGGTCGCCACCTTCCCTTCCCTTCAACGGAGTCCTGACCCGTGTTAGGTGTCTGCGTCCTCGCCAAGCTGCTGCTATCGGTTTCCTCTCGCTTTTCCCCTATCAGAAGTCCAATGAGCAGCACCTCCGGGGTTTTCGCCAAGTCCCTCGAAAGCCATGGATGCCTGATACGACTATACGACATGAACGCAAGTTCAACGATGACCCAAGTACCACGACTTCGCCTCTTGCTCGACAAGTACCACACAGAAATGCCAAGTACCCCTACGCGCGAAGACGCTTAGACCATTTCGGGATTCACCAAGTACCGCTACCGATGGCTCGAACATCTACGAAAATGTGTACCACTACACCGCACGAAACGCAAAGACCATTTCGGATATTGCCAAGTACCACTTCGGTTCCGGAACGCGACGAGTACCACGACACCCATGTCCCGTCTAGTTCGACTACAATGACTACAACATGTACCACTACCGTTGCCGAAAACCCGTGAACCGCAAGCAGCAAGTTCGACCACCGTCCCGAGAACCACTACTTCCACTACCGTCGCGAGAACGTCTACTTCTATCTACACCGCTTTGAACTCGATCCACCCCAAAGAGACACGCTTAGAAGGTATAACCACTGAGACTTTGACCCGTGGACGAATGCATGTGTTGTATGAGATGCATGTTTGGTTGTTGTATCAGCCCGTGAACGTTTGTTGTTCCCTCGTTTGACAGCGCTGTCGACCCGTGGGAACCCGGTAACCGGGAGCACCCCACCATCTCTTGCGTGTTCCACACACCCGCACACTTGCGTCTTTTGGACCGATATCTCCATGAGCTATCGGAACCGATATGTTATCATGGCATGATTTTCAGATTCGCCACCATGGCGACCAAATGCTTCATATCATGTTCATGTCAACTTTTAACAAAAAATGCATAAACTTGCATATGCCATTCGCATCATGATAACAACATTTAAAATGGTTAAAATTGTTGCTTGCATTAAATTTCTAAATGCATATGAGGTTTTCCGGATTTGTTGTTTGTTGTTCCGGCCTCATTTAAACTTGCCTAGATAGGTAGTTTCCATATGCTTTACCCCTTGCCATGTTTAATAACATTTAATTTTATTGAGTACCTAACCGGGAGTGAACTAAATAATTGAATGTGGTGTTCCGTCAATGTGCAACTCTCTGCATATTGAGCTGCACTTAATTTGTAGTAATGTTTGTGCACTTTGCCATGCCATGCCTCATTAAACCGGACATGCATCATACTTGATTTTGCATCATGCCATGTCTATGCTTGTTGGTTTACCATGTTGCTTGCTTCTTTCCGGTTTGCTTCTCTCGTTAGCTTCGGTTTCGTTCCGAAGTTGTAAGGATTCGTTCGACTACGTCTGTTAGTCTTCTTCATGGACTTGTTCTTCTTCCTTGCGGGATCTCAGGCAAGATGACCATACCCTCGATATCACTTCTATATTTGCTTGCTAGTTGTTCGCTCTATCGCTATGTCGCGATACCTACCACTTGTTTATCAAGCCTCCCAAATTGCCATGATAGACTCTAACCCACCTTCCTAGCAAACCGTTGTTTGGCTAAGTTACCACTTTTGCTCAGCCCCTCTTATAGCGTTATTAGTTGCAGGTGAAGTTGAAGATTTGTTCCATGTTGGAACATGTTTATGTTGGGATATCATAATATCTCTTATTTAATTAATGCATCTATATACTTGGTAAAGGGTGGAAGGCTTGGCCTTATGCCTGGTGTTTTGTTCCACTCTTGCCGCCCTAGTTTCCGTCATATCAGTGTTATGTTCCTTGATTTTGTGTTCCTTACGCTGTTGGGGATTTATGGGACCCCTTGACAGTTCGCTTTGAATAAAACTCCTCCAGCAAGGCCCAACCTTGGTTTTACATTTGCCTAACAACCTAAGCCTTTTTCCCTTGGGTTTCCGGAGCCCGAGGGTCATCTTTATTTTACCCCCCCCCCCCCCGGGCCAGTGCTTCTCTAAGTGTTGATCCGAACTGAGTAGACTGCGGGGGCCACCTCGGGGAAACTTGAGGGCTGGTTTTACTTGTAGGATGTCTCATCCGGTGTGCCCTGAGAACGAGATATGTGCAGCTCCGATCGGGATTTTTCAGCACATTCGGGTGGCTTTGCTGGTCTTGTTTTACCATTGTCGAAATGTCCTATAACCGGGATTCCGAGACTGATCGAGTCTTTCTGGGAGAAGGAATATCCTTCGTTGACCGTGAGAGATTGTAATGGGCTAAGTTGGGACACCCCTGCAGGGTTTAAACTTTCGAGAGCCGTGCCCGCGGTTATGTGGTAGATGGGAATTTGTTAATGTCCGGTTGTAGAGAACTTGACACTTAACTTAATTAAAATGAATCAACCGCGTGTGTAGCCGTGATTGTCTCTTTTTGGCTGAGTTCGGGAACTGAACATGGATCTTGTGTTATGGTTGTGCTTAAGTAGTTTCAGGATCACTTCTTGATCACTTCTAGCTTATCAACCGTTGCGTTGATTCTCTTCTCGCTCTTATTTGCGTATGTTAGCCACCATACTAGCTTATCGCTTGCTGCAGCTCCACCTCATTACCCTATCCTACTCATAAGCTTAAATAGACTTGATCTCGCGGGTGTGAGATTGCTGAGTCCTCATGACTCACAGATACTTCCAAATAGTTGTAGGTGCCGATGATACCGGTGCATGTGACGCAACCGAGCTCAAGTGGGAGCTCGATGAAGATCTTGATCGTTGTTTTGTGTCTTTTCCGGATGATCAATAGTGGAGCCCGGTTGGGACGATCGGGGATCTAGCATTTGGGGTTGACTTCTTTTATTTTGGTTCCGTAGTCGGACCTTGATTGTACTCGGGATGATATATGTTTAACTTGTTAATTGTGTGAAGTGGCGATTGTAAGCCAACTCTTTATCCCTTTCTTATTCAGTACATGGGATTGTGTGAAGGTTACCCCTCTTGCGACAAAACAACCATGCGGTTATGCCTCTAAGTCGTGCCTCGACACATGGGAGATATAGCCGCATCGTGGGTGTTACACCTACCCTGTTTTTCTCTTCCTCATTCTCCGGGTGGCGCGGCCTCGTTGGCAGCGGGGAGGGGCCTCGATAGAGCTGGTGATGTCCTCTATCTCGTTGCCGGCATGGCGGCGCCTGGGTGGAGCAGGGGAAATCCCCCCCCCCCGCCCCGTTGCCGGTAGGACGGGGCCTTAGTGGATCCGGCGATGTCCTCTGCCTCGTTGTTGGAGGGGCGAGGCCTCGGTGGAGCAGGGCCTCGCCGAAGCCGGCAAAGTCCTCTGCCTCGATGCCAGCGGGATGGGGCCTCCGCAGAGCCGGCTGTCAGGACCCCGATTCTAAGTCTCACCGATCTAGCCTGTAACACCTCATATCACTTTGCGGCCTCACGCACGGTATTCCCACGGGTGTCGCCTTACCATGGCCCGGGACCGTTTGTGCCTTTTGGCTCACGTATATGATAGTGTCGCTAGCATCCATATGATAGAGAACCCGGGCCGACATGACTAGTCGTTAACACAAAGTGGCACTAACTTATGGGGACAATCAACATCGAGCATGTCGGTCAGCAGCGTGTGAATCCGGGTTGTAGCACTGGGCTAACAGGACTCCGGGAACCCGGGCTGTAGCAGGCTAGGCAGGACTCCGGATGTCACCGTGTGACATTTCCCCGAAGGGACAGACACAGGAACGAAGTGAATCACACGCCGGCCAGTCAAGTGCTCTGGAGCAGTAGTTCTGGGCTAGCAGGACTCCGGTGAACCGGGCTGTAGTGGACTACTATGGCTCATGGAAGCACAAGACTACATTTCCCCACAAGAGAGGCTACCAAGGATAAACAACTAGGTTTTCGAATCCCACACATGCCAAGCATTTCAATCATACACACAATATGCTCGCTATGTGTAAATACAACATGGCATCACAACATAACTCTACGACTCAAGTATTTATTCATTAAGCTCCAAGGAGCGAGATATTTCAAACATGGGTCTCATGACCCAACATTCAGAGCATACAAGTCAAAGCACATGCGGAAGCTTAACTTGCCTGAGTACAGACAACTAAAAAATGAAGAAGTCTGAGGAGCCTGACTATCTACCAGACCTTCCCAAGGGTACAAGATCGTAGCTGAGGTAACAAGCTAAACGTCGAAGTCCACATGGAACTACTAGCAAGACTGAAGTCTCTCTTCAAAAACATAAACTAAGCAAACATGAGTACAAATGTACTCAGCAATACTTACATTAGAACTAACAACATATGCACCGGTATCAACTAAGGGGGTGGTGGAGTTTAACTGCAGCAAGCCAGCTTTGACTCGGTGGCTATCCTGAACTATGACTGCTAGTAACTCTTTTGAGGTGGAGTACACGAGTCCACAGATTCACCATACCAATACACCACTATGGATCCGCTCCCGTTCCCCTACGAGAACGCCATCCATAGCACTCACGCTTATCTTGCGCATTTTAGATTATCCACTTTCACTTGTCTATGAACTATGCAAGGGGTCCAAGTTTACATATCCGAGGAATCCGGCTATTCGAATAGATAATGATAACCCTGCAGGGGTGTACTTCTTCACACACGCTCTCGCCACTTATCGCCCTGTACACGTCATGTACCTCGGCAACCTTCAAGGGGAAGCCGGGCGAGGGAGTCGGCCACGACCTGACTAACCAACAAGTCTCTAGTCCAGGTTTATCGCCTATTCGGGTTCCATCCGCAAGGAGATCCGGCCGGGGTGTCGCTCACGGCCCCAAACGATGTGTGCAGGGTTCCCAAGCCCACCATCCGGGTGCCACTTGGTACACCGTGCCACTGTGTCTAGTCTGTCCCAAGCCCACCTGTACCGGGTGCCACTTGGTAGACTACTAACACTATCTACAAACACCAGAAACTAGTTGCAACTCCTGGACAGAGATTGAGTTGATTAATAAGTCGAGAGGGGTCGAGTTACCGGAACCCAATGTGTGGTAGTAACTGTTCATGGATCACAAACACATAACTCAGTTCCTGAGGACGGCTGCAATGAGACAACCCACCATGTACTCCTACATGGCCTCTCACCGCTACCTTTACCAAATCGTGTTCACACACTTAGCTCACACACAGTAGGACATGTTCATCACCATTCCAATTCATTCCCGATGAATCAAACCTGACTCAACTCTAAGCAATAGCAGGCATGACAAACAGGCAGGAATGAGTAGGCACATCAGGGCTCAAACAACTCCTACTCATGCTAGTGGGTTTCATCTATTTACTGTGGCAATGACATGTCATGCAGAGGAAAGGGTTCAACTACCGTAGCATGTAACAGTTGAATCGGTGTTGTCCTAATGCAGTAAAAGAGAGCAGGAGCGAGAGAGTGGGATTGTATCGGAATGAACAAGGGGTTTTTGCTTGCCTGGCACTCCTGAAGATATTATATCTCTTCATCGGTGTCATCGAACTCATCGTCGGAAGAACGTCTACCGAGAGGGGACAAATATCGGCAATAGAGAAGGAAAACACAATCAATGCAATGCAACAATATGATGCATGAATGTGGCATGGTAATATGAGTGTGTTGGGCTAATGCAACTACAACCAGGGTGGTTTGAGCTTATTTAAATCAAAGATTCAAATACTAACTCAAGTTATGAATTCAAAAGAGTGCATTATCATGTTTTATTTAAACAGCAGGGTTAAGTTGCTTTAACATGCATGAAAATGGTACAGATGGATAGATTGGATTTTTCTGATCATTTTTCATATATAACATATTTCATTCCGAGCTATGGTTGAATTTCTATGATTTTTTGAAGTTTGCAACAATTTCTAGAATTTTCTTTATAGCAATAAATCCAGAAATTAGTTATTGCGTCAGCAGTGCGTCAGGGTGACGTCAGCGGTCAAAGGGGACGTCCAGGTCAAACCTGACCAGTGGGTCCCGCGTGTCAGGTCATTATTCTAACTAATAATTAGTTAACACCAATCCTAACCTAATTAACAGGCCGGCCCCATTTGTCATTGACCTAGAGGGGTCAAACTGGGCCCACCCGGGGTCAACTTGGTCAGCGGGGTCAAACCCGCCGGTGACTTGACGCCGGCGAGGCCAATCGCGGCGACGAGCCTCGGATTTGCATCTCCGGCGACCAAACGGGCGGCCGAGGCCATCTACGGGGAGCTGGAGCTCACCCGCATCCCGCGCGGCATGTGGTGCAGCGGGGACGGCCGGAGCTCGCCGGAAACGAGCTCGGGCCGGCGCCGGCGTTCGGGTGAGTGCGGTATTGGTGTTGCGGTGCGCAAACGAACGCAGCAAGGCGCTAGGGGGTCTCTACGCGCGGCGGTGAGCATGTTGGACGCACGCCCGGCACCAAATGGTCACCGGAGCGTCATCGGCGACGAGCGTAGGCGGCGGCGTGTTCGGTCACATGCGAGATGGCAGCTACGGCATGCAAACAAAGCAAAGGAGGGGGGGTTAGGGGGAGGAGCTCACAGCGGATGCGAGGAGAGGCTCAGTGGGCTCGGGGAGGTGTCGGAGAGGGTGCAAGGTCGTCGGCGATCTCGGCGGCTGAAGGAAGAAGACGAAGGCGATGCAGGCGCTGTGGTGCATCCCCGGTTGCATGGGGCGTCGAGGAGGAAGACAGAGCCGAGGCAGTTCTCTTGGACACGCTGGGTGGACTAGGGAGGGCCAGTGGCCGTGGCAACAGCGAGCGGCTGCGACGGGCATGCTCGGCCATGGGGGGAAAGCAGATGAGCGAGGGGGAGGGAGGTCCAGAGCGAGGGAGAAGTTATAGGGGGTCGGGGAGGTGGCGTGGCACTCGTGGAGGCGTCCAGGCCCTCGGCGACAAGCAGTAGCTGGTGACGCGCGTGCCAGCGCGCCGCGGCCACACGCTCCTGTCCTCCTGGCGTGAGGAGGGAGATGACTGGCAGTGCCAGGTGGGCTGGGCCGGCCAGGTAAGTGGCCTCTGGCCTTTCTCTCTCTCTCTCTCTCTCTCTCTCTCTCTTTCTAAATTGTTTTCTGTTTTCTAATTTTCTGCAACTGTTGGGCTTTATTAAAAATACTAAAACGTTTCCAGAAATCCTGAAAATAATTGTGGGCTCTGTTGGGATTATTCCTAACAGCCCTCACTTAAATCCAGAATTATTTGGGCATTTAAAATATTTAATAGCATTTATATGCCCAAATGCAAATACTATATGATTTAAATCAGAGCCCAAATATGTCCTGCAAAAATGTAAACCATTTTTGGTAGATGCTTCCACCTCAAACCAGAAATGTTGAACATTTTCAAAGGGCATTTTGAGTTTAATGAAAAAGATTTTATTTTGACCATAGTTGAATTCATTTGGTGCTAGGGTTTAAGCATCCCCATTTCAAAACTAATATAAGTTGAAAATGATGCATGGATGCAATGCCACTAATTACAAGAAGATTTCTAGGGCTGTGACACCGGCAATGTCCTCTGCCTTGATGTTGGCGGAGAGGGGCCTCGGTGGAGCAGGGCCTCGCCAAAGCCGGTGGGGCGGGGCCTCGACGGAGCCGGCATTGTCCTCTGCGTCATCGTCGGTCTCGCCAAACAACGCCTCGCCCGCTCCATCTCCCTCTTTGTACGCGGCAACAACCTCTGCCACCCGCATGCGGTATTGCCAGCACGCGAGGCGGCTCTCGTGGGCGGAGTGGTACGACTCGAGCAGTGCCTCCTGCTCCGCCCGCTCCGTGGAGATCTGCTCCTCCGCCTGCAGGTGCTGCTGGAGGACATGGTGGTTGTAGGTAGCGTCGGCCTACGCCTCCCGGAACTTCTCCTCACGCTTCTGCCTCACCATGTCCATGTATTAGGCATGGGCCTTGCCAATGGTCATGGTGCAATGCACCAGCGAGGATGGCACGGAGGAGGGGGTTGGCGCGGGATCATCGACTACCATGTTCTCCATTGGGACGTCGTCATCCTCTGGCTGGCTGCCAGCTAGCCAGCAGGTAGCAATGGCTGACATCTCCTTCTGGTCCGTCATATGCCTGTCCCGAAGAGTGCTGGAGCGCGAGGAAGCCATGGTGGGAGTGGTCTGGACAGGAGAAAGGGAGCATAGGAGGATGACTGCGGCTATGGCCGACGCAGCAGTTTATATAGCAATGGTGCACGGTAGAGGGACGGATGGGTGGCGCCGGAGTAGTTGCCTCGGCAACCATGTATCATTAATGTGGGCGGAAGACAGACAGATGGACGACACTTGTGACGTTTGAACGTGGAGCAATCACCTGCACCAGGAAGCGGCATGGGCAGCGCTGACTGTTTCGGGCGGAAAGTGTGTGCGGGTGAGGGAGGAGGTCTGAGAGGGCCAGGGCAGTCAGACTCATGCTTGGCAGCAGTCCGGTCCAGCAACTGGACATGCTGGCTCACCAGCGAGCTTGCAGAGCTCAGCGACGACAATGAGACGATGGACGTGGCTTCCGACCAGGAGTCGGCGCCACAGCCCAAGGCAGTTCATTCCATGTTCATCATAGAGCAGGTGCGGCTGCACTTCGATGCCCTAATTGCGGAAGAGCTACCAGCGCAGGAGGACCTGTGCTGCAATCTTCGTCTCCTCAACGAGCACCGGCTCGCGGAAGGACGAATCGCCGGCGAACAAGCTAACGCCAATGTCATCGCGAACATGTGGCCCTATGATGCTGGCTTCCTGAATGAGCAGCGAGTGCTGTATCAGACCATCTGTAGGGCCCGCGAGGCCCTCTCCGTCTTCCTTCGAGTTGCTGCGCTTGCCATAGCGCCGCCGTCTCGCGTTGTCAACATGGTCAACGAGAGAATTGCACAAGGAGCGGCTGACAGCTGAGACCCCGCAGCTCGAGCGGTATATGTGTTTTTGAGGTCTGAGCATAGTTTTTCTTGAGCGATGTTTTTGTTCTTATTCAGAGGAGCAGGGTATCAACTGGGTGGGTTGTGGCCCGTCTGGCCCAGGCTATTATTTTATGTCAACCAAATATCCAGCCAGATATTAATTTTTCAATGTGAAAATGGCTAGCCCAGCTATTCTATTTTTGCGGAATACCCAACCTAGGTCAACTTGTTATTCTCCGAGCCGCACTAGACTTGCCAAGAAAATGGGCTTTAAGAAATAATAAGTGGGTTGTAATTAAAAAATTGGCTGTAAATATAAAAAATGCACCGAGCACGTACATTTTTTAGTTTCATTAATTGTTGCGCGCACAAAATTTTGTTGGATTTTTATGTAATGTAAATTTTTTTAAATTATATTTAATTTGACTCCAAATTTCGAGTTAAAAAATATCTCGAATCCTATCAAAATGTTGGAAATTTTGTTGAATTTTTTAGCGGTTGGTTGAAATTATTAACAGTTGTCCTGGCTAGAAAATGGGCTGACAAACGGTAAATGGACTGAGTAAATTCATTAGAATTAAAAAAATGGGTTGTACATTATAACAAATCACAAATGGGCTATATGTTCTCTGCCACAGATGTGATGGTCACTTGTGAGCCTACTAAGTGGACGCGTACGCAAGGCTTTGTCAACTTATAGTCAACACACGATTCTATTAGCAGTGGCCATTGGGTGTCCATCTAATGGTTGTGGTGCTTATTCAACCACGGATATTCATGCTTCAGCCGCCCAAACCACTGCTGATAGTATCGCCTGCTACTGCTTCTTGTGGCCGGCTGTGCTGCCGTGCAGGCCTCACCGGCCCACCCTACTCACATCGCCGTCCAGGCCATTCCTCTACTCACCAACACCTCCTGTTATTCTCCAGCGGCGACAGCCTCACACCACAGCCGAACTAGTGAACCCTCATACTCCCCTCCGCGTGGGCATCCACTGCTGCGTCTTCGGCGGCTCCGGGTCATTCCCATTCTAGGCCTCACCATTGTCCACCGCGTCGGTTCTCTCGGTGCGGCGTGGTCAACTTTGTCAACAAACGACAGCCATAAGAAGAGGCATGAACATGGAGTGGCTGACAGTAGGGACCCGCATGGCCCATGGCCGCATGCGAGCAAGTCCCTCCTTATTATGCGAAAACAAACGATTTCTCCCCCTAACGGGTTTGAGCCACCAACTACATCTTCGCACACATGGAAGTGTTTCCTTTATTAAGTGGAAAAAAGTTACCTCTCCCTGACATCTGGGACCCGACAGCATTATTATGATCCATTTCGTGAAAATATAGATTGTACCAAAGTTGCTAAAATGTTTTCTTTTTATTATAACACGAAAAAGAAGAAAATAAAAATCCCAGAAAACATCTTCACACGCAAGGAAGTGTCACCTTATTACGAGCAAAAAACTGATTCCCCCTGCTAGCTGGGACCCACCAGATTTGGAGGCTGACTTGTGGGCCAACTAAGTTGATGCGTATGGGCTTTGTCAACTTAGTCAAAATGATCCTAGGTGCATCGACCGTTGGATGTTAGATCAACGACTGTGCTGCGTCTTCAACCTTTGGTCTTCTTGCTCCAGCCGCCCAAACCTGGTCTGTTGTACCGCCTGCTCCAGCCTCTCGTGGTCGGTTGTGCTGCCGCGCAGGCCTCATGGACCAACCATACTACAACTGGCCAGACCTTCCCTCTACTCACGCACACCCCCTGTTATTCTCCCGCGATGGCAGCCTTACGCCACGGTCGAGCCAATGAACCCTTGTGATAACCCACAAGTACAGGGGATCGCAACAGTTTTTGAGGGCAGAGTATTCAACCCAAATTTATTGATTCGACACAAGGGGAGCCAAAGAATATTCTCAAGTATTAGCAGCTGAGTTGTCAATTAAACCACACCTTAAAACTTAATATCTGCAGCAAAGTATTTAGTAGCAAAGTAATATGATAGTAGTGGTAATGGTAGCAAAAGTAATAGTTTTGGTTTTATAGTGATTGTAACAGTAGCAATGGAAAAGTAAATAAGCGAAGAACAATATATGAAAAGCTCGTAGGCAATGGATCAGTGATGGATAATTATGTCGGACGTGATTCCTCATGCAATAGTTATAAGCTAGGGTGACACAAAACTAGCTCCAGTTCATCAATGTAATGTGGGCATGTATTCCGAATATAGTCATACGTGCTAATGGAAAAGAACTTGCATGACATCTTTTGTCCTACCCTCCCGTGGCAGCGGGGTCCTATCGGAAACTAAGGGATATTAAGGCCTCCTTTTAATAGAGTACCGGACCAAAGCATTAACACATAGTGAATACATGAACTCCTCAAACTACGGTCATCATCGACAAGTATCCCGATTATTGTCACTTTGGGGTTAACGGATCATAACACATAATATGTGACTATAGACTTGCAAGATAGGATCAAGAACTCACATATATTCATGAAAACATAATAGGTTCAGATCTGAAATCATGGCACTCGGGCCCTAGTGGAAAGCATTAAGCATAGCAAAGTCATAGCAACAAGAATCCCAGAACATAGTGGATACTAGGGATCAAACCCTAACAAAACTAACTCGATTACATGATAAATCTCATCCAACCCATCACCGTCCAGTGAGCCTATGATGGAATTACTCACGCACGGCGGTGAGCATCATGAAATTGGTGATGGAGGAAGGTTGATGATGATGATGGCGATGGATTCCCCTCTCCGGAGCCCCGAACGGACTCCGGATCAGCCCTCCCGAGAGAGATTAGGGCTTGGCGGTGGCTCCATATCGTAAAACGTGATGAATCCTTCTCTCTGATTTTTTTTCTCCCCGGACACGAATATCTAGAGTTGGAGTTGAGGTCGGAGGAGCACCAGGGGGCCAACGAGGCAGGGGCGCGCCCAGGGGGGTAGGTGCGCCCCCACCCTCGTGGACAGGGTGTGGACCCTCTGGCCTTGATTCTTTCGCCAGTATTTTTTATATATTCCAAAAACAATCTCCGTTGATTTTCAGGTCATTCCAAGAACTTTTATTTCTGCACAAAAATAACACCATGGCAATTCTGCTGAAAACAGCGTCAGTCCGGGTTAGTTCCATTCAAATCATGCAAGTTAGAGTCCAAAACAAGGGCCAAAGTGTTTGGAAAAGTAGATACGTTGGAGACGTATCAACTCCCCCAAGCTTAAACCTTTGCTTGTCCTCAAGCAATTCAGTTGACAAACTGAAAGTGATAAAGAAAAACTTTTACAAACTCTGTTTGCTCTTGTTGTTGTAAATATGTAAAGCCAGCATTCAATTTTTCAGCAAAGATTATGAACTAACCATATTCACAATAACATTTAGGTCGCATGTTTACTCATATCAATGGCATAATCAACTAGCGATCAATAATTATAAATCTCGGATGACAACACTTTCTCAAAACAATCATAATATGATATAACAAGATGGTATCTCGCTAGCCCTTCCTGAGACTGCAAAACATAAATGCAGAGCACCCCTGAAGATCAAGGACTGATTGGAAATTGTAATTCATGGTAAAAGAGATCCAGTCAAGTCATACTCAATGTAAACTAATAATAATACATGCAAATGACAGTGGTGCTCTCCAACTGGTGTTTTTTAATAAGAGGATGATGACTCAACATAAAAGTAAATAGATAGGCCCTTCGCAGAGGGAAGCAAGGATTTGTAGAGGTGCCATAGCTCGATTTTGAAATAGAGATGAATAATATTTTGAGCGGTATACTTTCATTGTCAACATAAAAACCGAGAGATCTCGATATCTTCCATGCTACACACATTATAGGCGGTTTCCAAGCAGAATGGTAAAGTTTATACTCCCCCACCACCAACAAGCATCCATCCAAGGCTTGCTCGAAACAACGGGTGCCTCCAACTAAAAACAATCCCGGGGGAGTTTTGTTTGCAATTATTTTGATTTGATTTTAGCGTGGGACTGGGCATCCCAGTGACCAGCCATTTTCTCATGAGTGAGGAGTGGAGTCCACTCCTCTTGAAAATAACCCACCTAGCATGGAAGATACAGACAGACCTAGTTGATACATGAGCTATTAGAGCATATAAAACAGAATGTTTATTTGAAGGTTTGGAGTTTGGCACATACAAATTTACTTGGAACGGCAGGTAGATACCGTATATAGGAAGGTATGGTGGACTCATATGGAATAACTTTGGGGTTTATGGAGTTGGATGCACAAGCAGTATTCCCGCTTAGTACAAGTGAATGCTAGAAAGAGACTGGGAAGCGACCAACTAGAGAATGACAACAGTCATGAACATGCATTAAAATTAATCAACACTGAATGCAAGCATGAGTAGGAAATAATTCACCATGAACATAAATATCGTGGAGGCTATGTTGATTTTGTTTCAACTACATGTGTGAACATGTGCCAAGTCAAGCCACTCGAACCATTCAAAGGAGGATACCACCCTATCATACCACATCACAACCATTTTAATAGCATGTTGGCACGCAAGGTAAACCATTATAAACTCCTAGCAAATTAAGCATGGCTTGGGCAACTATAATCTCTAATTGTCATTGCAAACATGTTTCATTCATAATAGGCTGAATCAGGAACAATGAACTAATCATATTTAGAAAAACAAGAGAGGTCGAGTTCATACCAGCTTTCCTCATCTCAATCAGTTCATCATATATCATCATTATTGCCTTTCACTTGCACGATCGAATAGTGTGGATAATAATAATAGTGCACGTGCATTGGACTAAGCTAGAATCTGCAAGCATTCAACTCAAGAGAGAAGACAAGGTAATATAGGCTCTTTGTTAGATCAACAATAATGCATATGAGAGCCACTCAATATTTTCATTAAGGTCTTCTCCTCTCGACCGCCAAAGAAAAAGAAAAAAACAAAACTATTTACACGGGAAAGCTCCCAACAAGCAAAAGAAGAACGAGAAATCTTTTTGGGTTTTCTTTTTAATTACTACTACTACAGGCATGGAAAGTAAACTAGCTAAAAGCTACAACTAATTTTTTTGGTTTTTTATTAAGGTTTTTCAAACACACAAGAAGAAAGCTTAAAAAGAAAATAAACTAGCATGGATGGTACAATGAAAAAGTATGAGCACCGACAACTGGCATGAGTGTGTGAACATGAATGTAATGTCGGTGAGAAATATGTACTCCCCCAGGATTAGGTTTTTGGCCTAAGTTGGTCTATGCCCATGGATCAAAGTTGTAGCTGGGGTCACACTAAGGAGGGTCTTCGGGGTGCCACTGATTGGCGATCTCCTCTGGATCCCACTGATAAACAGACTGACGGTGAGGATCAGATAGTGGCTCCGGATCTGGAGCTGATGTCAGGCTCTGGTATGCCTGAACGGCCTCCGGTAGAATAAGGTACGTGCTTGAAAATATGTCAAACAAAGAGGGAGCAGGCAAGGTAATAGTCTCAACGTGTTTCTTATCAAACATCAGTCTATAGGTAAGCATCTTCTTCTTATTCTTAACAACAAAATCATGTGCTACCATGCTCTTATAATCTAGCGAAATATGAGGCAGCAGCTTTTCCTCTTTCTCATAGTGCCTAATAGGTATGTTAAAGTGTGTAGCAAGACGCGAGGCAAAGATGCCTCCCAAGACGGGACCCTTTGTATGGTTCAGATTTAACTGTTTAGCAACAATAGTGCCTAAACTGAAACTGGTATCACGAAACAAAGCATGGCGCAAAATAACAATATCAAGGGCACTAAGATTTCCGTAGTTCCCACGGCCAATTAAGCATCTACTAGCAAATATTGCAAAGTAACGTAGAACAGGAAAATGTATGCTAGTGATTCTTGCATCGGAAACTTTCCTCGTTTCCCCTACAGCAATTGTATCAATAAATCCCTCCACATCATTATGATGTGGTTCCTCTATGCTGCCCTCAAAGGGTATCCTACAAACCCGGCAAAAATCATAAAGTGACATCTCCTTATGCTCATCATATAAATAAAATTCCACGGAAGGTGGTGATCTCCTAGCATGGAAATTAAAACTTTGCACAAAAATATTGGTGAGTAAGAGATACTATTCGCTCAGGTCGTGGAGGAAGTCGGTGAGGCCTGCATTCTCAGCCAAATAATAAAAATGTTCATGAATCCCGGCTTCTCTTAAGAACTCATCACAAGGCCATTCAGACGGCCGCACTTGAGCCTCCCTTGGTAGTTCATTGTCTGGCTCGCGTATTGCGGGCCTTGGGCATTGCTTCCTTGAGGAACCACCTTGGTACATTTTCCTAAACATATTTCTTCCTCTCAAAAATTTCTGAAATTTTTAGTGACTCAAAATAAAAGTGAGCCAAACTCAACAAAATTGATAGAAACTACTCCTACAAGTGTCTAGAGGCTATATCATGAATTAAAACTACTCCTGACCACATAAATCTGACAAGCAAGCTCAAGAACATGGTCACCTAAGCAGCAAAAATTTGCAATAAATAAAGCACTAGAACAAAAACTAATTGGACCATTGGAGGAGTCACATACCAAAGAACAATCCCCCAAAGCAGTTTTGCGAATGGAGCTTTGAGCAGGGAGATTGAAAATGGCAGCAAGATGAGCTAGAACTCGAGTTTGAGCTGGTGGGTGACTTTTTTCTGGAGCAAGACGAAGTGTGTGGGTGCAAGGATAAGTGGAGGGGACCCACGTGGGGTCCACGAGGCAGGGGGCGCGCCCAGGGAGGGTGGGCGCGCCCTCCACCCTCGTGGGCACATGGTGGGCCCCTGGTGTGTTCTTAGTGCCAATAATTCTTAAATATTCTGGAAAAAATCATATTTCATTTTCAGGACATTTGGAGAACTTTTATTTTCGGGGTATTTTTTATTGCAAGGATAATTCATAAAATAGATAGAAAATACTATTTTTACTTTATTTAATATAAATAACCGAAAGTAAAAAGACGGTACAGAAAGTTGTGCTTTCTAACTTCATCCATCTCATGCTCATCAAAAGGAATCCACTAACAAGGTTGATCAAGTCTTATTAACAAACTCATTCCGAATCGCATGAAACTAGAGAAATTTCCAATAACACTAGGTTACCTCAACGGGGATATGCACATCCCGAACAATAAGAATATCATATTTCTTCTTGACAGTAGGAAGAGGAGATTCAAAACCTCCAATAGTGATTGTTGAAAATTTTCCAATAGAATTGATACTGTGGACTTGAGGTTGTTTCCTCAGAAAGTGTACCGTATGCTCATTACCATTAACATGAAAAGTGACATTGCCTTTGTTGCAATCAATAACAGCCCCTGCAGTATTCAAAAAGGGTCTACCAAGGATAATCGACATACTATCGTCCTCGGGAATATCAAGAACAAAGTCCGTTAAAATAGTAACATTTGCAACCACAACAGGCACATCCTCGCAAATACCAACAGCTATAGCAGTTGATTTATCATCCATTTGCAAAGATATTTCAGTAGGTGTCAACTTACTCAAATCAAGTCTACGATATAAAGAGAGAGACATAACACTAACACCGGCTCCGAGATCACATAAAGCAGTTTTAACGTAGTTTCTTTTAATGGAGCATGGTATAGTTGGTACTCCTGGATCTCCAAGTTTCTTTGGTATTCCACCCTTAAAAGTGTAATTAGCTAGCATGGTGGGAATTTCAGCTTCCGGTATGCTTCTTTTATTAGTAACAATATCTTTCATGTATTTAGCATAAGGGTTCATTTTAAGCATATCAGTCAAATGCATGCGCAAAAAGATAGGTCTAATCATTTCAGCAAAGCACTCAAAATCCTCATCATCCTTGTTCTTGGATGGTTTAGGAGGAAAAGGCATGGGTTTCTAAACCCATGGTTCTCTTTCTTTACCATGCTTCCTAGCAACAAAGTCTCTCTTATCATAAAGTTGATTCTTTGATTGTGGGTTATCAAGATCAATAGCAGGTTCAATATCTACATCATTGTCATTGCTAGGTTAAGCATCAACATGAACATCATAATTAACATTATCACTAGGTTCATGTTCATTACCAGATTGTGTTTCAGCATCAGAAATAGAAATATCATTGGGATTTTCAGGTGTGTCATCAACAGGTCCACTAGAAGCATGCAAAGTCCTATCATTTTTCTTCTTCTTCTTCTTAGAAGAACTGGGTACATCAACATTAGTTCTTTGAGAATCTTGCTCAATTCCCTTAGGGTGGCCCTCAGGATACAAAGGTTCCTAAGTCATTTTACCCCCTCTAGTCATAACTCTAACAGCATTATCATTTTTCTTATTATTTAATTCATTGGGCAAATCATTTTGAGCCTTAAGTACTTGTTCTACTTGAGTGGTAACCATAGAAGCATGTTTACTAGTGAGTTTAAGTTCACCTTTAACTCTATACATATAATCACTCAAGTGTTCAATCATATAAGCATTGCGTTTCAATTGTCTACCAACATAAGCATTGAAGTCTTCTTTCCTAACCATAAAGTAATCAAACTCATCTAAACATTGGCTAGCAAATTTAGTAGATTGGATTTCACATTTATCAAATCTATAGAGAGAATTTACCTTTACTACATGTGTCAGGTTATCAAGACCATGTATTTCTTCAATAGGTGGTAAATTCTTAACATCTATAGCTTTAATACCTTTTTCTTTCATAGATTTCGTTGCCTCTTGCATATCTTCAGGACTGAGAAATAGAATACCTCTTTTCTTCGGAGTTGGCTTAGGAGTTGGTTCAGGAAGTGTCCAATCATTTTCATTACTCAACATATTATTCAATAGCAATTCAGCTTGATCAACAGTTATTTCCCTGAAAACACAACTGTCGGTGCACAAAAAGAGGGGGGTACACTTTTTGTACCCCTATAACTGTGCACGGGCAGTCTGAGCCATGGGCACCACCACACCAAGCAAGGCAAGGGAGGTGAGCCAGGGTAAGACCGAAGCTCAAGAGAACTACGACGCCAAGGCAAAGACCACGAAGAGCAAAGGGGACGAAGCGGACTCCCCCGGCAAGATCCTTGCCGGGAGACAGTTCTAGCAGCCCCGGCAAGACCCTTGCCGCGGCGACTCGTCCCGCGCCTATAGAGAAAATCACCCTTGAGTCCACTGCCCCCAAAGGGAAAGGATTCGGGAGACATCCCCGTGGCGGCATGCAGATCATTGTAAAGACATTCAAGATCAGATACGCACTAAGGAGACGACAACCCTTGGCGGGATCCCAGCCGAGGAAGACCACAAGGCCCCCGGCAAGCACCTTTCCGGGGATGACAGCAGGCGCCTCGGCAAGACCCTTGCCAGGGCCCCGGCAAGGCCCTTCCCGAGGACACCCGCGGGGCCACCATCAGGCGCACGCCGACTAAACCTCCACCACCGCATGCATGCAGCTGCTGACCCAACCAGCTGGGCAGGCACCTGCATGGCGGCATGCAGATCTTCGTGAAGACCCACCACTGCGCCACCTCAGCTGCCTGCCTACCTACGTGGCATCTCAGGCATCGCTGGCCAGGGCACGTGTCGACACAAGAAGGAGCGCGATGGACAAGACAGATCTCTCCCCCATCCCCGATAAAACAAGGACACCTAAGCAAGACGCATTAAATGCGCCTTGTCATGTAATGCGAGGGATAACCTCGCATCACTGTACCCTTTCCACCTCCTGTGTGCCACTGTGGCAACCCCTTTTTTCTATAAAAGGAGGCCCGAGGCGACCAGGAAAAGGATTCAGCTTTTTGGAGCTCCTCACGCCCCATAGCTAGCTCAAGAACACAGATATACAATCCACCAAAGCAGGAGTAGGGTTTTACGCATCCTTGCGGCCCGAACCTGGATAAACGAACCGTGTGCTACCTATTAGATCCGCTCTTCTCACGACCCCGCGCCCCTCTAACCACAGTAGGGATTCTTGTGATCCCATAGGTGTCGTTCCCACCGACATCTTTCGCGCGCCAGGTAGGGGGGCGCAGTTGTGAGAATCGGCTTTAGCAGTTAGTTCGGCGCTTTTTCATAATCATGGCGCCCAAGAAGAAGACGACGATGGCGGTTGGCCAGTCGGAAGCCGGACAGCCCGTCCCGACGCGGGCGAGCAGCGGACCGGTCGCAGAAAGGACCCGGGGCGCTGCTCGCGAACACCAACACCATCCCAGCAGCCGGAGTTTGGGAGGCGGCGATGTTTGAGCGCCTGGTAACGGGCCACACGTCGCCAAATCCAAAGGCGGAGCCAGGCCCTTCGCAGGTGGAGCGGGGCCTTCCAAGGTCATCGCCGCCCCGCCCGAAGGCGATGCAAGGACCTCCAAGACTCCCACGCCGGCGCCAACAGCGCGCTCCTCCCAGGCAGCGCGTGACGAACGGCGTAATCACGCCGAAGATCCCGGGCATCGCCGCGGGAAGAGCCCCGAGTGCCACTCCCGGGATGTAGAAGACCTGCCCACTCGCCGAGGCGCTGGTGAAAACGGCATGCGACCGTGGGGTCGTGATAGAGCTCCTTCTGACATGGTCAGAAGTCGAAGCGCGTCGCGATCCGTGTAGGTTTCGCCGCCACCGACGCTAGCAGAGGCCCTGGCGCACGCAGTTGCTCCTCGACTTTCCTCCCACTACGGGGAAACTCGACGAATGGAGAGCCACTATCCGAAGCCTTGTTGCGGTGGCCAACAAAGACGAACCAAGTCCGGTGGGGGCCCCTAGTCGACGCTCCGATGGAGTCCTGCGGACCAGTGGCGGAAAAGCCGGCGGCGCCGCAACCATGGTGCATTCACCTCTCCCCCATCAGGTACCGCGGACGCCGGCTCGTCGCGATGTCACGGGCGACGCCATCTCCATAGCATCGTATGACCCGCGGATCCACTGTGACGAGCGCCAAGTTCTTCGAGAATGAGCCCATGAAGACGCTCGAACCACTATTGAGCGCCAGCGCAGAGCGCACCACCAGTCAGACAGGCGAGCAGGGCCTGCTGTGAACCACCTGGCCCCGGAGAGCCCTGGAGGCCTACCTTACGAGGTAGGCTGTCCGGCTTTTACCCATGAGCTACGGCAGTTCCAGTGGCCCACTCACCGCACCTACAAACCTGACGTTGGCGAAAAGTACAATGGCAAGACTCACCCGTCTGAGTTCCTCAGCATATACACCATCGCGATGTAAGCTGCCGGAGCCCGCGACGATAAGGTGCTTGCGAATTACTTTCCATTGGCTCTTAAACCCAACGCCATGTCGTGGTTGATGCACTTGCCGGTAGACTCTATTTCCTCCTGGTCAGATTTGTGCCATGAGTTTGTAGGCGCCTTTACTGGAGGTCACCAAGCCCATGGCCAAGCAAGCGACCTGCATGTCATTCCCCAGAAGGGAGGCGAGAGTCTGCGCAAGTATATATAGAGGTTCAGCCGGGTACGGTACAATATCCCTGATGTTCACCCTGCCGCCATCATCAGCGCATTCCATCAGAACGTGCGTAACCGCAAGATGCGCGAAGAACTGGCAATGAACAAGGTGAAAGATGTGGCAGAACTCTATGTTCTTGCTGACAGATGTGCCCGAGCTGAAGAGGGAAGGAAGTACCCCGGCGAAGATGCCGGCGTGGAAACCGACTCCTTAGATGAGGATACTGCTGCCCCGGCGAAGAAAGGTCGGCGCCGCAACAGGAAGCGCAAAGGTAAAGCTGTGCTTGCCGTCGAGGGATCTGACGACGCCGGCTCCGCCAAGAAAACCAAGGCAGATGACCCCGGCAAGGAAATTGCCGGATGTGTCGCCTGCCGGGCCTTGGCGGCTGCCGAGAAGCAAGGAAACTCCGACAAGCAATACTGCAAGATCCATCGCACCAAAGGCCATGATCGCCAGAGCTGCCGACAGGTTGAGCTCCTTGCTGAGAAGCAGAGGGATGAATATGAGAGGTGGGACAAGGAGAAAGGCCAGGACGGTGCTGAGGGGTGCGACAAGAAGCGTGGCGGCCAGGCGGGCTGTCGCGGCAAAGATAAACAGCAGGAGAGGCCCGCCCGGGGCCATGACAAAAAGCCAAAAGACAATGATCACGAAGAGGACGATGAGTCTGGTGACCAAGAATTTCAGAAAGCTACAGAGGCCATGTGCGTCGATGGCGGCTCCTCGCTGCATACCTCTCACCGCCAGCTTAAACAGTGGGCGCGTGAGATTACAGCGGCGGAACTGTCGTTTGATGCCCAAAGGCCGCTGAAGTGGTCCAGCACACCTATCATTTTTGACACTGAGGATCACCCTGATCGCACTACTGCAGTCAGGTGCTTGGCATTGTTGGTTTCACCAACAATACGCAACCTCAAGGTGACAAAGATGCTAGTTGATGGCGGGGCCGGTCTGAACTTAATCTCGCCTGCCGTGATCGAGAAATTGCAGATTCCTGATGAAGACTTCGAAGAGACGGGCACGTTTCAGGGGGTCAAACCGGGAAGAAGTCAACCAAAGGGAAAGGTCACGTTGCCCGTGACTTTTGGGACTGATCTGAACTACAGGACCGAAAGGATTGTGTTCGACATTGCCAAGATCCCCTCGCCTTACAACGGGATCCTTGGCCGCCCAGCGCTGGCCAAGTTCATGGCGGCGTCACATTACGCCTACAACACCCTGAAGATGCCGGTGCCTGTGACGATCATCACCGTCCCATCAGACAAGAAGGATGCACTAATTTGCGCTGACCAACTCTACCAAAGAGCAGTTGCAGCTGTCGCCGCTGCTAAGGCGCTTGCTCCTACCGCTGGAGCCCCGGAAAGGCAAAAGAAGAAGACCGGTGAGACCTCAGGCACCCACTCCGGCAAGCGCACCTCTTCGGAGTGTAGAGCTCCCGTCGAGGACATGCCAGAGAGCTCCGCCGACAGAAACAAGAAGTCCAGGGCCACACCACCGGGAACCAAGAAGGTTTCTGTCAAGGAGGACGGCACGGGAGGAGCTTTTACCATAAGCTCCGCCCTTGACGACAAATAGGAAGACGCGCTCGTCACCTTCCTGTGGGCAAATGTCGATGTGTTTGCATGGCAAGCATCCGACATCCCCGACGTTCCCAGGGAGGTGATTGAGCACCACCTTGCTGTCTGTCCTCATGCGCGGCCTGTCACGGAGAAGGTCAGAAAGCAAGCTTTGGAACGACAAGAGTTCATCACAGAGGAGATCCGGAAACTGGAAGCAGCGGGTTTGGTAAGAGGAGTGCTCCATCCAACGTGGTTGGCCAATCCGGTGGTAGTGCGCAAGGCAAATGGGAAGTAGAGGTTGTGTATTGATTACACAGATATTAATAAGGCTTGTCCCAAAGACCCCTTCCCGTTGCCGCGCATCGATCAGATTGTTGACTCCACAGCTAGGTGTGATCTGTTGTCATTCCTTGATGCCTACTCCGGCTACCACCAGATCTTCATGACAAGGGAAGATGAAGAGAAAACGGCATTCATCACCCCATGTGGTACGTATTGCTTTATACGGATGTCTTTCGGGTTGAAGAGTGTTGGTTCAACGTTTGCAAGGGCGGTCCAGATTGGTTTTGAACCCCAGCTCCATAGAAATATGGAAGCTTATATGGATGATATAGTGGTCAAAACCAAGAACAGGGCAACCCTCATATAAGATTTACAAGAAACATTTCCAAACCTACGCAAGATCAATCTCAAGCTGAACCCTAAGAAGTGCGTCTTCGGCGTCCCGTCTGGCATGCTTCTCGGGTTCTTTGTGTCACAGCGTGGGATAGAGGCCAATCCGGACAAGATCAAAGCTATAGAGCAGATTGAAGCGCCCAAGCGAGTCAAGGATGTGCGTCGGCTTGCTAGTTGCGTTGCCGCCATGAGCAGGTTCATTTCCAAGTCCGCCGAGCACGTCCTTCCCTTTTTCAAGATTTTGAAAAAGGCGGGCCCGATGGAGTGGACGCTAGAAGCCGAAGCAGCATTGCAAGATTTGAAGAGGTACCTCTCCTCCGCGCCAATACTAGTTGCGCTAGGCCACAGGAACCGTTGCTGCTGTACCTGGCGGCAACGAACCAGGTGGTCAGCGCTGCACTAGTGGCGCAGAGAGAAATTGATGATGAGGTAATAGCAGCGATGGATCCTGATGCCATCGATGCCGAGACGACGCAACCAATTGAAGTGCTCCCGAAGAAGAAAATGATGCAGCACCCGGTCTACTTTGTTAGTTCCCTCCTGCAGGGGGCTAGATCGAGGTACTCCGGTGTGCAGAAACTGCTCTTCGGCCTTCTTATGGCCTCGAGGAAGCTGCGTCACTACATCCACGCGCACGAAATCACTATCGTCACTCGCCTCCCTCTGCAACGGATATTGCACAATCCAGACGCAACGGGAAGGATCGTAGAGTGGGCACTGGAACTGTCCAGCTTTGGCCTCAAGTTTGAGAGTACCTCGACGATTCAAAGCCGAGTCCTGGCGGAGTTCGTTGCAGAATGGACCGCGACGCCTAACGAAGAAACCCAAGAGACTGCTCTCCCCGGCAAGGAGGCAAGTTGCGACTGGATCATGTAATTTGATGGAGCTTTCTCCTTACAGGGCACCGGGGCTGGCGTACTGCTTGTTGCGCCCACCGGAGAGCACCTCAAGTACGTGATCCAGATGCACTTCCCCAGGGAGGTGTCAACAAACAATACGGCTGAGTACGAAGGGCTGCTTGCCGGTCTTAGGATCGCGGCGGACCTCGGGATCAAGAAACTCGTCATCAGAGGTGACTCGCAACTTGTCGTCAAGCAAGTCAACAAGGATTACCAGAGCCCGTTGATGAAGGCCTACGTTGATGAAGTGAGAAAGCTGGAAGAGCGTTTTGATGGTATACAGGCGGAATACGTTCCCCGAGTGGAGAATGATATCGCCGATTACCTGTCAAAATGCGCTGCCCTCAAGCTACCTGTGGAACCAGGTACCTTTGTGCTTCGGCTAACTCAGCCATCCGTTGATCCATCAACAGAGCAGAACAAGAGGAGAAAATCAGGGCCCGACAAGTACTTTCCCACCGAGCTCCCCTAAGCCGCCGGCAAGGATGTTTCCGGAGACACTGAGCCCGCCACAGGACGGCTAGCTCCGACAGAGCATCAAGCTATTGCCGTCGAGACAGCCGCTCCTGTAGTGGAGGAAATGCCTCTAGTCCTCGCCGTCGAGCCCCAGGCTCCAGCGTGGGCACAGCATACCGTCCGATTCCTCCAAACAGGGGAACTTCCTGAGGAGCAGGAAGAAGCGGAAAAAGTAGCCCGTCGCTCTACTATGTACCGGTTCGTCGATGACGTCCTGTACAGAAAGAGGCCGAACGATGTGAAATTGAAGTGTATCCCTCGAGAGGAAGGACTGGGGCTGTTAGCGGAGATACATGGAGGCATATGTGGATCCCACATCGGGTCAAGGGCCCTTGCCGGCAAAGCGTTTCGGCAAGGTTTCTTCTGGCCCACCGCCCTCCAGGATGCGACGACACTAGTCACCAGGTGTGAAGCGTGTCAGTTCCATTCAAAGAAGCTTCATCAGCCATCTCAAGCCCTTCAAACCATTCCTCTCTCCTGGCCTTTCTCGGTCTGGGGGATCGACATACTGGGCCCTTTCCCCCGCGCTGTCGGGGGCTTTGAGTACTTGTACGTTGCAATCGACAAGTTCACAAAGTGGCCAGAAGTGGAAGCAGTGAGGAAGGTCACAGCACAGTCAGCCGTCAAGTTCTTCAAAGGACTGGTGTGCCGTTTTGGTGTACCCAATAGGGTTATCACCGACAATGGCACGCAGTTCACAAGCCACACCTTCATGCAATATATTCAAGACCTCGGCAGCAAGGTCTGTTTCGCTTCCGTTGCTCACCCACGAAGCAATGGTCAAGCTGAGAGGGCAAATGCTGAAGTACTGCGAGGCCTGAGGACAAAGACCTTTGACAGACTGCGCAAGAGTGGAAGGTGCTAGATTGATGAATTGCCGGCGGTTCTTTGGTCAATCAGAACGACACCAAATCGAGCCACCGGCCAGACACCCTTTGCCCTGGTATACGGGGCAGAAGCAGTTCTCCCCACGGAACTCATATATGGGTCACCTCGAGTACTCGCTTATGACGAGCTTGAGCAAGAGCAATTGCGGCAAGATGACGCAATGCTCCTTAAGGAAGATCGTCTTCAGGCGGCTGTGAGAGCAGCGCGCTACCAGCAAGCCTTGCGCCGCTACCATAGCCGCAAGGTTCATGCCCGAAGCTTTGAGGAAGGCGACCTTGTTCTTCGGCACGTTCAATCGGCCAAGAATTCCAACAAGTTGACACCAAAGTGGGAAGGCCCTTATCGGGTAATACGAGTCACCAGGCCCGACGCAGTCTGCCTGGAGACCGAAGATGCCGTTCCAGTGAGTAACTCCTGGAACATTGAGCATCTTCGCAAGTTTTACCTGTGAGGCGCGGCTTGCCGGGCCCCCCGGCAAGCCACCTTTTGTACGAGCCTTGCCGATGACGCATGTAACCCTTTGTACAAAGCCAGGCGCAGACCCTGAGCATAAGTAAAAGAAGCGTCGGCGCCCTAAGTTATAGCATGCATGCTAGGTCAAGTCTCGTCCTTGGTTAGGGTTAATAGTGCTTAGCGGCGACTAACCCCTAGCTTAGAGGTCGAGTGTGCGTCTCTTTGTCTTTCTTTTGTCTTCTTTGGTTCACAGGACACACAGATATCCGTGCCGAACCACTTGGAGAAAAAAAGAGAGGAACAAACCAGCATCTAGCCCCCGGCAAGCCAGTATTGCCGGGGGCTGCAAGAGCAAAGATTCACCCACGGCGAACCAGGGTTGCCGGGGACTGCAGCTTTAGATAAGTTCTTCATCCCTTATCATGCATTCCATTATGGACTAGGTATGTGAAACCTCATTTTCCCCTAAGCTACCGTGCTCCCATAACTCTAGGCCCTAGGGCTCGTTCCTGGGGCCAAGTTTGGT
This sequence comes from Triticum urartu, assembly GCF_056163025.1. NCBI lineage: Eukaryota > Viridiplantae > Streptophyta > Magnoliopsida > Poales > Poaceae > Triticum > Triticum urartu. The sequence continues at coordinate 342,251,161 of NC_141876.1, read as the reverse complement.
CGTAGTCGCGGCAGCGAAAGGATGAAACAAGGAGCCTGAACCCGCCTCATCCCTGCCTCCGCCGAAGGCGTGAGGAAGGTCGAGCGAAGTGGGGAGGCGGCAAGGCCTGTTGCCGGGCAAGGAAATGTTTATCTTGAAGATATAAAGGATTCACTCCTTGTCGTGGGTTCCACCCGCAAACAAATGACCCGGCAAGCATCCCTTTTTCATTAAAAAAACATTCCACTCAGGTACAGTCCATAGGGAATGAAAAACATGAATGATGGGATTACAAGTTTTAAATTCAACAAAGGCCCGAAAGCTTACAAACTAAAAAGAGATAAGGTGCCCGTAATCCCTTTCTTGTCCCTCTCCTCAGGAGGCAGGTCAAGGAGGCGAAAGGGACAAAAGGAGCGCCTAGGCGAGCTACAGGTGGCAGAAGACACCAAGAGAACATCTTGGTGGCCATCCAAGCAGAGCTCGAAGACGAGGCGGCAGGACGTCAGCACGCGTCAAAGGTGTCGGTGCCCGCGTACTCTGACTTGACGGCCTTGCCGCCCGCCCTCTTCCTCTTCCGCAGCCTCCCAACGCCAGCCGCCCAAGGAGACGACCCCAGGAAGTTCAGGGAGCCGGCGACGCGGATGATGGGGTCGCCGGTGCCGCACGGAGCGGCACCCGACACCTAATCGGACCCGTCATCCTGCCGCCTACTACCCTCGTCGTCGCTGCCGCTGTCCTCCTCGTCACTCCCGCCCGAGGAGGAGTCTTCACTATCAGAAGAGCTCTCCACGCAGCACCTTGCATGGGTCCCAAAGCACCCAAAGACCTTGACGGAGAGAAGGCCACCCTCCATCATCTTAAAATGGAGAGTGAGCCCCTCCGTCAAGCGGTGGATATGAGCAAACTTCTTCCATCCCCGACGAAGATACATCACGTGAGGGGCGGGGAAGTCGACGCGGACCCACGTGCCGCTGATCCCGCAGCCCCTCATGTGCAGCCGCAACGATTCTGGCAGATCCAGCTCCATCTCCCGCACAGATGGAGTCGGGAGACGAAGGCAACGGCGCGGTGGCCGGCGCAGCCTGACGAAGAACTCACATGGCCCTCCATTGGAGGAGGAGCTGTTGGCGGAGGCGAGGCCGGCGCGCCGCCCCGTCCTCCTCTTCCCCGAGCGCCCCGGCCTCGCCCACGGCCTCTCCCCCTCCCCCTTCCCCTCGCGGCTGGCTCTGCCACTGCAGGCGCAGGGGAAGGAGGGACGCGTTGTCGAGCGGCGACCCTCGCCGCCACTGTTGAAGGACCGGGATTCCCTCTCTCCATGACGGATGGAAGGGAGGAGCAGAAGCTGAAGGAAGAATAATATGAAAGAACGCGGGACTCCATCCCCCCCTCCCGCTCTTTATAAAGGATCGGGGTTGGGGCTTGGCCGCCCCGCTCGGCCAATCAAGATACGGAAGGTGCAGGGAGCCAGGGCCGACCCGCCGCCCCAACCAGCGACGGCCCGGTTTCCCGCCTCCACCGTTTGCCACCCCAGGCGCATGGGAGACACGTGGCGGACATGCAGAACCAAGGGGACGGGTGAGACGACCACTCCCCACCCCGTGATCGTGGGGAGTGGACGCCTTGAAGACCGCGCCTCAGCCCCATTTAGTAAATGGGCCGCGCCTCCACGCCTCCCTCCATTTATGGGGAAGGCGCGAACCGCCCCTTTACTACGATGTGACGCATGCCTGCGGGAACCAACCCCACGCATGCTGCCCACGTCACACGCACCTCCCCACATCGCGCCACGCACGGGAGTCGTGGGAAGCGCAGTGCGCGAAGAATCTTACCGCGGTAAAAACCGCCCCACCTGCCCGCGCACCGTTTTTGGGCCTAGCCCAACAACGCGTTGCGCTTATGTGTGGCCCAGGCCCGGGGCTCCTGTCGGTGTACAAAAAGAGGGGTACACTTTTTGTACCCCTATAACTGTGCACGGGCAGTCTGAGCCACGGGCACCACCACACCAAGCAAGGCGAGGGAGGTGAGCCAGGGTAAGACCGAAGCTCAAGAGAACTACGACGCCAAGGCCAAGACCACGAAGAGCAAAGGGGACGAAGCGGACTCCCCCGGCAAGATCCTTGCCGGGAGACAGTTCTAGCAGCCCCGGCAAGACCCTTGCCGCGGCGACTCGTCCCGCGCCTACGGAGCAAATCACCCTTGAGTCCACTGCGCCCAAAGGGCAAGGATTCAGGAGACATCCCCGTGGCGGCATGCGGATCTTTGTAAAGACATTCAAGATCAGATACGCACTAAGGAGATGACAAGCCTTGGCGGGATCCCAGCCGAGGAAGACCACAAGGCCCCCGGCAAGCGCCTTGCCGGGGATGACAGCAGGCACCTCGGCAAGATCCTTGCCGGGACCCCGGCAAGGCCCTTCCTGAGGACACCCGCGGGGCCACCATCAGGCCCACGCTGACTAAACCTCCACCACCGCATGCATGCAGCTACCGACCCAACCAGCTGGGTAGGCACCTGCGTGGCGGCATGCAGATCTTCGTGAAGACCCACCACTGCGCCACCTCAGCTGCCTGCCTACCTACGTGGCATCTCAGGCATCGCTGGCCAGGGCACGTGTCGACACAAGAAGGAGCGGCGACGGACGAGACAGATCTCTCCCCCGTCCCCGATAAAGCAAGGACACCTAAGCAAGATGCATTAAATGCACCTTGTCATGTAATGTGAGGGATAACCTCGCATCACTGTACCCTTTCCACCTCCTGTGTGCCACTGTGGCAACCCCTTTTTCTATAAAAGGAGGCCCGAGGCGACCAGGAGAAGGATTCGGCTTTTTGGAGCTCCTCACGCCCCATAGCTAGCTCAAGAACACAGATATACAATCCACCAAAGCAGGAGTAGGGTTTTACGCATCCTCGCGGCCCGAACCTGGATAAACGAACCGTGTGCTACCTGTTAGATCTGCTCTTCTCACGACCCCGCACCCCGCTAACCATAGTAGGGATTCTTGTGATCCCATAGGTGTCGTTCCTACCGACAACAACCAGCACAACTATCCAGGTAGTCTCTCGAAGCACCGGTTAGTCCATTATAAAAGATATCAAGTATTTCATTTTTATTGACAGGATGATCAGGCAAAGCATTAAGTAATTGGAGAAGCCTCCCCAAGCTTGTGGGAGGCTCTCTTCTTCAATTTGCATAAAATTATATATTCCCTTAACGCAGCTTGTTTCTTATGAGCGGGGAAATATTTAGCAGAGAAGTAATAAATCATATCCTGGGGACTACGACACAACCAGGATCAAGAGTAATAAACCATGTTTTAGCATCACCCTTTAATGAGAACGGAAACAACTTAAGGATAAAGTAATAGCGAGTTTTCTCATCATGAGTAAACAGGGTGACTATATCATTTAATTTAGTAAGATGTGCCACGACAGTTTCAGATTCATAGCCATAAAAAGGATCAGATTCAACCAAAGTAATCAACTCAGGATCGTCAGAGAAATCATAATCCTTATCAGTAATAAAGATAGGTGAAGTAGCAAAAGCAGGATCATATTTCATTCTAGCATTCAAAGACTTTTCTTTAAGCTTAGCTAATAATTTCTTAAGATCAGATCTATCATTGCAAGGAAGAAAGTCTCTAGCAGTTTCTTCATCCATAACATAACCCTCAGGCACAACAGGAAATTCATATCTAGGGGGAGAATCTTCATCATCACTTCCATTAATATTATCAGTTTCAATAATTTCATTCTCTCTAACCCTAGCCAGTTGTTCATTAAGAAATTCACCTAGTGGCACGGTATTATCAGGCATAGAAGTAGTTTCATCATAAGTATCATGCAAAGCAGAAGTGGCATCATCAATAACATGCGACATATCAGACTGAATAGCAGGTGTAGGTGTCACAAGTTTACTCAAAACATAAGGTGAATCAAGTGCAGAGCTAGATGGCAGTTCCTTACCTCCCCTCGTAGTTGAGGGAAAAATCTTGGTTCTTTCATCTTTCAAGTTCTTCATGGTGACCAATAGATATAAATCCCAAGTGACTCAAAGAATAGAGCTATGCTCCCTGGCAACAGTGCCAGAAAATAGTCTTGATTACACACAAGTATAGGGGATCGCAACAGTTTTCGAGGGTATAGAGTATTCAACCCCAATTTATTGATTCGACACAAGGGGAGCCAAAGAATATTCTCAAGTATTAGCAGCTGAGTTGTCAATTCAACCACACCTGGAAACTTAATATCTATAGGTAAGTATTTAGTAGCAAAGTAATATGATAGTAGTGGTCACGGTAGCAAAAGTAATAGTTTTGGTTTTATAGTGATTGTAACAGTAGCAACAGAAAAGTAAATGAGCGAAGAACAATATGAAAAGCTCGTAGGCAATGGATCAGTGATGGATAATTATGTTGGATGCGATTCCTCATGCAATAGTTATAACCTAGGGTGGCACAGAACTAGCTCCATTTCACCAATGTAATGTAGGCATGTATTCTGAATATGGTCATACGTACTTATGGAAAAGAACTTGCATGACATCTTTTCTCCTACCCTCCTGTGGCAGGGGGGTCCTATTGGAAACTAAGGGATATTAAGGCCTCCTTTCAATAGAGTACCGGACCAAAGCATTAACACATAGTGAATACATGAACTCCTCAAACTACGGTTATCACCAGTAAGTATCCCGATTATTGTCACTTCGGGGTTAACGGATCATAACACATAATAGGTGACTATAGACTTGCAAGATAGGATCAAGAACTCACATATATTCATGAAAACATAATAGGTTTAGATCTGAAATCAAGGCACTTGGGCCCTAGTGACAAGCATTAAGCATAGCAAAGTCATAGCAACATCAATCTTAGAACATAGTGGGTACTAGGGATCAAACCCTAACAAAACTAACTCGATTACATGATAAATCTCATCCAACCCATCACCGTCCAGCAAGCCTACGATGGAATTACTCATGCATGACGGTGAGCATCATGAAATTGGTTATGGAGGAAGGTTGATGATGATGATGGTGACGGATTCCCCTCTCAGGAGCCCCGAACGGACTCCAGACCAGCCCTCCCGAGAGAGAATAGGGCTTGGCGGCGGCTCCGTATCATAAAACGCGATGAATCCTTCTCTCTGATTTTTTTTCTCCCCGAACACGAATATATAGAGTTGGAGTTGAGGTCGGAGGAGCACCAGGAGGCCCACGAGGTAGGGGCACGCCCGGGGGTAGGCGCGCCCCCACCCTCGTGGACAGGGTGTGGGCCCCTGGCCTTGATTCTTTCGCCAGTATTTTCTATATATTCCAAAAATAATCTCCATTGATTTTTGGGTCATTCCAAGAACTTTTATTTCTGCACAAAAATAACACCATGGCAATTCTGCTGAAAACAGCGTCACTCCGGGTTAGTTCCATTCAAATCATGCAAGTTAGAGTCCAAAACAAGGGCAAATTGTTTGGAAAAGTAGATACGTTGGAGATGTATCACCTTGTACTCCCCTCCGAGTGGGCATCTGATGAAGCTATGTACTTAGGGTAGGGTCATGGATCTGTCCAACAGACCCTCCCCAAGGACATCTCTACAAAGAATCAGAAGCAGTCGAAGAGAAATCATCATCCACTCGACCATGAAGACGTGCTCACTCGACCACCTTGAAGACACTCGACCACCAGAAGATGAGAAACTCTCCACTCTGCAACGGTCAGGACTTAAACCATAGCTTTATGGGCATTTATAACACTTTACTGCAAACGTTACGTAGGGCTGTTACTTCCTCCAAGAAGGACCTGAACTCGTAAACTCGTGTGTATGACTCCTCCATAGCTAGGATCTTGCCTCTACATTCCTACCCCCTATTCTACTGTCAGTCTTAGAACCACGACAGTTGGCGCCCACCGTGGGGCAGGTGTCTTAGCGACTTGCTGGAGAAGTTGCAATTTTTCCGATCCCCTTCATCATGGTTCCAGGCGGAGGTTTGGCTGAGGGCCGCGAGATCCGTCGGGGCGCGCTCGTGTTTGTCGCCGACGACTCCGCTTGGCTTCAGGAGGCACCACTCGACACTGACGCGCTCCCCGCCCGCGGGGCGACACACTTTCACGCGTGCGTCCGCGGCATCCTCCTGCGGTAGCCGTCGACCTAGTATCAGTCGACTCCAGCAGCTTTCCCCCTCTCTGCGGCCCGTCGTAGCAAACGCTCCGGTCGGTCGAGGATTCAGCGGTGGGTAAAGCATGCGGTGGCCCGCCAATCGGCCACCCCTCAAGTCGCGGCGATCGAGCCCGACGAATCTCTCTACGGCCTGTTTGATCTGTCGACTGGCTCCGTAGAGACCGCATCCGAGTGCGACAGCAGCGACCCAGCGGCAGAAGTCCTGATGGTCAATGGACCACGCAGTCCTCCTGGCTTCAATCGTGAAGACGGAGGCGACGGGAACGGCGATCCATCGCGCGTTCACGAGGAGTACCGCCCCGAACCCCTCTCCTCGCAGCAGAGGGAAGAACTTTGTCACCGGAACATGGATGCCATGCATACTCCTATAGTTGGAGAAACCCCTGAGGCCCAGGCCTTGGGGCAGGCGCGCTTGGCCAATCTGGCTGAGCGCACTCGACTGGAGAACCTCCAGCGCGCACTCGACGATCGCGCTCGACAACGTGCTGCTGAGTCCAGTCGACACCAGCTTTTTCCACCTCCGACTCAGGTATACTGAACTCTGATCCAGAATCTAGCAGCTGCTGTCCGGGTAGCAGAGTCGATCCAACCTTCCCAATCAGAAGCTGGCCGAGGTCTGGTGCAGATCAGAGCCTTGCTCCGGGCAGCGGGAGAGCAGAATACGGTCGTGTCTCAGTCGTGGAATAGGATCCATAGCACATTCATGGTCGCAGACACAGTTCAGTCGGCCCATAGCCCGAGATCGCCCCCGAGGCATGAGGGACGTGGAGATTGGCGTGATCAGTACAGAAACCGAGAGCAGTATGATCGCCGAGCCGATCGCGATGATCGCCGTCGAGTGCCCACGCCTCCTCCAAGGAGTGGGTCATACGTGCCTCGGCCACATGAAGACAGATGCCCTCACAGTGTCGGAAGAGGTATTCCAGTCGACCCCATGGAGCCAGGCTTTGATGCGAGATCTATTCTCGTGCAGGGCTTGGTCGACAGAAAGAGAGCTCACTGAGAGGGCCATGACAGAGATCTGCAAACCAACAACAGGGTGCATGTCTCTGGTCCAGAGTGCTTCAGCAGAGCTATCAGAGCTGCGGTGATTCCCCCCAACTTCAGGTTGGCGTCTGGAGTTAGTAAGTTCACCGGAGAGTCCAAGCCTGACACTTGGCTTGAAGACTACCGAGTGGCTGTCCAGATTGGTGGCGGCAATGATGAAGTGGCCATGAAACACCTTCCTCTGATGTTAAAGGGCTCGGCTAGAGCATGGCTGAATCAGTTAGCTCCTGGCAGCATCTATACTTGGGAAGATCTCTCCCGAGTGTTTTTCAGAACATTCGAGGGAACTTGCTAACGGCCGGCGGGTTTGATAGAATTACAGTGTTGTGTTCAGAAACCGAATGAAACTTTGAGGGATTATATCCAGAGATGGATCACCCTGCACCACATGGTAGAAGATGTGTCAGATCATCAGGCAATTTGTGCCTTTAAGGAAGGCGTCAGGTATCGGGAGTTGAATATGAAATTCGGCCGGATAGGAAATATGACTTTGGCTCGGATGATGGAAATTGCCACCAAGTATGCCAATGGTGAAGAAGAAGAGCGACTCCGGAGTGGCAAGCACAAAGCAGTCGCCCACGAAGCCGGAGGAGGAAACTCCGGTCGGAAACAGAAGCGCAAGGCTGAGCCAGGTGCTCCGGGTGAAGCCTTGGCTGTGGTTCAAGGAAAGTTCAAGGGGAAGCCCAAAGGGTCGTGGAACCCCAAGAAAGTAAAAGATCAAGATGGAAATGACGTGTTGGATCTGCCGTGCCATATCCACACCAAAAAAGATGAAGAAGGTAATTTCATTTACCCGAAGAACACCTCGGCAGTGTCGGCTCCTAATCCAGCAGTTCTGAGAGAAATAGCCCAAGGAAAAGGAGAAGGAGGCAGATAAGGCGGAGGATGAGGAAGAGGATGATGATGGTTATCCCCACGTGAATTCCACTCTAATGATTTTTGCTGACATTGAGAGCAAAAGTCGATTGAAAGTCATCAACAAGGAAGTGAACATGGTCGCTCCGGCGACACCCAGTTACTTGAAGTGGTCGCAGACTGCCATTACATTCGACCAGTCTGATCATCCAGCGCACATCGCCACCCCTGGGAGACAAGCACTGGTGGTCGACCCAGTGGTTGAAGGCACTCGACTGACAAAGGTCCTGATGGACGGTGGCAGTGGCCTGAACATACTGTATGCAGAAACGTTGAAAGGAATGGGCATTCCGATGTCTAGACTCAGCGAAAGCCATATGAGTTTCCATGGGGTCATTCCAGGCAAGAAGGCCGCATCCCTCGGTCAGATTGCACTCGACGTGGTTTTCGGTGATTCCAAAAATTATCGCAAAGAAAAGTTGACATTTGAAGTTGTGGATTTCCAGAGTGCTTATCATGCAATTCTAGGCAGGCCAGCTTATGCATGATTTATGGCCCGACCATGTTACGTGTACCTCAAACTAAAGATGCCTGGTCCTAGAGGAGTGATCACTATCTCTGGTAACCGGAAGAAGGCAGAAGAATGCTTCCAGAAGGGCTCAAAGATCGCCGATGCCCAGATGGCCGTGGTAGAATTGCAAGAATACCAGAAAAATGCAGATCCGAGTGACTTGCCGCGAGCCAAGAAGCCAGCACAGATTCAGCATTCCAGTCGTCTGGTGAAACGAAGTCGATTCACATTCACCCGATGGATCCCAATGCAGATCCGACTCACATTTCAACCACACTCGACTCCAAATAGGAAGAAGCGCTCATCCAGTTCCTCCGTGAGAACTGGGACATCTTCTCATGGAAGCCTTCTGACATGCCGGGTGTTCCCAGGGGACTGGCTGAGCATCGTTTGCGAGTCGACCCAAAGGTGAAACCAGTCAAAGAGCATCTTCGACGATCCGCCGTCCAGAAAAGAAAGGCAATCGGTGAAGAGGTGGCTCAGCTTTTGGCAGCTGAGTTTATCCGAGAGATTTATCACTCCGAGTGGTTAGCCAATGTTGTCATGGTCCCAAAGAAAGACGACTCACTTCGCATGTGCATTGATTTCAAGCATATCAATCAGGCCTGCCCGAAAGATCACTTCCCTCTCCCTCGCATCGATCAGATAGTCGACTCGACTGTAGGGTGTGAGCATTTGGCCTTTTTGGATGCCTACTCCGGGTACCACCAGATCCGTCTGTACGGACCCAACGAAATAAAGACAGCTTTTATCACCCCGTTTGGGTGCTTCTGTTATGTCACAATACCATTCGGTTTGAAGAATGCCGGAGCCACATTCATGCGGATGATTCAGAAGTGCATGCTCACTCAGATCAGTCGGAATGTGGAAGCATACATGGATGACATTGTGGTCAAGTCAAGTAAAGGTTCCGACCCACTGACTGACCTTGCTGAAACCTTTGCCAACCTCACAAGGTACGATATCAAGCTCAATCCATCAAAGTGCACGTTTGGAGTTCCAGTAGGAAAGTTACTCGGTTTTCTTGTTTTCGAACGAGGAATCGATGCTAACCCAGAGAAAGTAGGCGCTATACTCCGAATGAAATGCCCTGTGCGTGTGCATGATGTCCAGAAGCTTACTGGTTTCTTGGCCGCCCTAAGTCGATTCATTTCTCGCCTCGGTGAAAAGGCGCTGCCTCTTTACCGACTGATGAAGAAATCAGACAAGTTTGAGTGGACCCCAAAAGCTGATGTAGCGTTTGCAGAGCTAAAAGCCCTGCTTTCCAACCAGCCGGTGCTTGCTGCTCTAATCAACAAAGAGCCTCTACAGCTTTATATAGCAGCCACTGGACAAGTCGTCAGTACAGTACTTACGGTCAGGCGGGAAGAAGAAGGAAAATCTTATAAGGTTCAATGCCAGTTTATTATATTTCTGAAGTCCTGACCCCGTCAAAGCAGAGATATCCTCATTATCAGAAGCTTGTCTACGGGATTTACATGACCACGAAGAAGGTTGCACACTATTTCTCGGATCACTCTGTTACAGTCGTTAGTGATGCTCCGTTGTTAGAGATTCTGCACAACAGAGATGCAACTGGTCAAGTGGCCAAATGGGCGATTGAACTCCCTCCCTTGGATATCATGTTTGATGGAAAGAAAGCTATCAAGTCCCAAGCAATAGCAGATTTCCTCGCCGAGTGGATCGAACAGCAACTGCCGACTCAAGTTCACTCTGAGCACTGGACCATGTTCTTTGACGGATCCAAGATGCTGAACGGTTCTGGTGCTGGAGTAGTTCTGGTATCCCCCCAAGGAGACAGGCTCAGATATGTCCTCCAGATTCACTTTGATTCCTCCAACAATGAAGCAGAATATGAAGCACTCATGTATGGGTTGCGCATGGACATCTCACTCAGCGTCCGTCGCCTCATGGTCTATGGCGACTCAGATTTGGTAGTTAATCAAGTGAAGAAAGAGTGGGACGTCAGAAGCCCGGCCATGACTGGTTACTGCAACGCGGTGAGGAAGCTCGAGAAGAAGTTTGAGGGGTTAGAGCTCCATCACATACCCCGATTGAAAAATCAAGCAGCCGATGACTTGGCAAAGATAGGTTCCAAGAGAGAAGCCATTCCCAGCAATGTGTTTTTGGATCATATTCACACGCCAACAGTTCAGGAAGATCCTTTTACTGAAGAGCCCCCGCAACCTAAGAGCGCCACAGATCCGACTGAAGTCGAGGTCCCAGCCGTGGTCGACCTGGTCATGGAGGTTCTGGCCATTACTCCCGACTGGACAGTGCCCTACATTGCGTATATCCTCAAGAAAGAACTCCCAAAGGATGAAGAAGAGGCTCGACAGATCGTCCATCAATCCAAGGCCTTTATTGAGATAAGAGGACAACTGTTCAGGGAAAGCATTACTGGAGTCGGTCAGAAATGCATAACACCAGAAGAAGGTCGAATGATCCTCAATGACATCCACTCGTGGACCTGTGGTCATCATGCATCCTCTCGGTCCATCATGGCTAAAGCATACCGAGCTGGATTCTATTGGCCACGAGCAAACGAAATGGCGAAAAATATAGTCGACAGATGTGAAGGCTGCCAGTTTTACTCAGACATGTCTCACAAGCCAGCGTCAGCCCTGAAGACCATCCCCCTCATCTGGCCCTTTGCTGTTTGGGGACTAGATATGGTTAGACCGCTGAGAACTGGCAGGAGCGGCTTCACTCATGTGCTCATTGCAGTCGACAAGTTTACCAAATGGATCAAAGCTAAACCTATCAAGAACCTTGATGCAAGCACCGCTGTCAGTTTTGTCAGAGAATTGACATTCAGATATGGAGTCCCACACAACATCATCATGGACAACGGGTCGAACTTCGATTCCGATGAGTTCAGAGCTTTCTGCGCCTCTCAGGGCACTCGAGTCGACTATGCTTCGGTCGCTCACCCGCAGTCGAACGGACAAGCAGAAAGAGCCAATGGCCTAATTCTCAAAGGGATGAAACCCCGACTGATGCGCAATCTCAAACACGCAGCAGGCGCTTGGGTTGATGAACTTCCGTCAGTTCTGTGGGGCTTGAGGACAACTCCTAATCGGTCGACCGGACGAACTCCTTTCTTCTTGGTTTACGGAGCCGAAGCTGTTCTACCAAGTGACCTGCTCCACAACGCACCCCGAGTCGAGCTCTTCTCCGAAGAGGAAGTAGAGCAGGACCGGAAAGATTCAGTCGATCTCTTGGAGGAGGAAAGAGAGATGGCCTTATAATCCGATTGACCATTTATCAGCAAGACTTGCGTCGATTCCACGCCAGAAATGTGAGGGTCGTGCCTTTCAAGAAGGAGACCTGGTTCTTCGAGTGGATCAGCAGAAACCACACAAGCTTGCCCCGACTTGGGAGGGCCCCTTCATCATCACCAAAGTTCTCCACAATGGAGCATACAATCTTTACAGTATTGAGCATCGGACAGACGAGCCACGGGCTTGGAACATGGAGCTGCTCCGCCCCTTTTATACTTAAGCACTCATTCGAATAAAATGTAATAAGAAACACCTTTGTAATTTTTTTATCAAAGACAAGAGCTTATAGTCCTATCATTCCATTGTTGTGTTCTTATTTACTTCTGAAATCCCCCAGTGGGTGGGCTTAGTTGCGAATCCGTTTCGCCTAAGTTCGAAAGAAAATCCTACCGAGTGGAGAGCAATCCTCCCACTCGGGGGCTTAGCTACAGTCCAATACTCGCCTAAGTTCTCTCATTAGGAGACTTAGCTGTAGTCCAGTACTCGCCTAAGTTTGAAAAAATCCTACCGAGTGGAGAGCAATCCTCCCACTCGGGGGCTTAGCTGCAGTCCAGTGACTGCCTAAGTTCTCTCATTAGGAGACTTAGCTGCAGTCCAGTACTCGCCTAAGTTTGAAAACATCCTACCGAGTGGAGAGCAATACTCCCACTCAGGGGCTTAGCTGCAGTCCAGTACTCGCCTAAGTTCTCTCACTAGAAGATTTAGCTGCAGTCTAGTACTCGTCTAAGTTTGAAAAAATCCTACCGAGTGGAGAGCAATCCTCCCACTCGGGGGCTTAGCTGCAGTCCAGTACTCGCCTAAGTTCTCTCACTAGGAGACTTAGCTGCAGTCCAGTACTCGCCTAAGTTTGAAAAAACCCTACCGAGTGGAGAGCAGTCCTCCCACTCGGGAGTCTTAGCTGCAGTCCAGTACTCGCCTAAGTTCTCTCACTAGAAGACTTAGCTGCAGTCCAATACTCGCCTAAGTTTGAAAAAATCCTACCGAGTGGAGAGCAATCCTCCCACTCGGGGGCTTAGCTGCAGTCCAGTACTCGCCTAAGTTCTCTCATTAGGAGACTTAGCTGCATTCCAGTACTCGCCTAAGTTTGAAAAAAATCCTACCGAGTGGAGAGCAATCCTCCCACTCGGGGGCTTAGCTGCAGTCCAGTACTCGCCTAAGTTCTCTCACTAGGAGACTTAGCTGCAGTCCAGTACTCGCCTAAGTTTGAAAAAACCCTACCGAGTGGAGAGCAGTCCTCCCACTCGGGAGTCTTAGCTGCAGTCCAGTGCTCTCCTAAGTCTGAAACATCCCCCTATCCGCAAGGATGACGAGGTGCAGGTCGACTGCAACCTTCTCCTTCAGAGCTACGACACAAGTACAACGTCCACTCCATCCCTATCCGCAAGGACGACGAGGTGCAGGTCGACTGCAACCTTCTCCTTTGGAGCTATGGCACAAGTACAACGTCCACTCCATCCCTATCCGCAAGGATGACGAGGTGCAGGTCGACTGCAACCTTCTCCTTCGGAGCTACGGCACAAATACAACGTCCGCTCCATCACTATCCGCAAGGACAATGAGGTGTAGGTCGACTGCAACCTTCTCCTTCGGAGCCACGACACAAGTACAACATCCGCTCCATCCCTATATGCAAGGACGACGAAGCGTTCCGAGCAGTGAGCAAAGTCCATTTGAAGGCAAACGCAAGCACATTCGGAGATAAACCAAATTCAGATAAATCCTAAAAGTTCCAAGCAGCAAATCAAAAGTACTCGGGCACCGAGCCCGAAGGAGTTCAACGGTTACAACAATCACTCGGCATTCTGAGGCAAATTTAAAGCAGATTCAAGTTTCATAAGTTTGTTCACTCGGCTGGAGGAGGGCTGGCAGGCTCCACGAATGAGTCCAGGTCGATTCCATCAACAATCCGAGTAGCGGCAGCAATGAAAGTCTCCATGAAGGACTGGAAGTCATGCTTTTTGGTGTTGGCAACTTTGATCACAGCCAGCTTGTCTTCACGAGCTTCCTTGCAATGGACTCGCACCAAGGACAGCACCACGTCAGCACCACACCGGGCGGAGGATTTTTTTCCATTCTTGCACTCGGTCAGGGATCTCGTTCTGTTGAGTCATCAGATATTCCAAGTCATTTTGGAGTGTCGCCCTCAGCCAAAGCGATGAGTCGATTCGGGAGACTACCTCCTTCAGGCGCACGAGGTAGCTTGTGGCGCTGGCGATGCGAGACTCCAGTCGGAGCACATGCATTGCAGTCTCGTCGCAGACTGGGGAAGCGATAGGGTCCAGACCCGTCTTAACTTTTCCAGTTTCCTCATTGAAGTCTTGGCAGAATTCTACAGCTAAAATTAGTGAATCGACCGAGCAAAATATGATCGCAAGCATCAACACAGTCGGTTAAAAGAAATACCTTCTAGCATGAGATAGAGCTTCTTGGCAAGAGTCCTCAAATAAGCTTCCGTGTCATTCCTCTTGCGGATTGCAGACTCCAACTTTTCATTCAGGACAACCTTGTCCTTCTTCAGACTGGTCACTTCGCGGTTAGCTTCATTAAGACAAGGTTTCAGTTTGTTCACCTCTCCTTCCAGTGTTCCGATTGAAGCAAGCTTCTGGTCTGTGAGAGCAGTTTTATCTTGAGCTGCTTTTTGCGCGGTGGCGAGGTCCGAGTCCTTCTCCAGAGCCAACTTCATTTTCTCTGCAAAAGAAGCAATCGAATCAAAGAAGAGATCAAAGAAATATATTGAAAGTCAGTCGACAGTCAGTTACCTTCCATACCAGCGGCCTCGTCTTGAGCTTTTTTCAGATTTTGCTGGGCCAATTACAAGTCTAGGTTGAGTTGCCTCTGCTTCTCCTCAAGTTCAGCAAACTTGGAAATAAGAGTACAAGACTTCTGCAGAAGGCAAAAGACGGATCGATTGATAAGATCAAAGGTTGTTTACTTCCAAGTGAATAAAACCTAAAGAAATTCACTTAGACCCCAGCTGACTGCACACAGTCGACTGCGGTCTCAGGGGCTACACCCAGCGGGTGCACTTGGCGTGCCCCCGCTGAATAAGACTCAACTCGTACGGTCCGCCCGGACCAAGTCAAAAAAAAGATGTTCAGATCACAGCCGACTGCCAGCAGTCGACTGCAGTCTCGGGGACTACACCCAGTGGGTGCACTTGGCGTGCCCCCACCGGTTCGGATCCTACTCGACCGATCCGCCTGAGTCGAGCGTAAGGAGTAAAAAAAAGTAGAACTCAAACCACCGTCGACTGCCAGCAGTCGACCGTGGTCTCAGGGACTACACCAAGTGGGTGCAGTTAGTGTGCCCCACCGGTTCTGATCCCACTCGCCCAGACCGAGTGGAAGAGAGAAACTACCAAAATCAACAAAACACCCAGTGGGTGCTCTAATTCGACACAAACAACAGGAGATTGTGTAGAAGAAGATTTTTCGAGTAACATTTCCTCATAGAGCAAAAACAGTCAGAAAGTCTACTCACCTGGACATTGGCCCAAAGAGCAGCGCTGGCATCGTAGGCAGCCTGGCTGTTCTCATGCACTGTCTTCACCCGCTCCATCATCATGTCAGCTTGTCGGATGGATTCCGCAGCCGCTTCCGACTGGTTGTCCGGGACGGGGTAGCTGGTGAAGAAGTGAGCAGACAACCCAGGTGCCGCGGCTTGGAGCTCCGTGGCATGGAGTTGGACAGTTGAAGGAATAACAGGTGCAGTCGACGGTGCGGGGTGCCCACTCGACAAGGGTGCAGCGAAGGTCATAGAGGCCCTGCCTGCGTCTTTAGGTTGACGGACGGGAGGTGTTGTAGTTGGTTCTTGCTGAGCCATCCTGCCAGCTGCTACCTTCTTGCTCTTCCTGGGCTTAAGAGCCACATCTTCATCGTCATCTGGAAGATCAATGATGTTGGGTGGAGCTGCAAGGCAGATCATTCGACCCCAAGTGAACCACTAGAACGCAATCGACCAAGGAATCAAGAACAAAACCACAAGAGTTTATACCTGGGTTGGAGGTAACTGCATCTTCCATCTCCTCGTCCCGGTACTGGAGAGAAGAGGTTCCTGACGTAGCAGCACTGCAAAGACACGCATCCAATCGGTTATGTCCGGTTAATCGAATTGACGAAAAGGACAAGTCATATGGTTACCCGGAGATAGTAGGAACGGTCACTTTGATCCTGGGCAAAGCTTTTGGCAGTTTGGAGGAGGTGGCTTTCGGTGCTTTCTGCGCTGGAGGCGGTGCAACTTTGGACTGCTTTGAAGCCTTCTCAGTCGGCGTTGGGGAAGACGTCATGGGACACTTCGAAGACTGACCAATCGGCGCGGCCACCAAGTCCGGAGCACTCACCGGGTCGTGAGCGTGTTTGGATCTCCTCTCCCTGCGAGGAGGTGAGTTGACTTCTTCGTCATTAGTCGATTCATCGCTCTCCTCGTCCTCCTCGGCATCCAAATGCTCCTCGCCGCTCTCGCCCCCGCTCGCTTCTTCCTCGGCATCTTGGTCCTGCACCCCGTTGGGCATTGAGTACATGTCGATGAGGGCCTGAAAGGACAACGATCAAAGGAAATTCAGTCGACCATAAACAAGATATCACACGGTGAATCGGAAAGATACTTGATAAAACAGAATTATACCTGCTCCGGCTGGTGCGAGTTGTCGAATGGAATCACCCTCCTAGACCCCCGAGGGTTTTCTTTGTTGCTGGTGATCCCCATCAACCACTTCTCCAAGGTATCCTCACTGACATCCTCCGGGTGGATCCGAGTGGAATCCTCGAGCCCAGAGTACATCCACATCGGATGATCACACGCCTGAAGCGGTTGGATGCGTCGACTGAGAAAGACCTCTAGCAGGTCCATCCCGGTCACCCCGTCGCAGACAAGTTGGACGCCCCGCTCGACCAGCACCTTGACCCGCACCTTCTCTTCTGGAACTACCTTCAGGGGGCGGGCTTCTCCACTCGGGCCAAGGAAAAGGGGGGAAGTCCAGTCGACTGACCCGGGGTCGGCTGATCCTTGCAGTAGAACCAAGTCGACTGCCAGCCCCGGACCAAGTCGGGGAGGATCATGGCTGGGAAGGTACTCTTGCTCCTCATCTGGATCCCATGACCCCCGCACATCTGGATCACTTGGGTCTTCTAATCACTCGATTTTGCCTTTTTGACCGACTGGGAGCAGCAGGTGAAGATGTGTTTGAAAAGACCCCAGTGCGGTCGACAGCCCAAGAAATTTTTACACATCGACATGAAAGCAGCCAGATAGACTATGGTGTTTGGAGTGAAATGGTGAAGTTGGGCCCCAAAGAAGTTCAAAAAACCCGAAAGAAAGGATGGGGAGGCAGTGAGAATCCGCGATCCACATGGATGGCGAGGAGAACACACTCACCCTCCCTTGGCTGCGGCTCGGTTTCGTTCCCCGGGAGCCGTGCTGACTTGTGGGGGATCAGTCCCCCCTCCACCAGGTCGTCGGGGTCATCCTAGGTGATTGTTGAGCGGATCCAGTCACCCTGGATCCAGCCCGCCGGCAGGCCAGATCTCGACAAGGATCCGCCCCGGCTGGTCCGCTTGCCCTTCGCCTTCGCGGTCGCCTTATTCGCGCATTCTAGCGCCACCGTCCTCTCCTTCCCCATGGCGATGGGTCGAGCTCGAGCAAAGGTCCGGCGACGAGGGCGGAAGCGAGCGCGATGGAGAGATCGTGAGAAGAAGAAGAGAGAATAGGAGCGCGCGGGGCAGAGGCCTGGTCCGGGGCCTTTTATAAGGTCGTTCACCGAGTGACTGACTGGTGGACCCAGACGATCTAAACAAATCCCGCAACAGTCACACGCGCAGTACGTGGCGAAAAAGGTGGCGCGGGGATCGATGAGACTTGCCTAATCCGTCCCGATAACCTCGGTTCCGCCCGTCTGGCGCACATCCCAAAATTCGAATCCCGCGAGATCCGTGGAGAGCAGAGCAACCTATCAGACTGAAGACAAACATCCTCTATGTCATCATTCGGAATTCTACCGTGAAAATTCACTCGACAAAAACCAAGAATGGACCAAGGCGACTGAGAAAGGAGTCGACGTCGTCACCTCAACTCATTGTTCCAGAAAAAGATATACTCATAGGACAAAGAATGGGTCGGAACTGTTCCCAGCTCCTTCCTCACTCAAACCCTGATCCATTCGGGGGCTAATGATGAAGCTATGTACTTAGGGTAGGGTCATGGATCTGTCCAACATACCCTCCCCAAGGACATCTCTACAAAGAATCAGAAGCAGTCGAAGAGAAATCATCATCCACTCGACCATGAAGACGTGCTCACTCGACCACCTTGAAGACACTCGACCACCAGAAGATGAGAAACTCTCCACTCTGCAACGGTCAGGACTTAAACCATAGCTTTATGGGCATTTATAACACTTTACTGCAAACGTTACTAGTAACGCCCCTCCTTTATGAGCATTGAACCTTGTGTAACAGAGGGGAGCTGGGGTCCTGGCATACTCTATATAAGCCACTCCCTCCTCTGGGACAGGGGTTCACACTTTCTGTAATTCACACACATATATTCAGTCGACCGCCTCTGGGCTCCGAGACATAGGGCTGTTACTTCCTCCAAGAAGGGCCTGAACTCGTAAACTCGTGTGTATGACTCCTCCATAGCTAGGATCTTGCCTCTACATTCCTACCCCCTATTCTACTGTCAGTCTTAGAACCACGACAGCATCCACCCGCCTCGTCTTCTCTGGCTCCTCGTCATTCCCTTTCTAGGCCTCACCATCGTCCACCACCTTGATGCTCTCGGTGCCTCGTGGTCAACGAGGTCAACGAAAGACGGCCATGGGAAGTGGACTTTAGGCTATGAGGCCGACAGCTGGACCCACCAGCTACATCTTTGAAACCAAGGAAGTTCCTCCTTATTATTCACAAAATAAAAATGATTCCCCCCTGACAGCTGATACCCACCAGCTATATCTTCACAAGCAAGGAAGTGCATCCTTATCCTCCCTGACAGCTGGGACCCACCCGGTAGAAGCCTACGTAGCGTTGTCGCGAACGTGTACGTACATACTAGTCGATCGGTCTCTCTGCAACGATGAACCATGGCCGAGCAAGCAGTGGCACGTGTAGTAGTAGACAACATCCAGTTGGCGGCAGGGGAAGACTCGGCATGCCCCCGGCGTAGCAGTTCAAGCAGTCCCTTCTAAACTGTGTACACGTACGTACAACTAGATGCCAAAAAATACGGCCACATATGTACATACGGACGGGGTCTCAAACACCTACTCATGCATACGTACAAATAGGGCTCGTGTACATGGAGAGGTAGCAGACGGCAGCAACGGCATCGTGTTCATCGGGATCCAACTGGCTTGGACGGAACAGCCGAAATGAGGTATGGCGTAACGCGGAACGGAGGAAACAGGCCTTCTGTTCGACCGCATACGGTCGAAACAAGGTCATGTTCATCGGGAAGGGTCTAGCGTACCGCAAAATGGAGGAAACAGACTTGTGTTGGAGTGCCTATGGTCGAAACAGGGTCATGTTCATCGGGAGGGGTGTGGCGTACCGCAAAACAGAGGAATCAGACTTGCGTTGGAGCGCCTACGGTCGAAACGAGGTCCTGTTCATCCACCATCTACTGCCTTGCTCCAGTCTCCATGGGCTACTGTTCATCCACCGTCGACCTCCTCTAGCTTCCATGGGCTACTGTTCAGCCACCATCGACCTCCTCCAGCCTCCACGGGCTACTGTTCATGCACGGCTTCTGTTCATCCAGCCTCCACTTGCTGCTATTCATAGAGCCTCCACGGGGTCCTATTCATCCATCCCAACCGGCTGGGGTGCGGCGGCCTCCTCGGGGTCTTGTTCATCCAGCGGCAACGGCCTACTACCACAGGTCCAATTCATCCAACCCCCACCAAGAACTGACCGTCCACAGCCAACCAACCGACTCGACTCACCATGTCTTGACTCGTTCTACGTACCGCGCCCACAGTAGCAACGGTCACTGTTCATCAAGAGGCAACCCAACACCGGCTAGCAACATCTCGCACGGGGGCTCGATCGGCTTTAGTAAGCAGTAGCAGTGATCAATCGCTCGAGTTTAGTTAGTAGCAGCAGCGAAGGAATCGCTCGAGTTCAGTCAGCCGTGAATGAATTGCTCGAAAATGTAAATTTGTACATGATCTTTCCCTTTTAGCTCATAGGCTTAAAGAAGACTCTAGGCTCAGGTTGATTCCTTGGATTAACTCCCTAGTTTAAATCCAGGTAGGTAGATGTAGCGTTTCCTTACCTTAGCTCATGTACATAGTTTTATTACTCCTGTTTGTACAGTTGTTGATCTTTAATAAAGGGTTGTGGGCTTTGCCTCACAGTAAATATTCAAAAAAAATCGCTCGTGTTCAGTAACGTGCGATTGCTCGGGTTCAGTTAGCCAACGCCTCGCACACACGCACGTACACGATAGAAACACGCAAACCTCCATGCATCGCTCGGCCCCGGCCACTGGGAATTCCCCGATATTTTCCTCACCCTCGCTTCTACCACAATTTTTTCCATGATGGACATCCCAAAGAATGTTGTGCAACTCCCCGACCCGCCTAGGATGAAAAGCCCGTTTTGTCATGATTTTTTGTCATAGAAGTAGGAGCCCACCACATCTATGATGATATGTGCTTTTGTCACAATTATCATAATAGAAGTGTCATAAGCATGACAGGAAAAAAAATCATTCAGCCCAAAATGTCAAGGATGTGTCATTCTTTTGTAGTGAAGTGGCGAAACTGATCCACATTGGGAGCAACTCCGATAAAGTTTTCGCACAAATGCGCGAAAACTGCCATACATGTTATCACGTTGGGAGCGAAATCCACCAGTCTGAACCCGAAGGTGGACATCACCGCACAGGAAAATCCGAATATGGGGGAGACAGTCCACATTAAAAATATGCGCAGAAGAACGGATATTAATTTGCAGGAACCTTGTGACCTTGGGGTGGACTACTAGGGACCCGTGATCATCTGTCTTCTTACCCCACATGTATGTGTATCTCTCAATCAGATCATTGCCCGACAAGGCCGACGGCGAGAGGACTATGTTCTCTCTCCGCTGCCAATCCATTTCCTCCAGCTCTTTCCTCTTCTTTTCCGCCTTGGGGTCGAGCGGTTTGGCCTCCTTATTCCCCTTTGTGTCAGCCTTCTTGGGTGCGATTGAGGCTCAACAAGGAAGAAGGGGATTGGGTTGATGTGATGACCGGCGGTGGCGAGAGCAGTTTTGGCAAGAAGAAGAAGATGAAGCAAGGGAGAGTAGGAGCGAATGAGCAGCGCCTCCTCACGATTGCCTTTTTATGGGGAAGGCACGGGGGAGTTGGCTCTTCGATGTTTACCCTAGAGGCGCCTTTTCACAGGCGTACCACCGCGGCCAGCCCATGTTCTCATGACCAATAGTTAATATGTGGAGTGGGCATGCCTCGGGCGAAAGCAGAAACGGCAGTAGTTCTCTGCCATGTGTCCCCATGCATGTTCTTGGGCCTAGTCCAATGACGCCTAGCATGCACGTGTGGCCCAGGCCCGGGGCTGATAACCCACAAGTATAGGGGATCGCAATAGTTTTTGAGTATTAGCACTTGAGTTGTCAATTCAACCACACCTGAAAGAAATAATATCTGCAGCAAAGTATTTAGTAGCAAAGTAGTATGGAAGTAACGGTAACGGTGGCAAAAGTAACACTAGCAGTTTTGTAACAATGTAACAGTAGCAACAGCAAAATAACTTAGCAAAGATCAATATGTGAAGAGCTCTGATACATCTCCAACGTAGCTACAATTTTTTATCGTTCCATGCTATTATATTATCATTCTTGGATGTTTTACAATCATTTTATAGCAACTTTATATCATTTTTTGGGACTAACCTATTGACATAGTGCCCAGTGCCATTTGTCGTTTTTGCTTGTTTTTACTTGGCAGGAAATCAATATCAAACAGAGTCCAAACACCACGAAACTTTTTGGAGAATTTTTACGGATGAGAACACCTAGGATGAGCCAGAGAAGTACCAGAGGGGTGCCCCGAGGGGGGTACAACCCACCTGGGCGCGCCTAGGGGCCCAGGCGCGCCCTGGTGGGTTGTGCCCACCTTGGTGGCCTCCCGCACGACCTCTTCACCCTATAAATTGTCAAATATTCCAAAAACCCTTGGGATAACCCGAGATCAGAAGTTCCGCTGCCGCAAGCCTTTGTAGCCATGAAAAACCAATCTAGATCCTATTTCTGCACCCTGCCGGAGGGGAAAATCATCATCGGTGGCCATCTTCATCATCCCGGCAACCACCATGATGAGGAGGGAGTAGTCCACCCTCGGGACTGAGGGTTTGTACCAGTAGCTATGTGTTTAATCTCTCTCTCATGTTCTTGATGGCACGATCTTGATGTATCGGGGGCTTTGTTAATATAGTTGGATCATATGGTGTTTTCCCCTCTTTATCTTATTGTGATGAATTGAGTCTTCCCTTTGAGATTTCGTTTTATCGGATTGAATACTTTTATGGATTTGAGAGCACTTGATATATGTCTTGCATATGAATACCCATGGTGACAATGGGGTATTATTTTGATTCACTTGATATATGTTTTTGCATTCAACTTGCGGATTCTCGACGTGACATTGGGGTAATCTATGCATAGGGGTTGATGCACGTTCTCGTCTTTTGTTTCTCCGTTAGAAATATTGGGGCACTCTTTGAGGTTCTTTTTGTTGGATTGAATATTATGAATCTGAATTTGCTTTGGTGTTATTTTAGTACGAACTCTTGATAGATCGATCGGAAAGAATAGTTACGTGTTATTTTAGTATGAACTCTTGAAAGATCGACCGGAGCGAATAACTTGGTGTTATTTTAGTACGAACTCTTGGATAGATCGATCAGAAAGAATAGCTACAAACAATTTCTTCTTATGTTCTCCACTAGATAGGAACTTTGGAGTGATTCTTCATCGCACGTTGAGGGATGGTTATATGATCCAATTATATTAGCATTGTTGAGAGATTGCACTAGCGAAAGTACGGACCCTGGGGCTCATTTTCAAGCATTGCAATACCGTTCGTGCTCTATATTATCAATTTCTACCTTGCTATTTGTTATTGTTCCTATTACAAAAATCAATATCTACTATCATTACTACAATTGTATCACCATCTCTTTGCCGAACTAGTGCACCCATACAAATTACCATTGTATTTGGTGTGTTGGGGACACAAGAGACTTTTTATTATTTGGTTGCAGGGTTGTTTGAGAGAGACCATCTTCATCCTACACCTCCCACGGATTTATAAACCTTAGATCATCCACTTGTGGGAAAATTGATATTGTCCTACAAAACTCTGCGCTTGGAGGCCCAACACGTGTCTACAAGAATAAAGTTGCGTAGTAGACATCAAGATCTTTTCTGGCGCCGTTGCCGGGGAGGTGAGTGCTTGAAGGTATATCTTTAGATATTGCAATTGAATCTTTCAATGTATTGTTTTATCACTAGTTTGGTCTATAAAAACAAAACTACAAAAAATGGAATTGGGGTTGTCTCATATTATTCATCTCTATAATATCTTTCGTGAAAATGATGGAGAGGAAATTGTGCTCAATTGATAGAAGAAGAATTCAATAGAATGTTTGGTATAAATTATGAGCATGATTGCAATGTTGTTAGTATGAATCCTTTGAATATCCATGATGCTAATGATATGCAAAGCCATAAGCTTGGGGATGCTATGTTTGATGAAGATGATATTTTTAGTCCCCCAAGTTTTGATGAGAAAATTTATTGTGATGAAAGCATGCCTCCTATATGTGATGATTATGGTGATGAAATTTATGCTATATTGAATAATGATAACCATGAAACTTGTCATCATGATTTTAATTTTCAATCTCATTATAGTTATTTTGTTGAGTTTGCTCCCACCACTATTATGGATGAGAAGAAATTTGCTTGTGTGGAGAGTAATAAATTTTCTATGATTGTGGATCATGAAAAGAATGCTCTATGTGATAGCTATATTGTTTAGTTTATTCATGATGCTATTGAAAATTATTATAAGGGAGGAACATATGCTTGTAGGTATTGCAATAATACCAAGTTCCCTCTCTATGTGTTGAAAGTTTTGAAGTTATGCTTGTTTGGCCTTCCTATGCTAGTTGATTCTTGCTCCCATAAATTTTTTGCTCACAAAATCCCTATCATAGGAAGTGGGTTAGGCTTAAATGTGCTATTCATATGCTTCATGATGCTCTCTTTGTGTTTCAATTCTTATCTTTTATGCGAGCATCATTGAAATCATCATGCCTATCTAAAAGGCATTAAAGAAAAGTGCTTGTTGGGAGACAACCAACATTTACCCCTACTTTTTTGTGTGGTCACATGATTAAGCTACTGTAGTAATCATGTTTTATAGCTTTCGTTTCAATAAACTGCCAAATAAGACCTTTGGGATGGTCTATGGTGATAGTTGATTTGATCTTGCTGAAAAACAGAAACTTTTGCACCCAGTAAAATAATTTTAATTTTTTACAGAAGCATGATAAAATCCTGATTACTTTTGCATAATATTGACACAAAAATTTCCCATGTTGTCCTATTTTTTTCAGAATTTTTGGAGTAGCAGAAGTATGGTTGTTGTCTAGATCATTACATACTGTTCTGTTTTTGACCGATTCTGTTTTCAATGCATAGTTTGCTTGTTTCCTCTCAATATACATTCTGGAAATGATAAGGTACAATAGGTATTGTGTGAGAACAATTATGAATATTGTCTTTGATAGTACCAAAGTGAATGGTTTGCTCTTTATCATACTAACTTATCTCACGAAGTTCCGTTAAGTTTTGTGTGATTGAAGTTTTGAAGTTTTGCGTGAGACATTGATATGAGGTGAATAAGGAGTGACAAGACCCTAAGCTTGGCGATGCCCAAGGCACCCCCAAGGTAATATGCAAGGAATATCCAAGCAACTAAGCTTGGGGATGCCCCGGAAGGCATCCCCTCTTTCGTCTCCAACATTATCGGTAACCTCACTCGGAGCTATATTTTCATTCGTCACATGCTATAAGTTCTGCTTGGTGCATCATTTTATTTTACTAGGATTTTATTGCTACTATTTATAATAATGTTTTTTCATCTTTTATTTCAATAAAAGTGGCAATGATAGCCTTTACTATGCTTACTTTGCAAGTCTACATGTTGCTGTTTGAAAACAGAAAGTTTATCGTTGTTGCGAAAATTCTCTAGAAAAGTCAGAATGTGAAAAAATGTTTAAACTTTTTGCACAATAAGCTATGATAAATTTTCTACAGTGTGGTAAATTTTTAGAATTTTTGGAATTACAGAAGTATGAATGTTCTTGCATTCTTTACAAACTATACTGTTTTGGCAGATTGTTGTTATGGTTGCATTGTTTGCATATGTTTGCTTGTTTAATGATTCTATTTGAGGATAGTACTATTAAATATGCAGAGGCATTTAGTATGAAATTTTAAATTATAATATTAGTGATTTTCTACAATAGAGATTGATAAGATGTTGCATTGATTTATACTAACGTATCTTACGAGTTCTTGTTGAGTTTTTTGTGGATGAAGTTTTTAAGAATTAGGGAAACCATGTTATTAGAAGAATGAAGAAGACACAAGAGCTCAAGCTTGGGGATGCCCAAGGCATCCCAAGTTAATATTGCAAGAAGTATCAAACATATAAGCTTGGGGATGCCCCGGTAGGCATCCCACTTTTCTTCATCAACAATTATTGGTTAGCCTCGGTTGAGCCTAAGTTTTTGCTTCTTCACATGATGTGTGCCATTCTTAGAATTTCATTTTATTTTATTTTGCTTGCTATTTTAATGAAATACTTATATCTAAAACTTTTAAATAAGAGAGTGTCCTCAATTAGCTACCTATTTACTTAACTACTCACATGATCTTCACTTATATCTTTTTCACTACAGGAATCAGGAACTTTGCCGTCTGCCATGGTTGACGGCAAAGGCATGCCTGGCGGACGGCAAAGCCTTTGCCGTCAGCTAGCAGATGGCAACATATCCAGCTAAAAAGACTACGGCAAAGGGCTCTTTGTTCTCTGCTGGCGGATGGCAAAGATGCAAAGGCCTTTGTCGTTTGCCAGCGGACGGCAAAGGGCCTGGACGGCACACGTGCCAGCTTAGGTCCGTTAAGGGGTTAACAGCGTGCTTTGCCGTCTGCTGGCAGATGGCAAAGACCTTTGCATCTTTGTAGTCTACCAGAAGACGACAAAGTGCCCAAATAGGCCAGCCCCAGGTAGCTGACACATGTCCTGCTATGCCGTCTGCTGGCAGACGGCAAAGCAACCATATAGGCCAGCCCATTGCCCCCAGGTTGCACAGGTAGCTGCCACGTGGCAGCTTTGCCGTCTGCTGGCTGACGGCAAAGAGCCTGTATAGCCCCTGTTTTTTCTTAAATTCATTCAATTTCACAGAATTTCATAGATATATATATAGACACATTTGAAGATATATATACACAATCATACCAACACATATCCAACAACATGTCCAACACATATCCAACAACAAGTTTGCAACAACACATATCAAACAACAAGTTTCCAACACATATCCAACAACACTTTTCCTCCAACAAAGTTCATCTTACAAAATCAAAACAAAAAGAAGCACAAGGAGAAGAGTAGACTCCATGAATGCAAGCTCCTCATCTAAAGAAAATCTGCAAATTGGGAAAGAAGAAAGTTAGAAGAAGAAGAAGAAGACTAGCTAGAAGAAGAGGAAAAAAAGAAGAAGAAGAAGAAGAATTTTTCTTCTCTTTCTTTTTCTCCTCTCCTCTTCTTTATCTTCTTCTTCCTCTAACTAAGGTAGGTAAAAATGCCATTTTTTGGCTAAGCTAGGTAAAAATGCTAAGTGTAGGTCATTTTAGAGCTAAGCTGGGTAAATAGGTCATTTTGCAGCTTAGTAAGGTTATTTTGTCATTTTGGAGGAAAATAAGGTAAGTCTATGTCATTTTGGAGCTAAACCAAGGTTATCATGCCATTTTTTACCTGAGTATGCTAAGTATGTCATAAATGAACTGAAGAAGCTGTGTATAGGTCATTTTTGAGCTAACCTAGGTAGTTATGCCATTTTTGAGCTAACTAAGCATATTTTGTAAATTTGGAGGAAAATGCTAAGTATTGGTCATTTTATAGCTATCCTAGGTAAAGTATGACAGTTTGGAGCTAAGTAAGGTTATTATGTCATTTTTCGAGGAAAATAAGCTAAGTATAGGTCATTATGGAGCTAAACCTAGGTTATTATGCCATTTTTACCCAAGTGAGCTAATTATGTCATAAATGAACTAGCTAAGCTAAGTATAGATCATTATTGAGCTATCCTAGGTAGTTATCCGATTTTTTAGCTAACTAAGCATGTGAAGTCATTTTGGAGGAAAAATTGCTGTATATATAGGTCATTTTATAGCTATCCTATGTAAAATATGTCATTTTGGAGCTAAGTAAGATTATTATGTCATTTTCGAGGAAAATAAGCTAAGTATAGGTCATTTTGGAGCTAAACCTAGGTTATTATGCCATTTTTTACCCAACTGAGCTAATTATGTCATAAATGAACTAGCTAAGCTAAGTATAGATCATTATTGAGCTATCCTAGGTAGTTATGCCATTTTTATCTAACTAAGCATATCAAGTCATTTTGGAGGAAAAAATGCTAAGTATAGGTCATTTTATAGCTATCCTAGGTAAAATATGTCATTTTGGAGCTAAGTAAGGTTATTATGTCATTTTTGAGGAAAATAAGCATAGTATAGGTCATTTTGGAGCTAAGTAGGACATTTCTTAAGCTAAGTATGCATTTTTTAAGAAAACACTTGGGAAAACATACCATCATCATGGAGGTGAAAGACTGGTCGGGTTTGCGCCAGTCCAGACGGAGAAGGACCAGTCGGGGTTGTGCCAGTGCGAGATGAAGAAGGATCGGTCGATGCTTGTCAGGAGGCATGTTGCACCAAAGATCATTTGCAATGTCTCGTTAGCATGATGCAACTGAAATATGAATACTAGTAACTAATGACCATGAAAATGAAACTCACCGTGTCCGCTATACCAATATGGGGCATCGACGGAGGGGTCTGACCGTTTGTCTCGCACACAGACTGCACATTTTGTTTTCATGAATCAGTCATATTAGTTAGTAATGAAACGAACATTACGTGCATGATTTGGCTAATATGTAGGAGAAACTTACCACGAGGAGCTCGTATAGGGCACGGTGAGACGCATCGTTCCAGTTCCTCTCTGCCTCCAACAGATTAGCCGTCCTCTCCTCCAACTCCCTCTCCCTCTGCTTAGCCTACCTGTTTGCCTCCGCCAGAATCTCCTGGGCCCGAGCCTCGGTGCCGAGCTCCATTGGTCGTGGACGAGGCGGTATCTCAGGATCAGAGCTCGTCTGGCGCTTCTTGATCTCCCGGAGAGTTCGAGGACAATGTATGAGTAAATCCCCAATGGCAATCGAGCCATGGTACCACCCGTCACCAGATAGCATCATGATCTCTGGATCAAAAGGACTCTGGCTCGGGTTGAAGTCCTCCCCTTTCCTCGTCTTCCCAATGTCTCTGTACCTCACGAGCTTGTTGTGGGAGGAGATGTTGGTGAAGCTCTCTGGATGATCGAGGTCATCCTTAGAGAATGCCTTGGCCTTCTTGTACGGGGAAGTATGGGCCATGGCATAGAGGTCGTACAGCGGTGGCACGTCCTTCTTGTTGTGTTTCGCCCAAAAGAGAGGAACAAAATATTAGTTAAGGGCTCAAGCTAGCATGAAGAATGAAATTGCATGAATCATGAAGCAAACCACATACCCAGTGATCTCCATACTCAAACAAGTTGGAGCTCCCTTGATGGTGTGGCACACCTTGCATTTGGGCACGCTTATCCCTGGCCTTGTTGTGGACGGCTAGCCATTGGGGAGAGCACCACTCATCCACCAACGCCTCCCAACAGTCCATCCTATCCGCAAACCATCTCGGGGGCACCTAAGTTAGACAAAGAGAAATTTCAGCACTATGCCTACGAATCTAAACAAGGAAACTAAGTACAAGGCCTTAAGAATAGGTAATTACCTCCATGTACTTCTCCTTACTCAGATACTTGCCGCAGCACTTATTCTTAGCCCTCTTAATGTTAGTCGAGCCATAGTAGTCTCGAACAGCCTACACCCTAGCCTCGTGCCATAAGTTCTGTAGTAGGCGCTTGCACTCGGCTTCGAGAACCATAGCCGTGTCCGCCTCGTGTTCCTCAAGACAATTGTAGAAGGTCTGCGACCAAACAAAGACAACACTGATTAGTACAATCACTAGGTACTATTGATATTAATTCTATAAAGGAGAAATTACCCAAAACCGCCACCTCACAATGTCGGCGACCGTCTCGCACAAGACACCGTCGACCCTCTCCTCCGGTGGGGCGGGAAAGCCACGTACAGCTCCCAGCTCAGTGCTAGCTCTGGAACCTGACCCTCACCGGGCAACGTGACCCACCCCGGGAAGTGGCGCCGGCAAAGCACACCAAGGACCTAGTTGGGCCTGCGGACACCAGGGGCATATTTCCAACCCCTTCAGTATGACAAGGCCAACACATTAGATATTAATTTGAAGAAACATGAAGGCAAAAGGTTAAAAAAGAGTAAATGCACTTACTTCTCCCTGTTAGGCTCAATCAACCACCTTTGATCGTGGGTCGGCGGCACGGGCGGGAGCTTTGTACCACCACGCTGGTAGTCCTTCTTGCCCCCCTCAACCAGCTCGCCCTCGCTATAGCTATTGTCAGAAAAGGTGTCCTTGCCACCATCAGCATGGCCACTAGCCTCCGGAGTCACGTGGGATGAAGACTCTGGAACTCGAGTCTCCTGGGATGAAGACTCTGGGACCCGAGGCTCGTCGGACGAAGGCTCGGCGACCCGAGGATCGTGGATCAGAGTCTGAGACAGGTCCAAAGCAGACGGGTCCACCTGAGACGGAGCACTCCGGTGGTCGGGAGAATCAGCTGGGGGTGGCGGTGAGGAAGGCGCAGCAGCCTTCCTACTTCTCCCGCCGCCACGTCCACCTCTAGCAGCCCTCTTCGTCTTCCTCCGACCTCTCTCGGCCGAAGAAGAAGCGCCCGCCGGTGTCGTCATACTATCTACCAGCGCTCTCCGAAGGTGCTGGGGTGGAATAATAGCACCCCTCCCAACACGCGTCAAGGAAGGAGGCTGGAGCGCTCTCGACCCGCGCCCACCATTTGTCAACACCTGCAATGACAAAGAGTAAATGAAATTAGTACAACATAAACATAATAAAATATTTAAGTGTGTATCATCATCATGAACATAATAAAAAATTGAATACCTAATAACATGAACTAATTAATAATATATATATATGTACATAATAATAATTGAATACCTGACCTAACTCATAATTCACAAATATATGACCCCGTCGGCCTCTACAAGGATGAAGAGCACCTTTTTCAGGAGGTGTCGAGGGTTGGGGTGTAGGGGGTGTCGTGTCGGGGTCGGGGTGTTGTGTTGGGGCGGTGGTGCCATGTCGGGGTGTCGGGGTGTGATACGTCTCCAATGTATCTATAATGTATGAAGTATTCATGTCGTTCTATTATCATTCTTGGATGTTTTACAATCATTTTATATCAACTTTATATCATTTTTTTGGGACTAACCTATTGACCCGGTGCCAAGTGCCAGTTGCTGTTTTTTGCTTGTTTTTTACATCGCAGAAAATCAATATCAAACGGAGTCCAAACACCGCGAAACTTTTTGGAGAATTTTTATGGACCAAAACACCCAGGATGGGCCAGAGCAGCACCTGGGGGTGCCCCGAGGTGGGCACAACCCACCTGGGCGCGCCCTGGTGGGTTGTGCCCACCTCGGTGGCCTCCCGCACCCCCTCTTTACCCTATAAATTCCCAAAAATTCCAAAAACCCTGGGGGTTAACCAAGATCAGAAGTTCCGCCGCCGCAAGGCTCTGTAGCCACCGAAAACCAATCTGGACCCTTTCTGGCACCCTGCCCGAGGGGGGAATCACCTCTGGTGGCCATATTCATCATCCCGGCGGCCACCACGATGAGGAGGGTGTATTCCACCCTCGGGGCTGAGGGTTTGTACCAATAGCTATGTGTTTAATCTATCTCTCTCTCTCTCGTGTTCTTGAGATGTCATGATCTTGATGTATCACAGGCTTTGTTAATATAGTCGGATCATATGGTGTTTTCCCCTCTCTATCTTGTTGTGATGAATTGAGCTTTTCCCTTCGAGATTTCGTTGTTATCGGATTGAATACTTTTATGGATTTGAGACCACTTGATCTATTTCTTGCAATTGAATACTCGTGGTGACAATGGGGTATCGTATTGATTCACTTGATATATGTTTTGGCACTCAACTCGCGGATTCCCGAGGTGACATTGGGGTAATCTATGCATAGGAGTTGATGCACGTTCTTGTCTTTGTTTCTCCGGTAGAAATCTTGGGGGCACTTTTGAAGTTCTTTGTGTCAGATTGAGTATTACGAATCTGAATTTGCTTTGGTGTTATTTTAGTACGACTCTTGGTAGATTGATCAGAAAGAATAGCTTGTTGTTATTTTAGTACGAACTCTAGGATAGATCGATTGAAAAGAATAGCTTTGTGGTGGTTTCGTACCCTTCAAACAATTTCTTCGTATGTTCTCCTCTAGATAGGAACTTTGGAGTGATTCTTTGTTGCACGTTGAGGGATGGTTATATTATCCAATTATATTAGCATTGTTGAGAGATTGCACTGGTGAAAGTACGGACCCTAGGCCTCATTTTCAAGCATTGCAATACCGTTTTTGTGCCCGTTTACTATTTGCTACCTTGTTGTTTTTATTTATTCAGATTTTAAATATATATATATATATATATATATCTACAATCAATATTACACTTTTATCACCATCTCTTCGTCGAACTAGTGCACCTATACAAATTACCATTGTATTTGGTGTGTTCGGGACACAAGAGACTTTTTGTTATTTGGTTGTAGGGTTGTTTGAGAGAGACCATATTCATCCTACACCTCCCATAGATTGATAAACCTTAGGTCATCCACTTGAGGGAAAATTGCTAATGTCCTACAAAACCCTATGCTTGGAGGCCCAACACGTGTCTACAAGAATAAAGTTGCGTAGTAGACATCAAGCTCTTTTTTGGCGCTGTTGCCGGGGAGGTTAGTGCTTAAAGGTATATCTTTAGATCTTGCAATTGAATCTTTTAGTTTCTTGTTTTATTATTAGTTTGGTTTATAAAAACAAAACTACAAAAAAATGGAAGTAAGGTTGTCTCATATTATTCATCTCTATAATATCTTTCGTGAAAATGATGGAGAGGAAAATTGTGCTCAATTGATAGAATAAGAATTCAATAGAATGTTTGGTAT
The DNA here is from genome assembly GCF_056163025.1 of Triticum urartu. NCBI lineage: Eukaryota > Viridiplantae > Streptophyta > Magnoliopsida > Poales > Poaceae > Triticum > Triticum urartu. The sequence goes on along the minus strand of NC_141876.1, from coordinate 342,218,797 downwards.
AAATGATGATCATGATTGCAATGTTGTTAGTATGAATTCTTTGAATATCCATGATGCTAATGATATGCAAAACCATAATCTTGGGGATGCTATGTTTGATGAAGATGATATTTTTAGTCCCCCAAGATTTGATGTGCAAATTTGTTATAATGATAGCATGCCTCCTATTTATGATGATTATATTGATGAAAGTGGATTTGGAGAGGTCATGACTTTATTTAGTGATAAATCCATTATTTTAGAAGAGGTTTCAATTGAATGTGACAACAAAGTTGCTATCTATGATGATTATGGTGATGACATATATGTTATAGAGAATAATTATAAGCATGAAGCTTGTCATCATGATTCTTATTTTCAATCCCATCATAGTTATTTTGTTGAGTTTGCTCCCACTACTATTCATGAGAATAATTTTGCTTATATGGACAGTAATAAATTTTATATGATTGTAGATCATGAAAAGAATGCTTTATGTGATAGTTATATTCTTAAATTCATTCATGATGCTACAGAAAATTACTATGAGGGAGGAACTTATGCTTCTACACATCTCAATAATATCAAGTTTCCTCTCTTTATGTTGAAAGTTTTGAGGTTGCACTTGTTTTTCCTTCCTATGCTAGTTGATTCTTGCTCCCATAAATTGTTTGCTCACAAAATACCTATGCATAGGAAGTGGGTTAGACTTAAATGTGTTTGCCATGTGATTCATGATGCTCTCTTTATGTTTCAATTCTTATCTTTTATGTGAGCATCATTGAAATCATCATGCCTAGCTAACAGGCATTAAAGAAAAGCGCTTGTTCGGAGAGAAACCAACACTTTTACCTACTGTTTTTGTGTCTTCACATGATTAGGCTACTGTCGTAATCATGTTTTATTGCTTTTGTTTCAATAAAGTGCCAAGTAAGACCTTTGGGAAGGCTTACGGTGATAGTTGATTTGATCTTGCTGAAAAACAGAAACTCTTGTGCTCAGGACAACAATTCTCATTTTTAATGGAAGCATGATAAAATTCTAATTCTTTTTCAGAAGATTAGTAGACAAATTACACAGTTTTTAATAATTTTTCAGAATTTTTGGAGTAGCAGAAATATGGTTGTAGTACAAATTACTACAGACTGTTTTGTTTTTGACAGATTCTGTTTTCAATGCATAATTTGCTTGTTTTCTAGTTTCTATGGCTTATATTGCTCGATATAAACTTTGGAAATTATATGCTACAGTAGGAATTGTGTGGAAACAATTATGAATCTTGTATTTGACAGTATCAATGTGAAATGGTTTGCTCTTTTATCATTCTAACCTATCTCACAAAGTTTTGTTAAGTTTTGTGTGAGATGTTGATATGAGGAGAATAAGGAGTGACAAGACGCTAAGCTTCGGGATGCCCATGGCACTCCAAGGTAATATTCAAGGAAGATCCAAGCAACTAAGCTTGGGGATGCCCCAGGAGGCATCCCCTCTTTCTTCTCCAACATTATCGGTAACCTCACTGTAGCGACCCGACCTCAAATGGTCAAGTCTCTGTGCTTCAGTGTCATCCCTAGATCGGTAATGCTGACACACACAGTACTCGAAGGATTTATAACAGAGTAGCAATCACACACTTATTACATCGAATGTCTCAAAAGAGATCTTATTACAATAAATATGGCTTAAGGCCATCTAATAAGATAACAGCGGAAGGCTTGGAAGATAAAGTGAGTCCATCAACTCCAACGGCATAGCTCAGCTGCATGGCAACGACCTAACGAACCTTAATCCTCGTCTGAAAAGTCTGCAACATAATATGTTGCAGCCCGAAATCGGGTCAGCACATGGAATATGCTGGCAAAGTAACACAGTAGAGCAAGAACAAAATAATGCTATCACTACATGCATATTTGGCTGGTGGAAAGCTCTATGGTTGCAGTTTTGCAAAAAGCAAATTTTTCCCTACAACAAAGGAATAGATTTTAAATTTACTATCATGGTAGTTGAAACATCATTGAGAAGGTTCCTCCAACTCAATCCCAATTAAAGTGATTAACAACCCAACAATATTAATTAAGAGTAATGAGATACTTAAGATACTCCAAGTACTAGATACTCAAGATTTTCCATAACCGGGGACACGGCTAACCATGATTAGTTTGTATACTCTGCAGAGGTTTGCGCACTTTTCCCCACAAGACTCGATCGCCGCCATTGGATTTTCTCGCACTACATGGTGTTTGAGAAACGGATGACCGAGACACAGTCTTTCAGAAACATTAACTCTCTACTCCGGGTAGACCATACCAAACCTACAAACCCACTACCTACTGATCTACCTCTTCAAGAGCTTCACGTAACTTACTCAACTATGCTAGAGCCCATAATAGCTTGTGGCTGCACACGGAAGTTTCTAGCATGAATAATCTCGGTTCCCTTTGAGCCTGGGTGGCGGTCCATAGGAAGATCACACCGGTACTCCGGGATTTCCAGAAATACAGGCAACACTAGGTACTCCAGGTGCCTCAATCCACCCAGATGTGTATTTAAGTTGCCACCTTAAGTTAAACCATTAATTATCAATCTCACATCTGTCATGGATTTCACTCACCCAAACCACGTCTACGAGCATGGCATAACAATATAAACAACGCGTAGAAGTAACTCCCAAGGGTTTGAATGTAACATGGCAATAGGTTCAACCTCATCAACTACTTCCCAACCCACAAGTTAATGACATCTTAATCATGCAATGTTTGAGGATTGGAACTAATGCATAAAAACTGGGTGATAAAGGGATATGATCAAAGTGTTACTTGCCTTGCTGACGATCTGCGTAACCTAGAGACTCCAAATAACACGCTTCGCACTCCGGGAATTCTATCGCAAATGAACAATAGCATACATAAGCAACAATCAAAGAAGCACGGTAAAACTCAAATAATAAGATCTAACTGGAAGTTCAACTTAAGAACTCCGGTTTGCAAAAAGAATCAAATCAAACGGAGCAACAAAACTCAAACGGCGAAGGAAACAAGATCCGTTTACTAATCTGAACTAAGGTCAAATTTTACAGTACCAAAATCTTGTTCAAGTTGGATAAGCGGAAAGAGGGTCTCGAGACGAAGATCTAGGCGCTTGAATCGCCTGATTCCGGCTAACGAGCGAAAAGGTAAACCGAAATGAAAACCGGATCAGAAATCGCGATCGAAAATAATCGCGGAAAATCCGATAAAAGAAAACTGACGAACATGCTAACGAACGAGCGTTCGTTATCTGTAACTAACGAGCAAAAACCGTTCGTTGAAACGAACATACGGACGAACGTCTGCTAAATTTAAAAACCGGGAAAAACCGGCGAACCGATCTAAAAAATGAACTAGGGTTTTCTAAAAAACGAAACGGTTTCTAAAAAAACGGGTGGCGGCGGACCGACGCGGTACCTCCGGCGAGGCGGGCTCAGGCGGCGGGCTTGCGGAGCGGCGGGGTGGCTCCGCGGCGCGGGGCGCGAACCGGCGGCAGCAGCGCGGCAGCGAGGCGCGGGCGGTGAGAAGCGGCGGCACGGTTCGGGACGGGCTCGGCGGCGGGGCTAGCAGTTTGTGGTGGTGGCGGCTAGGGGGTGCGGCGGCGGCTATATAAAGGGGGCGGGCGGCGGCTTGCTTGGGCGAGGGGGCGCCCGGGGAGGAGTCCGGCTCAGACTCCTCGGCGTCCGTGCTGCACACGGCGGCGCGCGCGAGGGAGGCGGCGGCGCGGGGTTGGGCCGGCCTGGCTCGGCTGGGCTTCGGCCCGGTCAGGCATTGGAAGTTTTTTTTTATATAATTCCGCCGAACAGAAAATAAATTCTGGAAAATAAAATAAAAATCTAAAAATGCCAAAACAAATTTTCACTGTCTAAATAAAATATTTAGGACGAGATGAACATTTTCTTGGCCCTAAAATGCAATTTTGAAAACGTGCAATTTTTCTAATGCAAATAAAGTCCAAATAAAATCTAATAAATGATTTTAATATTTTCCTCCAAGATTTCAATTATTTTGGAGAAGTCATATTATCTCCTCTCATATATTTTAATATGAAATACTTTTCGGAGAGAAAATAATTAAAATCAAAAATCCTCGCTTCATTATTTGATAAAAAATCAAATATGAAAACCGGGAAAATCCCCAAATCTCTCCGAGGGTCCTTGAGTTGCTTAGGATTTCGACGATTGCGGAACAAAAATGCAATAAAATATGATATGCAAGAATGACCTATGTATAACATTCCAAACTGAAAATTTGGGATGTTACAAACCTACCCCCCTTAAGATGAATCTCGCCCTCGAGATTCGGGTTGGCTAGGAAATAGGTGTGGGTGGTCTTTGAGTAGATCATCCTCTCATTCCCAGGTGGCTTCATCCTCGGTGTGGTGGCTCCACTAAACTTTACAAAACTTGATAACCTTGCTGCGGGTGACTCGGCTGGCAAACTCAAGAATCTTAACTGGCTTTTCCTCATAAGTCAAATCACTGTCCAACTGAATCGCCTCCAAGGGTACTGTATCTCTCAACGGTATATCGGCCATCTCAGCATGACACTTCTTCAACTGTGAAACGTGGAACACGTCATGAACTCCTGATAGTCCTTCAGGTAACTCCAACTTGTAGGCAACTCCCATCCGTTCCAAAACACGATACGGTCCTACAAATCTCGGGGCCAACTTTCCTTTAACTCAAAAACGTTTCACTCCTCGCAAGAGGGATACTCGCAGATATGCTCTATCTCCAATTTCATAGGTTACCTCCTTGCGTTTCGAGTCTGCATAACTCTTCTGCCTGGACTGAGCAATCTTTAGTCTATCACGAATCAGCTTAACCTTCTCTTCAGACTCCTTGATCAAGTCTGGTCCAAACAACTGTCGGTCTCCTACTTCATCCCACATTAACAGTGTTCTGCACCTTCGTCCATACAGGGCTTCGAACGGTGCCATCTTCAAACTGGCTTGGTAGCTATTGTTGTATGAGAACTCTGCGTAAGGCAAATTGTCATCCCAACTAGATCCATAATCTAGCGCACAGGCTCTCAACATGTCCTCCAGAATCTGATTCACTCTCTCTGTCTGTCCATCCGTCTACGGGTGAAACGTTGTACTGAACTCCAGTCTTTTTCCCAAGGTCTGGTGTAACTGATGCCAAAACTTTGAGGTAAATGGTGTTCCTCTATCTGATATGATGGTCCTCGGAACTCCATGCAGACATACGATCCTGGACATATATCTTGGCCAACTTCGCACTTGTATAAGTGGTTTTCACTTGGATAAAGTGAGCCACTTTGGTCAAGCGATCAACTACTACCCATATGGAATCATATCCTGATTTGGTCCTGGGCAATCCGGTGATAAAGTCCATGCCAAGTTCATCCCACTTCCATTCGGGTATCGGCATAGGCTGTAACAATCATGCTGGCTTTTGATGCTATGCCTTCACTCTCTGACATACATCACATACGGCTACATACTCGGCAATATCCTTCTTCATACCCGTCCACCAGAAACATTCCTTCAAATCCAAATACATCTTGGTGTTTCTGGGGTGTACCGAGTATGGTGAGTCATGGGCCTCCTGTAGTATTAACTTCCTGATCTCTGTGTTATTGGGCACGTATATGCGGTTCTCAAACCATAAGGTATCATGCTCATCTTCATGAAAACCTTTGGCCTTTCCTTTGCTCATCTTCTCCTTTATCTCGGCAATCTCTTTGTCATCCTTCTGAGCTTTCCGAATCTTACCCAATAATGTCGACTGAACTTCCACTGTTGCAACAAAACCTCTAGGAACAATCTCTAATCGCAGTTCCATAATATCCTCTTCTAACTCCTTTGGCACTCCCTTACTCGCAAGGATATTAGCATAACTCTTCTGGCTCAAAGCGTCTGCTACGACATTGGCCTTTCCTGGATGATAGTGCAGCTTCATGTCATAATCCTTTATAAGCTCCAACCATCTCCTCTGCCTAAGGTTCAGCTCCTTCTGTGTGAAGATGTACTTCAAACTCTTATGATCCGTGTACACATCACAAAGGTTTCCAATAAGGTAATGTCTCCAAGTCTTCAATGCATGCACTACAGTCTCCAAGTCTCCAAATCTCCAAGTCATGCGTGGCATAATTCAACTCGTGAGGTTTTTGTTGTCGCGAGGCATACGAAACAACTCTTTTGTCCTGCATAAGCACACATCCAAGTCCCAAGCGAGAGGCATCACAATACACTTGGAAATCCTTATGTATATCTGGCAGTGTCAGCACTGGGGCTGTAGTCAAACGTTTCTTCAACTCCTGGAAACTTGCCTCGCAATCTTCCGTCCATTTATACTTAGTATCCTTCTTCAATAACTCTGTCATTGGTTTCGCAATCTTGGAAAAATTCTGAATGGATCTCCGATAGTATCCTGCGAGTCCAAGAAAACTATGGATCTCGCTAACTGAAGTGGGTGCTAACCATTCAGTGACTGACTGAACCTTGCTGGGGTCTACTGCTATACCTTCTCCTGATATAACATGTCCAAGGAATCCGACTTCCTTCAACCAAAACTCGCATATGCTGAACTTGGCATACAACTGGTGTTCCCTGAGTTTCTTGAGAACTAAACGCAAATGCTCCTTGTGCTCCTCTTCATTCTTCGAGTATACTGTCGGTGTTCTGGGAACGGGGGTCCCCAGACTTGCCTGCCTGCGGCCTGCGGCGTGGCTCAAAGGGGGGCCCAGTGCGGCCCATCTTCACCAACACAAACCCAAGACCCTCGCGAGGGGCCAAGCCTCGCGGGGTGGACCACGCAGAGCTTACTCGGGCGCGGCCTCACCAGGCTGGCTCACGAGGAGGCGGAGAGATCAAGGCGGGGTACCTCACGAGGTGCCCGTGACGCAAGCCATGATGACCGGGGGCGCCAGGCGGGTGGCAGCCCGCGCAGCGTCCTCCCTTCCTCTTTGGTGCAAAGGGGGCAAGCGCAGCCGCGGAGTACCGAGGCATCAGGCAAACGTTGCCATTTCGGTGCAACGAGACCAAGACCAGGAGGACTACGAGATGGAGGTCATCGTGGAGCCCAAGACGGCGTCATCACCAGAGCTTTGCGCAGGCGAAGACTACTTTTGTCAGGATAGTTGATACTAGCTGTCCCCCTTCAAATTAGCCCGCCATTGTTGGCTCCCTTCCCGCTCGATATTTGGAAAGAGGACCAGGGCCTCTATAAATAGGACCAGCCACCCACAGAGCAAGGGGGACACGGAGGGACAGAGAGACGGAGATCAGAAAGAGAGAGAGAGAGAGAGAGAGAGAGAGAGAGAGAGAGAGGTGACTGAGCTCCTCCTAGCAATTCATCACCCCAGCCAAGAACAGACCCTCGCAAGGCTGTTCTTCCTTGTATTGTTCATCATCATCAGCCCAAGAGGCAATCCACCACACCACACACTGGAGTAGGGTATTACACCACAACGGTGGCCCGAACCAGTATAAACCCTGTGTCTCTTGCGTTGTTCTTTCCTTAGTTAAGATCCTAGCAAGACGGAGGGGTGCAGGTAGGTAGGAGGCGAAATCTCCACGCGCACCCCAGTGTTCGAACCTCAAGGGTCTGCCGGAACCCGAAATCCGACATTTGGCGCGCCAGGTAGGGGTGCGCCGGGATTCGTCTTCCACCACCCCGTTCTCCTCCGACCATCACGCCCATGTCTGACGCTCGTCGGGCCCGCACCGAGCGCCGGGCCGCGCTCGCTTCCCGCGTCGCCCAGACGGCCCCTGTCGGCGGGCGTCCTCGTCGTTCCCCGTCGCCTGCCATCAATGCCGCCACCGGCCTAGCGGCGGATGAGCAGCGAGCATCTTCCCAGCATCCGTCCATGCGGCAAGACGGCCGCACCGCAACTCCCTCGCTCACCCCAGCTGGTTCTTCGTCCCGCGCGCTCCGCGCACCCATGGAGCCCCGCAACCTCTCCCCCGCCCATCGCGCTGCACCAACACCCCCGGTCGTCGTGGCCCTCTTGGGCGGCTCGCAGGCGCCGCCTACAAGTCACCATGTCAAGCCGTTCATCCGCCGGGTCAGCGCCGCTTCCATGCGGCAGGGGGCTCCCCTGGACCGGGCGGCGCCCGGGACCGGCCTGACCTTCAGCTCGGAGGACCACCCCTCCAACTCGGCCTGCTCGGGTGCACTCCCCATGCTGTGCACCCCCACCATCTACCAGGTGGCCGTCACCAGAACCCTCATTGATGGCGGCGCGGGCCTCAGCATGCTCTCGGTCGAGGCCTTCAACCTCCTCTGCATCCCCCTGGAACGGCTGCAACCCAGCCGGCCCTTCTCAGGCGTATGGGGCAAGTCGTCCAGCTCCTTGGGACAGATCCTGCTCCCAGTAACCTTCGACACCTACGACAACTTCCGCACGGAGCTGGTCGACTTCGACATCGCCCCCATTGGCCTCCCCTACAACGCCATCCTCGGCTACCCAGCGCTGGCCCAGTTCATGGCCGCGACGCACCCGGCGTACAACCTCATGAAGATGCCCGAGAGTAGCGGTGTCCTCACTGTGCACGGGGACACTGGGGACGCACTGCGGGTGCTCAAGCTCGCCTTCAAGACGGCGGCGTCGGCATAGCCCGCCAACTTGGAGACCCCCGGGCCCAAGAGGGCTGCACCCGCCAAGAAGAAACAGTTGTTCACCCAAGACAAGGCAGAAACCAAGCAGATACCCGTGGATGAGGACGGATCCACCAACGGCTCTTTCACCATAGGCGCCCACCTCAAACCCGAGCAGGAGAAGGCCCTGGTCGGGTTCCTGCATGCAAACAAGAAGGTATTCACTTGGGAGCCTGACCAGTTGGCAGGGATCCCTAGGAGTGTAATCGAGCATCGCCTCAACGTGTGCCCCAACGTGCGCCCTGTGAAGCAGAAGGCCAGGCGGCAGTCCACAGAAAAGCAGGCCTTCATCATCCAAGAGACCCGCAAATTAGAAGCCGCTGGGGTCATTCGCGAGGTCCGATACCTGGACTGGTTGGCCAACCCTGTCGTTGTGCCAAAGAAGGGAGGGAAGGAGCGCATGTGTGTCGACTTCACCAACCTCAACAAAGCATGCCTGCAAGATCCGTTCCCGCTCCCCCGCATTGACCAGATCGTCGATTCCACTTCGGAATGCAACTTGTTGTGCTTCTTGGATGCCTTCTCTGGGTATCACCAGATCAAGATGGTGGTAGAAGACATCGAGAAGACAGCCTTCCTAACCCCGTGTGGGGTGTACTGCTACACATGCATGCCATTCGGGCTGCGTAACGCAGGGGCAACCTTCCAGCGGCTGATGCACATCACCTTGGGCCCGCAGCTCAGGAAGAATGTTGAAGCTTACGTCGATGACATTGTGGTAAAGTCTCGGGAGGCCAAGACCTTGATACAAGACTTGGAGGAAACCTTCGTGAGCCTCAACGCAGTGAACCTACGGCTCAACCCAGAGAAGTGTGTGTTCGGAGTCCCCTCGGGCAAGCTCTTGGGTTTCCTCATGTCCCACCGAGGCATCGAGGCTAACCCGGAGAAGGTCAAGGCGGTGGAAGACATGAGCCCGCCAAAGACCCTCAGAGAAATGCAGAAGCTCACGGGGCGCGTGACCGCACTAGGGCGCTTCATCTCCAAGTTGGGGGAACGAGCACTGCCCTTCTTCCAGCTAATGAAGAAAAAGGGGCCCTTCGAGTGGACTGAAGAGGCCGACAAGGCGTTCCAGGATCTCAAGAAATACCTGACGAGCCCACCGGTCATGGTGGCTCCGCGCCCTCAAGAGCCCCTGGTGCTTTACCTCGCCGCCACTCCTTACTCTGCCAGCGCAGCCTTAGTGGCAGTCAGAGAGGAGCGCCGAATCAAAACCGTGGCAGCAGCCCGGGACAAGGCAGAACAGGGACAAGGAAGGCGTACAAAAATCGCCACCGCGGCTGAGGAGGATCAGCCGCCGCAGAGGGGCGCACCGGAGGCGGAAGAGGCCCCTCTTCCAGATGGCCAGCCTCAGGAGGCCTCATTGCCTCAAGAGGCGCCACGGTCTCCGAAGGGAGCCACCAGCACTGACGCACTCCACCTCGTTGAGCACCTAGTGTACTTCGTCAGCACAGTGCTGCGGGATGCCAGGGCACGGTACCCCATGCCTCAGAAACTCCTCCTCGCGCTACTGATGGCCTCGCGCAAGCTGCGGCACTATTTTCAGGGTCACCCCATCAAGGTCGTCTCGTCGTACCCCCTGGAGAGAGTACTCAGGAGCCCTAATTCAGCTGGAAGGGTCGCTGAGTGGAACATAGAACTGCAAGCGTTTCAGCTCGAATTCAGCACGACCAGAGTCATCAAGGGAGCAGCGTTGGCCGATTTTGTGGCAGAATGGACGGAGGCGCCAGGCCTCAAGGCCAGCGAGGATCGGTCCCTGTCCCCGGGAAGCGAGGCGCCAGAAGGCTGGGTCATGTACTTCGATGGGGCGTTCTCCAGGCATGGCGCTGGGGCTGGGGCGGTGCTTATATCGCCCGCTCAGGACTAGCTCTATTATGCCGTGCAGCTCTGTTTCCAGCAAGGTGAAAAGGTCTCCAACAACATAGCAGAGTATGAAGGTTTAATAGCGGGCTTGAAGACCGTGGCTGCCCTGGGGGTGAAACGCCTCACCATCAAGGGCGATTCACAGCTCCTTGTCAATTTCTCCAACAAAGTATACGAGCCGAAGGATGAGCACATGGAAGCCTACCTAGCGGAGGTCCGCAAGATGGAGAAGCAGTTCTGGGGGTTGGAGTTGCAACATGTGCCCCATGGCACCAATCAGGAGGCTGACGACATCGCCAAACGGGCATCCAGGCGGTTACCTCAGGAGCCTGGTGTTTTCAAGGAGCGGCTCTTCAAGCCATCAGCCCTGCCGTCATTATCGAACACGGCTCAGCCCTGGGAGGAGCTCCCTCAGCTACCTGCCTCAGGGGCTTTGGCCTGTGGTCCGGCCTCAGGAGCACGTCTGCTCCTGACGATGGAACCTCAGGAGGGATGTTGGATCGCGGAGCTCCGGAGTTACCTAACGCAAGGGACCCTGCCGGAGAAGGAGGAGGAAGCGGAGCGAGTGGCACGCCAGGCCACGGCATACTGCATCAAGGATGGAGAGCTCTACCGGAAGTGGCCAAACGATGTATCCCTGCGCTGCATCTCCAGGGAGCAAGGGAAGGAACTGCTGGAAGATATACACGGCGGAGATTGTGGACATCACTCATCATCGCGGACCCTTGTCGGCAAGGCGTTCCGCAGTGGGTTTTATTGGCCCACCGCGCTCAATGATGCCGTCGAACTAGTAAAAGCTTGTGAGGCCTGCCAGTTCCACGCCAACCAGATCCATCAGCCAGCAGGAGGCTTGCAGACTATACCCCTTTCGTGGCCATTCGCAGTCTAGGGGCTGGATATCTTGGGCCCGTTTCCTCGGGCGCCTAGGGGATACCGCTACCTCTACATCGTCGTGGACAAGTTCACCAAGTGGGCTGAAGTAGAGGTTGTCCGCACCATTCCCGCGGGTTCCGCGGTCAAGTTCATCAAGGGCATCATGAGCCAGTTCGGGGTGCCGAATCGCATCATCACGGACAACGGTTCGCAGTTCACCAGTAACCTCTTCAAAACATAATGTGCTAACCTTGGAACGCAGATATGCTACGCTTCGGTGGCGCACCCCCGAAGCAATGGCCAGGCCGAGCGGGCCAACGCGGAGGTCCTGAGGGGCCTCAAGACCAGGACGTTCAAGAAGAAGCTGGAGGCCTGCGGCAAAGGTTGGTATGACGAGCTTCAGTCCGTGTTGTGGTCCATCCGCACAACCGCGACCAAGCCGACTGGAGAGACCCCGTTCTTCCTGGTCTACGGAGCCGAAGCGGTCCTCCCTCACGAGGTCAGACATCGCTCCGCGCGGGTCCTGGCGTTTGACGAGGCGCAGCAGGACGTCATGCGGGGGATGGACCTCGTGCTGGGGGAGGAACGTCGCCGAGAAGCCGCGCTACGAGCGGCGAGATACCAACAAGAACTGCGGCGATATCACTGCCGCAACATCCGCCCCAGAACTCTCAAGGTAGGAGACCTCGTGCTCAGGCGGGTCCTCTCCAGGGAGGGGCTGCACAAGCTCTCTCCCATGTGGGAGGGCCCGTTCAAAGTTTTTCATGTTTCCAGGCCCGGCTCCACGCGCTTGGAGACTCAGGAGGGGGTGCCAGTCCAGAATGCGTGGAACATCCAGCACCTCCGGAGGTTCTACCCCTAAAAAGGCCCGGAGCCTGTGAAGAAGGCGAATGCCTGTGAAGCTATCGTGTTTTGGAAAAGGCCCAGAGCATGTGAAGAAGGCGAATGCCTGTGAAGCTATCGCGTTTTGGAAAAGGCACAGAGCCTGTGAAGAAGGCAAATGCCTGTGAAGCTATCGCGTTTTGGAAAAGGCCCAGAGCCTATAAAGAAGGCGAATGCCTGTGAAGCTATCGCGTTTTGGAAAAGGCCCAGAGCCTGTGAAGAAGGCGAATGCCTGTGAAGCTATCGCGTTTGGGAAAAGGCCCGGAGCCTGTGAAGAAGGCGAATGCCTGTGAAGCCATCGCGTTTGGGAGAAGGCCCGGAGCCTGTGAAGAAGGCCAACGCCTATGAAGCTCGCCGCCCGTGACACTCTCACGTAATAATGAGTTGGGGCTGTACACGCCCCGGAGTCTCAGGAGCGCCGGCCTCAGGCCCTGGGTCTCCCTCCCACGCCCAGTGGCAGCACTTAGCTCCGCGCTGGTGAGAAGACGTCGAAGACTAGATTAGGTGCCGGACGTGGCTTTTCATTTGCTTTCCGCAGTTGGCTTGTTCCTTCTCATTCGAAGTTTTATTGAAGTTGTTGCCGTCTTTGGCTTGTGGTTCTTCGACTTTTCACTCTCCTGCCTCGATTTCTCTTGTGCAAGGCCTCGCGAGGGGGGCAGCTGAGCGCCCTCGTGAGTGTTCCTATCCTAGTCATTCAAAGAGTTCGCGACCTGGGCCCCTTACAGGAGCACCCCTCCAGTCCGTGCCCCACGGGCACCGCGACACAAACAAAGGGCCTGGGTCGGCCGCCCCCCCACGGCCGGGGCCGGAAACTATCCACGCTCGGGCGCGTAGCCGGAAGGTACGGTAACGAAAGCAAAACGATGATTAACAGCAATAACCCAAACACGCCCCCGCGGGGCTCCACACTATTGTCTTTGTTACGCAGGGAAAAGGAAAAAGAAAGAACAAATCTGGTGCAGCTCGCCTCACACCGGCCCGCAGGGAAGGCCCGAGCTGCCTCCGGAGCTCAGGTGGACTCCCTCTCGCGCTTCACTGGGGCGCGACGGCGGGCGGACACGTTGCCACCTCCCAAGAAGATACGGCGGCGCGGGGGCTGACCACGGCCACCGCTAGAAGAGTCGCCGCCTGAAGAAGAACCGGAGAAGCTTGAGGAACCCTGAGTGCCGCCGGCCGCGCGAGCGCTGCCCTCTCCATCATCGCTCGAGCTGGGTTCCCTGCCGCGGTCGTCACCCTCGGGGCAACACCCTGCGCGGCGACCATCTTCCCCAAACACCCTCACATAGAGGGTGGCATCGCCGTCGAACTTGAAGTGTACGGTGCACCGACGGCTCAGGCCACGCGCGCGCGCAAACGTCTGCCAACCGCGGGCCAGGAACAGGCTCCCGGCCGCGGAGACCTCCAGTGAGACCCATGAGGCCCGGCTGCAGCAGCCGTCGGCCTGAAGCCAGAGGCCGCCCGGGGCGCCGGCCGGGAGCTCGCCAAGGAGGAAGCGAGGAAGCGGAAGCCGAGTGCTGGTCGGCCCCGCCGACCACACGGCGAACTCCGGCAGCACTTCAAAAGCGCGAAAGCGCGGGCTAGGGGGACGCGCAGCCGGAGCGCGCCCCCCGGCCACAGCAATCCGCCCGTCGCTGTGCTGAAGATCGCCTCCACGGCCGCGGGGAGCCACCATGGTGGCACAGGATGTTTACGAGGGCGCCCTCGGCCGCGCTTGGGTGGGGTGGAGGCGGGCTCAACCTGGTGAGCCTTCCCCTTCTCTGCAGCCGAGAACCTCCTTGACGGGGCCATGAAGAAAGGGAGGAGCAAGGAGGGATGAACTGGAAGGGCGCGCGTCGGTCCGTACTTATAACTGGCGATGGCCAACCAACGGCCCCCATGATCGCAGGTAATTATGACCCGCTTTGCATGCAGGGACTTGTCCAATCCGTGCAGTTGCCAAGGCGCCATGGGGAAGTGGAGACGCCCATGTCCAATCAACCGCCACGCGGTGCCCAAGGCCGCGGGCTGTTAGGGCCCGCGGCGCTTCGCTCTTGCCCTTCTGCCTCCCTGCACGGCCAAGTCCGGGCGCGCCTTGGGCCCGGGGGCTACTGTCGGCGTTCTGGGAACGGGGGTCCCCAGACTTGCCTGCCTGCGGCCTGCGGCGTGGCTCAAAGGGGGGCCCAGCGCGTCCCATCTTCACCAACACAAACCCAAGACCCTCGCGAGGGGCCAAGCCTCACGGGGCGGACGACGCGGAGCTTACTCAGGCACGGCCTCGTCAGGCTGGCTCACGAGGAGGCGGAGAGATCAAGGCGGGGTACCTCACGAGGTGCCCGTGATGCAAGCCATGACGACCGGGGGCGCCAGACGGGTGCCAGCCCACGCAGCGTCCTCCCTTCCTCTTTGGTGCAAAGGGGGCAAGCGCAGCCGCGGAGTACCGAGGCATCAGGCAAACGTTGCCATTTCGGTGCAACGAGACCAAGACCAGGAGGACTACGAGATGGAGGTCATCGTGGAGCCCAAGACGGCGTCATCACCAGAGCTTTGCGCAGGCGAAGACTACTTTTGTCAGGATAGTTGATACTAGCTGTCCCCCTTCAAATTAGCCCGCCATTGTTGGCTCCCTTCCCGCTCGATATTTGGAAAGAGGACCAGGGCCTCTATAAATAGGACCAGCCACCCACAGAGCAAGGGGGACACGGAGGGACAGAGAGACGGAGATCAGAAAGAGAGAGAGAGAGAGAGAGAGAGAGAGAGAGAGGTGACTGAGCTCCTCCTAGCAATTCATCACCCCAGCCAAGAACAGACCCTCGCAAGGCTGTTCTTCCTTGTATTGTTCATCATCATCAGCCCAAGGGGCAATCCACCACACCACACACTGGAGTAGGGTATTACACCACAACGGTGGCCCGAACCAGTATAAACCATGTGTCTCTTGCGTTGTCCTTTCCTTAGTTCAGATCCTAGCAAGGCAGAGGGGTGCAGGTAGGTAGGAGGCGAAATCTCCACGCGCACCCCAGTGTTCGAATCTCAAGGGTCTGTCGGAACCCGAAATCCGACATATACCATAATATCATCAATAAACACCACAAAAAACTTGTCCAAATATTCCATGAATACCTTATTCATCATGCTCATGAAATAGGCAGGGGCATTAGTCAGTCCAAATGACATGACCGTATACTCATATAATCCGTAACGTGTGGTGAATGTTGTCTTTGGTATATCTTTCTCTCGAATCTTCAACTGATGGTATCCCGATCGCAAATCGATCTTCGAAAACACCTTAGCTCCTTGCAGCTGATCAAATAGATCATTGATCATTGGCAGTGGGTACTTGTTCTTGATCGTCACTTCATTCAAGGCCCGATAATCAACAACCATTCTTAGGGATTTATCCTTCTTCTCAACCAAAAGCACTGGGGCTCCCCAAGGTGATGAACTCCTTCGAATGTAACCTTTCTCCAATAACTCCTTGATCTGTTTCTTAATCTCCTCTAGATCATTTGCGAGCATCCGATAGGGCTCTTGGATATTGGCCCTGTCCCCGGCAGTAGCTCTATCAAAAACTCGATGTCTCGATCCGGTGGCATGCCTGGTAACTCCTCTGGAAAAACATCCGGGTAATCCCTCACTACCGGCACTTCCTCCTGAACAACTCCCGTGAGGGTATTCACTTGGCTCCTCCTAGGCACATGCCTAGATACATACTTAATCTTTTTTCCCTCCGGGGTGGTGAGATAAATCGACTTACTAGAACAGTCAATACTTCCTCCATACTTTGACATCCAGTCCATGCCTAATATCACATCCAATCCTTGTGACTCCAACATAATTAGGTCAGACGGAAAAACATGGGTGCCAATGGTTAGGGGTATCTGGTCGCACCATCGACTAGCCATATACTTTGCTCTAGGTGAACTCACTAAGAGAGGGGTCCCAAGGGTTTGGGTTGGTAGTTTAAACTTATCCATGAATCCCCTTGATATGTATGAATGTGATGCACCAGTATCAAATAGGACAAGAGCGGTAAATGACTTAACCAAAAACTTACCTATTACCGTGTCCGGCTGCTCTTCAAGCTCCTCCACATTAACGTGGTTCACTTGTCCTTTGTTGAATGGATTGGGCTTATTCCCAGCGCTCCCATTTCTGTTTCCATTCTTTCCTTCAGGGCACTCCGTGGCATAGTGTCCGGTCTTCCCGCACTTGAAGAAAGTAACGTGACTTAGATCTCTTTTGGCGGGCGTGGCTGGATTGGGGCAGTTTTGATTGTTATTGGCTCCGTTCCCATTCCCATTCTTAGTACTATTGTGGTTATGCGGTCCTCCTCCGGTGCGGTTATGACCTCCATGGTTATGAACAAGTCCTCCCGAGTTCGGGGTTAGGCGAGGCTTCTGCTGAGCTCCTGAATTATACCTCCCTTGTCCATCCTTCCTCTTTCGGCTCCCAATCGTCTGTTGCTTCCCTTCAATCATAAGAGCCTTATCTACCAACTCCTGGTAGTTGTTGAAGGTTGCTACCATCAACTGCATACTCATCTCATCATTCAGCCCTTCCATAAACTTCTCCTGCTTCGCGGCATTTGTGGCCACATCATCAGGGGCATAGCGAGATAACTTGCTAAACTCATCCACGTACTGAGCCACAGTACGGTTCCCTTGGCGTAAGTTGCGAAACTCCCGTTTCTTCATATTCATGGCTCTAGTTGAGACATGGGCTGTGCGGAAAGCTTGTTGAAACTGGTCCCAAGTGACGTTGGCTATGGGGAAAGTGGTCGTGTAATTCTCCCACCATGAGGCTGCTGGTCCATCCAATTGATGTGTGGCAAAGCGCACCTTCTCAGCATCTGTGCAACCTGCGGTGGTCAACTCCCTTCCAATACGGCATAGCCAATCATCAGCAACTATAGGCTCGGTGCTACTGGAAAACCCCGGCGGCTGTAACCTTAGAAAATGGGCTAGGTTGTCCAGTGGCGGCGGGTTGTTGTTGTTGTTGTTACCCTAGTACTGAACTAGCAATTGCATCAAGGTGTTCTGCTGCTGGATCAACTGAGTGAGCTCCGGCGGGAAGGCAAATCCGGGGTCACGTCTTGGAGGCATCTGATGGGTTTAGATGGAAGAGATTAGAATAGAATGAGGTCTAATGAGAAGGCACTACCCATATGCACATGATACAAACACAATCATTTCACTCAATCAATCAAGCAAGGGCATACAAGCGGTCTAGAACTATCGCAAAAGTGCTCAACTACTACTGAATACATGGGGGAATACTACTAATCATTGGGTGGTCATCTAGAAATTTTGATCGGTGGAAGACTCCATGATATCTGCTCCAGCTTCGTCTTCAAAGTCATCATCACTAGGGTCAGAGTCGGTGTCGTCGATGATGATGTAGTCCTTCGGACGAATCTCCTTGGGTTCTTCATCTTCTTCTACTGGAGTGGGGTCTCCCATGAATATTCCAATCTTCTTAATCAGTTCGTCATTCTTCTCCAGTAGTATCGCAATTTCCTCCTCATATCCATCGCGTGTAGACTTAAGTTCTTCTTCCAGCTCGATGATCCTTGTCTTTGCCTTCTTCAAATCTATCATGTCTGCGCACATCTGATTCCTCTAGCATTGAATGTGTTGGTTTAGTTCCTAGATGAAAGTTGCAATTGATCTATCCTTCCTGGTGCTGATCATCTCCCATTGTTCGTCTCGGCGCCCACATATCTGGTAGATAGTGTCCTTAAGATCCTTTTGATATACTTCTCCAATGCGTCCCATGGTGATGTGAGCTGCCATACTCTTTCCTAAACTCCAGGTTGGTGCGTCGAAGGAAAATTCTATAGGTTTAGTGACTAGCGGGAAGGTCCTTCCTGGAACTTGAACTTGAATCATCCATCACTCCTCTTCTGGTAAGGTGGCATTGTATGTCCCGGTGAAACTTGGTATTCCAATGTTCAAGTACCTAGTGACTTCCTTCAAGTGTCGTCCAAAAGGTGATTATTCCTCCGGTTGTGCAAACTTGTTCTTCATCTCCGCCATCCTAAAGAGTAGAAAATGGAGTGGAGTCAGAAATGAGTAGAGAAGAGTGACCTATGGTTTTATCTTAGTGGTCGTGTCCTACACTCAGCGTGTGCTCTGATACCATCTTTGTAGCGACCCGACCTCAAATGGTCAAGTCTCTATGCTTCAGTGTCATCCCTGGATCGGTAATGCTGACACACACAGTACTCGAAGGATTTATAACAGAGTAGCAATCACACACTTATTACATCGAATGTATCAAAAGAGACCTTATTACAATAAATATGGCTTAAGGCCATCTAATAAGATAACAGCGGAAGGCTTGAAAGATAAAGTGAGTCCATCAACTCCAATGGCATAGCTGAGCTGCACGGCAACGACCTAACGAACCTTACTCCTCGTCTAAAAAGTATGCAACATAATACATTGCAGCCCAAAAACGGGTCAGCACATGGAATATGCTGGCAAAGTAACACAGTAGAGCAAGAACAGAATAATGCTATCACTACATGCATATTTGGCTGGTGGAAAGCTATATGGTTACAGTTTTGCGAAAAGCAAAATTTTCCCTACAACAAAGGAATAGATTTTAAATTTACTATCATGGTAGTTGAAACATCATTGAGAAGGTTCCTCCAACTCAATCCCAATTAAAGTGATTAGCAACCCAACAATATTAATTAAGAGTGATGAGATACTTAAGATACTCCAAGTACTAAATACTCAAGATTGTCCATAACCGGGGACACGGATAACCAGGATTAGTTTGTACACTCTGCAGAGGTTTGCGCACTTTTCCCCACAAGACTCGATCGCCGCCGTTGGATTTTCTCGCACTACATGGTGTTTGAGAAATGGATGACCGAGACACAGTCTTTCAGAAACATTAACTCTGTACTCTGGGTAGACCATACCAAACCTACAAACCCACTACCAGCTGATCTACCTCTTCAAGAGCTTCACGTAACTTACTCAACTATGCTAGAGCCCATGATAGATTGTGGCTGCACATGGAAGTTTCTAGCATGAATAATCTCAGTTCCCTTTGAGCCTGGGTGGCGGTCCATAGAAAGATCACATGGGTACTCCAGGATTTCCAAAAGTACAGGCAACATTGTGTACTCCAGTTGCCTCAATCCACCCAGATGTGTATTCAAGTTGCCACCTTAAGTTAAACCATTAATTATCAATCTCACATATGTCATGGATTTCACTCACCCAAACCACGTCTACGAGCATAGCATAACAATATAAACAACGCGTAGAAGTAACTCCCAAGGGTTTGAATGTAACAAGGCAATAGGTTCTACCTCATCAACTACTTCCCAACCCACAAGTTAATGACATCCTAATCATGCAATGTTTGGGGATTGGAACTAATGCATAAAAACTGGGTGATAAAGGGATATGAACAAAGTGTTAATTGCCTTGCTGACGATCCGCGTAACCTAGAGACTCCAAATAACATGTTTCGCACTCCGGGAATTCTATCTCAAACAAACAATAGCATACATAAGCAACAATCAAAGAAGCACGGTAAAACTCAAATAAGAAGATCTAACCGGAAAGTTCAACTTAAGAACTCCGGTTTGCAAAAAGAATCAAATCAAACGGAGCAACGAAACTCAAACGGCGAAGGAAACAAGATCCGTTTACTAATCTGAACTAAGGTCAAATTTTACAGTACCAAAATCTTGTTCAAGTTGGTTAAGCGGAAAGAGGGTCTCGAGACGAAGATCTAGGCGCTTGAATCGCCTGATTCTGACTACCGAGCGAAAAGGTAAACCGAAACGAAAATCGGATCAGAAATCACGATCAAAAATAATCGCGGTAAAATCCGATAAAAGAAAACTGACGAACAGGCTAACGAACAAGCGTTCGTTATCTGTAACTAACGAGCGAAAACCATTCGTGGAAACGAACGTACGGACGAACGTCCGCTAAATTAAAAAACCGGGAAAAACTGGCGAACCGATCTAAAAACGAACTTGGGTTTTCTAAAAAAACTGAAATGGTTTCTAAAAAATTTGGCGGCGGCGAATTGGCGCGGTACCTCCGACGAAGCGGGCTCGGGCGGTGGGCTTGCGGAGTGGCGGGGTGGCTCGGCGGCGCGGGGCAGGGCGGCGGTGGCGGCGGCGCGGCTGCGAGGCGCGGGCGGCGAGAGGCGGCGGCGCGGCTCGGGGCGGGCTCGGCGGCGGGGCTGGCGGCTTGCGGTGGTGGCGGCTAGGGGGCTGGGCGGAGGCTATCTAAAGGGGGCGGGGCGGCGGCTTGCTTGGGCGAGGGGGCGCCCGGGGAGGAGTCCGTCTCGGACTCTCCTTGGCGTCCGTGCCGCGCACAGCGGCGCGCGCTAGGGAGGTGGCGGCGTGGGGTTGGGCTGGCCTGGCTCGGCTGGGCTTCGGCCCGGTCGGGTGCTGGAAGTTCTTTTTATATATAATTCCTCCGAACAGAAAATAAATCCTAGAAAATAAAATAAAAATCTAAAAATGCCAAAAAAATCACCGTCTAAATAAAATATTTAGGACGAGATGAACATTTTCTTGGCCCTAAAATGCAGTTTTGAAAACATGCAATTTTTCTAATGCAAATAAATTCCAAATAAAATCTAATAAATGATTTTAATAGTTTTCCTCCAAGATTTCAATTATTTTGGAGAAGTCATATTATCTCCTCTCATATATTTTAATATGAAATACTTTTCAGAGAGAAAATAATTAAAATCAAAAATCCTCGTTTCATTATTTGATAAAAAAATCAAATATGAAAACCGGGAAAATCCCCAACTCTCTTCGAGGGTCCTTGAGTTTTTTAGGATTTCGAGGATTGCGGAACGAAAATGCAATAAAATATGATATGCAAGAATGACCTATGTATAACATTCCAAATTGAAAATTTGGGATGTTACACTCACTTGGAGCTATATGTTTTCATTCGTCACATGATATGTGTTTTGCTTGGAGCGTCATTTTATTTTCCTAGGATTTGCATGCTGTTATTATAATAATGTTTGGCATATTTTATTTGAATAAAAGTAGCATTGAAGCCTTTATTATGCTTATTTTGCAAGTCTACATGTTGCTGTTTGAAAACATAAAGTTTATCAATGTTGCAAAAATTCCTTAGAAAAGTCAGAATGTGATGAAATGTTGAAACTGTTTGCAAAATAAGCTCTGATAAATTTTCTACAGTGTGGTAAATTTTCATAATCTTTGGAGTTTAAGAAGTATTGATACTCTTGCATTCTTTACAGACTGTACTGTTTTGGCAGATTGATGTTATGTTTGCATATGTTTGCTTGTTTAATGATTCTATTTGAGGATAGGTGTTGGGGATATGACTACCAGGTATGACCCTCCCAGGAGGGGCTGGGTCAATCACAATGGCGGGTTACTTAAAAGGAGGCCCGAAGAGTATACAAGGTGATGGTTTATGATAAGGCTTGTAGTAGGCCCAAGCCTAGAGGCGGCTTCACGCCCGTAAGTATAAACCGCCATGTATGAATAAGACTTATAAAGTAAGGCATGTAAGAGTTTTCACCGAGCCAGACACGTTGTACGAGCCGGCCGGGACTCTATAGGCTGCAGGGCGTCAACCCGTGTATACAAGGGGATGACCCAGCGGCGGCTTAGGGCAAGAAACAACAGATCGAGATCCAAGCTAGCGTATTTCGCTCCTTGGTCATCGAAACCTAGCAATACCACATCAACTGGACTAGGCTTTACCTTCACCGCAAGGGGCCGAACCAGTATAAACCTCTCGTGTCCTTTGTCCCGATTAACCCCTTTAAGCTTCCTAGTTGTGATGGCTCCACGACTAAGTCCTTTCACTAGGACATCTGCCGTGACAATTCCACGACAGTTGGTGACCACCGTTGGGCCAACGCACGGTGGATTTGAGTTCTTGAAGGGCAGCTTCGAAGGGCTCAAGGGATACACTATGGGCGGGATGACCAAGAGTTGTCGCGGCAAGCTCTACATCGACGACGCAGGCTGGGACCCCGACGCCGTCTCAATTGAGTACGGGTACCGGGTCCCCTTCGGCGGATTTCGCATCTTCATCGGCCCGATCGGCGAGTCGGGCCCTAAGCCGGACATCTGCACCGACCTCATTGAGACGGCTTAGCGTGCGAGACCCGCCCGGACTCAGCCCGCAGTGAGGCGTGCCTTTGTGGGTTGCATCCATGGAGGGGAGTTTTCTGAAGGATCTGTGGATGGCGGTGAGACGACCGTCTACTCTGACGGTGAGTCATCCACAGGTGAGATGAATTCATTGTATCAACTATAAGATGGCGGGCTTGGGGGGCTGTTCCGATGGCAGCAGTATTCCGGACCCCTTTGAGCTGCCGAATAGAGCAGGGATCTTCATGACTGGTACGCAGCCCGCTCAAAACTCTACGGCTACGGCAGCGATAACCACCGGGTCGGCAGCGGCCGGGTCAGGAGACCCCGCGCAACCACCGGCTCAGTTGCTGATGGATCTCATGGATATGATGATGGCCCTATTGACTGCCGTGGTCGAACCGGCGGATAAGGCTCAGCATGATGCGGAAGTGGCACGATTACGTGGGGAGGTAGCACAAGCCAAGGAAAACCTGGCGGCGGAGGACGTCTGGATGGCTGCAGAGCGGGCGGCTTTGAGCGCTCGGGCTTAGCAGCTTTAATCAAAGGCTTTTCAGCTCACGATGGATCTGAACGCATCAAACGAGGTCATGAGGAGAAGGCACTAGAAGACTTAATCACGTCTGCCTCTGACTTACGATCCTAGGAACCTCTTCCACACACCCAGGGCCCGACCCAGTAACCCGCCGGAGGCAAACCATATTACAACACCCGGGGCTAGGGCGCCGGTTCAGCCGCGGGCTACGGAACCCCCTCGTGTGAATATTGCTCCGCCTCGTTATACACCAACACCACCGGGTCATTTTTCTAGCCCTTTGGAGAATCTGATCGCTGCATCGGCACGTTTGGCAGCTCTCCCAATGGAAGGAGACTCCTCGACGGCGATCGAAACGCGAAGGGTCAGAGAACTTCTTCAGACGGCTCTGGCACAGCAGGAGTCATACTCTTATAGTCGAGACAGGATTCATTCAACCCCTCGCGCAAGCCGGAGCCCAAGTTATAGCAGGCATATGGATTCTGCGGCCGTGTCAAGCAACGCCCAGCGCCGTAACCAGCCGCGCAGGCATAACCCGGCACGTGATGGAGCTCTTAACTTGGTTGACCAAGATAGGATCTGCCAAGAGGCTGAGTGGGCGTTTCAACATGCAGCTAAGCAGGCGGCTCACCAAGCTTTTCCAGTATATCCGACGACCTCTGTTGAAGTAGGTATAGCCACAAGGACAGGAGGTGTCCCTTGCTTGGTGCCGGCTCTATGTAATGAGCATTTGCCAAAGGATTCAAGGGGCCTCGGAAGGTGCCTAATTACACAGCTGACTTACAACCCGGGGCATGGATTGAAAGTTATGTAATGGCCATGGAATTGCTGGAGGTCAGTGACGCAGCCATGGCTAAATACTTCACTATGATGTTGGATGGAACGGACCGCACTTGGTTAAAGGGACTGCCACCTAATTCCATTGGTTCCTGGGCCGAGTTAAAGGCCCATTTTATTCAAAACTTTAAAGATACATGCAAGCAGCCCATGTCAATTGTGGACTTGACTAATTGCAAGCAAGAGGAAGGTGGGTCCACGACCCATTGGGTGCACCGGGTAAAGGAAATAAGACATTCATCTGATAAGATGGATGCCGGCTCTGCGGTCTTAATGTTGGAGAAAAATTGCCGTTTTGAACCTCTGAAACAGAAGCTAGGGTGGCTCAAACGTGATTGTAATGACATGGGCCAGCTGATGGCGGCTCTAGTCAAATATGTCGATTTAGATAGTACCAAAGATCCTGTGTCTGATGAAGAGAAGACAGGGAAGGGAAAGAAGAGCGGCAACACTAAGGGCCTTCAGCATAACCCGGCGAATCAAGGAGGTAATAACAAACGTAAGGCTGACAGCAGCTCGGAGTTTGTAGCGAATACCCAAGGCAACAATCAATGGCGTAAGGGGAGGCCACCTCCTCGGTCAGGCGGGTTAGGTCCCACCCTCGAGCAGTTGCTAAATGAACCCTGTCCAAGACACGGCACCCGGGAGAAGCCGGCCAACCATCTATGGAAACAATGTACGATCATGAAGGCTTTCAAGAATTCTAACATGTTCGACGGTAGTCATGGACCTGGCAGCGGCTCGGGCGGTGGCGGCTTTCATGGCCCGGGCGCCAATCCAGGCGGTGGCGGTTTTCATGGCCACGGCCCTCAGGGTAATCAAAGTGGTTATAATCGGCAATCTGGCCAAGGAGGTCAGTAGCAGCAGCAATCCAGGTTTCATAGTAACCCAAACCAGCTAAGTAGTGGGCGGTATCATGTGTTCACCACCAGTTTATGCAAAAGGGACCAGAAACTTCATAAGAGAGCGGTCAATGCTGTTGAGCCGGCGGTTCCTCGTTATTTGAGATGGTCTGAGAAGCCTATACTGTGGAGTAGGGAGGATCACCCTCCCCAGGTTGATAATCCAGGTTATTTGGCTTTGGTGGTGGCGCCTCAGGTTGGTGGATATAAATTCACTGAAGTACTCATGGACGGAGGCAGTAGCATCAACATCCTCTATTATGAGACATTCCGTTGCATGGGGTTGACTGACAAAAGTCTTAAGACGTCCAACACTGTTTTTCAAGGAGAGGTGCCTGGTAAGTCGGCATATCCAGTGGGTAAGATTGAGCTGGAGGTAGCTTTTGGAGATGAGCATGATTCCAGGGCTGAGAAATTAACCTTTGAGGTGGTCAAAATCAAGAGCCCGTATCACGCCCTGTTTGGACGACCGGCTTATGCAAAATTCATGGTGCGTCCATGTTATGTTTATCTGTAGCTCAAGATGCCGGGTTATAAAGGTACTATCACAGTACATGGAAGTCGGAAGATCGCCTTAGAGTCTGAGGAAGGCGATGATGCTTACGCAGAATCTGTTTGCGCAACAGAGGAATTAAAATTCTACAAAGACAACGTTGACCAGGCACACATGACATCTTTGAAGAAGCCAACTATGGAGCATGAGTCGGCGCTGAAGTTTAAGTCAGCTGACGATACCAAGATGATTGATTTTGTGCCTGGCGACACATCCAAACAATTTATTATCAATGCTAATTTGGATCCCAAATAGGAAGGCGCGCTCATCGAGTTCATCCATGAGAACCGGGACATATTTGCATGGAAGCCTTTTGACATGTCGGGTGTACCGATAGAACTCGCTGAGCACACTCTCAATATTGATCCAAAGTTTAAGCCGGTCAGGCAGTTTCTTTGGCGGTTCAACGAGGAAAGGCGCAAGGCTATTGGAGAAGAGGTGGCCTAGCTTTTGGCAGCCGGGTTCATTATTGAAGTCTTTCATCCAGAGTGGTTGGCTAACCCGGTGCTCGTGCTTAAAAAGAATGACACCTGGCGTATGTGTGTGGATTACACGGACTTAAACAAAGCTTTCCGGCTAATCCTTTTGCTCTCCCTCGTATTGATCAAATCATTGATGCTATGGCAGGTTGTGACCATTTGAGCTTTTTGGATGCTTATTCTGGTTACCATCAAATCAAGATGGCGGATAAAGACCAGGAGAAGACAGCTTTCACTACTCCATTTGGAGCTTTTTGCTATGTGTCCATGCCCTTTGGGCTTAAGAGTGCCTAGGCGACTTATCAGCGGTGTGTGCAGAACTTTCTTCATAATCAGATTGGGCGTAATGTTCATGCTTATGTGGATGATATAGTGGTGAAATCCAGAGAGAAGGAAACCTTGGTAGATGATCTGGAGGAAACCTTTGATAACCTCCGGGTCTACAAGATGATTCTTAACCCGTCCAAGTGTGTTTTTGGAGTACCAGTGGGTAAGCTTTTGGGTTTTTTGGTGTATAACAGAGGCATTGAAGCTAACCCGGAGAAAATAAAGGCGATTACGTCTTTGGCTAAGCCGGCAAGCATCAATGACGTTCAGCGGCTGGCGGGTCATGTTACAGCTTTAAGCCATTTCATAAGCCGATTAGGTGAGAAGGCTATGCCGTTATATCAAATGATGAAGAAGACGGATGATTTTGTCTGTTGTGATGCTGCTAACTCTGCCTTGGAAGATCTGAAAAGATAGCTCGCTGAGCCACCGGTTCTTGCTGCTCCCGTTGATAAAGATCCATTGTTGTTATACATGGCTGCTAACACATGTGTTGTCAGTGTGGCCATTGTTGTAGAGCCCGAAGAGGCTGGCAAGGAATATCCGGTTCAACGACTGGTTTACTACGTCAGTGAGGTGCTCATTGAGTCCAAACAGAGATATCCACATTGGCAGAAACTTGTTTATGGGGTGTTCATGGCGAGCCGGGAGCTTAAGCATTACTTTCAAGGTCATCCTATCACTATGGTTAGCTCTGCTCCTTTAGGAGATATTATTCAAAATAGAGAAGCCACGGGACGAGTCGCCAAGTGGGCCATTGAACTTGGGTTTCATGGTTTAAAGTATGTGCCACGTACTGCCATCAACTCTCAAGCACTGGTGGACTTCATTAATGATTGGACGGAGTTGCAGATACCTGAAAAGAAGCCAGACAACACATATTGGACGATTCATTTTGATGGGTCTAGACAATTGGAAGTCTCGGGGGCTGGAGTTGTTTTAACTTCTCCTCAAGGTGATAAATTTTGTTATGTGTTGCGGTTGATGTTTCCTTGTACTAACAATGCAACTGAGTATGAGGCCTTACTCCATGGTCTTCGAACGGCTAAAGAAATGAGTTTAAGGCGGGTACGGTGCCTTGGCGACTCAGATTTGGTGGCTCAGCAAGTATTGGGAAAGTGGGATTCCAAGGACCCTCTCATGGCGGCTTATCGCCGTGAGGTTGATGTTGTTACTAGACACTTCAAGGGTTATCAAGTGGAGCACATTGACCGCAGAAAGAACGAAGCGGCCGATGCTTTAAGCCGGTTGGGATCTCAGCGTAAGCCGGTGCCGCCTAACACTTTTTTAGATGTTCTGCATAACCCTTCTGTCAAGTTGCCTACAGAGGAGGACTTGGGCATTCCAGACCCAAAAGCACAATTGGTGGCAGCTCTTCATGTCATTCCAGATTGGACAGTGCCGTATTTGGCTTATATGAACCGGGGTGAGTTGCCAGAGGATGAGTCCTTGGCTAGACAGATAACCCGGCGGTCTAAGTCAATGACAATTTCCAATGGTGATTTGTATCATCGCAGTGTCACCGGAGCATTTCAACATTGTGTTTCTCCTGAAGAAGGTTAAGAAATTCTTCATGAGATCCATGAAGGAGATTGTGGCCATCATGCCGGGTCAAAATCTCTTGTAGCCAAGGCCTTTCGTCATGGTTTTTACTGGCTGACGACTCACGCTGATGCGGAGGATTTGGTCAGTAGGTGTGACGGTTGTCAAAACTTTGCATGACGGGCGCATGTGTCGCCTCAAGAATTGCGGATGATTCCAATTACTTGGCCGTTTGCAGTTTGGAGGCTCGATATGGTTGGACCGTTCAAAAGATCCAAAGATAAAAAGACACATCTTTTGGTGGTTGTTGACAAATTCATAAAATGGGTTGAGGCAGAGCCGGTTAGTAAGTGTGATGCAGCCACAGCGGTTCAGTTCATGAAAAAGGTGATCTTTCGTTTTGGCTTTCTGCACAGCATTATAACTGACAATGGTACTAATCTGTCCAAAGGTACTATGGAGGAATTTTGTCAATGTGAGCATATCCGACTTGATGTTTCGTCAGTAGGTCACCCCCAATCCAATGGTCAAGCTGAGAGAGCAAATCAGTAAATCTTAAAAGGTCTCAAGCCCAGGATTATGGTTCCTTTACAACGGACGCCGGGTTGTTGGGTAGAAGAGTTACCCTCGGTACTATGGAGCATCAATACCACCCCTAACAGGTCTACGGGTTATACGCCTTTCTTCATGGTTTATGGAGCAGAAGCAGTCCTGCCCAGTGACATCCGTCATGACTCCCCCCACGTGGCGGCTTATGTTGAAGCTGATAACGAACAAGCCCGTCAGGATGCGATTGACTTATTAGATGAAGAGCGAGACTTGGCAGCGGCCCGATCAGCAATTTACCAAGAGGACCTGCGTCGTTATCACAGCCGCCGGGTTAAGTCCAGAACCTTTCAAGAAGGTGACTTGGTGCTCTGGCTCATTCAGGATCAGTCTGATGCGCACAAGCTATCCCCACCTTGGGAAGGACCCTTTGTGGTTAGCAAGACCTTGAATAACGGGTCATACTACCTTATCGATGTTCGAGAGCACAAAGACTCACGTAAGTCGGAGGAGGAGACCCGCCGGCCGTGGAATATTGCTCATCTTTGGCCTTACTACACTTGATCCACCGGCTCTCATAATGTACATACTTTGACGTTGTATATATTATGATAAGTAATAAAGCAGGACCTCTGTCCTTTTTTCCTTAATGGTTACATATCTTTGTTATCTTAAGTATAAGACGACCAATTGGAGGCTGATCGTATTCGAATCTAGCTTAACCCGCTTGGTCCGGCTCATGATCGTATTCGAATCCAGCCGTTAAAACCTCATGGTCACTAGGGGGCTTTCTATTCAAACATAGGTCGTATTCGAACCAAAGAGAACATAGTTGTCGTAACCCTCTTGATCGGCTCAAAGCCAAACTCACTAGGGGGCTTCTTGATCGTATCTGAATCATAGCTTAACCCCTTTTGGGTCTGACTTGGGTCGTATTCGAATAAGGTCGTTAAAAACCTCTCAAGGTCATTTGGGGGCTTCCTGTTCAAACATAGGTCGTATTCGAACCAAAGAGAACATAGCTGTCGGTACCCTCTTGATCGGCGCAACGCCACAGCCACTGGAGGCTACATGATCGTATTTGAATCCTAGCTTAACCCCTTTGGTCCGCTTTACTGATCGTATTTGAATCAGAAGCCTCCAAATTTTTCTTGATGCTTGATTTGAAAGATACTCTTTTGTTTTACTGGTTTTTGTTGTCTAGAATCTAACTGTAAGTATGGTTTCAATTTAAACCGGCTTGGTTATTTGACAATAAGTTGCCAATGTATAACAGTTATCAGGCATATGGAAGTATTGACTTCTAAAAAGATTGTGTTGTTACCCTTAATGTCCGGGTCACATAAGCCGGCAGTCCAGAATCAAAGAACACAGGTATGACATTGTCATTCATAAATAGACTTATATGTATTTTTCTTAATCAAAGGCTTTCTAGCCTTATTTATCTTTACATCTAGCCTGATTATTCCGCTATGGTAATTTCATAGCTATGTATTGGGTGTTTTGACCCGTCCAGCGACAAACCGCCAGGACATTTTCTCATCTTTTACATACAGGAACAGGTTTAAATGCTATAGATATGATAAAGGATATAAAGCATATATTGACATGATGGATAAAAACAGTCGTACGCAGTATGATATGCATGACGGCATAGGCAGAACATGCAGTTTCAAGCTAGCCTATTACAAGGTGTTGGGAGCCCAAAAGGTTGAAACTGTTTTTTCTCCTAAGCAGATGTTAAGCTAAGGCTGGTTCATTAAGTCTTAGCCGGATTATTTGGATGGTTACGACCCCTCCCTCACCGGTTCATCTTCCTCCACTGGTTGGAAACTGGGCTTGGACCAATCAAAGCCATGAAGAGCAATGAACTCAGCTTCATCATCAATTAGACCAGACGGGTCAATGTATGGGGCAAAGGTGTGTTGGCAAACCGGCGGGATGAATCTGTCACTTTATACGAAGGAGTCGCCATCTTTTTATTCTCAATGTCAAAACCCGGCTGATACTTATCAATATTGGTCTCGTCGCCAAGGATGGTAGCATGAGGACGAACTCCCCTCACACAAGCAGCAAAATCATCTTGATCAAATGGAGTCATGTCTTCCTTAAGGCTGGGATACCCCTTGGCTACATCCACCGGGTCTAGCTCCGGCACCCAGGCTTTGGAGCGGCTTAGAGCAGTTAGGGATCCAGCTCTTGCACAAGACCGCATGACTTCTTGGAATATGGCAGGTAAGATAGATAATTTCATCAAGACATCACTCAAGAGGTTTGGTCTTTTGTTGGCTGGGGAAATAATGGCAAGCGCCCGTTGAGCTCCAGTATACAATTGCTCTACCAGGGTGTAAACTGCCTTGAGTTTTATCAAGCTATTTTGGCTCAGATTGCTGCTCCGCGGACCTACGAGTATTTTAAAAGATTAAGCAGGCGGCCTATATTTCTGGTAAAAATAGAGTTTAAGTAAATAATGCGATGACTCACTAAAGATTGTAGAGACCATCTAAGACACACGGTTCTTTAAACCGGCGAGTTCCATGGTAACCTCCTGGAGAGCCGCCTTGGCTGTCTCAGCATGCTGCATCAGCAAGGTTTTTTCATCGGCCCAGGATTTTTTCTCCACATCAAGACTGGTCTTCAGTTTCTCTGCTTCAGATAGGCTCAACTGGAGTTTGGAGTCAGCATTCTTTATCTCAGTCTCTTGAGCTGCCAACCGGGTCTTTGCATCACTCAGTTGAGAACCCAATTCAGTTATGGCCGTCTACAGACATGCACAGGTGTGTCAAAAATTTATTCCAATAAAGGTCATAATGATTAAAGTCCCAAGTGCTTTGCAATGCAACACCACTCGGCACTTGGGGGCTAATGTCTGCCAAAGCAATTTTTAAATGCAAAAAAGACTCTTCTATGATTAAGTACCAAGTGTTTTACAAGTAACAACGCTTGGCACTTGGGGGCTAATGCAGGATATGTAGAAAGTTTTTCATCTTGAACCGGATAACAATATTAGTTTGGACTGATTCAAGATAGTTATAAAGTTAAGTACCAGCTCATTCATGATGAATTAAGCCGGCCCTTGGGGACTACAGGTGAAATTATGTTAATCAGATAACTCTAGTTAAACATTCTAAACCGGTCATGGAAAAATCTAGGTTAGAATGTCAACATATATCACAAGTCTACAGATCATTCAAGTTTATCATAATTAGGAGACTTGGGGTCTGGCAGAGCATATAAGTTAATGAAAGCTGGAGATCATACCTCATATTTCAATTGCAGTTGTTTGACCATCTCAATTTCAGAGTCACGGCTAGAATGCATGTGACTAAAATAGCCAGATAGCACACCACTAATGCTCAGGTGAGCATAGTGAGAGATGTCAAAGCGAACTTTCTGCTTTTCCAAAGCCTCTTGCTTGGCGGAGTGTCTGGCTAATACCGTTGGATTGCCTGGTTCAACAAATCTACTACCGGTGATTAAAACGTCACTTTCGTAAGTCGCCGGCGGGTTAGCTGAGCTTGATGGTTCAACAGTAGACGGGTTGAGAATAGTTTCATCAACAGACGGTTCAGGAGGATCTATTCGAACATTGACAGCAGGGTCTTCTGGTGCTTTAGATTGTTCAGGAGCAGGCGTTGGTATTGTCGGTTCAGGAGCAAGGTCTTTCGGGTCTTCCACCGGCTTAGCCACCCTAGCTTTCTTTGACTTTGCTTGACCGCTAAGAAGAATTTCATGAGTCAGTATAATGATACAGACTTAAAGATGCAGAAGAAAGTTTATTTTCTTTACCCGGGGGTAGTCTTGAAAGCCAGAAATTGAGTTTGTGAGGAATCACCAGAAGAACGAGAGACCTCCTGCAAAAGTGAAATCACAATTTAAAAGAGCAAGGAAGTAGATTCATTGGCAAAAGCAAAAGCCAAAGGTGAAAGAAACCTCGTTCTGGCGTTTCCGAGGAGTTTTCGGTAAGTCGGAGGGCGGTTCATTGTCATCACTAGTCCGGGCCAGACGGCGGCTCTCTTGCTGTTGTTTTTTCAAAAGAAAATGAGGATCCAAATAAGCCAAAGGGTGTGAAAACCTTACTTTCCGGGTAACCAGTCGAGGTTTCTATCTTGGCAAAGGTTCTGAGTTGGAGGAAATAGTTACCTCTTCTTCTACTGCATGGCTGGCCCCGTGTCATCCTGGCAATAGTCAGTGTCAATAAGGTTGTTAAAAATCAGGCCAAGAGAGCCAAGGGCTACCTCCGACTTAGAAACATCATCCAGCTTTAACATATCAGAAGCAGTCCTTTTCTTCTTGGATTTTCGGGTTGTCTTCTTGGTGACTATGGCGGTGGCTCTAGCCTTGTTGGCAGCTTCATGATCATATTTGGCCTTCCAAAAGTCAGATTTGGCCTGTAGGCAAATAACAGGTTTAAAGTCATGCAAGTACTTCACTACTGAAGGAAAAGGGGGGTCAAGGGGATTTACCTCTGGTGCCAGATTAAGTTTGCGGAAAGGATTCAATCCAACTTTACTGCAGTCCTCGTATTTACTGTTTACGAGGGTGGTTGACATTTCAACAATGGCCTCTTCAGTCAGTTGTACAGAACTATGACGTAGAGGGTCATCTGGTCCTCGAGCATAGTTATACATCAAGTCAGAGTGGCGGCTCAGAGGGATGACCCGCCATGCGATCCAACAACGGATCAAGTCAACGCCATTTAAGACGTTTCCCAACAAGGCTTGAATCCTTTTGATGCTTGGGATGAGCTTCTTACGTTCAGCGGCAGTAAGCATGTCAAGGAGTAAAAACATAGAGTCAAGACGCTCCGCGCGATAACCCGGCATTAGTTTTTCATCAGCTGGCGACATGTCTTTGCAATAAAACCTAGTTTGGTTCCAATCCTTGGGATAGCTTGGTAAGACTACTAAGGGAAAGACAGCAACAGCACCCTGTCGGTGCTGAATCGAAATTCCACCAAGTTCCAGGCTGGGGCCGTTGGTGTATTCATTCTGGCAGTTCAAATAGAAATACTCTCTGAAGAGTTCAACAGTAGGTTCTTCTTGAAGATAAACCTCGCAAAGAACTTGAAAATTGCAGATGTTTGATATGGAATTGGGTCCAAGGTCTTTTGGATGAAGCTTGAAGAAATGCAGAACATCTCTGTAGAATTTTGAGCCGGGTGGTGAAAAACCCCGATTCATATGATTAGTAAAAACGATGACTTCACAGTCCTTGGGATGAGGTCCTTCTTCGACCGGGTCAGGAGCGCGGTAAGACATAATGTTCTTCTCCGGTAAAAAATCCAATGGTAACGAAATCTTTCAGAGTGGCGTTAGTGACTGTGGAAGGGACCCAATTGCAAACTGTCATCGTCTTTGGCAGCATGGTTAGAAGACGAGCTAAAAAGGAAGTAATTTGCCAGCTTAAATTAAATGGTGGAATCACAGTTTAATGTTTACAATACAGATGCGTAATGGCGGCTTAAATAAGGGCTAATGATATATGAAGGAAAAATGAGCCGGCATGATAAGCCGCCATGACTAAAGGTATTCAAAAGTTGCCAGCGACAAAAAATTGGCTAAGTATTGAGATGAACAAGTTTCACAGGATGTTGCTATTATTTTGGATCAAGACTGTTTAAAAAAGAAAAATAAATGTAGACCTAAAAAACCAGTGTAGAGGAGTTCATCAGTCCTAAGGAGGCCTTTGTGCAAGAAAAGGGGATCTACTAGCATTTAAAATGGATGCGAAACAACTACCGCATGAGTTCTACACTTATTTTAGATCCAAAGAGGATGTGGTGGAGAAACTATGAAGGATCTGTGATGAACGACAAAGAACACAGAAGAACTTGCAAACCCTAATGCGGATCTACGGTGTGGAAAAGCAAAGACTTACGGATGCAGTTCTGTTACGGAGGATCGCCACCATTCTCGGGACAAGCTCAGGTTGATGCAGCGGCCAAGGTTGAGGACGATGATGATCGATGCGGCGGCGGCCGAGCTCGAGCGACAGAGGGGTTGCGAGAGAAGGAAGAAGAAGAATGAGGAAGACCAGTCGTGCCTATTTATAAGTGTAGGTGAACAGGCAGGCACGAAAAAACAAGGAAGGCCAAAATAATGGGTATCCAGCTAAATGGACGCCTCTATTTTTGGAAGGTATTTAAGATAAGGATCCGTTAAAGATGACATCGTGGTGGGTTTCCAAATTTTCTGAAGGTGACGTCATGGCGAGTTCCAGAGCTTTTACAAGCAGTGGAAGATGGATTTCATCTAAGTGTTGAAGATTGACATGAACAAAGTTCAAATCAACCTGGGGCCTAATGTTGGGGATATGACTACCATGTATGACCCGCCCAGGAGGGGCCGGGTCAATCACAATGGCGGGTTACTTAAAAGGAAGCCCGAAGAGTATACAAGGTGACGGTTTATGATAAGGCATGTAGTAGGCCCAAGCCCAGAGGCGGTTTAAGGCCCGTAAGTATAAACCGCCATGTATGAATAAGACTTGTAAAGTAAGGCATGTAAGAGTTGTCACCAAGCCGGACACGTTGTATGAGCCGGCTGGGACTCTATAGGTCGTAGGGCGTCAACCCGTGTATATAAGGGGATGACCCGGCGGCGGCTTAGGGCAAGAAACAACAGATCGAGAGCCAAGCTAGCGTATTTTTCTCCTTGGTCATCGAAACCTAGCAATACCACATCAACCGGACTAGGCTTTACCTTCACCGCAAGGGGCCGAACCAGTATAAACCTCTCGTGTCCTTTGTCCCGATTAACCCCTTTAAGCTTCCTAGTTGCGATGGCTCCACGACTAAGTCCTTTCACTAGGACATCTTCCATGACAATTCCACGACGGTAGGGTTATTAAATATGCAGAGGCATTTAGTATGCAATGTTGAATAATAATTTTAGTGATTTGCTACAGTAGAGAATGATACGGTTTTTGCATTGGTTTATACTAACTTATCTCACGAGTTCTTGTTGAGTTTTGTGTGGATGAAGCTTTTGAGATTTAGGAAAACCGTGGTGTGAGAAGAATTAAGGAGACACAAAAGCTCAAGCTTGGGGATTCCCAAGGCATCCCAAGATAATATTTTAAGATGTCTCAAGCATCTAAGATTGTGGATGCCCCGGTAGGCATCCCACCTTTCTTCTTCAACAATTATCGGTTAGTATCGGTTGAGCCTAAGTTTTGCTTCTTCAGATGATGTGTGATATTCTTAGAATGTCAATTTATTTTGTTTTTTTCTTGCTGTTTTAATAAAATACTTAGATCTGAAAGTTTTTAAATAAAATAGAGTCCTCAAATAGTAGCCAGGGAGGCTAAGTAAGCGGCATTCACATCCCGTCAACGAAGCTCTTTTCTATGGAATTGCTCTAGTGCTTCACTTATATCTTTTTTAGCATGGTGTGCTTTAGTATTTTTTTTAATAAATTATCTCTTGCTTCACTTAATTTAATTTGAGAGAAAGAAGAATTATGCTCATGATCTTCATTTATATCTTTTTGGAGTAACTTATCATTTACTCTTGTGCTTCACTTATATCCTATGAGTAAATTGTTCAATAAATTGAATGTCATGAAGTTGAAATCATATCATGCCAAGTGGTAGCTTCACATTGGGTTTAGAAATTGAAATCTTTTGAGGCTCGACAATCACAATATTGGTCATACAAGCAATTCACGAATAATTAGTATAGGGAAGAGAACTTTAACATGCAAATACACTATCTTGGAAATCTTTTGTGATTGTGAGCCCCCATCAAAATATTATATGCCAAAAATTGTTGAAGTTGGACAAGGAAGACAATGTAATGGTTTATGTTTGTTCATATTCACATAGGAGTTATATTGTCATAGATCCATCAACATGTGTGCCCCCCATCTTTGCTAGCCAAAAATTCAGCACCAAGTAGAGATACTACTTGTGCATCCAAAAAACCCTTAAACCCAAATATTATTTTCAAGAGTCCACCATACCTACCTAAGGATTGGGCAAGATCCTTCAAGCAAGTTGTCATCGGTGCAATAAGGCAATAAAAATTGCTTCTAAAAGTGTTAGATCATTTAGTGTAAGAGAAAATTGAGCATTCTACGAACTTGTGATGGCAAAGAATAAAAGTGACAGACTGCATAATAAAGGTTTCTATCATAAGGGGAAATACAACGTGACGTTCTTTTGCACTAAGGGGTTGAGTGTAACGCCCGGGTAATTAAGCTACAGTGAACCTCTGCTAATAGTGCCACGTCACCTCGATTACTATTCCTAATCTCGTGCTAGTTCGAAACTGATTCAAATTCAAATTCAAAATCAACCAAAGGATAAAAACTTTTCAAAATTTAAAACAAAAATGTTCGGGGTGTGCAAATAAATGCCTAGGAATTTATGGTGTGGGATCCATGCCTTTATAAAAGACCTAAATACTTAAAATGAATTAAAACAGAAGAGAAAATAAAAAAAAGGAAAACAGGAAACAAAACCAAAAAAAAGGGGAAACCCCCTCCCTCGCTGGGCCTTGGCCCAGCTAGCCATCGGGCCAACCAGGCCGGCCCACACCCCCCACCACTTAACCCCGGTCCACCCCCCCCCCCCCCCCCCACGAACCCTAACCCTCACCCGATCCCCACTCTCCCCCACTCGCCCCCTCGCTCCCTCCCCCGATCTGGATCGGGGAGAGGCCCGACCCCGCCGCCTCATCCCTGCGCCCCGTTACCGGCCGGCGCCGCCCCGCCATCGCCGCCGCCGCTCGACCCCGTCGCCACCACCACCGTCGCCTCGCCTGGACCTCACTGGAGCCGCCTCGCCGGAACGCTCCCTCACCAGATCTCCTCCCCGTCTCCGTGGTCGTCCCCGTCCTCCTCCACAACGGCTCCGTCGAGCCTCGCCGCCCCCTGGTCTCTACTCGAACGTGAGGCCTGCCTCCCCTTCTCTTCCCTCTCCGACCGGCGCCACCTCCCGCTCGTCCCCGCGCGCTAGCACGAGCCGCTCCACCGCTGACCTTCCCCCTCGTGGCCGCGCCGTGTGCACGACGCGCCCGCACGCTCGTCGCATCACCGACGCCTGGCCGTGCCTCACGGCTCGTCGGAGGCCGCCAGCCCGCTCCTCCCGTCCATCCCACTGGCCCCGTGCTTCTCCGGCCACCTTCGGCGCCGGCGCCCATCCGCGCACCGCCCCGGCGCCCCACTGCTCCCGTAGCCCCGCCACGCCTCGCGCGGCTACTGGCCACGACGCGCCTCGCCGACCTCTCCTTGCTCGCCGCCGTTCGCCGAGCCCCCTCCTGCCCCCGCCGTCGATGGCCCCGGCCTCGCATCGCTAACGGGCGGGCTGTGGCTACGCTCGCTTGGCCGTCCCCAATGCCCGCTAGCAACCAAACCCGCTATGGCCCCTGGGGCCACTGACATGGGGGGCCCCAGCCCCAGAACGTTAAAAAAAGAGAGTGCAAAAAAAGGAATTAAAAAAATAATTAATAATTAATTAATTAATTAGTGAATTAATTAACTTAATTAATCTTGTTTAGTTAACCTAATTAAGCATTGTGAGTTAATTAAACTGTGATTAGATTAGTTAGATCCTAATTAAGAGTAAACAGTGTATGACATGCGGGACCCACACGTCAGATTGACCCAGTCAACTCCCTGTTGACTGCTGACGTCATGCTGACGTCATGATGACGTGAGCAGACACTATTCTGGATAATGTTGATTAAATTAAATAAATAAATCCTAAAAATGATTTAAATCTTTTAAAATTAATATAAAATAAACCGTAGCTCGGATGGAAAAACTTTGTACATGAAAGTTGCTCAGAACGACGAGACGAATTCGGATACGCAGCCCGTTCGTCCGCCACGCATCCCTAACCTATCAAACTCGCAACTTTCCCCCTCCGGTTCACCGGTCCGAAAACGCGAAACACCGGGGATACTTTCCCGGATGTTATCCCCCTTCACCGGTATCACCTACTACCGCGTTAGGGCACCTCTAACGCCGTAACTTGTCATGTCATGCATCACTATGCATATGCTTGCATTATATTTATTGTTTCTTCCCCCTCTTCTCTCTCTAGACACCGAGACCGACGCCGCTGCTACCCCGTACGACTATGGTGTTGACGACCCCTCTCTCTTGCCAGAGCAACCAGGCAAGCCCCCCCTTTGATCACCAGATATCGCCTACTCTTCTCTATACTGCTTGCATTAGAGTAGTGTAGCATGTTACTGCTTCCCGTTAATCCTATACTGATGCATAGCCTGTCCTTGCTACTACTGTTGTTACCTTTACCTGCAATCCTAATGCTTAGTATAGGATGCTAGTATTTTCATCAGTGGCCCTACATCCTTGTCCGTCTGCCATGCTATACTATCGGGCCGTGATCACTCGGGAGTTGATCACGGGAATATACTATATGCTTTATACATGATACATGTGGTGACTAAAGCCGGATTGGACTGGAAGGCCACTAGGCTAGGTCTGCTTTCGGCCGCGTTCGCAACGTGCAGGTGTGCTATGGGCGATGGGCCCAGACCCCTGTGCGCTTAGGTTTAGACCGGCGTGCTGACCTCTCTGTTGTGCCTAGGTGGGGCTGCGACGTGTTGATCTTCCAAGGCCGGGCATGACCCAGGAAAGTGTGTCCGGCCAAATGGGATCGAGCGTGTTGGGGTATGTGGTGCACCCCTGCAGGGAAGTTAATCTATTCGAATAGCCGTGATCTTCGGTAACAGGACGATTTGGAGTTGTACTTAGACCTTATGACAACTAGAACCGGATACTTAATAAAACACACCCTTCCAAGTGCCAGATACAACCGGTGGTCGCTCTCTCACAGGGCGACGAGGGGAGGATCATCGGTTAGGAATTATGCTATGCGATGCTATTTGGAGGACTTCAGTCTTCCCTCTTCTACATGTTGCAAGACGGAGGCTGCCAGAAGCGTAGTCTTCGAAAGGATTAGTTATCCCCCTCTTATTCCGGCTTTCTGCAGTTCAGTCCACATATGATACCCTTATTCCATTTGATACCATTGCATACATATGTAGTATAGCTCCTTGCTTGCGAGTACTTTGGATGAGTACTCACGGTTGCTTTCTCCCTCTTTTCCCCTATCCCTTTTACCTGGTTGTCGCAACCAGATGTTGGAGCCCAGGAGCCAGACGCCACCGTCGACGACGACTCCTACTACACCGGAGGTGCCTACTACTACGTGATGCCCGCTGATGACGACCAGGAGTAGCTAGGAGGATCCCAGGCAGGAGGCCTGCGCCTCTTTCGATCTGTATCACAGTTTGTGCTAGCCTTCTTAAGGCAAACTTGCTTAACTTATGTCTGTACTCAGATATTGTTGCTACCGCTGACTCGTCTATGATCGAGCTCTTGTATTTGAGCCCTCGAGGCCCCTGGCTTGTAATATGATGCTTGTATGACTTATTTTATTTGTAGAGTTGTGTTGTGATATCTTCCCGTGAGTCCCTGATTTTGATCGTACACGTTTGCGTGTATGATTAGTGTACGATTAAATCGGGGCGTCACAAGTTGGTATCAGAGCCGACTGCCTGTAGGAACCCCCCTTCCACACTCCTTGGCCGAAGTCGAGTCTAGACATTGCAAAAACTTTTACTAACTTGGCTGTGTGCCTTACGGGCCCACGTCGCCATCGGGTGGTACTAGTATCTTTTACTCCTCGACCTTTACTCTGGGACTCTGAACTCTCTTCTACTCGGGTTAAACGAATTTACTAACTCTGACACTAGGATCCCGTTACGACATTCACCCCAAAGTTGGATAAGCCCTAGATATTCTTTAGAATTGTATTTGAACATTATCCACATTGTCATTTGACTCCTGTGAAAACATCTGTGTTTTCAGATGGAACCCACGAGGCAGGTCGTGCGCCACACGACGGCCATTGGTGCCTCAGGGTCACCTGCTGTGTTGGTTGAGATGATGACCTATCTGGGTTATCGCTGGCACCCTGAGTACACCGTCTATGAGGAGTATCAGGACTTCAACCAGGAGCAGTACCGTGCCATCGTCCACCTCTACTCTCGGGAGTATGACTCCACTACCGTGCTGCACACTGCTCATGGTGTTGGAGTGACTATCGATATGGCGGTCCACGATGCTGCTTATGCTGCTCTGACACGTCTTCGTGGAGAGTATCAGGAGTTGGACACCTCCCCCTTCAGGCACATTGCTATCGCATCCGATGTTGGTGCGGAGGGTCACTACACTGCTGCCTACTCCACTATCACCCGAGAGCCCTTCTACCATCAGAACCTGGTTCTGCATGCTGATGGGCTGGATCGAGCTAACCGAGATCTTCGCCACGAGTTGTACACCACTCGTCAGCACCTCTATCGTGCTCTGACACTGTTGCACCCCTCTGTCCGCTCTGGTGATCTGTCGCATTCTGCGATCTACCCTGCCCGGACCGTGATGCCCCAGGGCGTCGGCTGGCCAGATGTGGGAGGCTACTCTCCTGCATTGGGCCCTCTCCTGCCACCTGCGCGTCGGGTTCCGCACCAGAGTATCCGCGGACCCCAGGCTACTCGCGTGGAGGTCTTCCCTTCGCGTCACTGCCAGCTGTCGGGCTACACCTACCTCCGCAGTACCGCATGGGACTGACGTAGACTTGCTTATTAGTGTTAGCTGCATTCGCCGCGAGCCTGTGTGCCGCCTATGATGTCTTAGTCTATGTACTGAACACTGTGTAACGAACTCTATGCATGATCTCTTTTGTAAGATATGCCGACTACTATGTGGTATCTATCGTGCTGCTTTCGTTGTGCATGTTTCATCATGAATGATTCTTGTTTTTACAATTCCTCAATGCTGAACTACCCCTGTTAAATATTAGCAGAATGGTTAGACCAGGTGGTCGTGGTCGTGGTGGCAATGCCCCACCACCGCCTGAGTACATGGCTGGTATGATCCAACAGCTTGAGATGAATCGCCAGTTCATGGAGAATATGATGGCTCAGTTTCCTCGCCCCAATATGAACCAGCAGCCAACCCCAGTAACTCTGCAGGATTTCATGCGCCTGAACCCAACAGTGTACCGCAGCTCAACTCAGCCTCTGGATGCTGATGACTGGCTCCGTGACATCACCTATGAGATGGAGTCTGCTGATGTAGCCCCTGCCAGCTATGTCACCTTTGCTTCCTTCTTCCTGAAGGGACCCGCAGCTCAATGGTGGGACAGCCACAGGCGTACTCTGCCAGCTGGAACAATCATCACCTGGCCAGACTTCCAAGCTGCCTTCCGTGCTCGCTTCATTCCTCAGGGAGTTATGGACCGGAAGAAGCGTGAGTTCCGCAACCTCACCCAAGGCAACAAAACTGTGGAAGCTTATCAGCGGGAGTTTCTGGACTTGTCCCGCTATGCTGAAGAGGACATTGCAACCGATGCACGCAGACAGGAGAAGTTCCGGGATGGCCTTCAAGCTGACATCAAACTCGCACTTTTAGTGCATGATTTTGCTGATTTCGCCACTCTGGTGAACAAAGCCATCAATGTCGAAACTGGTCTGCAGGAATACCAGAGCTCTCACAAGCGCAGCCGTGACACGGGCTCATCTTCGGGCCCGTCCTCGCTGAAGCGCAAGATATGGATTCCCAGCAGCATGTACCAGCCAAGTGCACCTGCCCCAAGGCAGTCCTATGCTGCACCTCGTCTGCCTACGGCTCCAACTAGGCAGTCAAGGCTTCCAGCTCCACCACCCCAAGCTCCTGTTCCTACTCCCGAGAATGGTTTGTGCTTCAGGTGTGGACAACCAGGGCACCATGCTAGGGAATGCAACCAGAAACAGAATCAACTGGCCCTTCCAGCAACTGGCCGTGGAAGCAGCCAGCCTCGCAACAACAGTGCCAAGTCTTATGGTCGTGTTCATGCCAACCATGTTGATCTCAATGAAGTTCTAGACCAGCCTGCTACCGTGATGGGTACACTCCTCATAAATTCAGTACCAGCATCTGTTTTATTTGATACAGGAGCATCACATTCTTTCATATCAGCTGAGTTTGCATTCATGCATGGCATCAAATACGAAGAGATGAACACTGCGATTGTGGTACACACCCCTGCGGGCCAGTGTCAAACCTCTATGGTTAGTCACAACGTCCCCGTTGAAATTGAAGGACTGGAATTCCTTGCCTCCCCCATCGTACTAAAGTCCTGTAGCATCGACCTCATTCTGGGAATGGATTGGTTGAAAGCGCATACTGCTTCTATAGTTTGCGCCACTAAGGTCGTCCATCTGCTACACCCTTCTGACGAAATAATAGCTTACCAAGCTCATCTAGTTCAGAACGCCGAGGCACGACTTTATGCCTTGAATGCGTTGAACGCTGCACCACTCGAGGGCATTGAAAACATTCCCGTCGTTCGTGAATTCCAAGACGTCTTCCCAGAAGAACTTCCAGGGATTCCTCCTGCTAGAGCTGTCGAATTCATCATCGACTTGAAACCCGGCACTACCCCTATAGCTAAACGACCCTACAAGATGCCGCCGCATGAACTCATTGAGCTTAAGGAGGAAATCGACAAATCTCTTGTCAAAGGTTTCATTCGCCCAAGTTGCTCTCCTTGGGGAGCACCTTCTCTCTTTGTTAAGAAGAAGGATGGGACAAACCGATTAGTCCAAGACTACCGTCCTATAAACCAAGCTACCATTCAGAATAAATATCTTCTTCCTCGTATCAATGATCTTTATGATCAACTGGCTGGCTCATCAGTGTTCTCCAAACTTGACTTGAGATTGGGTTACCACCAGATCCGTGTTCGTGAGGAGGACATCCCAAAAACCGCCTTCCTGACTTGGTATGGATCATACGAGTACACCGTCATGTCATTCGTCTTAACGAATGCTCCAGCCACCTTCTCTCATCTGATGAATTATATATTCATGGATTACCTCGACAAGTTCGTCGTGGTTTATCTGGACGATATCCTTGTATTTTCCAAGAACGAGGAAGAACATGCTGGACATCTGCGTCTTGTGCTAGAGAAGCTTCGAGAACATCAACTGTATGCTAAGTATTCCAAGTGTGAATTCTAGCTCCCCGAAGTAACCTATCTTGGGCATGTCATCTCCAAGGATGGTATTGCCGTCAACCCTGAACGAGTTCAGGCTATTCTTGATTGGACTCCTCCGAAGAACGTCAAGCAAGTCCGAAGTTTTCTCGGTCTCGCCAGCTATTGCCGTCGATTCGTCGAGAACTTCTCCAAGATTGCCAGGCCTCTGACTAATTTGTTGCATAAGGGTGTCAAGTTCGACTGGACAGACAAGTGTCAGGAAAGTTTCGAGGCGCTCAAAGACAAGTTGACTTCTGCCCCCGTACTTGCTCCACCTGATACTAAGAAGGACTTCGTCATTTACTGCGACGCTTCCCGTCAAGGATTAGGCTGTGTCCTAATGCAAGAGCGCAGAGTGATTGCTTATGCCTCTCGTCAATTGCGCCCTCACGAAGAAAACTACCCAGTTCATGACCTCGAGCTTGCTGCTGTCATTCATGCACTGAAGCAGTGGCGACATTACCTTCTCGGTAATCGTTGCGAGATCTTCACCGACCATCAAAGTCTGAAGTATCTGTTTACTTAG
This sequence comes from Triticum urartu, assembly GCF_056163025.1. Lineage (NCBI taxonomy): Eukaryota > Viridiplantae > Streptophyta > Magnoliopsida > Poales > Poaceae > Triticum > Triticum urartu. Next base: position 342,175,138 of record NC_141876.1, on the reverse strand, counting down.
CCAGATTTGAACCTACGCCAGCAGAGATGGATGGAGACTGTTGCAGACTTTGACGTGGATATATCATATACCCCCGGCAAGGCTAATGTGATGGCTGATGCCTTGAGCCGCAAGTCTTACTGCAACCACCTCCAGGTTCATAAAATTCAGCCCTCGCTTACCGAAGAATTTAGAAGGCTGAACCTCCATATTGTTCCCCCGGGATCACTCACTCCCCCTCCCGAAGGTTTCCCCAAACAGAACCTCCATGTTGTTTCCAAGGGTTCTCTCAATACCCTAGTTGCGAAATCAGATCTTGTGGACACCATCAAATGGATACAGAAGTGTGACGATGAAGTCCTCAAGATGAAGCGCGACCTCAAAAGAGGAAAGCCCTCATTCTTCGCTATCGCCGACGATGGCGCCTTGTATTTCAAAGGCCGCCTAGTGGTACCATGTTCGAAGAAAAACCTGGATAAGACTAAAAGGGTTATGCAAGAAGCCCATGATACGCCTCTGTCCATCCATCCTGGTAGTACAAAGATGTACCAGGATATTCGTCAAAGATTCTGGTGGTCTAATATGAAGCAGGACATTGCTCGTTATGTTGCTGAGTGTGACATTTGTCGCCGAATCAAAGCAGAGCATCAAAGGCCTGCTGGAACTCTGCAACCTATCTCTATTCCTGAATGGAAATGGGACCATGTTGAAATGGACTTCGTCACTGGTTTTCCCAAATCGCAGAAAGGTAATGATGCTATTCTTGTCGTCATTGACCGGCTTTCCAAAGTTGCCCATTTTCTGGTGATCAAAGAGACAATCACGGCTAGTCAGCTTGCTACTCTCTACATGGCCAGAATTGTTTCACTTCACGGTATCCCACTGGTTGTCAGTTCAGACCGTGGCAGCTTATTCACTTCAAGGTTTTGGGCGAGTTTCCAAGAAGCTATGGGAACTCATCTGTCGTTCAGTACTGCGTTTCATCCTCAGTCGCAAGGACAGGTTGAACGTGTCAACCAAGTTCTCGAAGACATGCTTCGAGCTTGTGTAATATCATTCAGCAAGAAATGGGAGGAATCTCTTCCATATGCCGAGTTCTCTTATAATAATAGCTATCAAGCTAGTCTGAAGATGTCCCCCTTCGAAGTGCTATATGGACGAAAGTGTCGAACCCCTCTGAACTGGTCAGAAACTGGGGAGCGTCCACTCTTTGGTCCGGATATTATCCAACAGGCCGAAGAACAAGTCCACATTATTCGCGAGAATCTCAAGACTGCTCAGTCACGTCAGAAAAGTCAGTATGACCGTCATCACCAAGACATGGTCTATCAACCTGGCGAAAAGGCTTATCTTCGAGTTACACCAATGAAGGGTGCACACCGCTTCGGGATCAAAGGAAAGTTAGCTCCCCGCTATATTGGTCCCTTCACTATTCTCGAAAGGCATGGAAAGGTAGCATATCAATTGGAGCTTCCGCCGAACCTTTCTCAGGTTCACGATGTGTTCCATGTGTCACAACTCCGCCGTTGCTTCAAGGATCCAATCCGAGCGGTGGATCATGAAGTGCTCGAATTGCAACAGGACCTCTCTTATAAAGAGCATCCGGTCCGCATTCTTGACCAAGCTGAACGCCGCACACGTCAGAAGGCGATCAAATTCCTCAAGGTCCAGTGGTCGAATCACTCTGAAGACGAAGCCACTTGGGAACGCGAGGATCGCCTGCGTGATGAATACCCCGCACTGTTTCCTTCTACCTCCTAAATCTCGGGACGAGATTTCTTGTAGTGGAGGAGTTTTGTAACGCCCGGGTAATTAAGCTACAGTGAACCTCTGCTAATAGTGCCACGTCACCTCGATTACTATTCCTAATCTCGTGCTAGTTCGAAACTGATTCAAATTCAAATTCAAAATCAACCAAAGGATAAAAACTTTTCAAAATTTAAAACAAAAATGTTCGGGGTGTGCAAATAAATGCCTAGGAATTTATGGTGTGGGATCCATGCCTTTATAAAAGACCTAAATACTTAAAATGAATTAAAACAGAAGAGAAAATAAAAAAAAGGAAAACAGGAAACAAAACCAAAAAAAAGGGGAAAGCCCCTCCCTCGCTGGGCCTTGGCCCAGCTAGCCATCGGGCCAACCAGGCCAGCCCACACCCCCCACCACTTAACCCCGGTCCACCCCCCCCCCCCCACGAACCCTAACCCTCACCCGATCCCCACTCTCCCCCACTCGCCCCCCTCACTCCCTCCCCCGATCTGGATCGGGGAGAGGCCCGACCCCGCCGCCTCATCCCTGCGCCCCGTTACCGGCCGGCGCCACCCCGCCATCGCCGCCGCCGCTCGACCCCGTCGCCACCACCACCGTCGCCTCGCCTGAACCTCACTGGAGCCGCCTCGCCGGAACGCTCCCTCGCCAGATCTCCTCCCCGTCTCTGTGGTCGTCCCCGTCCTCCTCCACAACGGCTCCGTCGAGCCTCGCCGCCCCCTGGTCTCTACTCGAACGTGAGGCCTGCCTCCCCTTCTCTTCCCTCTCCGACCGGCGCCACCTCCCGCTCGTCCCCGCGCGCTAGCACGAGCCGCTCCACCGCTGACCTTCCCCCTCGTGGCCGCGCCGTGTGCACGACGCGCTCGCACGCTCGTCGCATCACCGACGCCTGGCCGTGCCTCACGGCTCGTCGGAGGCCGCCAGCCCGCTCCTCCCATCCATCCCACTGGCCCCGTGCTTCTCCGGCCACCTTCGGCGCCGGCGCCCATCCGCGCACCGCCCCGGCGCCCCACTGCTCCCGTAGCCCCGCCACGCCTCGTGCGGCTACTGGCCACGACGCGCCTCGCCGACCTCTCCTTGCTCGCCGCCGTTCGCCGAGCCCCCTCCTGCCCCCGCCGTCGATGGCCCCGGCCTCGCATCGCTAACGGGCGGGCTGTGGCTACGCTCGCTTGCCCGTCCCCAACGCCCGCTAGCAACCAAACCCGCTATGGCCCCTGGGGCCACTGACATGGGGGGCCCCAGCCCCAGAACGTTAAAAAAAAGAGAGTGCAAAAAAAAAGGAATTAAAAAAAATTAACTAATAATTAATTAATTAATTAGTGAATTAATTAACTTAATTAATCTTGTTTAGTTAACCTAATTAAGTATTGTGAGTTAATTAAACTGTGATTAGATTAGTTAGATCCTAATTAAGAGTAAACAGTGTATGACATGCGGGACCCACACGTCAGATTGACCCAGTCAACTCCCTGTTGACTGCTGACGTCATGCTGACGTCATGATGACGTCAGCAGACACTATTCTGGATAATGTTGATTAAATTAAATAAATAAATCCTAAAAATGATTTAAATCTTTTAAAATTAATATAAAATAAACCGTAGCTCGGATGGAAAAACTTTGTACATGAAAGTTGCTCAGAACGACGAGACGAATTCGGATACGCAGCCCGTTCGTCCGCCACGCATCCCTAACCTATCAAACTCGCAACTTTCCCCCTCCGGTTCACCGGTCCGAAAACGCGAAACACCGGGGATACTTTCCCGGATGTTATCCCCCTTCACCGGTATCACCTACTACCGCGTTAGGGCACCTCTAACGCCGTAACTTGTCATGTCATGCATCACTATGCATATGCTTGCATTATATTTATTGTTTCTTCCCCCTCTTCTCTCTCTAGACACCGAGACCGACGTCGCTGCTACCCCGTACGACTACGGTGTTGACGACCCCTCTCTCTTGCCAGAGCAACCAGGCAAGCCCCCCCTTTGATCACCAGATATCGCCTACTCTTCTCTATACTGCTTGCATTAGAGTAGTGTAGCATGTTACTGCTTCCCGTTAATCCTATACTGATGCATAGCCTGTCCTTGCTACTACTGTTGTTACCTTTACCTGCAATCCTAATGCTTAGTATAGGATGCTAGTATTTTCATCAGTGGCCCTACATCCTTGTCCGTCTGCCATGCTATACTATCGGGCCGTGATCACTCGGGAGTTGATCACGGGAATATACTATATGCTTTATACATGATACATGTGGTGACTACAGACGGGTCGGCTTGTGGAGCACCCGCGAGTGATTCACGGATTGGGGGCTGAAAGGACCTTTGTCCCAACGGCCCTCTGTGTGGATCTTTGAGGCGGAGCGACAGGGCAGGTTCCGACCACCTAGGAGAGAGGTGGGCCTGGCCCTGGTCGGCGTTCGCGGATACTTAACACGCTTAACGAGATCTGGGTATTTGATCTGAGTCTGGCCATTTGGTCTATACGCACTAACCATCTACGCGGGAGTAGTTATGGGTATCCCGGCGTCGTGGTATCAGCCGAAGCCTTCGTGACGTCAGCGACTGAGTGGCGCGCGCCGGATTGGACTGGAAGGCCACTAGGCTAGGTCTGCTTTCGGCCGCGTTCGCAACGTGCAGGTGTGCTATGGGCGATGGGCCCAGACCCCTGTGCGCTTAGGTTTAGACCGGCGTGCTGACCTCTCTGTTGTGCCTAGGTGGGGCTGCGACGTGTTGATCTTCCAAGGCCGGGCATGACCCAGGAAAGTGTGTCCGGCCAAATGGGATCGAGCGTGTTGGGGTATGTGGTGCACCCCTGCAGGGAAGTTAATCTATTCGAATAGCCGTGATCTTCGGTAACAGGACGATTTGGAGTTGTACTTAGACCTTATGACAACTAGAACTGGATACTTAATAAAACACACCCTTCCAAGTGCCAGATACAACCGGTGGTCGCTCTCTCACAGGGCGACGAGGGGAGGATCATCGGTTAGGAATTATGTTATGCGATGCTATTTGGAGGACTTCAGTCTTCCCTCTTCTACATGTTGCAAGACGGAGGCTGCCAGAAGCGTAGTCTTCGAAAGGATTAGTTATCCCCCTCTTATTCCGGCTTTCTGCAGTTCAGTCCACATATGATACCCTTATTCCATTTGATACCATTGCATACATATGTAGTATAGCTCCTTGCTTGCGAGTACTTTGGATGAGTACTCACGGTTGCTTTCTCCCTCTTTTCCCCTATCCCTTTTACCTGGTTGTCGCAACCAGATGTTGGAGCCCAGGAGCCAGACGCCACCGTCGACGACGACTCCTACTACACCGGAGGTGCCTACTACTACGTGATGCCCGCTGATGACGACCAGGAGTAGCTAGGAGGATCCCAGGCAGGAGGCCTGCGCCTCTTTCGATCTGTATCACAGTTTGTGCTAGCCTTCTTAAGGCAAACTTGCTTAACTTATGTCTGTACTCAGATATTGTTGCTACCGCTGACTCGTCTATGATCGAGCTCTTGTATTCGAGCCCTCGAGGCCCCTGGCTTGTAATATGATGCTTGTATGACTTATTTTATTTGTAGAGTTGTGTTGTGATATCTTCCCGTGAGTCCCTGATTTTGATCGTACACGTTTGCGTGTATGATTAGTGTACGATTAAATCGGGGCGTCACATTGAGCATACAAACAAATAAGCGCATGGAAACCTCTGCTTCCCTCTATGAAGGGCCTATCTTTTACTTTTATGTATTTACTTTTATGCAAAGAGTCAAAGTTCTTCTCTCTATTCCTTTTTATTTTTCTCTTTTGGCAAGCATCATGTGGTGACGAAAGATCTAGGCACATATATCCAGTTGGATATGGGTAGCATGAGTTATTATTGTAGACATCGCCCTTGAGGTGAATACGTTGGGAGGCGAAATTATAAGCCCCTATCTTTCTATGTGTCCGGTTGAAATGTTTTTCTCATGTGTATGAGGTGAGTGTTAGCAAGCATAGAAGACTATATGATGGTTGAGTATGTGGAGCTCTTTCTTAAACTCTGTTGAATAATTTGAATTGCAATTGCTTGCTGACCAAGCACATAGGTCGTGGAGTTTCAAGAGAGTTCATTGTTTGAACCTTAACATGTGAATTGGTTGCTACTTTAACATGAGAAGTTTCATAAGAAGGAATTATTGTTATGATGCTAGGAAAAGTCATTGAAATTATCATTGATCAAACTCATGCCCTTTGATAGCATTCACACTTCATAAATTATTTCTTTTATCATTTACCTACTTGAGGACGAGTAGGAATTAAGGTTGGTGATGCTGATACGTCTCCAACGTATCAATAATTTATGAAGTATTCATGATGTTTTATTATCATTCCTGGATGTTTTACAATCATTTTATAGCAACTTCATATCATTTTTTTGGGACTAACCTATTGACCCTGTGCCAGTGCGAGTTGCTATTTTTTGCTTGTTTTTTATATCACAGAAAATCAATATCAAACGGAGTCCAAACATCGTGAAACTTTTTGGAGAATTTTTATGGATCAAAACACCCAGGATGGGCCAGAGCAGCACCTGGGGGTGCCCCGAGGGGGCACAACCCACCAGGGCATGCCTGGGGGGCCAGGCGCGCCCAGATGGGCTGTGCCCACCTCGGTGGCCTCCCGCACCCCCTCTTTACCCTATAAATTCCAAAAAAATCCAAAAAAAAACTGGGGGTTAACCTAGATCAGAAGTTCTGCCGCCGCAAGGCTCTGTAGCCACCGAAAACCAATCTAGACCCTTTCAGGCACCCTGCCGGATGGGGCAATCATCTCCGGTGGCCATCTTCATCATCTCGGTGGCTACCATGATGAGGAGGGAATAGTCCACCCTCGGGGCTGAGGGTTTGTACCAGTAGCTATGTTTTTAATCTCTCTCTCTCGTGTTCTTGAGATGTCACGATCTTGATGTATCACAGGCTTTGTTAATATAGTCGGATCATATGGTGTTTTCCTCTCTCTATCTTGTTGTGATGAATTGAGTTTTTCCCTTTGAGATTTCGCTGTTATCGGATTGAATACTTTTATGGATTTGAGAAAACTAGATAAATGTCTTGCAATTGAATACTCGTGGTGACAATGGGGTATCGTATTGATTCACTTGATATATGTTTTGGCACTCAACTTGCGGATTCCCGAGGTGACATTGGGGTAATCTATGCATAGGGGTTGATGCACGTTCTTGTCTTTGTTTCTCCAGTAGAAATCTTGGGGGCACTCTTGGAAGTTCTTTGTGTCGGATTGAGTATTACAAATATGAATTTGCTTTGGCGTTATTCTAGTATGAACTCTTGGTAGATTGATCGGAAAGAATAGCTTGTTGTTATTTTAGTACGAACTCTAGGATAGATCGATCGGAAAGAATAGCTTTGAGGTGGTTTAGTACCCTACAAACAATTTCTTCGTATGTTCTCCGCTAGATAGGAACTTTGGAGTGATTCTTCGTTCCACATTGAGGGATGGTTATATGATCCAATTATATTAGCACTCTTGAGAGAATGCACTGGTGAAAGTACGGACCCTAGGCCTCATTTTCAAGCATTGCAATACCGTTTTTGTGCATGTTTACTATTTCCTACCTTGTTGTTTTTATTTATTCAGATTTTAAATATATATTTCTACCATCAATATTACACTTTTATGACCATCTCATCGCCGAACTTGTGCACCTATACAAATTACCATTGTATTTGGTGTGTTGGGGACAAAGAGACTTTTTATTATTTGGTTGCAAGGTTGGTTGCGAGAGACCATCTTCATCCTACACCTCCCACGGTTAGATAAACCTTAGGTCATCCACTTGAGGGAAAATTGCTACTGTCCTACAGAACTCTACGCTTGGAGGCCCAACACGTGTCTACAAGAATAAAGTTGTGTAGTAGACATCAGGGTGTTGCGTCGGGTCGGAGGTTCTGTGTCGGGGTCTTGGGGTGTCGTGTCGGGGTGCCGATGGTGTCGTGTCGGGGTCCTGTGTCTGGGTCGGGGGTGCCGTGTCGGGGTCGCGGTGTCAGCGTGTCGAGGCGGGGTCGGGGTGTCGTGTTGGGGCAGGGTGTCGGGGTCAGAGGTGCCTCGACCCATCGACCCCTTTGCGACCCTCGACCCCTTGACCCCTTTTTCCCTCGACCCCTTGACACCTCGATCCTCGACCCCTAGACCCTCTACTCATTTTCCCCTGGATCCTCAACCCCTCGATGTAACACCCACAATGCGGCTATGCCTCTAACTCGTGCCCCAACAGGTGGGAGATATAGCCGCATTGTGGGTGTTACAAGTTGGTAATCAAAGCCATCCCCGACTTAAGAGCCCCCTGCTTGATCGAATCACTGATGTTATTGAGTCTAGAACAAAGTGTTTTGAGTTTTAGGTTTATATATATCGGAGAGTAGGATTCTTTTTACTCCTCAGTCCCTTCGTTGCTCTGGTGAGGCCTCCTAACGTAGAAGTTTTGACTCTTCTCTCCTCAAATTTAACGAAAAAAATTTAGGATCATGCGGGTATCTTGGAATCGTTCCGATAGTTTGCGACGAGAACATTGTTCTTGGTGCCTCCTGACATTTAGGGGTTGTGGCAGTGTCCCGGGGAGTTGAGCTCTGAGGTGTTGTCGTCACAATTTTATCGTTGCAGTTCTGGAATAGCTGAGTTCGCCGACATTGAAAATCTCTTTTATGCAGTTGTTGGCGAGATAACCTCGACGCCACCCAGTATTGGGGCGGGAGTTCAGGAGTATTGCCATAACTCGTATAATGGGTGCTTTTCAAAGGTCGAGGTACATGATTTCCGAAGGTTTCTTGGTTATGTGTTAAAGGATGGATACAGCTGGATGTAGGAATTGTTTAGTTTGGGTGAGATATTATGCTTCCCCTGTATCCCCAACACCTGATTGCATAACCAGGAAGTTTCGAGAGTTTTCATAGGTGGGAATTCAAGTAGCTCTAGTATATTCTTCCCGCAGATATTTGGTTTGTGATTGGGTAATCCTTACCTCTTATTTGTTCATATCTGTACCTTGTTGCTTTATTCATCTACCTTTATTTAAGTGGCTTCTCAACTTAATGGACGTATGATGTTTTACTTTGGAATTCATTCATTCATCCTTGTTTGAATGTTTATTGTGAGACTATATGTTGCAATATCGATCCATTGATTCAGCTTGCATTGGGTGTAGCTAATATGCGAGTGTATTTCATGAATGGATCAATGATTGAGCATGATGGGCTAGGGATAACTTGCTTTAGTGTTGATATTTTGAAAGACATGGTTGCTTGTTGATATGATTGAGTATTGAAATCTTCATGTCAAAACTAGACTATTGCTTTGAATCATATAAAAGTCAAAATTTCCATGCTACAAAAGAAAAGAATATGTGATGAACATGCTAGGCAGCATTGGACTTCAAAAATTCTATTTTTATCATTTACCTACTCGAGGGCGAGTAGGAATTAAGCTTGGGGATGTTGATACGTCTCCAACGTATCTATAATTTTTTATTGTTCCATGCTGTTATATTATCATTCTTGGATGTTTTACAATCATTTTATAGCAACTTTATATCATTTTTGGGACTAACCTATTGACATAGTGCCTAGTGCCACTTGTTGTGTTTTGCTTGTTTTTTACTTGGCAGCAAATCAATATCAAACAGAGTCCAAACACCATGAAAATTTTTGGAGAATTTTTATGGACCAAAACACTCAGGATGAGTCGGAGAAGCACCAGAGGGGTGCCCTGAGGGGGCACACCCACCTGGGCGCGCCTGGGGGGCCAGGCGTGCCCTAGTGGGTTGTGCCCACTCGGTAGCCTCCCGTACCGCCTCTTCACCCTATAAATTGTCAAATATTCCAAAAACCCTCGGGATAACCCGAGATCAGATGTTTCGCCGCCGCAAGCCTCTGTAGCCATGAAAAACCAATCTAGACCCCATTCCGGCACCCTGCCGGAGGGGGAAATCATCATCGGTGGCCATCTTCATCATCCTGGTGGCCACCATGATGAGGAGGGAGTAGTCCACCCTCGGGGCTGAGGGTTTGTACCAGTAGCTATGTCTTTAATCTCTATCACTCTCGTGTTCTCGATGGCACGATCTTGATGTATCGGGGGCTTTGTTAATATAGTTGGATCATATGGTGTTTTCCCCTCTCTATCTTGTTGTGATGAATTGAGTTTTCCATTTGAAATTTTGTTTTATCGGATTGAATACTTTTATGGATTTGAGAGCACTTGATATATGTCTTTCATATGAATACTCGTGGTGACAATGGGGTATTATTTTGATTCACTTAATATATGTTTTGGCACTCAATTCGCGGATTCCCAAGGTGACATTGGGGTAATCTATGCATAGGGGTTGATGCATGTTCTCGTCTTCTGTTTCTCCGATAGAAATCTTGGGGCACTCTTTGAGGTTTGAGTATTATGAATCTGAATTTGCTTTGGTGATATTTTAGTATGAACTCTTGATAGATCGATCAAAAAGAATAGCTACGTGTTATTTTAGTACGAACTCTTGATAGATCGATCGGAAAGAATAACTTGGTGTTATTTTTGTACGAACTATTGGATAGATCGATCACAAAGAATAGTTACAAAACATTTCTTCTTATGTTCTCCACTAGATAGGAACTTTGGAGTGATTCTTCATCACACATTAAGGGATGGTTATATGATCCAATTATATATATATATATATATATTAGCATTGTTGAGAGATTGCACTAGTGAAAGTACGGACCCTAGGCCTCATTTTCAAGCACTGCAATACCATTTGTGCTCCGTTTTATCAATTGCTAACTTGTTGTTTTTTATTGTTCCTATTACAAGAATAAATATCAACTATAATTACTACACTTGTATCACCATCTCTTCGCCGAACTAGTGCACCTGTACAAATTACCATTGTATTTGGTGTGTTGGGCACACAAGAGACTTTTATTATTTGTTTACAGGGTTGTTTGAGAGAGACCATCTTCATCCTACAAATCCTGCGGATTGATAAACCTTAGGTCATCCACTTGAGGGAAAATTGCTACTGTCCTACAAAACTCTGCACTTGGAGGCCCAACACGAGTCTACCAGAATAAAGTTGCGTAGTAGACATCAAGCTCGTAGGCAATGGATCAGTGATGGATAATTATGTCGGATGGCATTCATCATGCAACAGTTATAACCTAGGGTGACACAGAACTAGCTCCAATTCATCAATATAATGTAGGCATGTATTCTGTATATAGTCATACATGCTTACGAAAAAGAACTTGCATGACATCTTTTGTCCTACCCTCCTGTGGCAGCCGGGTCCTAATGGAAACTAAGGGATATTAAGGCCACCTTTTAATAGAGAACCAGAACAAAGCATTAGCACTTAGGGAATACATGAACTCCTCAAACTATGCTAATGTAACGCCCAAGATGCAGTTCTATCCCAATCACATGACGAATTCATGACTGTGGCACAATTGCATTTCGGACGCGTAGCAAGGTGATACACAAATACATACAACCTGGGTGAAAGACAGAGTAAGAGAATCTAGGCATCACTTGCCCCAAATAGCATAAATATGGATCATCATACAATCATCCATACATATAGTAGTGTCCGACTACGGACTAGGTAGAAAGAGGAAAACCACCCTGCTACTAGGCCCATGGATACCCGACGAGGTCCTCTACTGATCGGCCGGATAAGTCACATAGTAATGACCATGATCTACATCAAACTCCCACAGGAGCTCAGTGTATCATCTGCGTCAGTCTCATCGGTACCTGCAACTGTGTTTGTAGTAAACTGTGAGTCACGGGGACTCAGCAATAATATCACCCACGGTGTCAAGACTATCAGAGCTTAAAGGTATGGCATGGTTAAGTGGTGAAGTTGCAGCAAGGTCTAAGCATTTGTATGGTGGCTAACTTACGAATACAAGAACAAGGTGAGAACCTACGCAAATGGTCACAATCTAGTAATGATCAAGAAGTGATCCTGAGCACTTACGTTCAACATAACCCCACCATGTTCTCTTCTCGAACCTCGTCGAAAAGAGACCATCATGGTTATGCATGCGGTTGGTGTGTTTTAATGAGATTAGCTTCAAGTTCACTACAACCGGATATTAAAAACTCCCATCTGCCACATAACCGCGAGCACGACTATCAAAAGTTCAAACCCTGTAGGGGTGTCTCAACTAAGCCCATGACAAGCTCTCACAATCAACGGCGGAAAATCCTCCTTCCGGGACAACCCGATCAAGCTCGGAATCCCGGTTCACAAGACATTTCAACAATGGTAAAAAAACCAGCAAGACCTCCCAATGTGCCGACACACTGATAGTAGCTACGCGTATCTCGTCTGAGGCCACGATCGGATGAGTGCAGCGTACAGCAACTCAGACCCGAGTTGCCCCGTGGGAAGCCGCACACAACTATAGTTTGGACCACCACTCATGAGGAGCATTGGCTTGGGTTGTTGATTAAGAATCCTTGGGTTAATTACTACCTATGCAAATTTTAGTTGTTATTAGGAAAATGGTAAAACCAAAGTTGGGCCTTGCTGGAAGAGTTTTATTCAAAGCGAACTGTCAAGGGGGGGCCATAAACCCCGACCGTGTAAGGAACGCAAATTCAAGGAACATAACACTAGTATGACAGAAACTAAGGCGACAAGAGTGGAAGAAAACACCAAGCAAAAGGCCAAGCCTTCCACCCTTTGCCAAGTATATAGATGCATTAATTAAATAAGAGATATTGTGATATCCCAACATATGCATGTTCCAACATGGAACAACCTGCACAACACCTGCAACTAGCAATGCTATAAGAGGGGCTGAGCAAAAGCGGTAACATAGCCAAACAACAGTTTGCTAGGAAGGTGGGTTAGAGGTTTTTCATAGCAACATCGGAGGTTAAATGAACAAGTGGTAGGTAGCGTGACATAGCGATAGAACGAACAACTAGCAAGCAAAGATAGAAGTGTTATCGGGGGTAATGATCATCTTGCCTGAATTCTCCTTAGAGGGAACGAAAGCTTTGAAGGAAATATGCCCTAGAGGCAATAATAAAGTTATTATTTATTTCCTTATATCATGATAAATGTTTATTATTCATGCTAGAATTGTATTAACCGGAAACATAATACATGTGTGAATACATAGACAAACAGAGTGTCACTAGTATGCCTCTACTTGACTAGCTCGTTGATCAAAGATGGTTATGTTTCCTAACCATAGACATGAGTTGTCATTTGATTAACGGGATCACATCATTAGGAGAATGATGTGATTGACTTGACCCATTCCGTTAGCATAGCACTTGATCGTTTAGTTTGTTGCTATTGCTTTCTTCATGACTTATACATGTTCCTATGACTATGAGATTATGCAACTCCCGTTTACCGGAGGAACACTTTGTGTGCCACCAAACATCACAACGTAATTGGGTGATTATAAAGGTGCTCTACAGGTGTCTCCGAAGGTGCTTGTTGGGTTGGCGTATTTCGAGATTAGGATTTGTCACTCCGATTGTCGGAGAGGTATCTCTGGGCCCTCTCGGTAATGCACATCACTATAAGCCTTGCAAGCATTGTGACTAATGAGTTAGTTGCGAGATGATGTATTACGGAACGAGTAAAGAGACTTGCCGGTAACGAGATTGAACTAGGTATTGAGATACCAACGATCGAATCTCGGGCAAGTAACATACCGATGACAAAGGGAACAGCGTATGTTGTTATGCGGTCTGACCGATAAAGATCTTCGTAGAATATTTGGGAACCAATATGAGCATCCAGGTTCCGCTATTGGTTATTGACCGGAGACGTGTCTCGGTCATGTCTACATAGTTCTCGAACCCGTAGGGTCCGCACGCTTAAAGTTCAATGACAGTTATATTATGAGTTTATTTGTTTTGATGTACCGAAGGAGTTCAGAGTCCCGAATGAGATCGGGGACATGACGAGGAGTCTCGAAATGGCCGAGACGTAAATATCGATATATTGGACGACTATATTCGGACATCGGAAAGGTTCCGAGTGATTCGGGTATTTTTGGGAGTACCGGGGAGTTACGGGAATTCGTATTGGGCCTTAATGGGCCATACGGGAAAGGAGAGAAAGGCCTCAAAGGGTGGCCGCACCCCTCCCCATGGGCTGGTCCGAATTGGACTAGGGAGGGGGGCGCCCCCTTCCTTCCTTCTCCTTTTCCCTTCCCTTTGCTTCTCTCCTACTCCTACTACTTGGAAGGGATCCTAGTTCTACTAGGAAAGGGGGAATCCTACTCCCGGTGGGAGTAGGACTCCCCTAGGGCGCGCCATAGAGAGGGCCGGCCCCTCCTCTCCTCCACTCCTTTATATACGTGGCCAGGGGGCACCCCATAGACACAACAATTGATCTCTTGATCTCTTAGCCGTGTGCGGTGCCCCCCTCCACCATAATCCACCTTGATCATATCATAGAGGTGCTTAGGCGAAGCCCTGCGTCGGTAGGACATCATCATTGTCACCACGGCGTCGTGCTGACGAAACTCTCCCTCAACACTCGGCTGGATCGGAGTTCGAGGACGTCATCGAGAGGAACGTGTGCTGAACTCGGAGGTGTCGTGCGTTCGGTACTTGATCAGTCGGATCATGAAGACGTACGACTACATCAACCACATTGTGCTAATGCTTCTGCTTTCGGTCTACGAGGGTACATGGACACACTCTCCCCTCTCGTTGCTATACATCACCATGATCTTGCATGTGCGTAGGAATTTTTTTGAAATTACTATGTTCCCCAACAGTGGCATTCGAGCCTAGGTTTTATGCGTTGATGTTATATGCATGAGTAGAACACAAGTGAATTGTGGGCGATATAAGTCATACTGCTTACCAGCATGTCACACTTTGGTTCGGCGATATTGTTGGATGAAGCGGCCCGGACCGACATTACACGTACGCTTACGCGAGACTGGTTCTACCGACGTGCTTTGCACACAGGTGGCTGGCGGGTGTCAGTTTCTCCAACTTTAGTTGAACCGAGTGTGGCTACGCCCGGTCCTTGCGAAGGTTAAAACAGCACCAACTTGACAAACTATCATTGTGGTTTTGATGCGTAGGTAAGAACGGTTCTTGCTCAGCCCGTAGCAGCCACGTAAAACTTGCAACAACAAAGTAGAGGACGTCTAACTTGTTTTTGCAGGGCATGTCGTGATGTGATATGGTCAAGACGTGATGAGATATAAGTTGTTGTATGAGATGATCATGTTTTGTTGAAGTTATCGGCAACTGGCAAAGGCCTTATGGTTATCTCTCTATTGCATAAGTTGCAAGCGCCAAATAATTGCTTTACTTTATCGCTATGCGATAGCTTGCAAGAGCAATTGTTGGCGAGACAACCATGTGACGACACATTGATATAGATCAAGATGATGGAGATCATGGTGTCATGCCGGTGACGATGGAAATCATGATGATGCTTTGGAGATGGAGATCAAAGGCACAAGATGATGATGGCCACATCATGTCACATATTTTGATTGCAAGTGATGTTTATCTTGTATGCATCTTATTTTGCTTAGTTCAACGGTAGCTTTATAAGATGATCTCTGACTAATTATCAAGGTACAAGTGTTCTCCCTGAGTATGCACCGTTGCCCAAGTTCGTCGTGCCCAGACACCACGTGATGATCGGGTGTGATAAGCTCTACGTCCATCTACAACGGGTGCAAGCCAGTTTTGCACACGCAGAATACTCAGGTTAAACTTGACGAGCCTAGCATATAACAGATATGGCCTCGGAACACGGAGACCGAAACGTCGAGCGTGAATCATATAGTAGATATGATCAACATAGTGATGTTCACCATTGAAACTACTCCATCTCACGTGATGATCGGACATGGTTTAGTTGATATGGATCACGTGATCACTTAGAAGATTAGAGGGATGTCTATCTAAGTGGGAGTTCTTAAGTAATATGATTAATTGAACTTTAATTTATCATGAACTTAGTCCTGGTAGTATTAGCATATCTATGTTGTAGATCAATTTCTCACGATATTGCTCCCCATTTAATTTTTTTATATATTCCTAGAGAAAACTATGTTGAAAAATGTTAGTAGCAATGATGCGGATTGGATCCGTGATCTGAGGATTAACCTCGTTGCTGCACAGAAGAATTATGTCCTTGATGCACCGCTAGGTGATAGACCTATTGCAGGAGCAGATGCAGACGTTATGAACGTTTGGCTAGCTCAATATGATGACTACTTGATAGTTTAGTGCACCATGCTTAACGGCTTAGAATCGGGACTTCAAAGACGTTTTGAACGTCATGGACCATATGAGATGTTCTAGGAGTTGAAGTTAAATATTTCAAGCAAATACCCGAGTTGAGAGATATGAAGTCTCCAACAAGTTCTATAGCTAAAAGATGGAGGAGAATAGCTCAAGCAGTGAGCATGTGCTCAGCTTGTCTGGGTACTACAATCGCTTGAATCAAGTGGGAGTTAATCTTCCAGATAAGATAGTGATTGACAGAATTCCCTAGTCACCATCACCAAGTTAGTAGAACTTCGTGATGAACTATGATATGCAAGGGATAACAGAAACGATTCCCAAGCTCTTCGTAATGCTGAAATCAACGAAGGTAGAAATCAAGAAAAATATCAAGTGTTGATGGTAGACAAGACCACTAGTTTCAAGAAAAGGGCAAAGGGAAGAAGGGGAACTTCAAGAAGAACGGCAAGCAAGTTGCTGCTCAAGTGAAGAAGCCCAAGTCTGGTCCTAAGCCTAAGACTAAGTGCTTCTACTGCAAAGGGGCTGGTCACTAGAAGCAGAACTGCCCCAAGTATTTGGCGGATAAGAAGGATGGCAAAGTGAACAAAGGTATATTTGATATACAGATTATTGATGTGTATTTTACTAGTGTTCGTAGAAACCCCTCGGTATTTGATACTGGTTCAGTTGCTAAGAGTAGTAACTCGAAACTGGAGTTGCATAATGAACAGAGACTAGTTAAGGGTGAAGTGACGATGTGTATTGGAAATGGTTCCAAGATTGATATGATCATCATCGCACACTCCCTACACTTTCGGGATTAGTGTTAAACCTAAAATAAATATTATTTAGTGTTTGCGTTGATCATGAATATGATTGGATCATGTTTATTGCAATACGGTTATTCATGTAAGTTAGAGAATAGTTGTTATTCTGTTTACATGAATAAAACCTTCTATGGTTATACACCCAATGAAAATGGTTCATTGGATCTCGATCGTAGTGATATGCATATTCATAATATTGAAGCCAAAAGATGCTAAGTTAATAATAATAGTGCAACTTATTTGTGGCACTGCCGTTTAGGTCATATTGGTGTAAAGCGCATGAAGAAAATCCATGTTGATGGGCTTTTGGAATCACTTGATTATGAATCAGTTGATGCTTGCGAACCATGCCTCATGGGCAAGATGACTAAGACTCCGTTCTCCGGAACAATGGAGCGAGCAAAAGATTTGTTGGAAATCATGCATATTGATGTATGTGGTCTGATGAATATTGAGGCTCGTGGCAGGTATCATTATTTTCTGATCTTCACAGATGATTTGAGCAGATATGAGTATATCTACTTGATGAAACACAAGTCAGAAACATTTGAAAAGTTCAAAGAATTTCAGAGTGAAGTGGAGAATCATCGTAATAAAAATAAAAGTTTCTACGATATGATCACAGAAGTAAAATATTTGAGTTATGAGTTTGGCCTTCAATTAAAACAATGTGAAATAGTTTCACTACTCACGCCACCTGGAACACCACAGTGTAATGGTGTGTCCGAGCGTCGTAACCGTGCTTTATTAGATATGGTGCGATCTATGATGTCTCTTACCAATTTACCACTATCGTTTTGGGGTTATGCATTAGAGACAGCTACATTCACGTTAAATAGGGCACCATCTAAATCTGTTGAGACGACACCGTATGAACTATGGTTTGGCAAGAAACCTAAGCTGTCGTTTCTTAAAGTTTGAGGTTGCAATGCTTATGTGAAAAAGTTTCAACCTGATAATCTCTAACCCAAATCGGAGAAGTGCGTCTTCATAGGATACCCAAAAGAAAATGTTGGGTACACCTTCTATCATAGATCCGAAGGCAATATATTCGTTGCTTTGAATGGATCCTTTCTAGAAAAGGAGTTTCTCTCGGACGAAGTGAGTGGGAGGAAAGTAGAACTTGATGAGGTAACTGTACCTGCTCCCTTATTGGAAAGTAGTTCATCACAGAAATCTGTTCCTATGACTACTACACCGATTAGTGAGGAAGCTAATGATGATGATCATGTAACTTCAGATCAAGTTACTACCGAACCTCGTAGGTAAACTAGAGTGAGATCCGCACCAGAGTGGTATGATAATCCTGTTCTGGAGGTCATGTTACTTGACCATGACGAGCCTACGAACTATGAGGAAGCGATGATGAGCCCAGATTCCGTGAAATGGCTTGAGGCCATGAAATCTGAGATGAGATCCATGTATGAGAACAAAGTATGGACTTTGATTGACTTGCCCAATGATCGGCGAGCCATTGAGATTAAATGGATCTTCAAGAGGAAGACGGACGCTGATAGTAGTGTTACTATCTACAAAACTAGAATTGTCGCAAAAAGGTTTTCGACAAGTTGAAGGTGTTGACTACGATGAGAGTTTCTCACTCGTATCTATGCTTAAGTCTGTCCGAATCATGTTAGCAATTGCCGCATTTTATGAAATCTGGCAAATGGATAAACAAAACTGCATTCTTTAATGGATTTATTAAAGAAAAGTTGTATATGATGCAACCAGAAGGTTTTGTCAATCCTAAAGGTACTAACAAAATATGCAAGCTCCAGCAATCCATCTATGGACTGGTGCAAGCATCTCGGAGTTGGAATATACGCTTTGATAAGTTGATCAAAGCGTATAGTTTTATACAGACTTGCGGTGAAGCCTGTATTTACAAGAAAGTGAGTGGGATCATTACAGCATTTCTGATAAGTATATGTGAATAACATATTGTTGATCGGAGATAATGTAGAATTATTCTGCAAAGCATAAAGGAATGTTTGAAAGGAGTTTTTCAAAGAAAGACCTCGGTGAAGCTACTTACATATTGAGCATCAAGATCTATAGAGATAGATCAAGACGCTTGATAAAGTTTTTCAATAAGTACATACCTTGACAAGATTTTGAAGTAGTTCAAAATAGGACAGTCGAAAAGGAGTTCTTGCCTGTGTTACAAGGTGTGAATTTGAGTAAGACTCAAAACCCGACCACGGCAGAAGATAGAGAGAGAATGAAAGTCATTCCCTATGCCTCAGCCATAGGTTCTATAAAGTATGCCATGTTATGTACCAGATCTATTGTATACCCTACACTGATTTTGGCAAGGGAGTACAATAGTGATCTAGGAGTAGATCACTGGACAGCGGTCAAAATTATCCTTAGTGGAATAAGGATATATTTCTCGATTATGGAGGTGACAAAAAAGGGTTCGTCGTAAAGGGTTACGTCAATGCAAATTTTGACACTGATCCAGATGACTCTAAATCTCAATCTGGATACATATTGAAAGTGGGAGCAATTAGCTAGAGTAGCCCCATGTAGAGCATTGTTGACATAGAAATTTCCAAAATACTTACGAATCTGAATGTGGCAGACCCGTTGACTAAACTTCTCTCAGAAGCAAAACATGATCACACCTTAGTACTCTTTGGGTGTTAATCACATAACGATGTGAACTAGATTATTGACTCTAGTAAACCCTTTGGGTGTTGGTCACATGTCGATGTGAACTATGGGTGTTAATCACATGGTGATGTGAACTATTGGTATTAAATCACATGGCGATGTGAACTAGATTATTGACTCTAGTGCAAGTGGGAGACTGAAGGAAATATGCCCTAGAGGCAATAATAAAGTTATTATTTATTTCCTTATATCATGATAAATGTTTATTATTCATGCTAGAATTGTATTAACCGAAAACATAATACATGTGTGAATACATAGACAAACAGAGTGTCACTAGTATGCCTCTACTTGACTAGCTCGTTGATCAAAGATGGTTATGTTTCCTAACCATAGACATGAGTTGTCATTTGATTAACAGGATCACATCATTAGGAGAATGATGTGATTGACTTGACCCATTCCATTAGCATAGCACTTGATCGTTTAGTTTGTTGCTATTGCTTTCTTCATGACTTATACATGTTCCTATGACTATGAGAATATGCAACTCCCATTTACCGGAGGAACACTTTGTGTGCCACCAAACGTCACAACGTAATTGGGTGATTATAAAGGTGCTCTACAGGTGTCTCCGAAGGTACTTGTTGGGTTGGCATATTTTGAGATTAGGATTTGTCACTCCGATTGTCGGAGAGGTATCTCTGGGCCCTCTCGGTAATGCACATCACTATAAGCCTTGCAAGCATTGTGACTAATGAGTTAGTTGCGAGATGATGTATTACGAAACGAGTAAAGAGACTTGCCGGTAACGAGATTGAACTAGGTATTGAGATACCGACGATCGAATCTCGGGCAAGTAAAATACCGATGACAAAGGGAACAACATATGTTGTTATGCGGTCTGACCGATAAAGATCTTCGTAGAATATGTTGGAACCAATATGAGCATCCAGGTTCCGCTATTGGTTATTGACCGGAGACGTGTCTATGTCATGTCTACATAGTTCTCGAACCCATTGGGTCCGCACGCTTAAAGTTCGTTGATAGTTATATTATGAGTTTATTTGTTTTGATGTACCGAAGGAGTTCGGAGTCCCGGATGAGATCGGGGACATGACGAGGAGTCTCGAAATGGCCAAGACGTAAATATCGATATATTGGATGACTATATTCGGACATCGGAAAGGTTCCGAGTGATTCGGGTATTTTTGGGAGTACCGGGGAGTTACGGGAATTCGTATTGGGCCTTAATGGGCCATACGGGAAAGGAGAGAAAGGCCTCAAAGGGTGGCCGCACCCCTCCCCATGGGCTGGTCCGAATTGGACTAGGGAGGGGGGCGCCCCCTTCCTTCCTTCTCCTTTTCCCTTCCCTTTGCTTCTCTCCTACTCCTACTACTTGGAAGGGATCCTAGTTCTACTAGGAAAGGGGGAATCCTACTCCCGGTGGGAGTAGGACTCCCCTAGGGCGCGCCATAGAGAGGGTCGGCCCCTCCCCTCCTCCACTCCTTTATATACGTGGCCAGGGGGCACCCCATAGAGACAACAATTGATCTCTTAGCCGTGTGCGGTGCCCCCCTCCACCATAATCTACCTCGATCATATCGTAGCGGTGCTTAGGCAAAGCCCTGCGTCGGTAGGACATCATCATTGTCACCACGCCGTCGTGCTAACGAAACTCTCCCTCAACACTCGGCTGGATTGGAGTTCGAGGGACGTCATCGAGCTGAACGTGTGCTGAACTCGGAGGTGTCGTGCGTTCGGTACTTGATCGGTCGGATCGTGAAGACGTACGACTACATCAACCGCGTTGTGCTAACGCTTCCGCTTTCGGTCTACGAGGTTACGTGGACACACTCTCCCCTCTCATTGCTATAGATCACCATGATCTTGCATGAATTTTTTTTGAAATTACTACGTTCCCCAACAAGCTTGATCCTCGGAAACGTACGCGACAGGGTCCTCATTCGCAAACTCGTCTCCCGGATCTACCCAAAGCAAGAACACAAGCAACGGAACAATAATCAATCACGGTGCCATGCGCGAGCAACATGATGCAAGACATGGCATGGAATGCAAGGTATGATGTGCAATGCATATGGGTGCTCTAGAAGGGAAAAAGATGAACATGGCACTATCTTGGTAAACCAAGCATGCCACTAGATATATTGAAAGATTTCAATAGAAATCTATATAAAGATCAGGAGGAACGGATGCACACAACTCAAGTGGTGAATAAAACAATAACAATGCAAAACTGAGATTAATTATAAGCAACATGGCACTTTAGTTGCAACATAAAAATATGCTACAACACTCCAACATGAAAATAAATGGCAGGGCAATGAATTTCAGGTAGAGCACTACAAAACATGATTACTAAGCTACTGCTAGAAAGCACTAGAACATGCTCAAAACATCATGGCAAGATTCCAAATGATAACAGGTTCACACACTTGGTGAAATTACTGGACATGCCAGAAACAGCGATAAGTAGGCATGTTTACAAGCTTGTGCAACTCATCGTAAGGCATATCATGGCATGTGAATACAACCAATAGCAAGAAGGCATATATGTGCAGCTACTCATGTCAAGAACATGGCCATAGGATGCAGAGAAAACTAGCTATTCACAAGGCAAAAATGAACTTGCTGCTAACAGGCTGACAAAAACATTATTTAGCAATTTGAGGTCATGGTAATGAGAAGCTATAGTAGGCTATAATTGCAAACAAGGACACGGATGGATAGAGAATAAGATGATCTTCAAAACATCCATACTGAGCATATTCCCAAACATGCATAGATTCACTAGTCGAATCAAGCTAACATGGCAACATAATGTAGCAGATTCAGACTTAGCAGAAAATTGTGTCTGAAATCAGAAACAGCAAGTACCCATTTTGCAAGCTTGTGCTAGTAACCACAAGGCATATCAAAATACATGGATTGCACCAATGTAAAGATGGCATGATTATGCTCCAAAAACATGTTGGCATGATGCTCAAAAGAAAATCACACGAAATGCTATGAAAAAGACAAATAGGCAGGTTACAACAATCTGCAGCAGGTGTTATCATTTAGCACTTTTGCAATGAGGATTAAAGCATAAATGTGAATAGTAACATGTAGAAAAACTACATCATCATTTAGAGTATTCAGAGATGAACATTTTGATGTATCATGCACGGAAAACGGAGCTACATACACAAATTTATGACAAGTCAAACATGCGCACATATGATGAAAGGTTAGGGACTTAGACGAAAAACCACCTCGCATATCTAGGGTTCGGGTGAGGTCAACGGCAATGACGGCGGCTTCTCCGGCGATGAGGGGACGGCGGCGAGGCGGCGCACGGCGGTGAGGCTCAGGGGCGGTGTGGGGTGACTCGGCGGCGGTGGTGGCGCGACACTCTTGCACGGCAGGGCGGCGGCGAGGCGGCGCTAGCAAGGAGCGAGGAGGCGGCGGGGAGCTCGGGCAGCCGCAGCCTTGGGCGATGCCCGCGGCTGGCAGCCGCGTGGTGGTTCGGGCCGAGAGGGCCGGTAATGGGCTCGCGGGCCAGTGCAGTGGTGGGATGGCGGTGGGGACAGGTGGCACGCCCTAGTTGGCTCGGGGCGGCGATGCGGACGTGTCCGGCACTGGGCGGACGTGTCTGGCGGCGGGATGAGGAGGGAGGCTAGGGTTTGATCCAGAATTTGTGGAGGGGGCTTATTTATAGCTAGAGGGAGCTAGGAGAGGGCTATTGTAACATCCCAAATTTTCAATTTGGAATGTTATACATTAGATCATCATGCATATCATATTTTATTTTGCATTTTGGTTGATCCTAGAAAATTCTACGCAACTCAATGACCCACGGAGAGAGTTGGGGATTTCCTTATTTTCATATTTGAGTTTTCTCAAATTTTGAGAATAGGATCATTTGATTTTATTTATTTTATCATCAATTATTTCTATTACAAAAATATGAGAGAAGGAATAAAATGACTTTCCCAAAATAAATAAATATTGAGGATTTAATAATAAAAATCAAATAAGATTTTATTTCGGAGTTTTTCGGTGTTTTATTTGAATTTAGGAAAAATGTGCGTTTTTCAAAATTGCATTTAGGTCCCAAATAAATGTTCACCTTGTGCGGCTTGATTTCAGAAGCCCATGAAAATTTATTTCGGAATTTTTGGAGTCCGTTTAGTATTTCTTTTTATTTTTCTTCCGAGCGGAATAATTTAAAAAAATATGAACCGACCTAGGGGCCGTGTCCGACCCGGACTCCCGGCCCACTAGGCTTTATAAGCCGGGGGGGAGGCCCAGCCGAAGCCAGCCACCCGCGCCCCAACCCTAGCACCGCCCGCCGCCCCAGCGCCGCCGCTGCCGTACGTCGCCCGAGGTTCGCCGCCGCCTCGTTTTCCGTGCCATCGTAAAAAAATCGGCGTTCGTCGTTTTTTTCTTTTTCTCGGATTAAATCCGCGATTTTTCTAATCGTGATTTCTGATCCGATTTTCGTTTTAGTATAACTTCTCGCTCGTTTATCGGAATCAGGCGATTCAAGCGTCTAGACTTTCGTCTCGAAACCCTCTATCCGAATAACCAACTTAAACAAGATTTTGCTACTGTAAAATTTGCCTTATATACAGATTACTAGAACGAAGTTGTTTTCTTTCGCCGTTTGACTTTCGTTGCTTCGTTTGATTTGATTCTTTTTGCCAACCGGAGTTCTTAAGTTGAACCTTCTGGTTAGATCTCTTATTTGAGTTTTACCCGTGCATTAGATGAGTACTTATTGTATGCTTGTTTGTTTGTCTGTGATAGAATACCCGGAGTGTGCCGCCTGTTACTTCGAATCGTTAGCTTTCGCGGATCATCAGCAAGGCAAGTAACACTTTGATCATACCTTTTCTACTACCCAGTTTTATTGCATTAGATCAATCCTCACACATTGCATGATTAGGATCTAATTAAATTGTGGGATGGGAAGTAGATGAGGTAGTACCTATTACCTGTTATTATCAAACCTTTGGGAGTTACTTCTGCGTTTGCTTATTATGCCATGCTATGCTAGTAGACGTGGATTGGGTGAGTGATGTCCATGACAGATGTGAGATTGTTAATTAATGGTTTATCTAAGGTGGCAACTTAAACACACATCTGGGTGGATTGAGGCACCTGGGTATTCCAGGACTTGCCTGTTTTCTTTTGGACCGCCACCCAGGCTCAAAGGGATCATGAGACTATTCATACTAGAAACTTCCGTGTGCAGCCACAAGCTATTATGGGCTCTAGCATAGTTGACTAAGTCATGCGAACTCTTACAGTGGTAGACTAGCAGATGTAGGGGATGTAGGTGGTACGGTCTACCCGATCGTAAGGTGCTAGCGCTTCTGAAAGACTATGTCTCGGTCATCCGTCTTCTCAAACACCATGTAGTGCGAGAAACCACACGGAGGCGATTGAGTCTTGTGGGGAAAAGTGCGCAAACCTCTGCAGAGTGTAATAAACTAATCATGGTTAGCCGTGTCCCTGGTTATGGACATCTTGAGTATCTAGTACTTGGATTATCATGTGAATCTCAACATGTTACTCTAAATTAATTTTGTTGGGTTATGTTTAATGATGATGCTTAATTGGGATTGAGAATGCTGTCAACCATTCTCAATGTTTAACAACCACCATGATAGTTAAATAAATTTATTCCTTTGAAGTAGGGAAAAATTGGCTTTATGCAAAACTGTAACCATAGAGCTTTCCACCAGCCAAATATGCATATATTATAGCTGTTACATTCCATTACTCTCTATGTGTTACCTTGCCAGCATATTCCATGTGCTGACCCGTTTCGGGCTGCAACGTTAATGTTGCAGACTTTTCAGACGACGATTAAGGAGTTTTTAGGTCGTGGTTCTATACTCAGTGATGCCGTTGGAGTTGATGGACTCACCTATCTTCCAAGCCTTCCGCTGTTATAGTTATTAGATGGCCTTAAGCCATATTTATTGTAATAAGTTCTCTTTTGAGACACTCGATGTAATAAGTGTGTGATTGCTACTCTGCTATAAATCCTCCGAGTACTGTGTGGTGTCAGCATTACTGATCCAGGGATGACACCGGAGCACAGAGATCAGACTGTTTGAGGTCTGGTCGCTACAAAGATGGTATTAGAGCACACGTTGACTGTAGGACACGACCACTAAGCTAAAGACCTAGATCACTATTCACTCTCTCCTCTTCTGACCTCTCATCTTTTCTATACTTTAGGATGGCGGATGCAAGGAACAAGTTCACACAACCGGATGAAGATACACCCTTTGGACGTCACTTGAAGGAAGTCACTAGATACCTGAACATAGGAGTACCAAGCTTCATAGGAACCTACAACGCCACTTTACCTGAAGAAGAGCGTTGGATGATTCAAGTTCAAGTTCCAGGAAGGACGTTCATGCCAGTCACTGAGCCCATAGAATTTTCTTTTGATGCACCAACTTGGAGTCTAGGAAAGAGCATGGCAGCTCACATCGCCATGGGACGCATTGGAGAAGTCTACCGCAAGGATCTCAAGGATACTATCTACCAGATTTGTGGGCTTCCTGCAAGTGATAGATGAGCACTGGGAGATGATCAACACCCGGAAGGATAGATCAATTGCAGCTTCTATCCAGGAGTTAAACCAGCACATTCGACGACAGGAGAACCAGATGTGCGCCGACATGATAGATCTGAAGCAGGCTAAGACTAGAATCAAGGAACTGGAGGAAGAACTCAAGGCTACACATGAAGATTATGAAGAGGAAATTGAAGTATTGGTGGATAAGAATGCCGACCTAACTATGAAGCTAGCAGTATTTATGGGAGGCCCTACGCCAATAGATGAAGACGCAGAACCCCAGGAGATTAGCCCGGAAGACTACATCATCATCGACGGCACCGACTCGGAACCAGATAGTAGCGATGATGACTATGTTGATGAAGCTGGAGCAGATATCATGGAGTCTGCAACCGAAAAATATTTCTAGTAGACCACCTCATCAGTAGTAGTAGTCCACCATGTAAATACAGTAGTCCGAGCACTTTTGCGATAGTTAGATCGATTGTATGCCCTTGTTTGATTGATTGAAGTGAACTGTTTGCTTTTGCCTCATGTGCATATGGGTAGTGTTTTCTCTTTAGACCCCCTCTATTCTTATATCTCATCTTTTCTAAACCCTCAGATGCCTCCGAGACATGACCCCGGATTTGCCTTTCCGCCGGAGCTCACCCAGTTGATCCAGCAGCAGAACACATTGATGCAGTTGCTAGTCCAGAATCAGAATCAGGGCAACAACAACAATAACCCACCACCACCACCTATTGACCACTTAGCCCGTTTTCTTAGGCTGAATCCGCCGGTGTTTTCCAGTAGCACCGAGCCGATAGTAGCAGATGATTGGCTCCGCAAGACAGCTAGGGAGTTGACCACAGCAGGATGCACAGATGCGGAGAAGGTGAAGTTTGCCGCACATCAGCTAGAAGGACCCGCAGCATCATGGTGGGAGAATTTCATAGCCACTTTCCCTATCGACACTGTCACATGGGACCAGTTTCAATAGGCTTTTCGTACTGCACATGTTTCAGCAGGAGCTATGGCCATGAAGAAGCGTGAGTTTCGCAACTTGCACCAAGGAGGACGGACTGTTGGCCAGTACGTGGAGGAATTTAGTAAGTTAGCACGTTATGCCCCAGATGACGTCGCTACGGATGCAGCTAAGCAGGAGAAGTTTCTGGAAGGACTGAATGATGAGTTGAGCATGCAGTTGATGGTAGCCACCTTCAACAACTACCAGGAGTTGGTAGATCGTGCTCTTATGATTGAAGGGAAGCAGCAGCAAATTGAGAATCGCAAGAGGAAGTATGGACAAGGAAAGTACAATTCAGGAGCTCAGCAGAAGCCACGTTTTACCCCTAGACCGGGATGACATTTTCATCATACCCATGGAGGAGGTAGCTCGCACAATCACAATGGCACCAAGAATGGTAATGGCAACGGAGGAAGCAACGGCCAGAACTGCACCAACCCCTCAACCCTAGCCAAGAAGGACTTGAGCCAAGTCACTTGCTTTAAGTGTTCGAAGACCGGACATTATGCCAATGAATGTCCTGAATTACAAAACGGAAATAGCAATGGAAGTTCTGGGAAGAAGCCGAACCCTTTCAATAGGGGACAGGTGAACCACGTTAGCATGGAGGAGGTTGAAGCTCAGCCCGATGCAGTAATAGGTAAGCTTTTGGTTAAGTCATTTACTGCACTCGTTCTTTTTGATACTGGTGCATCGCATTCATACATCTCAAGGGGATTTGTGGATAAGTATAACCTACCAACCCAAGCCCTTAGGTCACCCATGTTAGTAACCTCGCCCGGAGCAGAGTATGTGGCTAGTCTATGGTGTGATCGGTTACCATTAAGGATTGGTAACTATGTTTTTCCCTCAGACCTAATAGTATTGGAATCTCAAGGATTGGATGTGATATTAGGCATGGATTGGTTATCAAAGTATGAAGGGAATATTGAGTGTGCTAGTAAGTCAATTTTGCTTACCACCCCAGAAGGGAGAAGGATCAAGTATGTATCCCGACATGTGCCAAAGAGGACTCAAGTAAATTGCCTAACAGGAGTTGTGCAGGAGGAAGTACCAGTGGTAAGGGATTTTCCCGATGTATTTCCAGAAGAGTTGCCAGGCATGCCACCGGATAGAGATATTGAGTTTTTGATTGAGCTATTGCCAGGCACAGGGCCAGTATCAAAGAGACCATATAGGATGCCAGCAAAGGATTTGGTGGAAATTAAGAAGCAGATTAAGGAGTTACTGGATAAAGGATATATTTGCCCAAGTTCTTCGCCTTGGGGATCGCCAGTACATCTAGTGGAGAAGAAGGATGGATCGTTAAGGATGGTTGTTGATTATCGAGGATTGAATGAAGTAACGATCAAGAACAAGTACCCACTACCAATGATCAACGATCTGTTTGATCGATTGCAAGGAGCTAAGGTATTTTCCAAGATCGATCTGCGATCAGGATACCACCAGTTGAAGATTCGAGAACAGGATATTCCGAAGACAGCTTTTACCACCGGGTATGGGCTGTATGAGTATACCGTTATGTCATTTGGTCTGACTAACGCACCTGCCTATTTTATGAACATGATGAACAAAGTGTTTATGGAGTTTTTGGATAAGTTCGTCGTAGTGTTCATTGATGATATCCTGGTTTATTCGAAGAATGAAGAGGAGCATAAGGAACATTTGCGTTTGGTACTTGGAAAGCTCAGAGAACATCAATTATATGCCAAGTTTAGCAAATGTGAGTTTTGGTTGAAGGAAGTAGGATTCCTCAGACACATTATATCTGGAGAAGGTATAGCAGTTGATCCCACTAAAGTTGAAACCGTGACCAAGTGGGAAGCCCCAACAACAGTTGGAGAGATCCGGTGTTTTCTTGGATTCGCAGGATACTGCCGGAGATTTATTGAGAATTTCTCAAAGATTGCGAAGCCTATGACTGAGTTATTAAAGAAGGATACCAAGTTCATATGGACAGAGGAATGTGAGGCTAGTTTCCAGGAGTTGAAGAAACGCTTAGTTACCTCACCAGTGTTGATTTTGCCGGACCAGACCAAAGATTATGAGGTGTATTGCGACGCTTCACGTCGAGGACTTGGAGCAGTGCTTATGCAGGAAGGGAGAGTTGTTTCATATGCCTCAAGACAACTGAAGCCTCATGAGTTGAATTATGCTACGCATGATTTGGAGTTAGCAGCCGTAGTGCATGCATTGAAGACATGGAGACATTTCCTCATTGGAAATCATTGTGAGGTGTACACGGATCATAAGAGTTTGAAGTACATTTTCACACAGAAGGAGTTAAATCTCAGAAAAAGGAGATGGTTGGAGCTTATCAAGGATTATGATATGAAATTGCATTATCATCCTGGAAAGGCTAATGTAGTAGCAGACGCATTAAGCCGCAAGTGCCATGTCAATACGTTAATGACGCGAGAAATACCAAGGGAGTTAGCCGAAAATCTTCGTGAACTATGTTTGGAAATAGTTCCGAGAGGCTATGTAGCAGCATTGGAGATTCAGTCAACTTTGATGGATAGAATCAGAGAAGCTCAGAAAGCTGACAAAGAGATTGCCGCTATAAAGGAGAAACTGAGCAAAGGAAAAGCTAAAGGATTTCGTGAGGATGAGCACGACACCCTATGGTTTGAAGACCCTGTTTACGTGCCCAATGACCCAGAGATCAGGAAGTTGATTTTGCAAGAGGCACATGATTCACCATATTCGATTCACCCAGGTAATACCAAGATGTATTTGTATTTGAAGGATATTTTCTGGTGGACCGGAATGAAGAAGGATATTGCAGAGTATGTAGCAGTTTGTGATGTATGTCAGAGAGTAAAGGCAGAGCACCAGAAGCCAGCAGGATTGTTACAACCATTGCCGATACCCGAATGGAAGTGGGATAAGCTAGGCATGGATTTTATGACGGGATTACCCAGGACTCGTTTAGGCTATGACTCGATTTGGGTTGTAGTTGATCGATTAACGAAAGTAGCTCATTTCATCCCAGTAAAGACCACTTATACCAGTGCTAAGTTGGCAAAGATATACATGACCAGGATCGTATGTCTGCATGGAGTTCCAAGGAGTATCGTATCAGATAGAGGAACCCAGTTTACCTCAAAGTTATGGAAGCAGTTGCACGAAACTTTGGGAACCAGGCTAGAATTCAGTACAGCTTTTCATCCACAGACAGATGGACAGACCGAGAGAGTCAATCAGATTTTGGAGGATATGCTGAGAGCTTGTGCGCTAGATTATGGATCTATTTGGAACGATAATTTGCCATATGCAGAGTTCTCTTACAAACCAGTTTGAAGATGGCCCCTTTCGAAGCTTTGTACGGAAGGAGGTGCAGGACACCGTTGTCATGGGACGAAGTTGGAGACCGCCAGTTGTTTGGACCTGACTTGATTAAAGAGTTTGAACAGAAGGTGAAGTTGATTCGTGATAGGCTCAAGGTAGCCCAGTCCAGACAGAAGAGTTATGCGGATTCTAAACGCAAGGAGACAGTTTACGAAGTTGGAGATAGAGCTTATCTTCGAGTATCACCACTTCGGGGAACAAAGCGTTTTGGAGTTAAAGGGAAGTTAGCACCACGATTTGTAGGACCATATCGAGTTTTGGAACGTATGGGAGAAGTGGCCTACAAGTTGGAATTGCCCGAAGGATTGTCAGGAGTTCATGATGTGTTCCACGTTTCTCAGTTAAAGAAGTGCCACGCGGAGATGGCTGACATACCGTTGAGAGACACAGTGCCATTGGAGACTATTCAGTTGGATAACGATTGGACCTACGAGGAGAAACCAGTTAGGATTCTCGAGTTTGCCAGTTGAGTCACTCGCAGCAAGGTTATCAAGTTTTGCAAAGTTCAATGGAGCCACCACTCAGAGGATGAAGCCACCTGGGAGCGAGAGGAAGATTTGCTCAAAGACCACCCTCACCTATTTTCTAGCCAACCCGAATCTCGAGGGCGAGATTCATCTTAAGGGGGGTAGGTTTGTAACATCCCAAATTTTCAATTTGGAATGTTATACATTAGATCATCATGCATATCATATTTTATTTTGCATTTTGGTTTATCCTAGAAAATTCTTCGCAACTCAATGACCCACGGAGAGAGTTGGGGATTTCGTTATTTTCATATTTGAGTTTTCTCAAATTTTGAGAATAGGATCATTTGATTTTATTTATTTTATCATCAATTATTTCTATTACAAAAATATGAGAGAGGGAATAAAATGACTTTCCCAAAATAAATAAATATTGAGGATTTAATAATAAAAATCAAATAAGATTTTATTTCGGAGTTTTTCAGTGTTTTATTTGAATTTAGGAAAAATGTGCGTTTTTCAAAATTGTATTTAGGTCCCAAATAAATGTTCACCTTGTGCGGCATGATTTTAGAAGCTCATAAAAATTTATTTCGGAATTTTTGGAGTCCATTTAGTATTTCTTTTTATTTTTCTTCCGAGCAGAATAATTTAAAAAAAACGAACCGACCTAGGGGCCGTGTCCGACCCGGACTCCCGGCCCACTAGGCTTTATAAGCCGGGGGGAGGCCCAGCCGAAGCCAGCCACCCGCGCCTCAACCCTAGCGCCGCCCGCCGTCCCAGCGCCGCCGCCGCCGCCCCGCCACCGCCGCCGCGCCGCGCCGCCACCCCAGCGCCGCCGCCGGACGCCGCCGCCGCCGCACGTCGCCCGAGGTTCGCCGCCACCTCGTTTTCCGTGCTATCGTAAAAAAAATCGGCGTTCGTCGTTTTTTTCTTTTTCTCGGATTAAATCCGCGATTTTTCTAATCACGATTTCTAATCCGACTTTCGTTTTAGTATAACTTTTCGCTCGTTTATCGGAATCAGGCGATTCAAGCGCCTAGAGTTTCGTCTCGAAACCCTCTATCCGAATAACCAACTTAAACAAGATTTTGCTACTGTAAAATTTGCCTTAGATCCAGATTACTAGAACGAAGTTGTTTTCTTTCGCCGTTTGACTTTCGTTGCTTCGTTTGATTTGATTCTTTTTTGCCAACCGGAGTTCTTAAGTTGAACCTTCTGGTTAGATCTCTTATTTGAGTTTTACCCGTGCATTAGATGAGTACTTATTGTATGCTTGTTTGTGTGTCTGCGATAGAATACCCGGAGTGCGCCGCCTGTTACTTCGAATCGTTAGCTTTCGCGGATCATCAGCAAGGCAAGTAACACTTTGATCATACCTTTTCTACTACCCAGTTTTATTGCATTAGATCAATCCTCACACATTGCATGATTAGGATCTAATTAAATTGTGGGATGGGAAGTAGATGAGTTAGTACCTATTAACTGTTATTATCAAACCTTTGGGAGTTACTTCTGCGTTTGCTTATTATGCCATGCTATGCTAGTAGACGTGGGTTGGGTGAGTGATGTCCATGACAGATGTGAGATTGTTAATTAATGGTTTATCTAAGGTGGCAACTTAAACACACATCTGGGTGGATTGAGGCACATGGGTATTCCAGGACTTGCCTGTTTTCTTTTGGACCGCCACCCAGGCTCAAAGGGATCATGAGACTATTCATACTAGAAACTTCCGTGTGCAGCCACAAGCTATTATGGGCTCTAGCATAGTTGACTAAGTCGTGCGAACTCTTACAGTGGTAGACTAGCAGATGTAGGGGATGTAGGTGGTACGGTCTACCCGATCCTAAGGTGCTAGCGCTTCTGAAAGACTATGTCTCGGTCATCCGTCTTCTCAAACACCATGTAGTGCGAGAAACCAAACGGAGGCAATCGAGTCTTGTGGGGAAAAGTGCGCAAACCTCTGCAGAGTGTAATAAACTAATCATGGTTAGCCGTGTCCCTGGTTATGGACATCTTGAGTATCTATTACTTGGATTATCATGTGAATCTCAACATGTTACTCTAAATTAATTTTGTTGGGTTATGTTTAATGATGATGCTTAATTGGGATTGAGAATGCTGTCAACCATTCTCAATGTTTAACAACCACCATGATAGTTAAATAAATTTATTCCTTTGAAGTAGGGAAAAATTGGCTTTACGCAAAACTGTAACCATAGAGATTTCCACCAGCCAAATATGCATATAGTATAGCTGTTACATTCCATTACTCTCTATGTGTTACCTTGCCAGCATATTCCATGTGCTGACCCGTTTCGGGCTGCAACGTTAATGTTGCAGACTTTTCAGACGATGATTAAGGAGTTTTTAGGTCATGGTTCTATACTCAGTGATGCCGTTGGAGTTGATGGACTCACCTATCTTCCAAGCCTTCCGCTGTTATAGTTATTAGATGGCCTTAAGCCATATTTATTGTAATAAGTTCTCTTTTGAGACACTCGATGTAATAAGTGTGTGATTGCTACTCTGCTATAAATCCTCCGAGTACTGTGTGGTGTCAGCATTACTGATCCAGGGATGACACCGGAGTACAGAGATCAGACTGTTTGAGGTCCGGTCGCTATAGCTATTGAGGTGCGGTTTTCGCCCACACGATCATGATCCAATAGCGAAGAGCATGGAGGGGGTTTAGATGCGCTAGTGGGCTGTTGTGGAGGGGTGCTGGGCTGCAAAGAGAAAGAGGTCCGGCGGTTAACGCGGTTAACCGTTGGGGCATCAAACGACCTCCAAATAGAATGAAATTTGACAGGCGGTCTACCAATGATGTACTAAGACCACTTGTCAACTCTCGGCCCATTCTGAGAACATTTTTATCCTGCTCACGAAAGAAGATCTAGGAGGTGTGACAGGTGCGTGTGAGAGTGTCGGATTCAGAAACTGACAACAGAGAAATGGAAGAACTTGACAGGATGCAAGTGACAAACACGAATGCAATGCAATGCACATGATGACATGAGATGAAATGCATGATATGAACAAAATGCAAAACGAGAAAACCAAACCACGAATGACATAACATAGCATTGCCGAAAGTGGCAAGAGTTGGAGGTACAAATATGCAATGTTACTTCCGGGACGTTACAGCTCTCCACCACTACAAGAGGATCTCGTCCCAAGATCTAGGACTGAAAGAACTCCGAATATTCGGAACGGAGGTGATCCTCGTGCTCCCAAGTAGCTTCCCTATCGGAATGGTGAGACCACTTAACTTTCAGGAACTTGATCGACTTGTTGCGAGTTTTGCGCTCGGTTTCTTCAAGAATGGCAATGGGATGCTCATGATAAGACAAGTCATCTTGGAGGTCAATCTCTTTCAAGTTGATAGTGCGCCTGGGCGTCTTGAAGCACTTGTGAAGTTGTGACACGTGAAACACAACATGAACATTTGAGAAGTTGGATGGGAGCTCAAGTTGGTAGGCAAGGTCGCCTCTTTTGCCCAAAATTTCGAATGGACCCACATATCTTGGGGAAAGCTTCCCTTTGATACCGAAGCGTTGAGTGCCTTGCATGGGAGAGACGCGGAGATAAACATGGTCTCCAGTCTAGAAAGCCAAGTCACGGTGCTTGCTATCATAGTAACTCTTCTGGCGCGATTGCACGGCTTTGAGATTTTCACAGATGAATTTACACATTTCTTCTGCTTCTGAGATCAAGTCATTGTCAAGAAGTTGGCATTCACCAGTCTTGGACCAGTTGAGAGGATTACGGCACTTTCTGCCATATAGAATTTTCAAAGGGGCCTTGCCCGAACTTGCTTGGTAGTTGTTGTTGTAGGAGAACTCGGCATATGGGAGGCAATCTTCCCACTTCATATGGAAATAGATGACACAAGCTCTTAGCATGTCTTCGAGGATTTGATTGACTATTTCAACTTGGCCACTCGTTTGAGAATGAAAGGCCATGCTAAAACGAATGTTGGTGCCCATGGCCTTCTGGAAGGAGTCCTTGAACTTGGAAGTGAAAATGCTTCCGCGGTCTGAGGAGATCAATTGAGGGATCCCGTGCAACGAGAAAATTCTAGAGGTGTATAGCTCTGCCAACTGAGCTGGTGTGATAGACTCTTTGACTGGAAGGAAATGAGCCACTTTTGTAAGCTTGTCAATGATGACGAAGATAGCATCATTCCCTCGCTTGGACTTGGGAAAGCCAGTGACAAAGTCCATATCAATATGAGCAAACTTCCACTCTGGAATAGAAGAGGTTGGAGGAGACTAGCTGGTCACTGATGTTCTGCTTTCACCCTTCGACAGTCATCACATTCATTCACGAATTGAGCAATATCTCGCTTCATTCATGTCCACCCATACAACTGGTTGAGGTCATCGTACATCTTCGAACTGCTTGGGTGGTTAGAAAGAAGAGAATTGTGCGCTTCATTCATTATGAACTTCCTTAGATCACCCTTAGGAACCACTAACCAGTCCTCGAAGAATAAGGTGTCCTTGTCATCAATGTGATAGCACTTGTATTTGGGTAAGCCCTTGACAACACCATATTTCACCTTCTTCACCATGGTATCAAGGAGTTGTGCCTCACGAATTTGGTCTTCCAAAGTTGGAGTGACTTGAAGGTTGGCAATAAAACCTTGAGGAACAACTTGAAGGTTGAGCTTGTGGAATGCTTCACAAAGATCATGCTGGAATGGCTTGAGAATTAAGCTGTTGCAATATGCCTTTCTGCTCAACTCATCTGCAATCACATTCTCCTTTCCTGGAGTATATTCAATACTTGGATTGTACTCTTGGATCATTTCAACCCAACGAGTATGCCAGAGGTTGAGGTTGGGCTGAGTGAAGATATATTTGAGGCTCTTGTGATCGGTGAAAATGTCCACTTGCCTACCCAACAAGAGATATCTCCATGTGATTAATGCAAGGACAACTGCCGCCAACTCAAGATCGTGAGTGGGGTAGTTCTTCTCGTTTGGCTTCAACAAACAAGAAGTATAGGCCACAACATTTCTTTCTTGCATTAGAACAGCACCGAGACCTTGCAACGAAGCATCACAGAATACTTGCTAGGGCTTGGACTCATCGGGAGGAGTTAGGACCGGGGTTGTGATGAGTTTCTCTTTGAGAGTATTGAAGGCCATGTCACAATCAGGAGTCCAGGAGTACTTGACATTCTTATGGAGGAGGTTGGAGAGAGGCTTAGAGATTTTTGAGAAGTTCTCAACAATTCCTCTGCAATAACTTACAAGCCCGAGGAACTATGAAGCTGCTTGACGTTCTAAGGAGGCTCCCAGTTGACAATTGCAGTAACCTTTTCTAGATTGACAGAAATTCCCTTGGCAGAGATGATGTGACCAAGATAAAGAACTTCATCAAGCCAAAATTCGCATTTAGAGAACTTTGCATAGAATTGATACTCTCTGAGCTTGTCGAGTACCAATCGCAAATGTTTGGCATGATCCTCTTTATTCTTGGAGAACACCAGGATATCATCGAGGTACACCAAGATGAATTCATTGGTGTAGGGGTTGAAGATGAAGTTTATCATCCTTGAGAAGGTTGGAGGGGCATTGCCAAGCCCGAAATACATGACATTATATTTGTAAGAGCCAAAGCTCGTTCTGAATGTTGTCTTTGGGATATCTTCTTCACGAATGTGAATCTGGTGATACCCCATACGGAGGTCATGCTTGGAATACACCTTTGCACCTTTGATTTGCTCGAACAATTCATTGATGTTGGAAAGTAGGTATTTATTCTTGATTGTCTTCTTTTTCAATGGGCGGTAATCGACGCAAAGTCGTTTCGTGCCATCCTTCTTTTGGAAAAAGAGAATACCACATCCCCAAGGAGACGAACTTGGTCTGATCAAACTCAGACGTTCTTGTTCATCGAGATGTTTCTTCAATTCTTTCAGCTCTTCTGGCCCAAGCTTGTAGGGGCGCTTGCAAACGGGTTCTGTACCGGGCTCAAGGTCAATAACAACTCGACTGGCCGGTGAGTAGGCATACCCGGAAGCTCTTCTGAAAAGACATCTTGATACTCACAAACAACTAGAATCTGAGAAATAGTGTTGATCTCGCCTTTCTCATTGAGAGAGAACAACCGAATGGTATCATCATGAGCCGCAAAGGTAATCACATCTTCAGAAGGATGAGTCAATTTAATCTCCTTGGCAGCACAATCAAGAAAAGCCTTGTGCTTAGAAAGCCAATCTATGCCAAGAATAAGATCAATATCGGAATCACCGAGAACAATTGGGGAAGCCAGAAAAGAATAGTTACCCATCTTGATATCCACGTCAGGAACCCTTCTATTTGCATTCAAGAAAGCACCTGGAGAAACAACGGACAAAGGGCTTGACAAATTCTCAAATGGCAACTCATGCTTTGTGAAAAACGATCTTGACATGAAACAATGCGATGCACCAGAATCGAATAAAACTGTAGCAGGAATATCATTAAGTGGGAGATTACCCATGATCACTTCTGAAGAATCCTCTGCTTGAGCTGAATTCATCAAGTTCACCCTTGCAGACTTGGGATTGTGCTTGAAAATTGCATTGCTTGCTGACCTGACCGGAGGAGGAGGTTGAAGGCGCCTTTGGTTGAAGCACTTGTTGGAGTCATGCCCTTTCATACCAAACTTGTGACAAGTGACCTCTGAAAGCGAATGGGAAGGTGGAGGAGGAGGACCACCTGTCCTCGGAGCCTGAGACTGAGACTTGTTCTGATAGCTTGGGTTGGGTGGGTGGGACGATCCATGACCACCTGAGTGCTTCTGCTGATAGGGCGGACAAAATGGAGGAGGTGGAGGGAGCCAAAACTTCTGTTGCTTCGAGACCACTTGAGAGGAAGAAGACGAGTTGACTACATCCCTCAGCCTTTTCTTGGAAGCTTCACACTTGACTTGAGTTGCTTCTTGTTTTAGAGCCATGTTATAGAATTGATCGAACTAAGTAGGCTCCACAAGAACAAGAGCTGGCTGAAGGTCTCTCTGAGGCCACCCCTGAAATAGTAGATCATACTCTTCTCATCAGGAACATCTTGCCTTGCATAGCGTGCAAGATTCTGAAACTTGACGTTGTATTGATACATGGACATGCTTCCTTGCTGAGATTGCGGAATTGCTCACGCATGCTCTCGACAACACTTGTTGGAATGTGATGAGCTCAAAAATCCTAGCAGAAGTCGGTCCAGGTAATCACTCGACCCCCTATGGAATCTTTGTACTATTGATACCAATATGCTGATTGGTCCTTGAGCTAGAAGGAAGCAAACTTGACGTGGTCCTTAGGTCTGACATTGCTGCACTCGAAATGCTTGTTGATGTCCATGAGCCAATCATCAGCGTCCATGGCCTCAACACAAGCACTGAACGTCTTTGGCTGATTTGCGAGGAACTGATTGAGTGTGGCAAATTGAGGCTGATTGTTGAATTGCCCTTGGTTCCCTTGGTTGCCTTGGCCTTGGTTGCGCTCTTGTAAGAGTTGAAGAAGCATCTGAGTAATGGTGTTGGTGGCCGCCATCACAGCTTGCCATGCCTTCGGAGGCGAACGAGGTGGTAGAGGTGGAGGGTTTGACTGCTCTCTATCGGTACGGTTCGGGTTCGGACGTGTTGGGGTAGCCATCCAGAAGAAGATGACATCCATTAGAACCACCATAGAAATAATAGATAAGCTGAATCAAAGGCTAGATATTTGCAATATAGTCTTCACAATTAACATACAAACAGAGAGATTGAATGAATGCATTCCAGAGTTAATATGATATGACCATCTGAATGAGAAGCCACTTGGAATGAGGTTGATGAATAAAACAACAAGGTAACAACTGGAACAAATACATGGTAAAGATTCCCCAATCTCATACCAAATATCTGTCAGAAACATAACCTAGAGCTACTTGAATTTCCACCTATTAACTCCCAAACTTTCTGGTTATGCAATCTGGTGTTGGGGATACAGGGAGTCACAATATATCACACAACTAACAAGCCTTACAATGCAACTGTATCCATCCTTCAAAACATAACCAAGAAACCTTTGGAAATTGTGTACCTCAGACCTTCGAAAACATCTGATATACTAGATGTGGCAATACATCTGATCGCTCTCCCCAGTACTCGATGTCATCAAACTACTCTCACCACAAAGAGTATAG
The DNA here is from genome assembly GCF_056163025.1 of Triticum urartu. Lineage (NCBI taxonomy): Eukaryota > Viridiplantae > Streptophyta > Magnoliopsida > Poales > Poaceae > Triticum > Triticum urartu. The sequence continues at coordinate 342,136,065 of NC_141876.1, read as the reverse complement.
AAGCGTTTTCGATGTCGGTGTCCTCTGGTATTCCGGAACTGCATCGATAAACACTGTGACGAAAACACCTTGGAGCTCAACTCCCCGGGACACAGCCACAACCCCTAACTGTCAGGAGGCACCAACACAGAATCCCCGTCACAATGATATCGGAACGATTCCACAATACCCGCGTGATCCTAATAAAATTGAGTGAAAATGCATATAAGAGCGAGTTAAACACCTACATCATGAGTCCTTACCAGAGTGACGATGGGGATAAGGAGTAAAAAGAAATCCTACTCTCTGATATAACTAAGACTCAAACTAGTTTTCTTCTGGGCTCGTCAGCGGTTCGATGAAGAAAAGGCTCATATAGTCGGTATGGCTGTGAATACCAACTTGTAACGCCCAAGATGCATTTCTATCCCAATCACGTGATGAATTCATGATTGGGGCACAATTGCATTTCAGATGCGTAGCAAGGTGATACACAAATACATACAACCTGGGTGAAAGATAGAGTATGAGAATCCAAGCATCACTTGCCCCAAATAGCATAAATAAGGATCATCACACAATCATCCATGCATATAGTAGTGTCCGACTACGGACAAGGTAAAAAATGAAAACCACCCTGCTACTAGGCCCACGGATACCCGACTAGGTCCTCTACTGATCGGTCGGATAAGTCACATAGTAACGACCATGATCTGTGTCAAACTCCCATAGGAGCTCAGTGTCATCACATGCGTCAGTCTCATCGGTAAGTGCAACTATGTTTTTAGTAAACTATGAGTCATGGGGACTCAACAATCATATCACCCACGATGTCAAGACTATCAAAGCTTAAAGGAATGGCATGGTTAAGTGGTGAAGTTGCAGCAAGCTCTAAGCATTTGTATGGTGGCTAACTTATGAATACAAGAACAAGGTGAGAAGCTACGCAAATGGTCGCAATCTATTAATGATCAAGAAGTGATCCTGAGCTACTTACGTTCAAACATAACCCCACCGTGTTCTCTTCCTAAACCTCGTCGAAAAGAGACCATCACGGTTATGCATGCGGTTGGTGTGTTTTAATGAGATTAGCTTCAAGTTCACTACAACCGGATATTAAAAACTCCCATCTGCCACATAACCACGGGCACAGCTCTCGAAAGTTTAAACCCTGCAGGGGTGTCCCAACTTAGCCCATGACAAGCTCTCACGATCAACGGAGGAAAATCCTCCTTCAGGGACAACCCGATCAAGCTCGGAATCCTGGTTCACAAGACATTTCGACAATGGTAAAACAAAACTAGCAACACCTACCGATGTGCCGACACCCTGATAGTAGATCTCGTCTCAGGCCATGATCGGATGAGCGCAGCGTATAGCAACTACGACCCGAGTTGCCCCGAGGGAAGCCACACACGACTCTAGTTCGGACCAACACTCATGAGGAGCATTGGCCCGGTTGTTGATTAAGAATCCTCAGGTTAATTACTCCCTATGCAAATTTTAGTTGTTATTAGACAGATGGTAAAACCAAAGTTGGGCCTTGCTGGAAGAGTTTTATTCAAAGCGAACTGTCAAGGGGGGGCCATAAACCCAAACCATGTAAGGAACACAAATTCAAGGAACATAACACCAGTATGACGGAAACTAAGGCAACAAGAGTGGAACAAAACACCGACCAGAAGGCCAAGCCTTCCACGCTTTGCCAAGTATATAGATGCATTAATTAAATAAGAGATATTGTGATATCCCAACATATCCATGTTCCAACGTGGAACAACCTACGCTGCACCTGCAACTAGCGACGCTATAAGAGGGGCTGAGCAAAAGCGGTAACATAGCCAAACAATGGTTTGCTAAGAAGGTGGGTTAGAGGTTTTTAATGGCAACATGGGAGGTTATATGAACAAGTGGTAGGTAGCGTGACATAGCGATAAAATGAACAACTAGCAAGCAAAGATAGAAGTGTTATCGGGGGTAATGATCATCTTGCCTGAATTATCTTCGGAGGGAACGAAAGCTTGCTCCTCGGAAGTGTACTTGACAAGGTCCTCGTTCATGAACTCGTCTCCTGTCTCTACCCAAAGCAATAACACAAGCAACGGAACAACAATCAATCACGATGCAATGCGCAAGCTACATGATGCAAGACATGGCATGGAATGCAAGATATGATGTGCAATTTATATGGGTGCTCTCCGGAGGGGAAAAAGATGAACATGGCACTATCTTGGTAAACCAAGCATGCCACTGGATAGATTGGAAGATTTCGATAGAAATCGATATAAAGATCATGAGGAACGGATACACACAACTCAAATGGTGAACAAGACAATAATAATGCAAAACTGAGATTAACAGCAACATGGCACTCCAACATGATAATAATTGTCATGGCAGTGAATTACACGTAGAGCACTAGAAAACATGATTACTAAGATACTACTATAAACCACTAGAACATGCTCAAAACATCATGGGAAGATTGCAAATGATAACAGGTTCACAGACTTGGTGAAATTACTGGACATGGCAGAAACAGCGATAAGTAGGCATGTTTACAAGGCTGTGCAACTCATCATAAGGCATATCATGGCATGTGAATACAAACAACAGCAAGAAAGCAAATTTTCGCAGCTACTCATGTCAAGAACATGGTCATAGGATGCATAGAAAACTAGCTATTCACAAGGAAAAAATGAACTTGTTGTTAACAGGCTGACAGAAACATTATTTGGCAATTTGAGAGCATGGTAATGACAAGCTAAAGTAGGCTATAATTGCAAACAAGGACATGGATGGATAGATCATAACATGATCTTTGAAACATCCTTACTAGGAATCTCCCAAACATGTATAGATTCACTAGTAGCATCAAGTTAACATGGCAACATAATGTAGCAGATTCAGACTTAGCAGAAAACTAAGTATCTGAAATCAGAAACAGCAAGTACCCCACTTTCCAAGCTTGTGCTAGTCCCCCCAGAGCATATCAAAATACATGGATTGCACCACTGTTAAGATGGCATTATTATACTCATAAAACATGTTGACATGATGCTTAAAAGAAAATCACACAAAATGCTATGAAAAAAGACAAATCAGCAAGTCACAGCAATCTGCAATAGGTTTTATCATTTAGCACTTTTGCAATGAGGACTAAGGCATAAATATGAACAGTAACATGCAGGCAAACTACACCATCATGTAGAGCATTCAGAGATGAATGTTTTGATATATCACGCATGCAAAACGGAGCCACATACACAAAGTTATGACTGGTCAAACATGCGCACATATGATGAAAGGTTAGGGACTTTGATGAAAAACCACCTCGCAGATCTAGGGTTCGGTCGAGGTCAACACCGACGACGGCGGCTTCTCCGATGATGAGGGGAGGTGGAGCTCGCCGGGATCGAGCGTATCCGGCTAGTGGGAGGCCGGATCTGGCCGGGCCGGCGGAGGAGGATGGCGGCTCGCGGCGGCGCGTGGCGACTCAACGACGGAGGTGGTGCGGCACTCCGGCGTGACAGGGCAGCGGCGAGGCGGCGCTGGCGAGGAGCAAGGAGGCGGTGGGGAGCTCGGGCGGCCGAGGCGCGGGGCGGCGCCCGTGGGTGGCGGCGGTGCGGTGGTTCGGGCCTGGATGGCCGGCGATGGGCTCGCGGGCCCACGCGGTGGTGGGATGGTGGCGGAGATAGGTGGCGTGCCCTAGTCAGCCCGAGGCGGCGGAGCGGACGTGTCCGGTGCAGGGCGGACGCGTCCAGTGGCGTGATGAGGAGGGAGGTGATAACCCACAAGTATAGGGGATCGCAACATTTTTCGAGGGTAGAGTATTCAACCCAATTTTTTTGATTCGACACAAGGGGAGCCAAAGAATATTCTCAAGTATTAACAGTTGAGTTGTCAATTCAACCGCATGTGAAAGACTTAATATCTGCTGCAAAATATTTAGAAGCAAAGTAATATGGAAGTAACGATAAAGGTGGCAAAAGTAACAGTATTGGTTTTGTAGTGATTGTGACAGTGGCAACGGAAAAGTAACTAAGCAAAGATCAATATGTGAAAAGCTCATAGGCAATGGATCAGTGATGGATAATTATGTCGGATGTGATTCCTCATGCAACAGTTATAACATAGGGTGACACAGAATTAGCTCCAGTTCATTGATCACCCACAAGTATAGGGGATCGCAACAGTTTTCGAGGGTAGAGTATTCAACCCAAATTTATTGATTCGACACAAGGGGAGCCAAAGAATATTCTCAAGTATTAGCATCTGAGTTGTCAATTCAACCACACCTGGAAACTTAATATCTGCAGCAAAGTATTTAGTAGCAAAGTAATATGATAGTAGCGGTAACGGTAGCAAAAGTAATGTTTTTGGTATTTTGTAGTGATTGTAACAGTAGCAATGGAAAAGTAAATAAGCGAAGAACAATATGTGGAAAGCTCGTAGGCAATGGATCGGTGATGGAGAATTATGCCGGATGCGGTTCATCATGTAACAATCATAACATAGGGTGACACAGAACTAGCTCCAATTCATCAATGTAATGTAGGCATGTATTCCGAATATAGTCATACGTGCTTATGGAAAAGAACTTGCATGACATCTTTTGTCCTACCCTCCCATGGCAGCGGGGTCCTAATGGAAACTGAGGGATATTAAGGCCTCCTTTTAATAGAGTACCGGACCAAAGCATTAACACATAGTGAATACATGAACTCCTCAAACTACGGTCATCACTGGTAAGTATCCTGATTATTGTCACTTCGGGGTTAACGGATCATAACACATAATAGGTGACTATAGACTTGCAAGATAGGATCAAGAACTCTCATATATTGATGAAAACATAATAGGTTCAGATCTGAAATCATGGCACTCGGGCCCTAGTGACAAGCATTAAGCATAGCAAAGTCATAGCAACATCAATCTCAGAACATAGTGGATACTAGGGATCAAACCCTAACAAAACTAACTCGATTACATGATAGATCCCATCCAACCCATCACCGTCCAGCAAGCCTACGATGGAATTACTCACGCACGGCGGTGAGCATCATGAAATTGGTGAGGAGGATGGTTGATGATGACGATGGCGATGGATTCCCCTCTCTGGAGCCCCGAACGGACTCCAAATCAGCCCGCCCGAGAGGTTTTAGGGCTTGGTGGTGGCTCCGTATCGTAAAACGCGATGAATTCTTCTCTCTGATTTTTTTTCTCTCCGAAACCAAATATATAGAGTTGGAGTTGAGGTTGGAGGAGCTCCAGGGGGCCCACGAGGTAGGGGGCCCGCCCTGGGGGGCAGGCGTGCCCCCCACCCTCGTGGACAGGTGGTGGGCCCCTGGTCTTCATCTTTTGCAAGGATTTTTTATTATTTCCAAATAGATGTTCCGTGAAGTTTCAGGTCATTCCAAGAACTTTTGTTTCTGCACGTAAATAACACCATAGTAATTCTGCTGAAAACAGCGTCAGTTCGGGTTAGTTCCATTCAAATCATGCAAGTTATAGTCCAAAACAAGGGCAAAAGTGTTTGGAAAAGTAGATATGACGGAGACGTATCAACTCCCCCAAGCTTAAACCTTTGCTTGTCCTCAAGCAATTCAGTTGATAAACTGAAAGTGATAAAGAAAAACTTTTACAAACTCTGTTTTCTCTTGTTGTTGTAAATATGTAAAGCCAGCATTCAAGTTTTCGGCAAAGATTATGACTACCACATTCACAATAATGCTTAGGTCTCAAGTTTACTCATATCAAGGACATAATCAACTAGCGAGCAATAATAATAAATCTCGGATGACAACAGTTTCTCAAAACAATCATAATATGATATAACAAGATGGTATCTCGCTAGCCCTTTCTGAGACCGCAAAACATAAATGAAGAGCACCTTTAAAGATCAAGGACTGACTAGACATTGTAATTCATGGTAAAAGAGATCCAGTCAAGTCACACTCAATGTAAACTAACAGTAATGAATGCATATGACAGTGGTGCTCTCCAACTGGTGCTTTTTAATAAGAAGATGATGACCCAACATGAAAGTAAATAGATAGGCCCTTCGCAGAGGGAAGCAGGGGTTTGTAGAGGTGCCAGAGCTCGGTTTTGAAATAGAGATGAATAATATTTTGAGCGGTATACTTTCATTGTCAACATAACAACCAAGAGATGGCAATATCTTCCATGCTACACACATTATAGGCGGTTCCCAAACAGAATGGTAAAGTTTATACTCCCCCTCCACCAACAAGCATCAATCCATGGCTTGCTCAAAACAACGAGTGCCTCCAACTAAAAAGAGTCCCAGGGGGAGTTTTGTTTGCAATTATTTTGATTTAGTTTGCATAAAGCATGGGACTGGGCATCCCGGTGACCAGCCACTTTCTCGTGAGTGAGGAGCGGAGTCCAGTCCTATTGAGAATAACCCGCCTAACATGGAAGATACGGACAGCCCTAGTTGATACATGATCTATTCGAGCATACAAAGCAGGATATTTATTTGAAGGTTTAGAGTTTGGCAGATACAAATGTACTTGGAACGGCAGGTAGATACCGTATATAGGTAGGTATGGTGGACTCATATGGAATAACTTTGGGGTTTATGGAGTTGGATGCACAAGCAGTATTCCCGCTTAGTACAGATGAAGGCTAGCAAAAGACTGGGAAGCGACCATCTAGAGAGCGACAACAGTCATGAATATGCATTAAAATTAATCAACACCGAATGTAAGCATGAGTAGGATATAATCCACCATGAACATAAATATCATGAAGGCTATGTTGATTTTGTTTCAACTACATGCGTGAACATGCGCCAAGTCAAGTCACTTAAATCATTCAGAGGAGGGTACCACCCTATCATACCACATCACAACCATTTTAATAGCATGTTGGCACACAAGGTAAACCATTATAAGCTCCTAGCTAATCAAGCATGGTACAAGAAACTATGATCTCTAGTTGTCATTGCAAAGATGTTTATTCATAATAGGCTGAATCAGGAACGTTGAACTAATCATATTTACAAAAACAAGAGAGGTCGAGTTCATACCAGCTTTTCTCATCTCAATAAGTTCATCATATAATCATCATTATTGCCTTTCACTTGCACGACCGAACGATGTGGATAATAATAATAGTACACGTGCATTGGACTAAGCTGGAATCTGCAAGCATTCAATAAACAGGAGATGACAAGGCAATATGGGCTCTTTTGTTAGATCAACAATAATGCATATAAGAGCTACTTCAACAATTTAAATATGGTCTTCTCCTATCGACCCCCAAAGAAAAGAAAAGAAATAAAACTATTTACATGGGAAAGCTCCCAACAAGTAAAAGAAGAACAGGAAATATTTTTGGGTTTTCCTTTTTTTTAATTACTACTACATGCATGGAAAGTAAACTAATTAAAAGCTACAACTAATTTTTTGGTTTTTCTTAAGATTTATCAAACACACAAGAAGAGAGCATAAAAAGGAAAATAAACTAGCATGGATGATACAATGAAAAAGTATGAGCACCAACATCTAGCAATGAGTGTGTGAACATGAATATAATGTCGGTGAGAAATGCGTACTCCCCCAAGCTTAGGCTTTTGTCCTAAGTTGGTCTATGGCCACGGTTGGCCTGGTGGATATCCATAGTAATAGTTGGGGTCATACTGAGATGCAGCGGCTATCGCCTCCTGAGCTGCAGCGTGGCGACGAGCGGCCTCCGCCCTCCTCTCATACTCATCTGCCTCCTCTCTGGTAATAACATATCTTCCTTTTGCCTGATAATCAAAGAAGGCAGGAGCAGGGAGAGTAATACGGACAGCACGGCGTGTGTCAAAGATTAAGCGATACTGGAGAGGTGATTCATTCCTCTCGACAAACTGGTGGTGAACCGTAGCCTCATAATCCAAATAAGCAGGAGGCAACTCAATATCATCTTCGCGTATGGCTATACCAAGAAAATTAGCTATGCGGGTTGCATAAATTCCACCAAAGAAATCTCCATTAAATCTATTAAGATGCAACCTACGTGCAACAATGGCTCCCAAATTATAAGATTTATCTCCTAACACAGCACTCCTAAGAATACTGAGGTCGGGGACACACATGTGACATGCCTCATCTTTACCATTAATGCATCTACCTATGAAGAGAGCAAAATAATGTATACCAGGAAAGTGAATGCTCCCTATAGTAGCTTGTGTTATATCTCTAGACTCCCCCACAGTTATACTAGCAAGAAAATCTCTAAATTCAGATTTGCGAGGTTCCCTGACACTACCCCATTGTGGAAGTTTGCAAGAAGTGGTAAAATCCTCTAAGTACATAGTGTAAGAATTTTCATAAAGATCAAACAGGACAGTTGGAGAATTATGTGAAGATGAAAATTCAAACCTCCTCACAAAGGAACTAGTGAGATAGTGATACTGGCTGCACTTTTCTTCCTTGAAGCTCACAAGATTAGCGTTACGCAAATATGCATTAAATTCTTCCTTAATTCCCACTCGATCCATAAAATTTTCCGAAGGCCATTCACAAGGACGCACTGGAGCGTTTCTTGGTGGCTCATCATCAGCATCACGCATTGCCAGCCTGGGCTCTTGTTTCCTTGAAGAGCCACCTTGGTACATCTTCCTAAACATATTTCTTCCTCTGAAAAATTTCTGAAATTTTTAGTAACTTCAAAATAAAAGTGAACCAAACTCAATAATATTGATAGCAACTACTCCTACAAGTGCCTAGAGCCTATATCATGCATCAAAACTACTTTTGACCATATAAATTTGACGTGCAAGCTCAAGAACAAGGTCACCTAAGCAGCACAAATTTGCAATGAATAAAGCACTAGAACAAAAACTAATTGGACCAATGGAGGAGTCACATACCAAGGAACAATCTCCCCAAGCAGTTTTGTGAGAGATGCTTTGAGCAAGGAGATCGAAAATGGCAGCAAAATGAGCTTGGACTCGGGTTTGAGCTGGATATTCGTGTTTGTGGGAGGAATAAGGAGTGTGTGGGTGCAAGGATAAGTGGAGGAGGGCCACCGTGGGCCCACGAGGCAGGGGGGTGTGCCTAGCGGGGTAGGGCGCACCCCTGACCCTCGTGGTCAGGTGCCAGCTCCTCCTGCTGTGTTCTCAGTGCCAAATATTCTCAAATATTCTAGAAAAAAACATATTTAAATTTTATGGCATTTGGAGAACTTTTACTTTCGGGGTATTTTTATATTGCACGGATAAATCAGATAACAGACAGAAAAATACTATTTTTATTTTATTTAATATAAATAACAGAAAGTAAAAGGAGGGTACAGAAGGTTGTGCCTTCTAGTTACATCCATCTCATGATCATCAAAAGGAATCCACTAACAAGGTTGATCAAGTCTTGTTAACGAACTCATTCCGAATAACATGGAACCGGAGAAATTTCGAATAACACTATGTTACCTCAACGGGGATATGCACATCCCCAATAATAAGAATATCATATTTCTTCTTGATAGTAGGAAGAGGAAATTCAAAACCTCCAAATATAATCGATGGAAATTTTCCAATAGAGTTGATACTACGAACTTGAGGTTGTTTCCTCGGAAAGTGTATCGTATGCTCATTACCATTAACATGAAAAGTGACATTGCCTTTAGTGCAATCAATAACAGCCCCTGCAGTATTCAAAAAGGGTCTTCCAAGAATAATAGACATACTATCGTCCTCGGGAATATCAAGAATAAGAAAGTCCGTTAAAATAGTAACGTTTGCAACTACAACAGGCACATCCTCACAAATACCGAAAGGTATAGCAGTTGATTTATCAGCCATTTGCAATGATATTTCAGTAGGTGTCAACTTATTCAAGTCAAGTCTATGATATAAAGAGAGAGGCATAACACTAACACCGGCTCCAAGATCACATAAAGCAGTTTTAACATAGTTTCTTTTAATGGAGCATGGTATAGTGGGTACTCCTGGATCTCCAAGTTTCTTTGATATTCCACCCTTAAAAGTATAATTAGCAAGCATGGTGGAAATTTCAGCTTCTGGTATGTTTCTTTTATTTGTCACAATATCTTTCATATACTTAGCATAAGGATCCATTTTGAGCATATCAGTTAATCGCATACGCAAAAAGATAGGTCTAATCATTTCAGCAAAGCGCTCAAAATACTCATCATCCTTTTTATTGGATGGTTTGGGAGGAGAAGGCATAGGTTTCTGAACCCATGGTTCTCTTTCTTTACCGTGTTTCCTAGCAACAAAGTCTTTCTTATAATAATGTTGATTCTCTGATTGTGGGTTATCAAGATCAACAGCGGGTTCAATTTATATATCATTATCATTACTAGGTTGAGCATCATCATGAACATTATCATTAACATTATCACTAGTTTTAGGTTCATTACAATATTGTGTTTCAGCATCAGAGATAGAAATATCATTTGGATTCTCAGGTGTTTCAATAACAGGTTCACTAGAAGCATGCAAAGTCCTATCATTTTTCTTTTTCTTCCTTTTAGAAGGACTAGGTGCATCTATATTATTTCTCTGAGAATCTTGCTCAATTCGCTTAGGATGGCCTTCAGGATACAAAGGTTCCTGAGTCATTCTACCACCTCTAGTCATAACTCTAACAGCATTATCATTGTTCTTACTATTACATTCATTGAGCAAATCATTTTGAGCCTTAAGTACTTGTTCTACTTGAGTGGTAACCATAGAAGCATGTTTACTAATAAGTTTAAGTTCACCTTTGACATTAGCCATATAATCACCCAAGTGTTCAAGCATATTTGAATTGTATTTCAATTGTCTACCAAAATAAGCATTGAAGTCTTCTTGCTTAACCATAAATTTATCAAACTCATCTGAGCATGGGCTAGCAAACTTAGTAAATGGGATTTCAGCTTTATCATATCTATAGAGAGGATTTACCTTTACTACCTGTGTCGGGTTATCAAGACCATGAGTTTCTTCAATAGGTGAAGGATTAAGATCATATGTTTCTTCAACAGGCGGTAAATTAAGACCGTGTATTTCTACAATAGGAGGTAAATTCTTAACATCTTCAGCTTTAATACCTTTTTCTTTCATAGATTTCTTTGCCTCTTGCATATCTTCAGGACTGAGAAATAGAATACCCCTCTTCTTCGGAGTTGGTTTAGGAATAGGCTCAGGAGTTGGCTCAGGAAGTGTCCAATTATTTTCATTTGTCAACATATTATTCAATAGAATTTTAGCTTCATCCGGTGTTCTTTCCCTGAAAATAGAACCAGCACAACTATCCAGGTAGTCTCTGGAGGCATCGGTCAGTCCATTATAAAAGATATCAAGTATTTCATTTTTCTTAAGAGGATGATTAGGCAAAGCATTAAGTAACTTGAGAAGCCTCCCCCAAGCTTTTGGGAGACTCTCTTCTTCAATTTGAACCAAATTATATATATCTGTGACGCCCCGAGACCGATGTGCCAGGTGTCCTCCAGTTATTCGCTATTGTTGCCTTGTCATTGCTTGCGTGTCATGCATCTCATAACGTGTCATCATGTGCATTTCATTTGCATACATGTTCGTCTCATGCATCCGAGCATTTTCCCCGTTGTCCGTTTTGCAATCCGGCACTCCTATGTCACCCGGTGTCCCTTTCTACCTCTTTTCATGTGCGGGTGTCAGACGTTTTCGGGTTGGACCGAGACTTGTCATGCGGCCTTGGTTCCGGTAGACCGCCTGTCATGTTTCGTGCCATTTGGACTTCGTTTGATACTCCAACGGTTAACGGAGGGACCGAAAAGACCTCGTGAGTGTTGCAGCCCAACACCCTTCCAAAGTAGCCCAAAGCCCAGCTAAACCCCCTCCATCATCTCGGTCATTCGATCACGATCGCGTGGCCGAAAACCGCACCCCATTTGGACTCTCCTAGCTCCCTCTACCTATATATATGTGATCCCCTCCCGAAATTCGCGGTACAAACCCTAAAATCCTTCCCCTCGCGCCGCCGGACGCGTCCACGCGCCGCCCGGACATGTCCGCTCCGCCGGCCACCTCACCTCCACCAATCAGAGGATGCCACCTCAGCGCCGCCGCCTCCCTCCTCCACTCAGGCGCCGCCACCTGTCCGTACCCGCCGCCTCTCCTGCGTGGGCCCGGGAAGCCCAGATCCGGCCCTCCCGGCCCGGGACGCCGCCACCGCCCGATGGGAGCCGGATCCCGCGCCGCCGCAGAGCGCCTCCGTACGCCGCCGCCACCATCGCCGGCACAACCGCCTGCCGTCGCCGCAGCACTCCGCCGTCGTCTCACCTCGCCGCCTCCGCCATACCTCGTCGCCCGTGGTCGCCGGCGACCTCCACGGCGCTGCACCACCGCCACCCAGCGCTGACGACCTCGCCGCGCCTCCCTTCGCGTCCTCCGCTCTGGCCCGACCTCCCCGCCGCCGAGTGCCTCCATCGCTGGCGTCCTGCCGCCGCTCGCCGTCCGGATCGGATCGGGAGGAGCCCGATCCACCCATTGACCCCGCGCCCGGATATCCCTGTCCCGGGGATCCGCTCGACCAGCAATCCAAACGTCATCCCCGGATCCCTCCGTCCCATTTCTGCGAGGTGAATTTTGACTAAGTCCCCAGATCTGCTACTTTTTCAGGCATATTCATCGCATCATAACTCCGCATCCGTAGCTCCAATTTGTGCCTGTAGCATATCAAAATGTTCGTCTCGACGAGTACATCATTTCATCTCATTGCATCATTTTCATTTGAGCTCATCTTGATGCCCGAAATTCTGTTGGAAGAGGGCTATGTGATGAATTTGTCAGATCTGTTTCAGCAAATGGCATTTTGTCATTTTTGCCATGATTAATGTGTGCATGATATGATCCTGAGCTCTACATGTGTTTTGTTATATGCCATTCCATCTTTACAGAGGTGCTTGCCATGTATTTTTGTGATATTTGTGGTGACTAGAACAAGCTTGCAAAGTAGCGTAATCGGTAATGCTGATTTCAGGGACTTAGTTTTTCACAGTCCTTGTTCTGTTTTTGTCGTTATGCCATATGTTCATGTTGTTTCCTAGTGATCCATGCATCTTTTGAGGATGATCAGTAAGGATGTTTTGTTAATATTGTGGTGCTCTATCCATCCATGTCTTTGTTTGCATTTATGGAGCACCCTAGCTTGAGTCAATCGAGCTCTACTTTTGCTATAAAATGATCCTGGCAGATTGTTGACATGTTTAGCGATTTTGCCGAGGATGTTGCTATTGATCCGTGCATGCTATGTTGTTGTTCTTGACATGTCTAGCTTCTATGCCATGTCTTCTTGATGGTTGTATACTTAGTTTGTCATTCCATGCTCTATAGTGAGTGCATCGAATTCGTAAACATGCCTACTCGTTAACTGTCTTGCCATGCTCCAGTTTTTCACTAAGTCTGAATCTGTTTATGTTTTTGCCATGTTCACATGCTTGCAATTGTATTTTCTGATCCCTTTTGGCTCAAGGTCACTAAGGGACTTTTGTTAAGTGCTTTGAGTAGCTTCATGTCATGCCTTGCTTTGCCATGATAAGTTCCTGTAGCTTGTAGTTTTCATGCTCTAAAGTGTGCTTCCTGATGATAAATTCCAGACTTGTGTTAATTTCACTAAGTCTGAAACCTGTTATCATTTGCACTTTTGCCATGCTTGTTTGAACCTGTTATTGGTTGAATTAGCCGTAGCTCAGTGTTCATCTTTTGTCAAGCATCATGAGTGGATCCCTGCCATGTATTTTTGTGATATTTGTGGTGACTAGCACAAGCTTGCAAAGTAGCGTAATCGGTAATGCTGATTTCAGGGACTTAGAATTTCTCCAAGTCCTTGTCCTATTTTTGTCGTTATGCCATATGTTCATGTTGTTTCCTAGTGCTCCGTGCCTCTTTTGAGGATGATCAGTAAGGATGATTTGTTAACATTGTGGTGCTCTATCCATCCATGTATTTATTTGCATTTATGGAGCACCCTAGCTTGAGTCAATCGAGCTCTACTTTTGCTATATCGTGAATCCTGGCAGATTGTTGACATGTTTAGCAATTTTGCCGAGGACGTTGCTTTTGATCCGTGCATGCTATTTGTTGTTCTTGCCATGCCTAGCTTCTATGCCATGTATTCTTGTTGGGTGTATGCTTAGTTTGTCATGCCATGCTCTATAGTGAGTGCATCGAGCTCGTAAATATGCCTACTCGTTAATTGATTTGCATGTTCCAGTTTTTCACCAAGTCCGAGATCTGTTTATGTTTTTGCCATGTTCACATGCGTGCAATTGTATTTTCTAATCCCTTTTGGCTCAAGGTCACTAAGGGACTTTTGGTAAGTGCTTTGAGTAGCTTCATGCCATGCCTTGCTTTGCCATGTTAAGTTCCTGTAGCATGTAGTTTTCATGCTATAAAGTATGCTTCCTGATGATAAATCCCAGACTTGTGTTAATTTCACCAAGTCTGAAACCTGTTATCGTTTGCCCTTTTGCCATGCTTGTTTGAACCTGTTAATGGATGAATTAGCCATAGCTCAATGTTCATATTTTGTCAAGCATCTTGGGTGGAACCCTTCCATGTATTTTGTTGCCATTTTTGAGTGTTGTAGCATATTTAACTTAATGCATTTAGATGGTCACTTGCTGTTTATCGCAGACCGGTGCCATATTTGTTTCGCTTGTCATTTCCAAACCGTGCATCCGATTCCGGTGATCTTTATATCGATTTCAACCAAAATCACCTCACCTTTCCAGTGGCACTCTTGGTTTTCCAAGTTGAGGCCAGTTTCAATCACTCCTTTCCAAATCATGCATATGCATCTCATATCGCATCCCGCATATCATACCATGTTCGTGTGTGGTTTGTTTACTATGTTGTTTGCTTCTTTCCGGTGTTGCTTCTTCGGGTTGGTTCCGATAACATCATGTTGTGAGGATTCGTTCGACTACGTCTGTTTGTCTTCTTCATGGACTCGTTCTTCTTCCTTGCGGGATTTCAGGCAAGATGACCATACCCTCGAAATCACTTCTACCTTTGCTTGCTAGTTGCTTGCTCTTTTGCTATGCCTATGCTGCGATACCTACCACTTGCTTATCATGCCTCCCATATTGTTGAACCAAGCCTCTAACCCACCTTGTCCTAGCAAACCGTTGTTTGGCTATGTTACCGCTTTGCTCAGCCCCTCTTATAGCGTTGTTAGTTGCAGGTGAAGATTGGAGCTTGTTCCATGTTTGGAACATGGATATTTTGTTGGGATATCACAATATCTCGTATTTAATTAATGCATCTATATACTTGGTAAAGGGTGGAAGGCTCGGCCTTATGCCTGGTGTTTTGTTCCACTCTTGCCGCCCTAGTTTCCGTCATATCGGTGTTATGTTCCCGGATTTTGCGTTCCTTACGCGGTTGGGTTATAATGGGAACCCCTTGACAGTTCGCCTTGAATAAAACTCCTCCAGCAATGCCCAACATTGGTTTTACCATTCGCCACCTAGCCTTTTCTTTCCCTTGGGTTCTGTAGACTCAAGGGTCATCTCTATTTTAACCCCCCCCCCTCCCCCGGGCCAGTGCTCCTCTGAGTGTTGGTCCAAACTAGAGCCCTGTGCAGCGCCCCCTCGGGGAAACTCGAGGTTTGGTTTTAGTTGTATGGAGAGCTCATCTGAGTGTGCCCTTAGAATGAGATATGTGCAGCTCCTATCGGGATTTGTCGGCATATTCGGGCGGTGTTGCTGGACTTGTTTTACCATTGTCGAGGATGTCTTGTAACCTGGATGCCGAGCCTGATCGGATTGTCTTGGGAGAAGGAATATCCTTCGTTGACCGTGAGAGCTTGTGATGGGCTAAGTTGGGACACCCCTGCAGGGATTTGAACTTTCGAAAGCCGTGCCCGCGGTTATGGACAGATGGGAATTTGTTAATGTCCGACTGTAGAAAACCTTAATTAAAATACATCAACCACGTGTGTAACCGTGATGGTCTCTTCTCGGCGGAGTCCGGGAAGTGAACATGGTGTTGGAGTTATGCTTGACGTAGGTTGTTCTAGGATCACTTCTTGATCATATTTTCTCGACCGTACTTTGCCTTCTCTTCTCGCTCTCGTTTGCGTATGTTAGCCACCATATATGCTAGTCGCTTGCTACAGCTCCACCTCATACCTTTTACCCTACCTATAAGCTTAAATGTCTTGATCGCGAGGGTGTGAGATTGCTGAGTCCCCGTGACTCACAGATACTTCCAAACCAGATTGCAGGTGCCGATGAACCGTGCAGGTGACGCAACCAAGCTCAAGGAGGAGCTCGATGAAGATCTTGTCCTTTGTGTTGTTTCGTTCTAGTTGATCAGTAGTGGAGCCCAGTCGGGACGATCAGGGATCTATGTAGCATTTGGGGTAGTCTTCTTTTATTTTGGTTCCGTAGTCGGACCTTGATTGTATCCGGATGATGTAATGCTTTATTCATGTATTTGTGTGAAGTGGCGATTGTAAGCCAACTATGTATCTCTTTCCCTTATGTATTACATGGGTTGTGTGAAGATTACCTCACTTGCGACATTGCTTTCAATGCGGTTATGCCTCTAAGTCGTGCTTCGACACGTGGGAGATATAGCCGCATCGAGGGCGTTACAATATCCCTTAAAGCAGCTTGTTTCTTATGAGCAGGGAAATGTTTAGCAGAGAAGTAATAAATCATATCCTGGGGACTATGCACACAACCGGGATCAAGAGAATTAAACCATATCTTAGCATCACCCTTTAATGAGAATGGAAATATTTTAAGGATATAAAAGTAGCAAGTTCTCTCATCATTAGTGAACAGGGTGGCTATATCATTTAATTTAGTAAGATGTGCCACAATAGTTTCAGATTTATAGCCATGAAAAGGATCATATTCAACCAAAGTAATTATATCAGGATCAACAAAGAATTCATAATCCTTATTAGTAACACAGATAGGTGAAGTACCAAAAGCAGGGTCAGGTTTCATTCTAGCATTAAGAGATTGTTGCTTCCATTTTGCTAATAACCTCTTGAGTTCGTATCTATCTTTGCAAGCTAAAATAGCTAAAGCAGCTTCTTTTTCAAAAACATAACCCTCAGGAATAACAGGTGAGTCTTCATCATCACTTTCATCAATATTATCAGATTCAATATTTTCATTCTCCCTAACCCTAGCAAGTTATTCATCAAGAAATTCACCAAGTGGCACAGTAGTATCAAGCATAGAAGTAGTTTCATCATAAGTATCATGCAGAGCAGAAGTGGCATCATCAATAACATGCGACATATCAGAATGAATAGCAGAAGCAGGTTTAGGTGTCGCAAGCTTACTCAAAACAGAAGGTGAATCAAGTGCAGAGCTAGATGGCAGTTCCTTACCTCCCCTCGTAGTTGAGGGATAAATCTTGGTTCTTGGATCTTTCAAGTTCTTCATGATGATAAGCAGATATAAATCCCAAGTGACTCAAAGGATAGAGCTATGTTCCCCGGCAACGGCGCCAGAAAATAGTCTTGATAACCCACAAGTATAGGGGATCGCAATAGTTTTCGAGGGTAGAGTATTCGACCCAAATTTATTGATTTGACACAAGGGGAGCCAAAGAATATTCTCAAGTATTAGCAGCTGAGTTGTCAATTCAACCACACCTGGAAACTTAATATATGCAGCAAAGTATTTAGTAGCAAAGTAATATGATAGTAGTGGTAACGGTAGCAAAAGTAATGTTTTTGGTATTTTGTAGTGATTGTAACAGTAGCAACGGAAAAGTAAATAAGCAAAGAACAATATATGGAAAGCTCGTAGGCAATGGATCGGTGATGGAGAATTATGCTGGATGCGGTTCATCATGTAACAATCATAACATAGGGTGACACAGAACTAGCTCCAGTTCATCAATGTAATGTAGGCATGTGTTCCAAATATAGTCATACGTGCTTATGGAAAAGAACTAGCATGACATCTTTTGTCCTACCCTCCCGTGGCAGCGGGGTCCTAATGGAAGCTAAGGGATATTAAGGCCTCCTTTTAATAGAGTACCGGACCAAAGCATTAACACATAGTGAATACATGAACTCCTCAAACTACGGTCATCACCGGTAAGTATCCTGATTATTGTCACTTCGGGGTTGACGGATCATAACACATAATAGGTGACTATAGACTTGCAAGATAGGATCAAGAACTCTCATATATTGATGAAAACATAATAGGTTCAGATCTGAAATCCTGGCACTCGGGCCCTAGTGACAAGCATTAAGCATAGCAAAGTCATAGCAACATCAATCTCAGAACATAGTGGATACTAGGGATCAAACCCTAACATAACTAACTCGATTACATGATAGATCTCATCCAACCCATCACCGTCCAGCAAGCCTACGATGGATTTACTCACGCACTGTAACATCCCAAAATTTTAAATTTTGGAATGTTATATTAAATAAATAATTGTGATTGTTTGTTTGATTTTTGTGTGATTGATTGTGTGAAACTGAGTGGAAATTGAAACTTTTTGAAAGTTGAATGAGAGGGAATAAAAGGACTTTCCCAAAACTTTCATCTTGCATTTTGATCTCGAAGAATTCAAATTCATTTCATCACAAGATCCTAGAGTGAAGATAATATGACTTCTTCCATTTAAAGAAATGAAAAGGGGTTTGAAAATGATTTGAATTCCATTTGAAATATTTCAAATTTAGAAACTTTAAGCAACTCAATGAGTTCATGAGGGAAGATAAAAATGACTTCTTCATATTTAAGGAAAGAGAGTTGGAAGTTTCAAAGAAATAAATTGGAAGTCACTTTGAAGTTATTTGAAACTCTTTTTCCATTTGAAGTTGTTTGAAATTCCAAATCCAAATCCAATTGGGAGTTATTTGAGTTTCTATTCAAAATATTTTTCTCCTAAAAATAAATAAATGGAAATAAGGGTAAAATGATTCCCTTCAATAGAAAATTAGGAGAAAATAAATTTGAAATCATTTTGCTATTTTAAAAAATG
Source organism: Triticum urartu (assembly GCF_056163025.1). Lineage (NCBI taxonomy): Eukaryota > Viridiplantae > Streptophyta > Magnoliopsida > Poales > Poaceae > Triticum > Triticum urartu. The sequence continues at coordinate 342,117,107 of NC_141876.1, read as the reverse complement.
ATTTTTATTGATTTCAAACATAACAGTAGCATTGTTTGACTTTTATGATTTATTTTGGATTTTATTTGAACTTGAAAAATAGTTCATCTTATTCGGGGTATTTTTATGAATATTTTGGTATATTATGTTCCTATGTAATTTTTTTGTTATTTTTTCTCTGTTATAGTTTTGTTCTGTAAAAAACACACGCACGCACGCGCTGGCTAGCCGGCCCAGCAGCCACCCAGCCACGCGGCCCACTGGCCAACTGGCCAGCTGGCCCAAAGCCCTGACCAGCCAGGCCGTCCCAGGCCACCCGAAGGCCATCGCTCGCCCGCGCACCTCTCTTCCCCCTCGCTCGCTACCCGCCGCGGCCACTGACCCGCGGGGCCCACTTCCCAGGTCGTCCCTAACCTCCCGCTCGCCCCGCATGGGATCAGGACAGCGCGCACGCACGCCGAAACCGCCGGGCGAAGCCCTCGCGGATGAGCTTATCCTCACGACTCCGCAGCCTCTGCTCGCGCCTATAAATCCCCCAGGACCCCCTCTCTCCGTTCTGCCCGTTCGATTCGCCCCACACCAACCACAACCACCGCCTTCGTCAGTTGGATCTCGCCGGATCCGAAACCCTTCGCCGACGATTACATCACCAGTGGTGCACCCGAGCTGCTCTTTTCTTCGTCACCTAATCCCCAAGCCTGTGCGCATCGTTTTGACATATTGGTTTCCCCTAGGTCGCGCCGGAGCAGCCAAACCGACAACCCCGAGCCGTCGGAGTTCACGCAGCTCCCCGGAGCTCCGTCGCCTCCCTCCGCCCCATCCGGTGCACGCCGACGCCCGCCGTCACCGCCATCCGGTCGCCCACACCACGCCGGTCCCGTTCGCTTCCTTCTCCGCTGCCAAGGACCGCCGGAGCCGCCGCCCCATCCGCCGCCCGACGCCCGACGCCAGCGCCGCTGCCCCTGTTCACCGTCCTCGCCGTTGTAAGCCGAGCCGCCCGCTTCGTTCATTTAGATTAGGTTTTTTGTTGTGTGTTTTGTTTTAGTTCGGTTAACCGCGGTTTTAGTTAAACCGGCCTCCGGTTTTCTTTTTAGTTAACTGCGGTAGCTGTTTTTCCTATTTAGTGGCCATTCGCCATATAGCCACCGCAGCGAACGCTGCTTGGCCAGCCACGAGCCGCCACGTGGCCAGGGACCTAGTTGATGTAGTTTTAATTACAGATTAGTCCCTTAGTTTTCAGTTTAGCCCCTAAACTTCGGATAGCCGTATCTTTTTAACCGTAACTCCAAATTCGATGAAACCAGCGGCAAATTCTTCGTCATGATTAGATATATCTAGTAGCATCATGTTTGTAAACTTTTTCCAAATTCAAATTTGAACTTTATTCAGATTTGAATTCAAACTTCAACTGGCCATATCTCCTAAACCGTAGCTCCGATTGATGTGATTCTTTTTGCACCGTGTCACCGTTGCCAAACCCTATCACTTGGACCTATCTCACGATATATTTTTCACACATTAGGATCTGTCTATAGTAGTTTTACTCGTATGCCTTGTATGCACTATGCTTCACGTCACAAATTCTGAACCACATGCCTAGGTTGTGTTGCACTTAGAATATTTTGTGATAGTTAAGTGTGTTGTATGTTCATTTGGTTTTTCCAAGACTTTTTACTTTGCATGTTCTTCTTGGTTCTTTTAAATGATTGCTTATGTGAATGCAATGTTGACTTTATAGATTTTCATTGGAGAGTGACGAATAGTTCTATTAAGTAAAGTTCTGAGAGCGATATAATCTTCATCAACTGTTACCAGGCAAGTTCACATTTGACCATTCTTCCAATCACCTATGTTTTATAGTATGCACTTAGTCCTTTTGTGGTAGGATTGCATGGTAGGATTTATTGTTGCCAGATGGCTATGCCGTTACCTAGTAGTTCATTTGAGGTAGGTCTGATCTATACAACCTTGTCACCATCGTGTAAGTTTATTTCCGCCTCGCAAATGTAGACGTGGAATTGGGAAGCGTTCATGGTGAGACATGAGTGACAAAGTAGTAATCAGGACCAAGACTTGTAAATGAACTACCTGGGCGGAGGTTTGGTTTGAATGGTGGCGAAGTACAGTGGGAGCATGCATGGGAAATCTATGGTGGTGCACCACTAGTGGTCCGTCCGCCCAGGCTCAAAGAGATCACTCGTATTCTCATGTCTAGAAGCTTACGTGTGCAGCCACAAGCCAATATGGGCTCTGGCTTAGTTGAGTCGTTAGTGTGACCCCTTCCGGGATGGGCTAGCAGATGTAGAATGAGTAGGTGTACCAGCCTATCCGTGGGTTAAGGGGGAATACTTTCGAAAGACTATGTCTCGGTCATCCTATTCTCAAACGCCAGGCAGTGCGAGAACTTCAAGGGAGACGATCGAGTCTTGTGGGTAAAAGTGTGCAAACCTCTGCAGAGTGTTAAAACCTAATCGATTAGCCGTGTCCCCGGTTACGGACAACTTGAGCATCTAGTAGTGGAAATGTTGGGAGATCTCATCACTCTTAATTAAACAGTTGGGTTTTAAATGAAACTTTGGGAATGGATTTAGTTGGGGTTACCAACTCATCCTATGCTATACAGTAGTGGTAGAATAATATCTTTTATTCTAGGGAAAAACTAGCTTTATGCAAAAAACTAAACTTAGAGCTTTCCACCAGCCAAATTGCATGTACAAATAGGTTCATTATTCTTATGATGTGACTTGGCAGTACATTCAATGTACTGACCTACAGGGCTGCAACCTCTTATGTTGCAGGAACTTTATACGATGAGTAAGAGTTACGTTGTAGGGTTACGGTCTACACTCAACTTGCCGTTGGCGTTGATGGACTCCACACCCTTATGTTTGTTTCCACTGAGACTTATGAGGTATATATCAGTTTTACGTTATTTATACATGTGATTGCACTTTGATATATACATTGATGTACTGTGTGTGCCAGCATACCGATCCAGGGATGGCACGGATACACAGAGGCTTGACCGTTTGAGGTCGGGTCGCTACACGCACGGCGGTGAGCATGATGAAATTGGTGATGGAGGATGGTTGATGATGACGATGGCGACAGATTCCCCTCTCCGGAGCCCCAAACGGACTCCAAATCAGCCCTACCAAGAGGTTTTAGGGCTTGGCGGTGGCTCCGTATCATAAAACGCGATGAATTCTTCTCTCTGATTTTTTTTCTCTCTGAAACCAAATATATAGAGTTGGAGTTGAGGTCGGAGGAGCTCCAGGGGGCCCACGAGGTGTGGGGCGCGCCCTAGGGGGGCAGGAGCTCCCCCCACCCTCGTGGACTGGGCCCTTGGTCTTCATCTTTTGCAAGGATTTTTTATTATTTCCGAATAGATGTTCCGTGAAGTTTCAGGTCATTCCGAAAACTTTTGTTTCTGCACATAAATAACACCATAGCAATTCTGCTGAAAACAGCGTCAGTCCGGGTTAGTTCCATTCAAATCATGCAAGTTAGAGTCCAAAACAAGGGCAAAAGTGTTTGGAAAAGTAGATACGACGGAGACGTATCATTCATCAATGTAATGTAGGCATGTATTCTGAATATAGTCATACGTGCTTATGGAAAAGAACTTGCATGACATCTTTTGTCCTACCCTCCCGTGGCAGCGGGTCCTATTGGAAACTAAGGGATATTAAGGTCTCCGTTTAATAGAGTACCGGACCAAAGCATTAACACTTAGTGAATACATGAACTCCTCAAACTACGGTCATCACCGGGAGTGGTCCCGATTATTGTCACTTCGGGATTACCAGATCATAACACATAGTAGGTGACTATTGACTTGCAAAATAGGATCAAGAACTCACATATATTCATGAAAACATAATAGGTTCAGATCTGAAATCATGGCACTCGGGCCCTAGTGACAAGCATTAAGCATAGCAAAGTCATAGCAACATCAATCTCAGAACATAATGGATACTTGGGATCAAACCCTAGCAAAACTAACTCGATTACATGATAAATCTCATCCAACCCATCACCGTCCAGCAAGCCTACGATGGAATTACTCACGCACGACGGTGAGAATCATGAAATTGGTGATGGAGGAAGGTTGATGATGACGATGGTGACGGATTCCCCTCTCTGGAGCCCCGAACGGACTCCAGATCAGCCCTCCTGAGAGAGATTAGGGCTTGGCGGCGGCTCCATATAGAAAAACGTGATGAATCCTTCTCTTTGATTTTTTTCTCCCCGAATGTGAATATATAGAGTTGGAGTTGATGTCGGTAGAGCCTCAGGGGGCCCCTGAGACAGGGGGCGCGCCCCCAACCCTCGTGGACAGGGTGTGGCCCCCCTGTTGTTGATTCATTCGCCAGTATTTTTATAAATTCCAAAAATATTCTCCGTGAGGTTTCAGGTCAGTCCGAGAACTCTTATTTCTGCACAAAAATAACACCATGGCAATTCTGCTGAAAACAGCGTCAGTCCGGGTAAGTTCCATTCAAATAATGCAAGTTAGAGTCCAAAACAAGGCCAAAAGTGTTTTGAAAAGTAGATACGATGGAGACGTATCAAGTCGCCCAAGCTTAAAGCTTTACTTGTCCTCAAGCAATTAAGTTGACAAACTGAAAGTGGTAAAGAAAAATTTTACAAACTCTGTTTGATCTTGTTGTTGTAAATATGTAAAGCCAGCATTCAAGTTTTCAGCAAAGATTATGAACTAACCATATTCACAATAACATTTAGGTCTCATGTTTACTCATATCAATGGCATAATCAACTACCAAGCAATAATAGTAAATCTCGGAAGACTACACTTTCTCAAAACAATCATAATATGATATAAAAAGATGGTATCTCGCTAGCCCTTTCTGAGACCGCAAAACAAAAATGCAGAGCACCTCTGAAGTTCAAGGACTGACTAAACATTGTAATTCATGGTAAAAGAGATCCAGTCATACTCAATGTAAACTAATAGTATGTCACATCCCTAGCTAGTCACTGCTTGTCCTTGCATCAATCATCTTGCATCATGTTTAAATTTATGGAAGTTGAATTGGGGAAAGTGGAAAGCCTCAGAAATCATTCTAAAAATGATCAACATTAAAAATTGCTATTCATACCAATATTTTTGGAATCTCAGAAATACCTATTTTGGAGTTATGGAAGTTGATTGATGCAAGATGATTGATGCAAGGAATAAGTGGAAAGTGGAAAGTCTGAAAATATTGGCAAGAGGTAAAATTCAAACCAATATTTTTGGAATCTCAGAAATACCTATTTTGGGACTTTGAATTAAATTAGTAAATATTTGGATTGGATTTATATTGACTATATATTAACTATAAGTCCGGAAATTTTGAAACTCCATGTGTGACTTTGGTTTCGTCCATTTGATCCACATGCAAATTTTCAGAATCTTATAAATTGATTTGGTATTTAAATCAAATCAAAACAGACAACAGAAAAATAGAAAACAGAATTTAATTAGCAGAGAGAGAGAGTGCCCACCTGGCATAGCCCACCAGGCCCAACACTGTGCGCCCAGCCCACAGGGGCACGCCCGTCTTCTTCCTTCAGGCAGTAGGCAGAGGAGAGGCGTGGCGCGCGCGCGTGCGTCTTCGGCCACCTCCTGCTTCCACCTGGGAGCCCCGATCCTTCCCTCGTCGCCGCCCTGGACCCCTCTCTGCCTCTCCCCGTTACTCTCTGCTCTCGCCCCCTCCTCTAACCCTCTCTCTCTTGCGCAACCGAGTGTTGCCGTTGTCACCGCTTGTTGCCACCGCGACCACCGCCATCCCCTTGCCCCGTGGCCGTGTCCCCGAGCTCCGCCCAGACTCCAGCTACCTCTCCGCCAACCCACGCAAGCTCGAATGACTCCAAGACAACGCCGGCAGCCCTGCATCGCCGCCCACATCGTCTTCCTTATCTCCGGCCGCCCGAGATCGCCGGCTTCGCTATGTCGCCGTCCGACCTCCCCCGAGCTCGCCGTCTGCTCCAACCGACTCGCCATGAGCCCCTACCTCCTCTCCCCTTGCTCCCGTGCTCCTTTTCTCGCCATGGCCACAGTTCTGCCGGCGACCGATTCGCGCCGCCGCCTGAGATCCTCGTCGTCGTGGCCAGAGGCCATGTTTGTCACTCCTAGGCACGTGGACGTGCTCCAGACCTCGCCAGGAACCCAACCGGCACCCCTACTCGCTCTCTCGAGCGCTGCAGCCGCGTCCCGGCACCCGGCCGAACTCTGGCCACCGCCCAACTCGCCGTCCCCGTCGTTGCACGCCACCCCAGCGCCGCCCGAGGCCACCAATGGACGCGCCTCGTTGCGCCGCTTCCAACGCGCCCGGCCGCGCGACCTCTCGGCGCTGGAGTTGGCTGGACGAGCAACCTCGTCGTGCTCTATTTACGCCGGGGTTTAAACGTCGATGATGATGATGTGGCACCATCATTAGCAGCTAACACCACTAATTAACCCCACTCTCTAGACACTGAAAGTGGGCCCTGCTGCCTAATTAAGCCGTTAGTTAGATTTAAGTTAGATTAATTAACAAAAGCAGTGGACCCACGCGTCAGGGCTGACTTGCTGACGTGGCCGTTGACCCGACCCCACCTGTCGATGACCCAGACAGCACTCTGTGACTGACCAGTGGAACCCACTGGTCAGGTTTGACCTGGTCAGCCGCAGTTGACTTGCTGACGTTACAGCGATGCGATGCTAACGCGGTAAATATTTTCTGGGATTTTAAATAAATCAGAGATGATTTATTTATTTCAGAAAATACCCCAAACTTCTAAAATTCATAGAAAATAATCTATCACTCCAATGGAAAAGATTTATATATGAAAAATGATCGGAAAAATCGAAAGAATCTGAATATGGCATTTTCATGCATGTTAGACCAACTTATGGCTGTTGTTTAAGACAAATCAAGTGAATAGCATTTAAATAACCACATGTGGAGTGTGAATTTGAACCTTGGGTTCAAACCAAGTTCGTTTAATTGTGTTGCTAGTAGCATTAGATCAATGAACATCATATTGCCATGTCATGATCATGCATCATATTGTTGCATTGCATTGATTGTGTTCTTCCTTGTTTGCCGGTATTTGTCCCCTCTTAGTAGACGTGGTTTCGACGATGTGATCAATGACACCGATGAAGAGCTATACTATCTTCAGAAGTGCCAGGCAAGCAAAACCCCCTTGTTCATTCCGATACAATCCCACTCTCTCGCTCCTGCTCTCTTTTACTGCATTAGGACAACAACGATTCAACTGTTACATGTTGCTGTAGTTGAACCCCTTTCCTCTGCATGACCTGTCATTGCCACAGTAAATAGATGAAACCCACTAGCATGAGTAGGAGTTGTTTGAGCCCTGATGTGCCTACTCATTCATGCTTGTTTGTCATGCCTGCTGTTGCTTAGAGTTGTGTCAGGTTTGATTCATCGGGGATGAATTGGAAAGTTGTGAACATGTCCTACTGTGTGTGAGCTAAGTGTGTGAACACGATTTGGTAAAGGTAGCGGTGAGAGGCCATGTAGGAGTACATGGTGGGTTGTCTCATTGAAACCATCCTCAGGAACTGAGTTCTGTGTTTGTGATCCATGAACAGCTACTACCACGCATTGGGCCCGAAACCAATGGACCCTCTCGACTTATTAACTGCCCTTGCCCTCTGTCCAGGAGTTGCAACTAGTTTCTGGTGTTTGTAGGATATGTGCTGGAGGCCGTGCGTAGCGCTAACCCTAGGGGTGGGCTATGATGCGGTAGATACACCGTGGCCTGGTGTACCGAGCGCCCGTTTGGTGTCTCGGGAACCCTGCACACATCGTTTGGGGCTGTGAGCGGAACTCCGGTCGGATCTCCTCGCAGATGGAACCCGAATAGGCGATAAACCTGGACTAGAGACTTGTGTGGTTAGTCAGGTCGTGGTCAACTCCCTCACTAGGCTTCCGCTTGAAGGTTGCCGAGATACACGACGTGTACATGGTGGTAAGTGGCGAGAGCGTGTGTGAAGAAGTACACCCCTGTAGGGTTATAAATGATCTATTCGAATAGCTGTGTCCGCGGTAAAGGACTTCTGGGTTGCTTGTACAATTCATAGACAAGTGAAAGTGGATACTCTAAAACCTGCAAGATAAGCGTGAGTTCTATGGATGGCCTTCTCATAGGGAGACGGGAGCGGATCCACAGTGGTGTATTGATATGGTGAATATGTGGACCCGTGTGCGCCACCTCAAAAGAGTTACTTGCAGTCGTAGTTCAGGTTAGCCACTGAGTCAAAGCTGGCTTGCTGCAGTTAAACCTCACCACCCCCTTTATTGATACCGATGCATATGTAGATAGTTCTGATGTAAGTCTTGTTGGGTACATTTGTACTCACGTTTGCTTATTTTATGTTTTGCAGAGAGACGTCAGTCTCGCTAGTAGTTCCGCCTAGACTTCAACGTTTAGCTTGTTACCTCAGCTACGATCTTGTGCCCTCGGCAGGGTCTTGTAGATAGTCAGGCTTCTCAGCCTTCTTCATTTGTAGTTGTCTGTACTCAGACAAGTTAAGCTTCCGCATGTGCTTGTTGTTTGTATGCTTTGTATGTTGGGTCATGAGACCCATGATTGTAATACTTGGCTCCTCGGAGCCTAATGAATAAATACCTGAGTCATAGAGTTATGTTGTGATGCCATGTTGTATTTACACATATCGAGCATATTGTGTGCATGATTGAAATGCTTGGTATGTGTGGGTTCCGACAACCTAGTTGTTTATCCTTGGTAGCCTCTCTTATGGGGAAATGTAGCCTTGTGCTTCCATGAGCCATAGTAGTCCGCTACAGCCCGGTTCACCAGAGTCCTGCTAGCCCAGCACTACTGCTCCGGAACACTTGACTGGCCGGCATGTGATTCACTTCGTTCCTGTGTCTGTCCCTTCGGGGAAATGTCACGCGGTGACATCCAGAGCCCTGCCTAGCCTGCTACAGCCCGGTTCACCGGAGTCCTGTTAGCCCAGTGCTACAGCCCGGATTCGCACGTTGCTGACCGACATGCTTGATGTTGATTCATGTATGACTGTCCCCGTAAGTTAGTGCCACTTTGGGTTCACGACTAGTCATGTCGTCCCGGGTTCTCTGTCATATGGATGCTAGCGACACTATCATATATGTGAGCCAAAAGGCGCAAACGGTCCCGGGCCATGGTAAGGCGACACACGTGGGAATACCGTGCGTGAGACCGCAAAGTGATATGAGGTGTTACAGGCTAGATTGGTGTGACTTAGAATCGGGGTACTGACATAGTAATGCATGCAAATGACAGTGGTGCTCTCCAACTGGTGATTTTTAATAAGAGGATGATGACTGAACATAAAAGTAAATAGATAGGCCCTTCTCAGAGGGAAGCAGGGATTTGTAGAGGTGCCAGAGCTCGATTTTTGAAATAGAGATGAATAATATTTTGAGTGGTATACTTTCATTGTCAACATAACAACCGAGAGATCTCGATATCTTCCATCCTACACACATTATAGGCGGTTCCCAAACCGAATGGTAAAGTTTATACTCCTCCAACCACCAAAAAACATCAGTCCATGGCTTGTCCAAAACAACGGGTGCCTCCAACTAACAACAATCCTGCGGGAGTATTGTTTGCAATTATTTAATTTAAGCATGGGACTGGGCATCCCGGTTACCATCCATTTTCTCGTGAATGAGGAGCGGAGTCCACTCCTCGTGAGAATAACCCACCTAGCATGGAAGATATAGACAGCCCTAGTTGATACATGAGCTAGTCGAGCATACAAAACAGAATTTCATTTGAAGGTTTAGAGTTTGGCACATACAAATTTACTTGGAACGGCAGGTAGATACTGCATATAGGAAGGTATGGTGGACTCATATGGAATAACTTTTGGGGTTTATGGCAGTGGATGCACAAGCAGTATTCCCGCTTAGTACAGGTGAAGGCTAGAAAGAGACCAGGAAGCGACCAGCTAGAGAGCGACAACAGTCATGAACATGCATTAAAATTAATCAACACTGAATGCAAGCATGAGTAGGATATAATTCACCATGAACATAAATATCATGGAGGCTATGTTGATTTTGTTTCAACTACATGCGTGAACATGTGCCAAGTCAAGCCACTCAACTCGTTTAAAGGAGGATACCACCCTATCATACCACATCACAACCATTTTAATAGCATGTTGGCACGCAAGGTAAACCATTATAAACTCCTAGCTAATTAAGCATGGTATGAGCAACTATAATCTCTAATTTTCATTACAAACATGTTTTATTCATAATGGGCTGAATCGGGAATGATGAACTAATCATATTTACAAAAACAAAATAGGTCGAGTTCATACCAGCTTCTCTCATCTCTATCAGTCCATCATATATCGTCATTATTGCCTTTCACTTGCACAACCGAATGGTGTGGATAATAATAATAATAATAATAATAATAATAGTGCATGTGCATTGGACTAAGTTGCAATCTGCAAGCATTCAATACAAGGGAGAAGACAAGGTACCATGGGCTCTTTGTTAGATCAACAATAATGCATATGAGAGCCACTCAACATTTTCATCATGGTCTTCTCTCGACCCCGAAATAAAAGAAAAGAAACAAAACTATTTACACGGGAAAGCTCCCAACAAGCAAAAGAAGAACGAGAAGTCTTTTGGGGTTTTCTTTTAATTATTACTACTACAGGCATGTAAAGTAAACTAGCTAAAAGCTACAACTAATTTTTTTGGTTTTTCCTAAGGTTTTTCAAACACACAAGAAGAAGGATTAAAAATAAAATAAACTAGCATGGATAGTATAGTGAAAAAGTATGAGCACCGACAACTGGAATGAGTGTGTGAACATGAATGTAATGTCGGTGAGAAATACGTACTCCTCCAATCTTAGGCTTTTGGCCTAAGTTGGTCTACGGCCACGGCTGGCTTGGTGGATATCCAAAGTTGTAACTGGGGTCGTACTGTGATGCAGCAGCTACTGCCCGACGAGCTGCAGCTTGGAGGCGAGCTGCCTCCGTCCTCCTCTCGTACTCGTTCACCTCCTCCCTAGCTATAACATATCTCCTTTTTGCCTGAAAGTCAAAGAAAGTAGGAGCAGGGAGAGCAATATGGACGGTGCGCCGTCTGTGAAAGATTAGTCGGTACTGGAGGAACTAATCGTTCCTCTCAACAAACTGATGGCAAACCATGGCATTATAATCTAGATAAGCAGGAGGTAATTCTATATCATTTCCATGTATGGGTATATCAAGATAGTTAGCTACACGAGTTGCATAAATTCCACCAAACAAATCTCCACTTATACTGTTGTGATGCAACCTACGTGCAACAATAGCCCCCAAGTTATATTGTTTATCACCTAATACCGCACTCTTGAGGACACTAAGATGTGGAACGCACATGTGACAAGCCTCATCTTTACCGTTAATGCATCTACCAATGAGGAGAGCAAAATAATGTATGGAAGGGAAATGAATGCTCCCTATGGTAGCTTGTGTGATTTCCCTAGATTCCCCCACAGTAATACTAGCAAGAAAGTATTTATATTCAGATTTGCGAGGTTCACTAACATTGCCCCACTGCGGGAGTTTACAAGCAATATTAAAATCTTTTAGGTCCATGGTATATGATTTATCATAAAGATCAAATAAAACAGTGTGAGAATTGTGTGAGGATGTAAATTGAAACCTTCTCACAAAGGAATCAGTTAGATAGTGGTATTTCCGGCACTTATCTGACACGAAGCTCTCAAGAGCAGCGTTATGCACATACACGTCAAATTCATCCTTGATGCCTGCCTGGACCATGAACTCCTCTGACGGCCATTCACAAGGCCACACTCAAGCTTCCCTTGGTAGTTCATTGTCCGGCTCACGTATCGTGAGCCTTGGGCCTTGCTTCCTTGAGGAACCACCTTGGTACATTTTCCAAAACATTTTTCTTCCTCTGAAAATTTTCTAAAATTTTTAGTGACTCAAAATAAAAGTGAACCAAACTTAACAAGATTGATAGCAACTACTCCCATAGGTGCCTAGAGGCCATATCATGCATTAAAACTACTTTTGACCACATAAATTTGACATGCAAGCTCAAGAACAGGGTCACCTAAGCAGCAAAAATTTGCAATAAATAAAGCACTAGAACAAAAACTAATTGGACCATTGGAGGAGTCACATACCGAAGAACAATCCCCAAAGCAGTTTTGAGAATGGAGCTTTGATCTAGGAGATCGAAAATAGCAGCAAGATGAGCTAGAACTCGGGTTTGAGCTTTGGGGTGATTTTTTATGGAGGAAGACAAAGTGTGTGGGTGCAGGAATAAGTGGAGGGGGCCCACATGGGGTCCACGAGGCAGGGGGCACACCCCAGGGCCCTAGTGGCCAGGTGGTGTCGCCCCCAGGTGTGTTCTCAGTGCCAAATATTCTTAAATATTCTAGAAAAAATCATATAAAATTTTCAGGACATTTGGAGAACTTTTATTTTCGAGGTATTTTTTATTGCAAGGATAATTCAGAAAACAGACAGAAAATACTATTTTTGCTTTATTTAATCTAAATAATAGAAAGTAAAAAAAGGATACAGAGAGTTGTTCTTTCTAACTTCATCCATATCATGCTCATCAAAAGGAATCCACTAACAAGGTTGATCAAGTCTTGTTAACAAACTCTTTCAGAATCGCATGAAATCGAAGAATTTTCAAATAACACTAAGTTACCTCAACGAGGATATGCACATCCCCAACAATAAGAATATCATATTTCTTCTTGACAGTAGGAAGAGGGAATTCAAAACCTCCAATAGTAATCGTTGGAATTTTCCAATAGAATTGATATTGTGGACTTGAGGTTGTTTCCTCGGAAAGTATACCGTATGCTCATTACCAATAACATGAAAAGTGACATTGCCTTTGTTGCAATCAATAACAGCCCTGAAGTATTCAAAAAGGGTCTACCAAGGATAATCGACATCCTATCGTCCTCAGGAATATCAAGAATAACAAAGTCTGTTAAAATAGTAACATTTGCAACCACAACAGGCACATCCTCACAAATACCGACAGGTATAGCAGTTGATTTATCGGCCATTTGCAAAGATATTTCAGTAGGTGTCAACTTATTCAAATCGAGTCTACGATATAAAGAGAGAGGTATAACACTAACACCGGCTCCAAGATCACATAAAGCAGTTTTAACATAGTTTCTTTTAATGGAGCATGGTATAGCTGGTACTCCTGGATCTCCAAGTTTCTTTGGTATTCCACCCTTAAAAGTATAATTAGCAAGCATGGTGGAAATTTCAGCTTCCGGTATCTTTCTTTTATTTGTGACAATATCTTTCATATACTTAGCATAAGGATTCATTTTAAGCATATCAGTCAAACGCATACGCAAAAAGATAGGTCTAATCATTTCAGCAAAGCGCTCAAAATCCTCATCATCCTTTTTCTTGGATGGTTTAGGAGGAGAAGACATGGGTTTCTGAACCCATGGTTCTCTTTCTTTACCGTGCTTCCTAGCAATGAAGTCTCTCTTATCATAACGTTGATTCTTTGATTGTGGGTTATCAAGATCAACAACAGGTTCAATTTCTACATCATTGTTATTGCTAGGTTGAGCATCAACATGAACATCATCATTAACATTATTACTAGGTTCATGTTCATTACCAGATTGTGTTTCAACATCAGAAATAGAAATATCATTGGAATTCTTAGGTGTGTCAGCAACAAGTTCACTAGAAGCATGCAGATTCCTATCATTTTTCATTTTCTTCTTCTTAGAATAACTAGGTGTATCAACATTAGTTCTCTAAGAATCTTGCTCAATTATCTTAGGGTGGCCCTCAGGATACAAAGGTTCCTGAGTCATTTTACCCCCTCTAGTCACAACTCTAACAGCATTATCTTTTTCTTATTATTTAATTCACTGAGCAAATCATTCTGAGCTTTAAGCACTTGTTCTACTTGAGTGGTAACCATAGAAGCATGTTTACTAATAAGTTTAAGTTCACCTTTAACTCTAGACATATAATCACTCAAGTTTTCAATCATATAAGCATTGCATTTCAATTGTCTACCAACATAAGCATTGAAGTTTTCTTGTTTAACAATAAAATTATCAACCTCGTCTAAGCATTGGCTAGCAGACTTATACCGAGGAATATCACCTTCATCAAATCTATATAGAGAGTTTACCTTTACAACCTGTGTCGGGTTATCAAGACCATGTATTTCTTCAATAGATGGTAAATTCTTAACATCTACAGCTTTAATACCCTTTTCTTTCATAGATTTATTTGCCTCTTGCATATCTTCAGGACTGAGAAATAGAATACCCCTTTTCTTCGGGGTTGGCTTAGGAGTTGGTTCAGGAAGTGTCCAATCATTTTCATTAGTCAGCATATTATTCAATAGCAATTCAGCATGATCAACAGTTCTTTCCCTGAAAACGCGACTAGCACAACTATCCAGGTGGTCTCTGGAAGCATCGGTTAGTCCATTATAAAATATATCAAGTATTTCATTTTTCTTGAGAGGATGATCAGGCAAAGCATTAAGTAATCGGAGAAGCCTCCCCCAAGCTTGTGGGAGACTCTCTTCTTCAATTTGCACAAAATTATATATTTCCCTTAAGGCAGCTTGTTTCTTATGAGCGGGAAATATTTAGTAGAGAAGTAATAAATCATATCCTAGGGACTATGCACACTACCAGGATCAAGAGAATTAAACCATGTTTTAGCATCACCCTTTAATGAGAACGGAAATAACTTAAGGATATAGTAGTAACGAATTTTTTCCTCATTAGTAAATAGGGTGGCTATATCATTTAATTTAGTAAGATGTTCCACAATAGTTTCAGATTCATATCCATAAAAAGGATCAGATTCAACCAAAGTAATTAACTCAGGGTCGATAGAGAAATCATAATCCTTATCGGAGATACAGATAGTGAAGCAGCAAAAGCAGGGTCATATTTCATTCTAGCATTCAAAGATTTTTCTTTCAGCTTAGCTAACAGTTTCTTAAGATCATATCTACCATTGCAAGCTAAAAAGTCTCTAGCAGTTTCTTCATCCATAACATAACCCTCATGCACAACAAGCAATTCATATCTAGGGGGAAAATCTCCATCATCACTTTCATCAATATTATCATTTTCAATAATTTCATTCTCTCTTTACCCTAGCAAGTTGTTCATCAACAAATTCACCTAATGGCACAGTATTATCAAGCATAGAAGTAGTTTCATCATAAGCATCATGCAAAGCAGAAGTGGCATCATCAATAACATGCGACATATCAGAATAGATAGAAGGAGTAGGTGTCGAAAGTTTACTCAAAACAGAAGGTGAATCAAGTGCAGAGCTAGATGGCAGTTCCTTACCTCCCCTTGTAGTTGAGGGAAAAAATTTGGTTCTTTCATTTTTCAAGTTCCTCATAGTAATCAACAGATATAAATCCCAAGTGACTCAAAGAATAGAGCTATGCTCCCCGGCAACGGCGCCAGAAAATAGTCTTGATAACCCACAAGTATAGGGGATCACAACAGTTTTCGAGGGTAGAGTATTCAACCCAAATTTATTGATTCGACACATGGGGAGCCAAAGAATATTCTCAAGTATTAATAGTTGAGTTATCAACTCAACCGCACCTGAAAGACTTAATATCTGCAGCAAAGTATTTAGTAGCAAAGTAATATGAAAGTAACGGTAACGGTGGCAAAAGTAACAGTATTGGTTCTGTAGTGATTGTGGCAGTGGCAACGGAAAAGTAACTAAGCAAAGATCAATATGTGAAAAGCTCGTAGGCAACGGATCAGTGATGGAAAATTATGTCGGATGCGATTCCTCATGCAACGGTTATAACATAAGGTGACACAGAACTAGCTCCAGTTCATCAATGTAATGTAGGCATGTATTCTGAATATAGTCATACGTGCTTATGGAAAAGAACTTGCATGACATCTTTTGTCCTACCCTCCCGTGACAGCGGGGTCCTATTGGAAACTAAGGGATATTAAGGCCTCCTTTTAATAGAGTACCGGACCAAACCATTAACACTTAGTGAATACATGAACTCCTCAAACTACGGTCATCACCGGGAGTGGTCCCGATTATTGTCACTTTGGGGTTACCGGATCATAACACATAGTAGGTGACTATTGACTTGCAAAATAGGATCAAGAACTCACATATATTCATGAAAACATAATAGGTTCAGATCTGAAGTCATGGCACTCGGGCCCTAGTGACAAGCATTAAGCATAGCAAAGTCATAGCAACATCAATCTCAGAACATAATGGATACTAGGGATCAAACCCTAACAAAACTAACTCGATTACATGATAAATCTCATCCAACCCATTGCCGTCCAGCAAGCCTACGATGGAATTACTCACGCACGGCGGTGAGCATCATGAAATTGGTGATGGAGGAAGGTTGATGATGACGATGGCGACGGATTCCCCTCTCCGGAGCCCCGAACGGACTCCAGATCAGCCCTCCCGAGAGAGATTAGGGCTTGGAGGTGGCTCCGTATAATAAAACGCGATGAATCCTTCTCTCTAATTTTTTTCTCCCCGAACATGAATATATAGAGTTGGAGTTGACGTTGTTGGAGCCTCAGGGGGGCCACGAGACAAGGGGTGCGCCCCAGGGGGGTGGGTGTTGGGGAACGTAGTAATTTCAAAAAAATTCCTACGCACACGCAAGATCATGGTGATGCATAGCAACAAGGGGAGAGTGTGATCTACGTACCCGTCGGGAGAACGGGTCTCGCGTAAGCGTACGCGTAATGTCGGTCCGGGCCGCTTCATCCAACAATACCGCCGAACCAAAGTATGACATGCTGGTAAGCAGTATGACTTATATCGCCCACAACTCACTTGTGTTCTACTCGTGCATATAACATCAACATATAAAACCTAGGCTCGGATGCCACTGTTGGGGAACGTAGTAATTTCAAAAAAATTCCTACGCACACGCAAGATCATGGTGATGCATAGCAACAAGGGGAGAGTGTGATCTACGTACCCTTGGTAGATCGACAATGGAAGCGTTTGGTTGATGTAGTCGTACGTCTTCACAGCCCGACCGATCAAGCACCGAAACTACGGCACCTCCGAGTTTTAGCACACGTTCAGCTCGATGACGATCCCCGGACTCCGATCCAGCAAAGTGTCGGGGAAGAGTTCCGTCAGCACGACGGCGTGGTGACGATCTTGATGTACTACTGTCGCAGGGCTTCGCCTAAGCACCACTACAATATTATCGAGGACTATGGTGGCTGGGGGCGCCGCACACGGCTAAGAATAAGATCACGTGGATCAACTTGTGTTTCTCTGGGGTGCCCCTGCCTCCGTATATAAAGGACTAAAGGGCGGGTGTGGCCGGCCTAGGAGAGGCGCGCCAGGAGAGTCCTACTCCCTCTGGGAGTAGGATTCCCCCCCAATCCTAGTTGGAATAGGATTCGCGGAGGGGGGAAAAGAGAGAGAGAGAGAGAGAGAGAGAGAGAGAGAGGCCGGCCCCCTCTCCTTGTCCTATTCGGACCAAGGGAGGGGAGGGGCGCACGGCCCATGTTGGGCTGCCTCTTCTCTTTTCCACTAAGGCCCACTATGGCCCATATAGCTCCCGGGGGGTTCCGGTAACCTCCCGGTACTCCGGTAAAATCCTGATTTCATCCGGAACACTTCCGATATCCAAACATAGGCTTCCAATATATCAATCTTTATGTCTCGACCATTTCGAGACTCCTCGTCATGTCCGTGATCACATCCGGGACTCCGAACAAACTTCGGTACATCAAAATGCATAAACTCATAATATAACTGTCATCGTAACCTTAAGCGTGCGGACCCTACGGGTTCGAGAACAATGTAGACATGACCGAGACATGTCTCCGGTCAATAACCAATAGCGGGACCTGGATGCCCATATTGGCTCCTACATATTCTACGAAGATCTTTATCGGTCAGACCGCATAACAACATACGTTGTTCCCTTTGTCATCGGTATGTTACTTGCCCGAGATTCGGTCGTCGGTATACCAATACCTAGTTCAATCTCGTTACCAGCAAGTCTCTTTACTCGTTCTGTAATACATCATCCCACAACTAACTCATTAGTTGCAATGCTTGCAAGGCTTAAGTGATATGCATTACCGAGAGGGCCCAGAGATACCTCTCCGACAATCGGAGTGACAAATCCTAATCTCGAAATACGCCAACCCAACATGTACCTTTGGAGACACCTGTAGAGATCCTTTATAATCACCCAGTTACATTGTGACGTTTGGTAGCACACAAAGTGTTCCTCCGGCAAACGGGAGTTGCATAATCTCATAGTTATAGGAACATGTATAAGTCATGAAGAAAGCAATAGCAACATACTAAACGATCGGGTGCTAAGCTAATGGAATGGGTCATGTCAATCAGATCATTCACTTAATGATGCGATCCCGTTAATCAAATAACAACTCCTTGTTCATGGTTAGGAAACATAACCATCTTCGATTAACGAGCTAGTCAAGTAGAGGCATACTAGTGACACTCTGTTTGTCTATGTATTCACACATGTATTATGTTTCCGGTTAATACAATTCTAGCATGAATAATAAACATTTATCATGATATAAGGAAATAAATAATAACTTTATTATTGCCTCTAGGGCATATTTCCTTCAGTCTCCCACTTGCGCTAGATTCAATAATCTAGATTACACAGTAATGATTCTAACACCCATGGAGCCTTGGTGTTGATCATGTTTTGCTCGTGGAAGAGGCTTAGTCAATGGGTCTGCAACATTCAGATCCGTATGTATCTTGCAAATCTCTATGTCTCCCACCTGGACTAGATCCCGGATGGAATTGAAGCGTCTCTTGATGTGCTTGGTTCTCTTGTGAAATCTGGATTCCTTTGCCAAGGCAATTGCACCAGTATTGTCACAAAAGATTTTCATTGGACTCGATGCACTAGGTATGACACCTAGATCGGATATGAACTCCTTCATCCAGACTCCTTCATTTGCTGCTTCTGAAGCAGCTATGTACTCCGCTTCACATGTAGATCCCGCCATGACGCTTTGTTTAGAACTGCACCAACTGACAGCTCCACCGTTTAATGTAAACACGTATCCGGTTTGCGATTTAGAATCGTCCGGATCAGTGTCAAAGCTTGCATCAACGTAACCGTTTACGATGAGCTCTTTGTCACCTCCATATACGAGAAACATATCCTTAGTCCTTTTTAGGTACTTCAGGATGTTCTTGACCGCTGTCCAGTGATCCACTCCTGGATTACTTTGGTACCTCCCTGCTAGACTTATAGCAAGGCACACATCAGGTCTGGTACACAGCATTGCATACATGATAGAGCCTATGGCTGAAGCATAGGGAACATCTTTCATATTCTCTCTATCTTCCGCAGTGGTCGGGCATTGAGTCTTACTCAACTTCACACCTTGTAACACAGGCAAGAACCCTTTCTTTGCTTGATCCATTTTGAACTTCTTCAAAACTTTGTCTAGGTATGTGCTTTGTGAAAGTCCAATTAAGCGTCTTGATCTATCTCTATAGATCTTAATGCCTAATATGTAAGCAGCTTCACCGAGGTCTTTCATTGAAAAACTCTTATTCAAGTATCCCTTTATACTATCCAGAAATTCTATATCATTTCCAATTAGTAATATGTCATCTACAATAATATCAGAAATGCTATAGAGCTCCCACTCACTTTCTTGTAAATACAGGCTTCTCCAAAAGTCTGTATAAAACCAAATGCTTTGATCACACTATCAAAACGTTTATTCCAACTCCGAGAGGCTTGCACCAGTCCATAAATGGATCGCTGGAGCTTGCACACTTTGTTAGCTCCCTTTGGATCGACAAAACCTTCTGGTTGCATCATATACAACTCTTCTTCCAGAAATCCATTCAGGAATGCAGTTTTGACATCCATCTGCCAAATTTCATAATCATAAAATGCGGCAATTGCTAACATGATTCGGACAGACTTAAGCATCGCTACGGGTGAGAAGGTCTCATCGTAGTCAATCCCTTGAAATTGCCGAAAACCTTTTGCGACAAGTCGAGCCTTGTAGACAGTAATATTACCGTCAGCGCCAGTCTTCTTCTTGAAGATCCATTTATTTTCAATTGCTTGCCGATCATCGGGCAAGTCAACCAAAGTCCATACTTTGTTCTCATACATGGATCCCATCTCAGATTTCATGGCTTCAAGCCACTTTGCGGAATCTGGGCTCACCATCGCTTCTTCATAGTTCGTAGGTTCATCATGATCTAGTAGCATGACTTGCAGAACAGGATTACCGTACCACTCTGGCGCGGATCTTACTCTGGTTGATCTACGAGGTTCAGTAGTATCTTGTTCTGAAGTTTCATGATCATGATCATTAGCTTCCTCACTCACTGGTGTAGGTGTCACAGAAACAGTTTTCTGTGATGCACTACTTTCCAATAAGGGAGCAGGTACAGTTACCTCGTCAAGTTCTACTTTCCTCCCACTCACTTCTTTCGAGAGAAACTCCTTCTCTAGAAAGTTTCCGAACTTAGCAACAAAAGTCTTGCCTTCGGATCTGTGATAGAAGGTGTATCCAATAGTGTCCTTTGGATATCCTATGAAGACACATTTCTCCGATTTGGGTTCGAGCTTATCAGGTTGAAGCTTTTTCACATAAGCATCGCAGCCCCAAACTTTCAGAAACGACAACTTTGGTTTCTTGCCAAACCACAGTTCATAAGGCGTCGTCTCAACGGATTTTGATGGTGCCCTATTTAACGTGAATGCGGCCGTCTCTAGAGCGTATCCCCAAAACGATAGCGGTAAATCAGTAAGAGACATCATAGATCGCACCATATATAGTAAAGTACGATTACGACGTTCGGACACCATTGCGCTGTGGTGTTCCGGGTGGCGTGAGTTGCGAAACTATTCCACAATTTTTCAAATGTACACCAAACTCGTAACTCAAATATTCTCCTCCACGATCAGATCGTAGAAACTTTATTTTCTTGTTACGATGATTTTCAACTTCACTCTGAAATTCTTTGAACTTTTCAAATGTTTCAGACTTATGTTTCATTAAGTAGATATACCCATATCTGCTTAAGTCATCTATGAAGGTGAGAAAATAATGATATCCGCCACGAGCCTCAATATTTATCGGACCACATACATCTGTATGTATGATTTCCAACAAATCTGTTGCTCTCTCCATAGTACCGGAGAACGGTGTTTTGTTCATCTTGCCTATGAGGCACGGTTCGCAAGTACCAAGTGATTCATAATCAAGTGGTTCCAAAAGTCCATCAGTATGGAGTTTCTTCATGCGCTTTACACCGATATGACCTAAACGGCAGTGCCACAAATAAGTTGCACTATCATTATCAACTTTGCATCTTTTGGCTTCAACATTATGAATATGTGTGTTACTACTATCGAGATTCAATAAGAATAGACCACTCTTCAAGGGTGCATGACCATAAAAGATATTACTCATATAAATAGAACAACCATTATTCTCTGATTTAAATGAATAACCGTCTCGCATCAAACAAGATCCAGATATAATGTTCATGCTTAACGCTGGCACTAAATAACAATTATTTAGGTCTAATATTAATCCCGGAGGTAGATGTAGAGGTAGCGTTCCAACTGCGATCACATCGACTTTGGAACCGTTTCCCACGCGCATTGTCACCTCGTCCTTAGCCAATCTTCGCTTAATCCGTAGTCCCTGTTTCGAGTTGCAAATATTAGCAACAGAACTAGTATCAAATACCCAGGTACTACTGCGAGCATTAGTAAGGTACACATCAATATAATGTATATCACATATACCTTTGTTCACCTTGCCATCCTTCTTATCCGCCAAATACTTGGGGCAGTTCCGCTTCCAGTCACCAGTCTGCTTGCAGTAGAAGCACTCAGTTTCAGGCTTAGGTCCAGACTTGGGTTTCTTCTCTTGAGCAGCAACTTGTTTGATGTTCTTCTTGAAGTTCCCCTTCTTCTTCCCTTTGCCCTTTCTCTTGAAACTAGTGGTCTTGTTTACCATCAACACTTGATGCTCCTTCTTGATTTCTACCTCCACAGCTTTCAGCATTGCGAAGAGCTCGGGAATAGTTTTATTCATCCCTTGCATATTATAGTTCATCACGAAGCTCTTGTAGCTTGGTGGCAGTGATTGGAGAATTCCGTCAATGACGCAATCATCTGGAAGATTAACTCCCAATTGAATCAAGTGATTATTATACCCAGACATTTTGAGTATATGCTCACTGACAGAACTGTTCTCCTCCATCTTGCAGCTATAGAACTTATTGGAGACTTCATATCTCTCAATCCGGGCATTTGCTTGAAATATTAACTTCAACTCCTGGAACATCTCATATGCTCCATGACGTTTCAAAATGTCATTGAAGTCCCGATTCTAAGCCCTAAAGCATGGCACACTGAACTATTGAGTAGTCATCAGCTTTGCTCTGCCAGACGTTCATAACATCCGGCGTTGCTCCTGCAGCAGGCCTGGCACCCAGAAGTGCTTCCAGGACGTAATTCTTCTCTGCAGCAATGAGGATAATCCTCAAGTTACGGACCCAGTCCGTGTAATTGCTACCATCATCTTTCAACTTTGCTTTCTCAAGGAACGCATTAAAATTTAATGGAACAACTGCACGAGCCATCTATCTACAAACAAGCATAAACATGCAAGATACTTATCAGGTACTAAGTTTCATGATAAATTTAAGTTCAGTTAATTTACTTAAAGAACTCCCACTTAGATAGACATCCCTCTAATCCTCTAAGTGATTACGTGATCCAAATCAACTAAACCATGTCCGATCATCACGTGAGATGGAGTAGTTTCATTGGTGAACATCACTATGTTGATCACATCTACTATATGACTCACGCTCGACCTTTCGGTCTCCGTGTTCCGAGGCCATATCTGTATATGCTTGGCTCGTCAAGTATAACCTGAGTATTCCGCATGTGCAACTGTTTTGCACCCGTTGTATTTGAACGTAGAGCCTATCACACCCGATCATCACGTGGTGTCTCAGCACGAAGAACTTTCGCAACGGTGCATACTCAGGGAGAACACTTCTTGATAATTAGTGAGAGATCATCTTATAATGCTACCGTCAATCAAAGCAAGATAAGATGCATAAAAGATAAACATCACATGCAATCAATATAAGTTATATGATATGGCCATCATCATCTTGTGCTTGTGATCTCCATCTCCGAAGCACCGTCGTGATCACCATCGTCACCGGCGCAACACCTTGATCTCCATCGTAGCATCGTTGTCGTCTCGCCAAGCTTGTGCTTCCACGACTATCGCTACCGCTTAGTGATAAAGTAAAGTATTACATCGCGATTGCATTGCATACAATAAAACGACAACCATATGGCTCCTGCCAGTTGCCGATAACTCGGTTACAAAACATGATCATCTCATACAATAAAAATCAGCATCATGTATTGACCATATCACATCACAACATGCCCTGCAAAAACAAGTTAGACGTCCTCTACTTTGTTGTTGCAAGTTTTACGTGGCTGCGACGGGCTTAAGCAAGAACTAATCTTACCTACGCATCAAAACCACAACGACAGTTTGTCAAGTTGGTGCTGTTTTAACCTTCGCAAGGACCGGGCGTAGCCACACTCGATTCAACTAAAGTTGGAGAAACTGTCACCCGCAAGCCACCTCTGTGCAAAGCACGTCGGGAGAACGGGTCTCGCGTAAGCGTACGCGTAATGTCGGTCCGGGCCGCTTCATCCAACAATACCGCCGAACCAAAGTATGACATGCTGGTAAGCAGTATGACTTATATCGCCCACAACTCACTTGTGTTCTACTCGTGCATATAACATCAACATATAAAACCTAGGCTCGGATGCCACTGTTGGGGAACGTAGTAATTTCAAAAAAATTCCTACGCACACGCAAGATCATGGTGATGCATAGCAACAAGGGGAGAGTGTGATCTACGTACCCTTGGTAGATCGACAATGGAAGCGTTTGGTTGATGTAGTCGTACGTCTTCACAGCCCGACCGATCAAGCACCGAAACTACGGCACCTCCGAGTTTTAGCACACGTTCAGCTCGATGACGATCCCCGGACTCCGATCCAGCAAAGTGTCGGGGAAGAGTTCCGTCAGCACGACGGCGTGGTGACGATCTTGATGTACTACTGTCGTAGGGCTTCGCCTAAGCACCACTACAATATTATCGAGGACTATGGTGGCTGGGGGCGCCGCACACGGCTAAGAATAAGATCACGTGGATCAACTTGTGTTTCTCTGGGGTGCCCCTGCCTCCGTATATAAAGGACTAAAGGGGGGGTGTGGCCGTCCTAGGAGAGGCGCACCAGGAGAGTCCTACTCCCTCTGGGAGTAGGATTCCCCCCCAATCCTAGTTGGAATAGGATTCGCGGAGGGGGGAAAAGAGAGAGAGAGAGGCCGGCCCCCTCTCCTTGTCCTATTCGGACCAAGGGAGGGGAGGGGCGCGCGGCCCATGTTGGGCTGCCTCTTCTCTTTTCCACTAAGGCCCACTATGGCCCATATAGCTCCCGGGGGGTTCCGGTAACCTCCCGGTACTCCGGTAAAATCCCGATTTCACCCGGAACACTTCCGATATCCAAATATAGGCTTCCAATATATCAATCTTTATGTCTCAACCATTTCGAGACTCCTCATCATGTCCGTGATCACATCCGGGACTCCAAACAAACTTCGGTACATCAAAATGCATAAACTCATAATATAACTGTCATCGTAACCTTAAGCATGCGGACCCTACGGGTTCGAGAACAATGTAGACATGACCGAGACATGTCTCCGGTCAATAACCAATAGCGGGACCTGGATGCCCATATTGGCTCCTACATATTCTACGAAGATCTTTATCGGTCAGACCGCATAACAACATACGTTGTTCCCTTTGTCATCGGTATGTTCCTTGCCCGAGATTCGATCGTCGGTATACCAATACCTAGTTCAATCTCGTTACCGGCAAGACTCTTTACTCGTTCTGTAATACATCATCCCGCAACTAACTCATTAGTTGCAATGCTTGCAAGGCTTAAGTGATATGCATTACCGAGAGGGCCCAGAGATACGTCTCCGACAATCGGAGTGACAAATCCTAATCTCGAAATACGCCAACCCAACATGTACCTTTGGAGACACCTGTAGAGCTCCTTTATAATCACCCAGTTACGTTGTGATGTTTGGTAGCACACAAAGTGTTCCTCCGGCAAATGGGAGTTGCATAATCTCATAGTTATAGGAACATGTATAAGTCATGAAGAAAGCAATAGCAACATACTAAACGATCGGGTGCTAAGCTAATGGAATGGGTCATGTCAATCAGATCATTCACTTAATGATGTGATCCCGTTAATCAAATAACAACTCCTTGTTCATGGTTAGGAAACATAACCATCTTTGATTAACAAGCTAGTCAAGTAGAGGCATACTAGTGACACTCTGTTTGTCTATGTATTCACACATGTATTATGTTTCCGGTTAATACAATTCTAGCATGAATAATAAACATTTATCATGATATAAGGAAATAAATAATAACTTTATTATTGCCTCTAGGGCATATTTCCTTCAGTGGGCGCGCCCCCAACCCTCGTGGACAGGGTGTGGGCCCCTTGGTGTTGATTCTTTCGCCAGTATTTCTTATAAATTCCAAAAAAATTCTCCGTGAAGTTTCAGGTCATTCCGAGAACTTTTGTTTCTGCACAAAAATAACCCCTTGGCAATTCTGCTGAAAACAATGTCAGCCCGGGTTAGTTCCATTCAAATTATGCAAGTTAGAGTCCAAAACAAGGTCAAAAGTGTTTGGAAAAGTAGATACGATGGAGACGTATCAGGAGGCTAGGGTTTGATCCGAAATTTGTGGAGGGGGAATTATTTATGGGAAAACTTTGTTTTTGCCACTCTAGCTTTTGACCACTTTGCTTATACCACTCTACAATTTGACATTTCACTTTTTCCACTCTTAGTTTTTGACAATATATCACAATTGCCATTCCGTGGCAAAAGCAATAATTTTAGAGTGGCAATTGTGATACATTGTCAAAATCTAAGAGTGGCAAAAGTGAAATGAAAAGTTATTGCTTTTGCCATGGAATGGCATTTGTGTTGTATTGCCAAAAACTAAGAGTGGCAAAAGTGAATTGTCAAATTCTACAGTGCCATAGACAAAATAGGCAAAAGCTAGAGTGGCAAAAACAAAGTTTTCCCATTATTTATAGGTAGAGGGAGCTAGGAGATGGCTATTGAGGTGCGGTTTTCGCCCACATGATCCTGATCCAACGGCGAAGAGCATGGAGGGGGTTTAGATGGGATAGTGGGCTGCTGTGGAGGGGTGCTAGGCTGCAAAGAGAAAGAGGTCCGGCGGTTAACGTGGTTAACCGTTGGGGCATCAAGCGACCTCCAAATGGAACGAAATTTGACAGGCGGTCTACCGGTGATGTACCAAGACCACTTGTAAACTCTCGGCCCATTCTGAGAATTTTTTTATTTTTATCCCACTCACGAAACATGATCTAGGAGGTGCGACAGGTGCGTGTGAGAGAGTCAGATTCAGAAACGGACAACGGAGAAAAGGAAGAACTTGACCATATGCAAGTGACGAACACGAATGCAATGCAATGTGAGATGAAATGCATGATATGAACAAAATGCAAAACGAGAAAACCCAACCACGGATGATATAACATAGCATTGCCGAAAATGGCAAGAGTTGGAGGTACAAATATGGAATGTTACATCCGGGACATTACATGTAATCACCGAAAGAATCCCAGTTATTGTCACCTCGGGGTATGCAGATCATAAATCATAATAGGTGTCCACAACTTGCAAGATCGGATCAAGAACACAAATATATTCATGAAAACATAATAGGTTCAGATCTGAAATCATGGCACTCAGGCCCTAGTGACAAGCATTAAGCATAGCAAAGTCAAAGCAACATCAATCTCAGAACATAGTGGATACTAGGTATCAAACTGTAACAAAACTAACTCGATTACATGATAAATCTCATCCAACCCATCACCATCTAGCAAGCCTACGATGGAATTACTCACACACGGTGGTGAGCATCATGAAATTGGTGATGGAGGAAGGTTGGTGATGATGGCGACGAATCCCCCTGTCCGGAGCCCCGAACGGACTCCAGATCAGCCCTCCCGATGAAGAACAGGAGGCGGCGGCTACATATCGTAAAACGTGATGAATCCTTCTCCTTGATTTTTTTCTCCGCGGATGTGAATATATAGAGTTGAAGTTCGGGTCGGAGGAGGTCCAGGAAACCCACAAGCCAGGGGGCGTGCCCCCACCCTTGTGGTCACTTGGTGGGTCCCCTCTGGTTGATTCTTTCGCCAGTATTTTTTATAGATTCCAAAAATATTCTCCATAAATTTTTAGGTCAATCCGAGAACTTTTATTTCTACACAAAAATAACACCAAGGCAATTCTGCTGAAAACAGCGCCAGTCCGGGTTAGTTCCATTCAAATCATGCAAATTAGAGTCCAAAACAAGGGCAAAAGAGTTTGGAAAAGTAGATACGATGGAGATGTATCAGGGGCTCCCATCGGTGCACTAAGAACCAAGTCCTTACTGCCCCATACTTATGCATAGGCAGTGGTGGCTCCCCGCCAACTGGGTTTGTAGAGAAGAACCAAGTCTAAGTATAAAACACAGAGAAGGCTTCGGGGCCAGACAAGTTGCTCTTTGAGGGATCAAGGAGCGCATCAAGAAGACCAAGATTCAAGGCCAAGTTGATCTACTTGGCTAAGGAGAAGAACAAGATAGAACACTAGAAGCAGTCCTTGCCAACAAGACCGAACCGGCAGGGCGAAGGCCCGACAAGCTCCCGCCAGCTGCCAGTGCTTGACCTCATCAAGCAGCTGGTCACTAATCAGTGAGCTGTCGAGCCCGCAGGCAGTTAAGTGAAGCTTGTCGGGCATGTGTCAGCATGCTGGGAAGAATTTTACCCTTATCAACACCCGTCCAGATGGCATGTCAAGTTAATGGGAGTTAGCTAGGGAAGTGGCGCAACAGCCTTGTCGGGGCTCCTCCTCCTCCTCGCGACACCTTATGATTCATTTAATGCTTTTTGTCCTAACTAGCAGAGTTAGTATGATAGCATTGTTCCCTATATAATCATTAGATAATGACTGTTTTGCCACTGTGGTAACCCCTTGAGCTATAAAAGGAGCGCCATGGCAACCTTTACAAGGGTTCGAACCCGATTCAACTCCATGCACACTTGCATGCGTAGCTTCCTTCTCCTTGCAGGTTGCCGGGGGAAAGTGCTCCTTGTACTTGTGCACCCATGATGAACCACAAGTATAGGGGGTCAATCGTAGTCCTTTCGATAAGTAAGACTGTCGAACCCAACGAGGAGTGGAAGGAAATGACAAGTGGTTTTCAGCAAGGTAATATCTGCAAGCACTGAAATCGTCGGTAACGAGTAGTTTGATAGCAAGGTAATTTGTAACGAGCAAGTAACAGTAATGGTAAATAAAGTGCAGCAAGGTAGCCCAATCCTTTTGTAGCAAAGGACAGGCCAAAACGGTCTCTTATAATAAGCAAAGCGTTCTTGAGGGTACACGGGAATTTCATCTAGTCACTTTCATCATGTTGGTTTGATTCGTGTTTGCTACTTTGATAATTTGATATGTGGGTGGACCGGTGCTTGGGTGTTGTTCTTACTTGAACAAACCTCCCACTTATGATTAACCCCCTTACGAAGTAGCGCATAAACTAGGGTTTAAGCTTCTGTCGCTCTAGCAACCCATCATCTAATAACTAATCCACAATGCATTCCCTTAGGCCCAAATATGGTGTGAAGTGTCATGTACTCGACGTTCACATGACACCACTAAGGGAATCACAACATACATATCATCATAATATCGAACATGTATCAAGTTCAAATGATTACTTGCAACAAGATTTCTCCCGTGACCTCAAGAACAAAAGTAACTACTCACAAATGATAATCATGCTCAAGATCAGAGGGGTGTTGAATAGAATAATGGATCTGAACATATAATATTCCACCAAATAAACCATATAGTAATCAACTACAAGATGTAATCAACACTACTAGTCACCCACAAGTACCAATCTGAGGTTCCGGTACAAATATTGAACACAAGAGATGAACTAGGGTTTGAGAGGAGATGGTTCTGTTGAAGATGTTGATGGAGATTGGCCTCCCAAAGATGAGAGGGTTGTTGGTGATGACGATGGCTTCGATTTCCCCCTTCAGGAGGTAAGTTCCCGCGGCGGAATCGCTCCGCCGGAGGGCAAAAGTGCTCCTGCCCAAGTTCCGCCTCGAGACGGCGGCGCTCCATCACGAAAGTCCTCCTCTTATTTTCTTTCTAGATAAAATACTAGAAGATGAGCACCGGAGGTGGGCTGGGCTGAGCACAACCCACCAGGGCGTGCCCTGGTGTCTTGTGCTCACCAGGTGCCCCCCCTCCGCCAGTTATTTGCTCTAGTATTTTTTTTATTCCAAAACAATTCTCCGTAAATTTTCAGCTCATTTGGAGTTGTGCAGAATAGGTAACTCTGACATAGCTTTTTCAGGTCCAGAATTCCAGCTGTCGGCATTCTACACCTTATGAGAGAAAAGGCATTATAATTACTCCATAAAGCATTACTATGCATAAAAACATTGTAAATAACAGTACGAAAACATGATGCAAAATGGATGTATCAACCCACACTTCCAATACACGAAAGCAGGAGTAGGGTTTTACACCTCAAAGGTGCCCCGAACCTGGGTAAAGATCCATGTGCTTTCTGTTGATCTTGCTCTTTGCGTTTTGTGCATTTCCCTAGACAAACTAAAAAGGGGCTAGGTGGCCCCATAGATGGTCGTCCACACCGACATCGTAATCTCCCTCTCCATGTAAACCTTGCAAGTTAAGAGAGAAATGGCATTAGATTGCACCATAAAGTGGAATAATGACCAAAAACAATATAAATAACAGTAGGAAATCATGATGCAAAATGGACGTATCAACTCCCGCAAGCTTAGACCTCGCTTGTCCTCAAGCGAAAGCCGAACTCGATAATAACGACACATGTTTAGAGAGAGAGTTGTGGATAAAAACAAAAATACGGACATGATAGCACCATCATCAATAGCATAACAACAAGTATTTGTCATATAGCTTCTCATAAACAAGTAACAATTCATCCACAACTTTTAAATTATGAAGCATAAAACTTTATTGAAAGCAAACAAACTATGTTTTCAGTCATATAAAAAATCACAATTCATCATATTTCCACGGAGAGTCTATGTAAGAGCTTCTATTTTAGCAAGTTCACATACTCAACCTAAAGGAAATATGCCTAGAGGCAATAATAAAGTTGTTATTTATATTTCCTTATATCATGATAAATGTTTATTATTCATGCTAGAATTGTATTAACTGGAAACTTAGTACATGTGTGAATACATAGACAAACAGAGTGTCCCTAGTATGCCTCTACTAGACTAGCTCGTTAATCAAAGATGGTTAAGTTTCCTGACCATAGACATGTGTTGTCATTTGATGAACGAGATCACATCATTAGAGAATTATGTGATGGACAAGACACATCTATTAGCTTAGCATAATGATCGTTTAGTTTTATAGCTATTGCTTTCTTCAGGACATATAGATGTTCCTCTAACTATGATATTATGCAACTCCCGACTACCGGAGGAACACCTTGTGTGCTTACAACATAACTGGGTGATTATAAAGATGCTCTACAGGTGTCTCCGATGGTGTTTGTTGAGTTGGCATAGATCGAGATTAGGATTTGTCACTCCGAGTATCGGAGAGGTATCTCTGGGCCCTCTCGGTAATGCACATCACTATAAGCCTTGCAAGCAATGTGACTAATGAGTTAGTTACGGGATGATGCATTACGGAACGAGTAAAGAGACTTGACGGTAATGAGATTGAACTAGGTATGATGATATCGACGATCGAATCCTGGGCAAGTAACATACTGATGACAAAGGGAATAACGTATGTTGTTATGCGGTTTGACCGATAAAGATCTTCGTATAATATGTAGGAGCCAATATGAGCATCCAAGTTTTGCTATTGGTTATTGACCGTAGATGTGTCTCGGTCATGTCTACATAGTTCTCGAACCCCTAGGGTCCGCACGCTTAATGTTTGATGACGATTTGTATTATGAATTATGTGATTTGATGACCGAAGTTTGTTCGGAGTCCCGGATGAGATCACGGACATGACGAGGAGTCTCGAAATGGTTGAGAGGTAAAGATTCATATATTGGAAGGTTACATTCAGACACCAGAATAGTTTCGGGAAGTTTCGGAGTACCGGGGGTTACCGGAACCCCCTCCCCCCCATGGGGAAATGGTGGGCCTTCATGGGCCTTAGTGCAAAGGAGAGGAGGGTCGCAAGGGAGGCCATGTCCCCCCCATGGCCAGTCCGAATTGGACTAGGGAGGGGGCGCCCCCCCCCCCTCTTTCCTTCTCCCTTCGTCCTCCTTCCCTCTCTCTCCCACTCTTGGAAAGGAAGGGGACTCCAACTAGGATTGGGAATCCTAGTTGGACTCCCCTATGGTGTGCGCCCCCTATGGTCGGCCTCCTCCTCAAAGGATAACAGACATCTCTTAGCTGTGTGCGGTGCCCCTCTTCATAGTTTACCACCTCGGTCATATCGGCGTAGTGCTTAGCTGAAGCCCTGCGCCGGTAGCTTCATCATCACCGTCGCCATGCCGTCGTGCTGACGGAACTCTCCCTTGTCCTCAACTGGATCAAGA
Organism: Triticum urartu; assembly: GCF_056163025.1. Taxonomy (NCBI): domain Eukaryota; kingdom Viridiplantae; phylum Streptophyta; class Magnoliopsida; order Poales; family Poaceae; genus Triticum; species Triticum urartu. The sequence goes on along the minus strand of NC_141876.1, from coordinate 342,085,252 downwards.
GCTTGAGGGACGTCATCGTGCAAAACGTGTGTTGAACACGGAGGTGCCGTACGTTCGGTGCTAGGATCGATTGGCTCGTGAAGACGTTCAACTACATCAATCGCATTACTAAACGCTTCCGCTTTCGGTCTATGAGGGTACGTAGACACACTTGATACGTCTCCAACGTATCTATAATTTTTTATTGTTCCATGTTGTTATATTATCAACCTTGGATGTTTTATATGCATTTATATGCTATTTTATATGATTTTTGGGACTAACCTATTAACCTAGAGCCCAGTGCCAGTTTCTGTTTTTCCTTGTTTTAGGGTTTCGAAGAAAAGGAATATCAAACGGGGTCCAAACGGAATGAAACCTTTGGAAAAGTTATTTTTGGAAAGAAAGCAATACAGGAGACTTGGAGTGCACGTCAGGGGATCAACGAGGAAGCCACGAGGCAGGGGGCGCGCTCACCCCCCCTGGGCGCGCCCTCCACCCTCATGGCTCCCCTGATGTATTTCTTCAGCCTATATATATCCATATACCCTAAAACTATCGAGGAGCACAATAGATCGGGAGTTCCACCGCCAGAAGCCTCCGTAGCCATAGAAAACCAATCTAGACCCATTCTGGCACCCTATCGGAGGGGGGAATCCCTCTCTGGTGGCCATCTTCATCATCCCGGTGCTCTCCATGACAAGGAGGGAGTACTTCTCCCTCGGGGCTGAGGGTATGTACCAGTAGCTATGTGTTTGATCTCTCTCTCTCGTGTTCTTGAGGTGATACGATCTTGATGTATCGCAAGCTTTGCTATTATAGTTGGATCTTATGTTTCTTCTCCCCCTCTACTCTCTTGTAATGGATTGAGTTTCCCCTTCGAAGTTATCTTATCGGATTGAGTCTTTAAAGATTTGAGAACACTTGATGTATGTCTTGCCGTGCGTATCTGTGGTGACAATGGGATATCACGTGATTCACTTGATGTATGTTTTGGTGATCAACTTGCGGGTTCCGCCCATGAACCTATGCATAGGGGTTGGCACACATTTTCGTCGTGATTCTCTGGTAGAAACTTTGGGGCACTCTTTGAGGTTCTATGTGTTGGTTGAATAGATGAATCTGAGATTGTGTGATGCATATCGTATAATCATACCCACGGATACTTGAGGTGACATTGGAGTATCTAGGTGACATTAGGGTTTTGGTTGATTTGTGTCTTAAGGTGTTATTCTAGTACGAACTCTAGGGCTGTTTGTGACACTTATAGGAATAGCCCAACGGATTGATTGGAAAGAATAACTTTGAGGTGGTTTCGTACCCTACCATAATCTCTTATTTTGTTCTCCACTATTAGTGACTTTGGAGTGACTCTTTGTTGCATGTTGAGGGATAGTTATACGATCCAATTATGTTATTATTGTTGAGAGGACTTGCACTAGTGAAAGTATGAACCCTAGGCCTTGTTTCAACATATTGCAATACCGTTTACGCTCACTTTTATCATTCGTTACCTTGCTGTTTTTATATTTTCAGATTACAAAAACTATTATCTACCATCCATATACCACTTGTATCGCCATCTCTTCGCCGAACTAGTGCACCTATACAATTTACCATTGTATTGGGTGTGTTGGGGACACAAGAGACTCTTTGTTATTTGGTTGAAGGGTTGCTTGAGAGAGACCATCTTCATCCTACGCCTCCTATGGATTGATAAACCTTAGGTCATCCACTTGAGGGAAATTTGCTACTGTCCTACAAACCTCTGCACTTGGAGGCCCAACAACGTCTACAAGAAGAAGGTTGTGTAGTAGACATCAAGCTCTTTTCTGGCGCCGTTTCTGGGGAGGTGAGTGCTTGAAGGTATATCTTTAGATCTTGCAATCGAATCTTTTTGTTTCGTGTTTTAGCACTAGTTTAGTTTATAAAAGAAAACTACAAAAAATGGAATTAAGTTTGCCTCATACGCTTCATCTTTTTTGAATCTTTCGTGAGTATGATGGAAAGGAAAATTGTGCCAAAGTGTTAGAAGAAGAATGCATTAAAATGTTTGGCACTAAATATTTGAATGATGAGCATGATTGCAATGTTGTTAGTATGAACTCCTTGAATATCCATGGTACTAATGATGATTGCACTAGTCATGATGAAAATATCTCTTATAAGCATGCCGATTTTTGTGGAGTATATTGGGTTTGCAAGTACACACCAAATAGGGAAGATAGATATTGCAAGAGCCAAAGTACTTGGAAACTAAATGGTTGCAAGAAAGGCTAGATGCTTGTGCTGAAAATTTAAACTTTCTTAGCCATACTTGTGAACTTTGCAATGAACGTGATCATTTTAGTACCCAATGCAAATTGTTTCATGATCGTATCGTGTCCAAAAATTGTAATGATTTGATTTCTCTTGCACATCATAATGAACTTAGTTTGCTCTTGGGTTATGAAGAAATGGAACGTATAACTAAGGATATTCCAAAATTTTCCCTTGATAGAGTTCTTCATTTTGATCTAGAGGAAATTTATATGTATTGTGCGGTGAATTGCATTGAAAATCCTTATATTGCCAATTACATAAAGAAAAGAAAACAAATAGAAGATGAAGAGAATACTAATGAAAGGGAAGAGACTTCCCAATACCCTCCTATTATTTCTTATGATGAATCAGGTAACGAGGAGGATCCTCCTATTCAACCAATCTCATTAATAAGGAGCTCCAAAAAGAGGATTGAACCCACACATGATGTGGTGAAGAAGAAAAGAAAAAGGAAGAGAGGTAAAAAGATATCTCTCCCAAATAATGCTGCTCCTATTACTATTGTGCCTCATGAAAATATAATTGTGGAAGATAATGATACTTATTATGATCTTGAAAATCTTTTTGGCACTTGCTTGGAAGAATATGATAATTGCTATACTATTGGTGCTATCCATACTATTAATGATGAAAGTGATTATGCTTATGATATGAAAAGGCCCAAGCTTGGGGATTCTATGTTTGATGAAGATGATGTTTTTGAGAATATATTTGCTGCAATTAATGTTTGTCCCTAGCTTGGGGATGCTACGTTTAATGAAGATGATATTTTTAGTCTCCCAATTTTTGATATGCAAATTTATAATGATGATAGCATGCCTCCTACTTATGATGATTATATTGATGAAAGTGGGTTTGGAAAAGTGTCAACTTTAGGAAGTAATGATCCCACTATTATGGAGGATGTTGAATCTTATTATGATAATTATGAAAGTGGATTTGGAGAGGTCATGACTTTATTTAGTAATGATCCCACTATCTTGGAAGAGGTTTCAATCGATTATGATGAGAACAAAGTTGCTACTTATGATAATTATTGTGATGATACATATGCTATAAAAAGTCGTAATGATTATATTTATAAAACTTTTCATGATTATGATTACCCTTTCTCTAAACATTACACTTTTAATGTGGAAACAATTTATAGTATTTGAGTCTCTTATGATACTCCCACTATTCCGATTGAGAAGAATTTTGCTTATGTGGAGAGTAGTAAATTTTCTATGCTTCTAGATCATGAAAAGAATGCTTTAGGTTATGGTTATATTGTTGAATTCATTCATGATGCTACTGAAAATTATTATGAGGGAGGAACATATTCTTGTAGGAGTTGCAATAATATCAAGTTTCCTCTCTATGTGCTTAAAATCTTGAAGTTATGCTTGTTTTGCCTTCCTATGCAAGTTGATTCTTGTTCCCACAAGGTGTTTTCTCACAAAATCCCTATGCATAGGAAGTGGGTTAGAATTAAATATGCTAGTCATAATCTTCATGATGCTCTCTTTATGTTACAATTCTTATCTTTTATGTGAGCAACATTGAAATCATCATGCCTAGCTAGGGGCGTTAAACGATAGCGCTTGTTGGGAGGCAACCCAACTTTATTTTTGTTCCTTGCTTTTTGTTCCTGTTTAGTAATAAATAATTTATATAGACTCCGTTATGATTGATTTTTTATGTTTAAATTAGTTTTTGTGCCAAGTAGAACCTTTGGGAAGACTTGGATGAAGTCTTTGCCATCATGCTGTAAAAAATAGAAACTTAAGCGCTCACGAGAATTGCTGCCATTTTTTATTGGAGAGTGATATTTAGTTAATTATTTTTTAAGATGATTAACAGAAAATTTCCTCACGTCCAGCAATTTATTTTAGAATTTTTGAGGTTCCAGAAGTTTGCGTTAGTTACAGATTACTACAGACTGTTCTGTTTTTGACAGATTCTGTTTTTCATGTGTTGTTTGCTTATTTTGATGAATCTATGGCTAGTAAAATAGTTTATAAACCATAGAGAAGTTGTAATACAGTAGGTTTAACACCAATATAAATAAATAATGAGTTCATTACAGTACCTTGAAGTGGTCTTTTGTTTTCTTTCGCTAACGGAGCTCACGAGATTTTCTACTTTAAGTTTTGTGTTGTGAAGTTTTCAAGTTTTGGGTAAAGATTTGATGGATTATGGAACAAGGAGTGGCAAGAGCCTAAGCTTGGGGATGCCCAAGGCACCCCAAGGCAATATTCAAGGACAACCAAAAGCCTAAGTTTGGGGATGCCCCGGAAGGCATCCCCTCTTTCGTCTTCGTTCATCGGTAACTTTACTTGGAGCTATATTTTTATTCGCCACATGATATGTGTTTTGCTTGGAGCGTCATTTTATTTTATTTTGTTTTGCTTGCTGTTTGAATAAAATACCAAGATCTGAAATTCTTAAATGTTAGAGAGTCTTCACATAGTTGCATAATTATTCGACTACTCATTGATCTTCACTTCTATCTTTCGGAGTAGTTTGTCATTTGCTGTAGTGCTTCACTTATATCCTTTTAGAGCACGGCAGCGATTTCATTTTATAGAAATAGTTGATCTCTCATGATTCACTTATATTATTTTGAGAGTCCTTTAGAGCAGCATGGTAATTTGCTTTTGATATAATAAAAAAAACTTTCATATAAGTGCATTGAATACTAAGAAAAGTTTGATACTTGATGATTGTTTTGAGATATAGAGATAGTATATTAAAGTTGTGCTAGTTGATAGTTGTGAATTTGAGAAATACTTGTGTTGAAGTTTGCAAGTCCCGTAGCATGCACGTATGGTAAACATTATGTAACAAATTTGAAACATGAGGTGTTCTTCGGTTGTCCTCCTTATGAGTGGCGGTCGGGGACGAGCGATGGTCTTTTCCTACCAATCTATCCCCCTAGGAGCATGCGCGTAGTGCTTGGTTTTTGATGACTTGTAGATTTTTGCAATAAGTATGTGAGTTCTTTATGACTAATGTTGAGTCCATGGATTATACGCACTCTTACCCTTCCATCATTGCTAGCATCTTCGGTACCGTGCATTGCCCTTTCTCACATTGAGAGTTGGTGCAAACTTCGCCGGTGCATCCAAACCCCGTGATATGTTACGCTATTTCACACATAAACCTCCTTATATCTTCCTCAAAATAACCACCATACCTACCTATTATGGCATTTCCATAGCCATTCCGAGATATATGCCCATGCAACTTTCCACCATTCCGTTTATCATGACACATTCATCATTGTCATATTGCTTAGCATGATCATGTAGTTGACATAGTATTTGTGGCAAAGCCACTATTCATAATTCTTTCATACATGTCACTCTTGGTTCATTGCATATCCCGGTACACCACGGGAGGCATTCATATAGAGTCATCTTTTGTTCTAGCATCGAGTTGTAATCATTGAGTTGTAAATAAATAGAAGTGTGATGATCATCATTTTCTAGAGCATTGTCCAAAGTGAGGAATAAAAAAAAGAGAAAGGCCATAAAATAAAATAAAGAAGGCCCAAAAAATGAGAGAAAAGGAGAGAAGGGGAAATGCTACTATCCTCTGCCACACTTGTGCTTCAAAGTAGCACCATAATCCTCATGATAGAGAGTCTCTTGTTTTGTCACTTTCATATACTAGTGGGAATTTTTCATTATAGAACTTGGCTTGTATATTCCAACAATGGGCCTGCTCAAGTGCCCTAGGTCTTCGTGAGCAAGCAAGTTGGATGCACACCCACTTAGTTTCTTTTGTTGAGCTTTCATACATTTATAGCTCTAGTGCATCCGTTGCATGGAAATGCCTACTCCTTGCATTGACATAAATTCATGGGCATCTCCCTAGCCAATTGATTAGCCGCGTCGATGTGAGACTTTCTCCTTTTTGTCTTCTCCACATAACCCCGTCATTATATTCTATTCCACCCATAGTGCTATATCCATGGCTCGCGCTCATGTATTGCGTGAAGGTTTATAAAGTTTGAGATTACTAAAGTATGAAACAATTGCTTGGCTTGTCATCGGAGTTGTAAATGATGAGAGCATTCTTGTGTGACGAAATGGAGCATGACTAAACTATATGATTTTGTAGGTATGAACTTTCTTTGGCCATGTTATTTTGAGAAGACATGATTGCTTAACTTTTGTCTTGAATCTTATGGATCTGAATATTCTTGCCACAATAAAGAGAACTACATGGATAAATATGTTAGGTAGCATTCCACATCAAAAATTCTGTTTTTTATCATTTACCTACTCGAGGACGAGCAGGAATTAAGCTCGGGGATGCTGATACGTCTCCAACATATCTATATTTTTTGATTGTTCCATGCTATTATATTATCAACCTTGGATGTTTTATATGCATTTATATGCTATTTTATATGATTTTTGGGACTAACCTATTAACCTAGAGCCCAGTGCCAGTTTCTGTTTTTTCCTTGTTTTAGGGTTTCAAAGAAAAGGAATATCAAACGGAGTCCAAACGGAATGAAACCTTCGGAAAAGTTATTTTTGGAAAGAAATCAATACAGGAGACTTGGAGTGCACGTCAGGGGATCAACGAGGAAGCCACGAGGCAGGGGGGGCACACCCACCCCACCTGGGCGCGCCCTCCACCCTCGTGGGCCCCTCGTGGCTCCCCTGATGTATTTCTTCCGCCTATATATATATCCATATACCCTAAAACTATCGAGGAGCACAATAGATCGGGAGTTCCGCCGCCAGAAGCCTCTGTAGCCACCGAAAAGCAATCTAGACCCATTCCGGCACCCTGCCGGAGGGGGAATCCCTCTCTGGTGGCCATCTTCATCATCCCGGTGCTCTCCATGACGAGGAGGGAGTAGTTCTCCCTCGGGGCTGAGGGTATGTACCAGTAGCTATGTGTTTGATCTTTCTCTCTCTCGTGTTCTTGAGGTGATACGATCTTGATGTATCGCGAGCTTTGCTATTATAGTTGGATCTTATGTTTCTTCTCCCCCTCTACTCTCTTGTAATGGATTGAGTTTTCCCTTCGAAGTTATCTTATCGGATTGAGTCTTTAAAGATTTGAGAATACTTGATGTATGTCTTGTCGTGCGTATCTGTGGTGACAATGGGATATCACGTGATTCACTTGATGTATGTTTTGGTGATCAACTTGCGGGTTCCGCCCATGAACCTATGCATAGGGGTTGGCACACGTTTTCGTCGTGATTCTCCGGTAGTAACTTTGGGGTGCTCTTTGAGGTTCTATGTGTTGGTTGAATAGATGAATCTGCGATCGTGTGATGCATATCGTATAATCATACCCACGGATACTTGAGGTGACATTGCAGTATCTAGGTGACATTAGGGGTTTGGTCGATTTGTGTCTTAAGGTGTTATTCTAGTACGAACTCTAGGGTTGTTTGTGACACTTATAGGAATAGCCCAACGGATTGATTGGAAAGAATAACTGTCGGATTTCAGGTTCCGGCAGACCCTTGAGGTTCGAACACTGGGGTGCGCGCGGAGATCTCTCCCCTACCGATCTACGTCCGATCCTCTCGTGCGAACTCAGATGAAAATGATGAACAACACAAGAGACACGAGGTTTATACTGGTTCGGGCCACCGTTGTGGTGTAATACCCTACTCCAGTGTGTGGTATGGTGGATTGCCTTTAGGGCTGATGATGGACAGTACAAGGGAAGAACAGCCTCGCGAGGGGTGTTGTTGAGCTGATGTGGTGTGTTCTACTTAGTCTCTACTGGGTTTCTCCACCCTCTCTCTTTCTTTTCCTATCTCTTTTTTATTCCTCTTTTGCCTCTCGCGCCCCTTCCCTTTGTGGAGGCTAGCTCTATTTATAGAGGCCCTGGGCCTCTCCCCGAATAATTGAGCGGGAAGGGCGCCAACAATTGGCCATTTTGAAGGGCAACATCTAGTACAAGTTATCCTGACCAAAGGTGGTCTTCGGCTGCCAAAAGCACTGGTGATGACGCCGTCTTGGGCTCCACGGTGACCTCCGTCCGGCCGTTCGGCTGGTCTTGGTCTCGTTGCACCGGAATGGTAACCTTTGCCTGATACCTTGGCCTGTGCTTGCCCCCTTTGCACCAAAGGGGAAACAAGGACCCTGTGCAGGCCGGCGCCCGCCTAGCCTTGATCGTCATGGCTTGCATCATGGGATCCTCGCGAGGTATCCTTGCATTGATCTCTCCGCCTCCTCGCGAGCCTGCCTGATGAGGCCGCTCTTGAGGAAGCTTCCTGTCGTCCGCCCTGCGAGGCTTGGCCCCTCGCGAGGGTCTTGAGCTTGGGCTGATGAAGATGGGCCGCGCTGCGCCCCCACTTGAGCCACGCCGCAGGCCGCAGGCAGGCAAGTCTGGGGACCCCCGTTCCTAGAACGCCGACAGTAGCCCCCGGGCCCAAGGCGCACGCGGGCTTGGCTTATCAGAGAAGCGAAGGGGCAAGCATGAAGCGCCGCGGGCCCTAACAGCCTGCGGCCTTGGGCGCCGCGTGGCGGTCGATTGGATGTGGGCATCTGCACTTCCCATGACGCCTCGGAAACCACACGACTTAACAAGTCCCTGCATGTAGAGATATGGGTCATGATTACCTGAGGTCATGGTGCTCGGCGGTTGGCCTTCCCCGGCTATAAGTACGGGGCTGCATGAGCTCCGCCAGTTCACCCCTTTCCGTTACTCCTCCTCTTCTTCTTTCTCATCCTTGCTTCCTCTTGCACCAATGGCACCGATCCGCCGGTTTTCAGCTGAGGAGAAGGGAAAAGCCCCCAGAGAGGGTCCTGACCCCCTCCCGCCGAAGAAGCAGCCAATCCTCTGTCACCGGGACGAAGGCGCCTGGCAGGAGGTGTCGAGGCCATGGTACGAGCGGCCGCCGCCTGGGTTTCCGCTACCCTTGTACGCCCGCGTCGTAGGCCCCAGGGGGAGGGCGCCGAGCAACACCGACAGCGTCGCCGCCGACGCCGGCGAGTCATAGTGGTGCGTGTCGTCCCCCCTGGAGTCCACGCGGAGCGCTCCTCTCGCGAGCTTGTGCTCCACGCCGCCATGCCTCCAATTTCGTGGATCTTCCTTCCTCCCTCCTTCGCCTTCGAGATGCCATTGAGCGGGGCCCTAGAGCTCTGGCTGCAGCACGCCGACTGTGGCACCCTTGCAACCGGAGCGGAGGTCGCGGTCGTCGCTCCGGGCAAGGTCTTCATGACCCGGGGCTGGGGTGAGATTGCCCGGGTCTGTCGCGCGGATGGCGCCTTGGTGATCCATCTTGAATACGACGGCGCCTCCTTGATGTTCTTCAAGGTCTTTGATGCAGAAGGACGTCGGCTGGAATGCTGTCCTAAGGGAAGCGGCAGGGGTGACAAACTAGCGAGGACCAGCCCCGCCCGTTGGTCCTCCTGCAGCTCCTCAGGCAGCAGCGAAGGGACTGAGGGCTTCAGCGGCTCCCCCGAACTCCTCGTGACCCCGAAGACGAGCGACGACAGCTACGAGCCTCCGTGCTCGCGTCGCGCTCGGAGTGGGGCAGCTGCATCGGGCCGCCGACGCCACTGATCTGGATGGGATTGGCGCCGTCACTGGGCAGCCCACTGTTGATGATGGCGTCGCTTGGGGAGGTGCTAGCAAGTAGCATCCCTTAGGGTTAGCACATTTTGTTCCCTGCGAGGAATTAAAGCAACACCCCGCGGGGGTATGTAAGGCGTCTGCCGTGCCTTTTGTAAATACTATATCCTTAATATGAATTGGCGTGAGGTGTCCGTTCTGTTCCGGCTAAGCTCCCCTTTCTATCCTCATGAGGACTTGGCGCTCTACGCTGATAGGTCCCAGTCCCCAGGCAAGCTTCAGCCGTCGCTGGTATGCCAGGTCGCGATGCCGTGGTCAAGGCCAGGAGGTGAGCGGCCCGAGGTCAGGTAAGAGCCCCCGAGTCGCGATGCTCGGGAGGTCCCCCTTAGCGCTCAAGCAATCCTTGCTGGGCGAGAAAGGAAGGTAGCGTCGCCATGACAGAGTTGCACTGGGCGGGGATTTAGCGCTGCGTTGGTCTAGCTCTTGCGAGGGCGCGACTTATCTTGTGCGTCTGACGTAGTTCCTCAGAGAGGCGCCTGGCCCGAGAGGCGGTGGCTGAGGTACTGCTGGGTTAGGCCCTCACGAGCTTCTTCCCACTCCCCCGCACTTTCCTTAACGCTCTACATCCTCGGGTCCTGGCCCTCGAGCGAGCTCAGCCGCCGCTGGTATGACAGGTCGCGATGTCGTGGGTCAAAGCCAAGGGGTGAGGGTTGGAGAGCCAGTAGGAGCCCATGAGTCGCGATGCTCAGGTACCCCCCCCCTTTAACGTGCAAGCGGTCCGTGCCGAAGAGGGGGAGAGAGAGCTCACGATGCCCCCAACGTTGCTCCTATAGTAGGTCCTGCACACCAATTATGAGGAGAAACAAGGCATGTCGTTACGGTCGCCGGCCAACCTATGGTCACTCCGAGGGAGCGGTCAGGGCACTGAGGGCCTGGTGAGGTGGCGCCGTGCGGGGCTGCCGCGGCCAGAGCTCGACCACTCAGGTTTATCAACGCTGCAGGGACGGACCCGTGCGCATGCCCCATGCCAGAGCGAGCGGCTCTTCAAATAGGCGTCGATCGAGCAGGTGATTAGGTCAGGTATGTTAAGCATATAGGAGGAAATCCAATTTCAAGCAAGCGCAGGTAAAAGCAACCGCCGCTGGGTCGGGCCCGAGCGGCGTGGGGATGATGCAGCCCAAGGGGCGCCCCCAATAAGGTAAGTAAAGAGCATAAACAAAATGGATACATGCCGCGGGGACGGACCCACGCGGCCTGGGAATGGTGCAGCCCTGTGGGCGCTCCCAGCTGAAAGTAGAACTTTGAAAGATGTCACCTGGTGCTGTTGAAGATGAAGTGATGCTGAGCAAGTGAGCGATGCGCGGTGAAGACGTCGGCCCTCATGAGCCCCAGGCCCAGGGGCCTCGCGAGGCTCCGGTGGCACGTGCAGGTCTTCGGGGACCATTGCCGCCTCCACCAGGACCGCCCGATGCCTGACCTCCTGAGCCTCCAGAATGCTCCTCAATAGGCGCTGATGTGCGGCGACCGCGCTCGGCAGGCCGAAGGGCAGGCGAACATAGCTGTGAGGTGGTCCCTTGCAGCGCCCTACGGCCGAAGGCCATAGGCGCTCCTGGGACGCAGCTCGGTTGAGCCATGGTACGTTGACACAGACGCACAGTCCCCCATCCTCGCCTGGATGTGGGGCCACGGCAGGTAAGCGGCGGCTGCCGCGCATGACTCTGGACTCTTGTAGCTCATGGGTGTTCCTTGCGATGAACTCCTGAGGGTTTGGTTTCCTTTGACTTGTACCTTCCTGAGGGAAGCGTGCTTGAAAGCACCCCTCCAAGTGGTGCCCGAGCGCCTCCCCCGCGACCTTGGCAAGGTCAGCGGCTCTCCAAGAGAGAGCCCCCGAGCCATGCCTGAGGAGGGCGCCGGGCACACCTTCCTATGCGTGAGAGGGTGGCGCTCCCTGATCGGGCACGAATCCTGACGCAATACCTCCAGAGGTGCCTGCCTTCTTGTGGCTCGGGCCAGGTGAGGTCTTCTTCTTCCTGAGGGTCGCCTCGGGAGGCCTCCCACTCCTGTGATCTGGGTCTTTGATTGCTGCGGCTTGGAACGCACGCTCAAGCAAGCACACTGCGTCCCTTTCTTCACAGGGTACGGTGATGACTCCATCGCTGCCTGGCATCTTGAGGACATTGTAACCATGGTGAGTCACTGCCATAGACTTGGCTAGGCCTGGGTACCCGAGGATGGCATTGTACGGCAGGCGGATATGAGCGATGGCGAAGTCGATGAGCTCGGTCCGGTAGTTATTGCGTTGCCCGAAGGTGACCGAAAGGTGAACCTACCCAATTGGAACAGTGGAACCATCGGTGACTCCTGAGAAAGGCTTGGTCGGCTGAAGCTGGTCGTACGGCACTTGGAGATTGTCGAACGTCTCGAGGGACAGGACGTTGAGTCCTGCCCCACCATCGATGAGGGTCCTGGTGACCTGCACGTTGCTGATGACTGGGGAGCAAAGCATCGGGAGGATTCCGGCCGTTGCCGCACACTTGAGCTGGTTTGCGGAACTGAACGTGATCGCGCACGTAGACCACCTGAGAGGGCGTGTGGCCTCAAGCTTGGGAAGGACTGCATTCACCTCGCGAGCAAAATGCTTGAAGATGCAATGTGAGGCTGGGGCCTGGGCGCCACCCAAGATGCAAGCAATTGCACGCGGCTCTTGGAAGCCCCCAGCCCCATCGTCTTGGTGTTGGTCTTCGTTCCTCCTTGGTGGAGGCGGCAGAGGAGGGAGGCATGCGTTGCCGTGCGGGTGGCCCTCACGAGGCTGGTCCCTCCAGCCTCCCTCGCGAGGATGGTCCTGCCAGCGGTCCTCGCGAGGGCGGTCACGCCATCCCTAGCGAAGGTCGCGGTCTTCCCATCGTCCGCCACCTCTTCCTCCTCCTCGGCCATAGCCCCTGTCGTTGCGCTCTAGGCGTCGGCCGATTCGCCCATCTCGCACGGCTCTGAGCTCTTGACATTCGTTGGTGTTGTGGGTGTGGAGGTCGTGGTACACGCAGTACCGTCCGCCCTTGGATGACTCAGGCTAATCCCTGCCTCGCTTGGTGTCCGGTTCTGCTGCTAGCACGGCAGCCCCCTTGCGCTTCACGTCTTTGGCCTTGAGCTTCTTTTCTTCCGAGTCGGCTGCCGAGAGCTCGAGGAGGGAGAGACGCCCTTCCTCAGCCCTGGCGCACTTGGTCGCCAAGTTGAACAGCTCCAGGGATGTGCACAGGTCTTCATGGATTGCTAGCTCTTCCTTCATCTTGACGTCGCGCACGCCGTCGGAGAAGGCTGAGATGATAGCTTCTTCAGTCACCTTGGGGATCTTGAGGCGAGCGTAGTTGAAGCACTAGATGTACTTCTGCAGGGTTTCTCCTGGCTGTTGCTTGACGCAGCACAGGTCGCTCACGGCCGGGGGCCGGTCGCGAGTGCCCTGGAAGTTGGCGATGAAGCGGGTGCGCATCTCTCTCCAGGAGGAGATTGTGCCGGGAGCCAGGTTCAGGAGACAGGTGCGGGCGCCGTCCTTGAGCTCCATGGGGAACCAATTCGCCATGACCTTTTCGTCTCCATTGGCGGCTACGATGCCCAGCTCGTAGAGCTGGAGGAACTCCATGAGGTCCGTTGTGCCATCGTAGCGGGGAGGGAGGTCAGGCTTGAACTTGCCTGGCCATGTGACGCCGCGCAGCTCGGGGGTGAAGGCGAGGCAGCCCGTCGTGGCCACCAGCGTCCTTTGCTGGTGCTGGACTTGTTCTTGCGGGTCACCATGCGCCGCCACTGGGAGTAGCGCGGGGTCTTGTCGTGGAGGCGCTGGGGCGCGATCTTGGCGCGCTGGCGCTGGGAGCGTGCGAGCACCTTCCCGGGGACGTGGGATCTCTTGGCAGCTCCCTTCTTGCTGCGCAGGCGCCGGACGTGGAGGGTCCCGCCCTGGGGCTGCGCGCCTTGGAGCGAAGGCACCTTCTTGGGGAGGAGGCGGCGGAGGCGCCTCCTGATCCTCGCCCCCTGCACGGGACGGAGGGCGAGGCAACAAGAGGGGCCGCAAGGGGGAGCCCCTGCGGCACTGACGAGCTCGGTGATGCGGGCGAGCCAGTCCTCGTAGAGGTCGTCGACGGGGCGATAGTGCAGGAGCTCCCACGCAAAGAGCAGTGAGGCGTGCGCATCCATCGGTGCGCGACGGGCATGGGACGACGAGCCAGCTGGAGTCAGCGACGGGGTGGCGGTGCGTCCATCCCGCCGCACCAAAGGATGCTGGGACGAGACCTGCTGCTCGTTCCCCGCCGGGCCGGTGGCGGCGTTGGCGACGGGCGACGGGGAACGACGAGGGGGGCCGCCGACGGGCGCCGTCTGGGCGACGCGAGTGGCGCGATCAGCCCGGCGCTCGGCGCGAGCCCGATGAGCGTCAGCCATGGACACGACAGAAGATCACACGCGAACAGCGGAAGAAAGATTCCGGCGCACCCCTAACTGGCACGCCAAATGTCGGATTTCGGGTTCCGGCAGACCCTTGAGGTTCAAACACTGGGGTGCGCATGGAGATCTCTCCCCTACCGAGAGACACGAGGTTTATACTGGTTCGGGCCACCGTTGTGGTGTAATACCCTACTCCAGTGTGTGGTATGGCGGATTGCCTCTGGGGCTGATGATGGACAGTACAAGGGAAGAACAGCCTCGCGAGGGGTGTTGTTGAGCTGATGTGGTGTGTTCTACTTAGTCTCTACTGGGTTTCTCCACCCTCTCTCTTTCTTTTCCTCTTTTTTTTATTCCTCTTTTGCCTCTCGCGCCCCTTACCTTTGTGGAGGCTAGCTCTATTTATAGAGGCCCTGGGCCTCTCCCCGAATAATTGAGCGGGAAGGGCGCCAACAATTGGCCATTTTGAAGGGGAACATCTAGTACAAGTTATCCTGACCAAAGGTGGTCTTCGGCTGCCAAAAGCACTGGTGATGACGCCGTCTTGGGCTCCACGGTGACCTCCGTCCGGCCGTTCGGCTGGTCTTGGTCTCGTTGCACCGGAATGGTAACCTTTGCCTGATACCTTGGCTTGTGCTTGCCCCCTTTGCACCAAAGGGGAAACAAGGACCCTGCGCAGGCCGGCGCCCGCCTGGCGCCCGCCTGGCCTTGATCGTCATGGCTTGCGTCATGGGATCCTCGCGAGGTATCCTTGCATTGATCTCTCCGCCTCCTCGCGAGCCTGCCTGATGAGGCCGCTCTTGAGGAAGCTTCCTGTCGTCCGCCCCGCGAGGCTTGGCCCCTTGCGAGGGTCTTGAGCTTGGGCTGATGAAGATGGGTCGCGCTGGGCCCCCACCTGAGCCACGCCGCAGGCCGCAGGCAGGCAAGTCTGGGGACCCCCGTTCCCAGAACGCCAACAATAACTTTGAGGTGGTTTCGTACCCTACCATAATCTCTTTGTTTGTTCTCCGCTATTAGTGACTTTGGAGTGACTCTTTGTTGCATGTTGAGGGATAGTTATATGATCCAATTATGTTATTATTGTTGAGAGGACTTGCACTAGTGAAAGTATGAACCCTAGGCCTTGTTTCAACACATTGCAATACCGTTTACGCTCACTTTTATCATTCATTACCTTGCTGTTTTTATATTTTCAGATTACAAAAACTATTATCTACCATCCATATACCACTTGTATCACCATCTCTTCGCCGAACTAGTGCACCTATACAATTTACCTTTGTATTGGGTGTGTTAGGGACACAAGAGACTCTTTGTTATTTGGTTTCAGGGTTGCTTGAGAGAGACCATCTTCATCCTACGCCTCCTATGGATTGATAAACCTTAGGTCATCCACTTGAGGGAAATTTGCTACAACAACGTCTACAACAAGAAGGTTGTGTAGTAGACATCAACACTCTCCCCTCTCGTTGCTATGCATCTCCTAGATATATCTTGCGTGATCGTAGGAATTTTTTTGAAATACTGCGTTCCCCAAAGTGGCATCCGAGCCAGGTCTATGCATAGATGTTATATGCACGAGTAGAACACAAAGAGTTGTGGGCGATAATAGTCATACTGCTTACCACCAACGTCTTACTTTGATTCGGCGGTAATGTTGGATGAAGCGGCCCGGACCAACATTACATGACCGCGTTCATGAGACTGGTTCTACCGACGTGCTTCGCACACAGGTGGCTGGCGGGTGTCAGTTTCTCCAACTCAAGTTGAATCGAGTTTGACTACGGCCGGTCCTTGTTGAATGTTAAAACAACACACTTGACGAAAAATCGTTGTGGTTTTGATGCATAGGTTAGAATGGTTCTTGCTAGAAGCCCGTAGCAGCCATGTAAAACTTGCAAAAACAAAGTAAAGGACGTCTAACTTGTTTTTGCAGGGCATGTTGTGATGTGATATGGTCAAGACGTGATGATATATAAATTGTTGTATGAGACGATCATGTTTTGTAAAAGTTATCGGCAACTGCCAGGAGCCTTATGGTTGTTGCTTTATTGTATGAAATGCAATCGCCATGTAATTGCTTTACTTTATCACTAAGCGATAGCAATAGTCGTAGAAGCAATAGTTGGCGAGACGACAACGATGCTACGATGGAGATCAAGGTGTCAAGCCGGTGACGATGGAGATCATAGCGGTGCTTTGGAGATGGAGATCAAAGGCACAAGATGATGATGGCCATATCATGTCACATATTTTGATTCCATGTGATGTTTATCCTTTATGCATCTTATTTTGCTTAGTACGACAATAGCATTATAAGATGATCCATCACTAAATTTCAAGGTACAAGTGTTCTCCCTGAGTATGCACCGTTGCTACAGTTCGTCGTGCCAAGACACCACGTGATGATCGGGTGTGATAAGCTCTACATTCACATACAACGGGTGCAAGACAGATTTGCACAAGCAGAATACAAGGGTTAAACTTGACGAGCCTAGCATATGCATATATGGCCTCAGAACCCTAAGACCGAAAGGTAGAGCGTGAATCATATAGTAGATATGATCAACATAGTGATGTTCACCATTGAAAACTACTCCATCTCACATGATGATCGGACATGGTTTAGTTGATATGGATCACGTGATCATTTAGATGACTAGAGGGATGTCTATCTAAGTGGGATTTCTTAATTAATGTGATTAACTAAACTTTAATTTATCATGAACTTAGTACCTGATAGTATTTGCATGTCTATGTTGTTGTAGATCAATGGCCCGTGCTACCGTTCCCTTGAATTTTAATGCGTTCCTAGAGAAAGCTAAGTTGAAAGATGATGGTAGCAACTACACAGACTGGGTCCATAACTTGAGGATTATCCTCATTGCTGCACAGAAGAATTACATCCTGGAAGCACCACTAGGTGCAAGACCCGCTGCAGGAGCAACTCCAGATGTTATGAACGTTTGGCAAAGCAAAGATGATGAATACTCGATAGTTCAGTGTGCCATGCTTTACGGCTTAGAATCGGGACTTCAACGACGTTTTCAACTTCATGGAGCATATGAGATGTTCCAGGAGTGGAAGTTAATATTTCAAGCAAATGCCCAAATTGAGAGATATTAAGTCTCCAATAAGTTCTATTGCTGCAAGATGGAGGAGAATAGTTCTGTCGGTGAACATATACTCAGAATGTCTGGGTACCACAACCACTTGACTCAACTGGGAGTTAATCTTCCTGATGATAGTCTCATTGACAAAGTTGTCCAATCACTGCCACCAAGCTACAAAAGCTTCGTGATGAACTATAATATGCAAGGGATGGATAAGACAATTCCCGAGCTCTTCGCAATGCTAAAGGCTGCAGAGGTAGAAATCAAGAAGGAGCATCAAGTGTTGATGGTCAACAAGACCACTAGTTTCAAGAAGAAGGGCAAAGGGGAGAAGGGGAACTTCAAGAAGAACGGCAAGCAAGTTGCTGCTCAAGTGAAGAAGCCCAAGTCTGGACCTAAGCCTGAGACCGAGTGCTTCTACTGCAAAGGGACTGGTCACTGGAAGCAGAACTTCCCCAAGTATTTGGCGGATAAGAAGGATGGCAAAGTGAAAGGTATATTTGATATACATGTTATTGATGTGTACCTTACTAATGCTCGTAGTAGCCCCTGGGTATTTGATACTGGTTCTATTGTTCATATTTGCAACTCGAAACAGGGGCTACGGATTAAATGAAGATTGGGTAAGGACGAGGTGATGATGCGCGTGGGAAATGGTTCCAAAGTCGATGTGATCGCCGTCAGCACGCTACCTCTACATCTACCTTCGGGATTAGTATTAGACCTAAATAATTGTTATTTGGTGCCAGCGTTAAGCATGAACATTATATCTGGATCTTGTTTGATGCGAGACGGTTATTCATTTAAATCAGAGAATAATGGTTGTTCTATTTATATGAGTAATATCTTTTATGGTCATGCACCCTTGATGAGTGGTCTATTTTTATTGAATCTTGGTTGTAGTGATACACATATTCATAATATTGAAGCCAAACATGCAAGGTTAATAATGATAGTGCAACTTATTTGTGGCACTGCCGTTTAGGTCATATTGGTGTAAAGCGCATGAAGAAACTCCATGCTGATGGGCTTTTGGAATCACTTGATTATGAATCACTTGATGCTTGCGGACCATGCCTTATGGGCAAGATGACTAAGACTCCATTCTCTGGAACAATGGAGCGAGCAACTGACTTATTGGAAATAACACATACTGATGTGTGCGATCCGATGAGTGTTGAGGCTTGCGGCAGGTATCATTATTTTCCGACCTTTACAGATGATTTGAGTAGATCTGGGTATATCTACTTGATGAAACATAAGTCTGAAACATTTGAAAAGTTCAAAGAATTTCAGAGTGAAGTGTAAAATCATCGTAACAAGAAAATAAAGTTTATACGATCTAATCGTGGAGGTGAATATTTGAGTTATGAGTTTGGTCTTCATTTGAAACAATGTGGAATAGTTTCACAACTCACGCCACCTGGAACACCATAGCATAATGGTGTGTCAGAACGTCGTAACCATACTTTATTAGATATGGTGCGATCTATGATGTCTCTTACTAATTTACCGCTATCATTTTGGGGTTATGCTTTAGAGACGGTTGCATTCACGTTAAATAGGGCACCATCTAAATCCGTTGAGATGACACCATATGAACTGTGGTTTGGCAAGAAACCTATGATGTCGTTTCTTAAAGTTTGGGGCTGCGGTGCTTATGTGAAAAAGCTTCAACCTGATAAGCTCGAACCCAAATCGGAGAAATGTGTCTTCATAGGATACCCAAAGGAAACTATTGGGTACACCTTCTATCATAGATCCGAAGGCAAAATATTCGTTGCTAAGAATGGATCCTTTCTAGAGAAGGAGTTTCTCTCGAAAGAAGTGAGTGGGAGGAAAGTAAAACTTGATGAGGTAATTGTACCTTCTCCCTTACTGGAAAGTAGTTCATCACAGAAATCAGTTCCGGTGATTCCTACACCAATCAGTGAGGAAGTCAATGATGATGATCATGAAACTTCTGATCAAGTTACTACCAAACCTCGTAGGTCAACCAGAGTACGATCCGCACCAGAGTGGTACAATAATCCTGTTCTGGAGGTCATGTTACTTGACCATGACGAACCTACGAACTATGAGGAAGCGATGATGAGCCCAGATTCCGCAAAATGGCTTGAGGCCATGAAATCTGAGATGGGATCCATGTATGAGAACAAAGTGTGGACTTTGCTTGACTTGCCCGATGATCGGCAAGCCATAGAGAATAAATGGATCTTCAAGAAGAAGACTGACGCTGACGGTAATGTTACTGTCTACAAAGCTCGACTTGTTGTGAAAGGTTTTCGCCAAGTTCAAGGAGTTTACTACGATGAGACCTTCTCACCCATAGCAATGCTTAAGTCTGTCCGAATCATGTTAGCAATTGCCGCATTTTATGATTATGAAATTTGGCAAATGGATGTCAAAATTGCGCTCCTTAATGGATGTCTTAAAGAAGAGTTGTATATGATGCAACCAGAAGGTTTTGTCGATCCAAAAGGTGCTAACAAAGTGTGCAAGCTCCAGCGATCCATTCATGGACTGGTGCAAGCCTCTCAAAGTTGGAATATACGCTTTGATAGTGTGATAAAAGCATATGGTTTTATACAGACTTTTGGAGAAGCCTGTATTTACAAGAAAGTGAGTGGGAGCTCTATAGCATTTCTAATATTATATGTGGATGACATATTGTTGATTGGAAATAATACAGGATTTCTGGATAGCATAAGAGGATACTTGAATAAGAATTTTTCAATGAAAGACCTCGGTGAAGCTGCTTATATATTGGGCATCAGGATCTATAGAGATAGATCAAGATGCTTAATTGAACTTTCACAAACACATACCTTGGTAATGTTTTGAATAAGTTCAAAATGGATCAGTCAAAGAAAGGGTTCTTGCCTGTATTAGATGGTGTGAAGTTGAGTCATACTCAATGCCCGACCACTTCAGAAGATAAAGAGAAAATGAAAGTCATTCCCTATCCCTCAGCCATAGGTTCTATCATGTACGCAATGCTATGTACCAGACCTGATGTGTGCCTTGCTATAAGTTTAGCAGGGAGGTACCAAAGTAATCCAGGAGTGGATCACTTGACATCAGTCAAGAACATCCTAAAATACCTGAAAAGGACTAAGGATATGTTTCTCGTTTATGGAGGTGACAAAGAGCTCGTCGTAAATGGTTACGTCGATGCAAGCTTTGACACTGATCCGGATGACTCTAAGTCACAAACCGGATACATATTTATATTAAATAGTGGAGCTATCAGTTGGTGCAGTTCCAAGTAGAGCGTCATGGCGGGATCTACGTGTGAAGCGGAGCACATAGTTGCTTCGGAAGCAGCAGATGAAGGAGTCTGGATGAAGGAGCTCATATCCGATCTAGGTGTAATATCTAGTGCATTGGGTCCAATGAAAATCTTTTGTGACAATACTGGAGCAATTGCCTTGGCGAAGGAATCCAGATTCCACAAGAGAACCAAACACATCAAGAGATGCTTCAATTCCATCCGCGATCAAGTCAAGGAGAGAGACACAGAGATTTGCAAGATATATACGGATCTGAATGTTACAGACCCGTTGACTAAACCTCTCTCACAAGCAAAACATGATCAACAGCAAGACTCCATGGGTGTTAGAATCATTACTATGTAATCTAGATTATTGACTCTAGTCCAAGTGGGAGACTGAAGGAAATATGCCCTAGAGGCAATAATAAAGTCGTTGTTTATATTTCCTTATATCATGATCACTTTTTATTATTCATGCTAGAATTGTATTAACCGGAAACTTAGTACAAGTACATGTGTGAATACATAGACAAACAGAGTGTCCCTAGTATGCCTCTACTAGACTAGCTCGTTAATCAAAGACGGTTAAGTTTCCTGACCATAGACATGTGTTGTCATTTGATGAACGGGATCACATCATTAGAGAATGATGTGATGGACAAGACCCATCTGTTAGCTTAGCATAATGATCGTTTAGTTTTATTGTTATTACTTTCTTCATGACTTATACATGTTCCTCTGACTATGAGATTATGCAACTCCCAAAAACCGGAGGAACACCTTGTGTTCTATCAAACGTCACAACCTAACTAGGTGATTATAAAGATGCTATACATGTGTCTCCGATGGTGTTTATTGAGTTGGCATAGATCGAGATTAGGATTTGTCACTCCGAGTATCAGAGAGGTATCTGTGGGCCCTCCCGGTAATGCACATCACTATAAGCCTTGCAAGCAATGTGACTAATAAGTTAGTTATGGGATGGTGCATTACAGAACGAGTAAAGAGACTTGCCGGTAACGAGATTGAACTAGGTATGATGATACTGACGATCGAATCTTGGGAAAGTAACATACCGATGACAAAGGGAATAACGTATGTTGTTATGCAATTTGACCGATAAAGATCTTCATAGAATCTGTAGGAGCCAATATGAGCATCCAGGTTCCACTATTGTTTATTGCCCGGAGATGTGTCTCGGTCATGTCTACATAGTTCTCGAACCCGTAGGGTCCGCACGCTTAACGTTCGATGACGATTTGTATTATGAGTTATGTGATTTGATGACCGAAGTTTGTTCAGAGTCCTGGATGAGATCACGGACATGACGAGGAGCCTCGAAATTGTCAAGAGGTAAAGATTCATATATTGGAAGGTTACATTCAAACACCGGAATAGTTTCGGGGAGTTTCGGATAAGTTGCGGAGTACCAGGGGTTACCGGAACCCCCCTCCCCCTCCCCCCCCCCCCCCCCCCCGGGAAGTGGTGGGCCTTCATGGGCCTTAGTGGAAAGGAGAGGAGGGCCGCAAGGTAGGGCCCCCCTCCCATGGCCGGTCTGAATTTGACTAGGGAAGGGGCAGCGTCCCCCTCTTTCCTTCTCCCTTCCTCCTCCTTCCGTCTCTCTCCCTCTCTTGGAAAGGAAGGAGACTCCAACTAGGATTGGGAATCCTAGTTGGACTCCCCTATGGCGCGCGCCCCCCTATGGCTAGCCTCCTCCTCCCCTCTCCTTTATATACACTAGTTGACCCGTTGCGCCAACTGGCGCAGAGACCCGCTGAAGACATGCTATCGATGAAATAGTTTCATGCTACAAGGACCTTCTACTAAATCATGCTATTTTTTTAAACATGTTTATTACGTTGTGAAATAATAGCCTGGGAAAAGGGAAATTGCATAATATGAATATGTTCAGTTTGAAAATATGATCACTATGATGAGAGAGTAAAGTTGGCATGGTTGTGTTTTTTTGGCAATGGGTTTGGAAAAAGAAAATATTTGTGTGACATGAATATGTTTAGCTTGAAAACATGGTTATCATGGTGAGAAACCTGGCTGTGCATCTTTTTCATGCAAAAAAAAGGAAAAAAGATAAGAAACCTAGGGAAAAAACATCTCTTTGTTGTGCATATACGGAGATATAGGCATCAGGAGGTATTAGGATAGCCCATATGCTCTTTAGCCCAGCCCACGTAGAGCGATGCTTGTGGCCCGTGGGGAGCAGAATATGAAGCGGCAGGGGGCGGATCGAGCGGAGACTGTCTATCCCTTTCCTTTCTCTCGGTTCCTCAGCTGCATGACAGAGGCGTTTCCTCAACCGCCGACCGGTGCGATTTCTTGCCTCTTTTGATTTTGGATTTGGCTGCATGCATGGATTTACTTTCCATTTATCTCGATCTTGCATCTCCCCTACATTTTGAAGGTGAGCTCACTCGCACGCGTCGTAGACACCCCAAACCCGTTGCGCCAAATGGCGCAGAGACCCGTTAAAGCCATGATAGCGATGAAAATAGTTTCCTTTACTAAGAACATATTCCATTTTGATAGTTGTAAGCCCATGTTTAAATCATGCTATATTGAAATTCTATTTATTACGCTGAGAAATCTGAGCCTCATGTATGAGAAAAAACATATTTTTACAACATGTATAAACCAATTAAGGAGGTATTTTTAGCAGTGTTTGTGCAAAACTTTTATTTTCCGTATGCATGAAAAAACCCTCCCTTTGTTGTGCATATGGAGGCATAGGTATTTGAAAGGCCCATATGCTACCTAGTCCGACCCATGAACAATTCTCTGGGTGTCCCGTCTGGAGTAGAATATGAAGCGGCAGCAACTGCATCTATCAGCCTATTTATCCCTTTTTCTTCCTCGGTGGATCATTTTGGTGAGAGAGACATTTCCGGCAAAGAAGTACCCAACTGGTGAGATTTTTCCTTTCCTATTACTATGTCGAATTTCTTTGCATGCATGGATTTAGTTCTCATTTATCCAGATTATACTTCTCCCCTCTTTTGTGGCGATTTTTACCAAGTGGCGCAGAGACCCGCTGAATCCATAATTTAGTTGGTTTTGTTGTGGGTAAGCACATATGATAATAAAATTTAACGCTCTATTATAATAATAATAATAATAATAATAATAATAATAATAATAATAATAATAATAATAATAATAATAACAATAATAATAAATAATTGTGGCTTGTTGTCTACAATTAGATGCACACACACATTTAAATTTGGCAACACAAAGTCCCACCAAAAACCATGCTGGTCTGAAAATATGACTATTGCCCCAAATGGCACATAATCCCATTTAATACCATGTGCGCGTTTGAGAATATTTGTTCATAATTTTATGTTTGAGCAAGCATAGGGCATGAATTGTGAACCTTTACATTGAGGTTTGTCTTTCAAAATCTGAACTTGCATGCATAATTTGTTATGTTATATGGGTAACATAGATCCATGTTTTTCTTCAATTTTTATTCATTGGTTATGTAGCATTTAAGCCCATCTTTTTTACAATTCCTAATTTTTTAGGGCTGACAGTCCAAGTGAATCCAGCCCACAGACGCCAAATGGCGTAGAGACCCATTTGAAACCATGTGCACGTCAAAAATATTTGCATTTTCTCAATAACTTTATTCTTGAGGAAGGGATTTAAGATGAAAAATATTTGACTTCATTGGTAGAAGTAAGTTTTAGCAGCCACTTAGGATACTTATTCAAACCATTTAAAATGGAAAATGAAGGATAATTCATCTTTGAAAATATATACTTGAGCATGTGTATTTTGTTTACTTGAGCATGTGTATTTTGTTATCTTTTTCAGGTAACATAGAGCCAAATGGCGCAAGGTTGGCATATCATCATCTGATGAAAGTGCAGCACTGCCGCTGTTTCCACACTAAGAATACTCATAACCTATCCCAACCTGAGTGGATATATCAATTCAGAGGGAAAAATCACAAACTATACTATACCGATACAGCTAGATATCAAGATTCTCAGGACACAATGTCTAAACTAAATTACCCAACAAACAGTTTGAATCATGAATAGAATATAGTTAACATAACCCCCCCATGCAAACGGTCATCACGTATCAGCTAGTAAGAAAGGAGGGAACAAATCTTGATTAACAGAACAATGGAGCACCATCTTTAGAGATTGTACAAACTGTAAAACAAAAAAAGAAATTGGTCAGAGTAAAAAAACATGACTGGATATATATACAGCTGGATATCAAGATTCTCTGGAGAAATATGCTTAAACTAAAATACTAATAAAAAACGAATCATGGGCCATTCAAAAACAACTTCATATAGATCTATACCCAACAAAGAGTTTGAATCATGAATATGCAATGCACATCGCTGACATGACCCACCATGCAAACAATCATCATAAATACCTTTGGAATCCACAACTCAACATAAACATGACAAAGACAAACATGTATACCAAATAGCATCTGAAAACATATCAGGTAAGATAATTTTCTGGCAGAAACAAGCATGCGTATGCAACTATCTAAATATATGTGCTAAACAGCCACTGGAAACATTGCTATAGAACAGACCGGATAAAGCAATTTCCACACAGAACAATGCATGCATGTTTGCACAGCCAATCAAACACATGTATAGAATAGATACTGACAAACAATTAGTCTAGAAAGACTAACTATGCCGGAGCAAGCTGATCATGAAACTCCATACCAAGACATCTCCAAATTTTTCCGGAAATGAGAGTTCAGTAAGCTACTACCTTCAGCCTCCTAACTGATTTGAGAGCAGCATTTATTAGTTTTTAGAAACCTAAAAAAAACATTAGGCACATTTGAATAAACATTCAAGAGAAGGGAACTGCAAAACGAAATTCAGTAAACAGAAACGCCGCAATAGCTCATGACTAAATTGACTCTCTTTTAGCAAAAAGTAGGGAAGTGTAACCACCTTAGTAAAAAAAATAGAATGAGCATGCTACCATGCCCTTGCGCAGGTTCAAGCTACATTCGAAGAAGGGACGTCTATTGAACAAAAACTGGGTTGATAGTATTTTGCAATAGCTAACTATGCAACTTTTCTCCACAAACATGAGATAATTTAAATGGCAGGATCATGTTTGTTTTCCCCTTATTTTCAGTTGGATTGTAATAACTCAGCAGCGAAGAGTACACCACAGTGGTTTAGTCTACCAATCTGATTCAATTCAAGAATGGGTAGCCTATTCTCTTGTATATGTCAGCAAGCTCTTTTTTGTACTCAAGTCAAAACTAAGCATAAATACCTACTCACCTACATAAGTTGCTGTTGCACATGCCCATGTATTTGGTGCAAGTTGAGGCCTCCTTTAAGTAACATTATGACCACTCTTCAAGTCTTCATACCTACAAACACCATCAAAGTATGAAGTCAAAGCGAGGTGGAACCGTGTAAGGACTAAAGAAAGGGAAAGTGTCCGATTCATAAGCAAAGAGAGCAAGAGACCGAACTTTCAGAACATTTAGGTTTATTAGTAAGGAAATAGTGGTAACATTTTCTTAGTAATTAAGCTCGATGGAAATAAAGGTACTTTTCATGTATGACGCCCAAAAAAAGTTTAAACATCTTTTCCTTTTGCTGTACCATGACCATACCACAATGTGAGCTGCAGACAGGGAAAAGTTCAGATCCAAAATCATATCTAGTAGATATGTTTGTACATTAAGGAAAAGAAAAACATTACTGGTAGCATTCTGCAAAAACACATTAAGAAATGGAGCTTTTGGACCAGTGAATTACACTGGTATTCTCAAAATACCACATCTACAATCTCATTGGTGAGAACCAGTGCAGGATTAAGAAATTATCTATGTCTATAAGCTTTTTATGAATGATGCCAGACTTTTTTTATTGCAAGAATCAATGCTAGCAGGCTGTTTTGTAGAGTTACTCAGCGGAAGATGCCGCAACCAATAGAAATTGGCAGTAGATTTCATCTATGCCTGCTGCTCCATCCTGCAGTAATTATTTAGAACAACAAATAAGATGATTGTCAGATTAGAGAAGGCACACTTCTTGCATAAAAAAGAGAAGGCCACACTAAATAAGCACGTTCCTAGTATGTATCTATAAACATAGAGATGCTACTGATAAATATAACTGAACTATTTCCCACAGCAAAAGGAAAACATGCATGTGGCTAGAAAGAATAAGCATGTAGCTAGAAAGAAAGGAAGCAAACATCAAGCAGCAGAACATAGTTACAGCAAAGCAGGAGATCAAGATGCAGCAACAAAGGAGATCCTAGAACCAGCTAAATAAACGGTAGGCTGATGCCACACTACTCACCCTCACTCCACTGGGTGGCCTTGAAAAAACAGTTAGCATTGGATGTCACCAAATAATGCACCCAACTGCGCACTGGACACCGGCTCATGTCTGAGTTATCCCATGATCTCATGGGTACGCAACAGTTTAGGCAGAAAATATAGTTTGAATCGGATGTCAGGGCGATGTAAAAAATGCAGACCATTTTTGTATGTCTACAACAATATGTTCAATTCAAATCTTTACTGAAACTTTGACTGAGCAAAGTGAAACATCAACATATAATGTGGTAGCCAAATCTACACAAGATGCAACCTGCAGATCTGGTACCATGAACTGCACGAACAAAACAGACTGAACGGTTCAAAAATTGCATCAAAACTGTTTCACAATTAACATATTCAGGAAAGGCTAAACATCCTTGACATATAAACCAAAAAATGGAGCAAATATGGTGTGTTGCCTACACCTTTATCAACTAAAACTGCTTACTCATTTGTTCACCGCATAGAAGCAGGTAATCAACTAATAATCTCCTACAAGAGGTACACCTGTATCAACTATCTCGTACTCATATATCGAGCTTTCAAAGTATATCTAATTTTCATGTCTGGACAGATTCAAGCAACTCAAAGCATATCACCCTTTTTGGTTAAAATTAAATGGCCCAATCTTCCATCAGATTTACATGGGGCATAGAGTTTAGAACAGACTTACAGTTGGATAATGCAATACAGCGATACCTGTAGAATAATAGTGCAATACCTGTAGTTTAAATCCATTAGTTTTGGCACATTTGTAGAAACATGTTTCTCCGCTGCTCTGCAATCATTTGTTAACACACCTTTTGTCAGTATGAGCAACCAACATCAGCTAAAAGAAATCGTACAAATGTAGGTACCACAACTCTCTATAATGTAAACAGTTCATAGCAGAATACGCACAGCGCCATGAGCAGATGTTGAAAGCGCAAGATCTTATACAGAAGGTTTTAACCGTGTAATGTTGAAAAGCATAAGATATTAACAGTATGTTGTAGAAAGAACAGTACGCCACAGAATAATGCCGTAAACTTAAATACTAACTTTAAAAAAATCATTAGAAAGAACAGTACTCCGTAGAAAAATAATGCAATACATATAGACAACCTAGCCACTCCAACTTAAAAAGAATCAAGTTCCAACTCCACAACACATATGACCATTAAAGAACCATTTTTCAGTACCACCATTCTGGCCTTACCGTTACATGGCAACCAAACTAATCCTCATTTATTTTAGAAAAAAACAACTACTCGACTGATCCTTCGTAGGCACAACTCAATTAACCGGCTGGTTAGCCAAGCATTTTGTGCCTGCTGCAATCTTCAAGTATATACTGTAACCAACTTATTTGTTGATACTAAGAGATGTAAAATTTAGCTAGGGTAGCCAAGGTTTAGATGTTGTACCAGTCAGCAAATCTGCACTGCTCTGCTTGGAAGAGCGTCAGATGGATCCAGCCATCATTGGCCAGAGACGCACCAAAGTACAACCTTACAGCCCTTTTTCATCTCCTCTCGCCTCCTCAGACATTAAAATATTGCGTATTTAAATTTCTTCTTTAGCAATGGAAAGCATAAGGAAAGCTCAATGAGAATTGAATAACTTCCCAGAAATAAATAAGTGACAACTAAACGAGGCACACAGCCAAGGCAAAAACTTCATGATTTGTATGCCTTCATTTCACTGACAGTTATGCTTACTTTAGTGTAGCCCGAGTGAAAAAGAAAATAAACTTGTGCCTTATCGATCAAAATGTCACTACCTAGACTAATGGTCCAAACAAAATCACCTCTATGGACAAAAGAACCAATGGATAATTGGTTGTAATGTGTATGATGGATCATGCATATCTGGCTCTATATTAGCATGTCAGGGAAAAAATCAAGAGATTAAAGGCAATATATCTCAGGGGATAAGATGCATCTTTCACATCTCAGTTAAAAAAAGCCCCAACATCATCAGTAAAAGTGTTTGTCTTTGGTTCAGTTTTCCTGACTTCCCCAAGTGCTTGTATAGTTGAAAAATATATCATAACTGAATACAATGAAACAGCAAGAAGCAAATAGTAAGAAACTTGAAATGGTGTAGCAATTAAGTACTACAGCAAATCAAATAGGAACAGACCAAATATAAACAAAGAAGTGCAATGCCCTTATCCTTATGGTGGTGTTCCTTAGTGTAACATACAAACCAACCATGTCACCTATTTTTGTGCTACATATAGACTGAAACCAAGCAAGATAATGTAACCTGACAAGAAGTATAGTATAGCCGATTTAGAAATTGAGAACTGGCCATTCCAAACAAAAACAACATTGCTGGTGCTGCAAAAATGGATAATCCAGCGCCAAATAGTGATGCCTCCATCAATCAAATCCCTAGGAATTTTCCTGCAGATAGCAACAGAAAAAAACTAATCTCAGAACACGGTACCACTCAGTAGAAATCCAAAATCTGCACTGGGCAATGCCATCAAAAAAAGTCACCCCACCGACCATCATTACACCATACTGTAAATTTTGCATTTTCAGTGTTACGATCGTTCATACATATATCATCTACACTGCAGTTCTCCAGAAATAGACCGAGTTAACCATTCTATTCTACAAAAATATCTAAATCACCACTGCCGAGTATCCACGCTCAAACTAAAACATCAATTCGTAGCTAATCCCCAAATACAGATAGTAATCTGACGAAACCAAAACACCGCATTCACCAAATATGGAGATCTGAAGATCGGAAGGGAGGCGTAAACGCATACAACACACACGCATCAAGCAGGGCTGTAGGACCATGGAGAGCATGGATTTGGAGGAAGTTACCTTGTCGGGAAGGGATTCCTGGCGGCAACGGTGGAGCTGACTCGCGACGGCGACGGAGGTGACTCGACGCG
This sequence comes from Triticum urartu, assembly GCF_056163025.1. Taxonomy (NCBI): domain Eukaryota; kingdom Viridiplantae; phylum Streptophyta; class Magnoliopsida; order Poales; family Poaceae; genus Triticum; species Triticum urartu. The sequence goes on along the minus strand of NC_141876.1, from coordinate 342,055,341 downwards.
GCGGCCAGCGAATCCAGGTGCAGCGGCGGCGAGGCCAGCTCGCCCTCGATCCAATCCGTTGCCCTGCTCCTGTCAATCGAGCGAATAGGGTTAGGAGTGGGTTTCTGCTGCGCTCCGGCTGAGCTCCGTCGCTGCGTATCCCCGACGTGTCGACGGGGTACCTTACAGCGCATCGAGGGCGCTGCGTTGTAGAGGAGGGAGCGGGGAGGAGATGAGGTGGAGGCGGCGCGGGCTCGAGGGCGGCGGCGTGGGAGAGGAGGGAGTAGGGAGGAGACGAGGCGGAGGGGCCGCGTGCTTGACGAGAACTGGCGGCTAGGGTTTTGACCCTTTTGCACGTTCCGCAGGGCGAGCGCAGCGCACGGGCGAATCCCGACCGCGACGAGACGCGCAGCCAGGGCCACCGACGAATGGGACCAGGAGCAACTTCGGTCCACCTGTCATCACTATAGGGCAGACGCGGGTGCATAAGCCGGCTACACACGCATTGGCCCATCCCTGCGCAACTGCTCCCCGTAACGCACGACGCGGACAGTGCGCGTTTGACCTACGACGCGACGCGGTAGGCAACGCTCACACAAAAAAGACATAGCCATCAGACCGGCGTGTGGGACCAAGGAGCAGGTAGACCCACTTGCAGCTACGCCAACAGGCGAACAAGAGGGGCGAGCGGGAACCGGGAATGGCGCAGCGCCCACGACGTGCGCACGCGGCACGACAGGAGAGGCTGCGCGCGCACCCAAAAATGAGAAACCCAGCCAATTAGATCCCGCCCCGAGCCCACAGGTCATTCCCTATCCACAATTCACCGCGCGGTCAAAACTACACCGGCGTTTTCTAGCGACGATCGAACGGCCAGCAGCGAAAAAAAGACTGCGTTGACCAAAATCGAACGGCTAACGAAGGCTGAAATCGGGGGAGCTCCCTGGGAGCGAGTTGCCCAGCCTCTGTTTTGTTTTAAATGGGTAGGGGGCACCCCAAAGGACAACAAACATCTCTTAGCCATGTTCAGTGCCCCCCTCCACAGTTTACCACCTCGGTCATATTGTCGTAGTGCTTAGGTGAAGCCCTGCGCCGGTAGCTTCATTACCACCGTCGCCACGCTATTGTGCTGACGGAACTCTCCCTCGTCCTCAGTTGGATCAAGAGCTCGGGGAACGTCATCGTGCTGAATATGTGCTGAACACGGAGGTGCCGTACGTTCGGTGCTAGGATCGGTTGGATCGTGAAGACGTTCGACTACATCAACTGTGTTACTAAACGCTTCCGCTTTCGGTCTACGAGGGTGCGTAGACACACTCTCCCCTCTTGTTGCTATGCATCTTCTAGATAGATCTTGCGTGATCGTACGAAATTTTTTGAAATACTGCGTTCCCTAACACAACCATCATTTAGTCTTGTATGATTGCTAACACTCAATGCATATTTTTGGGAAAAACGTTTTCGTCAAACACAAAGAAAGATAGGGGCTTATTATTTTCGCCTCCCAACTTATTTATGTCGAGGATAATGTCAAAAATAGTAACTCATGATCACCTACATCCAAGTGATGCTATCCAACTTATTTATCTCGACGATAATGTCAACTTATTTGTGCCTAATCTTTCTCAAACACATGATGCTTGCCAACTAGAGAATTAATAGAGTGAAATAGAGATGGACATTATTGACTCTTGCATAAAAGTAAATACAGAAAAGTAAAAGATAGGCCCTTTGTAGAGGAAAGTAGAGGTTGTCATGCGCTTTTTATTTTTGGATGTGCAAACTCTTAATGTAAAGGAACATCACTTTATATAGCCCCTTATGATAGCAACATTTATTATGCGTCCCATCGCTTTTATTTCTTTGCCATCACAAGATCGTACAAAGCTTATTTTTCCTTACAATAAAAGATCATACATATTTAGGAGCAATTTTTATTGCTTTATGCACCGATGACAACTTACTTGAAAGATCCTATTCAATCTATAGGTAGATATGGTGGACTCTCATGGAAAAAAAATGGGTTTAAGGGTTTTGGATGCACAAGTACTGTCTCTACTTAGTACAATTTTTTGGCTAGCAAAAGATCCTAGATAAGCACCACATGTTAAAGGATCCATGACAATATAACTTCTATGTGAATGTAAACAAACATAACTCCTTGCGTTGTCTTCCCTATCCAACATCGACTATTTTACCATGTAGAAAAAATTTGATTGGGGCTCAAAATCATAAAATATGTCCAAGATAGTATATTTATATGCGAATCTCCTCTCCCTTTAATAATTTTGCATGAATTGTATCCATGACCAATGTTATGTTTGTTAATTTCTAACAACTTTTATCAAACATACTTTTTCTATATGAAGTTATTACTCCCCATGGGATTAGCATATGATCTTTTATTTATTTTTATTATTGAGATTGAAACAAGGAAGTAAAGAAACAAAACTCAAACTACTCTTTATTACTCCCTCCTTACCGAAATATAAGGCACGCTTTGACTTTTCTAGTCTTTGTTGCACAACTTTGACTATAGTTTTCATGTATTGTATGTATATAAAATTAGTATGCATACATACGAAATAAAATTGTTTTGCAAGACAAATATGACGATGCCATTTATACATGTTCAATCTATATACTTTGATATATGTTAGTGGTCAAAGTCGTGCATCAAAGACATAAAAAGTCAATCACACCTTATATTTTGGGAAGGAGGGAGTATATAACTCTCACACTTGATTACATAGATATGACACAAAGCAAACACTCGAAGCAAAAACCATACTAAAATTTTATTCTTTTAAATCACAAAATAACTAAGTGTTATGATCAGCACTACTAGTTGGAATAGCTTCTACCCACTTAGTAATGTAATCAACGGCCACTAAAATATGAGTGTACCCATTAGAGGAAGGAAAAGGTCCCATATAATCAAAGCCCAAACATCAAATGGTTCGATAACAAGAGAATAATTCATAAGTATTTCCTCACGTCTACCGATACTACCAATTGTTTGACAATCATCACAAGAAAGGGCAAACTTATGTGCATCTTTGAAGAGAGTAGGCCAATAAAAACCAAACTGTAATACCTTATGTGCAGTTCTGTCTCTAGCGTGATGCCCTCCGTATGTCTCGGAATGACACTTTCGTATGATTTGTTCCTGTTCATGATTAGGTACTAAACGTCTAATAACACCATCTACTCCTTCTTTACATAAATGTGGGTCATCCCAAAAGTAATGTATTAAATCAAAGAAGAACTTTTTCTTTTGTTGGTATGTGCAACTAGGTGGTATATATTAGCAACAACGTAATTCGCATTGTCTGCATACCAAGGAGTATTATGGGAAGCATTTATAACAGCTAGTTTCTCATTAGGAAAACTATCATCAATAGGCAATGGGTCATAAAGAACCTTTTCCATCCTAGACAAGTTATCTGCTACGGGATTCTCAACTCCCTTTCTATCAATAGTATGCAAGTCAAATTCTTAAAGTAAAAGAACCCACCTAATCTGTCTAGGTTTAACATCTTTCTTTTCCATAGGTATTTAATAGCAACATGATTGATGTGAATAGTAACTTTGGAATCAACAATATAAGGTCTAAACTTATCACATGCAAACACAACTGCTAAAAATTCTTTCTAAGTAGTAGCATAATTTCTTTGAGCACTTTATAGAGTCTTACTAGCATAATGAATAACATTCAATGTCTTATCAACTCTTTGCTAGAACAAAACCAATGGCATAATCACTAGCATCACACATAATTTCAAAAGGCGTGTTCCAATCAGGTGGTTGAACAATAGGTGTAGAAATTAAGGCTTTTTTATGTATTTCAAAGGCTTTTACACAATCATCATCAAAAACAAATGGAACATATTTTTGAAGGAGAATAGTTAGCGGCCTAGAAATCTTTGATGAATCTTCTATAAAAACCAACATGACCAACGAAACTTCTTATACCATTAATATCTTTCGGACATGGCATGTTCTCAATTGCATCAACTTTAACTTTATCTACTTCAATACCTAATTCGGAAATGTTATGCCCAAGTACTATAGCGTCATTCACCATAAAGTGGTACTTCTCCCAATTCAAGACAAGATTGGTTTCTTCACATCTCTGCAAAACTTAATCAAGGTTGCTTAAGAAATCAACAAAAGAAGTCCCATAAACAGAAAAATCATCCATGAATACCTCAACAATCTTTTCACAAAAGTCAGAGAATATAGCAGTCATACATCTTTGAAAGGTAGCAGGTGCATTACATAAACCAAAAGGCATACGTATATAAGCATAAGCTCCAAAAGGACAAGTAAAAGTTGTTGGGGATATAGCTACCAGGCATGACCCGCCCAGGAGGGGCCGGGTCAACCCCAATGGCGGGTTACAAAAAGAAGCCAAGTAATATTCAAGGTGATAGTTCATTAAGACTTATAGAAAGCCTAAGCCCAGAGGCGGCTTAAGGTCCAATATTATGAACCGCCATATGTAGAGAAAGACTTGTAAGGAAAGGCATATAAAAGAAGTCACCGAGCCGGGCGCGTTTTATGAGCCGGCCGGGACTCTGTAGGCCGCCAGGCGTCAACCCGTGTATATAAGGGGACGACCCGGCGGCGACTTAGAAAAAAGAGACAACAGATCGATAGCCAAGCTAGTGGATTCGCTCCTTGGTTATCGAAACCTAGCAACACAACATCAACTGGACTAGGCCTTACCTTCACCGTAAGGGGCCGAACCAGTATAAACCTCTCGTGTCCTTTGTCCCGATTAACCCCTTTAAGCTTCCTAGTTGCGATGGCCCTACGACTAAGTCCTTTCGCTAGGACATCTGTCGCAATTCCACGGCAGTTGGAGCCCACCGTGGGGCCAGCGCACGGTTGATTTGAGTTCTTGAAGGGCAACTTTGAAGGGCTCAAGGGATACGCTGTGGGCCGGATGACCAAGAGTCATCGCGGCAAGATCTACATCGACGATGAAGGCTGGGGCCCTAATGCCGGCTCAATTGAGTACGGATACCGGGTCCCCTTCGGCGGAATCCACATCTTCATCGGCCGGATCGGCAAGCCGGGCCCTGAGCCGGACATCTGCACTGACCTCATCGAGACGGCTCAGCAAGCGAGACCCGCCCAGGCTCAACCTGCCGTGAGGCGCGCCTTTGTGGGTTGCATCCATGGAGGGGAGTTTTCTGAAGGATCGGTAGACGGTGGTGAGACGGCCATCTATTCCGACGTTGCATCGTCAACAGGCGAGACAGATTCTTTGTATCTGCTACAAGATGGCATGCTTGGGGGCTGTTCCGATGGCAACAGTATTCTGGACCCCTCTGAGCCACCGAATCGGGCTGGAGTCTTCATGGCTGGCACTCAACCCGGGCAGAATTCTATGGCCGCGGCAGCAATAACCACTGGGTCGGCAGCAGCCGGGTCAGGAGACCCCGTGCGCCCTCCGGCTCAGATACTAATGGACCTCATGGATAAGTTGACGGCTCTGTTAACCGTTGTAGTGGAGCTGGCGGATAAGGCTCAGCACGACGCAGTGGTGGCACGACTACGTGAAGAGATGGCGCAGGCCAAAGAAAACTTAGCAGCGGAAGAGGTCGGGATGGCTGTAGAACGGGCGGCTCTGGATGCTTGTGCTCAGCAGCTTCAAACGGAAACTTTCCGACTCTCAGTGGATCTGAACACATCAAACGAGGTCATGAGAAGAAAGCACCAGAAAACTTAGTCACGTCTGCCTCTGACTTACGACCCTAGGAATCTCTTCCATACACCCGGGGCTGGTCCAAGTAACCCACCGGAGGCAAACCGGATCAGGACACTTGGGGCTGGGGCGCCGGTTCAACCGCGGGCCATGGAGCCACCCCGTATGAATACTGCTCCGCCTCATTACACACCAATACCACCGGGTCACTTTTCTAACCCTTTGGAGAATCTCATCGCTGCGTCGGCTCATTTGGCGGCTCTCCTGATGGAAGGCGACTCTCCGACAGCAATTGAAACACGAAGGGTGAGAGAACTTCTTCAGACGGCTCTGGCGCAGCAGGATGCGTACTCTTTTTTTAGGGAATTGACAGTGAGAGAGAACTCTCACTGTATTTTCATATATCTATATAAATGGGGTGTTTACATAGACATACAACTCACACATCTATTACATTTCCACTCCTGGTGCACTACCAGGAGTTGGCTGCTACTCCTTGATCACTGGCATGTGCTGTACTATTTGAGAAAAAGGAGGAAAAAACAAAAGTATGACTCAACTAAGTGTGTCACAGTAGGAGAGCAGGGCAGCCCTACATGTCACCTTAACTCTGTGTTGTAAAAGCCTTAGATCCTCCTTGAAGCGCTCAAACCAGGAAGCAATGGATGGGGCAACCCCTCTGAAGTGTTTGTTATTTCTTTCCTTCCACAAGCTCCAGGCAGCAGTCAAGAATACTTCGATGAAGAAAGGGTGGGGCCAGTTTGTTTGTGCCTCTTGCAACACAGCGAGCCTGTTCTGAAAACCAGGCCAGTCAATATGTAGTTTGGACCAACACCTCTTGCTGAACGGGCAAGTGAAAATCATATGCTCAAGAGTCTCATCGGTATCATGTCCACAAAGAAGACATGCAAAGTCATCACCAATGTTATAGTGTCTTCTCCGAAGCATGTCATGTGTATTTAGCCTATCATGCAGCAGTAGCCAACCGAAAACTTTGATCTTCATCGGGAAATTTGATTTCCAAAGAAGTCGAAAGGCCGGATGGGCTGTTGCATCACGGAAGTAGTAATTGTAGTAATCCTTCGGCTTATAATCACCAGCGCCCCATGAGTAATACCAGACATCTGTCACTGCCATTGAGGGGTGCAAGTTGGACGAGGCACGCTGGATGCTTTGTACCTCATTGAGAGCTAAAGCGGATAGTGGTAGGTGAAAGGTTTCATGTAGCTCAGTACTGGCCCAAAATCAGCGATTGTCATATCTTCATGCAAGGCAAAAGAGAATGCACGTGGGTGCGATGATTGTAGTACGTCACTTGACCACAAGTCCTTCCAGAGCAACGTAGTCGAGCCATCAACCACTTGGACAGGGAAACTCCTCGGTAAATGGGTGTTAACTTGAGGATATCTTTCCACCAAAAAGATCCAACCGAATCCATCGCATGAGGTACTTGATTGACATATTGATTATCCCAAAGCAAATTAACCCATGGAACGTCAACTTGTTGTAGAACTTATGCAAAAATTTCAACAAGAGAGCTTCATTGTGGATTTTAATGTTAATCACCCCCAATCCTCCTTTGCGTTTGGGCTTGCATACCAAGTCCCAGGCAGCCAGTGAGTTGCACTTGTCGCCTTGCTCAGTTTTCTTTGTCCAGAGACACCTTCTTCTAATCTTGTCTAGAATTTCAATCAGTTTCGGAGAGAACTTGAGCGTGCACATGGCAAACACCAGGAGGGGGGTGACAGATGCATTGAGCCAGGAGAGACGGCCCCCATAGGACATCATTGCAATCGTGGCAGTGAGTCAACGCTCCATTTTGCAGACTAACGACATGAACTCATGGATGGTCGGCTTGGTGGTGCCAAGCGGAAGGCCGAGGTAGGTGAAAGGCATCGTACCTACGTTGCAACCAAAGATGTGGGCTAAGCCAGTCATGGAGCTTGTGTCAAGGTTGATTGGTATGAGCGTGGACTTGTGAAAATTGATCTTGAGGCCAATGGAGGACGCATAGTCGGAAAGGATTTCCTTGACACGGAGAGCTTGTTGCGGGCAGGCGGGCAACACAAGAAGTGTGTCGTCTGCATATTGAATCACCGGGTAATCATTTTGTCCGTTGCAAGGGAAGGGCAAGAGGAGGTCTCCATGCATGAAAGCATCGTTGACAGCGGCTTGCAATAACTCTGCTGCGAGGACGAAAATGAGGGGGAGAGGGGGTCGCCTTGCCTCACCCCGCAGTTGCAAATGAATTGTCGGCCAGGGACACCATTAAGGAGGATGGACGAACGACCCGATGAGAAGAGGCACTTGATCCAAGAAATCCACTTGTCATTAAATCCCATTTGATGCATAATGCGGATCATTGGCTCATGCGTAATAGTGTCGAACGCTTTGGTGAAATCGAGCTTAAGGAGAATGATTGGCCGACCCGAGCTTTGGTATTGATACAGATATTGGTAAGCCCACGCAAGACAGTCTTGAATAGTGCGCCATTTAATAAATCCATACTAGTTACGGTGAACGAGGGTGAGGATGACACGTTGAAGTCTGTCGGCCAGAAGTTTGGTGAGTAACTTGAGGCAACAATTTAGCAGTGATAGGCCTGTAGTCATTGACCGTCTCAGGAACGTTGATCTTTGGTATTAGTGTGATGAAACCATCATTGATGCTAGTCACATCCAATGTACCATCATAGAACTGCTCACACAGGGCATAAAAGTTGTGGCGAATGATGGGCCAGCACGCCTTCAAAAATGCACCACTGAAACCATCGGGGCCGGGCGCACGGTCGGGAGGCATTCCTTTGATCACATTGTCGATTTCCTCATGCGTGAAGGGGGTGGTGAGCCCATCAAGATTGCCCGCGCGAGTAATGGTGGATGGAAGGTCAAATTTCATGTCAGTAGGGGAAACTGTCCCAAGACGGTGCATGTAAGTTTGAAATAAAAGAGCCTCCTTGGCAGGGTGACTATCAACCAGGGTACCATCATCAAGCTTGAAGGAAGAGATGTTGTTCTTACGATAACGTTTCGTGGCCATTGCTTGAATTTTTTTTGAGTTTTCGTCCCCGAATTTGATCCAACGAATAGTGCAGCATTTTTTCCAATAGAATTTCTGTTATTTGAGCAGAGTAGCAAGTGTGTCTTCAGAATGCGTCTGAAATTCATTTCGGGGATTGAAAGGTTTCTTCTATTCTCTAGCTCATCCAAATCCGCAAGGACAACATTGCAGTTCATGATGGCCACCGAAAGGCGAGATATGCTCTTACTCCAAATTTTCAAGGCGTGTCGAAGAGCTTTGAATTTGCGGCAAAGGACGGTAGCAGCATTTGCAGCCCTAACTGGTCGGTCCCACACTTCCTGAACCTTGTCCATAAACCCAGGATGGAGGATCCAATAAGATTCAAAACGAAAGAGTTTGGATTGTAGGATTTTGGTTTCAATGGAGACAACGCAGGGGATATGATCGGAGATTGGCTTGCCAAGGGGTTTAACGAGCGTTTTAGGATAAACATTGGTCCAGTGCAGAGATGTGAAGAACCAGTCGACCTGTTCAAGAAGTGGGTCAATCTGCATGTTGCTCCAAGTGTAAGCCCTTCCTTTCACTGGTATCTTGATAAGTTGTTGCTTACGAATGATGTCATTAAATGTAATCATGTCATGAATATTTCCCCCTGGTTTATTATGATTGTCCGGTGCTCTCATGTAATTAAAATCGCCAAGAAATAACCAATCTTGGTCATTGGGAACATGCACATCATATAACCACTGTGTGAAAACATCTCTATCCGTACCAGTGCAAGGCCCGTAGACGTTAGCTAATGTCCAACATTGAGTAGAATGTGTGCTAACGAACTCAATGACTAACGCAAAGATATCAGACGAGACGACCGTGCATGAGAATACCGAACTTTTCCAGATCGTTAACAACCCCCTAGAGGAGCCACGTGAGGGGACAAAAGCAAAACGATCAAATTGTCTCGGACAACAAGTTTTAATAAAAGCAAAAGAAACATCAGGCATCTTAGTCTCCTCAAGACAAACGATAGCTCAACCACTAGCAGAGATAGCATTATGCAGGTCCAGTTGCTTCTTCTCAGAATTGAGTCCCTCTGATGTTCCAAGAGAGCACATTCCAGCAGCTCAGCGTCGTCATTAAAAGATCCAAAGCTAGGCAGAGTTATGGGAGAGATCCTCTCCCTACCCTTCCATGTCAATCTCATTAGCAGCAGACCCAGACACCACCGCAGGTTCAGCTGTCAGTGCATCTTCAGAAAGTTCATCGACAGGTATGGCACCCATATTAACTCCAATGGACTGCAGAGTAGTTATAGGGGTTGGGCCTGGGATTTCATCTGCGGAAGAAGCAGTAGAGGAGGACGCACCAATAGACAGAATGACCCGAGGCTTAACTTTGGATGTGGTCTTGTGAGTATCAGAAAGGGAGGGTACCTTGAATCCATCATACTTGTTGGAACGAAGGCTGCGGCGCACTTCAGTCATGGAGATAGGAGCAGTAGCCTTGGTCTTACGAGGGCGCGGACCAGCGGCGGCTCGAGGAGCCAGCACTTCAGGGACCACAGAAGATACTGCGGCTGTGGACAGCGGAACTGGTTCAGAAACCACAGGGACATCAGCTATAGTGGGCAACAATGGAACTGTAGTGATGCTGTCAGCGCTAGCAGGTTCAGACAGTTCCTCGATGATGACAGAAGAAGGTGCGAGAGCAGTAACAGAGCTTCACTGCTAGGAGAAGTTCAGACCATCAGAATCCTGAGTAATCAGAACAGAGAGCTGCACCGAGGGAGTCCTTAAGCCAAAGCCCTCTCTCCAAGGCCCAAAGAAGCAAGCATTGGACTAACGGCTTGAAAAATGAAAGCGTTAAGATTGAGGCGCGGGATTGGGTCATTCAGCAGCCTGGAAAGGATCTCATTACCTTGAGCAGAGAGGCCGAACCTGACACCTTGTTCATGTATCTCCAAAGAGACTGTAAGAGATTCAGAGCTGGGAGGATCAACCAACTGCAGAGGCGGATCAGGCAAAAAGTATAGATCAGACTGAGTCGAGCTTGAGCTGTCAGACTAGGTAATTGAATCATTCCAAGCTTGGTATGCATTGTCTGTGAGGTTGTCTTCCGGAACAATTCCATGTTGTACTGCCAGGCCTTGTGCAGCTAACCAGGCTTGATAATTCACCAAATTGGCGGCATAGGTGGGAGTGTAGGTGCAGTAGGCGCAGGCCAGGCGCCCCAACCAGCATTATCATTTGCTTGATGACCAGGAGCAGCATTTTCATCTCCCGCATTGTTGCCAGCACCCGGGGCACCATTCTGAACGAGCCAATTGTGTACTTGCTGCTGATAGAGCTGGTGAGCAGTGAGTTCAGGGCCAAATTGAGGGTGCGGGTTGCCGTCAGGGGGTGGCTGTTCTTCACCGGCAGCAGGAACCTCAAGGAGGAGGCCATTCCAGTCATTGCTGCGGAGGATGGTGATTTGGACTGTCCAATAGTCTGTCGCACCGCCAAGCTACCAGACCACAAAAATCTTGGGGATGAGGCCCAAACGAATGACTCTGGCTTTGAGAAGAATGAATCTACGATCCTGACGAGGATTATACCATAAGACAAAGGAACCGTATCCGCCCAGAGCCTTAGTGATGCAGTAGTCCATTTGGTAATCGTAAGGAAAACCAAACATCATGAGCCACACCTCAGGACCAAAGGAGGTGGTACGACGATTGAGAGCCTCATGATGCGGGATAAAAGTAATCAGCAAGTCTTCTTCCTCGAGCTCGAGCTGAGTGTTCACCGCAGTATCTCTCAAAAAGGAATCCACAAATCCGAAAATCCCAATGCCAAGAGGGTAATCACTGACCTCGGTAGTAAAAAGCTGCGATTCATGAAGAAGGGCAACGATCTGGTTGCAGACGACGGCTCGATGATGCAGGGGCACATATGCACCGGCTTCAGCAATGGCCAGGAACTCATGGCTGAGAGGAGCAATCGGGTCGACTACCATGCCGCTGCGCACCAAACGATCTACCGGCCCCGGCTCGATAGTGAAACCCGGTGGGAGGAACGGCATAGGGTTTAGCAGGTAGTTCACCATTGTCGCGGAGCGGAGTGGAGGGTGCTGAGGCGATGGAGAGGTAGGTGGATGCGATGACAATGGTGGAGGAGGAGGCAGAGGGGCAGGCGGTGGCGATGGGACGGGGCAGAGTGAGGCCGGTTGGGTTCTCGAGGCGGAAGTTGAAGCGTGAATGGGGGCGGAGGATGGCAGAGTTGCCTTCGCCACCCATTTCCATTTCTTGTGGAAAATGGCTCTGCAGTAGGATGACTCCACGTGGCCGTAGAAACCACAAACACCACATCGACTGCCCTCGTAGTAGCTTTGGCCCTTCCTTGGGTAGGAATAGGATGGCCCAAAAATCCCGAGGGAATAAATGTAGTGTCCTTGTTTGACTCAGAGGGAGGACGAGTGTTACGCGTGCTACGTTTTGGGCAATCCCCTGATTTATGGTCAGGCCCGGAACAATTAATACAGATTAGACGGGCTTGGCAAGCGATCCTTCAGTGTCCCCATTGAAGGCATCTAGCACATAGAGCGGCCCAATTAGTGGTGATAGAATTAATGTCATGAACCGAATATCCAGCCTGAGCTAAATCAGCCTTATGCTTAGCGGTAATCACCGGGGGCCACATGTCATGGGGACGGGCATAACGGAACGCAGAATTGAGAAAACATTTTGGCAGTGGAGGATACTGAACATGCACCAGACATTTAAATTGACCAAATAAAATGCACTCTATAGCCATATCATCCTCTGACTCCGCCTGGGTGGAATAATGCTCCATTAATGATAGGCGATCAATTGTCGGGTCACTAATGGCGCACTGATGAGGTGGCGGTGCAGTAGAACCAAATTGAATTTGAATTTTTTGATTGTGATCTATCATCGATGAAGTAGAAGCCTCGTGATCATGTGAGCTAGAGAAATTCCACTATTTCAAATTGACAAGATTAAACTTGCTTAGCTCTTTGCCCGATGAATGATCATTAGACCGACCCTTTTGTAAGAAATCCAGAGAAGCGGATAGGGCCACCGGCTTACGATCCAAAATCTCGACCAACTCATGATCTGCATGCCAATGGGACACAGAAAAATGCTTAGCGAAATGGCCATTGAACAGATGGAAGTGACATACAAAGTCTGGCCACACTCGGTCCTTCAGACCGTAAATGAAATGCCCTACTTTGTTGTTGGCCACAGAGAAGTGAAATGATCGGGGGGTAAGAGTAACAACCTTGAAACTAGAGCAAATTCCCCCAATACAACATTGCAGAGCCAGTCCCACCGATTCATTCGTGAGAGGGAAGGAAGCCGAGGAGAAAGAGACCACCATAAAGAACTCCTTGGTGTCCCGAGAAGGAGAAAAGTGCACAGTGGATCCAAATTTTTGTCTCACCTGATCAGCCAGGGACATGCCTGGAGCAAAGTCCCAATGGAGAAGGCCTTCCATGCTAATTGTAGCTAGAGATCGCCATTGGTGATGTGGAGCAGGTGGGAGAGAGGGAGGGTGGGAGAGGAGAGGGGGGAAGGCCTCCATTCCTAAGGATGCGTACTCTTACAGTCGAGACAGAATCCATTCAAACCCTCACCCAAGCCGATAGTAGGCATATGGACTCAGCCGCTATGTCGAGAAATGCTCAACGCCGTAACCAACCGCGTAGGCATGAGCCGACACAGGGTGGAGCCCTTAACTTGGCGGATCAGGAGAGAATCCGTCAAGAGGCCACCTCCTCGATCAGGCGGGTCAGGTCCCACCCTCGAGCAACTACTGAATGAACCTTGTCCAAGACACAGCACCTGGGAGAAGCCAGCTACCCATCGATGGAAGGACTATACGATCATGAAGGCATTTAAAAATTCCAACATGTTTGATGGTAGCCACGGACCTGGCGGCGGTTCAGGCGGAGGCGGCTTTCATGGCCCGGGCACCGGTTCAGGCGGAGGCGGTTTTCACGGTCAGGGCCATCCGGGTAACCAGGGTGGCTATAATCAGCAACCCGGCCAAAGTAATCAGCAGCAACAGCAGCAACAGTCCGGGTATCAGAGTAACCCAAAACAATTGAATAGTGGGCAGTACCACGTATATACCACTAGTTTATGCAAAAGGGACCAGAAGCTTCATAAGAGGGCTGTAAATGTTGTTGAGCCGGTGATTCCACGTTATTTGAGGTGGTCAGAACAGCCTATTGTGTGGAGTAGGGAAGATCACCCTCCCCGGGTTGATAATCCAGGTCACTTGGCCTTGGTGGTGGCACCCCAGGTTGGTGGATATAAGTTCACTAAGGTGCTCATGGACGGAAGTAGTAGCATCAACATCCTCTATTATGAGACGTTTCGTTGGATGGGGTTGACTGATAAGAGTCTTAAACAATCCAACACTGTTTTTCATGGTGTTGTGCCTGGTAAGTCGGCATACCCAGTTGGTAAGATTGAACTGGAAGTAGCCTTTGGGATGAACATGATTCCAGGGCTGAGAAGTTAACTTTTGAGGTGGTTAATATCAAAAGCCCATATCATGCTCTGTTTGGACGGCCGGCTTATGCCAAGTTCATGGCTCGGCCGTGTTATGTGTATCTGCAGCTCAAGATGCCGGGTTATAAAGGCACCATCACAGTACATGGAAGCCAGAAAATAGCCCTGGAATGTGAAGAGGGTGATGCCGCATATGCTGAGGTTGTTTGTGCGACAGAGGAGTTAAAGTTTTATAAAGATAATGTTGACCCGACAGACATGACGTCTTTGAAGAAGCCAACTACGGAGCATGAACTGGTGTTGAAATTCAAGTCAGCTGATGACACCAAGATGGTTGATTTTGTGCCTGGAGACTCATCCAAATAGTTCATCACCAGTGCCAACTTGGATCCAAAATAGGAAAGCGCGCTCATCGAGTTCATCCGTGAGAAAAACGGGATATCTTTGCATGGAAACCTTCTGACATGCCGGGTGTCCCGAGAGAACTCGCTGAGCACACTCTTAATATTGATCCGAAGTTTAAGACGGTCAGGCAGTTTCTTCGGCGGTTTAATGAGGAAAGGCGCAAGGCCATTGGAGAAGAGGTGGCCCGGCTCTTGGCGGCCGGGTTCATTGTTGAAGTTTTTCACCCAGAGTGGTTGGCTAACCCGATGCTTGTACTCAAGAAGAATGGCACCTGGCATATGTGTGTGGATTACACCGATTTGAACAAGGCTTGTCCAGCCGACCCTTTTGCTCTCCCTCGTATTAATCAGATCATTAATGCTACGGTGGGTTGTGAGCGTTTGAGTTTTTTGGATGCCTATTCGGGTTATCATTAGATCAAGATGGCAGTTAAGGACCAGGAAAAAACAGCTTTCATCACTCCGTTTGGAGCCTTCTGCTATGTGTCTATGCCTTTTGGGCTTAAGAGTGCCTAGGCGACTTATCAACAGTGTGTGCAGAACTACCTTCACAATCATATTGGGCGTAATGTTCATGCTTATGTGGACGATATAGTGGTGAAATCCAGAGAGAAGGAAACCTTGGTAACTAATCTAAAGGAAACTTTGATAACCTCCGTGTCTACAAGATGATGCTTAACCCGGCCAAATGTGTTTTTGGAGTCCCAACTGGCAAGCTCTTGGGTTTTTTGGTGTCTAACAGAGGTATTGAGGCTAACCCGGAGAAAATTAAGGCAATTACATCTCTAGCCAAACCAGTGTGCATCAATGACGTTCAGCAGTTGGCGGGTCGCGTCGCGGCCTTAAGCCGGTTCATAATCCGGTTAGGGGAGAAGGCGATGCCTTTGTATCAAATGATGAAAAAGGCGGATGACTTTGTCTGGAGTGACGCTGCTAACTCTGCCTTTGAGGATCTGAAGAAACAGCTCGCTGAGCCGCCGGTTCTTGCTGCTCTGGTTGAGAAGGAGCCATTGTTGTTGTACGTGGCTGCTAACTCACCTGCTGTCAGTGCGGCCATTGTTGTGGAGCGTAAGGAGGCTGGCAAAGAACATCCGGTTCAACGGCCGGTTTACTACGTCAGTGAGGTGCTCATTGAGTCTAAACAGACATATCCACATTGGCATAAGCTTGTTTATGGGGTGTTCATGGCAAGTCGGAAGCTCAAGCATTATTTTCAGCGTCACCCAATTACTGTGGTTAGCTCTGCTCCTCTGGGAGACATCATTCAAAATAGAGAAGCCACAGGACGAGTCGCCAAGTGGGCTATTGAACTTGGGTCTCATGGTTTGAACTATATGCCACGTACTGCGATCAAATCTCAAGCGCTGGTTGACTTCATTAATGACTGGACAGAGTTGCAGATGCCAGAGGAGAAACTAGATAACACATATTGGACGATTCACTTTGATGGGTCCAGACAGTTGGAAGGCTCGGGGGCTGGAGTTGTTTTAACCTCTCCTCGAGGGGACAAGTTTTGTCATGTGTTGTGATTGATGTTTCCTTGTACTAACAACGTAGCAGAATATGAAGCCTTGCTCCATGGTCTTCGAATGGCTAAAGAGATGAGTCTGAGCCGGGTCCGGTGCCTTGGCAATTCAGATTTGGTGGCTCAACAGGTGTCAGGCAAGTGGGACTCCAAGGATCCTCTCATGGCGGCTTATCGCCGCGAGGTCGACGTTGTTGCGGGGCATTTTATGGGTTATCAAGTGGAACACATTGATCGAAGAAAGAACGAAGCGGCCGATGCCTTAAGCCGGTTGGGATCTCAGCGTAAGCCGGTACCACCTAACACCTTTTTGGATGTTTTACATAACCCGTCCGTTAAGTTGCCTACAGAGGAGGATTTGGCCATTCCTGACCCAGAGGCACAGTTAGTGGCAGCTATTCATGTTATTCCAGATTGGACAGTATTGTTCCTGGCTTACATGACCCGGGGCGAGTTGCTAGAGGACGAGACCCTGGCCCGACAGATAACTCGGCGGTCCAAGTCAATGACGATTTCTGACGGAGGGTTGTATCATCGCAGCGTCACTGGAGCGTTTCAGCGTTGTGTTTCTCCTGAAGAAGGTCAAGAAATACTTCGTGAGATCCATGAAGGGGATTGTGGTCATCACGCCGGGTCAAAGTCTCTTGTGGCCAAAGCTTTTCGTCATGGTTTTTACTGGTTAACGGCTCACGCTGATGCAGAGGATCTGGTCAGTAGGTGTGATGGATGTCAAAAATTTGCACAACGAGCGCATGTACCGGCTCAAGAATTTCGGATGATTCCAATCACTTGGCCGTTTGCAGTTTGGGGACTTGACATGGTTGGACCTTTCAAAAGGCCCAAAAATAAAAAGACACATCTTTTAGTGTCAGTTGACAAATTCACAAAATGGGTTGAGGCAGAGCCAGTGAGCAAATGTGATGCAGCCACGGCGGTTCAGTTCATGAAAAAGGTGATTTTTCGCTTTGGTTTTCCACACAACATTATCACTGACAATGGCACTAATTTATCCCAAGGTGCTATGGAGGAGTTTTGTCAACATGAGCATATCTGGCTTGATGTTTCTTTAGTAGCTCACCCTCAATCCAATGGTCAAGCTGAGAGAGCAAATCAGGAAATCTTAAAAGGTCTCAAGCCCCGGCTTATGGTTCCCTTACAATGGACGCCGGGTTGTTGGGTAGAGGAATTACCCTCGATGATGTGGAGTATCAATACCACTCCTAACAGGTCTACAGGTTATACACCTTTCTTCATGGTTTATGGAGCGGAAGCAGTGTTGCCTAGTGACATCCGTCATGACTCACCTCGCGTGGCGGCTTACGTTTAAGCTGATAATGAACAAGCCCGACAGGATGCGCTTGACTTGTTAGATGAGGAGAGAGACTAGGCGGCAGCTCGATCAGCAATTTATCAACAGGACCTGTGCCATTAACACAGCCGCCGGGTTAAGTCCAGGACCTTTCAAGAAGGTGACCTGGTGCTCTGGCTCATCCAGGATCTGTTTGATGCACACAAACTATCCCCGCCTTGGGAAGGACCCTTTGTGGTCAGCAAGAATTTAAATAATGGGTCATATTACCTCATTGACGTTCGAGAGCACAAAGACTCATGTAAGTCGGAGGAGGAGACCCGCCGGCCGTGGAACATTGCTCAGCTTCGGCCATACTACACCTGAGCTACCGGCTCTCGTCATGTACATACTTTGACATTGTATATATTATGATAAGTAATAAAGCAGGACCTCTGCCTTTTTCCTCTTCAAATATCATATATCTTTACTATTTTCATTATTTAAATGACTATTAAGGAGCTGATCATATCTGAATCTAGCTTAACCTTTTTGGCCCGGCTTATGATCGTATTCGAATCTAGCTGTGAACCTCATGATCACTTGGGGGCTTCCTGTTTAAACATAGGTCGTATTCGAACCAAAGAGAACATAGCTGTCGTAACCCTCTTGATCGGCTCAAAGCCAAACTCACTAGGGGGTTTCTTGATCCTATCTGAATCATATCTTAACCCCTTTTGGGTCCGACTTGGATCGTATTCGAATCAGGGTCATTAAAAACCTCTCAAGGTCATTTGGGGGCTTCCTGTTCAAACATAGGTCGTATTCGAACCAAAGAGAACATAGCTGTCGGTACCCTCTTGATCGGCGCAACGCCAAAGCAACTGGGGGCTATATGATCGTATTCGAATCTTATCTTAACCCCTTTGGTCTGGTTTACTGATCGTATTCGAGTCAGAAACCCCCAAATTTATGTTGTTTGAAATCTGCTATTTTGTCTTACTGGTTTTTATTGTCTCAAATCTAAACTATCAGTATGGTTTTTATTTAAGCCGGCTTGACTATTTGACAATAAGCCGCCAAGGCATGATAGTCATCAGGTATATGGAAGCATTGACTTCTCAAAAAGATTGGATCATGAAAACCGGCAGTCCAGAAACACAGGTATGACAGTGTTGTTCACGAACAGGTTTTTTCAGCCTTGTTTATCTTTCCCAATATGACAATTTCGTAAAGACATATACCGGGTGTTTTTGACCCGTCCGGTGTTAAACTGCGAGGCCAACTCTTTCACTTTTTGTAGGAGCAAAGTTAAAACATTGCAGATGTAATCAAAGATGTGCTGGCAAAGGGTAGTATGCAACATTTTGTGTGAAATGGCATAAGCAACACATACAGTTTCAAGTTAAATCTAAAATCTATTACAAGGCTTTGAGAGCCCACAAGATGGTTATGACTCTCCCCTCGCCGGTTCACCTCCTTCTACTGATTGGAAGCTAGGATTGGACTAGTCAAAGCCGTTCAGAGCAATGAACTCCGCTTCATCATCAATCAGGCCGGCCGGATCAACTTCCGGACCAAAAGTGTGTTGACGAACTGGCGGGATAAGATCTGTCACCTTATAAGATGGAGTCGCCATCTTCTTATTCCCCATATCAAAAAACGGCTGATATTTATCGATGTTGGTCTCATCTCCAAGAATGGTAGCTTGAGGTCGAACTCCCCTCACACAGGCAATGAAGTCATCTTTCTCAAATAGAGTCCCGTCTTCCTAAGTATCATGCATAGCAGAAGTGGCATCATCAATAACATGCGACATATCAGAATGAATAGCAGAAGTAGGTATAGGTGTCACAAGCTTACTCAAAACAGAAGGTGAATCAAGTGCAGAGCTGGATGGCAGTTCCTTACCTCCCCTCATAGTTGAGGGATAAATCTTGGTTATTGGATCTTTCAAGTTCTTCATAATGATAAGCAGATATAAATCCCAAGCAACTCAAAGAATAGAGCTATGCTCCCCGGCAACAGCGCCAGAAAATGGTCTTGATAACCCACAAGTATAGGGGATCGCAACAGTTTTCGAGGGTAGAGTATTCAACCCAAATTTATTGATTCGACACAAGGGGAGCCAAAGAATATTCTCAAGTATTAGCAGTTGAGTTGTCAATTCAACCACATCTGGAAACTTAGTATCTGCAGCAAAGTATTTAGTAGCAAAGTAATATGATAGTAGAGGTAACGGTAGCAAAAGGTAACAGTAGTAAAAGTGATGTTTTTGGTATTTTGTAGTGATGATAGCAATAGCAACGGGAAAGTAAATAAGCGAAGAACAATATATGGAAAGCTCGGAGGAAATGGATCGGTGATGGAGAATTATGCCAGATGTGGTTCATCATGTAATAGTCATAACCTAGGGCGACACAGAACTAGCTCAAGTTCATTGATATAATGTAGGCATGTATTCTGAATATAGTCATACGTGCTTATGGAAAAGAACTTGCATGACATCTTTTGTCCTACCCTCCCGTGGCAGCGGGGTCCTTACGGAAACTAAGGGATATTAAGGCCTCCTTTTAACAGAGAACCGGAACAAAGCATTAACACATAGTGAATACATGAACTCCTCAAACTACGGTCATCACCGGTAAGTATTCCGATTATTGTCACTTCGGGGTTAACGGATCATAACACATAATAGGTGACTATAGACTTGCAAGATAGGATCAAGAACTCACATATATTCATGAAAACATAATAGGTTCAGATCTGAAATCATGGCACTTGGGCCCTAGTGACAAGCATTAAGCATAGCAAAGTCATAGCAACATCAATCTCAGAACATAGTGGGTACTAGGGATCAAACCCTAACAAAACTAACTCAATTACATGATAGATCCCATCCAACCCATCACCGTCCAGCAAGCCTACGATGGAATTACTCATGCACGGCGGTGAGCATCATGAAATTGGTGATGGAGGATGGTTGATGATGACGATGGCGACGGATTCCCCTCTCTAGAGCCCCGAACGGACTCCAGATCAGCCCTCCCAAGAGGTTTTAGGGCTTGGCGGCAGCTTTGTATCGTAAAATGCGATGAATTCTTCTCTCTGATTTTTTTCTCCCCGAAACACAATATATGGAGTTGGAGTCGGAGAGGCATCAGGGGGCCCACGAGGTAGGGGGGTGCCCCCAACCCTCGTGGATAGGTGGTGGGCCCCCTGGCCTTCATCTTTTGCAGGTATTTTTCATATTTTCCAAAAAGTTGCTCCGTGAAGTTTCAGGTCATTCCGAGAACCTTTGTTTCTGCACATAAATAACACCATGGTAATTCTGCTGAAAACAGCGTCAGTCCGGGTTAGTTCCATTCAAATCATGCAAGTTAGAGTCCAAAATAAGGGCAAAAGTGTTTGGAAAATTAGATACGACGGAGACATATCAACTCCCCCAAGCTTAAACATTTGCTGTCCTTAATCAATTCAGTTGACAAACTGAAAGTGATAAAGAAAAACTTTTACAAACTCTGTTTGCTCTTGTTGTTGTAAATATGTAAAGCTGGCATTCAAGTTTTCAGCAAAGATTATAACTAACCACATTCACAATAACGCTTAGGTCTCAAGTTTACTCATATCAATAGCATAATCAACTAGCGAGCAATAATAATAAATCTCGGATGACAACACTTTCTCAAAACAATCATAATATAATATAACAAGGTGGTATCTCGCTAGCCCTTTCGGAGACCGCAAAACATAAATGCAGAGCACCTTTAAAGACCAAGGACTGACTAGACATTGTAATTCATGGTAAAAGAGATCCAGTCAAGTCATACTCAATGTAAACTAACAGTAATGAATGCAAAATGACAGCGGTGCTCTTCAACTGGTGCTTTTTAATAAGAGGATGATGACACAACATAAAAGTAAATAGATATGCCCTTCGCAGAGGGAAGCAGGGATTTGTAGAGGTGCCAGAGCTCGGTTTTGAAACAGAGGTGAATAATATTTTGAGCGGTATACTTTCATTGTCAACATAACAACCAAGAGATGGCGATATCTTCCATGCTACACACATTATAGGCGGTTCCCAAACAGAATGGTAAAGTTTATACTCCCCCTTCGACCAACAAGCATCAATCCATGGCTTGCTTGAAACAACGAGTGCCTCCAACTAACAAGAGTCCCAGGGGGAGTTCTGTTTGCAATTATTTTGATTTAGTTTGCATAAAGCATGGGACTGGGCATCCCGGTGACCAACCATTTATCTCGTGAGTGAGGAGCAGAGTCCACTCCTCTTGAGAATAACCCGCCTAACATGGAAGATACAAACAGCCCTAGTTGATACATGAGCTATTCGAGCATACAAAACAGGATATTTATTTGAAGGTTTAGAGTTTGGCACATACAAATTTACTTGGAACGGCAGGTAGATACCGTATATAGGTAGGTATAGTGGACTCATGCGGAATAACTTTGGGGTTTAAGGGATTGGATGCACAAGCAGTATTCCCGCTTAGTACAGGTGAAGGCTAGCAAAAGACTGGGAAGCGACCAGCTAGAGAGCGACAACAGTCATGAACATGCATTAAAATTAATCAACACCGAGTGCAAGCATGAGTAGGATATAATCCACCATGAACATAAATATCATGAAGGCTATGTTGATTTTGTTTCCACTACATGCGTGAACATGCGCCAAGTCAAGTCACTTAAATCATTCAGAGGAGGATACCACCCTATCATACCACATCACAACCATTTTAATAGCATGTTGGCACGCAAGGTAAACCATCATAAGCTCCTAGCTAATCAAGCATGGCACAAGAAACTATGATCTCTAGTTGTCATTGCGAACATGTTTATTCATAATAGGCTGAATCAGGAACGATGAACTAATCATATTTACAAAAACAAAAGAGGTCGAGTTCATACCAGCTTTTCTCATCTCAGTCAGTCCATCATATATCATCATAATTGCCTTTCACTTGCACAACCGAACGATGTGAATAATAATAATAGTGCGCGTGCATTGGACTAAGCTGGAATCTGCAAGCATTCAATAAACAGGAGAAGACAAGGCAACATGGGCTCTTTTGTCAGATCAACAATAATGCATATAAGATCCACTTCAACAATTTAATTATGGTCTTCTCCTATCGACCCCCAAAGAAAAGAAAAGGAATAAAACTATTTACACGGGAGAGCTCCCAACAAGCAAAAGAAGATAAGGCAATCTTTTTGGGTTTTCTTTTTAATTACTACTACAAGCATGGAAATTAAACTAACTAAAAGCTACAACTAATTTTTTTTGTTTTTTCTTAAGGTTTATCAAACACATAATAAGAAGGCATAAAAGGGAAAATAAACTAGCATGGATGATACAATGAAAAAGTATGAGCACCGACATCTAGCAATGAGTGTGTGAACATAAATGTAATGTCGGTGAGAAATACTTACTCCCCCAAGCTTAGGCTTTTGGCCTAAGTTGGTCTATGGCCATGGCTGGCCTGGCGGATATCCATAATAGTAGCTGGGGTCGTACTGCGATGCAGCAGCTATCGCCTGGTGAGCTGCAGCGTGGCGATGAGCGGCCTCCGCTCTCCTCTCGTACTCATCTGCCTCCTCTCTGGTAATAGTATATCTTCCTTTTGCCTGATGATCAAATAAGGCAGGAGCATGGAGAGTAATATGGACAGCACGGCGTCTGTCAAAGATTAGTCGATACTGGAGAGGTGATTCATTCCTCTCGATAAACTGGTGGTGAACCATAGCATTAAAATCTAGATAAGCAGGAGGTAATTCAATACATCTTCGCGTATGGCTATACCAAGAAAATTAGCTATGCGGGTTGGATAAATTCCACCAAAGAAATCTCCATTAAATCTATTAAGATGCAACCTACGTGCAACAATGACTCCCAAATTATAAGATTTATCTCCTAACACAGCACTCCTAAGAATACTGAGATCAGGGACACACATGTGACATGCCTCATCTTTACCATTAATGCACCTACCTATGAAGAGAGCAAAATAATGTATAGCTGGAAAGTGAATGCTCCCTATGGTAGCTTGTGTAATGTCTCTAGATTCTCCCACAGTTATGCTAGCAAGAAAATCTCTAAATTCAGATTTGCGAGGATCCCTTATACTACCCCATTGTGGAAGTTTGCAAACAGTGGTAAAGTCCTCTAAGTCCATAGTATAAGAATTTTCATAAAGGTCAAACAGGACAGTTGGAGAATTACGTGAAGTTGAAAATTCAAACCTCCACACAAAGGTACTGGTGAGGTTGTGATATTGACTGCACTTCTCTTCCTCGAAGCTCACAAGATCGGCGTTACGCAAATATGCGTTGAATTCTTCTTTAATTCCTGCTCGATCCATAAAATTTTCAGAAGGCCACTCATAAGGACGCAATGGAGCGTCTCTTGATGGCTCTTCATCAGCATCACGCATTGCAAGCCTGGGTCCTTGCTTCCTTGAGGAACCACCTTGGAACATTTTCCTACGCATTTTTCTTCCTCTGAAAAATTCTGAAAAAAAATTAGTAACTTCAAAATAAAAGTAAACCAAACTCAATAATACTGATAGCAACTACTCCTACAAGTGCCTAGGGCCTATATCATGCATCAAAACTACTTTTGACCATATAAATTTGACATGCAAGCTCAAGAACAGGGTCACCTGAGCAGCAAAAATTTGCAATGAATAAAGCACTAGAACAAAAACTAATCGGACCAATGGAGGAGTCACATACCAAGGAACAATCTCCCCAAGCAGTTTTGTGAGAGGTGCTTTGAGCAAGGAGATCGAAAATGGCGGCAAGATGGGCTAGAACTCGTGCTTGAGCTGGATATTCGTGTTTGTCGGGGGAAGAAGAAGTGTGTGGGTGCAGGAACAAGTGGAGGAGGGCCACTGTGGGCCCATGAGGCAGGGGGCGCACCCTCCACCCTCGCGGGCAGGTGGTTGACCCCCCCTGCTGTGTTCTCAGTGCCAAATATTCTCAAATATTCTAGAAAAAATCATATTTAAATTTCAGGGCATTTGGAGAACTTTTATTTTCAGGGTATTTTTATATTGCATGGATAATCAGATAACAGACAGAAAAATATTTATTTTTATTTTATTTAATATAAATAACAGAAAGTAAAAGGAAGGTACAGAAGGTTGTGCCTTCTAGTTTCATCCATCTCATGGTCATCAAAAGGAATCCACTAACAAGGTTGATCAAGTCTTGTTAACGAACTCATTCCGAATAACATGGAATCAGAGAAATTTTGAATAACACTATGTTACCTCAACGGGGATATGCACATCCCCAATAATAAGAATATCATATTTCTTCTTGACAGTAGGAAGAGGAAATTCAAAACCTCCAAATATAATCGATGGAATTTTTCCAATAGATTTGATAATATGAACTTGAGGTTGTTTCCTCGGAAAGTGTACTGTATGCTCATTACCATTAACATGAAAAGTGACATTGCCTTTAGTGCAATCAATAACAGCCCCTGCAGTATTCAAAAAGGGTCTTCCAAGAATAATAGACATACTATCGTCCTCGGGAATATCAAGAATGACAAAGTCCGTTAAAATAGTAACGTTTGCAACTACAACAGGCACATCCTCACAAATACTGACATGTATAGCAGTTGATTTATCAGCCATTTGCAAAGATATTTCAGTAGGTGTCAACTTATTCAAATCAAGTCTACGATATAAAGAGAGAGATGTATAACACTAACACCGGCTCCAAGATCACATAAAGCAGTTTTAACATAGTTTCTTTTAATAGAGCATGGTATAGTGGGTACTCCTGGATCTCCAAGTTTCTTTGGTATTCCACCCTTAAAAGTATAATTAGCAAGCATGGTGGAAATTTCAGCTTCCGGTATCTTTTATTTGTAACAATATCTTTCATATACTTAGCATAAGGATTCATTTTGAGCATATCAGTTAATCGCACACGCAAAAAGATAGGTCTAATCATTTCAGCAAAGCGCTCAAAATCCTCATCATCCTTTTTCTTGGATGGTTTGGGAGGAAAAGGCATGGGTTTTTGAACCCATGGTTCTCTTTCTTTACCGTGTTTCCTAGCAACAAAGTATTTCTTATCATAATGTTGATTCTTTGATTGTGGGTTATCAAGATCAACAGCAGGTTCAATTTCTATATCATTATCATTGCTAGGTTGAGCATCATCATGAACATTATTATTAGCATTATCACTAGTTTCAGGTTCATTACCAGATTGTGTTTCAGCATCAGAAATAGAAATATCATTTGGATTCTTAGGTGTTTCAGTAACAGGTTCACTAGAAGCATGCAAAGTCCTATCATTTTTCTTTTTCTTCCTTTTAGAAGGACTAGGTGCATTTATATTATTTCTCTGAGAATCTTGCTCAACTCTCTTAGGGTGGCCTTTATGATACAAAGGTTCCTGAGTCATTTTACCACCTCTAGTCATAACTCTAACAGCATGGTCATTATCTTTACTATTCAATTCATTGAGCAAATCATTTTGAGCTTTAAGTACTTGTTCTACTTGAGTGGTAACCATAGAAGCATGTTTACTAATAAGTTTAAGTTCACCTTTGACATTATCCATATAATCACCCAAGTGTTCAAGCATATTTGAATTGTATTTCAATTGTCTACCAAAATAAGCATTAAAGTCTTCTTGCTTAGCCATAAATCTATCAAACTCATCTAAGCATGGGCTAGCAAACTTAGTAAACGGGATTACAACTTTATCATATCTATAGAGAGAATTTACCTTTACTATCTGTGTTGGGTTATCAAGATCATGAGTTTCTTCAATAGGTAAGGGATTAAGATCATATATTTCTTCAGCAGGCGGTAAATTAAGACCATGTATTTCCTCAATAGGAGGTAAATTCTTAACATCTTCAGCTTTAATACCTTTTTCTTTCATAGATTTGTTTGCCTCTTGCATATCTTCAGGACTGAGAAATAGAATACCCCTCTTCTTCGGAGTTGGTTTAGGAATAGGCTCAGGAATTGGCTCCGGAGGTGTCCAATTATTTTCATTTCTCAACATATTATTCAATAGAATTTCAGCTTCATCCGGTGTTCTTTCCCTGAAAACAGAACTAGCACAACTATCCAGGTAATCTCTGGAGGCATCGGTTAGTCCATTATAAAAGATATCAAGTATTTCATTTTTCTTAAGAGGATGATCAGGCAAAGCATTAAGTAATTGGAGAATCCTCCCCCAAGCTTGTGGGAGACTCTCTTCTTCAATTTGCACAAAATTATATATATATATATATATATATATATATATATTCCTTAAAGCAGCTTGTTTCGTATGAGCAGGGAAATATTTAGCAGAGAAGTAATAAATCATATCCTGGGGACTACGTACACAACCAGGATCAAGAGAATTAAACCATATCTTAGCATCACCCTTTAACGAGAACATAAATATTTTAAGGATATAAAAGTAACAAGTTCTCTCATCTTTAGTGAACAGGGTGGCTATATCATTTAATTTAGTAAGATGTGCCACAACAGTTTCAGATTCATAGCCATGGAAAGGATCAGATTCAACCAAAGTAATTATATCAAGATCAACAGAGAATTCATAATCCTAATCGGTAACACAGATAGGTGAAGTAGCAAAAGCAGGGTCAGGTTTCATTCTAGCATTTAGAGATTGCTTATTCCATTTAGCTAATAACCTCTTAAGTTCGTTTCTATCCTTGCAAGCTAAAATAGCTAAAGAAGCTTCTTGATCAAAAACATAACCCTAAGGAATAACAAGTGATTCTTCATCATCACTTTCATCAGTATTATCAGATTCAATAATTTCAATCTCTCTAGCCCTAGCAATTTGTTCATCAAGAAATTTACCAAGTGGCACAGTAGTATCAAGCATAGAAGTAGTTTCATCATAAGTATCATCCATAGTAGAAGTGGCATCATCAATAACATGCGACATATCAGAACGAATAGCAGAAGCAGGTATAGGTGTCGCAATCTTACTCAAAACAGAAGGTGAATCAAGTGCAGAGCTGGATGGAAGTTCCTTACCTCCCCTCATAGTTGAGGGATAAATCTTGGTTATTGGATCTTTCAAGTTCTTCATAATGATAAGCAGATATAAATCCCAAGTAACTCAAAGAATTGAGCTATGCTCCCCGGCAACGGCGCCAGAAAATGGTCTTGATAACCCACAAGTATAGGGGATCGCAACAGATTTCGAGGGTAGAGTATTCAACCCAAATTTATTGATTCGACACAAGGGGAGCCAAAGAATATTCTCAAGTATTAGCAGCTGAGTTGTCAATTCAACCACACCTGGAAACTTAGTATCTGCAGCAAAGTATTTAGTAGCAAAGTAATATGATAGTAGTGGTAACGGTAGCAAAAGGTAACAGTAGTAAAAGTGATGTTTTTGGTATTTTGTAGTGATGATAGCAATAGCAACGGGAAAGTAAATAAGCGAAGAACAATATATGGAAAGCTCGGAGGCAATGGATCGGTGATGGAGAATTATGCCGGATGCGGTTCATCATGTAACAGTCATAACCTAGGGTGACACAGAACTAGCTCCAGTTCATTGATATAATGTAGGCATGTATTTCGAATATAGTCATACGTGCTTATGGAAAAGAACTTGCATGACATCTTTTGTCCTACCCTCCCGTGGCAGCGGGCTCCTTACGGAAACTAAGGGATATTAAGGCCTCCTTTTAATAGAGAACCGGAACAAAGCATTAACACATAGTGAATACATGAACTCCTCAAACTACGGTCATCACCGATAAATATCCCGATTATTGTCACTTCGGGGTTAACGGATCATAACACATAATAGGTGACTATAGACTTGCAAGATATGATCAAGAACACTCATATATTGATGAAAACATAATAGGTCAGATCTGAAATCATGGCACTCGGGCCCTAGTGACAAGCATTAAGCATAGCAAAGTCATAGCAACATCAATCTTAGAACATAATGGATACTAGGGATCAAACCCTAACAAAACTAACTCGATTACATGATAGATCCCATCCAACCCATCACCGTCCAACAAGCCTACGATGGAATTACTCACGCACGGCGGTGAGCATCATGAAATTGGTGATGGAGGATGGTTGATGATGACGATGGCGACGGATTCCCCTCTCCGGAGCCCCGAACGGACTCCAGATCAGCCCTCCCGAGAGGTTTTAGGGCTTGGCGGCGGCTCCGTACCATAAAACGCGATGAATTCTTCTCTCTGTTTTTTTCTCCCCGAAACACAATACATGGAGTTGGAGTTGGAGTCGGAGAGGCATCAGAGGGCCCACGAGGTAGGGGGGCGCGCCCCCACCCTCATGGATAGGTGGTGGCCCCCCTGGCCTTCATCTTTTGCAGGTATTTTTCATATTTTCCAAAAAGTTGCTCCGTGAAGTTTCAGGTCATTCCAAGAACGTTTGTTTCTGCACATAAATAACACCATGGTAATTCTGCCGAAAACAGCGTCAGTCCGGGTTAGTTCCATTCAAATCATGCAAGTTAGAGTCCAAAACAAGGGCAAAAGTGTTTGGAAAAGTAGAAACGACGGAGACGTATCACGAGTGTTTTTTAAACAAAGGCTCAGCAGGCGGCTTATATTCCGGGTCAAAAGAAGGTATAAGTGATTAATACAGATGACTTACCAAAGATGGCGGAGACCATTTGAGACACCCGGTTCTTTAAGCCGGTGAGCTCCGTGGTAACCTCCTCAAGAGCCCGCCTCAGCTGTTTCAGCATGTTGTATCAGCAACGTCTTTTTTTCCTCCCAGGATTTCTTCTTTGCAGTCAATATGGTCTTCAATTTTTCTGTCTCAGAAAGACTCAATTGGAGTTTAGAGTCAACAGTCTTGATTTCTGCCTCTTGATCCGTCAGCCGGGCCTTTGCATCAGTTAATTGGGAGCCCAATTCAGATAGGGCGTTCTACAAAACATACACAGGTGTGTCAAGGCTTAAACTAAAAGTTATAAGGGTTCAAGTCTCAAGTACTTTGCACCGCAATACCACTTGACACTTGGGGGCTAATGTCTACCAAAGCAATTTTTTATGACTCTTATATGTTTCAAGTCCCAAGTGTTTTACAAAGTAACAACACTTAGCACTTGGGGCTAATGCATGATATTCAGAAAGTGTCTCAAGATTAAGCCGGATTGCAATACTTATTGGGACTAGTAAAAGACAGTTATGAAGTTAAGTACCGGTTCATTTATGGTAAATTGAGCCAGCCCTTGGGGACTACTGGTGAAGTTTACGCTACTTTGTTGGACTTTCAAAAAGCTTAGAGACAAAGTATCAACCTATATCATAAAGTCTACAGATCATTCAGATTCATCATCGGAAGACTTGGGGGCTGGCAGAGTATAAGTGAACCAGAGAACATACCTCATATTTTAGATGCAATTGCTTGACCATCTCAATTTCCGACTCACGGCTGGAATGCACATGACTGAGATAGCCGGACAGTATGTCACTAGCATTCAGATGAGTGTAGTGAGAGATATCAAAATGCACTTTCTGCTTCTCCAAGGCTTCTTGCTTAGCAGTGTGCCGGGCTAATACAGTGGGGGTCCCCGGTTCAACAAATCGGCTACCAGTAATCAACATGTCAGTATCAGAAGTTGTTGGCGGGTTAGCTGAACTAGATGGTTCAGTGATAGTCGGATTAAGGGTGATCTCATCGGCTGACAACTCAGGAGGATCCAATTGAGTATGAACAGTCGGGTCTTCAGGTGCTTCAGTTTCAGAGGGAGGAGTTGGCATGGCCGGTTCAGGTACAGGAACCTCCGGGTCTTCTGACGGCTTAATCACCTTGGCCTTATTGGATTTGGCTTGGCCACTAAGAAAAGTTTTATGAGACAGTTAGTGTAAGGATGCAGTTTTTAAAGATACAGAGTGTCGGTGTCAAAACCGGCGGATCTCGGGTAGGGGGTCCCGAACTGTGCGTCTAAAGCGGATGGTAACAGGAGGCAGGGGACACGATGTTTACCCAGGTTCGGGCCCTCTTGATAGAGGTAAAACCCTACATCCTGCTTGATTGCCCTTGATGATATGAGTATTACAAGAGTTGATCTACCACGAGATCAGAGAGGCTAAACCCTAGAAGCTAGCCTATGGTATGATTGTATGTTGTCCTACGGACCAAAACCCTCCAGTTTATATAGACACCGGAGGGGGCTAGGGTTACACAAGGTCGGTTACAAAGGAGGAGATATACATATCCGTATTGCCTAGCTTGCCTTCCACGCCAAGTAGAGTCCCATCCGGACACGGGACGAAGTCTTCAATCTTGTATCTTCATAGTCCAACAGTCCGGCTGTCCGGAGACCCCCTAATCCAGGACTCCCTCAGTAGCCCCTGAACCAGGCTTCAATGACGATGAGTCTGGCGCGCAGTGTTGTCTTCGGCATTGCAAGGCAGGTTCCTCCTCCGAGTACACCATGGAAGAGTTTGAATACAAGGATAGTGTCCGACCCTGCAAAATAAGTTCCACATACCACCATAGAGAGGATAATACTTCCACAAATCTAATCTGCTGACACGTTTTGATAGTATGACATCACGTCATGGCCCGGTTATTTATTCGAACCGCTTTCTCAACCAGCTCCACACATATCGCGAGGCGGTTTTCTTGATACGTCTTGTCAAAGCAGAGATGGTGTTCCCCTTATCACGGGGTTCTCATCAATACGGACGTGGGTAACCCAACCGCGCCATCAATTGTGGCGCCTGGGGAATAAGCGGTTTTGCCAGGCAAGTGGGGAGACTAATCGTCTCCTCCACCCTTATAAAGGGACAAAGATTTACTTTTTACACCCATGCCTTCTTCCTTCTCGCTTACCCATTCCCGCACACTTGAGCTCTAGCACCCAAGCTCGCGTTCTTCTTCTCAAACCACTCCAAGCATGCCTGGAGCAGGAGGCAAGGGGATGGTTTCCTCCATCGCGGAGGAGAATATCAAAAAGTTACAGGAAGCCGGATACCTAGCTGCGAATATCGCGCACCGGCTGCCGAATACGGGGCAGATCGTCCCAACGCCCGAACCCCATGAGAGGGTAGTTTTTCTTACCCATTTCATCCGCAGACTGGGATTTCCTCTCCACCCGTTTGTCCGCGGGCTCATGTTCTACTACGGGCTGGATTTTCATGATCTGGCCCCCAACTTCATCCTCAACATCTCAGCGTTTATCATCGTGTGCGAGGCCTTCCTCCGCATCAGGCCCCACTTCGGCCTATGGCTGAAAACCTTCAATGTCAAACTGAAGGTGGTGGGTGGCCAGCAAGCAGAATGCGGAGGCGCCATGGTGGGCAAGATGCCTAATGTCACCTGGCTCGAGGGTACCTACATGGATACCATAAGTGGTGGCAATCGGGGTGGTTCTACATCACTGAGCCGCGCGACTCTAACTGGGTGGCGGCCCCCAAATTTCGATCCGGAATCCCCACGCGGCTCACCTCCTGGAAAAAGAAGGGCTTGACCTGGGGCTCTTCGGTAGAGTTGGCCGGACTCCAGACCTGTATCCAGAACATGACGAATAAGAAAATCAAGCTCGTCAACGTGGTCCAGGTTATGCTCTTCCGCCGGATCCTTCCATGCCAACGACGGGCATTTGTTTTGTGGGAGTTCGACTCGGCCCAGCACCAGATCCTGCGAGAGCTCTACGACGCGATGCATGAGGACGTCTGGAGGGTGTTGTTCAAGGGCGCCGAGATGCCTCCCTCCCTTACCGAGGACCGCGGACTCAGCGCAAAGCGCGGCGCCCATCCGGTAGGCTTTTATACCTCTTAGGGTATTTATGTGCCCTGGTTTGGTTATGCGCTGGATCTAAGCTTTCATGTCATTAATAGGACTGGATAAAGACAGCGGAGCAGCTTGATTGCCCAGCCCCCGTGCCCGAAGATCCTGCAAACGCTCTTCTAACGAAGATGCTGACTCCTGCACCTTACGAGGTGCCGGAAAAGACGGTCAAGAAGAAGGCCGCGGGGACCCAAAAGGGTCTCCGGCGCAAGGTGGTTCTATCGGACTCATCGTCCGATGAGTCCGACGCGCACTCCTCCCATGGAAACGAGGAGGAGGAGAAAAGTCCCCCCCCCCCAGCCGGGGGAGACAAGAAAAGGAAGGCCGAACCATTCGGGGAGGCCGAAGGGTCCAAGAAGGGAAAGACCCTCCCTCCGGACTGTGCCACGACGACCGCCGACAGCGGCGACGAGTGGCTACCCAGGGACAAGCCCCTGTCGAAGTCGTAAGTGTCCGGTCACCATAGTACTTCATGGTATGTTTTATTGTACTGCCTTTGCTCATGCCGAACATGATTATGCAGTCCGGCCCGAGCTCATCTTGACGTACCCTCGTCGAGCGGCTCTTTGGGCTCGTCGGATATGAACAACGGTTCTCCTACGACGGCTTCCACCCCTCGCCCTACGGACAATGCCGAGGTGGTGTCTCAAAAGGCACCAACCCAAGGGGAGGTGATCCTGGGGGCGCCTCACGGCGACCTCCCGGGCCCTGAGTACCAAGGGAGCGAGGCTCCTGCGGGCTTCGAGTTCGGGCCCCAGCCGGACACTGCGCCGGAACCTTTGATGGTTTCGGACTCCGGCAGGTGGTCCCCCATTAAGGGGGGCCAACCATCCGTGCCGATGTCCTCTATCCAACCAGAGGCACCGGACAACTTGCCATCATGAGTGCGCTGGTCAAGAAGGTTCAGTCCGCCAAAAATGGACTGACCGAAGCTTGCGCCAGCCTCCTAACAGGCTTTGAGGTAAGCATTCAAAATATAAAAATACTACCGCATAAATAGTAGCCCCTGATGCTCTGTTCGGCGTTCGCGAAGAAAATCTGAATAGAGTATCAAATGATAACTCATGAGTCTAATTAGAGTATGTCTATTTGTATGTGCAGGCTTCCCTGCTGGCTGCTGCCGCACGTACTGCGGAGGTCTCTGCGCTGAAGCAGGCCCTGAAGCGGTCCGAGGACGAGCTCGGCCTTACCAAGGGGCAGCTCGAAGAGAGCAAAGGTAAGATATACCCCAGTTTATATAGTTAAAAAGAAGTTCGGTGTAAAGTAATAGGATCATCATAAATTTGTCAGGGGCCACGACCGAGGTGGAGACCCTGAGGAAGGCGTTGTCCGTGGCCGAAGACAAAGCGGCCAAAGAACACATTGAACGGGAGAAACAAGAAGCCCGAGTGGGCGAGGTGCAGCAAGAGCTCAAGGCTCTCGCCAAAAAGCACGAGTCCTTGGAGCTTTACTCCAAGACGCGAGAGTCTGAGCTCGCGCAGGCGCTTGAAAGCGTCCGGAGTGCCAAGGCCGAAGCCCACAAGGCCCTCCAGGAGATTGATGCGGCGAAGAAGATAGCAACGGGTAAGGCATTCAATATGCGAAGCAAGCATGTGAAGGAGACTTTCCTTTTTCTTACCTGAGTTCGGAGCTCTCCAAGAGTGTTTGCAGATCTTCCCTGCAGTGTTCTGGATGTCGCGGAGTTTTACCGGGCTGAGGAGGGGAGCTCAACGGAGAAGTTGTTCTGGTCTCAGTATACTGGGACCGAACACCCCGTGTCCTTGAGCGACCAGCTGAAGCAGTTGGTCGAACTTCACAAGGCGGCCGAACAGGACATGAGGGGCCTTATAGTCCGGATGTGGCTTGACGAGCCCCTGTCCGGCAGCTACTTCGGTCTGGTGAGGCGGCTGGTGGAAGCCTGCCCACGGCTTGAGGTCATCAAGCGGTCCGTCTGCATCGAAGGTGCACGCAGGGCTTTTGCCCGGGCGAAGGTGCACTGGGCGAAGCTGGACGCCGTGAAGCTTGTGAAGGAGGGGCCGCCGGAGGGCAAGGAGCATCGCTGCCCCGAGAATTACTATGAGAGCGTCCTGAAGGGTTCCCGCTTAGTGGCAGATGAGTGTGCCAAGGATGTAATCTTTGAATGAACATGCCCATGTGATCCTGTAATATGAAACGAATTCTTTTGCGCCATGCGACGCTTTCTTAATTTAAAATATTACCTTCTGTGCGCCCGTTTATAAAACCTGAGAGTTGGCCAGTCATCGGCTTCTGCCCCCATGTAACTAGTACTGGGGTGTTCGGGGTAAATCTGAACACTCTTTACCCCAATTTTGGGTCCTTCAAGGGAGGTGCTCAGCGCAACGAACCAGGCAATCGGACTATAATGCTTTATCACTCTCACTTAGCCATAGAAGTATATGATTTTAAATTTTTTGGCGAAGCCCCTGGTATTCGGAGGGCCAAATTTGGGACGCTATACACGCCTAAGCCGGACAAGGCCGACTCCTCGCCCGAAGCGGAAAAAGTCTTTAAGGACTTGAGACCTCTCGAACAGCGACCAGTCTCTTGCCTTATCATGACAGTCAGAGTTTGGCTTTCTCTACTGAGGTGCTCGTCTGGAAGAACCGGGACACAATCGCAGTAGTTCTCCCACCGCTACCTTAGCCGATATAGCGGAACGTAAGGTACCAAAGCATGGGAGCCGGGCAACCCAACATTTGACCCAAGACATGATTCGGAGCTGATGCATATAATGTTATAAGTTCGGGGTGCCGCACTGTCGAAAGTGTTTGGACTTCTTGCATCATATTACGGGGTAAACGAGAGCCCCTGGCGTACTGACCGCACCCGAGAGTGCAGGTGCGGAATGTCGTAAATGGACATATAAGAGAAAGAGAAAAACTTAAATAATGCAATGACAGATTAATAATATGCATTGTTATTTGAATAATACGTCGAAGCATACTGGTACAAGTAGTGCAATAAGCATAAAGTAGGACAATTCGAAATGTCCTATCCCAAGGCAAGCTACACATAAATAGTGAAAAGCGGGTATATCAAGTATTACGAGAGACCACCTGGCGGTTCCCGTGTTCATCTTAGCTTCTTGCCGCCTTGGTTGTTGCTTCTGGAATGTGTCCGGCAATCGGACTACCGGAAAGGGCTTCCGAAGAGTTAGGCCTTGAAAGAGAAAAGGAATGTCAAAGGTATACAACCCTTGGTGTGGTTAAGCCACAATGCGGGGCGTGTCCTGATTGCGCCCCCGCCTATGTCCATGGTATTTTCAATGCGTAGTTAAGTACGCGCGGCACGAATTTCGTCGCTGCACTGGAACTGGGACGGGGGCCGGATTGCTAGGCGAGCGCTGATCGCGCCAAGCGATCCTGTTGCAGATTGTTCCGGACTCTCTTGAAGGTGTCCGGGGGTTGTAACGCCGAATGAGTGGTCTGCCTGAACAGGCTGCTTTGTGCCTCTGCTGCAAGGGCCGCACTGTCCTCTTCTATACAGAGCGAGCGTTCTGTGTTTCCATTTACTGTTATGACCCTGCGGGGTCCTAGCATCTTGAGCTTGAGGTATGCGTAATGTGGCACTGCGTTGAATTTTGCAAATGTTGTCCGTCCGAGCAGTGCATGATAGCCACTGCGAAACGGGACGATGTCGAAGATTAACTCTTCGCTTCGGAAGTTATCAGGTGATCCGAAGACTACTTCCAGTGTGATTGAGCCTGTGCAATGGGCCTCTACACCTGGGATGACGCCTTTAAAGGTGGTTTTGCTGGGTTTGATCCTTGAGGGATCGATACCCATTTTTCGCACTGTATCCTGATAAAGCAGGTTCAGGTTGCTGCCGCCGTCCATAAGGACTTGAGTGAGGTGAAATCCGTCAATGATGGGGTCCGGGACCAGTGCGGCGGATCCGCCATGACGGATGCTAGTGGGGTGGTCCCTGCGATCGAAGGTGATCGAACAAGCAAACCATGGGTTGAACTTCGGGGCGACGGGCTCCATCGCGTAGACGTCCCTTAGTGCACGCTTCCTCTCCCTCTTGGGAATGTGGGTTGCGTATATCATGTTCACTGTCTTCACTTGTGGGGGAAACCCCTTCTGTCCTCCTGGGTTCGATGGCCGGGGCTCCTCCTCGTCATCGCTATGCAGCCCCTTGTCCTTGTTTTCGGCATTTAACTTGTCAGCCTGCTTGAACACCCAGCATTCTCTGTTGGTGTGATTGGTTGGCTTGTCAGGGGTGCCGTCGATTTGACACGAGCAATCCAGTATGCGATCTAGACTGGACGGAGCCGGAGTATTTCTTTTAAATGGCATTTTCCGCTGACCGGATCTAGAGCCTCTGAATCCGGCATTGACTGCCGTATCTTCGGTGTTATCGCCGTTATTGCGGTGCTTTGGTCTATTATGACGCTGTCTACCGTTAACGTCTTTGGTATCCGAGGTATGCAGATTCCTTGATGTGTTTTTGCTGCGAGCCAGCCAGCTGTCCTCGCCCACGCAAAAGCGGGTCATGAGTGTTGTGAGGGCTGCCATAGATTTCGGCTTCTCCTCGCCGAGGTGGCGGGCAAGCCACTCGTCGCGGATGTTATGCTTGAATGCCGCTAGGGCTTCTGCATCCGGACAGTCTACAATTTGATTTTTCTTAGTCAGGAACCATGTCCAGAATTGTCTGGCCGATTCCCCTGGCTACTGGGTTATGTGGCTCAAGTCATCAGCATCCGGTGGCCGCACATAAGTGCCCTGGAAGTTGTCAAGAAATGCATCTTCCAAATCCTCCCAACTGCCAACGGAATCTACTGGCAAGCTATTCAGCCAATGCCGAGCTGGTCCTTTGTGTTTTAGTGGGAGGTACTTGATGGAATGTAGATCGTCACCGCGAGTCATGTGGATGTGAAGGAGGAAATCCTCAATCCATACAGCTGGATCTGTCGTGGAATTGTCACGGCAGATGTCCTTTTGTAAGGACTTAGTCGTGGAGCCATCACAACTAGGAAGCTTAAAGGGGTTAATCGGGACAAGGACACGCGAGGTTTATACTAGTTTAGCCCCTTACGGTGAAGGAAGGCCTACGTCTAGTTGGGTTGGAATTGCTTGAGGTTTCGATGACCAGGGAGCGAGTTACGCTATGCCTGGCTCTCGATCAGTTGTTTTCTCTCTCTAAGCCGCTGGCGGGTCGTCCCCTTATATACACGGGTTGACGCCCTGCGGCCTACAGAGTCCCGGCCGGCTCATAAACAGTGTCCGGCTCGGCGACTAGTTACTTCTACCTTACAGTACAAGTTATACCATCATGGCGGTTTATCTTTACGGGCCTCAGAGTCGCCTGTGGGCCTTTAAGCCTTTTAGTGAA
Source organism: Triticum urartu (assembly GCF_056163025.1). Lineage (NCBI taxonomy): Eukaryota > Viridiplantae > Streptophyta > Magnoliopsida > Poales > Poaceae > Triticum > Triticum urartu. The sequence goes on along the minus strand of NC_141876.1, from coordinate 342,017,734 downwards.
CCGCCATCTTCATGCCTTGGTCTTGGGCTTCTGATGAACATCTATTTGCGTAACCCGGCCTCTCCTGGATGGCTTACACAAATAGTCATATCCCCAACATTAGGCCCCAGATTGATTTGAATCGGTTCATGTCAATCTTTGAAAACCTTATGAACTGGCCTTTAGTCTTCTGTCTTGCGTGGAAATTGTAACCCGCCGTGACGTCATCCTCTGGCTTCGGGTTAAATCACCGTGACGTCATCTTCAATAAAACTTATATTTTAATTCATCATATCTTCAACGGATCTTTGCCTTTACTGACCCTCCCGAAAATCGAGGCGTCGGGGCTCCTCTGGCTTCGGGTTAAATCACCGTGACGTCATCTTCAATAAAACTTATATTTTAATTCATCATATCTTCAACGGATCTTTGCCTTTACTGACCCTCCCGAAAATCGAGGCGTCGGGGCCGCTGGATAATGATGTCTTGGTCTCCTCGTTTCTCGCGCCGTCTTAGTCGGTCCTCCTTATAAATAGGCGTGACCTAGGTCTTTTTCATTTCCTCCGGTCGTCTTCTTCCTCGCACTCCCTCTTCTGCCGCTCAAGCTCCGCCGCCGCCACTGTCGGAAACCTCGTCTTCACCGACTCAGGCCGCTGCATCACCCTGTTTTTTGACCAGAGAACAACGGCAACCCTCCGCAGTTCTTCCACATCGGTGAGTTATCTTTCCCCCCTTTCTCAGATCTGCATTAGTACTGTCTTGAGTTCGTCGACGTTCATCACCGCCCGACGCAACCTCCATTAGTTCTTACCTCTAATACCTTGTTCAGATCATAAAAACCACATAGAACTGCCGCGGAGGATGTTGTGAGCTTATTCTGTATGAAAACAGATCTCATTTCCTTGTTTTGGAAGCCCTCCTTGAGTATATGAACTTCCCTGTACTATTTTAGGTCTAGAAATTTTTCCTTTCCAGAGCATCGTTTGATCCAAAATAATAATTGCAACTTGTGAAACCTGTTTGCTCCACACTTAGCCAAAAACTGTGTCTGTTGACTCTGTTTCAGCCATAGTAGCCCGTGTAGCCGGTTTAAGATAATACCGGCTGTCAGCACCGCTTGCCTCTGGCGACTTAAGAAAACCTTAATCATCTTTAATACCTGCAGCTGTTAAACATTATCACATAGTTACCTATATGTCATTAGGCCCCTTCTTAAGCCGCCATCTTAATTAACCCAATAATGTTTATTCTCCGGGTTATAATAAACCGGAAAAATTTCCTTTATATTGTTGTAGGCTTCAATTTACCCAATGGCACCCAAAGCTGTTAAACCTCCGGTTACCTGCAACTGGGTCCCATCCATTGTTACAGAGAGCAAACTGTCCGAGTTTGTAAAGTCTGGCCATCTGCCCAAGAAGGATGTCATGTCTTATCGTGCTCCTGAACCGTCTGAAGAGAAACCTCAACCCAAGGAAGGGGAGGTGATCATTTTTACCGATCACATGAGTCGGGGATTTGCTCCTCCCAGTTCAAAATTCTTTAGAGACGTTTTGCACTTCTTTGACTTAAGACCTCAAGACATTGGGCCCAATTCCGTGTCAAATATCTGCAACTTCCAAGTTTTCTGTGAGGTCTACCTTGGAGAAGAACCCAACCTAATTTTGTTCAGGGAATTGTTCTATTTGAACCGGCAGAATGAGCGGGCCAACGGGCCCAGTCTAGAGCTTGGTGGCATATCGATTCAAAGGTGGAGAGACTACCTGTTCCCTTATGCTAAATTGCCATGTCATCCAAAGGACTAGAACCAGACATGGTTCTACTACCAAGATACTTCTCGGCTGGTGAAAACCCGCTGCACGGCTTCCTTGCATTGCGCTTGAACCTACTCACCCGCTGCCGGATAAGTTGACTGCTATTGAACGTCTGCCACTCACCCCCAAGATCAAGAAGATTAAAGCTCTTTTAGGGAACGACTTAGATGGCATTGACCTGGTTCGAGTCTGGGTTGCTTGGAGAATAATTTCGTTAAGCCGCCGCCCTGGCTTAATGTGTAATTATTCAGGCGAGAAAGATGACCCTCAGCGTCATAGTCCTGACGACTTACCAGATGACGTAGTGGAAGCTACAACTCAGTCTTTGTTGAAAGAGGGCACAGTGAATAGTAATGCTTTCAACTTACTACCCTTTTGCAAGAGGAACCCGGCCCCTGCAGTAAGTTTCCAGCTGTCGGGTTATTCTTTTTATCATGTTATACTGTATTCTTACGCATAACCCTTTATAACCTTTTACAGGCAAATGATAACTCCTGGAAAATCCAATATGATCATGAAGCGGCCAAACAAGCCAGGGCGGCCAAGAGGGCCGAAAGGAAACCGCCAAGCCCACCACTTCAAGGAAAAGGAAGCCAAGTGCTTCTGAGTTGTTTCAGCTTGATGATACTGATGATAATGAGGAAGAGGTAACTTTTTAATTTCCCTTTCCCCTTTATCACTACTTTACTGATATTAACCTTCTTTCAGAGAGACACGGGCAACAGCCAACCCGTCGAGGAAGAGGTAATTATAATCTCCTCCGACTCCGAACTTCGGCCGCATCAGAAAATTCGAAGAGTAACCCGGAAAGTAAGATTTTCACACCCTTTGGCTTACCAAGATCCTGACTTTCTCTTGAAGCAACAGCAATTTGAAAACCGGAGGCAGACCCGGACCAGCAAGGATGCAGAGCTATCCTCCGGCTTGCCTGACACAACCCGGAAGCGTCGGACTGAGGTTATCTCTAATTTATACCCTTTTTTTACCTTTGGCGGGTCTAATCCGTCAACCTCTCAATTCCTCTGGCTCCAATTACCAGGATACCTCTCCTTCATCCTGCGAGTCCATGCAATCAAACATGCCGGCTTTTAAGACTGCCCCTGGGTAATATCAATTTATTCACCTTATGTTTTTCTTTCTTCATGTTTCTTTACTTATTTCTCTGCTTTGCCCACAACGTGCAGGTTAAGCCCAGGAAGAAAACCAAGAAGGATAAACAGGCCCAAACCCCTGTGGTGACTGAACCGGAACAGGGTATAGCTGCTCCCGACTCTTCCACACATCAACCGCCGCCTGAGCCGGCTCAAGACATTGCAGCACCAACTTCTGATCCGCTTGCTGAAGATATTCTTGATGGTTCTGTTAACCCGAAGGCACCTAGCCCAGTCAAAACGGCTGACCCAGAAGTGGAATTTCTCAAGGCTCAATTCGTTGAGCCGGCCAGGCCCACCGTCCTTGCCAAATTCTCAGCTAAAGAGGAGTTGCTAGAATGCCGTAAGGCCAAGATGGATATCACCGACTATACTCATTTGAGTACTGGAGAGATCGTCTCGGGCTATATCAACCAGGTGCAAAGCAGCTGTGACCTGGAAATTGACATGGTGAAGCAAATACAACAAAAATTTGAGGTATGACTTATGCTTCCTTACTTTCAATTATACTTACTGTACCAGCCCCCAAGTCTATTGCTTATGAATAAATATGTTGTAGACTTAAAAAAAATTGTTAGAGCTGCTTGCCCGGCTTAAAGAAAAATATTTAAACCGGATGTAACACAATACCTTTAACTTGCGATACACATTAGCCCCCAAGTGTCAAGTATCTTTGCTTGCAAAGTGCTTGGGACTTAATATTATTTACCGTAATCTTGACTACTATCCGGTGCAGTGCAGGCCATCATAAGTCAATTTGAATCGGAGATTGTTGACTTGAAGAACCGCGTGGCAGCCCAGGAGAGTGAAACTCAAAAGGCTAACTCCAAATTTGAATTCAGCGTCTCTGAACAAGAGAAGCTGAAGAAAAATTTTGAGTCGAAGAAGAAAATTTGGACTGACGAAAAGGCCGGATTGGTGACCCGGGCCGAGATAGCAGAGGCGTCGCTGGCAAATGCAACAGCCGAACTGACCGGCTTACAACGCCAGATATCTCGGATGGTCTCAGCGATCTTTGGTAAGTTATCTTAAGCAAGCATTAAATATTGTAAATATTCCTTCAATTATTACCTGAGGTTTACCTTATACTTACCAATACAGGCCCCAGGAGCACAAACCTCAAGCAGAATATGCTGATCAAATTGAAGGCGGTGTATACTCTAGTAGAGCAACTGTACATCGGGTCACAACGTGCCTTGGCCGTTGTAGCCTTATCAAATGATGTGCCCCACCTCTTGCAAGATGTGTTACAACGGCTTGCTGTACTTCCTCAGCGGATTCAAGAGTTGAGACGGGCCCAAGCAAGAGCCGGAGCAATAGCCGCTTTGAGCCGGGCCAAAGCCTGGTTACCAGAGCTAGACCCGGCCGACATCGCTCTTGGGTATCCAAGTTTAAAGGAGGATGGCACTCCATTTGATGAAAAGGATTTCACCACCTGCGTGAGGGATATATGCCCTGTGGCCACTCAAATTGGAAATGACACTGACCTCACCAAGTGTCAGCCGGGTTATGACAAGGAGAATCGGAGAATCCCCACGCCGCATTATGACGATGTCAGCTTGATCCCTCCAATCCGTAAGCACACCTTTGCCCCTGAAGTCGACCCAGCCGGTTTAATAGATGATGAAGCTGAGTTTGAGGCCTTGAGTGGCATTGACTGGGCCTCATCATCCTTCCAGGACAAAGCAACCGGCGGAGAGGCAGAGAAGGATAACCCGAAAGCTTCAAGTCAACCCCAAGAGTAGATTGCCAGGCGCCACCTGCTTATGTCTTGTAGAAAAACAATGCCGCATCATTCAGACTCGGGGAGTCTTGTAACAGAGTAGAAAATACTTTGAGCTTTGCTATGCCTTTGCACACGCTTATGGCCCTTAATACTTGCATAAGCCGCCGTCACTATGCACTTTGTAGTTTATATGAATCTGTTATGTCCTTTGCAGAAATGTCTTGCATTGCCCTGTCATGCTTACGGCTGCTTTTCCGGCTTATATAAGCCAACCCCTGAGGGTAAGTTTAACTCCTGAAAATTGGCACATAAAAGTTCACCTGGTACTTAACAACCTGATGTAACCAATATTAATCCTGGAGGATTGCAATGTATTCCATTGTATTTTCAAGAGGGTCGCAAGATATCCAATGTTGATACTTGTAAAATATGATGAACAAAATTCAAGGGTTTCTGATTCGAATACGATCAGTGAACCGTTCCAAAGGGGTTGAGCTAAGATTCGGATACGATCTGTTAGCCCCCAGTGGCTGTGGCGATGCCGATCAAGTGGGTATCGACAGCTATGTTCTCTTTGGTTCGAATACGACCTATGTTTGAACAGGAAGCCCCCAAGTGACCATAAGAGTTGTTTAATGATGCTGATTCGAATACGATCCACGTCAGACCCAAAGGGGTTAAGCTATGATTCAAATATGATCAAGAAGCCCCCAAGTGGGTTTGGCAGTATGTCGATCAAGTGGGTATCGACAGCTATGTTCTCTTTGGTTCGAATACGACCTATGTTTGAACAGGAAGCCCCCAAGTGATCATGGCTAGATTCAGATATGATCATAAGCCGGACCAAAGGAAAGCCGAATTCAGATATGGTCCACTTCTCCTTGGTTATCTCCATCACCTGACAAAGAAAACACATAAACCTTTTTTGGGAGTGGAAAAAAGGACAGAGGTCCTGCTTTATTGCTTTATGTAATATACATAGTATAAGTATATACACATTAGAGCCGATGGCTCAAGTATAATAAGGCCGAAGATGAGCGATATTCCACGGCCGACGGGTCTCCTCCTCCGACTTACGTGAGTCTTTGTGCTCCCGAATGTTGATAAGGTAGTATGATCCGTTGTTCAGATTCTTGCTGACCACAAAGGGTCCTTCCCAAGGAGGGGATAGCTTGTGCATGTCAGATTGATCCTGGATGAGTCGGAGCACTAAGTCGCCTTCCTGAAAGGTTCTGGACCTAACCCGGCGGCTGTGGTAGCGGCACAGGTCTTGCTGGTAAATCGCCGAGCGGGCTATTGCCAAGTCTCGCTCTTCATCCAACAAGTCAAGTGCGTCTTGCCGAGCTTTTTCATTGTCTTCCTCAACATAAGCCGCCACACGGGGTGAGTCATGACAGATGTCACTTGGCAGGACCGCCTCTGCTCCATACACCATAAAGAAAGGCGTGTAACTCGTAGATCTGTTAGGTGTAGTATTGATGCTCCAAAGCACAGAAGGTAATTCCTCCACCCAACAACCCGGCGTCCGCTGCAAAGGGACCAAGAGCCGGGGCTTGATACCCCTCAAGATTCCTTGATTAGCTCGTTCTGCTTGACCATTGGACTGAGGGTGAGCCACAGCTGAAACGTCAAGCCGGATATGCTCTCGTTGACAGAACTCTTCCATAGCTCCTTTGGACAGGTTAGTGCCATTATCAGTTATAATGCTGTGTGGAAAACCAAAGCGAAAAATCACCTTTTTCATAAACTGGACCGCCGTGGCTGCATCACACTTACTGACTGGCTCCGCCTCCACCCACTTTGTGAACTTGTCAACCGCCACCAAGAGGTGCGTCTTTTTATCCTTAGACCTTTTGAAAGGCCCGACCATATCAAGCCCCCAGACTGCAAACGGCCAAGTAATTGGAATCATCCTCAATTCTTGAGCCGGCACATGGGCTCGTCATGAGAATTTCTGACATCCTTCACATTTACTGACCAGGTCTTCTGCATCAGCATGAGCCGTCAGCCAATAAAACCCATGACGGAAAGCTTTGGCCACAAGAGATTTTGAGATGGCGTGATGACCACAATCGCCTTCATGAATCTCACGAAGGATCTCCTGACCCTCTGTAGGTGACACGCAACGTTGAAACGCTCAAGTGATGCTGCAATGATGTAACTCGCCATTGACAATTGTCATGGACTTGGACCGCCGGGCGATTTGTCTTGCCAAGGTCTCATCTTCAGGCAACTCTCCCCGGGTCATGTAAGCCAAATAAGGCACTGTCCAATCAGGGATAACATGGAGAGCCGCCACCAGCTGTGCCTCCGGGTATGGTATTGCCAGATCTTCCTCTGTAGGTAACTTAACAGAAGGATTATGCAAAACATCAAGAAAGGTGTTAGGCGGCACCGGCTTACACTGAGACCCCAGCCGGCTTAAGGCATCAGCCACCTCATTCTTCCTTCGATCAATGTGTTCCACCACATAACCCTTGAAATGTCCAGCCACAGCATCGACTTCACGACGGTAAGCCGCCATAAGGGGATCTTTAGAGTCCCACTTGCCTGACACCTGTTGAGCCACAAGGTCTGAGTCTCCCAAGCATCTTACCCGGCTCAAGTTCATCTCTTTGGCCATCCGGAGACCATGGAGTAGGGCCTCGTACTCAGCTGCATTGTTAGTACAAGGAAACATAAGCCGGAGCACATAAGAAAATTTGTCACCTCGAGGGGAAGTTAACATGACTCCAGCCCCCGAGCCTTCCAACTGTCTGGACCCATCAAAGTGAATAGTCCAATAAGTGTTATCGGGCTTCTCCTCAGGTGCCTGTAGCTCTGTCCAGTCATTGATGAAATCCACCAAAGCTTGAGACTTAATGGCAGTGCGTTGTACGTACTTCAGACTATGAGGCCCGAGCTCGATGGCCCACTTGGCGACTCGTCCTGTAGCCTCTCTATTCTGAATAATGTCTCCCAAGGGGGCAGAACCTACCACAGTGATAGGGTGACCTTGGAAGTATTGCTTCAGCTTCCGGCTTGCCATGAACATCCCGTAAACAAGTTTCTGCCAATGAGGATATCTTTGTTTTTGACTCGATGAGTACCTCACTAACATAATAAACCGGCCGTTGAACCGGATGTTCCTTACCAGCCTCCTTGCGCTCTACCACAATTGCCACACTGACGGCTCGTGAATTAGCAGCCACATATAATAGCAAAGGCTCTTTGTCAATGGGAGCTGCAAGAACTGGCGGCTCAGATAACTGCCTCTTCAAATCCTCAAAAGCAGTATTAGCAGCGTTACTCCAGACAAAGGTGTCTGCCTTCTTCATCAGTTGGTACAGCGGTAGGGCCTTCTCACCTAACCGGCTTATGAACCGGCTTAAAGCGGCAACACGACCCGCCAGTCGCTGAACATCATTGATACATGCCGGTTTAGCCAAAGAAGTGATTGCCTTAATCTTCTCCGGATTAGCCTCGATGCCCCTGTTTGAGACCAAGAATCCCAAAAGCTTGCCTGCAGGCACACCAAATACACACTTCTCCGGGTTAAGCATCATTTTGTAAACCCGAAGATTGTCAAAGGTTTCTCTGAGATTAGATATCAAGGTTTCCGCCTCTCTAGATTTCACCACTATGTAATCCACATAAGCATGAACATTGCGCCCAATCTGATTGTGGAGACAATTCTGTACACACCGTTGATAAGTCGCCTGGGCACTCTTGAGCCCAAAAGGCATAGACACATAGCAGAAGGCTCCAAACGGAGTGATGAAAGCCGTCTTCTCCTGGTCCTTAACTGCCATCTTGATCTGATGATAACCAGAGTAAGCATCCAAAAAGCTCAAACGCGCACAACCCGCCGTAGCATCAATGATTTGATCAATACGGGGAGAGCAAAAGGATCAGCCGGACAAGCCTTATTTAAGTCCGTGTAATCCACACACATCCGCCAGGTGCCGTTTTTCTTGAGCACGAGCACCGGGTTCGCCAACCACTCTGGGTGAAAAACTTCGACAATGAACCGAGCCGCCAAGAGCCGGGCGACCTCTTCTCCTATAGCTTTTCGTCGTTCCTCATTGAATCGCCGCAGAAACTGCCTGACCGGCTTATACTTCGGATCAATATTAAGAGTGTGCTCAGCGAGTCCTCTCGGTACACCTAGCATGTCAGAAGGCTTCCATGCAAAGATGTCCCGGTTCTCATGGATGAACTCGATGAGCGCGCTTTCCTATTTAGGATCCAAGTTGGCACTGATGCTGAATTGCTTAGACGAATCGCCCGGAGTAAAATCAACAAGCTTAGTCTCTGCAGCCGATTTAAACTTCATGGCCGGGTCATGCTCCGTAGTCGGCTTCTTGAGAGAGGTCATATCCGCCGGGTCAACGTTATCTTGATAAAATTTGAGCTCCTCTGCTGCACAGACAGACTCGGCATAAGCCGCATCGCCTTCTTCGCATTCCAGGGCCACCTTTCGGCTTCCATGCACAGTGATGGTACCCTTGTAACCCGGCATCTTGGGTTGTAAATAAACATAACACGGCCGCGCCATGAACTTGGCATAAGCCGGCCGCCCGAACAAAGCGTGATATGGACTCTTGATGTTTACCACTTCAAAAGTTAACTTTTCCGCCCTAGAATCATGCTCGTCTCCAAAGGCCACCTCTAGCTCAATCTTACCCACAGGATATGCCAACTTACCAGGCACCACTCCATGGAAGACGGTGTTGGAAGTCTTTAAATTCTTGTCAGTTAAGCCCATGCGCCGAAAGGTCTCGTAATAGAGGATGTTGATGCTGCTACCTCCATCCATGAGCACCTTAGTAAATTTATAACCACCAACCTGTGGTGCCACTACCAGGGCCAGTTGACCCGGATTATCAACCCGGGGAGGGTGATCCTCCCTGCTCTAGACAATAGGCTGTTCCGACCACCTCAAGTAACGAGGGATTGCTGGCTCAACAGAATTCACCGCCCTCCTATGAACTTTCTGATCACGTTTACACAAACTTGTGGTGAAAACGTGATACTGCCCACTGTTTAGCTGTTTTGGATGGCTCTGATAACCCGACTGCCGCTGCTGCTGACCTCCTTGACCAGTCTGTTGTTGATTATAACCACCCTGGCTTCCCTGAAAACCGGATCCTGAACCGCCGCCCGGGCCATGAAAGCTGCCAGCTCCTGAGCCGCCGCCTGGGCCTTGATTGCCATCAAACGTATTAGAATTCTTGAAAGCCTTCATGATTGCGCAGTCCTTCCATAAATGAGTCGCTGGTCGTTCCCGGGTGTCGTGTTTCGGGTAGGGCTCATTGAGTAGTTGCTCAAGAGACGGACCTGACCCGCCAAACCGAGGGGGTGGCTTTCCTTTGCGCTTCTGATTGTTACCCTGTGCATTGGCCACAAATTCCGGGTTACCGTCCGCCTTACGCTTATTGCCTCCTTGACTCGCCGGGTTATGCTGCTGACCCTTTCCATTACCATTCTTCTTTCCCTTCCCTATCTTTTCCTCATCAGACGCGGGATCCTTGGTACTATCAGAATCGGCATACTTGACTAAAGCCGCCATCAGCGTCCCCATATCGTTGCAATCACGCTTAAGGCGCCCCAGTTTCTGTCTCAGAGGCTCAAAGCGGCAATTCTTCTCCAGCATGAGAACTGCTGAGCCGGCATCCATCTTGTCAGACGAATGTATTATATCTTTGACCCGGTGCACCCAATGAGTCGTAGATTCACCTTCCTCCTGTTTACAATTTGTCAGGTCCACAATCGACATAGACTGCTTGCAAGTGTCCTTGAAGTTCTGGATGAAACGGGCCTTTAGCTCCGCCCATGAACCAATGGAATTGGGTGACAAACCCTTTAACCAAGAACGGGCCATTCCGTCCAACATCATGGTGAAGTATTTAGACATCACTTCATCACTAACCTCCAGCAGCTCCATGGCCATCTCGTAACTTTCAATCCACGCCCCAGGCTGTAAATCGGCCGTATAATTCGGCACCTTTCGAGGTCCCTTGAAATCCTTGGGCAGACGTACATTTCGTAGAGCCGGCACCAGACAAGGAACTCCTCAGGTTGTAGTAGCAACACCCGCCTCAACGGAAGTCGTCGGGTAAGCCGGTGAGTCCTGTTGGGCTGCTAGCTGAGCCGCCCGCTCGTCCTCCTGACGTATCCGATCCTGAACCGGGTAATACCCGCCGAGCTGATTCCGGCGCTGAGCGCTACTTGACAAGGCCTCTGACTCCATGTGTCTACTGTAACTTGGGCTCCGGTTTTGACGAGGCGGAGCTAGCCAGGGCGGAGGGGTTGAGTGAATCATGTCCCGGCTGTAGGAGTAGGTTTCTTGCTGAGCCAGGGCTGTTTGGACAAGTTCCCTGATCCTCCGGGTTTCCACCGCTGTCAGATCATCACCATCTACTGGGAGAGCCGCCAAACGTGCTGATGCTGCGATTAAGTTCTCCATGGGGTTGGAGAAGTGACCCTGTGGTATTGGTACGTAATGGGGCGGTGCCATATTGCCGTGAAGAGGCGCCATGACCGGAGGCTGGACTGGGCCTCCCGCTCCGGATGTCATAAACTGATTTGCACCTCGCGGGTTACTTGGGCCGACCCCGGGTGTAGGAAAGAGATTCCAAGGATCATAAATCTGAGGTAAACAGGACTGAGTTTTCTGATGTCTCCTCCTCATTACCTCATTAGATGCGTTCAAGCTCAATGTGAGCTGTAAGGCCTCTGCCTGAAGTTGCTGCGCTCGTACGTCCAAAGCCGCCCGCTCTGTGGCTAATCTAGTATCTTCAGCTGCTAAGGTTTCTTTGGCCGGGCGATCTCATCGCGAACCTGTGCCACCTATGCCTCATGCTCAGATTGGTTCGCAGGGACGACTGTAGCAGTTACCAAGGCCGTAAGTTTATCCATGAGATCCATCAGCACCTGAGCCGGTGAGCGCACAGGGCCTCCTGCCCCGGCTGCTCCTAACCCAGACGTTATCGCCGCTGAGGCCGTAGAATTTTGGTCGGGTTGAGTACCAGCCATGAAGACTCCTGCCCAGTTTGGCGACTCTGAGGGGTCCGGAATAGTGCTGCCATCAGAACAGCCCCCAAGCACACCATCTTGAACTTGATACAGTGAATCTGTTGAGCCGGCGGACGAATCACCATCAGAGAGGACGGCCGGCTCACCATCACCTTCAGATCCTTCAGAAAGTTCACCTCCGTGGACGCAACCCACAAAGGCATGCTTCACGACGGGTTGAGCTCGAACGGGTTTCGCACGCTGAGCCGTCTCAACGAGGTCGGTGCAGCTGTCCGACTCAGGGCCCGGCTCACCAATCCGGCTGATGAAGACGTGAATTCCGCCAAAGGGGACCCGGTACCCGTACTCAATTGAGCCGGCGTCGGGGCCCCAGCCTTCGTCGTCGATGTAGATCTTGCCGCGACGACTCTTGGTCATCTGGCCAATTGCGTATCCCTTGAGCCCTTCGAAGCTGCCCTTCAAGAACTCAAATCCACCGTGCGCTGGCCCCACGGTGGGCGCCAACTGTCGTGGAATTGTCACGGCAGATGTCCTTTTGTAAGAACTTAGTCGTGGAGCCATCACAACTAGGAAGCTTAAAGGGGTTAATCGGGACAAGGACACGCGAGGTTTATACTAGTTTAGCCCCTTACGGTGAAGGAAGGCCTACGTCTAGTTGGGTTGGAATTGCTTGAGGTTTCGATGACCAGGGAGCGAGTTACGCTATGCCTGGCTCTCGATCAGTTGTTTTCTCTCTCTAAGCCGCTGGCGGGTCGTCCCCTTATATACACGGGTTGACGCCCTGCGGCCTACAGAGTCCCGGCCGGCTCATAAACAGTGTCCGGCTCGGCGACTAGTTACTTCTACCTTACAGTACAAGTTATACCATCATGGCGGTTTATCTTTACGGGCCTCAGAGTCGCCTGTGGGCCTTTAAGCCTTTTAGTGAACCGCCATCTTCATGCCTTGGTCTTGGGCTTCTGATGAACCTCTATTTGCGTAACCCGGCCTCTCCTGGATAGCTTACACAAATAGTCATATCCCCAACAGGATCTGTTGTGCCGTCGTATGATTCGATATTTACGGGTTTGAAACCCTCTGGGAATTCATGATTCATAACTTTATCAGTGAAGCATAGGGGGGTGTGGCGCCTCTGTGCCGGGCTATATCCCGACGTAGTTCGTATGAGTCTTGTCTACTATATTCGGCCCGGCCGGATTTACTCTTGGTGTATCCGATGCGACGATCATCATCCTGTGTGGGCGCACGTGCTTGTGTCCCATATATTGACCTTGCGATTTGTGCCTTACTGTCCAAGATGTCTCGCGGGTCCTCTATGTTGCCCTAGGCCTTGGTATTTTTGACTGAGTGGCGACGGGGTGCGGTCTGAACTTTAGGCTGAAACGCCTCTCTGGCTCGGCCGCGTAGTGGCCGGTCAGCCGCATCATAAACTGGTGAATGAGGTTTCAATGCTTCCTCCTCGAGGTGAGGTAGCAACCTGCATTTTGGGTAACTCTTGGACGGGTGCTCGAGTTCATGCTCCTTGGCCGCAAGGACTTCGGTCCATCTGTCTGCTAGCAAGTCTTGATCAGCTTGAAGATGTTGTTGTTTCTTTTTTAGGCTACTTGATGTGGCCATAAACCGGCGCTTGAAGCGCTCTTGCTCGACGGGGTCCTCAGGCACGATAAACTTGTCATCGCCGAGGCTCGCCTCGTCTTCAGAGAGATGCATGTAATTGTCCTCCTCCGGTTCTCCATCTGCTGCCTGCTCTGGGGGGCTAGCTTGTTCGTCCTCTAGCTCTGCACCATGCTGGAGGGGATTGTCATTGTCTTCGGCGCTATCCGGAGTGTTATCCTGTGCCGGTATCACTGCTCTTGCTGTGGCGGGACTTAGAGCAGCGCCGCTGACGTCGGTGCTTGGGTTGCTTCTTGGAGGGGTCATCCTCCGCTTTCTCGTCGCCATTGGCTTCTTTGGGGGTGTCCACCATGTATACATAATATGAGGAGGTGGCGGTCCAGTGCCCCGAGGGTGGTGGATCCTATTCGTCTCCGGCTTCGTCGTCCATACCATCGAAGTCTTTAGAGCCGAAGTCGAGCATGTCGGTTAAGTCGTCGACAGTGGCTACTAAGTGGGTGGTGGGTGGGCAGCGAATTTCTTCGTCGTTCACATCCCATTCTAATCGGACATAGTTCGGCCAAGGTTCTCCTGACAGGGAGAGAGACCTTAATGAATTTAGCACATCCCCGAAGGGTGAGCGCTGAAAGATGTCCGCAGAGGTGAACTGCATGATCGGCGCCCAGTCGGACTCGACGGGCACGGATATGAGTGGATCGGAGTCCGTGGCCAGAGACGAATCCAGTGGTTTGGCGACACGGCTCTCGTAAGGGGTGAAGTCAGTATCCGGCTCTATCGCCATTGAGAGTGCGGCCTCCATGGTGGGGTCCATCCCTCCGCTCTCGGATGGCGCAACTTGCTCCGGATTGATGGATGGAGTAGCTGCGGATGCGATCTCCTGAACACTGTCCGACGGCAGAGTTACGTCATGCTCGTCAAGACTGTACGACTCGTCTGACCTGGGCTCGAATCCGTCAAAGATCAAGTCTCCGCGAATGTCGGTCGTGTAGTTCAAGTTTCCAAATCTGACCTGATGGCCAGGGGCGTAGCTCTCAATCTGCTCCAGATGGCCAAGCAAATTGGACCGCAGTGCAAAGCCGCCGAATATGAAGATCTGTCCGGGGAGGAAAGCCTCACCCTGGACCGCATCTCTAGCGATGATCGAAGGAGCCATCAAGCCTTATGGTGACAACACAGTGGAACTCTCAATGAAAGCACCAATGTCGGTGTCAAAACCAGCGGATCTTGGGTAGGGGGTCCCGAACTGTGCGTCTAAGGCGGATGGTAACAGGAGGCAGGGGACACGATGTTTACTAGGTTCGGGCCCTCTTGATAGAGGTAAAACCCTACGTCCTGCTTGATTGTTCTTGATGATATGAGTATTACAAGAGTTGATCTACCACGAGATCAGAGAGGCTAAACCCTAGAAGCTAGCCTATGGTATGATTGTATGTTGTCCTACGGACCAAAACCCTACGGTTTATATAGACACCGGAGGGGTCTAGGGTTACACAAGGTCGGTTACAAAGGAGGAGATATACATATCCATATTACCTAGCTTGCCTTCCATGCCAAGTAGAGTCCCATCCGGACACGGGACGAAGTCTTCAATCTTGTATCTTCATAGTCCAACAGTCCGGCCAAAGGATATAGTCCGGCTATCCGGAGACCCCCTAATCTAGGACTCCCTCACAGAGGAAAGCTGATTTTTCCTTACCCAGGAGCACTTTTGAAAGCCGGAAACTGAGTCTGAGATGAGTCACCAGAAGAGCGAGAAACCTCCTGCAAAAGGTAAAATAAAGTCAGTGATGCCAGGGAATAGATTCATTAATGAAAGCAAAAGATGAAGATGAAAGAAACCTCATTCTGGCGTTTTTGAGGAGTTTGTTGTAGAACGGAAGGCGGTTCATCTCGTCATTATTCCGGGCCTGACGGTGGCTCTCATGTTGCTGCTTTTTCAAAAGAAAATGAGGGTCCAAATAAGCCAAAGGGTGCGAAAACCTTACTTTCTGGGTTACCAGTCGAAGTTTCTGTCTTGGCAAATGGGCTGAGTCGGAGGAAATAGTTACCGCTTCTTCTACGGCCTGGCTGGCCCCCGTGTCATCCTGGCAATAGTCGGCGTCAATAAGGTTATTAAAAAACTGGCCAAGGGAGTCAAGGGCTACCTCCGACTCAGTATCATCGTCAAGCTTTAACAGGTCCGAAGCAGTGCTCCTTTTCTTCTTGGACCTCCGGGTCGTCTTCCTGGCGGCTACGGCGGCAGCTCTAGCCTTCTTGGCAGCTTCATGGTCATACTTGGCCTTCCAGAAGTCAGATTTGTCCTGTAAACAAATAAACAAGATACAAGGTCATGCAAGTACTTAAAACTACTGAGGAAAACACAAAAAGAGAAAGAGGTCAGGGTTTTTTTACCTCTGGTGCCGGGTTAAGTTTGCAGAAGGGGTTTAACCCAACCTTACCGCAGTCCTCATATTTGTCGTTCACAAGGATGGTTGATATTGCAACAATGTCTTCTTCAGTTAGTTGTACAGAGTTGTGACGCAGAGAGTCATCTGGGCCTCCGCCATATTCATACATCAATTTGGATCAGCGGCTTAGAGGGATGACCGGCCACGAGATCCAGCAACGGATCAAGTCAACTCCGGTTAAGCCATTCTCCAATAAGGCATTAATCCTTTTAATAGATGGAATAAGTTTCTTGCGTTCAACAATAGTAAGCTTATCAGGGAGCACAAACTTGGAATCCAGACGCTCCGCGCGATAACCCGACAGTGGTTTTTCATTGGCTGGTGACATGTCTTGGCAATAGAACCAGGTCTGATTCCAATCTTTGGGATGAGTCGGTAAGACTACTAAGGGAAAGACGGCGCCCTGTCGGCGCTGAATTGAGATTCCACCGAGTTCCAAGCTAGGGTCGTTGGTACACTCATTCTGGCGGTTCAAATAAAAATACTCTCTGAAGAGTTCCATAGTCGGCTCTTCTTGAAGATACACCTCACAAAGAACTTGAAAATTGCAGATGTTGGATATGGAATTGGGTCCAAGATCTTGAGGATGAAGTTTGAAAAAATGAAGAACATCTCTGAAGAACTTTGAGCCGGGTGGTGAAAAACCCCGATTCATGTGGTCAGTGAAGACAATAACTTCACCATCTTTGGGATTAGGCCGTTCCTCGTCCAGGTTAGGAGCACGATAAGACATAATGTTTTTCTCTGGCAAAAATCCAATGGTGACAAACTCTTTCAAGTTATCCTCAGTTACTGTGGAGGGGACCCAGTTGCAGACTGTTGGTGCTTTTGACGGCATGATGAAAAAGGGGAAGATGAAAAGAAAGTAATTTGTCAGTTCAATTTATTTGATGAAGTTACAGGTTCATGATCATGATACAGATGAATCATGGCGGCTTAAATAAGAGCTAATGACATATAAAGGAAAGCCGGAGTCATACGCCGCCATGACTAAAGATATTCGAAAGATGCCAGAAACAGAAATGGCTAAGTATTGGCACAAACAAGTTTACCAAGCTGTCATTATTATTTTGGATCAAATGGCCGTTCCGAAAATAAAATATTCTGGACCTAAAAATCTAGTACAGATGAGTTCGTGAGTTATAATGAGGCCTCTGTACAGAAAAAAGGGATCTACTGGTATCAAAAATGGACGCATAAAAACTACCGCACGAGTTATGTGTTCCTTTTTGGATTAGAAGAGGCTGCGGAGGAAGAACTACAAGAAGGTCCGTGATGAACAGTGAAGAACACCGATGAACTCGCAACCCTAATACAGATCTAAGTGCATGAAAAAGAAGGAACTTACGAATGCAGATCTACTGCGAAGAGTCGCCGCGGTTCTTTGGACGAGCTTAGGATGATGCACCGGCCGACGTTGAGGGCAACAGTGAGTGCTACAGCAGCGGCGGAGCTCGAGAAGCAGAGAGGTAGCGAGAAGATGGAAGGAAGAAGAAGAAAGAGGAAGGACCGGCCAAGCCTATTTATAAGGGGATAAGTGAACAGGCAGGCGTGGAAATTGAGGAAGACCAAAATAATGGTTATCCAGCTAAACGGACGCCTCGATTCTCGAAAGACATTAAAAGATAAAAGATTCGTTGAAGATGACATCATAGCAGGCTTTCATGTTTTCAGAAGATGACGTCATGGCGGGTTACAGAGTTTTTTCAGACAGTGGAAGATGGATTTCGTCTGAGTGTTGAAGATTGACAAAGAACAAAATTCAAGTCAACCTGGGGCCTAATGATGGGGATATAGCTACCAGGTATGACCCGCCCAGGAGGGGCCGGGTCAACCCCCAATGGCGGGTTACAAAAAGAAGCCCAGTAATATTCAAGGTGATAGTTCATTAAGACTTATAGAAAGCCTAAGCCCAGAGGTGGCTTAAGGCCCAATATTGTGAACCGCCATATGTAGAGAAAGACTTGTAAGGAAAGGCATATAAAAGAAGTCACCGAGCCGGACGTGTTTTATGAGCCGGCCGGGACTCTGTAGGCCGCTAGGTGTCAACCCGTGTATATAAGGGGACGACCCGACGACGGCTTAGAAAAAAGAGACAACAGATCGATAGCCAAGCTAGCGTATTCGCTCATTGGTCAACGAAACCTAGCAATACAACATCAACTGGACTAGGCCTTACCTTCACTGTAAGGGGCCGAACCAATATAAACCTCTCGTGTCCTTTGTCCCGATTAACCCCTTTAAGCTTCCTAGTTGTGATGGCCCGACGACTAAGTCCTTTCGCTAGGACATCTGTCGTGACAATTCCACGACAAAAGTAGTTTTCTCTTGATCTTCTTTTGACACAAGTATTTGAGAAAAAACAGAATATCCATCAAGGAAACAAAAGTGTGTATGCTTAGACAATCTTTCTAACATTTGATCAATAAAAGGTAAGGGGTAATGATCTTTTCTAGTAGCTCTGTTTAATTTCCTGAAATCAATTACCATCCTATAACCAGTTACAATTCTTTGTGGGATAAGTTCATTTTTATCATTAGGAACAATGGTTACACATCGTTTCTTAGGAACACAATGAACAGGACTTACCCATCTACTATCAGCTATGGGATAAATTATACTTGCCTATATAAGTTTTAATATCTCAGTCCTTACCACTTCTTTCATTTTAGGATTCAGACGGCGTTGATGATTAACGACGGGTTTAGCATCTGGCTCCATTTAATCTTATCTTGACATAAATTGGGACTAATGCCCTTAAGATCATTGGGAGTATATCCAATAGTATCACATTGCTTCTTGAGAGTTTTGAGAAATCTCTTTTCTTCACGCTCTAAAAGGTTAGCACTAATAATAACAGAATATATCTTCTTTTCATCAAGATAAGTGTATTTTAATGTATCAGTGATATCTCTCCAACTTATCTACTTTTCCTAACGCTTTTCCTTTTGTTTTGGACTCTAATTTGCATGATTTGAATGAAACTAACCCCGGACTGACGCTGTTTTCAGCGGAACTACCATGGTGTTGTTTTTGTACAGAAATAAAAGTTATCGGAATGGAACGAAACTTTGCGAGGATTTTTTATGTCAATAAAGAGAATTTCTGGAGCCAAGATCCACCGGAGGGGGCACCTGGGTGGGCACAACCCACCAGGGCGCCCCCCTCCTGGCGTGCCCAAGTGGGTTGTCCCCACCTGGTGGTCCTGCAAACCTCAACCCTGGTACTACAAAATCACATATTCGGAGAAAAAATCAGGGAGAAAGAATTATCGTGATCCACGAGACGAAGCCTCTATCACCTCCTGTTCTTCATCGGGAGGCCAGATCTGGAGTCCGTTTGGGCCTCCAGGGAGGGGGATCTTCGTTCTTTGTCATCACCAACCCTTCTCCGTCGCCAATTCCATGATGCTCCCCACCAGGAGTGAGTAATTCCTTCATAGGCTCACTGGTCAGTGAGGAGTTGGATGAGATTCATCATGTAATCGAGTTAGTTTTGTTAGGGCCTGATCCCTAGTATCCACTTTGTTCTAAGATTGATGTTGCTATGACTTTGCTATGCTTAATGCTTGTCACTTTGGGCCCGGGTGCCATGATTTCAGATCTGAACCATTTATGTTATCATCATTATATCCATGTTCTTGATCCGATCTTGCAAGTTATAGTCACCTACTACGTGTTATGATCCGGCAACCCCGGAGTGACAATAGTCGAGACCACTCTCGGTGATGATCGTAGTTTGAGGAGTTCATGTATGCACCATGTGCTAATGCTTTGTTCCTGTTCTCTATTAAAAGGAGGCCTTAATATCCCTTAGATTCCAATTGGACCCCACTGCCACGGGAGGGTAGGACAAAATATGTCATGCAAGTTCTTTCCATAAGCACGTATGACTATTTACGGAATACATGCCTACATTATATTGATGAACTGGAGCTAGTGTCGTATCACCCTAGGTTATAACTGTCTCATGATGAATATCATCCAACAAGTCACCGACCCAATGCCTACAAATTTATCTTATATTGTTTCTACAATGTTACTACTGCTATCGTTACTATTGCACTTGCTACAAAAATACTTCAATCGCTGTTACCGTTACTATTGCTGTTGTCGCTACTATCAAAACTATCATACTGCTTTGCTACTAATCACTTTGCTACAGATAATTAATCTCCAGGTGTGGTTGAATTGACAACTCAGCTGCTAATACTTGCAAATATTCTTTGGCTCCCCTTGTGTCGAATCTATAAATTTGGGTTGAATACTCTACCCTCGAAAACTGTTGCGATCCCCTGTACTTGTGGGTTATCAAGACCTTTTTCTGGCGCCGTTACCGGGGAGCATAGCTATATTTGTTGAGTCACTTGGGATTATTATCAATTTATCACTGTGAAGAATCTGAAGGATGCTAAGACTAAGATTTATCCCTCTAAGACAAGGGGAGGTAAGGAACTGCCATCCAGTTCTACTTTAGATTCACCTTCTGTTATAAGTAAACTTTCAACACCACCACATGCTATCAATTCTGATATGTTGCAAGTTATTGATGATGCTACTTCTGCTATGGAGAATGCTTATGATGATGCTAGTACCTTGCTTGATGATAATGATGTGCCACTTGGTGATTTTCTTGATGAACAAATTTCTAGAGTAATTCAACATGATGTTGTTGAATCTGATGATGAGCTTGAAATTGGAAATCTTGAAACACCTACTAGAACTAGCCCTCCTAGATATGAATTGCCTAAGGTACCGGACGGCTATGTTATGAATGACGAGACAACTAGAGATACTCTTGCTTGTAAGGATATAGATGATTTAGAGAAATTATTATGCAAGTATAAAGAAAAATATCTGAATGCTAGAATGCAATATGATACTAAGTTTGCTACTTCACCTATCTTTATTGATGATAAGGATTATGAATTCTCTGTCGACCCAGAGTTAATTACTTTGGTTGAGTCTGATCCTTTCCATGGTTATGAAACTGAAACTGTTGTGGCACATCTTACTAAGTTGAATGACATAGCCACCCTTTTTACTCATGATGAGATGACTTGTTATTACTTTATTCTCAAATTATTTCCATTCTCATTAAAGAGTGATGCTAAAGCTTAGTACAATACTCTTGCTCCTGGTTGCGTGCGTAGTCCCCAGGATATGATTTATTATTTCTCTGAAAAATATGTCCCTGCTCATAAGAAACAAGTTGCCTTGTAGGAAATATTTAACTTTGTGCAAATTAAAGAAGAGAGTCTCCCACAAGCTTGGGGGAGGCTTTGGCAGTTACTTAATGCTTTGCCTGATCATCCTCTTAAGAAAAATGAAATACTTGATATCTTCTATAATGGACTAACCGATGCTTCTAGGGATTTCCTAGATAGTTCTGCTGGTTGTGTTTTCAGGGAACGAACTGTTGGGCAAGCTGAAGAATTATTGAATAACATATTGAAAAATTATGATGATTGGACTCTTCCTGAACCACCGCCTAAACCCACTTTGAAGAAGAGGGGTATATTATATCTCAGTCCTGAAGATATGCAAGAGGCAAAGAAATCTATGAAGGAAAAGGGTATTAAAGCTGAGGATGTTAAAAATTTACCTCCTTTTGAAGAAATACATGGGCTTAATACACCACCACCTAAGGTGGTAGAGGTAAATTCTCCAATGAAGTTTAATTATAATGACAATCCTCACAATATGCACCCTAGCCAATGCCTTTATGAGCTTGAAAACTACATTAGAAAACAAGACCACTTCAATGCAAATGTTATGAAACAATTGAAATACAACTCCGATATGATTGCTCGCTTGAGTGACTTGTTATTTAGAATCTCAAATGATGTTAGAGGTGTTGGAAAGCATGCTTCTATGGTACAAACCCAGTTAGAACAAGTTGCTAAATCTCAAAGAGAGTTGCTAGATGAAATAAACAATAACATACATGACTTTGTTGTTAGAGTAGCAACTAGAAGAGATAAAATGACTCAGGAACCACTTTATCCTGAGGGACACCCAAAAAGAATTGGATAGGATTCACAAAGGAACAACACCACTGCACCTAGTCTCTAAAAAGAAAAGGAAGAAAAAAATGATAGGACTTTGCATGCCTCTAGTGAACCTGAAGTAGAAAAACCTCATGATAATGGTAATGAAATTTCTATTTCTGATGCTGAAACTTAGTCTGGTAATGAACACTCACCTTTTGATAATGAAAAAGATAATTATGAGGTTCATGAAAATACTCAAACAAATAGTAATGAACCAGCCAATGATGTTGAGATAGAACCACCAGTTGATCTTGATAACCCACAACCTAAGAATAAAACGTATGGCAAAAGTGAATTTGTGGCTAGAAAACACGGTAAATAAAGAGAACCGTGGGTTCAAAAACCTATGCCTTTTCCCACCTAAGTCAACTAAAAAGAAAGATGATGAAGAATTTGAACGCTTTGCTGAAATGCTGAGGCCAGTCTTTTTGCGTACTCGCTTGACTGGGATCTTGAAAATGCCTCCTTACGCAAAGTATATGAAAGACATCATCACTAATAAGAGAAAAATACCAGAAGCTGAAATCTCCACCATGCTTGCTAATTACACTTTTAAGGATGGAGTACCTCAAAAACTCGGAGATCCGGGAATACCAACTATACCTTGCTCCATCAAAAGAAACTATGTGAAAACTGCTTTATGTGATTTGGGAGCTGGTGTTAGTGTTATGCCTTTCTCTTTATATAGAAGACTTGATTTGAATAAGCTCACACCTACTGAAATATCATTGCAAATGGCTGACAAATCTACTGCCATACCTATCGGTATATGTGAGGATGTGCCTGTTGTTGTTGCTAATGTTACTATTTTGACTGACTTTGTTATACTTGAGATGCCCGAGGACGACAACACGTCGATTATCCTTCGTAGACCCTTCTTGAATACTGCAGGGGCTGTTATTGATTGCAATAAAAGTAAGGTCACTTTTCATGTCAATGGTAATGAACATGCGATGCACTTTCCGAAGAAACAATTCCAAGTGAATGGTATTAATGTTATTGAAAAATCTCCGACAATCACTATTGGAAGTTTTCAACTACCTCTACCTACTGTTAAAAAGAAATATGAAATGCTTATTGTTGGGGACATTCATATCCCCATCGAGGTAACTTAGTGATTTACAAAAGTTCTTCGGTTTCATGCTAATTGAAAGTGGTTGTTAATAAGACTTGATCAACCTTATTAATGGATCATTTTTTAGAGGTGTGAAGTTGATGAATTTAGTAAGAACTACCTTATGTACCTGCCTTTTGTTTTTTGTTTTTATTAGTTAAATAAAATAAAATGACATGTTTTGTCTGTTTTCTGAATTTCCTGTGCAATAAAAAAATGACCCAAAAATAAAAGTTCTAGCAGACTAAGGCATAGCCTAGTGGTGGGAAGGGGCTGATGCCTTCCCACCCACCCAGGTTCAAGGCATGGTACTTGCAATTTGGGTTTGTTGCACCAATTATACTATATGGGTTCCCTTACAGTCTTTCTGTCAAAAAAAAAGTTCTCAGAATGCCCTGAAAATTTAATACGATTTTTTTTCTGAATATTTAAGAATTTCTGGTGCAAACAATATCATAGGGAGGTGCACTAGGTGGGCACAACCCACCTGCGCATGCCAGGACCCCCAGGCGCGCCCTGGTGGGTTGTGGTCCCCACGTGGGCCCCCTCACTTATCTCTTCACACCACATCATCACCTACCTCCAGAAAAAATCCCCATTGCTCTCTCTCTCTCTCTCTCTCTCGTGTTCTTGCTCTCAAACCCGCGGATTTCGATATCTTTGCTCGAAGCTCCATTTCCGAAACTGTTTCGGGGGATTGTTGCTTGGTATGTGACTCCACCATTTGTCCAATTAGTTTTTGCTTTAGTAGTTTATATTTTGAATAATTAGCTACTCTTGGTGCTGCTGTAGATGAGCTTGCATGTTGAATTCTTAGAGTTCTAAGTAGTTTGAATGCTTGCTATAGCCTCCATGTATCCCTATGAGTAGTTGTTATCAATCTTGTAAAGTTTTGTTGATAAATTTTTGTCACCCAGAAATTTTCAAAAAATTGTACGCGAACATGATGAACCTATTTGGAAAGAGTTCTTCGAGGAGGAGATCCTCGGGGGCATCTTCTAGTGACAGCTTCGCTCGTCGGTCTTATGTTGAACCAAGTGAAAGTTCCATTCGAGATGCCGCCACCAAAACATGTCTATGGCCATGCGATGATTATATGGTGCTTGTGGGCATTAAGGAGGAATTTGAGCAATATGTTCACAATGTCGGTCTCGGTCCCTACATTTTAGATAAGTGTAATCAACACCACACCCTCACTGAATCATTTGTCAAAGGATTTAAATTCCATCCTCGTGAGTCTAGGGTGTCATTTAAAATATATGAAAATTCATTTACCTTACCACTAGAGAGATTTGCTCATCACTGCAAACTCCCATTCTGCAGTTCGCTTGACGAACCACCGAGGGCTGAGTACCAATCATTCTTGACTAGTCTTTGCTACGGTGAGACGAGGGGAGTGACACAAGCTAGAATTAAGAGCATTCATTTTTCCCGCAATTCAATACTTTGCTTTATTCAATGGGAAGTGTATTGTAGGCAAACAAGATTGTAGTACACTTTGTGCTCCAGACTTGAGCGTCATACACACCGCTCTCACCAGTGATAGAAGTTATAATCTTGGGGCGATTGTTGCACGCAGATTACAACACAACGCTAATAGTGGCTATTTCTATGGTGAAATTTATGCCACGCATTTAGCAAGAGAGCTAGGTGTTTCACCTTTGCCCTTTGACCCTATCCTACCCACACAGAATTTGGACTTTGATGCTATGAAAAATCATAATATACTTAAAGGAAATATTCATAATTTCACCTATAACTTGTTGTTTAACCAAGCATCTGTTGTGCACACATATTTGCATGTGCCTGCTCTTTTTGATTATCACAGCAAGGGAAGATATTTCGTCCTCGAGAGCAAGGCCCGAGCCCACAACGTTGCAGACGAGGCGGCACAGCAGGCCGAGGTATCCGCACCGAGAGCCTCTGTGAGATACCACTCCGACTACTATCCAGGCTACTGATCGATTACCAAGCTAGGCCAAAAGCCTAAGCTTGGGGGAGTACGTGTTTTCCACCGACATTACATTCATGTTCACACATTTCATTCCAGTTGTCGGTATCCACATTTTTTCATTTATCATCCATGCTTAAATTTATTTTCTTGCTTTCCTCTTGTGTTTTTGAAAAACCTTAGAAAAACCAAAAAAATAGTTGTAGTTAGTTTACTTTCTATGCATGCTTAGTTGTAGCACTAAAAATAAAACCCAAAAAGATTTCCTTGTTCTTCTTTTGCTTGTTGGGAGCTTTCCCGTGTAAATAGTTTTTCTCGTTTTTGCTTTTCCCTTTTATTTCCTTGTTTAAGAAAACCAAAAACTCCAAAAATATTTCAGTGTGTTTCTCTGAAATACTTTTCTTTTTATTCGAGTCGTACCGAGGAGAAGACCATGATGAAAATGTTGAGTGGCTCTCATTTGAATAATTGTTGATCTAATAAAGAGCCTATTTTACCTTGTCTTCTCCTGTTGAATAAAATGTTTGCATATTCCAGCTTAGTCCATGGCACTCTTGCACTATTATTATTTTTCACATTGTTCGGTCGTGCAAGTGAAAGGCAATAATGACGATATTCGATGAACTGGACGTGGCAGAGAAAAACGGGTATGAACTCGACTTGTTCTATTTTTGTAAATATGTTTAACCTAGTATCCATGATTTATGCCATTATGATTAAACATGTTTGCAATGACAATTAGAGATTATAGTTTATCATGCCATGCATAAGTAGCTAGGAGTTGATAATGATTTATCTTGGATATCAACATTGCATTAAAATGATTGTGATGTAGTATGATGATATGGTATCCTCCTCTGAATGTTCGAGTGGCTTGACTTGGCACATGTTCATGCATGTAATTGAATCAAAACCAACATAGCCTCTATGATATTTATGTTCATGGTGTTCATATCCTACTCATGATAGTGTCCAATGTTACTTATGAATAATGCATGTTCATGACCGTTGTTGCTCTCTAGCTGGCCGCTTCTCAATCTAATTGCTAGCTTCGCCTGTACTAAGTGGGAATTCTGCTTGTACATCAAAAACCTTGAACCCAAGTTATTCCAGATGAGTCCACCATACCTACCTATATGCGGTATTACCCTGTCGTCCTAAGTAAATTTACATGTGCCACCTCTAAAAACTTCTAATAAATATCCTTTTTCTGTGACTGGATCATTCATGGAACGACAGGAGGTGGTCCGTATCTTTCATGCTAAGCGGGTTTTCTCAGGTCGAGTGTTTATTCACTCGCCATCGCACAAGAAAAGGGCTGTGATAGGGATGCCCAGTCCCAAACTACAAACAGAAAAAGCTTACAAATAATCAAACAAAAACTCCCAATGGAGTCAAATCTTTACTTTTATCGCTTGGGAACCGCCACTAGCGTGCTTAGCATGGAAGATATTGATAACTGATGGTCATGAAGTAAACAAGAAAGGTGCATGTCTCAAAATATCATTTACCTCTGTTTTAAAACTTGAACTCTAGCACCTCTGCAAATCACTGCTTCCCTCTGCGAAGGGACTATCTATTTACATTTATGTTGTGTCATCACCTTCTAAAATAAGCGCCAGAGCCTGAGAGCACTGTTGTCATGCTGATGCATTTTGTGTAGCTAATGTTGGGTGCATCATGACTGGATCTTTTCTACCATGAATTACAATGTTTAGTCACTGCTTGAACTTTGGAGGTGCTCTGCATTTATGTTTTACAGTCTTAGAAAGGCCTAGCGAGATATCACTATTGTCATATTATATCATGGTTGTTTTGACAACAGGTTGCTGTTTGAGATACCTTATTATTGCTCGCAAGCTGATTATGTCATTGATATGAGTTAATATAATCTTTACGAGTTATTGTCGGCATGGTTAGGTATAATGTTGGCTAAAAACTTGGGTGTTGTTTAAGCTTATTTATGCAAACAAGAGCAAAAGAGTTCGTAAAAGTTTTTCTTTTTCACTTTCAGTTTATCAACTAAATTGCTTGAGGACAAGCAAAGGTTTAAGCTTGGGGGATTTGATATGTCTCCAACGTATCTACTTTTCCTAACGCTTTTCCTCTTGTTTTGGACTCTAATTTGCATGATTTGAATGAAACTAACCCCGGACTGACGTTGTTTTCAGCAGAACTACCATGGTGTTGTTTTTGTGCAAAAATAAAAGTTCTCGGAATGGAACGAAACTTTGCGAGGATTTTTTATATCAATAAAGAGAATTTCTGGAGCCAAGATCCACCAGAGAGGGCACCTGGGTGGGCACAACCCACCAGGGCGCGCCCCCTACTAGCGCGCCCAGGTGTGTTGTCCCCACCTGATGGCCCCGCAGATCTCAACCCTGATACTATAAAATCACATATTCAGAGAGAAAAATCAGGGAGAAAGAATTATCGTGATCCACGAGACGGACCCGCCGTCACCTCCTGTTCTTCATCAGGAGGCCAGATCTGGAGTCTGTTTGGGGCTCCGGAGAGGGGGGTCTTCGTTCTTCGTCATCACCAACTCTTCTCCATCGCCAATTCCATGATGCTCCCCACTGGGAGTGAGTAATTCCTTCATAGGCTCGCTGGTCGGTGAGGAGTTGGATGAGATTCATCATGTAATTGAGTTAGTTTTGTTAGGGCATGATCCCTAGTATCCACTATGTTCTAAGATTGATGTTGCTATGACTTTGCCATGCTTAATGCTTATCACTTTGGGCCCGAGTGCCATGATTTCAGATCTGAACCGTTTATGTTATCATCATTATATCCATGTTCTAGATCCGATCTTGCAAGTTATAGTCACCTACTACGTGTTATGATCCGGCAAACCCAGAGTGACAATAGTCAGGACCACTCCCAGTGATGACCGTAGTTTGAGGAGTTCATGTATTCACTATTTTATAATGCTTTGTTCCGGTTCTCTATTAAAAGGAGGCCTTAATATACCTTAGTTTCCAATTGGACCCGCTGCCACGGGAGGGTAGGACAAAAGATGTCATGCAAGTTCTTTCCATAAGCACGTATGACTATTTACGGAATACATGCCTACATTATATTGATGAACTGGAGCTAGTGACGTATCGCCCTAGGTTATAACTGTCAATGCCTACGAGTTTATCTTATATTGTTTCTGCTAAGTTACTACTGCTATCGTTACTATTGCACTTGCTACAAAAATACTGCTATCACTGTTACCGTTACTATTGATGTTGTCACTACTATCAAAACTATCATACTACATTGCTACTGATCACTTTGCTGCAGATAATTAATCTCCAGGTGTGGTTGAATTGACAACTCAGCTGCTAATACTTGCAAATATTCTTTGGCTCCCCTTATGTCGAATCTATAAATTTGGGTTGAATACTCTACCCTCGAAAACTGTTGCGATCCCCTATACTTGTGGGTTATCAATCAGGTAGTTTCTTTAATTCAAACACGGGATCACTCTTAGGTGGGAGAGGATCTCCTAGAGTGTCAATGGGCAAATTGTGTTTAAGAATAGGTGCTTGTTTAAAGAATATCTCATCGATTCCATTTCTTTCATTCATATTCATATCATTTTCATGGTCTAGCAAATATTGTTCTAATGGATCAGTAGGAGGTACCACAATAGAAGCAAGGCCAACAATTTCATCTTTACTAGATAATTCTTTCTTAGGTGGTTTCCTACTAAACTTAGACAAATTAGACTCATGAGATATATCACAAAACTTAACTCTAACCTTTTCTTTAACACAATCAATTTCAACATTAATGGTATTGAAGAAAGGCCTACCAAATATAATGGGACAAAAAATATCTTGTCGTGAACCAAGTACTAAGAAATCAGTAGGGTATTTGACTTTACCACACAAGACTTCAACATCTCGAACAATCCCAAGTGGTGAAATGGTATCTCTATTTGCAAGTTTAGCAGTAACATCAATGTCCTCAATCTCAGCATGTGCAATATCATTCATAATTTCTTGATATAAAGTAAATGGGATAGCACTCACACTAGCGCCCATATCACACAAAGCATGATATCAATGATCTCCAATTTTAACAAAAACAACATGCATGCCAGCCACTGGTTTATTCTTATCTAGCATATCTTGTTGATTTCTAGCATGTTTTGCAATTCTAGTAGCTTCATCACAAAAGTATATAACGTGCCCATCAATATTATCAACCAAGAGATCCTTAACCATAGCAATATTAGGTTCTACATTATTTATTCAGAGGGTTTAGGCATTCTAGTATTACTTTTATTAACCACAGTTGTAGCTTTAACATGTTCCTTAATCCTAATAGGAAAAGGTGGTTTCTCAATGTAAGCAGTAGGCACAACTGGATCAACATTATAGATAATTGTTTCATCTTTAGCTATAATAGGTTCCTCTAATAATTCTTCAATAGGTGGATGATATTTAAACCACTTCTCCTTAGTGAGATCTACATGAGTAGCAAATGATTCTCAAAAATAAGCTACTATCTCAGAGTCAAGTCCATATTTAGTACTAAACTTATGAAAAGCATCAGTTTGCATAAAGGATTTAACACAATTAAACTCAAGTTTTATACCTGAATCTTTACCTTTGTCGAGTTCCCAATCTTCAGAGTTGCGTTTAATTCGTTCCAGAAGACCCCATTTGAATTAAATAGTTTTCTTCATAAAGGAACCAGTAGAAGAAGAATTGAGCATGGATTGATCATTATGAGAAAGCCGAGCATAATTTTTTTGTATAATAATTTCTCTTGAGAGCTCATGATTTGGGCATGTATACATCATGCATTTAAGCCTCCCCCAAGCTTGAGCGATGCTTTCTCCTTCACGATGCCAAAAATTATATTTATTATTCCAATCACGCTGAACCAGATGGATAGGATAAAACTTCTGATGAAATTCTAATTTCAGCCAGTTCCAATCCCATGTTCCAATATCACCCAATAGCCTATACCATGTCGATGCATTTCCCTCCAAAGATAAAGGTAAAACCTTCTTCTTAACACCATCCTCGGATAAACCTGAAAGCTTGAACAATCCACAAATTTCATCCACGTAGATCAAGTACATATCAGGATGTATCGTTCCATCTCCTACATAAAGATTAACTAGCAGTTTCTCTAACATACCCAAAGGAATATCATATAAATATTTTCAGTAGGTTTCGTAGGTTGAGGGGAAACTCTTATTGCTTCTGGTCGAGGTGAAGATACCCCGAACAAACCCCTCAAAGGATTATTTTCCATAGTAACAAGTGACAGAAAATTCCAGCATGTAATAAAAATGTTTCCTTACCAAAGGCGCTTCACTCCCTGGAAACGGCACCAGAAAAGAGTCTTCATGACCCACAGGTATAGGGGTCAATTGTAGTCCTTCCGATAAGTAATAGTGTCGAACCCAACTAGGAGCATAAGGAAATGACAAGCGGTTTTCAGCAAGGTATTCTCTGCAAGTGTTGTAAGTAACAGTTATAGATAGTTTTGTAGCAAGCTAATTCGTAACAAGTGACAAGTAACAATAGTAGCAAGGGTGAAACAAGGTGGCCCAATACTTTTTATAGCAAATGACAAGCCTGGAAGTTCTCTTATATAAAGCAAAGTGCTCTCGAGGACACATGAGAATTGTCGTCTAGTCACGTTCATCATGTTTAGTTGATTCGCGTTCGCTACTTTGATAATTTGATATGTGGGTGGACCAGTGCTTGAGTGTTGTTCTTAATTGAACAAGCAACCCACTTATGATTACCCCCTCTCACAAGCATCCGCAACTATGAAAGACGAATTAAGATAAATCTAACCATAGCATGAAACATGTGGATCCAAATCAGCCCCTTACGGAATAATGCATAAACTAGGGTTTAAGATTCTATCACTCTGGCAACTCATCATCTACTTATTACTCCACAATGGATTCCTTTAGGCCCAAATATGGTTAAGTGTCATGTATTCGACGTTCACACGACACCACTAAAGTAAGCAACAACATACATATCATCAAAATATCAAACGAATACCAACTTCACATGAGTACTTATAACAAGACTTCTCCCATGTCCTCAAGAACAAAAGTAACTACTCACAAATCATATTCATGTTCAAGATCAGAAGGGTATTGAATATCATTAAGGATCTAAACATATAATCTTCCACCAAATAAACCAACTAGCATCAACTACAAGATGTAATCAACACTACTAGCAACCCGCAGGTACCAATCTGAGGTTTCGGGACAAAGATTGAGTACAAGAGATGAACTAGGGTTTGAGATGATATGGTGCTAGTGAAGATGTTGATCAAGACTAGTCCTCGCATGATGAGAGGATCATTGGTGATGTCGATGGCTTCGATTTCCCCTCCCGAAGGGAAGTGTCCCCAGCGGAATCGCTCCGCCGGAGAACAAAAGTGCTCCTGCCTGGGTTCCGTCTCGAGACAGTGGCGCTTTGTCCCGAAAGTCTTCCTCTTATTTATTTTTCTAGCTCAAAACCCCTCATATAGAAGAAGATGGGCACTGGAGGCCACCTGTGGGACCCATAAGGCATCAGGGCGCGCCTGGGCGGGATGGTCGTGCCCTGTTGCCTTGTGGGCAGGTGGTGGCCCCCTCTGGTATTTCTTTGCTCCAGTATTTTTATTATATTCAATAAAAAATCTTTGTGAAGTTTCAGATCATTTGGAGTTCTGAGAATAGGTATCTCAGTTGTAGCTTTTTCAGGTCCAGAATTCCAACTGCCGGTAATCTCCCTCTCCATGTAAATCTTGCAAATTAAGAGAGAAAAGGAATTAGAATTGTATCATAAAGTGGAATAATGACCAAAAACAATATAAATAATAGTAGGAAATCATGATGCAAAATGGACATATAAGCCAGCAGTGCACCGGAGCCTGTCAGGCCACGCGCGCGACGAGACATCGCCACAAGGGAGGCCTACCAGGCCGCTGCCTCGGCCCGCACGCGGGATCCGCTATGGTTGAGCCCGATCGGTTGGGCTTCCTAGGGGCATTTAATACACGCGTAATGCGCCCGTGTATTGCGGGGGAGTGGAGACCGTTGGCGCAAATGATACCACTCCCCACGTCCCACCATCGGTTTAAATGGAAGGAAGGGGGAGAGGCCAGGGCGCTCCACACTTTGCCCCCTCCCCCTTGCTTCGTCTTCAAGCTACCTTCTCCGTCGCGCCTGCACCCGTACGTAGTGGTCCGCAGCTGCAACACTCACATGAGCCACCGCTGCATCGCGCCGACGACTTGGGGGTTCTCTTAGTCTTATTTTCTCCGCCACCGTGCCATGCCCTCGCCAGACCCGCCAATGGCGTGACTTGAGGGCTCTTGGGATGGTTTGGATGTGAACGACGAGGACATCGCCTACCTCCACCGCACGCGGAGGCTGCCACCGGCAGACAAGGTGGAGGCATACTCGCCCGGTGCGGAGGTCATTCTGGTGCCGCGGAACGGCGAAGCGATCGTCTTCATCGCGAACTTCGCCCGCGGGTTTGGTCTCCCCGCAAGCGATTTCTTCCGCGGGTTCCTCACCATCTTCGGCCTGCAACCGCACCATCTCGGCGCGAACTCCATTCTGCAGCTCTCTTCCTTCGTGATGTTTGCGAGGGCTACATCGGCATCCGGGCATACACCAAGCTCTGGATTTGGTTGTTCAACCTCGAGCCGCAGGTGGCGGAGTGTGACGCCCCCGATTCAATCGTACACTAATCATACACGCAAACGTGTATGATCAAGATCAGGGACTCACGGGAAGATATCACAACACAACTCTACAAATAAAATAAGTCATACAAGCATCATATTACAAGCAAGGGGCCTCGAGGGCTCGAATACAAGAGCTCGATCATAGACGAGTCAGCGGAAGCAACAATATCTGAGTACAGACATAAGTTAAACAAGTTTGCCTTAAGAAGTCTAGCACAATCTGGGATACAGATCGAAAGAGGCGTAGGCCTCCTGCCTGGGATCCTCCTAAACTACTCCTGGTCGTTATCAGCGGCCTGCACGTAGTAGTAGGCACCTCCAGTGTAGTAGGAGTCATCCTCGATGGTGGCGTCTGGCTCCTGGGCTCCATCGTCTGGTCGCAGCAATCGGTTATAGGAAGGGGGAAAAGGGGAGCAAAGCAACCGTGAGTACTCATCCAAAGTACTCGCAAGCAAGGAGCTACACTACATATGTATGCATTGGTATCAAATGGAATAAGGGTATCATATGTGGACTGAACTGCAGAATGCCGGAATAAGAGGGGGATAGCTAGTCCTATCGAAGTCTACGCTTCTGGCCACATCCATCTTGCAGCATGTAGAAGAGAGTAGAAGGTAAGTTCACCAAGTAGCATCGTGTAGCATAATCCTACCCGGTGATCCTCTCATCGTCGCCCTGTTAGAGAGCGATCACCAGGTTGTATCTGGCACTTGGAAGGGTGTGTTTTATTAAGTAACCGGTTCTAGTTGTCATAAGGTCAAGGTACAACTCCAAGTCGTCATGTTACCGAAGATCACGGCTATTCGAATAGATTAACTTCCCTGCAGGGGTGCACCACATTTCCCAACACGCTCGATCCCTTTTGTCCGGACACACTTTTTTGGGTCATGCCCGGCCTCGGAAGATCAACACGTCGCAGCCCTACCTAGGCACAACAGGGAGGTCAGCACGCCGGTCTAAATCCTATGGCGCAGGGGTCTGGCCCCATCGCCCATTGCACACCTGGATGTTGCGAGGGCGGCCGGAAGCAGAACTAGCCCCCTTAATACAAGAGCAGGTTTAGGGTCCAATCCGGCGCGCGCCGCTCAGTCGCTGACGTCACGAAGGCTTCGGCTGATACCACGACGTCGAGTGCCCATAATTGTCCCCGCGTAGTTGGTTAGTGCGTATAGGCCAGTAGCCAGACTCAGATCAAATACCCAGATCTCATTAAGCGTGTTATTTTGAAGTAACAGCGAACGCCGACCAGGGCCAGGCCCACCTCTCTCCTAGGTGGTCTCAACCTGCCCTGTCGCTCCGCCTCAAAGTTACAGTCGGGGGCCGTCAAGAACTCAGGCCCACCACTACCTGGATGGAGCCACCTGCCCCTTCAGCCCCCACATCTGAATCACTTGCGGGTACTCAACGAGCCGACCCATCTTTAGTCACCACTTGTATAGTATGTATATATATATGTATAAGTATATACCCGTGATCACCTCTCGAGTGATCATGGCCTGATAGTATAGCATGGCAGACGGACAAGAATGTAGGCCACTGATGATAAGCTAGCATCCTATACTAAGCATGTAGGTTTGCAGGTAAGGTATCAACAGTTATAGCAACAATGACATGCTATGCATTAGGATAGGATTAACGGAAAGCAGTAACATGCTACACTACTCTAATGCAAGCAGTATAGAGAAGAGTAGTCGATATATGGTGATCAAGGGGGGGGGGGGCTTGCCTGGTTGCTCTGGCAAGAAGGAGGGGTCATCTTCGATGTAGTCGAACACACAGACATCGGCAGCGGTCTCGGAGTCTACCGGAAAGAAGTAACGGAGGGGGAACATAATAAATAACAGAGCAAACAAAGCAACACAAAGCATAACATGGCAATAAGCGGTGCTAGGGGTGACCTAACGCAGTATGAGGTGATAGCGGTGAATGGGGAAAACATCCGGGAAAATATCCCCGGTGTTTCGCGTTTTTGGACAGATGAATTGGAGGGGGAAAGTTGCATGTTCGCTATGCTAGGGGTGCGTGGTGGACGAATGGGCTGCGTATCCGGATTCGTCTCATCATTCTGAGCAACTTTCATGTAGAAAACATTTTCATCTGAGCCACGGTTTATTTTATATGATTTTCTAAAGTTTTAATCATTTTCTGATTTTAATTATTTATTTAAATCCAACATTATTCAGAACAGTGAACGATGACGAAAGCATGATATCAGAGTGATGTCATCAGGTCAACTGGTCGGTTGACCAGTCAAAGCAGACAGATGGGGTCATTGACTGAGTTGACCCGGTCAAAAGTTGACTGGTCAAAAGGGGAACAGTGTTGGGGTCCCACTTGTCATTGTCTCTGGCTTTATTAGATTAACCATTTTTCTTTAATTTACAGTGGGGCCCTTCTGTCATAGACACAGTTATTTAACAGTTTTTAATATCCAATTTAATTAGCTAGAGGGGCCAGACAGTCAGTGCCACATGGAGTTATTTGACTTAATTACAACGTTTGTCTGTTAATTAATCCAGCAGGGCCCATTTGTCATACAGTGGCTAGTTGGGGGTTTATCACTAATCTTGTTTAGCATTTATAAAAAAAGGTGGGGGGTTCACGTGTGCGCGCACGGAGAGGGGCCGGCGACCACGACGCTTCGCCGGCAGTGAGCGGCGGCAGAGGGCGGGCACGCCGAGGAGCGGCAGCGGGCGAGCAAGGGCCGGCGGCAACAGGCGCCCGAGCACACAGCGGCAGCAGAGTGCGGGCAAGGGAGCACCGGGGGTGCAGCGGAGCGAGGCAGGGCGTGCCCGGGGGTGGCGATGTGCGTGGGGGCGAGACGCAGGTCGCGGGCGAGCAGGGGCGGCCGTGGTGAGGCATGCGAGCGGGGAGACACGGAGAAAGGCGGACATCGGCGGGGTCTAAGCGCGGTGGAGGTCGATCCGCAACAGCAAGCACGGGGGAGGCAAGGCGAAGGGGAGGCTCACATCAAGGCGTGTAGGAGGGCCAGGGAAGCCGGAGGGACCTTGCCGGCGAGGTCCAGCGGCCGGACGGGCCGACAGGCGCGAGGGCGAAGCAGAGGTGTGGAGGAAGAGGAGCCGCGAGGAGGAGGCCGTGGGGTGGGGCGGCCTCCGGCGCCGGCGGGTGGCGGCCCCTGCGGAGCTGGGGAAGACGGCGGCGCCGGCGGGTCACGCGGGCGCGGCACTACTTGCCGGCGGCAGAGGGTCGGGCGAGCTTGGCTGGGACCGAGCGCGAGCGCTCTGTCTCACGTCCCTGGCGGTGCGAGGTGGGGGTCGAGGGGAGTGACACGGGAGGAATGGGGATCGGGGGAGAGTTGGGTTATCTAACCCTAGCAGGCCAGCCAGTGGCCCAAGGCCCAGGGGGATGAGGGTTAGGTGGGCTGGGTTGTGTACTATAACTGTGGGCTAAAGTGCACGGTGTTTCTTTGTTGTTTCTTTATCTTTTCTGTTTTAGATTTTGCTTGTTGTTTTCTATTTATTTTCTATATATTTTACTTTTTAATAAATACCGCAGCCATACCTAACATAGTATTTATAATTATGCCACTACCACAATTAACTTGGCACCTAAGACAAAGTAGTTCGCAATTGTTTATTATTTTAAAAACATTCAAATAATAGTTTTCGTTACCGTTTTATTCATCTTATAGTATTTAAACATTTTTATAAATGCGTGGTTTCTTCACCATAATCACCTATGCATTAACTGGCACAAGCCGAACATTTTTGTTTTAATGTTTGAAAACTTTTATTGCTTGTTTGAATTTTCATTTTGAACACAAACCGGTTTTGAACTAACGCGAGATTAGCAACAGTAATCGAGGTGACATGGCATCAATAGCAGAGGTTCACTGTAGCTTAAGTACCCGGGCGTCACACGGAGAAGGACGTCATGTCCGCTTGCGGGGCGGTGGCGGTGTAAGGTCGGTTGTCTGGCCGATGGCCCAAGCTTCCCGTCATGGACTTGGCCAAGAAATAGCAGAGGGCATTCTTGTACATGAAGAACGTCAATCCGACGATCGACCGCGTCAATCTGCCCCCTTGAACAACACCTCGTCGAGCGAGAAGTAGAGCTGGAAACACAACCCCTGGGATCCGTCTGGGAGATTGTGAACATCTGCAGCCAGGTCAATGTCAATCATGAAGGAAATAAGCCCTAGAGGCAATAATAAAGTTTTTATTTATATTTCCATATATCCTGATAAATGTTTATTATTCATGCTAGAATTGTATTAACCAGAAACATAGTACATGTGTGAATACATAGACAAACAGAGTGTCCCAAGAAATGCCTCTACTTGACTAGCTCGTTAATCAAAGATGGTTAAGTTTCCTAGCCATGGACATGTGTTGTCATTTGATGAACCAGATCACATCATTATAGAATGATGTGATGGACAAGACCCATCCATTAGCTTAGCACTATGATCGTTTAGTTTATTGCTATTGCTTTCTTCATGACTTATACATGTTCCTATGACTATGAGATTATGCAACTCCCAAATACCGGAGGAACACTTTGTGTGCTATCAAACGTCACAACATAACTGGGTGATATAAAGATGCTCTACAGGTGCCTCCAATGGTGTTTGTTGAGTTGGCATAGATCGAGATTAGGATTTGTCACTCCGTGTATCGGAGAGGTATCTCTGGGCCCTCTCGGTAATGCACATCACTATGAGCCTTGCAAGCAATGTGACCAATGAGTTAGTCACGGGATGATGCATTACAAAACGAGTAAAGAGACTTGCCAGTGAAGAGATTGAACTAGGTATGATGATACCGACGATCGAATCTCGGGCAAGTAACATACCGATGACAAAGGGAACAACATATGTTGTTATGCGGTTTGACCAATAAAGATCTTCATAGAATATATAGGAACCAATATGAGCATCTAGGTTCCACTATTGGTTATTGACCGGAGATGTGTCTCGGTCATGTCTACATAGTTCTCGAACCCGTAGGTTCCGCACGCTTAATGTTCGATGACGATATGTATTGTGAGTCATGTGATTTGATGTACCGAAGGTTGTTTGGAGTCCTGGATGTGATCGTGGACATGACGAGGAGTCTCGAAATGGTCGAGACATAAATATTGATATATTGGGCCATGTTATTCAGACACCGGAAGTGTTCCAAATAGTTTCGGATAAAACCGGAGTGCTGGAGGGTTACCGGACCCCCCCGGAAGTTATGGGCCTTAGTGGGCCTTAGGGGAGAGAGAGCCGCGTCTAGGAGGTGCCCCCCCCCTCAAGGGGAGTCTGAATAGGACAAGGGGAGGGGGCGCGACCCCTCTTTCCCTCTCCCTCTCCCTCTCCTTCCTTCTTCTCCTAGTTGGACTAGGAAAGGGGGGAACCTACTCCTACCAGGAGTAGGATTCCCCTCTTGGGGCGCGCACTAGGGGTCGGCCGGCCCTCCCCTCCTCTCTCTTTTATATATGGGGGAGGGGGCACCCCATAGACACACAAGTTGATCTTTAGCCATGTGTTGTGCCCCCTCCACAGTTTTCCACCTCGGTCATATTGCCGTAGTGTTTAGGCGAAGCCCTGCGTCGGTAACTTCATCATCACCGTCAACACATTGTCGGGCTGACGGAACTCAGCCTCGGCCTTAGCTGGATCAAGAGTACGAGGGACGTCACCGAGCTGAACGTGTGCAGATCGTAGAGGTGTCGTGCGTTTGGTACTTGATCGGTTAGATCGCGGAGACGTTCGACTACATCAACCACGTTACTTAATGCTTCCGCTTTCGATCTACGAGGGTACGTAGACACACTCTCCTCTCTCGTTGCTATGCATCTCCTAGATAGATCTCTGCGTGACCGTAGGAAAATTTTGAAATACTGCATTCCCCAACAGTGGCATCCAAGCCAGGTCTATGCGTAGATGTTATATGCACGAGTAGAAACAAAGAGTTGTGGGCGATAATAGTCATACTGCTTACCAGCATGTCATACTTTGATTTGGCGGTATTGTTGGATGAAGCGGCCTAGACCGACATTACATGACTGCGTTCATGAGACTGGTTCTACCGACGTGCTTCGCACACAGGTGGCTAGTGGGTGTCTGTTTCTCCAGCTTTAATTGAATCGAGTGTGACTACGCTCGGTCCTTTTTTAAGGTTAAAATAGCACACTTGACGAAAATTCGTTGTGGTTTTTGATGCGTAGGTAAGGACGGTTCTTGCTAAGCCCGTACCAGCCACGTAAAACTTGCAACGACAAAGTAGAAGACGTCTAACTTGTTTTTGCAGGGCATGTTGTGATGTGATATGGTCAAGACGTGATTATATAAATTGTTGGATGAGATGATCATGTTTTTTAACAAAGTTATCAGCAAGTGGCAGGAGCCATATGGTTGTCGCTTTATTGTATCAAATGCAATTGCCATGTAATTGTTTTACTTTATCACTAAGCGGTAGTGATAGTCGTAGAAGAAATAGTTGGCGAGACGACAACGATGCTACGATGGAGATCAAGGTGTCAAGCCGGTGACAATGGTGATCATGACGGTGCTTTAGAGATGGATATCAAAGGCACAAGATGATGATGTATGATGGCAGTTGGAACTACGTCGGTATTTCCCCCGAGAGGGAGGGATGATGCAGCACAACATCGCTAGGTATATCCCTCAGTTATGAAACCGTGGTTATCCAATCACTAGGAGAACCAAGCAGCACAACGTAAACAGCCCCTGCACACAAATAACAACACCTCGCAACCCAACGTGTTAAAGGGGTTGTCAATCCCTTTCGGGTAGCGGCGCCGGAAATTGGTGCGTGACGGTAAAAAGGTTGTAATAGATTGGATAAATAGATCGAAAATAAAATAAAGTGAAGCAAAGTATTTTTGTATTTTTTGTTTAATAGATTTGAAAATAAAAGGAAGGAAAAAGTAGATCGCAAAGGCAAATATATGAGAAATAAGACCTGGGGGCCGTAGGTTTCACTAGTGGATTCTCTCAAGAAAAATAGTAAACGGTGGGTAAACAAATTACTATTGGGAAATTGATAGAACTTCAAATAATTATGATGATATCTAGGCAATGATCATTACATAAGCATCACGTCCAAGATTAGTAGACCGGCTCCTGCCTGCGTCTACTACTATTACTCCACACATCGACCGCTATCCATCATGCATCTAGTGTATTAAGTTCATGGGAAAATGGAGTAATGCAATAAGAACGATGACATGATGTAGACAAGATCCGTTTATCTATATGGCGGTAGATATAGATCTCGTATTTTTATCCTTAGTAGCACCGATACATACGTGTCGGTTCCCTTTCTGTCACTGGGATCAAGCACCGTAAGATTGAACCCACTACCAGGCACCTCTTCCCATTACAAGATAAATAGATCGAGTTGGCCAGACAAAACCCAAATATCGGAGAAGAAATACGAGGCTATAAGAGATCATGCATAAAAGAGATCAAAGAAACTCAAATACTTTCATGGATATAAAAACATAGATCTGATCATAAACTCAAAGTTCATCGATCCCAACAAACACACCGCAAAAGAGTTACATCATATGGATCTCCAAGAGACCATTGTATTGAGAATCAAGAGAGAGTGATGAAGCCATCTAGCTACTAACTACGGACCCGAAGGTCTACAAAGAACTACTCACGCATCATCGGAGAGGCACCAATGGAAGTGGTGAACCCCTCCGTGATGGTGTCTAGATTGGATTTGGTGATTCTGGACTCTGCGGCGGCTGGATGAATATTTCGTCGACTCCCCTAGGGTTCTGGGATTTTTGGGGTATTTATAGAGCAAAGAGGCGGTCCGGGGGTACCCGAGGTGGGCACAACCCACCAGGGCGCGCCAGGGCCTCCTGGCACGCCCTTGTGGGTTGTCCCCTCCTCGGGACTCCCCCAGGTGCAACCAGGGCCCGTCTGCTTCCTTTTGGTCCATAAAAAATCATCATAAAGTTTCGTGCCATTTGGACTCCGTTTGATATTGATTTCCTACGATGTAAAAAACATGGAAAAAACAGGAACTGCACTGGGCACTGGGCACTATGTCAATAGGTTAGTACCAAAAAATGATATAAAATGATTATAGAACATCCAAGATTGATAATAAAACTGCATGGAACAATCAAAAATTATAGATACGTTGGAGACGTATCAACATCCCCAAGCTTAACTCCTACTCGTCCTCGAGTAGGTAAGTGATAAAAACAGAATTTTTGATGTGGACTGCTGTTCATCAAGTCATATCATATTCTTTTCTTTATAGCATGGACATTTGGACTTTTATGTGATTCAAAGCAATAGTCTAGTTTTGACATAATAATTTAGATACTCAAGCATATCAACAAGCAACCATGTCTTTCAAAATATCAATGCTAAAATAAGTTTATTCATGAAACATTGATCCATTCATGAAACACACTCGAATATTAACTACACCCAATACTTGAGCACGATCATATTGCCTCCTAGTTGGTGCTTTTATAACAGAAGATGGAGACTCAAATTTCAAAATAAAAATTACATAAAGTAAAAGAAAGTCCCTTCACAGAGGGAACTAGGGATTTGTAGAGGTGCCAGAGCTCAAAGCGAAAATTTTGAGATAAACCATTTTGGGAGGTGTATCCATCCCAGCAACGAAAACGACTTAGAGTTCCGAACACTTTCCATGCTAGATATGCCATAGGCGGTTCCCAAATAGAAAATAAAGTTTATTCCTTTTTCCACCATAACTTTCACTTTCCATGGCTAGCTGTATCCACGGGTGCTCTCCATACCAACACTTACCAAGGAATTTATTATTTGACAAAATAAAGTAAATTCATTTCTTTTTGCATTTCAGGACTGGGCATCCCTATACCTATGCCTTACTCTTGTGCAATGACAAGTGAATAAACACTTATTCTTGAGAATAACACATCTAGCATGGAAAATATTATCCACCCCTCACCGTTCCGCGGGCGAAACAAACACACAAAAGAGAAGTTTATTTTGAAAATTAGAGATGGCACATGCAAATTTTCTTAGAACGGCAAAAGAATACCACATATAGGTAGATATAATGGACTCATGTGGCAAAATCGGTTTAAAGGATTTTGGATGCACAAGTAGAAGTCATACTTAGTGCAAAATGAAGGCTAGCAAAAGATTGGGAAGCGACCAACCAAGAAACGAACGATCTCATAAGCAAGCATTAAGCATAATTAACACCGAATTATGCACCACAAGTAGGATATAATTTTCATTGCATGACTATTGACTTTCGTGCATGCATAGGGAATCACAAGCCTTAACACTAATATTCCTACTAAAGCATAATTACTCATCAACATACCTCACATATCACATCATCATATCTCAAAACTATTACTATGAATCAAGTTTATTTTGTCCAATGATCTTCATGACATTTTCTTTACTTTATCCTTCTTGGATATCTACCACTTTTGGACTAATTTTATTGAGTTGCTTTTCATAAGCTCGACCAAATATAAGTGAAGATCATGAGCATAACAAATTTTCTTTCTCCCAAAATAATTTAAGTGAAGCAAGAGAGAATTTCTTCAAAATTTTACTAACTCTCAAATAAATCTAAGTGAAGCAAGAGAGCATTTCTTCAAAAATAACAAATCACACCATGCTCAAAAAGATATAAGTGAAGCACTAGAGCAAGTCCTAGCTCATAAAAGATTTAAGTGAAGCATAGAGAGCAATTCTAACAAGTCATGACATAATTTTGGCTCTCTTAAATAGGTGTGTCCAGCAAGGATTGATAACTTAAAACACAAATAAAACAAGCAAAGACACATATCATACAAGATGCTCTAAGCAAAATACATATCATGTGACGAATAAAAATATAGTCTCGAGTAAAATACCGATAGTTGTTGGAAGAAAGCGGTGATGCCACTCAGGGGCATCCCCAAGCTTAGTTGGTTGCTCATTCTTGAATAATAGCTTGGGATGCTGGGGCATCCCCAAGCTTAGGCTCTTACATCCTTCCTTCATCCATTGTAAGATAACCCAAAACTTGAAAACTTCAATCACACAAAACTCAACAAAGCCTTCGTGAGATCCGTTAGTATAAGAATAATAAACCACTACTACAAGTGTTGTATAAAACCAATTCATATTTTATTTTTGTATTATATCCACTGTATTCCAGCTTTTCTATGGCAAAAACTCATCAAAGAAAACCATAGAGCCATCAAAATAAGCACACAACACAAAGAAA
The DNA here is from genome assembly GCF_056163025.1 of Triticum urartu. Lineage (NCBI taxonomy): Eukaryota > Viridiplantae > Streptophyta > Magnoliopsida > Poales > Poaceae > Triticum > Triticum urartu. Next base: position 341,974,936 of record NC_141876.1, on the reverse strand, counting down.
ACAGAATCTGTCAAAACAGAACAGTCTGTAGCAATCTGACTATTTCGAATACTATTGTAACCCCAAAAACTCTGAAAAATTAGGACAACCTGGAAAATTCGTATATTGATCTACTGCATGTGGAATGGGTATTTTATCGCACTCTGGTAAAGAAATGAAAATTAATTTCGTGAGCGCAAACTTTCTGTTTTTTCAGCAAGATCAAACAACTATTGCCCAAGAAGATCCTAAAGGCTTTACTTGGCACAAACACTAATTAAAACATAAAAAAACACAATCATAGCAGTAGCATAATTATGCTAACACTCAAAAATAGAAAGCAAAAAGAAAAAATAAATTTATTCATTGAGTTGCCTCCCAACAAGCGCTATAGTTTTACGCCCTTAGCTAGGCATAAAGCATGGATCTAAGTTTTGTCATCTTTGGTTCGAGATCCATAAGATGCCCTCATGATTGATTCATGGGGTGGCTTAATTCTAGTTCTAGGAAAGTGTTCCATACCCTTCCTCAAAGGAAATTGGAACTTAATATTGTCTTCTTTCATATCAATCACGGCACCGATAGTGCGTAAAACGGTCTACCAAGAATAATTGGACAAGACGGATTGCAATCAATATCAAGAACAATAAAATCTATGGGCACATAATTCCCATTTGAAAGAATAAGAACATCATTAATCCTTCCCATAGGCTTTTTTAATAGTGGAATCTGCCAAGTGCAAATTCAAGGAACATTCTTCAAGATTGGTAAGACCAAGCACATCACATAAAGATTTCGGAATTGTGGAAACACTGGCACCCAAGTCACACAAAGCAAAACACTCATAATTTTTAATCTTAACTTTGATAGTAGGTTCCCACTCATCATACAATTTTCTAGGAATTGAAACTTCTAATTCCAATTTTTCTTCAAAAGATTTCATCATAGCATCAACAATATGTTTAGTAAAAGCTATATTTTGCTCATAAGCATGGGGTGAATTTATCATGGACTGCAACAAAGAAATACAATTAATCAAAAGTCATAATTAAAGTCTTTGTAATCCAAAATAGTGGGTGCATCACTAGCTAAAGTTTTGACCTCTCCAAACCCACTTTCATCAATTTTCTCAACAAGATTTTCACCCTCCGAAATATTGGGACGCCTTCTACCTAAAGTTGAATCTTCTCCAGTCCCTTTTTTCAACATTATTAACTTTACTAAACAAGGAATCAATAGAAGAAACACCAATCATTTTAAGATCTTCACCACTTTTATCCTCTAATAAGATTGGTTTAGCGGTCATTTGATTCACTAAGGTAGCTTGTGCATCGGATATTTTTCCTAACAAACTTTCGGCAAAAGCATACTTAGATTGGAGATTGCAAACTTCTCTACTAATATCATCAAGTTGTTTGGTAATAGCATCTAGCACAACGGAGTGCTCCTTAAGTTCTTCAGTAAAATACTTATTATGCTCAAATTGTGTAGTCATATATTCCTTGGTACTTTTCTCAGCTTCAAGCAAAAAATTTGGGTAAGGAACATCATAATATTTTCTTTGAGGCATCATGACTGCACAAACAAGAAAGCACGCAAAAAACAGATCCAGCAAGAAAACGGCAAACGGAAAAAGAGAGGCGAATAAAACAGCAAATTTTTGTGAAGTGTGGGAGAGGAAAACGAGAGGCAAATGGCGAATAATGTAAATTGCAAGGAGATGAGATTTGTGATTAGGAACCTGGTTATGTTGAAGATCCTCCCCGGCAACGGCTCCAGAAATTCTCCTTGATGGCAGCTGGAACTACGTCGGTATTTCCCCGGAGAGGGAGGGATGATGCAGCATAGCGGCGGTAGGTATTTCCCTCAGTTATGAAACCAAGGTTATCGAACCAGTAGGAGAACCAAGAAACAAAAGGTAAACAGCCCCTGCACACAAATAACAACACCCCGCAACTCGACGTGTTAAAGGGGTTGTCAATCCCTTTCGGGTAACGGTGCCAGAAATTGGTGCATGACGGTAAAAAGGTTGTAATAGATTGGATAAATAGATCGTAAATAAAATAAAGCGCAGCAAAGTATTTTTGGATTAATAGATATGAAAATAAAATCAAGGAAAAAGTAGACCGCAAAGGAAAATATATGAGAAATAAGACTCGGGGGGCGTAGGTTTCACTAGTGGCTTCTCTTAAGAAAAATAGCAAACGGTGGGTAAACAAATTACTGTTGGGTAATTGATAGAACTTCAAATAATTATGACGATATCCAGGCAATGATCATTACATAGACATCACGTCCAATATTAGTAGACCGACTCCCGCCTGCATCTACTACTATTACTCCACACATCGACCGCTATCCAGCATGCATCTAGTGTATTAAGTTCATGGAAAATGGAGTAATGCAGTAAGAACGATGACATGATGTAGACAAGATCCGTTTATCTATATGGCGGTAGATATATATCTCGTCTTTTTATCCTTATTAGCAACGATACATACGTGCCGGTTCCCTTTCTGTCACTGGGATCAAGCACCGTAAGATCGAATCCACTACTGGGCACCTCTTCCCATTGCAAGATAAATAGATCGAGTTGGCCAGACAAAACCCAAATATCGGAGAAGAAATACGAGGCTATAAGAGATCATGCATAAAAGAGATCAAAGAAACTCAAATACTTTCATGGATATAAAAACATAGATCTGATCATAAACTCGAAGTTCATCGATCCCAACAAACACACCGCAAAAGAGTTACATCATATGGATCTCCAAGAGACCATTGTATTTAGAATCAAGAGAGAGTGATGAAGCCATCTAGCTACTAACTACAGACCCGAAGGTCTACAAAGAACTACTCGCGCATCATCGGAGAGGCACCAATGGAAGTGATGAACCCCTCCGTGATGGTGTCTAGATTGGATCTGGTGATTATAGACTCTACGGCGGCTGGATGAATATTTCATCGACTCCCCTAGGGTTCTGGGATTTTTGGGGTATTTATAGAGCAAAGAGGCGGTCCGGGGGTACCCGAGGTGGGCACAACCCACCAAAGTGCGTCAGGGCCTCCTGGCGCGCCCTTGTGGGTTGTCCCCTCCTCGGGACTCCCCCAGGTGCAACCAGGGCCCATATCCTTCCTTTTGTCCCATAAAAATCATCATAAAGTTTCGTGCCATTTGGACTCCGTTTGATATTGATTTCCTATGATGTAAAAAACATGAAAAAACAGGAACTGGCACTGGGCACTATGTCAATAGGTTAGTACCAAAAAATGATATAAAATGACTATAAAATGATTATATAACATCCAAGATTGATAATAAAACAACATGGAACAATCAAAAATTATAGATACGTTGGAGACGTATCAATGGCCATATCATATCACTTATATTGATTGCATGTGATGTTTATCCTTTATCCATCTTATTTTGCTTAGTACGGCGGTAGCTTTATAAGATGATCTCTCACTAAATTTCAAGGTATAAGTGTTCTCCCTGAGTATGCACCATTGCTACAGTTCGTCGTGTCGAGACACCACGTGATGATCGGGTGTGATAAGCTCTACGTTCACATACAACGGGTGCAAGCCAGTTTTGCACAAGCAGAATACTCAGGTTAAACTTGACGAGCCTAGCATATGCAAATATGGCCTCGAAACACTGAGACCGAAAGGTCGAGCACGAATCATATAGTAGATATGATCAACATAGTGATGTTCACCATTGAAAACTACTCCATCTCACGTGATGATCGGACATGGTTTAGTTGATATGGATCACGTGATCACTTAGATGACTAGAGGGATGTCTATCTAAGTGGGAGTTCTTAAGTACTATGATTAAATTGAACTTTAATTTATCATGAACTTAGTACCTGATAGTATTTTGCATGTTTATGTTGTTGCAGATCAATGGCCTGTGTTGTCGTTCCCTTGAATTTTAATGCGTTCCTAGAGAAAGCTAGGTTGAAAGATGATGGTAGCAACTACACAGACTGGGTCCGTAACTTGAGGATTATCCTCATTGTTGCACAGAAGAATTACCTCCTAGAAGCACCGCTAGGTGCAAGACCCGCTGCAGGAGCAACTCCAGATGTTATGAACGTCTGGTAGAGCAAAGCTGATGACTACTCGATAGTTCAGTGTGCCATGCTTTACGGCTTAGAATCGGGACTTCAAAGACGTTTTGAACGTCATGGAGCATATGAGATGTTCCAGGAGTTGAAGTTAATATTTCAAGCAAATGCCCGAACTGAGAGATATGAAGTCTCCAATAAGTTCTATTGCTGCAAGATGGAGGAGAATAGTTCTGTCAGTGAACATATACTTAGAATGTCTGGGTACCACAACCACTTGACTCAACTGGGAGTTAATCTTCCTGATGATAGTGTCATTGACAGAGTTCTTCAATCACTGCCACCAAGCTACAAAAGCTTTGTGATGAACTATAATATGCAAGGGATGGATAAGACAATTCCTAAGCTCTTCGCAATGCTAAAGGCTGCGGAGCTAGAAATCAAGAAGGAGCGTCAAGTGTTGATGGTCAACAAGAACACTAGTTTCAAGAAGCAGGGCAAAGGGGAGAAGGGTAACTTCAAGAAGAACGGCAAGCAAGTTGCTGCTCAAGTGAAGAAGCCCAAGTCTGGACCTAAGCCTGAGACTGAGTGCTTCTACTGCAAAGGGACTGGTCACTGGAAGCGAAACTGCCCCAAGTATTTGGCGGATAAGAAGGATGACAAAGTGAAAGGTATATTTGATATACATGTTATTGATGTGTACCTTACTAATGCTCGTAGTAGCGCCTGGGTATTTGATACTGGTTCTGTTTCTCATATTTGCAACTCAAAACAGGGGCTACGGATTAAACAAAGATTGGCTAAGGACGAGATGATGATGCGCGTGGGAAATGGTTCCAAAGTCGATGTGATCGTCGCCGGCACGCTACCTCCACATCTACCTTCGGGATTAGTATTAGACCTGAATAATTGTTATCTGGTGCTAGCGTTAAGCATGAACATTATATCTGGATCTTGTTTGATGCGAGATGGTTATTCATTTAAATCAGAGAATAATGGTTGTTCTATTTATATGAGTAATATCTTTTATGGTCATGCACCCTAGATGAGTGGTCTATTTTTATTGAATCTCGATAGTAGTGATACACATATTCATAGTATTGAAGCCAAAAGATATAAGTCTAATAATGATAGTGCAACTTATTTGTGGCACTGCCGTTTAGGTCATATTGGTGTAAAGAGCATGAAGAAACTCCATGTTGATGGACTTTTGGAATCACTTGATTATGAATCACTTGATGCTTGCGACCCATGCCTCATGGGCAAGATGACTAAGACTCCGTTCTCTGGAACAATGGAGCGAACAACAGACTTGTTGGAAATAATACATACTGATGTATGCGGTCCGATGAGTGTTGATGCTCGCGGCAGGTATCGTTATTTTCTGACCTTCACAGATGATTTAAGCAGATATGGGTATATATACTTGATGAAACATAAGTCTGAAACATTTGAAAAGTTCAAAGAATTTCAGAGTGAAGTGGAAAATCATCGTAACAAGAAAATTAAGTTTCTTCGATCTGATCGTGGAGGTGAATATTTGAGTTATGAGTTTGGTCTTCATTTGAGACAATGCAGAATAGTTTCGCAACTCACGCCACCTGGAACACCACAGCGTAATGGTGTGTCCAAACGTCGTAACCGCACTTTATTAGATATGGTGCGATCTATGATGTCTCTTACTGATTTACCGCTATCGTTCTGGGGTTATGCTTTAGAGACGACTGCATTCACGTTAAATTGGGCACCATCGAAATCCGTTGAGACGACACCATATGAACCGTGGTTTGGCAATAAACCCAAGTTGTCGTTTCTTAAAGTTTGGGGCCGCGATGCTTATGTGAAAAAGCTTCAACCTGATAAGCTCGAACCCAAATTGGAGAAATGTGTCTTCATAGGATACCCAAAGGAGACTGTTGGGTACACCTTCTATCACAGATTCGAAGGCAATATATTTGTTGCTAAGAATGGATCCTTTTTAGAGAAGGAGTTTCTCTCGAAAGAAGTGAGTGAGAGGAAAGTAGAACTTGATGAGGTAACTGTACCTTCTCCCTTATTGGAAAGTAGTTCATCACAGGAATCAGTTCCAGTGATTCCTACACCAATTAGTGAGGAAGCTAATGATGATGATCATGAAACTTCTGATCAAGTTACTACCGAACCTCGTAGGTCAACTAGAGTAAGATCCGCACCAGGCTGGTAAGGTAATCCTGTTCTAGAAGTCATGTTACTTGACCATGATGAACCTACGAACTATGAGGAAGCGATGATGAGCCCGGATTCCGCAAAATGGCTTGAGGCCATGAAATCTGAGATGGGATCCATGTATGAAAACAAAAAGTGGACTTTGGTTGACTTCCTCGATGATCGGCAAGTTATAGAGAATAAATGGATCTTCAAGAAGAAGACTGACGCTGACGGTAATATTATGTCTATAAAGCTCGACTTGTTGCGAAAGGTTTTCGACAAGTTTAAGGAGTTGACTACGATGAGACCTTCTCACCCGTAGCGATGCTTAAGTCCGTTCGAATCATGTTAGCAATTGCCGCATTTTATGATTATGAAATTTGGCAAATGGATGTCAAAACTGCATTCCGGATATCTTAAAGAAGAGTTGTATATGATGCAATCGGAGGGTTTTGTCGATCCAAAAGGTGCTAACAAAGTATGCAAGCTCCAGCGATCCATTTATTGACTGGTGCAAGCATCTCGGAGTTGGAATATACACTTTGATAGTGTGATCAAAGCATATGGTTTTATACAGACTTTTGGAGAAGCCTGTATTTACAAGAAAGTGAGTGGGAGCTCTGTAGCATTTCTGATATTATATGTGGATGACATATTGTTGATCAGAAATAATACTGAATTTCTGAATAGCATAAAAGGATACTTGAATAAGAATTTTCCAATGAAAGACCTCGATGAAGCTGCTTATATATTGGGCATTAAGATCTATAGAGATAGATCAAGACGCTTAATTGGACTTTCACAAAGCATATACCTTGATAAAGTTTTGAAGAAGTTCAAAATGGATCAAGCAAAGAAAGGGTTTTTGCCTGTGTTACAAGGTGTGAAGTTGAGTCAGACTCAATGCCCGACCACTGCAGAAGATAGAGAGAAAATGAAAGTCATTCCCTATGCCTCAGCCATAGTTCTATCATGTATGCAATACTGTGTACCAGACCTGATTTGTGCCTTGCTATTAATTTAGTAGGGATGTACCAAAGTAATCCTAGAGTGGATCACTGGACAGCGATCAAGAACATCCTGAAATACCTGAAAAGGACTAAGGATATGTTTCTCGTTTATGGAGGTGACAAAGAGCTCGTCGTAAATGGTTACATCGATGCAAGCTTTGACACCGATCCGGATGACTCTAAGTCACAAACCGGATACATATTTTTATTGAATGGTGGAGCTGTCAGTTGGTGCAGTTCTAAGCAGAGCGTCGTGGCGGGATCTACGTGTGAAGCGGAATACATAGCTGCTTCGGAAGCAGCAAATGGAGGAGTCTGGATGAAGGAGTTCATATCTGATCTAGGTGTAATACCTAGTGCATCGGGTCCAATTAGTTTATGCAATGTGGTGTATAAGGTTATTTCAAAAATAATTGCAGCGCGTCTCAAATTAATTTTGTCAGACATTATCAGCCCAACTCAGAGTGCTTTTGTCCCTAGGAGACTAATCACAGATAATATTTTGGTAGCATATGAGTGTTTCCACACAATAGAAAAGAAAAGAATGGGGAGGGAAGGGCTGTGTGCAATCAAGTTGGACATGCACAAAGCTTATGACCGAGTGGAGTGGTCTTTCTTGAAAGCAATTTTGTTGAAGCTGGGTTTCAAAGAAAACTTGGTGAATTTGATTATGCAATGTGTGTCCTCTGTAGAGTACAGGATTTGGTTTAATGCAGAGGAGACTGATAGCTTCAAACCCACTAGAGGGCTAAGGCAGGGGGGTCCCCTCTCCCCCTACTTATTCCTGTTATGTACGGAGGGCCTAACTGCCCTTTTAACAAATGCTGAGGAGAGAGGAAGTATCTCCAGCATAAAGGTTAGCAGGGAAGCTCCCTCAGTTTCCAATCTATTATTTGCGGATGATTCTTTGATCCTCATGCGAGCAAATGCAATGAACGTGGAGGCCCTTAAAGCAGTTCTGGACTCCTACTGTGCCGCCTCGGGGCAGATGGTGAGTGTCGAAAAATCCAGCATATTTTTTAGGCCCAATACGAAAGTGGAGGACAAAGCACAAATCTGTACAATTCTAAATATTATGACCAAGGCACTTAATGATAAATATTTGGGATTACCTGCCAATGTGGGCATGGATAAAAGCGATTGTTTTCAGTTCTTGATTGATCGTATTATTATGAAGATTAGTGGTTGGAAAGAAAAGTTGTTATTGGCGGGGGGGGAGGAAATTTTGCTTAAGTCTGTTGTTCAAGCTATCCCAACATATGCAATGTCCGTCTTTAAAATTCCTAAAAAGATTTGCAAAGGAATCATAGACGCGATGGCGCAATTTTGGTGGGTGACGAGGACAATCAGAAAAGGATGCATTGGATGGCATGGTGGAAGTTGTGTGTTCCAAAAGACCAAGGAGGAATGGGTTTTCGTGATATACATTGTTTTAACCTGGCTTTATTAGCGAAGCAAGTTTGGCGTCTCGTGGATAATCCTAAATCGTTATGTGCAACAATCCTAAGAGCAAAGTATTTCCCCGAAGGTGATTTGATGAGCGCAATATTAAAAAAGGGCGCCTCCTTTACTTGGCAAAGCATTATGGCGGGAGTGGACTCTCTCAAGAACGGCTATATATGGAGAGTGGGAACGGGAGAAAATATTGACATGTGGAGAGATGCATGGATCCCAAATTGTGCAGACAGGAAAATTATTACACCTAGAAGGGGGAATCTACTGACGAAAGTTTCTGATCTTATTAACCCAGTAACAAATGGTTGGGATGAAGAGTTGGTGAGACAAACTTTGTGGCCAATTGATGCCCGTAGAGTACTAGCGATCCCGATACCTATGCATAATATGTCGGACTTTATTGCATGGAGCTATACAAAAAACAGTTTATTCACTGTACAATCAGCTTATTTGGAGGAATGGAATAAGCAACATGGGAGGAAGTTGGAATACTCGAATGGCATAGGTAGAAGTAACGTCAATCCTATTTGGGGTAAGATCTAGAAATTAGCTTGTCCGGCAAAGGTAAAAAAAATTATTTGGCGGACGCTTCACGGGACCCTACCGTGTCGCGTTACTTTGGCCAACAGACATTTAAAAACCAGCCAATATGCCCAGCATGTTTGGATGGTCCAGAAGACACGAAACATTTATTATTTCTGTGCCAGAAGGCAAAGGAAGTGTGGGAATATTTGGGTTTGTATGAAGTGGTGGATCGTGCAGGAGAGGCAGTCCTTGAATTCTTACTCCTTATGCCTGATCATGAATTACACATCTTGGACTCCCGGAATGCAGGGGAACTAATCGCTATAGCGGCTTGGTATTTATGGTGGAATAGATGGAAACTAGTCCATGAGGGTAAGTCTCAAGAGGCGTCCCAGACCTCGATGGGGATTAGGGCTATAACAGCGAACTATGTAAATGCCCACTCTCCTAAAGCAAAAAGAAAGAATGAAGGATGGTGCAGACCTCCTAGGGGGTTTGTTAAATTGAATGTGGATGCTTCTTTTGATCATGATCAGCTAAGAGGCACATCGGGTGCTGTTATGAGAGATGACAAAGGAAACTTCATAGTAGGTGGTAACTGGAGGATTCAGTACTACGCGGATACTCTGACAGCGGAGGCGGTAGCACTCAGATTTGGCCTATAGTTGGCACAAAAGAATGGATGCAATCATCTAATTATCAATTCTGATAATATGGAGGTCATTGACACAATGAACAATGGAGGACAGTCTGCGGGAGCGGCTGCTGCAATTTTTGAGGATTGTTTTTTTATGGCCTATGATTTTCCTCAAAAGAGTTTTGAACATTGTAACAGGGAAGCGAATAAAGTAGCTCATGAGCTTGCTAGATTAGCAAAATGTTCCATGACTAGCGATTGGATAGAGGAGCCCATGGAAAAGCTTGTAACTCTCTTGATAGACGATGTAACCATTATTGCTAATTAATAAAGTTCAAGTTGTTTTTCAAAAAAAGAATAGTGCATCGGGTCCAATGAAAATCTTTTGTGACAATACTGGTGCAATTGCCTTGGCAAAAGAATCCAAATTTCACAAAAGAACCAAGCACATCAAGAGACGCTTCAATTCCATCCGCGATCAAGTCAAGGAGGGAGAGATAGAGATTTGCAAGATACATACGGATCTGAATGTTTCAGACCCGTTGACTAAGCCTCTCTCACGAGCAAAACATGGTCAACACCAAGACTCCATGGGTGTTAGAATCATTACTACGTAATCTAGATTGTTGACTCTAGCGCAAGTGGGAGACTAAAGGAAATATGCCCTAGAGGCAATAATAAAGTTGTTATTTATATTTCCTTATATCATGATAAATGTTTATTATTCATGCTAGAATTGTATTAACCGGAAACTTAGTACATGTGTGAATACATAGACAAACAAAGTGTCCCTAGTAATGCCTCTACTTGACTAGCTCGTTGATCAAAGATGGTTAAGTTTCCTAGCCAAGGACATGTGTTGTCATTTGATGAACAGGATCACATCATTAGAGAATGATGTGATGGACAAGACCCATCCGTTAGCTTAGCACTATGATCGTTTAGTTTATTGCTATTGCTTTCTTCATGACTTATACATGTTCCTATGACTATGAGATTATGCAACTCCCGAATACCGGAGGAACACTTTGTGTGCTATCAAATCAAACGTCACAACATAGCTGGGTGATTATAAAGATGCTCTACAGGTGTCTCTGATGGTGTTTGTTGAGTTGGCATAGATCGAGATTAGGATATGTCACTCCGTGTATCGGAGAGGTGTCTCTAGGCCCTCTCGGTAATGCACATCACTATGAGCCTTGCAAGCAATGTGACCAATGAGTTAGTCACGGGATGATGCATTATGGAACGAGTAAAGAGACTTGCCGGTGACAAGATTGAACTAGGTATGATGATACCGATGATCGAATCTCGGGCAAGTAACATACCGATGACAAAGGGAACAACGTATGTTGTTATGCGGTTTGACCAATAAAGATCTTCGTAGAATATGTAGGAACCAATATGAGCATCCAGGTTCTGCTATTGGTTATTGACCGAAGATGTGTCTCAGTCATGTCTACATAGTTCTCGAACTCGTAGGGTCCGCACGCTTAACGTTCGATGACGATATGTATTGTGAGTGTTGGGGAACGCAGTAATTTCAAAAAATTTCCTACGCACACGCAAGATCATGGTGATGCATAGCAACGAGAGGGGAGAGTACGATCTACGTACCCTTGTAGATCACAACGGAAGTGTTGACACAACGTAGAGGAAGTAGTCGTACGTCTTCTTCCCGATCCGACCGATCCAAGCACCGTTACTCCGGCACCTCCGAGTTCTTAGCACACGTATAGCTCGATGACGCTCCCCGGGCTCCGATCCAGCAAAGCTTCGGGGATGAGTTCCGTCAGCACAACGGCGTGGTGACGATGATGATGTTCTACCGACGCAGGGCTTTGCCTAAGCACTACAACGATATGACCGAGGTGGAATATGGTGGCAGGGGGCACCGCACACGGCTAAGGAACGATCACGAGGATCAACTTGTGTGTTCTAGGGTGCCCCCTTGCCTCCGTATATAAAGGATCCAAGGGGGGTGGTGCGCCGGCCTAGAGGAGGGCGCAGGAGGAGTCCTACTCCTACCGGGAGTAGGACTCCCCTCCCCATTCCTTGTCCAACTAGGAGAGGTGGAGGGAGAATAGGAAAGGGGGGCGCCGCCCCTCCCTCCTTGTCCAATTCGGACTAGGGGGAGAGGGGGCGCGCGGCCTGCCCTGGCAGCCCCTTCCTCTTCTCCACATTAGGCCCATAAGGCCCATTAACCCCCCGGGGGGTTCCGGTAACCCCTCCGGTACTCTATTTTTATCCGAAACTTCTGCGGAACCCTTCCGGTGTCCGAATATAGTCATCCAATATATCAATCTTTATGTCTCGACCATTCCGAGACTCCTCGTCATGTCCGTGATCACATCCGGGACTCCGAACTAACTTCGGTACATCAAAATGCATAAACTCATAATAACTGTCATCGTAACTTTAAGCATGCGGACCCTATGGTTCAAGAACAATGTAGACATGACCGAGACACGTCTCCGGTCAATAACCAATAGCGGACCTGGATGCCCATATTGTCTCCTACATATTCTATGAAGATCTTTATCGGTCAGACTGCATAACAACATACGTTGTTCCCTTTGTCATCGGTATGTTACTTGTCCGAGATTCGATCGTCGGTATCCAATACCTAGTTCAATCTCGTTACCGGCAAGTCTCTTTACTCGTTCCGTAATACATCATCTCACAACTAACATATTAGTTGTAATGCTTGCAAGGCTTATGTGATGTGTATTACCGAGAGGGCCTAGAGATACCTCTCCGACAATCGGAGTGACAAATCCTAATCTCGAAATATGCCAACCCAACATCTACCTTTGGAGACACCTGTAATGCTCCTTTATAATCACCCAGTTACGTTGTGACGTTTGGTAGCACCCAAAGTGTTCCTCCGGTAAACGGGAGTTGCATAATCTCATAGTCATAGGAACATGTATAAGTCATGAAGAAAGCAATAGCAACATACTAAACGGTCGGGTGCTAAGCTAATGGAATGGTTCATGTCAATCAGATCATTCAACCAATGATGTGATCCCATTAATCAAATAACAATTACTTTGTCTATGGTTAGGAAACATAGCCATCTTTGATTAATGAGCTAGTCAAGTAGAGGCATACTAGTGACACTTTGTTTGTCTATGTATTCACACATGTATTATGTTTCCGGTTAATACAATTCTAGCATGAATAATAAACATTTATCATGATATAAGGAAATAAATAATAACTTTATTATTGCCTCTAGGGCATATTTCCTTCAGTAATACAATTCACACATGTATTATGTTTCCGGTTAATACAATTCTAGCATGAATAATAAACATTTATCATTATATAAGGAAATAAATAATAACTTTATTATTGCCTCTAGGGCATATTTCCTTCAGTCTCCCACTTGCACTAGAGTCAATAATCTAGATTACACAGTAATGATTCTAACACCCATGGAGCCTTGGTGCTGATCATGTTTTGCTCGTGGAAGAGGCTTAGTCAACGGGTCTGCTACATTCAGATCCGTATGTATCTTGCAAATTTCTATGTCTCCCACCCGGACTAGATCCCGGATGGAATTGAAGCGTCTTTTGATGTGCTTGGTTCTTTTGTGAAATCTGGATTCCTTTGCCAAGGCAATTGCACCAGTATTGTCACAAAAGATTTTCATTGGACCCGATGCACTAGGTATGACACCTAGATCGGATATGAACTCCTTCATCCAGACTCCTTCATTTGCTGCTTCCGAAGCAGCTATGTATTCTGCTTCACATGTAGATCCTGCTATGACGCTTTGTTTAGAACTGCACCAACTGACAGCTCCACCGTTTAATGTAAACACGTATCCGGTTTGCGATTTAGAATCGTCCGGATTAGTGTCAAAGCTTGCATCAACGTAACCTTGTACGATGAGCTCTTTGTCACCTCCATATATGAGAAACATATCCTTAGTCCTTTTCAGGTATTTCAGGATGTTCTTGACCGCTGTCCAGTGATCCATTCCTGGATTACTTTGGTACCTCCCTGCTAAACTTATGGCAAGGCACACATCAGGTCTGGTACACAACATTGCATACATGATAGAGCCTATGGCTAAAGCATAGGGAACATCTTTCATATTCTCTCTATCTTCTGCAGTGGTCGGGCATTGAGTCTTACTCAACTTTACACCTTGTAACATAGGCAAGAACCCTTTCTTTGCTTGATCCATTTTGAACTTCTTCAAAACTTTGTCAAGGTACGTGTTTTGTGAAAGTCCAATTAAGCATCTTGATCTATCTCTATAGATCTTAATGCCTAATATGTAAGCAGCTTCACCGAGGTCTTTCATTGAAAAACTCTTATTCAAGTATCCCTTTATGCCATCCAGAAATTCTATATCATTTCCAATTAGTAATATGTCATCTACATATAATATCAGAAATGCTATAGAGCTCCCACTCACTTTCTTGTAAATACAGGCTTCTCCAAAAGTCTGTATAAAACCAAATGCTTTGATCACACTATCAAAACGTTTATTCCAACTCCGAGAGGCTTGCACCAGTCCATAAATGGATCGCTGGAGCTTGCACACTTTGTTAGCTCCCTTTGGATCGACAAAACCTTCTGGTTGCATCATATGCAACTCTTCTTCCAGAAATCCATTCAGGAATGCAGTTTTGACATCCATCTGCCAAATTTCATAATCATAAAATGCGGCAATTGTTAACATGATTCGGACAGACTTAAGCATCGCTACGGGTGAGAAGGTCTCATCGTAGTCAATCCCTTGAACTTGCCGAAAACCTTTTGCGACAAGTCGAGCTTTGTAGACAGTAATATTACCGTCAGCGTCAGTCTTCTTCTTGAAGATCCATTTATTCTCAATTGCTTGCCGATCATCGGGCAAGTCAACCAAAGTCCATACTTTGTTCTCATACATGGATCCCATCTCAGATTTCATGGCTTCAAGCCACTTTGCGGAATCTGGGCTCACCATCGCTTCTTCATAGTTCGTAGGTTCATCATGATCTAGTAGCATGACTTGCAGAACAGGATTACCGTACCACTCTGGCGCGGATCTTACTCTGGTTGATCTACGAGGTTCAGTAGTATCTTGTTCTGAAGTTTCATGATCATGATCATTAGCTTCCTCACTCACTGGTGTAGGTGTCACAGAAACAGTTTTCTGTGATGCACTACTTTCCAATAAGGGAGCAGGTATAGTTACCTCATCAAGTTCTACTTTCCTCCCACTCACTTCTTTCGAGAGAAACTCCTTCTCTAGAAAGTTTCCGAACTTAGCAACAAAAGTCTTGCCTTCGGATCTGTGATAGAAGGTGTATCCAATAGTGTCCTTTGGATATCCTATGAAGACACATTTCTCTGATTTGGGTTCGAGCTTATCAGGTTGAAGCTTTTTCACATAAGCATCGCAGCCCCAAACTTTCAGAAACGACAACTTTGGTTTCTTGCCAAACCACAGTTCATAAGGCGTCGTCTCAACGGATTTTGATGGTGCCCTATTTAACGTGAATGCGGCCGTCTCTAGAGCGTATCCCCAAAACGATAGCGGTAAATCAGTAAGAGACATCATAGATCGCACCATATATAGTAAAGTACGATTACGACGTTCGGACACACCATTGCGCTGTGGTGTTCCGGGTGGCATGAGTTGCGAAACTATTCCACAATTTTTCAAATGTACACCAAACTCGTAACTCAAATATTCTCCTCCACGATCAGATCGTAGAAACTTTATTTTCTTGTTACGATGATTTTCAACTTCACTCTGAAATTCTTTGAACTTTTCAAATGTTTCAGACTTATGTTTCATTAAGTAGATATACCCATATCTGCTTAAGTCATCTGTGAAGGTGAGAAAATAACGATATCCGCCACGAACCTCAATATTTATCGGACCACATACATCTGTATGTATGATTTCCGACAAATCTGTTGCTCTCTCCATAGTACCGGAGAACGGTGTTTTGTTCATCTTGCCTATGAGGCACGGTTCGCAAGTACCAAGTGATTCATAATCAAGTGGTTCCAAAAGTCCATCAGTATGGAGTTTCTTCATGCGCTTTACACCGATATGACCTAAACGGCAGTGCCACAAATAAGTTGCACTATCATTATCAACTCTGCATCTTTTGGCTTCAACATTATGAATATGTGTGTTACTACTATCGAGATTCAATAAGAATAGACCACTCTTCAAGGGTGCATGACCATAAAAGATATTACTCATATAAATAGAACAACCATTATTCTCTGATTTAAATGAATAACCGTCTCGCATCAAACAAGATCCAGATATAATGTTCATGCTTAACGCTGGCACCAAATAACAATTATTTAGGTCTAATATTAATCCCGGAGGTAGATGTAGAGGTAGCGTGCCAACTGCGATCACATCGACTTTGGAACCGTTTCCCACGCGCATTGTCACCTCGTCCTTAGCCAATCTTCGCTTAATCCGTAGTCCCTGTTTCGAGTTGCAAATATTAGCAACAGAACTAGTATCAAATACCCAGGTACTACTGCGAGCATTAGTAAGGTACACATCAATATAATGTATATCACATATACCTTTGTTCACCTTGCCATCCTTCTTATCCGCCAAATACTTGGGGCAGTTCCGCTTCCAGTGACCAGTCTGCTTGCAGTAGAAGCACTCAGTTTCAGGCTTAGGTCCAGACTTGGGTTTCTTCTCTTGAGCAGCAACTT
Source organism: Triticum urartu (assembly GCF_056163025.1). Lineage (NCBI taxonomy): Eukaryota > Viridiplantae > Streptophyta > Magnoliopsida > Poales > Poaceae > Triticum > Triticum urartu. The sequence continues at coordinate 341,958,368 of NC_141876.1, read as the reverse complement.
GCTTGCCGTTCTTCTTGAAGTTCCCCTTCTTCTTCCCTTTGCCCTTTTTCTTGAAACTAGTGGTCTTGTTGACCATCAACACTTGATGCTCCTTCTTGATTTCTACCTCCGCTGCTTTCAGCATCGCGAAGAGCTCGGGAATAGTCTTATTCATCCCTTGCATATTATAGTTCATCACGAAGCTCTTGTAGCTTGGTGGCACTGATTGGAGAATTCTGTCAATGACGCAGTCATCTGGAAGATTAACTCCCAACTGAATCAAGTGATTATTATACCCAGACATTTTGAGTATATGCTCACTGACAGAACTGTTCTCCTCCATCTTGCAGCTATAGAACTTATTGGAGACTTCGTATCTCTCAATCCGGGCATTTGCTTGAAATATTAACTTCAACTCCTGGAACATCTCATATGCTCCATGACGTTCAAAACGTCGTTGAAGTCCCGATTCTAAGCCGTAAAGCATGGCACACTGAACTATTGAGTAGTCATCAGCTTTGCTCTGCCAGACGTTCATAACATCCGACGTTGCTCCTGCAGCAGGCCTGGCACCCAGCGGTGCTTCCAGGACGTAATTTTTCTGTGCAACAATGAGGATAATCCTCAAGTTACGGACCCAGTCCGTGTAATTGCTACCATCATATTTCAACTTTGCTTTCTCAAGGAACGCATTAAAATTCAACGGAACAACAGCACGAGCCATCTATCTACAATCAACATAAACAAGCAAGATACTATCAGGGACTAAGTTCATGATAAATTTAAGTTCAATTAATCATATTACTTAAGAACTCCCACTTAGATAGACATCCCTCTAATCCTCTAAGTGATCACGTGATCCAAATCAACTAAACCATGTCCGATCATCACGTGAGATGGAGTAGTTTCATCGGTGAACATCTTTATGTTGATCATATCTACTATATGATTCACGCTCGACCTTTCGGTCTCCGTGTTCCGAGGCCATATCTGTATATGCTTGGCTCGTCAAGTATAACCTGAGTATTCCGCGTGTGCAACTGTTTTGCACCCGTTGTATTTGAACGTAGAGCCTATCACATCCGATCATCACATGGTGTCTCAGCACGAAGAACTTTCGCAACGGTGCATACTCAGGGAGAACACTTCTTGATAATTTAGTGAGAGATCATCTTATAATGCTACCGTCAATCAAAGCAAGATAAGATGCATAAAAGATAAACATCACATGCAATCAATATAAGTGATATGATATGGCCATCATCATCTTGTGCCTGTGATCTCCATCTCCGAAGCACCGTCATGATCACCATCGTCACCGGCGCGACACCTTGATCTCCATCGTAGCATCGTTGTCGTCTCGCCAATCTTATGCTTCCACGACTATCACTACCGTTTAGCAATAAAGTAAAGCATTACATCGCGATTGCATTGCATACAATAAAGCGACAACCATATGGCTCCTGCCAGTTGCCGATAACTCGGTTACAAAACATGATCATCTCATACAATAAAATTTAGCATCATGTCTTGGCCATATCACATCACAACATGCCCTGCAAAAACAAGTTAGACGTCCTCTACTTTGTTGTTGCAAGTTTTACGTGGCTGCTACGGGCTTAAGTAAGAACCAATCTCACCTACGCATCAAAACCACAACGATAGTTTGTCAATTTGACTCCGTTTTAACCTTCGCAAGGACCGGGCGTAGCCACACTCGGTTCAACTAAAGTTGGAGAAACTGTCACCCACAAGCCACCTCTGTGCAAAGCACGTCGGGAGAACCGGTCTCGCGTAAGCGTACGCGTAATGTCGGTCTGGGCCGCTTCATCCAACAATATCGCCGAACCAAAGTATGACATGCTGGTAGGCAGTATGACTTATATCGCCCACAACTCACTTGTGTTCTACTCGTGCATATAACATCAAACCATAAAACCTAGGCTCTGATACCACTATTGGGGAACGCAGTAATTTCAAAAAAATTCCTACGCACACGCAAGATCATGGTGATGCATAGCAATGAGAGGGGAGAGTATGATCTACGTACCCTTGTAGATCGCAATGAAGTGTTGACACAACCTAGAGAAAGTAGTCGTACGTCTTCTTCCCGATACGACCGATCCAAGCACCGTTACTCCGACACCTCCGAGTTCTTAGCACACGTACAGCTCGATGACGCTCCCCGGGCTCCGATCCAGCAAAGCTTCGGGGATGAGTCCCGTCAGCACAACGGCGTGGTGACGATGATGATGTTCTACCGACGCAGGGCTTTGCCTAAGCACTACAACGATATGACCGAGGTGGAATATGGTGGCAGGGGCACCGCACACGGCTAAGGAACGATCACGAGGATCAACTTGTGTGTTCTAGGGTGCCCCCTTGCCTCCGTATATAAAGGATCCAAGGGGGGTGGTGCACCGGCCTAGAGGAGGGCGCAGGAGGAGTCCTACTCCTACCGGGAGTAGGACTCCCCTCCCCGTTCCTTGTCCAACTAGGAGAGGTGGAGGGAGAATAGGAAAGGGGGGGCGCCGCCCCTCCCTCCTTGTCCAATTCGGACTAGGGGGAGAAGGGGCGCACGGCCTGCCCTGGCAGCCCCTTCCTCTTCTCCACATTAGGCCCATAAGGCCCATTAACCCCCCGGGGGGTTCCGGTAACCCCTCCGGTACTCCGGTTTTATCCGAAACTTCTGCGGAACCCTTCCGGTGTCCGAATATAGTCATCCAATATATCAATCTTTATGTCTCGACCATTCCGAGACTCCTCGTCATGTCCGTGATCACATCCGGGACTCCGAACTAACTTCGGTACATCAAAATGCATAAACTCATAATAACTGTCATCGTAACTTTAAGCATGCGGACCCTACGGTTCAAGAACAATGTAGACATGACCGAGACACGTGTCCGGTCAATAACCAATAGCGGGACCTGGATGCACATATTGGCTCCTACATATTCTACGAAGATCTTTATCGGCCAGACCACATAACAACATACGTTGTTCCCTTTGTCATCGGTATGTTACTTGTCCGAGATTCAATCGTCGGTATCCAATACCTAGTTCAATCTCGTTACCGGCAAGTCTCTTTACTCGTTCCGTAATACATCATCTCACAACTAACATATTAGTTGTAATGCTTGCAAGGCTTATGTGATGTGTATTACCGAGAGGGCCCAGAGATACCTCTCCGACAATCGGAGTGACAAATCCTAATCTCGAAATACGCCAACCCAACATCTACCTTTGGAGACACCTGTAATGCTCCTTTATAATCACCCAGTTACGTTGTGACGTTTGGTAGCACCCAAAGTGTTCCTCCGGTAAACGGGAGTTGCATAATCTCATAGTCATAGGAACATGTATAAGTCATGAAGAAAGCAATAGCAACATACTAAACGATCGGGTGCTAAGCTAATGGAATGGGTCATGTCAATCAGATCATTCAACCAATGATGTGATCCCATTAATCAAATAACAATTACTTTGTCTATGGTTAGGAAACATAACCATCTTTGATTAATGAGCTAGTCAAGTAGAGGCATACTAGTGACACTCTGTTTGTCTATGTATTCACACATGTATTATGTTTCCGGTTAATACAATTCTAGCATGAATAATAAACATTTATCATGATATAAGGAAATAAATAATAACTTTATTATTGCCTCTAAGGCATATTTCCTTCAGTAATACAATTCACACATGTATTATGTTTCCGGTTAATACAATTCTAGCATGAATAATAAACATTTATCATGATATAAGGAAATAAATAATAACTTTATTATTGCCTCTAGGGCATATTTCCTTCAGTGAGTTATGTGATTTTATGTACCGAAGGTTGTTCGGAGTCCCGGATGTGATCACGAACATGATGAGGAGTCTCGAAATGGTCGAGACATAAAGATTGATATATTGGACCATGTTATTCGGAGACTAGAAGTGTTTCGGATAAAACCGGAGTGCCGGAGGGTTACCGGAACCCCCCCCCCCCCGAGGAAGTTATGGGCCTTAGTGGGCCTTAGGGGAGAGAGAGAGCCGCAGCTAGGAGGTGGCGCCCCACCCCCCAAGGGGAGTCCGAATAGGACAAGGGGAGGGGCGCGGCCCCTCTTTCCCTCTCCCTCTCCCTCTCCTTCCTTCTTCTCCTAGTTGGACTAGGAAAGGGGGGACCTACTCCTACTAGGAGTAGGATTACCCTCTTGGGGCGCGCCCTAGGGGCGGCCGGTCCTCCCCTCCTCTCTCCTTTATATACGGGGGATGGGGGCACCCCATAGACACACAACTTGATCTTTAGCCGTGTGCGGTGCACCCCTCCACGGTTTCCACCTCGGTCATATTGTCGTAGTGCTTAGGTGAAGCCATGCGTTGGTAACTTCATCATCACCGTCAACACGCCATCATGCTGACAGAACTCACCCTCGGCCTCAGCTGGATCAAGAGTACGAGGGACGTCACCGACCTGAACGTGTGCAGATCACGGAGGTGTCGTGCGTTCGGTACTTGATCGGTTGGATCGCGAAGATGTTCGACTACATCAACCGCGTTACTTAACGCTTCCGCTTTCGGTATATGAGGGTACTTAGACACACTCTCCCCTCTCGTTGCTATGCATCTCCTAGATAGATCTCTGCGTGATCGTAGGAAAATTTTGAAATACTGCGTTCCACAACAAATCACACTTGTATCACCCAGGTCTTAGATTGATCCCATGCCATTTAGAGTGGAATAATACTACTAGGGAACAACAATCCTGAAATTAAACTTGAATATGCTTTGATTCTACAAAATAACAATAGAAAAGCAACACAAATACAATTAAAATATGGGCTAAACTAACATTAAAGAGATCAATATATAGGAAAGGATTGCAGTTGGGCATAGTTAATGGAATGAAACATGATGGTAATTGTTTGAACTAAACTAACATGAGACATATGGAGGCTAACCAGACGTGTTCCCGTGGAGGAGGAGGCTAGAGATGGAACAAATCTTCCTGATAAGGAAATTCTTCCTACAACGCATAAATCAGATCTACCTACCAAGCTAACTGAAAAGCTCATTCGGATGTAAGGAGAAAGAATGGAGGGAGAACCCTCACCTCTAGCGAAGGTGATGTTGGAGGAGGACACCGGTGGTGGCATTTGCGGCTCGCCGGGAGGCCGATTCGACGGCGGGGGGGTGGATTTGGGTCATCGGAGCCCGCAAAGGTGGCGCTCACGGGGCTCCGGGTCAGCAACATCGTGTAGGTCACTGGTGGTGACGGTCAGAGAACGCTTGGCTGACAGTGGCATGATATGGAGAGGTAGATAGAGGTAGAGAGAGAAGAATCGTGTGGTAGATAGATGAGAGAGAGAGAAGAATGGTGCGCCATGAACACGCCCCTCTTCCACTTTGATGCCATTCACACCGTCGCCCCTTCTGACGGCTAGGATGTTTCTTTCTGGTACGGTGATGCAGTGGTTGCTGCGGCAGAGGTTTTGTTGATTTGATGGGAGGTGAAGGGAATGGAAGACACATGACTTTGAGGCAGAAGAAATCAATCAATGCATTTGGATTTGTTCGAGTGAGTGGGGAGAGGAGACGAAGAGAGGGGGGATTAATGGAGGAGATGAACAGACCAAGCACGCAGGTCGGTAAAAGATGAAAATATCAGTTATTTTATATTTGTTGAGGTGGCAAACATGCTGATGTGGTTATCTTGCATGTTAAGATAAATAGGTTAGTGGAGATGAATCTCTTAGGTATGTATGATAGGTTAGTGGGGATTATGTATAAAGTATTAGTGATCACAATTTCATGGAAGTCATCGAATTGGAGCTCTCTTCAAGAACACTAGTGGACAAAAGGCAAAAGGATGAAGGTGTTGATATGTCTTGCCTACCGTGAGACGAGAGGAACTTTCGCTGAAGGCGAGCTCCATATTGGGCCGGCCCATCATGCCGCGAACCATAGGCCACACGCAATATTCTCATTTTTTTACGTTTTTTTGTTTTATTTTACTTTTTTTATATTTCCAGATATTCTATATTATAAAAATACTTAAAAAAACATTACAAAAAATATTAATCAAGAATTTAAAAATATTAAATATTTATAGAAAAGAATGTTTATCGTGTATACAAGAAATGTATACAAAAAATATATAACGTGAAGTGTGTATAGAAAAAAATGTTGACCATGTATTTAAAATTATTAATCCAAGAATTTGAGGAAGTGTTTGAAAAATGTTAAACTTGTATTTAAAAATGTTAAATATGTATATAAAAACTATGGACCAATTATTTAAAAAAATATTAAACTTGTATTTGAAAGTTATTAGTGTATAAAAAATGATGCCATGTATTCGAGAAAAGTTAAACTTGTCTTTGAAAAATGTTAAATATGTATGGGAAATGTCAAAATTGTGTTTGAAAAATGATGAATATGTATAAAAAATGTTGATCATGTATTCATTTTTTGAACTTATATTTAATAAATGTAAAATGTTTATAGAAAAAGTTGAGAATGCATTTAAAAAATGTTAAACTTATATTTATAAAATACTAAATGCATACAAAAAAATTAAACATGTATTAAAATATGTTAATTAATCATTTGAAAAATGTTAAACGTGTATAGAAAAAGTGTTGACCATGTATTAAAAATTGTTCATCCTGTATTTGGAAAATGTTAAACATGTATCAGATATTTACCAAAAATGTGAATAGAAAAGCAGTGAAAACCGAGATAGAGAAAACCCGATGAAAAAGCAGAAAGAAAAAATGCCAATGAAAACCGAGCAAGACACAACGGAAACAAAAGAGAATTTTAGAAAAACAGTAAAAACAAAGGAAACAATGAAGAATCGATATAATAAAAAAATAGAAAAATCGATGGAGAAAATCGGCGCTTTTTCCTCAAGTATGTCGCACCGTACAATTTCACCACTAACATGACACGGACTCGGTGGCTAGCATCGTGGGAAACTATCCAAGAGACCTGTGTTTGATTCTCGGTTTCGCTCCCTTTTTCTCCATTATGTCTTTTATTAAGTCTGTTCTTTTCTTTGCATGGCTAATGGGCGGCCGAATTACTACGCGAGACGAGATAAAGATGTCCTTCACCAAGAGATCTTTCGACCTCGTTTGATTTTTATTTTTTCCTAAAATCTAAAAAGTGCTTACGCATTATTTGGACATCTCGAGCGGTCGGTTCCTACCCGCCCGATCACGTCCTGGCCGCACGCGCTACGTGACAACCAACTCACGTCATAAAGAAACGCTTGGTCCATCTCTATCCGTTTTTGTTGTCTTCCACTACCGCACCCCACGACCTTCCTCATCCACTAATCGCTGCCGTCGCCCGTGTGCCGCTCGTGCACCTGGCCTCCCCCCTCGCGCCGTCTCTAGACTGCGCCAACTCGTTGTCGTCGACATCCTGCCGTGGATCCCGTCGCCACCCTAGCATGCCTCACGTCTTCCAGCCGGCATGCGCTGCCACGAGCAGCAGCCCCCAACCTCCGGGCCCCCGCCACCGGGGATCCTGCAGATCAGCCTTGCCAGCATCCCCACGAAGAAGCCCATCGCACCGGCCCAGTCGCCCGTCATGGATGCAAACGTGAGCACGCCTCTCTCACCAAACTCTCGTTCCATGCCGAGCTTCAGCAGTTCGCCTCTATAAATAGGATCGAACTGCCGGAGCAGGAGCTACCGGAGTGTGGTGCTCTAGGGGCTTCTTTGTGGGTGCGGGTGCGATGCCACGACTGAAACGAGGTGGCTGTGATCTCGTACTGCTGCGGCTTCTCTTGCTACGAGTCGGTACGTGCATGTGTGGCACTTTGAGCGACGGCTAGATGCAGCCTCTTGTGTGGTGGTGGTGCTTCTCGCTTCTGTTCTTTGGATCCACTATTAACCAAACTTCAGCATTATTGCAGACGTTTCAGCTTTATTCTCCTCTTCCCTTCAGGGTTCATGGTGTGTAGCTGCTGGAAAATGCGGATATTTTTTATTGGCATCCATAGTAGTTGTAGTTGCACGCATAGTAGTCTTAGTTGGCACATGCATGGCTACAGAGTTGCACTATCTGGTCTGCATAGTCGCAATGAATTGGCATAGCTTATAATGTAGTGTAGTTGCACACATATTGATGTTTAGTTGGCTTGTAATGTAGTCTAGTTGCACGCACATTGATGTTTAGTTGACTTGTAATGTAGTCTAGTTACACACACATTGATGTTTAGTTGGCAGGAAGACTAGTTGCACACACATATACTTAGTTGGCTTGTAATTTAGTCTAGTTGCACACACATTGACGTTTAGTTGGCAGGACATTAGTTGCACACACATATGCGCAATTGACGTGACAATGTAGTCTAATTGCACACACACTGATATTTAGTTGGCAGGACTAGTTACACATATATGCTCAGTTGACGCGGCAATGTAGTCTAGTTTCACACACATTGATATTTAGTTGGAAGGACTATTGGCACACACATATGCTCAGTTGGTGTGACAATGTAGTCTAGTTGCACACACATTGATGTTTAGTTGACAGGACTATTGACACACATATATGCTCACAATATAGTATAATTGCACACACATTAATATTTAGTTGGCAGGATGACTAGTTCGTCAAAACATTCCCATGCAGTATACTTTTGAAGAGCACGTCGCAAGGGTTTCAACAGTGAAAACGGATCTAAATTTGAACGCGCGGTTTAGAAGGTATGTCTTTTATAATTTTAAAAACCAAAAATTAATGCACAAGGGAAGAACATGAAGAACATTAATGCAGCGGCATGCAGGCATGCATCACGTGAGAAGAGACCACATAGGATGATTAATTAGCAATGCCCTTTTTAATATTTTTGAATTACAGTAATTTTGCTCTTTTAATATGCGGTAGGGACTAGACGTGCTGTCTTTACTGAGAGCATCTCCAATAGCCGCCCAACGCGTCGCGCACTAAAAACCACTTTCCCGTGCGCCCTTCGCCTGGTTTTGCGCGATCGGCAGCGCTGGCTCCAACAGTCGCGCTAAAATGCAGCGCGTGCCGCTCGAGCAGCGCACAAAAATGCAGCGCGCGCGACTCGCCGACGCATGCCATATGTTGCATTTTGGACACAAAATGAATTTCAAACATTCAAAATGCAATGCACATGGCATATAAATTTCACACAAACAAGTTGACGGATAAAATTTCATGCCCACAAGTTCATCCAACCAAGTTCAAAATTCAAACCAAGTTCACGACACAAACGAAAGACACATCAAGCCTCGTCCTCGTCTTCGTCCTCATCTTCGGAAGATGATTCTTCCTCCTCCGAAGATGATTCTTCCTCCTCCTCATCATCATTGTCGCGCACCACATCACATGAAGCTCGGACGATGTTGACAAAATCTTCAACGACATCTTCATGAGAAGGTGTGTGAGGCACACCGGAAGACATTCCGCCCATGGCGGCCGGAGGTGCACCCATGCCTTCCATGAGAGAAGCAAAACGCATGCCTCCCATGGTGACCATGGCGCCGGGCGGTGCTCCAAAGCCACACATGGCTCCCATGGTCTTCATGGTAGCTCCAAAGCCACCCATGGCACCTAAGACGCCCACGGTAGCTCCGAAGCCACCCATGGCGCCAAGGCCACCGCCACCCATTGCGCGAATCATAGCTCTTTTTTGGATCAAGACTTCTTCACGGGCAAGATTGACATACTCCTTTTGCACCTCATTAAGGATAGATGTGTCCAAGAAGAACAAGTGCTTCTCCCATTCCAACAATCTAGTTTGCTCCTCATTGCTCACCTTCCTCTCCTCAAAAACCACCTTCCTCTCCTCGTCTGTCACCCTCCTTTCCTCAGCCGCCAACCTCCTCTCCTCAGCCGCAGCATCTTGGTTCCTTGCCATTTTCCTCACCTCGTTGGCTTCTTTTCTTGCCTTCACAATAGCTTCCATAGCATTTTTTAGCTCATCATCTCCTTTCCTCTTCTTCTTTTCTTTTGCGTCTTTCTTGCACCCATCCGGTCGTTTTGGCTTCGAGTATGAAACCGAGTTGGGTGTGGGGCTTCTCTTGCCGTCACTTGATGCATCATCCTCATCATCATCATCATCATCATCATCATCATCATCATCCAACTCAATTGTTCGCTTGCGTTTGTTGCTCAAATCCAAATCATCTAAATCATCACGCTTCTTCCATTTCTCATCATCCTTCAACACTTCATAGTAATGAGGCAAGGTAAATATCCTTCCTTTTTTGATCTTCCCCTTCTAGGTTCTCTTCTCCTCTCCTTCGAACAAGTTTACTGCAATGTTGTACTACATGAAAACAAAGCAAGTTAGCACTTCAAACACCAACAACAAAGTATGATGAACATGGATGAAATGCCACTTACTCTATCGTCCTCATTGGTGTCACTTGGGTTCAACTTGTCAATCGCCTTTTGTGCGGCCGCCCACTTTTGACAATTCTTGTTGATTGTCGACCACCGGGACCAAAGTGATCGCACGGAGCGGTCAATTCCACTCACGTCGTGAATACTGATACGTCTCCAACATATCTATAATTTTTAATTGCTCCATACTATATTATCTACTGTTTTGGACTATATTGGGCTTTATTTTCCACTTTTATATTATTTTTGGGACTAACCTATTAACCGGAGGCCCAGCCCAGAATTGCTGTTTTTTGCCTATTTCAGTGTTTTGGAAAAACAGAATATCAAACGGAGTCCAAACGGAATGAAACCTTCGGAAACATGATTTTCTCATCAGATAAGATCCAAGAGACTTGGACCCTCCGTCAAGAAAGCCACGAGGCGGTCACGAGGTGGAGGGCGCGCCCCTGCCTCATGGGCCCCTTGAAGCTCCACCGATGTACTTCTTCCTCCTATATATACCTACGTACCCCCAAATGATCGGGGACGGAGCCAAAAACCTAATTCCACCGCCGCAACTTTCTGTATCCATGAGATCCCATCTTGGGGCCTGTTCCGGAGCTTCGCCGGAAGGGGCATCGATCACGGAGGGCTTCTACATCATCATCCAAGCCCCTCCGATGAAGTGTGAGTAGTTTACTTAGACCTACGGGTCCATAGTTAGTAGCTAGATGGCTTCTTCTCTCTTTTTGGATCTCAATACAATGTTCTCCCCCTCTCTCGTGGAGATATATTCGATGTAATCTTCTTTTTGCGGTGTGTTTGTTGAGACCGATGAATTGTAGGTTCATGATCAAGTCTATCTATGAATAATATTTGAATCTTCTCTGAATTCTTTTATGTATGATTGGTTATCTTTGCAAGTCTTTTCGAATATCAGTTTGGTTTGGCCTACTAGATTGGTTGTTCTTGCCATGGGAGAAGTGCTTAGCTTTGGGTTCGATCTTGCGGTGTCCTTTCCCAGTGACAGAAGGGGCAGCAAGGCACGTATTGTATTGTTGCCATCGAGGATAACAAGATGGATTTTTTTATCATATTGCATGAAACTATCCCTCTACATCATGTCATCTTGCTTAAGGCGTTGCTCTGTTTTTAACTTAATACTCTAGATGCATGCTGGATAGCGGTCGATGAGTGGAGTAATAGTAGTAGATGCAAGCAGGAGTCGGTCTACTTGTCTCGGACGTGATGCCTATATACATGATCATACCTAGATATTCTCATAACTATGCTCAATTCTGTCAATTGCTCAACAGTAATTTGTTCACCCACCGTAGAATACTTATGCTCTTGAGAGAAGCCACTAGTGAGACCTATGGCCCCCGGGTCTCTTTCTCATCATATCAATCTCCATCACTTTATTATTGCTTTGCTCTTACTTTGCTTTTACTTTTTTACTTTGCATCTCTATACCAAAAATACCAAAAATATTATTTATCATCTCTATCAGATCTCACTTTCGTAAGTGACCGTGAAGGGATTGACAACCCCTAAGCGCGTTGGTTGCGTTGAGCTATTGTTTTTGTGTAGGTACAAGAGACTCGCGCGTAGCCTCCTACTGGAATGATACCTTGGTTCTCAAAAACCGAGGGAAATACTTACGCTACTTTGCTGCATCATCCTCTCCTCTTCGGGGAAATCCAACGTAGTGCTCAAGAGGTAGCAAGAAGAATTTCTGGCGCCGTTGCCGGGGAGTCTATGCAAAAGTCAACATACCAAGTACCCATCACAATCCCTATCTCCCGCATTACATTATTTGCCGTTCACCTCTCGTTTTCCTCTCCCCCGCTTCACCCTAGCCGTTTTATTCGCCCTCTCTCTCTCAATCCTCCCTCTCTTTCTCTATTTGCCTCTTTTTGCCCGTTTGCTTTTTGTTTGCTCATGTGTTGGATTGCTTGTTTGTCACGATGGCTCAAGATAATACTAAATTGTGTGACTTCACCAATATCAACAATAATGATTTCCTTAGCACTCCGATTGCTCCTCTTACTGATGCTGAATCTTGTGAAATTAATGCTGCTTTGCTGAATCTTGTCATGAAAGATCCGTTCTCCAACCTTCCTAGTGAAGATGCCGCTACCCATCTTAATAGCTTCGTTGATTTGTGTGACATGCAAAAGAAGAAAGATGTCGATAATGATATTGTTAAATTGAAGCTATTTCCTTTTTCTCTTAGAGATCATGCTAAAGCTTGGTTTTCATCTTTGCCTAAAAATAGTATTGATTCATGGAACAAGTGCAAATATGCTTTTATCTCTAAGTATTTTCCTCCCGCTAAGATCATCTGTCTTAGAAATGATATTATGAATTTTAAGCAACTTGATCATGAACATGTTGCACAAGCTTGGGAGAGAATGAAGTTAATGATACGTAATTGCCCTACTCATGGTTTGAATTTGTGGATGATTATACAAAAATTTTATGCCAGATTGAATTTTGCTTCTAGAAATATTTTAGATTCGGCCACGGGAGGCACTTTTATGGAAATCACTTTAGGAGATGCTACTAAACTCCTAGATAATATTATGGTTAATTATTCTCAATGGCATACTGAAAGATCTACTAATAAAAAGGTGCATGCGATAGAAGAAATTAATATTTTGAGTGGAAAGATGGATGAACTTATGAAATTATTTGCTAATAAGAGTGTTTCTTCTGATCCTAATGATATGCCCTTGTCTACTTTGATTGAGAATAACAATGAATCTATGGATGTGAGTTTTGTTGGTAGGAACAATTTTGGTAACAACGCGTATAGAGGAAATTTCAATCCTAGGCCTTATCCTAGTAATCCCCCTAATAATTATGGTAATTCCTACAACAATTCTTATGGAAATTATAATAAGATGCCCTCTGATTTTTAATCTAATATTAAAGAATTTATTTCTTCGCAAAAGAATTTTAATGCGCTTAAGATTGATGATTTGGCTTGGAACGTTGATAGAATTTCTCTTGATGTTGATTCTTTAAAGCTTAGATCTATTCCTCCTAAGCATGATATCAATGAGTCTCTCAAATCCATGAGAATTTCCATTGATGAGTGCAAGGAAAGAACCGCTAGGACGCATGCTATGAAAGATGCCTTTATTAAAGCGTGTTCTTCTAGTTCCTATGAAAATAATGATGAAGATCTAAAAGTTATTGATGTGTCCCCTATTAAATCTTTGTTTTGCAATATTAATCTTGATAATGATGGGACTGAATATGATCCACCTTTACCTAGAAGGCGTTCTAAAAATTCAGAGTATTTAGATATTGACGGTGAAATTGATAAAAGTGGGGTTAAATGAAATAAAACCCTAGATGATGCTAAACCCACTATATTGGATTTCAAAAATTTAATTATGAAAATTTCTATTTAATTGATTGTATTTCCTTGTTGCAATCCTTGCTAAAATCTCCTCATGCTTATAGTCAAAATAAAGCCTTTACCGAACATATCGTTGATGCCTTGATGCAATCTTATGAAGAAAAACTTGATTTGAAAGTTTCTATCCCTAGAAAACTTTATGACGAGTGGGAACCTACTATTAAAATTAAAATTAAAGATTATGAGTTTTATGCTTTGTGTGATTTGGGTGCTAGTGTCTCTACTATTCCCAAAACTTTGTGTGATTTGCTACATTTCCGTGATTTTGATGATTGCTCTCTAAACTTGCATCTTGCGGATTCCACTATTAAGAAACCTATGGGAAGAATTAATGATGTTCTTATTGTTGCAAATAGGAATTATGTGCCCGTAGATTTTATCGTTCTTGATATAGATTGCAATCCTTCTTGCCCTATTATTCTCGGTAGACCTTTCCTTAGAACGGTTGGTGCAATTATTGATATGAACGAAGGGAATATTAGATTTAAATTTCCATTAAAAAAGGGCATGGAGCACTTCCCTAGAAAGAAAATATAATTACCATATGAATCTATCATGAGAGCCACTTATGGATTGCCTATCAAAGATGGCAATACCTAGATCTATCCTTGCTTGTTATGCCTAGCTAGGGGCGTTAAACGATAGCGCTTGTTGGGAGGCAACCCAATTTTATTTTTATTACTTGCTTTTTGCTCCTGTTTAGTAATAAATAATTTATCTAGCCTCTGTTTTGGTTGTGTTTTTGTGTTTAATTAGTGTTTGTGCCAAGTAGAACCATTGGGAAGACTTGGGGAAGTCTTGTTGAACTTGCTGTAAAAAACAAAAACTTTAGTGCTCACGAGAACTGCTGTCATTTTTATTTGGAAAGTGCTATTTAGTTAATTCTTTTTGCAGATGATTAATAGATAAATTCCACACGTCAAGAAATTTATTTTAGAATTTTTGGGGTTCCAGATCTTGCGCTAGCTACAGATTACTACAGACTGTTCTGTTTTTGACATATTCTGTTTTTCGTGTGTTGTTTGCTTATTTTGATGAATCTATGGCTAGTAAAATAGTTTATAATCCATAGAAAAGTTGGAATACAGTAGGTTTAACACCAATATAAATAAATAATGAGTTCATTACAGTACCTTGAAGTGGTCTTTTTTTTTCTTTCGCTAACGGAGCTCACGAGATTTTCTACTTTAAGTTTTGTGTTGTGAAGTTTTCAAGTTTTGGGTAAAGATTTGATGGATTATGGAACAAGGAGTGACAAGAGACTAAGCTTGGGGATGCCCATGGCACCCACAAGATAATCTAAGGACACCTAAAATCCAAAGGTTGGGGATGCCCGGGAAGGCATCCCCTCTTTCGTCTACTTCTATCGGTAACTTTACTTGGAGCTATATTTTTATTCACCACATGATATGTGTTTTGCTTGGAGCGTATTTTATGATTTGAGTCTTTGCTTGTTAGTCTACCACAATAATCCTTGCTGTACACACCTTTTGAGAGAGCCATACATGATTTGGAATTTGATAGAATACTCTATGTGCTTCACTTATATCTTTTGAGCTTTATAGTTTTGCTCTAGTGCTTCACTTATATCTTTTAGAGCACGGTGGTGGATTTGTTTTACAGAAACTATTGATCTCTCATGCTTCACTTAGATTATTTTGAGAGTCTTATTATCATGGTAATTTGCTTAAAATCCTAATATGCTTGGTATGCAAGATTAATAATAAAACTTTCTTATGAGTGTGTTGAATACTAAGAAAAGTTTGATGCTTGATGATTGTTTTGAGATATGGAGGTAATAATATCAAAGTCATGCTAGTTGAGTAGTTGTGAAATTGAGAAATACTTGTGTTGAAGTTTGCAAGTCCCGTAGCATGCACGTATGGTAAACGTTATGCAACAAATTTGAAACATGAGGTGTTATTTGATTGTCTTCCTTATGAGTGGCGGTCGGAGACGAGCGATGGTCTTTTCCTACCAATATATCCCCCTAGGAGCATGCGCGTAGTGCCGAGGTTTTTGATGACTTGTAGATTTTTGCAATAAGTATGTGAGTTCTTTATGACTAATGTTGAGTCCATGGATTTATACGCACTCTCACCCTTCCATCCTTGCTAGCCTCTTCGGTACCGTGCATTGCCCTTTCTCACATTGAGAGTTAGCGCAAACTTCGCCGGTGCATCCAAACCCCGTGATATGATACGCTCTTTCCCACATAAACCTCCTTATATCTTCCTCAAAACAGCCACCATACCTACCTATTATGGCATTTCCATAGCCATTCCGAGATATACTGCCATGCAACTTTCCATCATTCCGTTCATCATGACACATTCATCATTGTCATATTGCTTAGCATGACCATGTAGTTAACATAGTATTTGTGGCAAAGCCACCATTCATAATTCTTTCATACATGTCACTCTTGGTTCATTGCATATCCCGGTACACCGCCGGAGGCATTCATATAGAGTCATCTTTGTTCTAGTATCGAGTTGTAATCATTGAGTTGTAAATAAATAGAAGTGTGATGATCATCATTATTAGAGCATTGTCCCAAGTGATGAATAAATAAATAAAAAGAAAGGCCATAAAAAAAGCCCCAAAAAATGAGAGAAAAAGAGAGAAGGGACAATGTTACTATCCTTTTACCACACTTGTGCTTCAAAGTAGCACCATGATCTTCATAGTAGAGAGTCTCTCATGTTATCACTTTCATATACTAGTGGGAATTTTTCATTATAGAACTTGGCTTGTATGTTCCAACAATGGGCCTCCTCAAGTGCCCTAGGTCTTCGTGAGCAAGCAAGTTGGATGCACACCCACTAGTTTCTTTTGTTGAGCTTTCATACATTTATAGCTCTAGTGCATCCGTTGGATGGCAATCCCTACTCCTTGCATTAACATCAATCGGTGGGCATCTCCATAGCCCATTGATTAGCCTCGTTGATGTGAGACTTTCTCCTTTTTTGTCTTCTCCACATAACCCCCCTCATTATATTCTATTCCACCCATAGTCTTATGTCCATGGCCCACGCTCATATATTGCGTGAAAGTTTATAGGTTTGAGATTACTAAAGTATGAAACAATTGCTTGGCTTGTCATCGGGGTTGTGCATGATGAGAGCATTCTTGTGTGACGAAAATGAAACATGACTAAACTATATGATTTTGTAGGGATGAACTTTCATTGGCCATGTTATTTTGAGAAGACATAATTGCTTAGTTAGTATGATTGAAGTATTATCATTTTTATGTCAATATGAACTTTTGCCTTGAATCTTTCGGATCTGAATATTCATACCACAATTAAGAAGAATTACATTAAAATTATGCCAAGTAGCACTCCGCATCAAAAATTCTGTTTTTATCATTTACCTACTCGAGGACGAGCAGGAATTAAGCTTGGGGATGCTTGATACGTCTCCAACGTATCTATAGTTTTTGATTGATCCATGCTATATTATCTACTGTTTTGGACTATATTGGGCTTTATTTTCCACTTTTATATTATTTTTGGGACTAACCTATTAACCGGAGGCCCAGCCCAGAATTGCTGTTTTTACCTATTTCAGTGTTTTGGAGAAACAAAATATCAAACGGAGTCCAAACGGAATGAAACCTTCGGAAACATGATTTTCTCATCAGATAAGATCCAGGAGACTTGGACCCTCCATCAAGAAAGCCACGAGGTGGTCACGAGGGTGGAGGGCGCCCCCCCCCCCTAGGGCGTGTCCCCTGCCTCGTGGGCCCCTCGAAACTCCACCGATGTACTTCTTCCTCCCATATATACCTACATACCCCCAAATGATCGGGGACGGAGCCAAAAACCTAATTCCACCACCGCAACTTTCTGTATCCACGAGATCCCATTTTGGGGCCTCTTCCGGAGCTCCACCGGAAGGGGCATCGATCACGGAGGGCTTCTACATCATCATCCAAGCCCCTCCGATGAAGTGTGAGTAGTTTACTTAGACCTACGGGTCCATAGTTAGTAGCTAGATGGCTTCTTCTCTCTTTTTGGATCTCAATACAATGTTCTCCCCCTCTCTCGTGGGGATCTATTCGATGTAATCTTCTTTTTGCGGTGTGTTTGTTGAGACCGATGAATTGTGGGTTTATGATCAAGTCTATCTATGAATAATATTTGAATCTTCTCTGAATTCTTTTATGTATGATTGGTTATCTTTGCAAGTCTCTTCGAATATCACTTTGGTTTGGCCTACTAGATTGGTTGTTCTTGCCATGGGAGAAGTGCTTAGCTTTGGGTTCGATCTTGCGTGTCCTTTCCCAGTGACAGAAGGGGCAGCAAGGCACGTATTGTATTGTTGCCATCGAGGATAACAAGATGGGGTTTTTATCATATTGCATGAAACTATCCCTCTACATCATGTCATCTTACTTAAGGCATTACTCTGTTTTTAACTTAATACTCTAGATGCATGCTAGATAGCGGTCGATGAGTGGAGTAATAGTAGTAGATGCAGGCAGGAGTCGCTCTACTTGTCTCGGACGTGATGCCTATATGCATGATCATACCTAGATATTCTCATAACTATGCTCAATTCTGTCAATTGCTCAACAGTAATTTGTTCACCCACCGTAGAATACTTATGCTCTTGAGAGAAGCCACTAGTGACACTTATGGCCCCCGGGTCTCTTTCTCATCATATCAATCTCCATCACTTTATTATTGCTTTGCTCTTACTTTGATTTTACTTTTTACTTTGCATCTCTATACCAAAAATACCAAAAATATTATTTATCATCTCTATCAGATCTCACTTTCGTAAGTGACCGTGAAGGGATTGACAACCCCTAAGCGCGTTGGTTGCGTTGAGCTATTGTTTTTGTGTAGGTACGAGGGACTCGCGCGTAGCCTCCTACTGGATTGATACATTGGTTCTCAAAAACTGAGGGAAATACTTACGCTACTTTGCTGCATCATCCTCTCCTCTTCGGGGAAATCCAACGCAGTGCTCAAGAGGTAGCAAATATCAAAGTGTTCTTTCATCCGCCCCCAATAAGCATCTCTACTTTGATCACCTCCAACGGATGGATCCCTCGACACTTGCAACCAAGTATTGCATAGTAAGATGTCTTCGACATTGGTGTAATTACCCGCTCTTCCTTTTAGCGCGTCGACAATACCCCTCACCATCCTCGTCCACCTCGAACTCATGATCTTCGAAATGCATGTCATTGGTTTGAGACCAATGCGAATTGTTGGAGCCAACGCCCATAGTTGACATGTATGCATCATCGTTGAGACTACGAAATATATAGAACAATGCAAATAAGCTATCTACATGAATGCATTCAAAAAATAACAAGAGAAGAAAAGTTGGAAAAAATTTCTACCTTTGGGGCATATCATCGAACGCGTTGTGCTCGTCGGCCGCCGGCTCAATGAGTGAGCTCGTCGGCGGCTTTGGTAGCCACCGCGCCCGTCACATGCCCTGCAAGCTTCTTCCTCCTCGCCTTCGAGGTGCCGAAGGCGTCCGCCGCCTTGTTCTTCTTCGCGGATGTCTTTCCCTTCTTCGATCACGTCGCACTGGGGAGCTTCGAGGGGGGGGCACGGGGCGGCACCAGCGCGACGCCACCAGCCGCCGAGGTCATCCGCGGCGGCATGAAGAGGCCGCGCACGAGGCCGATGCTTGGAGGAGCTCCGACGGAGGCGAGGCCAACACTCCCCACGCTAGGGTTTGCGGCGGCGGCGGTGGTGGAGGGGTCACGACTATATGATGGGGTCAGCGGGGTGCCGGCGCGTGCGTCCATCGGGTCAAGTTCGTCGGCACCGGCGTGCGCAGGGCGAAGGTGGCGGGGAGGAGAGAGTGCGGTGTTGGGGAACGTAGTAATTTCAAAAAAATTCCTACGCACACGCAAGATCATGGTGATGCATAGCAACGAGAGGGGAGAGTGTTTTCTACGTACCCTCGTAGACCATTCGCGGAAGCGTTATATCAACGCGGTTGATGTAGTCGTACGTCTTCACGTCCGACCGATCCAAGTACCGAAAGCACGGCACCTTCGAGTTCTGCACACGTTCGGCTCGGTGACGTCCTCGCCTTCTCGATCCAGCAAGAGGGGCGAAGTAGTAGATGAGTTCCGGCAGCACGACGGCGTGGTGATGGTGTTGGTGAAGAACAATCTCCGCAGGGCTTCGCCTAAGCACTACGAAAACTATGACGGAGGATAAACTAGAGGGGACGGGGTTGCCGGCACACGGCTTGGTGTTTCTTGATGTGTCTTTGGTGCTAGCCCTACCCCTCTATTTATATGTTGAGCCCCGGGGTCGAAACTTGGAGTAAAAGCCTCCTCAAAGTCGGTTTCACCCAAAAGGCAAGAGTCCTTCTTGGACTCCAGGACTAGACGCCAGGGTTCCCGGCGTCTACCCCCTAGACGCCAGGGTTCCTGGCGTCTAGCCTCTGGTCTCCGTAAAACTTCCTTTTGCACTTTCCAAAAGCCTCGTGGGCTTTCCCCTTTGGCCCAGATAAAGTGTTCTCGTCCCCAAACATTTCGGGAAACATCCGGAACCCCTTCCGGTGAATTTCGGAACCCTTCCGGAGATCAAACACTACTATCCCATATATCAAACTTTGTCTCCGGACCATTCCGGAGTTCCTCGTCATGTCCGTGATCTCATCCCGGACTCCGAACAACATTCGGTCATCAACATACATAACTCATATAGTACTATATCGTCAACGAACGTTAAGCGTGCGGACCCTACGGGTTCGAGAACTATGTAGAAATGACCGAGACACCTCTCTAGTCAATAACCAATAGCGGGACCTGGATGCCTATATTGGCTCCTACATATTCTATGAAGATATTTATTGGTCAGACCGCATAACAACATACGTTGTTCCCTTTGTCATCGGTATGTTACTTGCCCGAGATTCGATCGTCGGTATCTCAATACCTAGTTCAATCTCGTTACCGGCAAGCCTCTTTAATCGTTCCGTAATACATCATCCCGCAACTAACTCATTAGTTGCAATGCTTGCAAGGCTTATAGTGATGTGCATTACCGAGTGGGCCCAGAGATACCTCTCTGACAATCGGAGTGACAAATCCTAATCTCAAAATACGCCAACCCAACAAGTACCTTTGGAGACACCTGTAGAGCACCTTTATAATCACCTAGTTACGTTGTGACGTTTGGTGGCACACAAAGTGTTCCTCCGGTAAACGGGAGTTGCATAATCTCATAGTCATAGGAACATGTATAAGTCATGAAGAAAGCAATAGCAACAAACTAAACGATCAAGTGCTAAGCTAACGGAATGGGTCAAGTCAATCACATCATTCTCCTAACGATGTGATCCCATTAATCAAATTACAACTCATGTCTATGGTTAGGAAACATAACCATCTTTGATCAACGAGCTAGTCAAGTAGAGGCATACTAGTGACACTCTGTTTGTTTATGTATTCACACATGTATTATGTTTCCGGTTAATACAATTCTAGCATGAATAATAAACATTTATCATGATATAAGGAAATAAATAATAACTTTATTATTGCCTCTAGGGCATATTTCCTTCAGTCTCCCACTTTCACTAGAGTCAATAATCTAGTTTACATCGCCATGTCATTTAACATCAATAGTTCACATCACCATGTGATTAACACCCATAGTTCACATCGACATGTGACCAACACCCAAAGGGTTTACTAGAGTCAATAATCTAGTTCACATCGCTATGTGATTAACACCCAAAGAGTACTGAGGTGTGATCATGTTTTGCTTGTGAGAGAAGTTTAGTCAACGGGTCTACCACATTCAGATCCGTAAGTATTTTGCAAATTTCTATGTCAACAATGCTCTGCATGGAGCTACTCTAGCTAATTGCTCCCACTTTCAATATGTATCCAGATTGAGACTTAGAGTCATCTGGATCAGTGTCAAAACTTGCATCGACGTAACCCTTTACGACGAACCTTTTGTCACCTCCATAATCAAGAAACATATCCTTATTCCACTAAGGATAATTTTGACCAATGTCCAGTGATCTACTCCTAGATCACTATTGTACTCCCTTGCCAAACTCAGGGCAGGGTATACAATAGGTCTGGTACACAGTATGGCATACTTTATAAAACCTATGGCTGAGGCATAGGGAATGACTTTCATTCTCTCTCTCTATCTTCTGCCGTGGTCGGGTTTTGAGTCTTACTCAACTTCACACCTTTGTAACACAGGCAAGAACTCCTTCTTTGATTGTTCCATTTTGAACTACTTCAAAATCTTGTCAAGGTATGTACTCATTGAAAAACTTATCAAGCGTCTTGATCTATCTCTATAGATCTTGATGCTCAATATGTAAGCAGCTTCACTGAGGTCTTTCTTTGAAAAACTCCTTTCAAACATTCCTTTATGCTTTTCAGAATAAATCTATATTATCTCCGATCAACAATATGTCTTTCACATATACTTATCAGAAATGCTGTAGTGCTCCCACTCACTTTCTTGTAAATACAGGCTTCACCGCAAGTCTGTATAAAACTATATGCTTTGATCAACTTATCAAAGCGTATATTCCAACTCCGAGATGCTTGCACCAGTCCATAGATGGATCGCTGGAGCTTGCATATTTTGTTAGTACCTTTAGGATTGACAAAACCTTCTGGTTGCATCATATACAACTCTTCTTTAATAAATCCATTAAGGAATGCAGTTTTGTTTGTCCATTTGCCAGATTTCATAAAATGCGGCAATTGCTAACATGATTCGGACAGACTTAAGCATAGATACGAGTGAGAAACTCTCATCGTAGTCAACACCTTGAACTTGTCAAAAACCTTTTTGCGACAATTCTAGCTTTGTAGATAGTAACACTACGATCAGCGTCTGTCTTCCTCTTGAAGATCCATTTAATCTCAATGGCTCGCCGATCATTGGGCAAGTCAATCAAAGTCCATACTTTGTTCTCATACATGGATCTCATCTCAAATTTCATGGCCTCAAGCCATTTCGCGGAATCTGGGCTCATCATCGCTTCCTCATAATTCGTAGGCTCGTCATGGTCAAGTAACATGACCTCCAGAACAGGATTATCGTACCACTCTGGTGCGGATCTCACTCTAATTTACCTATGAGGTTCGGTAGTAACTTGATCTGAAGTTACATGATCATCATCATTAGCTTCCTCACTAATCGGTGTAGTAGTCACAGGAACAGATTTCTGTGATGAACTACTTTCCAATAAGGGAGCAGGTACAGTTACCTCATCAAGTTCTACTTTCCTCCCACTCACTTCGTTCGAGAGAAACTCCTTTTCTAGAAAGGATCCATTCAAAGCAACGAATATATTGCCTTCGGATCTATGATAGAAGGTGTACCCAACATTTTCTTTTGGGTATCCTATGAAGACGCACTTCTCCGATGTGGGTTAGAGCTTATCAGGTTGAAACTTTTTCACATAAGCATTGCAACCTCAAACTTTAAGAAATGACAGCTTAGGTTTCTTGCCAAACCATAGTTCATACGGTGTCGTCTCAACGGATTTAGATGGTGCCCTATTTAACGTGAATGCAGCTGTCTCTAATGCATAACCCCAAAACGATAGTGGTAGATCGGTAAGAGACATCATAGATCGCACCATATCTAATAAAGTACGGTTATGACGTTTGGACACACCATTACACTATGGTATTCCAGGTGGCGTGAGTAGTGAAACTATTTCACATTGTTTTAACTGAAGGCCAAACTCTTAACTCAAATATTTTACCTCTGCGATCATATCGTAGAAACTTTTATTTTCTTGTTACGATGATTCTCCACTTCACTCTGAAATTCTTTGAACTTTTTAAATGTTTCAAACTTGTGCTTCATTAAGTAGATATACCCATATCCGCTCAAATCATCTGTGAAGGTCAGAAAATAATGATACTTGCCGTGAGCCTTAACACTCATCGAACCGCATACATCGGTATGTATTATTTCCAATAAGTCAGTTGCTCGCTCCATTGTTCCAGAGAACGGAGTCTTAGTCATCTTGCCCATGAGGCATGGTTCGCAAGCATCAACTGATTCATAATCAAGTGATTCCAAAAGCCCATCAGCATGGATTTTCTTCATGCGCTTTACACCAATATGACCTAAACGGCAGTGCCACAAATAAATTACACCATCATTATTAACTTTGCATCTTTTGGTTTCAATATTATGAATATGTGTATCACTATGATCGAGATCCAACGAACCATTTTCATTGGGTGTGTAACCATATAAGGTTTTATTCATGTAAATAGAACAACAATTTATTCTCTTACTTAAATGAATAACCGTATTGCAATAAACATGATCAAATCATATTCATGCTCAACGCAAACACCAAATAACACTTATTTAGGTTCAACACTAATCCCAAAAGTATAGGGAGTGTGCAATGATGATCATATCAATCTTGGAACCATTTCCAACACACATCGTCACTTCACCCTTAACTAGTCTATGTTCATTCTGCAACTCCCGTTTCGAGTTACTACTCTTAGCAACTGAACCAGTATCAAATACCGAGGTGTTGCTATGAACACTAGTAAAATACACATCAATAATATGTATATCAAATATACCTTTGTTCACTTTGCCATCCTTCTTATCCGCCAAATACTTGGGGCAGTTCCGCTTCCAGTGACCAGTCCCTTTGAAGTAGAAGCACTTAGTCTCAGGCTTAGGACCAGACTTGGGCTTCTTCACTTGAGCAGCAACTTGCTTGCCATTCTTCTTGAAGTTCCCCTTCTTCCCTTTGCCCTTTTCTTGAAACTAGTGGTCTTGTCTACCATCAACACTTGATATTTTTCTTGATTTCTACCTTCGTCGATTTCAGCATCACGAAGAGCTTGGGAATCGTTTCCGTTATCCCTTGCATATCATAGTTCATCATGAAGTTCTACTAACTTGGTGATGGTGACTAGAGAATTCTGTCAATCACTATTTTATCTAGAAGATTAACTCCCACTTGATTCAAGCGATTGTAGTACCCAGACAATCTGAGCACATGCTCACTGCTTGAGCTATTCTCCTCCATCTTTTAGCTATAGAACTTGTTGGAGACTTCATATCTCTCAACTCGGGTATTTGCTTAAAATATTAACTTCAACTCCTGGAACATCTCATATGGTCCATGACGTTCAAAACGTCTTTGAAGTCCCGATTCTAAGCCGTTTAAACATGGTGCACTAAACTATCAAGTAGTCATCATATTGAGCTAGCCAAATGTTCATAACATCTGCATCTGCTCCTGCAATAGGTTTGTCACCTAGCGGTGCATCAAAGACATATTTATTCTGTGCAGCAATGAGGATAAACCTCAGATCACGGATCCAATCCGCATCATTGCTACTAACATCTTTCATCTTAGTTTTCTCTAGGAACATATCAAAAATAAAACAGGGGGGCTAAACGCGAGCTATTGATCTACAACATAGATATGCTAATACTACCAGGACTAAGTTCATGATAAATTAAAGTTCAATTAATCATATTACTTAAGAACTCCCACTTAGAAAGACATCCCTCTAATCTTCTAAGTGATCACGTGATCCAAATCAACTAAACCATAACCGATCATCACGTGAAATGGAGTAGTTTTCAATGGTGAACATCAATATGTTGATCATATCTACTATATGATTCACGCTCGACCTTTCGGTCTCAGTGTTCCGAGGCCATATCTGCATATGCTAGGCTCGTCAAGTTTAACCTGAGTATTATGCGTGTGCAAAAACTGGCTTGCACCCGTTGTAGATGGACGTAGACCTTATCACACCCGATCATCACGCGGTGTCTGGGCACGACGAACTTTGGCAACGGTGCACACTCAGGGAGAACACTTTTATCTTGAAATTTAGTGAGAGATCATCTTATAATGCTACCGTCAATCAAAGCAAGATAAGATGCATAAAAGATAAACATCACATGCAATCAATATAAGTGATATGATATGGCCATCATCATCTTGTGCTTGTGATCTCCATCTCCGAAGCACTGTCATGATCACCATCGTCACCGGCGCGACACATTGATCTCCATCGTAGCATCTTTGTTGTCTCGCCAATCTTATGCTTCCACGACTATCGCTACCGCTTAGTGATAAAGTAAAGCATTACAGCGCAATTGCATTGCATACAATAAAGCGACAACCATATGGCTCCTGCCAGTTGCCGATAACTCGGTTACAAAACATGATCATCTCATACAATAAAATTTAGCATCCTGTCTTGACCATATCACATCACAACATGCCCTGCAAAAACAAGTTAGACATCCTCTACTTTGTTGTTGCAAGTTTTACGTGGCTGCTACGGGCTTAAGCAAGAACCGTTCTTACCTACGCATCAAAACCACAACGATAGTTTGTCAAGTTGGTATTGTTTTAACCTTCGCAAGGACCGGGCGTAACCACACTTGGTTCAACTAAAGTTGGAGAAACTGACACCCGCCAGCCACCTGTGTGCAAAGCACGTCGGTAGAACCAGTCTCACGTAAGCGTACGCGTAATGTCGGTCCGGGCCGCTTCATCCAACAATACCGCCGAACCAAAGTATGGCATGCTGGTAAGCAGTATGACTTATATCGCCCACAACTCACTTGTGTTCTACTCGTGCACAATATCAACGCATAAATCCTAGGCTCTGATACCACTGTTGGGGAACGTAGTAATTTCAAAAAAATTCCTACGCACACGCAAGATCATGGTGATGCATAGTGACGAGAGGGGAGAGTGTTGTCTACGTACCCTCGTAGACCGTTCGCGGAAGCGTTATATCAACGCGGTTGATGTAGTCGTACGTCTTCACGTCCGACCGATCCAAGTACCGAAAGCACGGCACCTCCAAGTTCTGCACACGTTCGGCTCGGTGACGTCCTCGCCTTCTCGATCCAGCAAGAGGGGCGAAGTAGTAGATGAGTTCTGGTAGCACGACGGCGTGGTGACGGTGTTGGTGAAGAACAATCTCCTAAGCACTACGAAAACTATGACGGAGGATAAACTAGAGGGGACGGGGTTGCCGGCACACGGCTTGGTGTTTCTTGATGTGTCTTTGGTGCTAGCCCTACCCCTCTATTTATATGTTGAGCCCTGGGGTCGAAACTTGGAGTAAAAGCCTCCTCAAAGTCGGTTTCACCCAAAAGGCAAGAGTCCTTCTCGGACTCCAGGGCTAGACGCCAGGGTTCCCGGCGTCTACCCCCTAGACGCCAAGGTTCCTGGCGTCTAGCCTCTGGTCTCCGCAAAACTTCCTTTTGCACTTTCCAAAAGCCTCGTGGGCTTTCCCCTTTGGCCCAGATAAAGTGTTCTCGTCCCCAAACATTTTGGGAAACATCCGGAACCCCTTCCGGAGATCAAACACTACTATTCCATATATCAAACTTTGTCTCCGGACCATTCCGGAGTTCCTTGTCATGTCCGTGATCTCATCCCGGACTCCGAACAACATTCGGTCATCAACATACATAACTCATATAGTACCATATCGTCAACGAACGTTAAGCATGCGGACCCTACGGGTTCGAGAACTATGTAGACATGACCGAGACACCTCTCTGGTCAATAACCAATAGCGGGACCTGGATGCCCATATTGGCTCCTACATATTCTATGAAGATCTTTATCGGTCAGACCGCATAACAACATACGTTGTTCCCTTTGTCATCGGTATGTTACTTGCCCGAGATTCGATCGTCGGTATCTCAATACCTAGTTCAATCTCGTTACCGGCAAGTCTCTTTACTCGTTCCGTAATACATCATCCCGCAACTAACTCATTAGTTGCAATGCTTGCAAGGCTTATAGTGATGTGCATTACCGAGTGGGCCCAGAGATACCTCTCTGACAATCGGAGTGACAAATCCTAATCTCGAAATACGCCAACCCAACAAGTACCTTTGGAGACACCTGTAGAGCACCTTTATAATCACCTAGTTACGTTGTGACGTTTGGTGGCATACAAAGTGTTCCTCCGGTAAACGGGAGTTGCATAATCTCATAGTCATAGGAACATGTATAAGTCATGAAGAAAGCAATAGTAACAAACTAAACGATCAAGTGCTAAACTAACGGAATGGGTCAAGTCAATCACATCATTCTCCTAATGATGTGATCCCGTTAATCAAATGACAACTCATGTCTATGGTTAAGAAACATAACCATCTTTGATCAACGAGCTAGTCAAGTAGAGGCATACTAGTGACACTCTGTTTGTTTATGTATTCACACATGTATTATGTTTCCGGTTAATACAATTCTAGCATGAATAATAAACATTTATCATGATATAAGGAAATAAATAATAACTTTATTATTGCCTCTAGGGCATATTTCCTTCATGCGGCGCGAGCGCTCGTGTGTGCCGCGCGCGGAAGCGGACTCCCCAAATACAGAACGCGAGTTGGCGATTCGGACCACTCGCCCAACTCCATATGCCGTGCACGCGGTTATTGCGCGTCCGCTGGAGCCACTCTACCGGTTGCGCGCGCTAAAATGGCCAATTTTGCGGCGCGACTGTTGGAGATGCTCTGAGCCAGGGGATAGGCACTTACTTTATTTGGCCGGCCGCTAGCGAACGCTAGCGAGCCCCCGGCCGCCAGCTAGACCCGTCCCTTATTTTTTTGAGATGACCCAACTCGCTTGGCAGGGGTCTGACCCTGCTCGCCCCGGATGCGGCTTGCCTGCTCCCTCTCGGTGCTCCCATCCGTGCTCCCATCCGTTGCTTTCTCATCCCACGGCTCCAGTCAACTCTCTCCTCTCGTTGTCCAAAACAAATCACATAGAGTTCTGTATTCTCTTTCCTGTACATGTATCTGTATTTGCATCACGCCGCCTGCGTATTCTATCAAGACGTCACCGACGAGGCTGGGCTTAAGAACCTCACGTTCGCTGGCGATCCGGCGCCGCCCAAGTTCGTTGGCCGTTAATCAGTCGGCACCGACAGATCGAGCCGAACACGCTGGTGAAGCCGACTAGCCTCGGCTCACCGGCATGGAAGATAACATCAATTTCTAGACTGTCGGCCAGGACCCAACCACTGTCACCGGCATTGAGATGTCGGTGCGCGCCAGGAAGTAGTACAACTGACGGTGGTAGTGCCGTAGTGGTACGCCATCATACGTACTCCAGGCAAGCAAATCTAACCGCTCACCTCTATGTAGTAGCCTACTCTAAGCCGATTCATACTCGCCAATGTCAAATAGACATGCCATGCCATGCCCATACGTGCAGTAGGCAGTAAATGGATTAACCGGGGACGCGGAGGAGCTACAACTTGAGCAGCATCGTGATTATTTCCATGTTTTGCTGCGTCGCCGCACAGTCCCCTCCACCGGAAAGGCCTCTCATGCCCCATGCTACCGGTAGGAGAAAGATCACGAGCGCAAGGAGGACGGCGGACGCCGCGACACAGTCCCCTCCATCGACCCCCTGCTTGAGTACGCGCGGCCTCTGTCAGATCACGAGCGTTGCTAGGACGGACTGAGCCTAATGCGATACGTATGCGGGTATGGAGAACAGAAGCAATACGGAGTTGTACGCGATTTGTTTTGACAAAGAAAGAAGAATTGATTGGCGCCATAGGATGGAAAAGCAACGGACGGGAGCACGGATGAGGAGCACGGATGAGGGGGGAGAAGGCAAGCTCCGTCCGCTCGCCCGTCCCTGTCTCCGCCCATGATCGCCGCGAAAGGACCAAAGGGCCATGTTCGACCGTCTCTCACGGGCTGGCCTGATAAGACATGAGAAGTACCCAGGCCCATCATTTCGTAAGCCCATTAACTATTAGTCCTACAAAACCCTAACCCCCCATCCTTAGGCCCCCTACCGCCTCAGAAGTTACGCATCTGCTCTGCTGCCCAAAACCTAACCATGGCGCGAGTCCGCAGCAACGGGCGGCGTGGCGGCGGCAGTGGCGGTGGAGGCGGCCGCGGCGGCAAGGGGAAAGGAAAGGGAAAAGGCCCGGGCAAGTGGAAAATGCCGTTGTCGGTGGCGCGGAAGCAGCAGGCGGTGCTGGCGAACGTGGACCAGGTCACCGGCGAGAGGATCCCCAAGAGCTTCGTCTTCTCGCGCGGCAAGCTCCCCTCCACGCTCCGTCACCTCCAGCAGGACCTCCGCAAGCTCATGCTCCCCTACACCGCCCTCAAGCTCAAGGTCCCTATCTTAATCCCCTTTCCATCCCCGCAGCCCCAAACCAATTCGGTGATTCCGTTTCTTAGCATCTTGACGAGCCACAATTTGCTTTTCTGTTCATAAAATTAACAGGAGAAGAAGAGGAACAACCTCAAGGACTTCGTCAACGTTGCCAGTCCATTGGGTGTTACGCATTTCTTGATCCTCTCGAACCCAAAGAGCTTGCCGCACTTGCGCTTCGCCAAGTCACCGCAGGGCCCAACCTACACTTGTCAGATTTCAGAATACGCTCTTGCGGCTGACATCGCAAACTCCCAAAAGCGGCCTAGGTGTCCTGCAGAGATATTCAAAAACTCGCCTCTGGTATAAGCTGGATTTTGTTCTGTTCTTTTAATAGGTTACGTTTTTTAGTTACAAAATCAACTCACCTTTGTTGTGGAATCACGTGTTTTGTAGGTCGTGCTCAGTGGTTTCAATGGCCTGGGCGAGCCTTTCAAGAGTTTTGTTACCTTCTTTAGGCATTTGGTCCCTGCTATTGATACAGATACTGTAAGTACTGCATGATATCTTGGCGATGGAACTTTATATCTTCTTTCTGGCATACTAAAATGGTAGCGTATTTTCAATTGTAGGTTAAGCTATCAACCTGTCAAAGAATATTATTGCTACAGTATGACAAAGAGACGGAGGCTATCGATTTCCGGCATTACTCCATCAAGCTACAGCCTGTTGGCATCAGCCGCAAGATTAGAAAACTCATGCAGAACAATCAAGTGCCAGACCTAAGGGATCTTAAAGATGTTAGTGATTATGTGACAAAGTAAGAACTGAATCACCTTTCTTACAGTGTATTATAAGATATGTTTCAAGCGTGTGTTAACACTATGGTCTTTAATCGGTTGGCATGTGCCATCTAGAACGGGAAAATTGGTATGCTTAAATGCAAATTTAGATTCAAAATTAACAAAAAAAAACTTTGATTTGATATAGAGAAAGCCCCAACAGTTTCATTGTTCATTAGATTCCCTCGATCTATCATACAGGAAGTACTGCCTCCATTTTTATTTACTCCACATATTAGCTTTGTCCTAAGTCAAACTTTGTTATTTTGTAGAAAAAGTTATTAACATCAGCATTGTATATATTTTCACACCATATATATTTGTTATTGTAAATGTTTATATTGTTTTCTATAAACTTGGTCAAATTTTCTAAAGTTTGACCTAGGACAAAGCTAATGGGTGGAGTAAATAAAAACATAGGCAGTATGTAGACATGATATGATATGTGAGAAATTCAACTTGTGTTTGAGCAATCTGACAGATTTTCTACACTCCTATCACATGCTTGAAAACTTGCAACCCTTCTAAGCAGATCATTGTATATACCCCCTCCATTTCAAATTACTTCGCATATTGGGCTTTCGCTTGGCTAGGCCTCCTTTGGAACAAATGATAGGAATATTATAGGAATAGGAATTTCATAGGAAGTGAGATGACATGCATCTCAATTCGTATAGAGAAAGAGATGCCATTTGATGCATAGGATAGGAAATTTTCCATTGAGTCTAAGCTAATATTTTTTTCCTTTGAAATGTGAAGGGTTGGATCCTATCCTACATAGGAATAGGAATCCATTCCTACAAACCAAAGGGCATCATAGAATTTTTTCCTTTGAAAATCCTATCCTATGAAATTCCTACAAGATCCCTACAAACCAAAGGAGGCCTAAGTCTTTGAACAATTACTACACTATTATTATATAACTTTGTGATACAAAACCGTAAACACAACTAATTACTTTGGAGTATGAATCTAGTGACATCAATGTTAGGTCAGGTAAAGCATATACTGATATGCCCATTTTCCATGTCCACTGAAACCATTTAAGATGTTATAAAGAAGAGTACTTCTAATTATGAGTGGAATGCAGATTCAACTATTCAAGACGTTTATTGTGCAGTGCTTATAGATGGTTTTATCTACACAATGAATCTAGTTATTGCAGTTATCTGTTGCTTTTAGACCAGCTCGCTCAATTGTTTGTTACTTTGAAGTTAGACAGCAGTGACAGTTTTACCATTATGGCTTGATTTGTCCAGTTTTATAATTATGAAGAAAAACCTACTACTACTCATATTCCTTACAATGTGCCCCCTTCCCTAACTATCCATTGCTCCATTGGACAATCTGACAGTTTAAAGACATTCCCTTGCTTTATGCCATCACCAGCTTCCTTTTGAAGGTTGTATTTTATAAATATGTTTCTCCAGCTAGTCCAATATACAACATTGGATGACTACCTATGGTGTTTCCCATGAAATGTATTTTGATAGTTAAGAAAAAACAATCGATCAAGATATATTTTCTGTGTTTTCAGATGGAAATGAAAATTCAAGAAATGAATTTAATTTGCATTTTTTTTACAATTGTAGTCGGTTGTTCACTGCTTTCTGACCAGTTCGCTCAATGATTTGTTACATTGGTATTATTAATAGTGACGATTTAAATGCCATGTCCTGATTTGTGACTTAATACACCAAAACCTACTGTTCCTCAAATTCTGTCTATAATGAGCCCCCTTTGTTTGCTTGTCCATTTGCAATACAACCAAACCTACTGTTCCTCAAATTCTGTCTATAATGAGCCCCCTTTGTTTGCTTGTCCATTTGCAAGAGCTGGATATGGATCTGAAAGCGAGCCAGACGATGAAGCAGCGACTGTAAGTCTAGCAAGTGATATAGACAAATTGAACAGAGCATCCCGAAAAAGTGCCGTCAGACTCCAAGAGGTCGGACCAAGAATGACCATGCGCTTAGTTAAGGTTGAATCTGGGCTATGCTCGGGCGACATCTTGTACCCACAATCTGGTAAGTTCCATTTGTTGACGTGGTGGTTCTTTTGAAATGCAAATCGCATGTTACTTTTTTGTCCTGAACTTCAATGCTATGTTATACAGTTGGAAAAGAAGATGTGAAGGAGGGACAAGAGGAAGAAGAGATAGAAGATGCTGAGGATATGATGGAGCTGGTGGATGGGACGGAGGAGGACGACACGGGTGACGAAGAGTAGCCTAGATGAGCTCGAGTGGTGCTGAGCAGCAGCCTATGATGATTGCTAAAAATGTGAAGCAACTGGTGTATTGCGACAACATTATGAGTTTTGATCCTTGAGAAAGCATAGTAGAGAAGTCGCTCTCGAAAAAGAGAGGGATAAAGCTCTTGAAGTGATAATCCTTATTTTGGTCGAATCCGAATGGTTTTCAGCCGTGTAACATGATACATATTCTGTATTTACCTCAGTTTTGCCTTAGGAGGGTGCATATAAGCACTAGCTGCTGCGTTTGAAGTTGGATATTGGATTGTGAATTATTGTCATGGAGCATGACCCAGATATTTCACTTTTGGTAGAGTTGCTGTGAAGGCTTCCTAGGACCTGTGAATCTCAACCATGAGGCAAGCAGCGATCCGGTTTCAGGTTATTCTTGTGCAGCAGAGGAAGCAGAAATTCAGAAATTGCCTTGCCGGTGACATTAAAATCCTTCCTCGCTGGTATGATTTTTCTTGTTCTGCCTTGCTCTCTGGGTTCAGCTATCTTGTCTTAGCTGGCAATTTTTGCCGTGGTGTATCTCTACATTTGGAAGCAGCAAGTAACGTTGGCCAAAAAATCCACATGCCGGTGGGCACACTTAAGCATACTTTACATGTGTAATCTCTCCCATAGTCGCTAGGCCGCAGTTTGAAGCATACTTTACCCCGCGGCAAAAGGAATAATCCGTTGCTCGAATCGATGCCGATCCCCGATTACCAGTAGGCACATGCATGATTTAGGCCGAGAGGAGGATCCGAGAGCCTGCATCAGGCGGGGGCAGTGAAACACATATAATAACTTTTCTCGCGCGATTTAGATCTGAATTGCGTCGCCGATCGTTCTACCATGTTATTGTGTCGGCTCTGTCTGACAGGCGACAAGTGGTAGCTCGGGCCCACTTGTTTGTGGAGGCAATGAGTAGGTTCCTCGAGATCCTGAGATGCAGGCGCCGATAATTAAAATGCAGTGGAACTTTCGTCTTAAGTGCGTACAAATGAGATCGCGGTACTCCAGCCGGTTCCTGAACAATTCAAAAAAATAAATAAAAAAAACACGCACACACAAACCACTCAAATCAGTGAGCATGGAGCTCAATGCTCATGTTTACAAACAGCTACTGTATCTGCTTTCTAAACGGGTAGAAAGGGAGGCGGATGCGACATTCATGGCAATAATAAGATGTTGGTCTCCTGAGGCTAGTCCTAGTGCTTCAGCCTGGATGGGTGCTAAGCTTGCCAGCTGAGCAAAAAACTGATGTGTCACGTTAATTAATGATGGTCCCGGCCCACGCGTCATTGCTGTTTCATACTCGTACATCTACATGAATCTTCTGTGTTACTCCGAGAACATAATTGTTAGAAGAGAGAGGATTGGTGGAATATATATATATATATATATATATATATATATATATATATATATATATATATATATATATATATATATGAGTATATGATCTACTTGGAGTACAAGCCAAGACAGAATATTTCCTAGTCTAACCTATGTTCCTAATACAATCACGTTACTCAACATCCCCCCGCAGTCACAACGGCAGCGACGCAGACGATGAGACTGGAGAAGAATTCGAAAGCAAGCCGACGGACACCACCCCACAGTCGTAACGGTCGATGCATCGCGGAGTCATGGCTGGAGTGGAAACCAACGAGGTTGCTCAAGCAGGCGGTAGCCCTTTGTGCCGTTTGTCGATGTAGCCAAGAGCGTGGGTGGTGGAGGCGTGGTCGAGGTAGCCATGCGAAGAATGCCATGGTCGATGTCGAGTCGGGGTGGCCGGTGTCGAGGAAGTCGCCGTGGAGCCGCGGGCACAAGGGGGCGTCGAGTTAGTATGGGCGCAGTGGTGTCGAAGTAGTGGTGCGCCGGGAAGAAGACGGAGTTGACGAGGCGTCGCGCCGGGGTTGCCAAACCCGGGGACACGTCGTAGACGAAGGCACATGTCGGTGTTGCCAGCACCGGGCATGCGTAGACGGTCGAAGACGAAGTTAACGAAGCGCCGCACCAGGCTTGCCAGGCCCGAGGACACGTCGTGGACGAAGGCACACGACGGTGTTGCCAGCACCGGGCATGCGTAGACTGGGACCTGCACGAGCTGTACGCCATGCCGAAGAGGTCGGAGAGGCCAACAAAGAAGGACCCGACGACGGTTGCGACGCCAATCGGCGCGGGGACAGTGTCGCCCGCGGTTGTCGGAGTAGATGAAGCGGTCGGAGTAGATGACGGCGACGCGGGCGACGAGCTGGTGCTGGACGAAGGCGAAGGGGGTGGACGGGCGGCGGCGGCTACGGAGGTAGCGGTGGCAGCGGCCAAAGAAGAGCGACGGCGGCAGCCTGACGGCGGCGGCGGATAGGTTAGGAGTGCGGCGGCGGTGCTCAAAGTAGGCGAAGAACCCTGACAGCGTGACGAAGACCGGCGCGGACGGTGGCATTCCCGCGCCAAGGGAGACGGCGCGGCGCATACCATAGGAGGTCGACGCGCGGTGACGACGGAGTGGACCGTGGGCCGTGGCGCTACAGCCCGAAGGGGCGACGCAGCTGCGGCAGGCGGATCGGGGCGATGGTGGGAAGACCTTGGGGCGGTGGCGGGACCACGGGCCGCGGCGCTACGGCCCGAAGGGGCGATGCAGCGGCGGAGCGCGGGTCGGTGCTGTTGGAAATATGCCCTAGAGGCAATAATAAAATGGTTATTATTGTATTTCCTTGTTCATGATAATTGTCTATTATTCATACTATAATTGTATTAACCGGAAACCGTAATACATGTGTGAATACATAGACCACAACATGTCCCTAGTAAGCCTCTAGTTGACTAGCTCGTTGATCAATAGATGGTCATGGTTTCCTGACCATGGACATTGGATGTCATTGATAACGGGATCACATCATTAGGAGAATGATGTGATGGACAAGAGCCAATCCTAAGCCTAGCACAAGATTGTGTAGTTCGTATGCTAAAGCTTTTCTAATGTCAAGTATCATTTCCTTAGACCATGAGATTGTGCAACTCCCGGATACCGTAGGAGTGCTTTGGGCGTACCAAACGTCATAACGTAACTGGGTGGCTATAAAGGTGCACTACGGGTATCTCTGAAAGTGTCTGTTGGGTTGGCACGAACCGAGACTGGGATTTGTCACTCTGTGCAACGGAGAGGTATCTCTGGGCCCACTCGGTAGGACATCATCATAATGTGCACAATGTGACCAAGGAGTTGATCATGGGATGATGTGTTACGTAATGAGTAAAGAGACTTGCCGGTAACGAGATTGAACAAGGTATCGGGATACCGACGATCGAATCTCGGGCAAATACTATATCGGTAGACAAAGGGAATTTTATACGGGATTGATTGAATCCTCGACATTGTGGTTCATCCGATGAGATCATCGTGGAGCATGTGGGAGCCAACATGGGTATGCAGATCCCGCTGTTGGTTATTGGCCGGAGAGTTGTCTCTGTCATGTCTACGTGTCTCCCGAACCCGTAGGGTCTACACACTTAAGGTTCGATGACGCTAGAGTTGTAGAGATATTAGTATGCGGTTAACCGAAAGTTGTTCGGAGTCCCGGATGAGATCCCGGACGTCACGAGGAGTTCCGGAATGGTCCGGAGGTAAAGATATATATATATATATATATAATATATATATATATATATATAGAAAGTCCAGTTTCGGCCACCGGGAGAGTTTCAGGGTCACCGGTATTGTACCGGGACCACCGGAAGGGTTCCGGGGGTCCACCGGGTGGGGCCACCTGTCCCGGAGGGCCCCATGGGCTGAAGTGACGTGGGAACCAGCCCCTGGTGGGCTGGTGCGCCCCTTGGGCCTCCCTTGCGCCTAGGGTTGGAAACCCTAAAGGGGTGGGAGCGCCTCCACCTGGCTTGGGGGTCAAGCCACCCCCTAGGCCGCCGCCCCTCCCATTAGATGGGATCTCTAGGGGGCGGTGCCCCCCAGGGCCCCTATATATAGTGGAGGGGAGCGAGGGCAGCAGCACCCTAAGCCCTAGCGCCTCCCTCCCTCCCGTGACACCTCTTCCTTCCCGCTTGCGCTTGGCGAAGCCCTGCCGGGATCCCGCTACTTCCACCACCACGTTGTCGTGCTGCTGAATCTCCATCAACTTCTCCTCCCCCTTGCTGGATCAAGAAGGAGGAGACGTCTCCGCTCCGTACGTGTGTTAAACGCGGAGGTGCTGTCCGTTCGGCGCTAGGATCATCGGTGATTTGGATCACGACGAGTATGACTCCATCAACCCCGTTCTCTTGAACGCTTCCGCTTAGTGATCTTCAAGGGTATGAAGATGCACTCCCTCTTTCTCGTTGCTAGATGACTCCATAGATTGATCTTGGTGATGCGTAGAAAATTTTAAATTTCTGCTACGACCCTCAACAGTGGTATCAGAGCTAGGTCTATGCGTAAATTCTATGCACGAGTAGAACACAACGTAGTTGTGGGCGATGATTTGTTCAATTTGGTTGCCGTTACTAGTCTTATCTTGATACGGCGGCATTGTGGGATGAAGCGGCCCGGACCGACCTTACACGTACACTTACGTGAGACAGGTTCCACCGACTGACATGCACTTGATGCATAAGGTGGCTGGCGGGTGTCTTTCTCTCCCACTTTAGTCGGATCGGATTCGATGAAAAGGGTCCTTATGAAGGGTAAATAGCAATTGGCATATCACCGTTGTGGTTTTGCGTAGGTAAGAAACGTTCTAGCTAGAAACCCATAGCAGCCATGTAAAACATGCAACAACAATTAGAGGACGTCTAACTTGTTTTTGCAGGGTAGGCTATGTGATGTGATATGGCAAAAAGGATGTGATGAATGATATATGTGATGTATGAGATTGATCATGTTCTTGTAATAGGAATCACGACTTGCATGTCGATGAGTATGACAACCGGCAGGAGCCATAGGAGTTGTCTTAATTTATTTATGACCCGCGTGTCAATGAAAACACCATGTAATTACTTTACTTTATTGCTAACTGTTAGCCATAGTAGTAGAAGTAATAGTTGGCGAGGCAACTTTATGAAGACATGATGATGGAGATCATGATGATGGAGATCATGGTGTCATGCTGGTGACGATGGTGTTCATGGCATGCCGCGCCTCAAAGATGGAGATCAAAGGCGCAAGATGATATTGGTCATATCATGTCACTTTATGATTTGCATGTGATGTTTGTCATGTTTACATCTTATTTGCTTAGAACGATGGTAGCATAAATAAGATGATCCCTCGCAATAATTTCAAAAAAGTGTTCCCCCCTAACTGTGCACCGTTGCTAAGGTCCGTTGTTCCGAAGCACCACGTGATGATCGGGTGTGATAGGTTCTAACGTTCGCATACAACGGGTATAGGCCAGATTTACACACGCAATACACTTAGGTTAACTTGACGAGTCTAGCATGTACAGACATGGCCTCGGAACACGGAAGACCGAAAGGTCGAACATGAGTCGTATAGTGGATACGATCAACATGAAGATGTTCACCGATGATGACTAGTCCGTCTCACGTGATGATCGAACACGGCCTAGTTGACTCGGATCATGTATCACTTAGATGACTAGAGGGATGCCTATCTATGTGGGAATTCATTGAATAATTTGATTAGATGAACTTAATTATCATGAACATAGTCAAAAGGTGTTTGCAAATTATGTCGTAGCTCACGCTTTGGTTCTACTGTTTTAGATATGTTCCTAGAGAAAATTTAGTTGAAAGTTGAAAGTAGCAATTATGCGGACTGGGTCTGTGAACTGAGGATTGTCCTCATTGCTGCACAGAAGGGTTATGTCCTTAATGCACCGCTCAGTGTGTTGAACCTCGAGCATCGTTTGTAGATGTTGGGAAACATCTGACATACACGTTTTGATGACTACGTGATAGTTCAGTACGTAATACTAACGGTTTAGAATTGTGGCACCAAAGACGTTTTTGAAACGTCGCAGAACGTATGAGATGTTCCAAAGACTGAAATTGGAATTTCAGACTAGTGCCCACGTCAAGAGGTATGAGACCTCTGACAAGTTTCTTAAGCCTGCAAACTAAGGGAGAAAAACTCAATCGTTGAGCATGTGCTCAGATTGTCTGAGTACTGCAATCGCTTGAATCGAGTGGGAGTTAATCTTCCATATGAGATAGTGATGGTTCTCCATAGTCACTGCCACCAAGCTATTGGAGCTTCGTGATGAACTATAACATATCAGGGATAGACATGATGATCCTTGAGCAACTCACGATATTTGACACCGCGAAAGTAGAAATCAAGTAGGAGCATCAATTGTTGATGATTAAACCACTAGTTTCAAGAAGGGCAAGGGAAAGAAGGGATACTTCATGAGACGGCAAATCAGTTGCTGCTCTAGTGAAGAAACCCAAGGTTGAACCAAACCCGAGACTAAGTGCTTCTATAATGAGGGGAATGGTCATTGAAGCAGAACTACCCTAGATACTTGGTAGATGAGAAGGCTAGCAAGGTCGACAGAAGTATTTTGGATATACGTCATATTATTGTGTACTTTACTAGTACTCCTAGTAGCACCAGGGTAATAAATACCGGTTCGGTTGCTAAGCGTTAGTAACTCGAAATAAAAGGCTGCGGAGACTAGCTAAAGGTGAGATGACGATATGTGTTGGAAGTGTTTCCAAGGTTGATGTGATCAAACATCGCACGCTCCCTCTACCATCGGGATTGGTGTTAAACCGAAATAATTGTTATTTGGTGTTTGCGTTGAGCATAGACAAGATTGGATTATGTTTATCGCCACACGGTTATTCATTTAAGGAGAATAATAGTTACTCTGTTTATTTGAATAATACCTTCAATGGTCTTGCACCTAAAATAAATAGTTTATTGAATCTCGATCGTAGTGATACACATGTTCATGCCAAAAGATATAAGATAGTAATGATAGTACCACATACTTGTGGCACTGCCATTTGAGTCATGTTGGTATAAAACGCATGAAGAAGCTCCATGTTGATGGATCTTTGGACTCACTCATTTTGAAAAGATTGAGACATGCGAACCATGTCTATTGGTAGATATGCATGAAGAAACTCCATACAGATGGATCGTTTGGACTAACTTGATTTTGAATCACTTGAGACATGCAAATTGTACCACATGGGCAAGATGACTGAAAGGCCTTGTTTTCAGTAAGATGGAACAAAAAAGCAACTTGTTGCAAGTAATACATTTTGATGTGTGCAGTCCAATAAGTGCTGAGGCACGCAGTGGATATCGTTATGTTCTTACTTCACAGATGATTTGAGTAGATGTTGAGTATATTTACTTGATGAAACACAAGTCTGAATTATTGAAAGGTTTAAGTAATTTCAGAGTGAAGTTGAAGATCGTCGTGACAAGATGATAAAATGTCTATGATATGATCATAGAGATGAATATCTGAGTTACGAGTTTGGCACACAATTAAGACATTGTGGAAATTGTTTCACAACTAATACCGTCTGGACCACCATAGTGTGATGGTGTGTCCGAACATCACAATCGCACCCTATTGGATATGGTGCATACCATGATGTCTCTTATTGAATTACCACTATCATTTATGGGTTAGGCATTAGAGACAACCGCACTCACTTTAAATAGGGCACCACACAATTCCGTTGAGACGACACTGCATGAACTATGGTTTAGAGAAACCTAAGCTGTCGTTTCTTAAAAGTTTGGGGCTGCGATGCTTATGTGAAAATTTTTCAGGCTGATAAGCTCGAACCCAAAGCGGATAAATGCATCTTCATAGAATACCCAAAAATAGTTGGGTATACCTCCTATTTCAGATCCGGAAGCAAAAGTGATTGTTTCTAGAAACGGGTCCTTTCTCGAGGAAAAGTTTCTCTCGAAAGAATTGAGTGGGAGGATGGTGGAGACTTGATGAGGTTATTGTGACGCCCCCATTCGACCGTACACTAATCATACATGCAAATGTGTACGATCAAGATCAGGGACTCACGGGAAGATATCACAACACAACTCTACAAATAAAATAAGTCATACAAGCATCATATTACAAGACAGGGGCCTCGAGGGCTCGAATACAAGAGCTCGATCATAGACGAGTCAGCGGAAGCAACAATATTTGAGTACAGACATAAGTTAAACAAGTTTACCTTAATAAGGCTAGCACAAACTGGGATACAGATCGAAAGAGGCGCAGGCCTCCTGCCAGGGATCCTCCTAAACTACTCCTGGTCGTCGTCGGCGGGCTCCACGTAGTAGTAGGCACCTCCCGAGTAGTAGTAGTCATCATCGACAGTGGCGTCTGGCTCCTGGGCTCCAACATCTGGTCGCAGCAATCGGGTATAGAAAGGGGGAAAAGAGGGAGCAAAGCAACCGTGAGTACTCATCCAAAGTACTCACAAGCAAGGAGCTACACTACATATGTATGCATTGGTATCAAATGGAAAAGGGGGTATCATATGTGGACTGAGCTGCAGAATGCCGAAATAAGAGGGGGATAGCTAGTCCTTTCGAAGACTACGCTTCTGGTAACCTCCATCTTGCAGCAGGAGAAGAGACTGGATGGTAAGTTCACCAAGTAGCATCGTGTAGCATAATCCTAACCGATGATCCTCCCCTCGTCGCCCTGTGAGAGAGCGATCACCGATTGTATCTGGCACTTGGAAGGGTGTGTTTTATTAAGTATCCGGTTCTAGTTGTCATAAGGTCAAGGTACAACTCCAAGTCGTCCTGTTACCGAAGATCACGGCTATTCAAATAGATTAACTTCCCTGCAGGGGTGCACCACATAACCCAACACGCTCGATCCCATTTGGCCGGACACACTTTTCTAGGTCATGCCCGGCCTCGGAAGATCAACACGTCGCAGCCCTACCTAGGCACAACAGAGAGGTCAGCACGCCGGTCTAAATCCTATGGCGCAGGGGTCTGGGCCCATCGCCCTTTGCACACCTGCATGTTGCAAACGCGGCCGGAAGCAGACCTAGCCTAGCAGGCGTTCCAGTCCAATCCGGCGCGCGCCGCTCAGTCGCTGGCGTCACGAAGGCTTCGGCTGATACCACGACGTCGAGTGCCCATAACTGTCCCCGTGTAGATGGTTAGTGTGTATACGCCAGTGGCCAGACTTAGATCAAATACCAAGATCTCGTTAAACGTGTTATCTTGAAATAACCGCGAACGCCGACCAGGGCCAGGCCCACCTCTCTCCTAGGTAGTATCAACCTGCCCTGTCGCTTCGCCACAAAGATCCACATAGAGGGCTGTCAGGAAAGTATGTCCTTCCAGCCCCCAATTCATGAATCAACCGCGGGTACTCCTCGAGCCAACCCGACTTTAGTCATCACATGTATCATGTATAAAGTATATAGTATGTACTCGTGATGACCTCCCAAGTGATCATGGCCTGATAGTATGGCATGGCAGACGGACAAGAAAGTAGGGCCACTGATGATAAACTAGCATCCTATACTAAGCATTAGGATTGCAGGTAAAGGTAACAACAGTAGTAGCAAGGACAGGCTATGCATCAGGATAGGATTAACGGAAAGCAGTAACATGCTACACTACTCTAATGCAAGCAGTATAGAGGAGAGTAGGCGATATCTGGTGATCAAGGGGGGGGGGGGGCTTGCCTGGTTGTTCTGACAAGAGAGAGGGGTCGTCAACACCGTAGTCGTACTGGGTAGCAGCGGCGTCGGTCTCGGTGTCTAGAGAGAGAAGAGGGGGAAGAAACAATAAATATAATGCAAGCATATGCATAGTGATGCATGACATGACAAGTATCGGTGCTAGGGGTGCCCTAACGTGGTACGAGGTGGTACCGGTGAAGGGGGGAAACATCCGGGAAAATATCCCCGGTGTCTCGCGTTTTCGGACAGATGAACCGGAGGGGGAAAGTTGTGAGTTTGATAGGTTAGGGATGTGTGGCGGACGAACGGTCTGCGTCTCCGGGATTCGTCTCGTCGTTCTGAGAAACTTTCATGTACAAAGTTTTTCGATCCGACCTACGGTTAATTTTCTATGATTTTTCAAAGTTTTAATATTATTCTGAAATTATTTTTAATTCGAAAATAAATGCTAAATTGCTAGGCGCACCCAGCACAGTGTACAAAAAAGTGTACCCAGTGGCTGACAGGTGGGCGAGAGGGACCTAGTTGACCAGTCAACGTTTGACTGGTCAACAGGGGTGGGACCCCCCTGTCATTGACTGCTTTAGTCTACTCTAACAGTTTAGTTAGTTTAGTTAGTTATTTGGTTAATCTTAATTATGATTAGTTAGTTAATTAATTTAGTTAATTAATATTTTTTTATATTTTTTAAAATCCTTCTTTTTTTAAACGTTCCAGCGCGTGGGGCCCATGTGGCAGTGGCCCAGAGGCCTAGCGGGCAAACAGGTGCACGGGCGTTGGGCGGATCGGGCGATGAGAGCCAGCCTGATAGGGCGCTGCGGGGCAGCGGGCGAAGGTGCGGGCGCTCGGCTTGGCGCCGGTGACCGTGGCCGCGGCCGGAGCGCGGGGGCTCGTCGGGATCCGCCGGCAGGAGGCGCCGATGGGGGAGGCGCGCGCAAGGCGTGCTGCAGCAGCCGGGGGGGGGAGCAGGGCGGCGGTGGCGAGGTCCGGGTGGCGCGACCATGGCAACGGTGGGCGGAGCCGGCGCGGCCTGGCGGCATGGAGGCGACGACAAGCAGCGGCAGAGGAGGGGCGGGACGACGCCGGCGAGCGTAGCAAAGGAGGTAGTGGGAGGGGCGCGGCCACTGCGGCGGCAGGGAGGCGGGGGAGCAGCACCAGGGGCGCGGGCGCGCGAGCGTGCACGGGGTCAGGGCGTGGTGACGCACGGTCGGGCGCGACCTGGGGCGAGGCGAACGCGCGAGTGGAGGCGCAGGGCGTGTCACGGCTCGGGCGAAGTAGTGCAGCAGCAGCAGCAGGTCGTCGGCGAGCGTGGTGCACCGGCGGAGACATGGGAGAGAGGAGGACCGGGGTCCTCACCGCGGGCGTAGGGTCCGGGGCAATGGGGGTTGAGGAGGAGGATGGAGACGACCGGGCGATGGGGAGGCAGTCCGGCAGGGGCGGGGGAGGGGGGGCTCCGGTCACGTGGCCTCCGGTGAGGTCTAGGCGGCATCGGGCGTCGAGCGAGGGCGAAGGGGATCGGGCTCCTCCCGATCCAGATCCAGAGCGAGGGGGGAAAGAGCGTCGTGGGGGAAGTGGGGAGTGGGCTAGGGTTCAGTTAGTGGGGGGGGGGGGGTATGCATAGGGTGAGGTGGGTTGGGCCGGCCATTGTGGCCTGCTGGGTTGGCTGGTCCAGTTGGGCCAGGGGGTGGGGGGGTTTATCCTTTTGATTTTTTTGTAGTTTGTTTTCTTTTTATTTATTTACTTTTTGTTTTAAAACATTTTTAATTTATTTAGGCATTTTATAAAACTGTGTCTTCTACACCATAATTATCTAGGTAATATTTAGTAAAAACCGAACATTTTTATTTTAATGTTTGAAACCTTTATTATTTAACTTTATTTTAAATTTGAATTAGAATCGGTTTTGAACTAACCCGAGATTAACTACAGTGATAGAGGTGACGTGGCGTCATTAGCAGAGGTTACTGTAGCTTGATAATCCGGACGTCACAATTCTCCTACACTACAAGAAATCTCGTCCCGAGATTTAGGAGGGGAGTAAGGGGGAGAGATTGGTTACGAAATTCTAACAGGTCTTCTCAGTGCTGGTTGCTCTTCTCGAAGAGGTCAATCCAATATATTGATGCCTTCATACTT
The DNA here is from genome assembly GCF_056163025.1 of Triticum urartu. Taxonomy (NCBI): domain Eukaryota; kingdom Viridiplantae; phylum Streptophyta; class Magnoliopsida; order Poales; family Poaceae; genus Triticum; species Triticum urartu. The sequence continues at coordinate 341,913,609 of NC_141876.1, read as the reverse complement.
ATGTTTCAGGTCAAAATGATGAAGTCGTCATCCTTTCTTCGGGATCTTCATCGTACTTACGAAAAGGATATGGGGGAAGACTCGGGAAGGGCGGGCCTTACCAGGTTGACTATCTGGTACATAACTTAGGGAATGGGGTAGAAAGTAACTCTCGAATTGAACTTAAGAAAACATCAAGAGTTAAGTTAGAAGATACCATAAGAAATTTCAAGCGGGAGGCAATCATTCGATGCCCGAGACAAAGGGTGAAAGGCGTTCAGAGCAACGGGAATACGTATTGCGTATAATACCAGAATAGATGATCTCTCGGAAGGTGGCTCGTGAAGTACTTGCGAAACCACACATGAGGAATAACTTTGGAAACAGGGTGTACAGGAGAGTCAGGTTTCGATCCTGGGACCTGTGGGTTATGGGCCCACCATGTGGTTAAAAGTAGGAAAAACATTGATATCTTGCATGGTCATGATAGCAAGACATGTCAGAGGGTAGCCTATCAGTTATGTTGGCAACAATGTCGATACCAAGGGCGAGGGACGAAGAGAACCATTTTCCTGCTCGTTGAACGAGGCGGACCATTAGGCAAAGTTCTCATCCATCGGTGGCTACCGAAATGTCATCATTTATAGTAATAGGGTCTTACTGGCAGAGTTGTACCACGAGGTGCTTACCTAAGCAGTGAATTACCATTGCTCATTTAAGTATATTATAAGAAAGTTTGAACAAAACAACGGAAAGGAAAATGTGTTTAAACACATATATCAGGGGTATATCCTTCCCAAAGTCAAGCAGAGGATTATATCCAAGACAGGATATAAAGTAGAAAACCCTCTAAGTAAGGGGAGAGAAATTTCATGACATTACCCAAACAACGGTGTTTGGATAATTGAGCAGGAAACATTTAGCATTAGCTTCAATGTTCTTGTTGAAAATCGGAATACCATAGACATGCTTCGAGATAGCATTGACATGGTCAACGGGTGAAGATCAGACTCTGGAGACACAAAGGATCCATCATGAATAACTTGAAGAATAGGTCTTACAATTCCCTCATGGAAGAAGGGATAACCTTGCTGAAAAGGAATCTATAACAACAAGTCCTCCGGCCAGGTGTGATAGGCATGACCCCACCTTACCAATATATAAGGACCAATGTAATAACTCTTGGAAATATGTTCCAACCATCATATCTGACTGAGATTTAGATCTAATTGGTGCCAGGATGCCTCAAACTCAGGATGCCTGAGAAGAAAAGGTGCAACACAATTGACGAGACGACAATGTAAGATTCTCGGGAAATGTACTATGGAAGCGAGTTCCAAAACAAGAGTTCATCATTAAAACCAAGGGGAGGATGAAGATGTGGCTGATGAACTCAGCGACAATTCATTGAGATTTTCAAAAGATGGATTTCCACACTTATGTGAAGGAGTCAACATATGTCGGATCAAATGATATAAGGATGTATGCCCGAGGAAAACATACACAATCAAGCATTGGTAGAAAAGTGCACCCAAAATATGGTCTTAGGTAGCATGATCCATGTTAGAAAGGTGATTCAACAACCAATAGTCTAAGAATGAAATATCGACCATTAACTTGAAAGCAATAGGGTGCTAGAGACACGAACAAGTTTGTGTTGAACGGAAGGCAATAAAGTGGTCGATGATAACACAAATCATCAAGGGCAAGGAGGGTACTTCTCATCATGAATTCAATTAATATCTTGGAAGGGCTCAAAATGTTGATGATGATCGCGACAAATCTTGTCGAGAGGCTCCATGAGGATGCAATCACTCGGCGATGACATCAAGCCAAGGGAATGGTGAAGCAAAAGGTTATTATAACCATAGATAATATGCCATCTCAGAATTCAGAGTTGTCTCTCAAGACAAACAATATGATGGTGAAAGTTCGATGCAAGCTTAGAGCACTGTCGGGATTGTGTCCCGAGGATGAAGGACATAGGTAGAATGGTCAAGCAGTCAGCCTTACGATGATGATGTAGTCAATCAGCTGGGAATGACACTATCGAGTACAAACTCGTAAGCATTGAAGATTACTAAGAGTTGTTGAATCGCAGTGCGGACTCGATTCAGTTATCGATGTCTTTGAGTGTTAAATAACTCAGAGCCCATGAAAAAATGGAATCAATGAGAATGTAGCACTTGATGAAGAACTCATAAGAAGTTATGCAGTTCCATGATAATCTTGAGATACCAGGGGGGTAATACTCGACGACAAATCAAAGTAGAGGTTGGGCTGGGGTATTACTCCGCAGAAGACAAATGCTTAAACTTGCACGGGAAATGGTATTTAAAGGAGAACATGGTCAGAACCACGATTGCAAAAGGCCAGATCCCAGATATAAAATGAACTTATACCAAAGGAATAATTAATTTAAGAGAAGCTTTAATGATAAGATCTACATCGTGTCCATGGGCATGAACGCAAGGTTCAAGGTTGACTCCCACTTCTTCAATGCATAAACTTTCATTCACTGCTCCAGTTAAAAATTATTTCAGTGTCAAAACCTACCTGGTGAATTACCAGAGGAGTATGACTCATGAAAACTTTCGGGTTCACACAGATTAAGAAAGGCATAGGTTCAACCCGTCAGGGTATCGTGGAATCATATACCACAAGCTTCAATCGTAAATACCACGAGCTCGAAAACAGAGCATGGTTGAGAAAACAGAGGATACAATTCACCAAAAGCATTATGTATCCGAGTAAAGGCTCACAAGGTTATTGAATAAGGAGGACACTGTCAAATAATAATCCAATAAAGGATCTGACGGTCCATAGAGGAGCTGATGTGAGCATCGACACACAATCAGTTGAAGATAGGATGCAAGGGCATCAGATTATGGAACACCTGAATGATTCGATGCTTAGTTATCAAAGGAATTATGATTTCCAAATAGAAGGATCAGAAGCAGACACTCTGATCAAGGGTGGATAAGTTCAATAGACCTAAGGGTACAATTGACGGCAAACAGATTGGTCGAGAACAAGCTCATGTTCAAAAATGACGTCTGAGCCAGAAAGATAATTTAAAAGGATCAACTGATAATTGCGTGCATTCGCACTCATGTTGAATCATTAGGATCAAAATTATGGTGTTTAAGGATACTAACGAATATTGCCAGACATATGGAAAGCATCCAAAATGCAAGCAGACAAGTATTGCGGAGCAATAAGCTACTAAGGATTCTTTGAGGATCGAATAGTATTGCGAAGACCATTGTGAAACACATGAATAACTGGGGGGTGAGCGGATACTCGATAAGTGCGAGAATTATCCATAGGGGTATTCAGGTGACAAAGAACAACAAGGCAGTAAGCTCAAAGGATTTTTGGAACAACGGAGAATATTTCGAGGCATCTTGTAACAACAAGAGCGATGAGGAATTATCATGTGAATGACAAGGTAATCATTCACGGGGATATATCGGTGGTAGGAATTACCAAGGGCGATGAGCAGAAGGGCTTGGGATAACATCGATGGGTATCCTCAAAATCTTCTGACGAAGCAGGTGATCTTCTGACATGAGGACTCTCCGGGAGAAATTAATTACGAGAGCCTAGAGTCAGCGTTAGTAAAATCATTTAATCTGAGTAGAAGAGCGATCAGAGTCCCAGAGTATAGGTCGAGGAATAAAATATCATACTACCACCCAATGGCGACATGGGCCCGTAAGCCACACAGCCATGTTAGTAAAAGTTTTTCAATGACTAGACTCAACTTTGGCCAAGGAGTGTGGAAGGGGATTCCTACAGGCAGTCGGCTCTGATACCAACTTGTGATGCCCCCGATTCGACCGTACACTAATCATACACACAAACGTGTACGATCAAGATCAGGGACTCACGAGAAGATATCACAACACAACTCTACAAATAAAATAAGTCATACAAGCATCATATACAAGCCAGGGGCCTCGAGGGCTCGATTACAAGAGCTCGATCATAGACGATTGATCGGAAGCAACAATATCTGAGTACAAACATAAGTTAAACAAGTTTTCCTTAAGAAGGCTAGCACAAACTAGGATATAGATCGAAAGAGGCGCATGCCTCCTGCTTGGGATCCTCCTAAACTACTCCTGGTCATCGTCAGCAGGCTGCATGAAGTAGTAGGCACCTCCCGAGTAGTAGTAGTCGTCATCGACAGTGGCGTCTGGCTCCTGGGCTCCAACATCTGGTCGCAGCAATCGGGTATAGAAAGGGGGAAAAGAGGGAGCAAAGCAACCGTGAGTACTCATCCAAAGTACTCGCAAGCAAGAAGCTACACTACATATGTATGCATTGGTATCAAATGGAAAAGGGGGTATCATATGTGGAATGAACTGCAGAATGCTGGGATAAGAGGGGGATAGCTAGTCCTTTCGAAGACTACGCTTTTGGTAACCTCCATCTTGCAGTAGGAGAAGAGAGTGGATGGTAAGTTCACCAAGTAGCATCGTGTAGCATAATCCTAACCGATGATCCTCCCCTCGTCGCCCTGTGAGATAGCGATCACCGGTTGTATCTGGCACTTGGAAGGGTGTGTTTTATTAAGTATCCAGTTCTAGTTGTCACAAGGTCAAGGTACAACTCCAAGTCGTCCTGTTACCGAAGATCACGACTATTCGCATAGATTAACTTCCCTGCAGGGGTGCACCACATAACCCAACACGCTCGATCCCATTTGGCCGGACACACTTTTCTGGGTCATGCCCGGCCTCGGAAGATCAACATGTCGCAGCCCTACCTAGGCACAGCAAAGAGGTCAGCACGCCGGTCTAAATCCTATGGCGCAGGGGTCTAGGCCCATCGCCCTTTGCACACCTGCACGTTGCCAACGTGGCCAAAAGCAGACCTAGCCTAGCAGGCGTTCCAGTCCAATCCGGCGCGCGCCGCTCAGTCGCTGACGTCACGAAGGCTTCGGCTGATACCACAACGTCGAGTGCCCATAATTGTCCCCGTGTAGATGGTTAGTGCGTATAGGCTGATACGTCTCCAACGTATCTATAATTTTTGATTGCTCCATGCTACTTTATCTACTGTTTTGGACTATATTGGGCTTTATTTTCCACTTTTATATTATTTTTGGGACTAACCTATTAACCGGAGGCCCAGCCCAGAATTGCTGTTTTTTGCCTATTTCAGTATTTCGAGGAAACAGAATATCAAACGGAGTCCAAATGGAATGAAACCTTCGGGAACGTGATCTTCTCACCGAACGTGATCCAGGAGACTTGGACCCTACTCCAAGAAGTTTCCGGGGAGGTCACGAGGGTGGAGGGTGCGCCCCCCTAGGCGCGCCTCCTGCCTCGTGGGCCCCTCAGAGCTCCACCGACGTGCTCCTTCCTCCTATATATACCTACGTACCCCCATTAGACCAAGGGGAGCCAAAAACCTAATTCCATCGCCGCAACTTCCTGTATCCATGAGATCCCATCTTGGGGCCTGTTCCGGAGCTCCGCCGGAGAGGGCATCCATCACGGAGGGCTTCTACATCAACACCATAGCCCTTCCGATGAAGTGTGAGTAGTTTACTTCAGACCTTTGGGTCCATAGCTAGTAGCTAGATGGCTTCTTCTCTCTTTTTGGATCTCAATACAATGTTCTCCCCCTCTCTCGTGGAGATCTATTCGATGTAATCTTCTTTTTGCGGTGTGTTTGTTGAGACTGATGAATTGTGGGTTTATGATCCAACTTATCTATGAATAATACTTGAATATTCTCTGAATTCTTTTATGTATGATTGAGTTATCTTTGCAAGTCTCTTCGAATTATCCGTTTGGTTTGGCCAACTAGATTGGTAGTTCTTGCAATGGGAGAAGTGCTTAGCTTTGGGTTCAATCTTGTGGTGTCCTTACTCAGTGACAGAAAGAGTTGCAAGGCACGTATTGTATTGTTGCCATCGAGGATGACAAGATGGGGTATTTATCATATTGCATGAATTTATTCCTCTACATCATGTCATCTTGCTTAAGGCGTTACTCTGTTTTTAACTTAATACTCTAGATGCATGCTGGATAGCGGTCGATGAGTGGAGTAATAGTAGTAGATGCAGGCAGGAGTCGGTCTACTTGTCACGGACGTGATGCATATATACATGATCATACCTAGATAACCTCATAACTATGCTCAATTCTATCAATTGCTCAACAGTAATTTGTTCACCCACCGTAGAATATCTATGCCCTTGAGAGAAGCCACTAGTGAAACCTATGCCCCCCGGGTCTATTCTCATCATATCAATCTCCATTACTTTATTTTACTTGTTTTGCTTTTACTTTTCACTTTGCATCTTTATACCAAAAATACCAAAAATATTATCTCTATCAGATCTCACTCTCGTAAGTGACCGTGAAGGGATTGACAACCCCTAAGCGTTGGTTGCGAGTTGCTACCGTTTTGTGCAGGTACGAGGGACTTGCGCGTGACCTCCTACTGGATTGATACCTTGGTTCTCAAAAACCGAGGGAAATACTTACGCTACTGTGCTGCATCACCCCCTCCTCTTCGGGGAAAACCAACGCTAGCTCGAGTCGTAGCAAGAAGGATTTCTGGCGCCGTTGCCGGGGAGGCCTACGCCAAGTCAAGTCAAGATTTACTCTCCCGTCAACGAGCCATTTCTGGCGCCGTTGCCGGGGAGGCCTACGCGAAGTCAAGTCAAGATTTACTCTCCCGTCAACGAGCCATTTCTGGCGCCATTGCCGGGGAAGCCTACGCAAAAGTCAACATACCAAGTACCCATCACAATCTCTATCTCTCGCATTACATTATTTGCCATTTGCCTCTCGTTTTCCTCTCCCCCACTTCACCCTTACCGTTTTATTCACCCTCTCTTTCCCAATCTCCTCCTCTTTTTCCCTTTGCCTTTTGTTTGCTCGTGTGTTAGTTTGCTTGCTTGTCGTGATGGCCCAAGATGCTACCAAATTGTGTGACTTCACCAATACCAATAACAATGATTTCCTTAGCACTCCGATTGCTCCTCTTGCCAATACTGAATCTTGTGAAATCAATACTGCTTTGTTGAATCTTGTTATGAAAGATCAATTCGCCGGCCTTCCTAGTGAAGATGCCGCTACTCATCTAAATGGCTTTGTTGATTTATGTGATATGCAAAATAAAAAGGATGTCGATAATGATGTCGTTAAATTGAAGCTATTTCCTTTTTCACTTAGAGATCGTGCTAAAGTGTGGTTTTCATCTTTGCCTAAAAATAGTATTGATTCTTGGAACAAGTGCAAAGATGCTTTTATCTCTAAGTATTTTCCTCCCGCTAAGATTATCTCTCTTAGGAACGATATTATGAATTTTAAGCAACTTGATCATGAACATGTTGCACAAGCTTGAGAGAGAATGAAATTAATGCTACGTAATTGTCCTACTCATGGTTTGAACTTATGGATGATTATACAAATTTTTTATGCTGGATTGAATTTTGCTTCTAGAAATCTTTTAGATTCGGCCGCGGGAGGCACTTTTATGGAAATCACTTTAGAAGATGCTACTAAACTCCTAGATAATATTATGGTCAATTATTCTCAATGGCATACTGAAAGATCTACTAATAAAAAAGTGCATGCTATAGAAGAAATCAATGTTTTGAGTGAAAAGATGGATGAACTTAGGAATTTATTTGTTAAGAGTGTTTCTTCTGATCCCAATAATATGCCTTTATCTACTTTGCTTGAGAATAATAATGAATCAATGGATGTGAATTTTGTTGGTAGGAATAGTTTTGGTAACAACGCGTATAGAGGGAATTTTAATTCTAGGCCCTATCCTAGTAATCCTTCTAATAATTATGGAAATTCCTACAACAACTCTTATGGAAATTTTAATAAGATGCCCTCTGATTTTGAGAGTAGTGTTAAAGAGTTTATGAATTCACAAAAGAATTTCAATGCTTTGCTTGAAGAGAAATTGCTTAAAGTTGATGATTTGGCTAGGAACATTGATAGAATTTCTCTTGAGGTTGATTCTTTAAAGCTTAGATCTATTCCTCCTAAGCATGATATCAATGAGTCTCTCAAAGCCATGAGAATTTCCATTGATGAGTGCAAAGAAAGAACCGCTAGGATGCGTGCTTACAAAGATGCCTTTATTAAAGCGTGTTCTTCTAATAACTATGAGAATCAAGATGAAGATCTAAAAGTTATTGATGTGTCCCCTATTAAATCTTTGTTTTGCAATATGAATCTTGATGAATCTGATTATGATCTTCCCTTACCTAGAAGGCGTTCTAAGAATTCTGAGTTTTTAGATCCTGATGATGAAATTGATAAAAAAGGGATTGAAAGAAATAAAAATCTAGATATTGCTAAACCCACTATTTTGGATCTCAAGGAATTTAACTATGAAAATTGCTCTTTAATTGATTGTATTTCCTTGTTGCAATCCGTGTTAAATTCTCCTCATGCTTATAGTCGAAATAAGGCCTTTACCGAACACATTGTTGACGCCTTAATGCAATCTTATGAAGAAAAGCTTGAGTTGAAAGTTTCTATCCCTAGAAAACTCCATGATGAGTGGGAACCTACAATTAAGATTAAAATTGAAAATTACGAGTTTTATTCTTTGTGTGATTTGGGTGCTAGTGTCTCTACTATCCCCAAAGCTTTGTGTGATTTGCTAGATTTCCGTGACTTTGATGATTGCTCTCTAAACTTGCATCTTGCGGATTCCACTATTAAAAAGCCTATGGGAAGAATTAATGATGTTCTTATTGTTGCAAATAGGAATTATGTGCCCGTAGATTTTATCGTTCTTGATATAGATTGCAATCCTTCATGTCCTATTATTCCTGGTAGACCTTTCCTTAGAACGATTGGTGCAATTATTGATATGAAGGAAGGGAATATTAAATTCCAATTTCCCTTAAAGAAGGGCATGGAACACTTTCCTAGAAAAAAAATAAAATTACCATATGAATCTATCATGAGAGCCACTTATGGATTGCCTACCAAAGATGGAAATACCTAGATCTATCCTTACTTTTATGCCTAGCTAGGGGCGTTAAACGATAGCGCTTGTTGGGAGGCAACCCAATTTTATTTTGTGTTTTTTGTTTTTGGTTCTGTTTAGGAATAAATAATCCATCTAGATTATGTTTAGATGTGGTTTTATCTTTTAATTAGTGTTTGTGCCAAGTTAAACCTATTAGATCTTCTTGGAAGATAGTTATTTGATCTTGCTGTAATTTCCAGAATCTTTGCGCTCAGTGCCCGAATTGTCCGAAATCATAAGAACGTGATAAAATAGTGATTCCAATTGCTGCTAATCAATAAACAAATTTCCCAGGTCTTCTGATTTTGGTAGAATTTTTTGGGTTCTAGAAGTTTGCGTTAGTAACAGATTACTACAGACTGTTCTGTTTTTGACAGATTCTGTTTTGCGTGTGTTGTTTGCTTATTTTGATGAATCTATGGCTAGTAAAATAGTTTATAAACCATAGAGAAGTTGGAATACAGTAGGTTTAACACCAATACAAATAAAGAACAAGTTCAGTACAGTACCTTAAAGTAGTCTTTTGTTTTCTTTCTCTAACGGAGCTCACGAGATTTCTATTGAGTTTTGTGTTGTGAAGTTTTCAAGTTTTGGGTGAATTCTTTTGATGGATTATGGAACAAGGAGTGGCAAGAGCCTAAGCTTGGGGATGCCCATGGCACCCCCAAAATAATCCAAGGACACCAAAAAGTCAAAGCTTGGGGATGCCCCGGAAGGCATCCCCTCTTTCGTCCACTTCCATCGGTAATTTACTTGGAGCTATATTTTTATTCACCACATGATATGTGTTTTGCTTGGAGCGTCTTGTATTATTTGTGTCTTTGCTTGTTAGTCTACCACAATCATCCTTGCTGTACACACCTTTTGAGAGAGCCATGTATGAATTGAAATTTGTTAGAATACTCTATGTGCTTCACTTATATCTTTTGAGCTTGATAGTTTACTCTATGTGCTTCACTTATATCTTTTTGAGCGTGATAATTTTTGCTCTAGTGCTTCACTTAGATCTTTTAGAGCACGGTGGTGGTTTGTTTTAAAGAAACTTGATCTCTCATGCTTCACTTAGATTATTTTGAGAGTCGTTAATAGCATGGTAATTTGCTTAATGTTAATATACTTGGTATTCAAGATATGTGAAACTTTCTTTTTAGTGGGTTGAATACTAAGATAAGTTTGATGCTTGATAATTGTTTTGAGATATGGAGGTGATAATATCATAGTCGTGCTAGTTGAGTAGTTGTGAATTTGAGAAATACTTGTGTTGAAGTTAGCAAGTCCCGTAGCATGCACGTATGGTTAAAGTTGTGTAACAAATTTGAAGCATGAAGTGTACCTGGCTTGTGCATCCTTATGAGTGGCGGCCGGGGACGAGCGATGGTCTTTTCCTACCAATCTATCCCCCTAGGAGCATGCGCGTAGTACTTGGTTTTTGATGACTTCTAAATTTTTGCAATAAGTATATGAGTTCTTTTGACTAATGTTGAGTCCATGGATTATACGCACTTTTACCTTTCCGCCATTTGCTAGCCTCTTCGGTACCGTGCATTGCCCTTTCTCACATTGAGAGTTGGTGCAAACTTCGCCGGTGCATCCAAACCCCGTGATATGATACGCTCTTTCACACATAAACCTCCCTATATATTCCTCAAAACAGCCACCATACCTACCTATCATGGCATTTCCATAGCCATTCCGAGATATATTGCCATGCAACTTCCACCACCATCATCATCATCATCATCATCATCATGACATGCTTTACTTTTGTCATATTGCCATTGCATGATCTTGTAGTTGACATCGTATTTGTGGCAAAGCCACCATGCATTATTTTTCATACATGTCACTCTTGATTCATTGCACCATCCCGGTATACTGCCGGAGGCATTCATATAGAGTCATATCTTATTCTAGTATCGAGTTGTAATCATTATGTTGTAATCAATAGAAGTGTGATGATCATCATTATTAGAGCATTGCCCAATCAAAAAAAAGAGAAAGGCCAAAAAGAAAAAAAGAAAGGGCCCCCAAAAAAGAGAGAAAATAAAAAGGGCAATGCTACTATCTCTCTTTCCACACTTGTGCTTCAAAGTAGCACCTTGTTCTTCATGTAGTGAGTCTCATATATTGTGCTTCAAAGTAGCACCATGATTTCATATAGTGAGTCTCATAAGTTGTCTTGTTCATACTAGTGGGAATTTTTCATTATAGAACTTGGCTTGTATATTCCAACGATGGGCTTCCTCAAAATGCCCTAGGTCTTCATGAGCGTCTTCACGAGCAAGCAAGTTGGATGCACACCCACTAGTTTTCTTTTGTTGAGCATTCTTAGCTCTAGTGCGTCCGTTGCATGGCAATCCCTACTCCTTGCATTAACATCAATTGATGGGCATCTCCATAGCTCATTGATTAGCCTTGTTGATGTGAGACTTTCTCCTTTTTTGTCTTTTCCACACAATCCCCATCATCATATTCTATACCACCCATAGTGCTATGTCCATGGCTCGCGCTCATGTATTGCGTGAAGGTTGAAAAAGTTTGAGATTATTTGAGTATGAAACAATTGCTTGGCTTGTCATCGGGGGTATAGAAGTTGGGAACATCTTTGTGTGACGAAAATGAAACATAGCCTAACTATATGATTTTGTAGGGATGAACTTCCTTTGGCCATGTTATTTTGAGATGACATAATTGTTTGATTAGTATGCTTGAAGTATTATCATTTTTATGTCAATATGAAATTTTGTCTTGAACCTTTCGGATCTGAATATTCATACCATGATTAAGAAGATTTACATTGAAATTATGCCAAAGTATCACTCCGCATCAAAAATTCTCTTTTTATCATTTACCTACTCGAGGACGAGCAGGAATTAAGCTTGGGGATGCCTGATACGTCTCCAACGTATCTATAATTTTTGATTGTTCCATGCTACTTTATCTACTGTTTTGGACTATATTGGGCTTTATTTTCCAATTTTATATTATTTTTGGGACTAACCTATTAACCGGAGGCCCAACCCAGAATTGTTGTTTTTTGCCTATTTCAGTATTTCAAGGAAATAGAATATCAAACGGAGTCCAAACGGAATGAAACCTTCCGGAACGTGATCCAGGAGACTTGGACCCTACTCCAAGAAGTTTCCGGGGAGGTCACGAGGGTGGAGGGCGCGCCCCCTGGGCGGGCCCCCCTGCCTCATGGGCCCCTCGGAGCTCCACCGACGTGCTCCTTCCTCCTATATATACCTACGTACCCCCATTAGACCAAGGGGAGCCAAAAACCTAATTCCACCGCCGCAACTTCCTGTATCCATGAGATCCCATCTTGGGGCCTGTTCCGGAGTTCCGCCGGAGAGGGCATCCATCACGGAGGGCTTCTACATCAACACCATAGCCCTTCCGATGAAGTGTGAGTAGTTTACTTCAGACCTTCGGGTCCATAGCTAGTAGCTAGATGGCTTCTTCTCTCTTTTTGGATCTCAATACAATGTTCTCCCCCTCTCTCGTGGAGATCTATTCGATGTAATCTTCTTTTTGCGGTGTGTTTGTTGAGATCGATGAATTGTGGGTTTATGATCCAACTTATCTATGAATAATACTTGAATCTTCTATGAATTCTTTTATGTATGATTGAGTTATCTTTGCAAGTCTCTTCGAATTATCCGTTTGGTTTGTCCAACTAGATTGGTAGTTCTTGCAATGGGAGAAGTGCTTAGCTTTGGGTTCAATCTTGCGGTGTCCTTACTCAGTGACAGAAAGAGTTGCAAGGCACGTATTGTATTGTTGCCATCGAGGATAACAAGATGGGGTATTTATCATATTGCATGAATTTATTCCTCTACATCATGTCATCTTGCTTAAAAGGCGTTACTTTGTTTTTAACTTAATACTCTAGATGCATGCTGGATAGCGGTCGATGAGTGGAGTAATAGTAGTAGATGCAGGCAGGAGTCGATCTACTTGTCACGGATGTGATGCCTATATACATGATCATACCTAGATAACCTCATAACTGTGCTCAATTCTATCAATTTCTCAACAATAATTTGTTCACCCACCGTAGAATATCTATGCTCTTGAGAGAAGCCACTAGTGAAACCTATGGCCTCCGGGTCTATTCTCATCATATCAATCTCCATTACTTTATTTTACTTGTTTTGCTTTTACTTTTCACTTTGCATCTTTATACCAAAAATACCAAAAATATTATCTCTATCAGATCTCACTCTCGTAAGTGACCGTGAAGGGATTGACAACCCCTAAGCGTTGGTTGCGAGTTGCTACCGTTTTGTGCAGGTTCGAGGGACTTGCGCGTGACCTCCTACTGGATTGATACCTTGGTTCTCAAAAACTGAGGGAAATACTTACGCTACCGTGCTGCATCACCCCCTCCTCTTCGGGGAAAACCAACGCTAGCTCAAGACGTAGCATAGGCCAGTGGCCAGACTCAGATCAAATATCAAGATCTCGTTAAACGTGTTATCTTGAAATAACCACGAACGCCGACCAGGGCCAGGCCCACCTCTCTCCTAGGTGGTATCAACCTGCCCTGTTCCTTCGCCACAAAGATCCACATAGAGGGCTGTCGGGAAAGTATGTCCTTCCAGCCCCCAATTTGTGAATCAACCGCGGGTACTCCTTGAGCCAACCCGACTTTAGTCATCACATGTATCATGTATAAAGTATATAGTATGTACCCGTGATCACCTCCCGAGTGATCACGGCCCGATAGTATAGCATGGTAGACAGACAAGAAAGTAGGGCCACTGATGATAAACTAGCATCCTATACTAAGCATTAGGATTGCAGGTAAAGGTAACAACAGTAGTAGCAAGGACAGGCTATGCATCAGGATAGGATTAACGGAAAGTAGTAACATGCTACACTACTCTAATGCAAGCAGTATAGAGGAGAGTAGGCGATATCTGGTGATCAAGGGGGGGGCTTGCTTGGTTGTTCTGGCAAGAGAGAGGGGTCGTCAACACCGTAGTCGTACTGAGTAGCAGCGGCGTCGGTCTCGGTGTCTAGCGAGAGAAGAGGGGGAAGAAACAATAAATATTAAGCAAACAGATGCATAGCGATGCATGACATGACAAGTATCGGTGCTAGGGGTGCCCTAATGCGGTACGAGGTGGTACCGGTGAAGGGGGGAAACATCCGGGAAAATATCCCCGGTGTCTCGCATTTTCGGACAGATGAACCGGAGGGGGAAAGTTGCGAGTTCGATAGGTTAGGGATGTGTGGCGGACGAATGGGCTGCGTCTCCGGATTCGTCTCGTCGTTCTGAGCAACTTTCATGTACAAAGATTTTCGATCCGACCTATGGTTAATTTTCTATGATTTTACAAAGTTTTAATATTATTCTGAAATTATTTTTAATTCAAAAATAAATGCTAAATTGCTAGGCGCACCCAGCACAGTGTACACAAAAGTGTACCCAGTGGCTGACAGGTGGGCGAGAGGGACCCAGTTGACCAGTCAACGTTTGACTGGTCAACAAGGGTGGGACCCCCTGTCATTGACTGTTTTAGTCTACTCTAAAAGTTTAGTTAGTTTAGTTAGTTATTTGGTTAATCTTAATTATGATTAATTAGTTAATTAATTTAGTTAATTAATATATATTTTATATATTTTTTAAAATTCTTCTTTTCTTAAACGTTCCAGGGCGTGAGGCCCATGTGGCAGTGGCCCAGAGGCCTAGCGGGCAAACGGGTGCACGGGCGTTGGGTGGATCGGGCGATGAGAGCTAGCCTGATAGGGCGCTGCGGGGCAGCGGGCGAAGGTGCGGGCGCTCGGCTTGGCGCCGGTGACCGTGGCCGCAGCGCGGGGGCTCATCGGGATCCGCCGGCAGGAGGCGCCGATGGGGGAGGCGCGCGCAAGGCGTGCTGCAACAGCGGGGGGGAGCAGGGCGGCGGTGGGTCTAAATCCTATGGCCCAGGGGTCTGGGCCCATGGCCCTTTGCACACCTGCATGTTGCGAACGCGGCCAGAAGCAGACCTAGCCTAGCAGGCGTTCCAGTCCAATCCGGCGCGCGCCGCTCAGTTGCTGACGTCACGAAGGCTTCGGCTGATACCACGACGTCGAGTGCCCATAACTGTCCCCGCGTAGATGGTTAGTGCATATAGGCCAGTGGCCAGACTTAGATCAAATACCAAGATCTCGTTAAACGTGTTATCTTGAAATAACCGCGAACGCCGACCAGGGCCAGGCCCACCTCTCTCCTAGGTGGTATCAACCTGCCCTGTCGCTTCGCCACAAAGATCCACATAGAGGGCTGTCGGGAAAGTATGTCCTTCCAGCCCCCAATTCGTGAATCAACCGCGGGTACTCCTCTAGCCAACACGACTTTAGTCATCACATGTATCATGTATAAAGTATATAGTATGTACCCATGATCACCTCCCGAGTGATCACGGCCCGATAGTATAGCATTGCAGACGGACAAGAAAGTAGGGCCACTGATGATAAACTAGCATCCTATATTAAGCATTAGGATTGCAGGTAAAGGTAACAACAGTAGTAGCAAGGACATGCTATGCATCAGGATAGGATTAACGGAAAGCAGTAACATGCTACACTACTCTAATGCAAGCGGTATAGAGTAGAGTAGGCGTTATCTGGTGATCAAGGGGGGGGCTTGCCTGGTTGTTCTGGCAAGAGAGAGGGGTCGTCAACACCATAGTCGTACTGGGTAGCAGCGACGTCGGTCTCGGTGTCTAGCAAGAGAAGAGGGGGAAGAAACAATAAATATTAAGCAAACAGATGCATAGCGATGCATGACATGACAAGTATCGGTGCTAGGGGTGCCCTAACGCGGTACGAGGTGGTACCGGTGAAGGGGGGAAACATCCGGGAAAATATCCCCGGTGTCTCGCGTTTTTGGACAGATGAACCGGAGGGGGAAAGTTGCGAGTTCGATAGGTTAGGGATGTGTGGCGGACGAACGGGCTTCGTATCCAGATTCGTCTCGTCGTTCTGAGCAACTTTCATGTACAAAGTTTTTCAATCCGAGCTACGGTTAATTTTCTATGATTTTTCAAAGTTTTATTATTATTCTGAAATTATTTTTAATTCGAAAATAAATGCTAAATTGCTAGGCACACCCAGCACAGTGTACACAAAAGTGTACCCAGTGGCTGACAGGTGGGCGAGAGGGACCTAGTTGACCAGTCAACGTTTGACTGGTCAACAAGGGTGGGACCCCCCTGTCATTGACTGTTTTAGTCTACTCTAATAGTTTAGTTAGTTTAGTTAGTTATTTGGTTAATCTTAATTATGATTAATTAGTTAATTAATTTAGTTAATTAATTAATTAATATTTTTTATATTTTTAAAATTCTTCTTTTTTTAAACGTTCCAGGGCGTGGGGCCCATGTGGCAGTGGCCCAGAGGCCTAGCGGGCAAATGGGCGCAAGGGCGTTGGGCGGATCGGGCGATGAGCGCCAGCCCCATAGGGCGCCGCGGGGCAGCGGGCGAAGATGCCGGCGCTCGGCTTGGCGCCGGTGACCGTGGCCGCGGCCGGAGCGCGGGGGCTCGTCGGGATCCGCCGGCAGGAGGCGCCGATGGGGGAGGCGCGCGCAAGGCGTGCTGCAGCAGCAGGGGGGGAAGCAGGGCGGCGGTGTCGAGGTCCGGGTGGCGCGGCCATGGCAACGGTGGGCGGAGCCGGCGCGGCCTGGCGGCATGGAGGTGACGGCAAGCAGCGGCAGAGGCGGGGCGGGACGGCGCCGGCGAGCGCAGCAGAGGAGGCAGCGAGAGGGGCGCGGCCTCTGCGGCTGCAGGGAGGTGGGGGAGCAGCACCAGGGGCGCGAGCGCACGAGCGTGCACGGGGTCAGGACGCGGTGACGCATGGTCGGGCGCGACCTGGGGCGAGGCGAACGTGCGAGTGGAGGCGCCGGGCGTGTCACGGCTCGGGCGAAGTAGTGCAACAGCAGCAGCAGGTCGTCGGCGAGCGCGGTGCACGGGCGGAGACAGCGGAGAGAGGAGGACATGGGTCCTCACCGCGGGCGTAGGGTCCGGGGCAATGGGGGTTGAGGAGGAGGATGGAGACGACCGGGCGACGGGGAGGCAGTCCGGCAGGGGGGGGGGCTCCGGTTACGTGGCCTCCGGCGAGGTCTAGGCGGCGTCGGGCGTCGAGTGAGGGTGAAGGGGATCGGGCTCCTCCCGATCCAGATCCAGAGCGAGGGGGGAAAGAGCGTCGTGGGGGAAGTGGGGAGTGGGCTAGGGTTCGGTTAGTGGGGGGGGGTTATGCATAGGGTGAGGTGGGTTGGGCCGGCCATTGTGGCCTGCTGGTTTGGCTGGTCCTGTTGGGCCAGGGGTGGGGGGGTTTATCCTTTTGATTTTTTGTAGTTTGTTTTCTTTTTATTTATTTACTTTTTGTTTTAAAACATTTTAATTTATTTAGGCATTTTATAAAACTGTGTCTTCTACACCATAATTATCTAGGTAATATTTAGTACAAACCGAACATTTTTATTTTAATGTTTGAAACTTTTATTATTTAACTTTATTTTAAATTTGAATTAGAATCGGTTTGAACTAAATCGAGATTAACTATAGTGACAGAGGTGACGTGGCGTCATTAGCAGAGGTTACTGTAGCTTGATAATCTGGGCGTCACAGTTATTGAACCGTCACTTCAACTAGTGTGTAGCAGGGCACAGGAAGTTGCTCCTGTGGCACCTACACCAATTGAAGTGGAAGCTTATGATAGTGATCATGAAACTTCGGATCAAGTCACTACCAAACCTCATAGGTCGACAAGGATGCATACTACTTCAGAGTGGTACGTAATGCTGTCTTGGAAGTCATGTTTCTAGACAACAATGAACGTACGAGCTATGGAGAAGTGATGGTGGGCCCAGATTCTGAAGAATGGCTCGAGGCCATAAAATCCGAGAGAGGATCCATGTATAAAAGAAAGTATAGACTTGGAAAGAACCACTTAATGGTCGTAAGGCTATTGGGTGCAGATGGATTTTAAAAGGAAGACAAACAATGATGGTAAGTGTCACCATTAAGAAAGCTCGACTTGTCGTTAAGATGTTTCCCGACAAGTTCAAGGAGTTGACTACGATGAGACTTTCTCACTCGTAGTGATGCTAAGAGTCTGTTGGAATTATGTTAGCAGTTACTGCATTATTTATGAAATCTTGCAGATAGGATGTAAAAAACATTGTTTCCTCGACATTTTTCTTGAGGAAAGGTTGTATGTGATACAACCAGAAGGTTTTGTCAATCCTGAAAGATGCTGACAAGTATGCAAAGCTCCAGCAATCCTTCTAAGGACTGGAGTAAGCATCTCGGTGTTGGAATGTACGCTTTGATGAGATGATCGAAGATTTTGGGTTTATACAAAGTTTATGAGAAACTTGTATTTCCAAAGAAGTGAGTGGGAGCACTATAGAATTTTTGATGAGTATATGTTGTTAACATATTGTTGATCAGAAATGATGTAGAATTTCTGGAAAGCATGCAGGGTTATTTGAAAAGTGTTTTTCAATGGAAAATCTAGATTAAGCTACTTGAATATTGAGCATCAAGATCTGTAAGGATAGATAAAAAACGCTTAATAGTACTTTCGAATGAATACATACCGTGACAAGATTTTGAAGGAGTTCAAAATAGATCAACAAAGAAGGAGTTCTTAGCTGTGTTACAAGGTGTGAATATTGAGTAAGACTCAAGACCTGACCACGGCATAAGAGAGAGAAAGGACGAAGGTCGTCCCCTATGCTTTAGACATAGGCTCTACAATATGCTATGCTGTGTACTGCACCTGAAGTGTGCCTTGCAATGAGTCAGTCAAGGGGTAGAAGAGTGATCCAGGAATGGATCACACGACAGCGGTCGAACTTATCCTTAGTAACTAGTGGACTAAGGATTTTTCTCGATTATGGAGGTGGTAAAAGAATTCGTCGTAAAGGGTTACGTCGATGCAAACTTTGACACTAATCCGGATGACTCTGAGTAGTAAACCGGATTCGTATAGTAGAACAGTTATTTGGAATAGCTCCAAGTAGCGCGTGGTAGCTGCATCTACAAGATGACATAGAGATTTGTAAAGCACACATGGATCTGAAAGGTTCGGACCCATTGACTAATAAACTGTAACGCCCTCGATGCGGCTATATCTCCCACATGTCGAAGCACGACTTAGAGGCATAACCGCATTGAAAGCAATGTCGCAAGTGAGGTAATCTTCACGCAACCAATGTAATACATAAGGGAAAGAGATACATAGTTGGCTTACACTCGCCACTTCACACAATACATGAATAAAGCATTACATCAACCATATACAATCAGGGTCCGCCTATGGAACCAAAATAAAAGAAGACTACCCCAAAAGCTACACAGATCCCCAATCGACCCCAACTGGGCTCCACTACTGATCGACTAGAACAAAACAACACAAAGGACAAGATCTTCAACGAGCTCCTCCTTGAGCTCGGTTGCGTCATCTGCACGGTATCCTCGGCACCTGCAAGCTGGTTTTGGAAGTATCTGTGAGTCACAGGGACTCAGCAATCTCACACCCTCGCGATCAAGACTATTTAAGCTTATGGGTAAGGCAAAGTTATGAGGTGGAACTGCAGCAAGCGACTAGCATATATGGTGGCTAACATACGCAAAAGAGAGCGAGAAGAGAAGGCAAGGCACGATCAATAAAACTATGATCAAGAAGTGATCCTAGAACAACCTACGTCAAGCATAACTCCAACACCGTGTTCACTTCCCGGACTCCGCCGGAAAGAGACCATCACGGTTACACACGCGGTTGGTGCATTTTAATTAAGATCAACTTCAGGTTTTCTACAACCAGATATTAACAAATTCCCATCTGCCCATAACCGCGGGCACGGCTTGCGAAAGTTCAAATCCCTGCAAGGGTGTCCCAACTTAGCCCATCACAAGCTCTCACGGTCAACGAAGGATATTCCTTCTAGCGGGAAGACCCGATCAGGCTCGGAATCCCGGTTACAAGACATCCTCGACAATGGTAAAACAAGTCCAGCAAGACCACCCGATGCGCCGACATCCCGATAGGAGCTGCACATATCTCGTTCTCAGGGTAACACCGGATAAGCAATCCGTACAACTAAAACCAGCCCTCGAGTTTCCCTGAGGTGGCGCTGCAAGGGGCTCTAGTTTGGACCAACACTTAGACAAGCACTGGCCCGGGGGGGGGGGGGGGTTAAAATAAAGATGACCCTCGGGATGCGCGACTCCCAAGGGAAAAAGGCTAGGTGGCAAATGGTAAAACCAAGGTTGGGCCTTGCTGGAGGAGTTTTATTCAAGGAGAACTGTCAAGGGGTTCCCATTATAACCCAACCGCGTAAGGAACGCAAAATCCGGGAACATAACACCGATATGACGGAAACTAGGGCGGCAAGAGTGGAACAAAACACCAGGCATAAGGCCGAGCCTTCCACCCTTTACCAAGTATATAGATGCATTAATTAAATAAGAGATATTGTGATATCCCAACAAAATATTCATGTTCCAACATGGAACAAACTCCAATCTTCACCTGCAACTAGCAACGCTATAAGAAAGGCTGAGCAAAGCGGTAACATAGCCAAACAACGGTTTGCTAGGACAAGGTGGTTAGAGGCTTGGCTTAACAATATGGGAGGCATGATAAAGCATGTGGTAGGTATCGCGGCATAGGCATAGCAAAAGAGCGTGCAACTAGCAAGCAAAGATAGAAGTGATTTCGAGGGTATGGTCATCTTGCCTGAAATCCTGCAAGGAAGAAGAACGAGTCCATGAAGAAGACAAACGGACGTAGACGAACGGGTCCTCACAAACGCGACATTACCAGAACCAACCCGAAGAAGCAACACCGGAAAGAAGCACACAACATAGTAAACAAACCACACATGACCATAGTATGATATGCGGGATGCGGTATGCGGTGCATATGCATGATTTGGAAAGGAATGATTGAACCTGGCCTCAACTTGGAAATCCAAGAGTGCCACTGGAAAGGTGAGGTGATTTCGGTTGAAATCGATATAAAGATCACCAAAATCGGATGCACGGTTTGGAAATGGCAAGCAAAACAAATATGGCACCGGTCTGCGATAATCAGCAAGTGACCCACTAAATGCATCAAGATAAATATGCTAAAGCACTCAAACATGGCAACAAAATACATGGCAGGGGTCCACTCAAGATGTTTGACAAAAGATGGACACTGAGATACGGCTAATTCATCCATTAACAGGTTCAAACAAGCATGGAAAAAGTGCAAATGATAACAGGTTTCATACTTAGTGAAATAACAACATGTCAGGAATGTATCATGAGGAAGCACACTTCATAGCATGAAAACTACATGCTACAGGAACATATCATGGCAAGGCAAGGCATGGCATGAAGATACTCAAAGCACTTAACGAAAGTCCCTTAGTGACCTTGAGCCAAAAGGGATCAGAAAATACAATTGCAAGCATGTGAACATGGCAAAAATATAAACAGATTCAGACTTAGTGAAAAACTGGAGCATGCAAATCAGTTAACGAGTAGGCATGTTTACGAGCTCGATGCACTCACTACAGAGCATGGCATGACAAGCTAAGCATACATCCATCAAGAAGACATGGCATAGGAGCTAGATATGGCAAGAACAACATCATAGCATGCACAGATCAATAGCAACATCCTCGGCAAAATCGCTAACAAGTCAACAATCTGCCAGGATTCACGATATAGCAAAAGTAGAGCTCGATTGACTCAAGCTAGGGTGGTCCATAAATGCAAACAAATACATGGATGGATAGAGCACCACAATATTAACAAATCATCCTTACTAATCATCCTCAAAAGAGGCACGGATCACTAGGAAACAACATGAGCATATGGCATAACGACAAAAACAGGACAAGGACTTAGTGAAATTCTAAGTCCCTGAAATCAGCACTACCGATTACGCTACTTTGCAAGCTTGTGCTAGTCACCACACATATCACAGAAATACATGGCAAGCACCTCTGTAAAGATGGCATGACATATCACAAAACACATGTAGAGCTCAGGATCATATCATGCACACATTAAACATGGCAAAAATGACAAATAGCTATTTGCTGAAACAGATCTGACAAAATACTCACATAGCCCTCTTCCAACGACATTTCGGGCATCAAGATGAGCTCAAATGAAAATGATTCAATGAGGTGAAATTATGTACTCGTCGAGACGAACATTTTGATATGCTACACGCATGAATCGGAACCACGGATGATGAGTTACAATGCGAGGAAAAATGCCAAAAATACTGGGGACTTGGTGGAATTTTACCCTCCGGGTCTAGGGTTGACTTTGGCACGGAAGTCGAGGTTGAATTTGTTAACGTCCGGTTGTAGATAACTTGAACCTTAATTAATTAAAATGAATCAACTGAGTGTGTTACCGTGATGGCCTCTTCTCGGCGGAGTCCGGGAAGTGGACACGGTGTTGGAGTAATGTTTGCGCAGGTTGCTCTCTAGTTTCTCGCTCGCGCTTTGCCTCCTCTTCTCGATCTCTTTTGCGAATAAGTTAGCCACCATATTTGCTAGTCGCTTGCTGCAGCTCCACATATTTACCTTGCCTTACCTATAAGCTTAAATAGTCTTGATCGCGAGGGTGCGAGATTGCTGAGTCCCTGTGGCTCATAGATTACTATTACACCAGATGCAGGGCATGATGATTCCGCTCCAGGAGACGCGTTTGAGCTCAAGTGCGAGTTCGACGAGGACTCTCAACGTTACTATGTTTCCTTTCCCGATGATCAGTAGTGGTGCCCAGTTGGGGGTAATTGGGACCGTGTCGCTTGTTGGGTTATCTTTTATTTTGGCGCCGTAGTCGGGCCATGAGTGTTTGGATGATGTAATGTTATTTATGTACTTGATTGACGTGGCGAGTGTAAGCCAACTATGCTATCTCCCCTTTCATTATTATATTACATGGGATGTTGTGAAGATTGCCTAACTTGCGACGTATGCCTTCAATGCGATTATGCCTCTAAGTCATGCCTCGACACGTGGGAGATATAGTCGCATTGAGGGTGTTACAAGTTGATATCAGAGCCGACCCTCGCGGTTACACGGATGGTTGCGGACAGGTGTGTGGTCATGTTGTTCATGACGTTTGTGACCCGTCGTGGCACCCGGCATGGCACATGTACCGGACTGGAAGCACAGACGTTTGTGCCAAGAGGGAACGTTCCTGTGGCCCGACGAGGACGTCGGTTCCTCTGAGTGGGGGTGTATGTGATAGCCTGGCTTATTAGGGATGATAGACTACTCATATCAATAAGGAATTCCTTCTTTTCCGGGAGCCCATTCGGACAGAACTCCAAAGTTAAGCGTGCTCAGCTTGGAGTAGTGTCAGGATGGGTGACCGACCGGGAAGTTGCTCCCGGGTGCGCACGAGTGAGGACAAAGTGCGCAGAAAAGACTAGTATTGATCTACGGGGCCAGTCTAGATCCCGCCAGGAGTAACGACCACCAGCGGGTGTGTCCAGGGTGTTACAACGTGTCTCCCGAACCCGTAGGGTCTACACACTTAAGGTTCGGTGACGCTAGAGTTGTAGAGATATTAGTATGCGGTTAGCCGAAAGTTGTTCGGAGTACCGGATGAGATCCCGGACGTCACGAGGAGTTCCGGAATGGTCCGGAGGTAAATATATATATATATATATATATATATATATATATATATATATATATGAAGTCCAGTTTCGGCCACCAGGAGAGTTTCGGGGTCACCGGTATTGTACCGGGACCACTGGAAGGGTCCCGGGGGTCCACCGGGTGGGGCCACCTATCCTGGAGGGCCCCATGGGCTGAAGTGACATGGGAACCATCCCTTGGTGGGCTGGTGCGCCCCCCTTGGGCCTCCCTTGCGCCTAGGGTTGGAAACCCTAAAGGGGTGGGGGCGCCTCCACCTGGCTTGGGGGCCAAGCCACCCCCTCCCATTAGATGGGATCTCTAGGGGCCGGCGCCCCCCAGGGCCCCTATATATAGTGGAGGGGAGGGAGGGCAGCAGCACCCTAAGCCCTGGCGCCTCCCTCCCTCCCATGACACCTCTTCCTCCCCGCTTGCGCTTGGCGAAGCCCTGCCGGGATCCCGCTACTTCCACCACCACGCCGTCGTGCTGCTGGATCTCCATAAACTTCTCCTCCCCCTTGCTGGATCAAGAAGGAGGAGACGTCTCCGCTCCGTACGTGTGTTGAACGCGGAGGTGCCGTCCGTTCGGCGCTAGGATCATCGGTGATTTGGATCACGACGAGTACGACTCCATCAACCCCGTTCTCTTGAACGCTTCCGCTTAGCGATCTTCAAGGGAATGAAGATGCATTCCCTCTCTCCCATTGCTAGATGACTCCATAGATTGATCTTGGTGATGCGTAGAAAATTTTAAATTTCTGCTACGATCCCCAACAGGTGCAACCATGGGGACGGCCTCGGGGTGGCGGCGGGGACCGCGTATCGCGGCACTACGACCCGAAGGGGCGACCCAGCGGCGACACACGAGTCGATGTAGCCGTGAGGAGAACCACGGGGCTGCGGCGCTGTGGCCCGATGGGGCGACACAGCGACAGCCCGATGCTCGATCGACGGAGAGGCGTGCGGTACTCGGGACGATCTTCACGGGACCTGCGGAGGCACGCGTAACCGACGGACCAGGTCGGTCGCACGAGTAGATGAGGCAGATCGCAGCGACGAGCGGGTGATCAAGCCGATCGCGCGCGAGGTCGGGGACGTTGCTCGGTGAAGGCGGGGTGGCGGTGGAGTCCGAGATGAAGCCGGCAGTGGCGGATGACGTGGGACGTCGTGCGGACGAGCGTGTCAGCACCGGCACCCGGGCTACCAAAGCAGCGTCGGCGCCTGGGCAGCGAGGTCCGAGCGACCAACGTAGCAGTGGGCCGAGCTATGGCAGCCGACGAGCCTGACGCAGTCGGCCCGACGCAGCCGGGGACGAGGCCGGCGAGGTAGACCGTCGAGCCGCCGTGCAGACGCGGCGGAGGCGGGTGACGTGAATTGATGGGTTGGCCGGCGCGCGAACGACGACTATGATTAACCATCGCATGGTGCGAGGCCGCCGGGTCGGAGTAGGGCGGTGACGGCCGGCGCAGGTCGACGGGCAGACCGACGCGCGGCCGGCGGCTGGTCTTGACGGGCCGCCTTGGTGCGCGTGGATGCCGGATCGAAGGAGAGGTCGGCTGGTTGCGCCGGGTTGGAGTAGAGATGTACGAGGGGTCGACGACGGCGGCGGACGACGCAAACCGATCAAGGTTAGATCGAAAAACCAAAAACAAAAACGCCAATCAAAACGACCGACAAGAGAGCGAAAAAACCCGAAGTAAGGGTTCGAGAAAAAGACTCTTTAGGACAGCCGGTCAACATAGCCGGCAAATGAACCCTAGGTACGGGCGGTACGGCCTCCGGCGGCGGTCATGGAGAACGACCGCCCTCGAGGGCAACAGGCGGGTGCGGACGCAGCGGCGGTTGAGGTTTGGATCGTGATTAGGTTGATATCATGTTAGAAGGGAGAGAGAGGATTGGTGAAATAGTTTGATGTATTACTTGAGCCTCGTGCCCTACTAATAAAGCAGCGATCGCTTCTGGTCGTCCGTCGTCGCGACAGTTTTGCAAAAACGTCCCTATGATTTTAGATAATAGAACCTGCAGTCCATATGTAAGTGGATCTAGCAAAACGATTCGTTTTTGCAAATTAATCCCTGCATTGCGCCGACCTCTGCTTGCCCCTGCACATGGACGCCGCGAAGCGCTGCTGGGCATTGCAGCCCTTGCACAAGCGCACGGATGTGGTCGAGGCAGGGGATCGAGCAGGCAGCGGACAGAGGCGGCTTCAGCAGACGGACTTCGCGAGGCGGCGGAGGCGCAGGGAGTCCCAGCGGAACTGGATCCGATGAGGATGGACGCCGGTGACGTGGGCGAGGAGGAGGAGGGCTCCGGCGACGGAGAACCTCCAGGCGGCGGCTGCTTGCAGTTCGGCGTCGGCCTCCTGTAGGTAACAGAGAAAGAGTGAGTTGGTGTGAGAGAGAGAGACAAGAAGAAGAGCCAGGGGAGGAAGGAGAAAGGGAGAAGGAAGAGAGGCAGGGCGGCCTGGAGGAGCTGTTGTTGCTGCGCAGGGACGAGGAGGAGGCACACGGGTCGGAGACGACGCGCGGGCAGGGGAGCTCCTACATGGACGCCGTCGAGCTCGCGGCAAGGAGCAATGACAAGCAGCAGTAGCGGTGGCAAGCAGAGGCAGCGGGCAGCAGCAGCAGAGGGCAGAACCGGGAGGCAGCAGCGGCAATGGGCAGCAGAAGCAGAGGGCTGCTGCCACAACAGAGGTATGTATCCCCTTGAAAGCAGCAAGCATCAGCCTTCTGTTCTTTGTGTTCTCTATATAGATGTGTAGTACTCCCTGATCAATAGAGGGAGCAGTAACCAAGAAGCAGCATGAGCAAAATCGAAGCAGCAGGCTGCTGCTCTCCTCCCTGATCCCCTGTATATGAAATAGCAGTAGCGCATGAGTGAATGAAGCAATCAATTTCTGAATTACAGACAACATACAGATTTTTGTTAGGGAACGTTGCAGAAAACAAAAAAAAATCTCTATGTTTCACCAAGATCTATCTATGGAGTCATCTAGCAACGAGAGGGGAGTGCATCTACATACCCTTGTAGATCGTGAGCGGAAGCATTCAAGAGAACGGAGATGATGGAGTCGTACTCGCCGTGATCCAAATCACCGATGACCAAGTGCCGAACGGACGGCACCTCCGCGTTCAACACACGTACGGAGCGGATGACGTCTCCTCCTTCTTGATCCAGCAAGGGGGAAGGAGAGGTTGACGGAGATCCAGCAGCATGACGGCGTGGTGGTGGATGCAGCAGTGATCGCAGCAGGGCTTCGCCGAGCTTCTGCGAGAGGGAGAGGTGTAACAGGGGAGAGGGAGGCGCCAAGGCTTCAGGTGCGGCTGCCCTCCCTCCCCCCTTTATATAGGTCCCCTAGGGGGTGCGCCGGCCCTAGGAGATGGGATCTCCTGGGGGGGCGGCGGCCAAGGGGGTGGAGTGCCCCCCAAGGCAAGTGGAGGCGCCCCCTCCCCTAGGGTTCCCAACCCTAGGCGCATGGGGGGGCCAAGGGGGGGGCGCACCAGCCCACTATGGGCTGGTTCCCTCCCCACTTCAGCCCATGAGGCCCTCCGGAATGGGTGGCCCCACCCGGTGGACCCCCGGAACCCTTCCGGTGGTCCCGGTACAATACCGCTGACCCCCGAAACTCTCCCGATGGCCGAAACTGCACTTCCTATATATAATTCTTCACCTTCGGACCATTCTGGAACTCCTGTGACGTCCCGGATCTCATCCGGGACTCCGAACAACTTTCGGGTTACTGCATACTCATATCTCTACAACCCTAGCGTCACTGAACCTTATGTGTGTAGACCCTACGGGTTCGGGAGACATGTAGACATGACCGAGATGACTCTCCGGTCAATAACCAACAGCGGGATCTGGATACCCATGTTGGCTCCCACATGCTCCTCGATGATCTCATCGGATGAACCACGACGTCGAGGATTCAAGCAATCCCGTATTCAATTCCCTTTGTCAATCGGTACGTTACTTGCCCGAGATTCGATCGTCGGTATCCCAATACCTCGTTCAATCTCGTTACCGGCAAGTCACTTTACTCGTACCGTAATGCATGATCCCGTGACCAGACACTTGGTCACTTTGAGCTCATTATGATGATGCATTACCGAGTGGGCCCAGAGATACCTCTCCGTCATATGGAGTGACAAATCCCAGTCTTGATCCGTGTCAACCCAACAGATACTTTCGGAGATACCCGTAGTATACCTTTATAGTCACCCAGTTACGTTGTGACGTTTGGTACACCCAAAGCACTCCTACGGTATCCGGGAGTTACACGATCTCATGGTCTAAGGAAAAGATACTTGACATTGGAAAAACTCTAGCAAACGAACTATACGATCTTGTGCTATGTTTAGGATTGGGTCTTGTCCATCACATCATTCTCCTAATGATGTGATCTCGTTATCAATGACATCCAATGTCCATAGTCAGGATACCATGACTATCTGTTGATCAACGAGTTAGTCAACTAGAGGCTTACTAGGGACATGTTGGTGTCTATGTATTCACACATGTATTACGATTTCCGGATAACACAATTATAGCATGAATAAAAGACAATTATCATGAACAAGGAAATATAATAATAATCCTTTTATTATTGCCTCTAGGGCATATTTCCAACAGTCTCCCACTTGCACTAGAGTCAATAATCTAGTTACATTGTGACGAATCGAACACCCATAGGGTTCTGGTGTTGATCATGTTTTGCCCTAGGGAGAGGTTTAGTCAACGGATCTGCGACATTTAGTTCCGTATGTACTTTACAAATATCTATGTCTCCATCTTGAACATTTTCACGAATGGAGTTGAAGCGACGCTTGATGTGCCTGGTCTTCTTGTGAAACCTGGGCTCCTTGGCAAGTGCAATAGCTCCAGTGTTGTCACAGAAGAGTTTGATCGGCCCCGACACATTGGGTATGACACCTAGGTCGGTGATGAACTCCTTCACCCAAATTTCTTCATGCGCTGCCTCCGAGGCTGCCATGTACTCTGCTTCACATGTAGATCCCGCCACGACGCTCTGCTTGCAGCTGCACTAGCTTACTGCTCCACCATTCAACATATACACGTATCCAGATTGTGACTTAGAGTCATCCAGATCTGTGTCGAAGCTAGCATCGATGTAACCCTTTACGACGAGCTCTTCGTCACCTCCATAAACGAGAAACATGTCCTTAGTCCTTTTCAGGTACTTCAGGATATTCTTGACCACTGTCCATTGTTCCTTGCCGGGATTACTTTGGTACCTACCTACCAAACTTACGGCAAGGTTTACATCAGGTGTGGTACACAGCATGGCATACATAATAGACCCTATGGCTGAGGCATAGGGGATGACACTCATCTCTTCTATATCTTCTGCCGTGGTCGGACATTGAGCTGAGCTTACCCCTTCTTAGACTGATCCATATTAAACTTCTTCAATATCTTATCAAGGTATGTGCTTTGTGAAAGACCTATGAGGCGTCTTGATCTATCTCTATAGATCTTGATGCCTAATATATAAGCAGCTTCTCCAAGGTCCTTCATTGAAAAACTCTTATTCAAGTAGGCCTTAATGTTGTCCAAAAGTTCTATATCATTTCCTATCAAAAGTATGTCATCTACATATAATATGAGAAATGCTACAGAGCTCCCACTTACTTTCTTGTAAACGCAGGCTTCTCCATAAGTCTGCATAAAACCAAACGCTTTGATCATCTCATCAAAGTGAATGTTCCAACTCCGAGATGCTTGCACCAGCCCATAAATCAAGCGTTGGAGCTTGCACACCTTGTCAGCATTCTTAGGATCGACAAAACCTTCCGGCTGCATCATATACAATTCTTCCTTAAGGAAACCATTAAGGAATGCCGTTTTGACGTCCATTTGCCATATCTCATAATCATAGAATGCGGCAATTGCTAACATGATTCGGACGGACTTCAGCTTCGCTATGGGTGAGAAAGTCTCATCGTAGTCAACCCCTTAAACTTGTCGATAACCCTTAGCGACAAGCCGAGCTTTATAGATGGTCACATTACCATCCGCGTATGTCTTCTTCTTAAAGATCCATTTATTTTCTATGGCTCGCCGCTCAACGGGCAAGTCAGTCAAAGTCCATACTTCGTTTTCATACATGGATCCTATCTCGGATTTCATGGCTTCCAGCCATTTGTCGGAATCCGGGCCCGCCATCGCTTCTTCATAGTTCGAAGGTTCACCGTTGTCTAACAACATGATTTCCAAGACAGGGTTGCCGTACCACTCTGGTGCTGAACGTGTCCTTGTGGACCTACGAAGTTCAGTAGCAACTTGATCTGAAGTTTCATGATCATCATCATTAACTTCCTCTCTAGTCGGTGCAGGCACCTCAGGAACATTTTCTTGAGTTGCGCCACTTTCCGGTTCAAGAGGTAATAGTTCATCAAGTTCTACTTTCCTCCCACTTACTTATTTCGAGAGAAACTCTTTCTCTAGAAAGGATCCATTCTTGGCAACAAAGATCTTGCCTTCGGATCTGAGGTAGAAGGTATACCCAATAGTTTCTTTAGGGTATCCTATGAAGACGCATTTTTCCGACTTGGGTTCAAGCTTTTCAGGTTGAAGTTTCTTGACATAAGCATCGCATCCCAAAACTTTTAGAAACGACAGCTTAGGTTTCTTCCCAAACCATAATTCATATGGTGTCGTCTCAACGGATTTCGACGGAGCCCTATTTAAAGTGAATGCGGCAGTCTCTAAAGCATGGCTCCAAAATGATAGCGGTAAATCGGTAAGAGACATCATAGATCGCACCATATCTAATAAAGTGCGATTACGATGTTCAGACACACCATTATGCTGAGGTGTTCCAAGCCGCGTGAGTTGTGAAACTATTCCACATTTTCTTAAGTGTGTGCCAAATTTGTGACTCAAGTATTCTCCCCCACGATCTGATCGCAAGAACTTGATTTTCCTGTCACGTTGATTCTCAACCTCACTCTGAAATTCCTTGAACTTTTCAAAGGTCTCAGTCTTGTGTTTCATTAAATAGACATACTCATATCTACTCAAGTCATCAGTGAGGGTGAGAACATAACGATAGCCACCGTGAGCCTCAACACTCATTGGACCGCACACATCAGTATGTATGATTTCCAATAAGTTGGTTGCTTGCTCCATTGTTCCTGAGAACGGAGTCTTGGTCATTTTACCCATGAGGCATGGTTCGCACGTGTCAAATGATTCGTAATCAAGAGACTCTAAAAGTCCATCTGCATGGAGCTTCTTCATGCGTTTGACACCTATGTGACCAAGGCGGCAGTGCCACAAGTATGTGGGACTATCATTATCAACCTTACATCTTTTGATATTCACACTATGAATATGTGTAGCATTACGCTCGAGATTCATTAAGAATAAACCATTCACCATCGGAGCATGACCATAAAACATATCTCTCATATAAATAGAACAACCATTATTCTCGGATTTAAATGAGTAGCCATCTCGAATTAAACGAGATCCTGATACAATGTTCATGCTCAAAGCTGGCACTAAATAACAATTATTGAGGTTTAAAACTAATCCCGTAGGTAAATGTAGAGGTAGCGTGCCGACGGCGATCACATCGACCTTGGAACCATTCCCGACGTGCATCGTCACCTCGTCCTTCGCAAGTCTCCGCTTATTCCGCAGCTCCTGCTTTGAGTTACAAATGTGAGAAACTGCACCGGTATCAAATACCCAGGAGCTACTACGAGTACTGGTAAGGTACACAACAATTACATGTATATCACATATACCTTTCGTGATGCCGGCCTTCTTGTCCGCTAAGTATTTGGGGCAGTTCCGCTTCCAGTGACCACTTCCCTTACAATAAAAGCACTCAGTCTCGGGCTTGGGCCCATTCTTTGGCTTCTTCCCGGCAGCTTGCTTACCGGGCGCGGCAACTCCCTTGCCGTCCTTCTTGAAGTTCTTCTTACCCTTGCCTTTCTTGAACTTAGTGGTTTTATTCACCATCAACACTTGATGTTCCTTTTTGACTTCTACCTCTGCTGATTTCAGCATTGCAAATACTTCAGGAATGGTCTTTTCCATCCCCTGCATATTCAAGTTCATCACAAAGCTCTTGTAGCTCAGTGGAAGCGACTGAAGGATTTTGTCAATGACCGCGTCATCCGGGAGATTAACTCCCAGCTGAGTCAAGCGGTTATGTAACCCAGACATAGTGAGTATGTGCTCACTGACAGAACTGTTTTCCTCCATCTTACAGCTGAAGAACTTGTCGGAGACTTCATATCTCTCGACCCGGGCATGAGCTTGAAAAACCATTTTCATCTCTTCGAACATCTCATATGCTCCGTGTCTCTCAAAACGCTTTTGGAGCCCCGGTTCTAAGCTGTAAAGCATGCCGCACTGAACGAGGGAGTAATCATCAGTACGTGTCTGCCAAGTGTTCATAACGTCTTGTTCTGTAGGGAGAGCAGGTGCTTCACCTAGCGCTGCTTGTAGGACATAATCTTTCTTGGCAGCTATGAGGATGATCCTCAGGTTCCGGACCCAGTCCGTATAGTTGCTGCTATCGTCTTTCAGCTTGGTTTTCTCTAGGAACGCGTTGAAGTTGAGGACAACGTTGGCCATTTGATCTACAATACATGTTGTAAAGATTTTAGACTAAGTTCATGATAATTAAGTTCATCTAATCAAATTATTCAATGAACTCCCACTCAGATAGACATCCCTCCAGTCATCTAAGTATAACATGATCCGAGTTAACTAGGCCGTGTCCGATCATCACGTGAGACGGACTAGTCAACATCGGTGAACATCTTCATGTTGATCGTATCTTCTATACGACTCATGCTCGACCTTTTGGTCTTCTGTGTTCCGAGGCCATGTCTGTACATGCTAGGCTCGTCAAGTCAACCTAAGTGTTTGCATGTGTAAATCTGTCTTACACCCATTGTATGTGAACGTTGGAATCTATCACACCCGATCATCGCGTGGTGCTTCGAAACAACGAACTGTCGCAACGGTGCACAGTTAGGGGGAACACTTTTTTGAAATTATTATGAGGGATCATCTTATTTACTACCGTCTTTCTAAGTAAACAAGATGCAAAAACATGATAAACATCACATGCAATCAAATAATAGTGACATGATACGGCCAGTATCATATAGCTTCCTTTGATCTCCATCTTGGGGCTCCATGATCTCCATCATCGTGTCTCCATGAAGTTGCTCGCCAACTATTACTTCTACTACTATGGCTAACACGTTTAGCAATAAAGTAAAGTAATTTACATGGCGTTTCTCAATGACACGCAGGTCATACAAAAAATAAAGGCAACTCCTATGGCTCCTGCCGGTTGTCATACTCATCGACATGCAAGTCGTGATTCCTATTACAAGAACATGATCTCATACATCACATATATATCATTCATCATTCATCACAACTTTGGCCATATCACATCACAAAACACTTGCTGCAAAAACAAGTTAGACGTCCTCTAATTGTTGTTGCAAGTTTTTACGTGGCTGCAATAGGGTTCTATCAAGAACGTTTTCTTACCTACGCCAAAACCACAACGTGAATTGCCAATTTCTATTTACCCTTCATAAGGACCCTATTCATCGAATCCGATCCGACTAAAGTGGGAGAGACAGACACCCGCCAGCCACCTTATGCAACTAGTGCATGTACGTCGGTGGAACCGGTCTCACGTAAGCGTACGTGTAAGGTTGGTCCGGGCTGCTTCATCCCACGATGCCGCCGAATCAAGATAAGACTAGTAACGGCAAGCAAATTGGCAATATCGACGCCCACAACTACTTTGTGTTCTACTCGTGCATAGTAACTACGCATAGACCTAGCTCATGATGCCACTGTTGGGGAACGTTGCAGAAAACAAAAAAATTTCTCTACGTTTCACCAAGATCTATCTATGGAGTCATGTAGCAATGAGAGGGTAGTGCATCTACATACCCTTGTAGATCGCGAGCGGAAGCGTTCAAGAGAACGGGGATGATGGAGTTGTACTCGCCGTGATCCAAATCACCGATGACCAAGTGCCGAACGGACGGCACCTCCGCGTTCAACACACGTACGGAGCGGATGACGTCTCCTCCTTCTTGATACAGCAAGGGGAAGGAGAGGTTGACGGAGATCCAGCAGCACGACAGCGTGGTGGTGGATGCAGCAGTGATCGCAGCAGGGCTTCGCCGAGCTTCTGCGAGAGGGAGAGGTGTAACAGGGGAGAGGGAGGCGCCAAGGCTTCAGGTGCGGCTGCCCTCCCTCCCCCCTTTATATAGGTCCCCTAGGGGTTGCGCCGGCCCTAGGAGATGGGATCTCCTAGGGGGGGCGGCGGCCAAGGGGGTGGAGTGCCCCCCAAGGCAAGTGGAGGCGCCCCCTCCCCTAGGGTTCCCAATCCTAGGCGCATGGGGGACCAAGGGGGGGTGCACTAGCCCACTATGGGCTGCTTCCCTCCCTACTTCAGCCCATGAGGCCCTCCGGAATGGGTGGCCCCACCCGGTGGACCCCCGGGACCCTTCCGGTGGTCCCGGTACAATACCGCTGACCCCCGAAACTCTCCCGATGGCCGAAACTGCACTTCCTATATATAATTCTTCACCTTCGGACCATTCCGGAACTCCTGTGACGTCCCGGATCTCATCCGGGACTCCGAACAACTTTCGGGTTACTGCATACTCATATCTCTACAACCCTAGCGTCACCGAACCTTAAGTGTGTAGACCCTACGGGTTCGGGAGACATGTAGACATGACCGAGACGACACTCCGGTCAATAACCAACAGCGGGATCTGGATACCCATGTTGTCTCCCACATGCTCCTCGATGATCTCATCGGATGAACCACGACGTCGAGGATTCAAGCAATCCCGTATTCAATTCCCTTTGTCAATCGGTACGTTACTTGCCCGAGATTCGATCGTCGGTATCCCAATACCTCATTCAATCTCGTTACCGGCAAGTCACTTTACTCGTACCGTAATGCATGATCCCGTGACCAGACACTTGGTCACTTTGAGCTCATTATGATGATGCATTACCGAGTGGGCCCAGAGATACCTCTTCGTCATATGGAGTGATAAATCCCAGTCTTGATCCATGTCAACCCAACAGATACTTTCGGAGATACCCGTAGTATACCTTTATAGTCACCCAGTTACGTTGTGACGTTTGGTACACCCAAAGCACTCCTACGGTATCCGGGAGTTACACGATCTCATGGTCTAAGGAAAAGATACTTGACATTGGAAAAACTCTAGCAAACGAACTATACGATCTTGTGCTATGTTTAGGATTGGGTCTTGTCCATCACATCATTCTCCTAATGATGTGATCTCGTTATCAATGACATCCAATGTCCATAGTCAGGATACCATGACTATCTGTTGATCAACGAGCTAGTCAACTAGAGGCTTACTAGGGACATGTTGGTGTCTATGTATTCACACATGTATTACGATTTCCGGATAACACAATTATAGCATGAATAAAAGACAATTATCATGAACAAGGAAATATAATAATAATCCTTTTATTATTGCCTCTAGGGCATATTTCCAACAATTTTCTGAATCCAAACAAAATGAAGCATATACCGTAGGTTGTTCTATTGTTGATCCAACCACATGCTCTGTTTCTGCATGCCATCGAAGCTTTATTTTCAAATCCCCTTTTTCTGCACGACGATTGAAAAGAATGCAGGAGTCGGAGAATGAACAAAATTGCTTTGAACTTCATAGCAGCAGACTAAATTCCTAAAGGCAAAAAAAATTTAGTACTACAGGATATACCTTCAGAGTTTATGACAGTTCTAATAAATATATGATGTTGATTGGTTAGCTGAGTTAGAAGTAGAGCTATTCAAATATATTTACTCTGACAAGTGCAAAAAATCCTTATACTCCTAGCTATATGTTTATCCTATATCTACTTCTCACATTATACATATGCTCCACTACAAAGGGGTCTAAATAATAACATGATTTTTTTTCAGTTAAAGTTCCAAGCAACTTTCCTGTGTGAATCTGAGAATCTCACTAAAACCTGTGTTTCATTGTTTATATTCAGCCTATCGAGTTGAGTTTCAGACTGATCATAAACATACCTCAGTTTAAGATGTGATGCTGATTTGATTTGTGTGCTGCACCATTGTCCATATCTTCGATTTCAAGTAGTTCCATGGCAAATCAAATACATTTTTTCTTTGTTTATGACAATACATATTTGACAGGTTAAAGCATGTACTATTGTGTATACTGAAGTGCAACAAGCCTTTCCCAGTAGTAAAACTGAAAGTATATATAGCTTATGTGTACTGTACTTTCAGTAATATAGATGCCAATATCATTACTTTTTTTAGTTAGGGGTGGTGGTTATTCACTCACAGTCAGGTTCAATGCTCATCATGTTATTTCCTTTCCAAAGATACCTCGGTGTTCTATGGTTAGAAATAGAAGATAGCATACACGAGGCCAAATCTTGACATGATTCAGTCATCCACATATTCTAGAAACAACAGATCAGATTTAAACAACTATCTTAGGAGTAGCAGACACATCTACATCTATATCTATTACCTACTAATAAAGCAAGATGCATTTCTCTAAATTTCTAATCCTTTCACCTTCTAAAATTATTAAAACCGATCGAGCTAGCCCACCTCGGCTGCAAGCAAGGATTGTTCTACAATAGTCCCGCCTCGGTTTCTTACATAGAATTTCTCCAATTCATATATGTCTTTGATTTTCTCGGTATTAAGGAGCTAACTTGAAAACCAATGAGCCCAGGTTAAGGACCGACATGACAGAGAAATAAAGGAAGAAAATTTCTTTGAGGACAACTGCATCTCAAACGACATGAGACGTGACAAAGAAGTAAAAGGGAAGGAAAGAACTAGGAGAAAGACCCTCGATTATTTATAGGGACTCGAATTGGAACACACATGATACATGACAGAGAAATAAAAAGGAAGGGAAGAAGTTAAAGAAAAACATGGTGCAAGCTATGCGAGCCGCCACCAGAAATTGTAGCATCTAAATGAAAGACTATTATCAGGTTCTGTATTTATACCATTTACAGCAACTGGTTTTTGTGCCTTGGGCTGTGATCCTAAAAATACATTGATGCATAGTTCATACAAATACAATTTGACGCTACAACTGGTTCATACAATCAATTTATCTAAAAAAGGGAAGAAAAAAAATCAAGCAATCTTTCGAATTTATGCATTGTCACATTGAACCAAAGTGTTCAAAGACACGAAATCACCATGGTCAGAGAAAAAAAACTGATAGCACCTTGAGCAGGCCTCAGTTCCCACACCCCTGCTTAGAAGACTGGATTGGAGCTGACTTCCGTGGGCTTGCCTTTGACCCAAGTCTCCTGACTGAAGCCAAATCCTTGGATCGAAGCCATAGACGAAAATCAAACGCGTCAACCAAATCCCTAGACAAAAAGAGGCGGCAACTTAAAATCACTCTCCGGGCCACTAACCACCATGGATGTGCCGCCCACAAACCTATGGATCGGGAGCGGTGCTTCATATTGTGATGTGCCACCTCAGTGCCGCCGGGCATGGGCCATTGCTCCCAGCGATGCTGGAGGCTCTGCCCCGCTCCCTCCGCCCGACAAAGTGTGGATCTGGAGGGAGGTGGAAGCTGCACGGGAGAGAAAGGTCAGATATGAGAGAAGAGAGATGGGAGAATAAGGAGAGGAGGCGGAGGTCGGCAGGCGACTTGGGAGACGGCGGCGGCTCATCAATGTCTCTGATGGCAGCGGGGTCGTGTGGTGTCGAGGTGGCAGAAGAAGCTCGGGTGGGGATGAGATCCTCCTCTAGAATCCTCTCTCCTCATTAGGGAAAGGATGTGTGGCCTCAACCACGTGACCAAGAGCTACTTCGTGGAGCCCGTGGCCGCCCACTTACCAAAAGGAGCTTGTGACACGAGGCAAACATGCGGTACGCCGGGGACAGGATGAACACGTACTAAGTGTTGGAAATATGCCCTAGAGGCAATAATAAAAGCATTATTATTATATTTCCTTGTTCATGATAATTTTCTTTATTCATGCTATAATTGTGTTATCCGGAAATCGTAATACATGTGTGAATACATAGACACCAACATGTCCCTGGTAAGGCTCTAGTTGACTAGCTCGTTGATCAACAGATAGTCATGGTTTCCTGACTATGGACATTGGATGTCATTGATACCAAGATCACATCATTAGGAGAATGATGTGATGGACAAGACCCAATCCTAAACATAGCACAAGATCGTATAGTTCGTTTGCTAGAGTTTTCCAATGTCAAGTATCTTTTCCTTAGACCATGAGATCGTGTAACTCTCGGATACCGTAGGAGTGCTTTGGGTGTACCAAACGTCACAACGTAACTGGGTGACTATAAAGGTATACTACGGGTATCTCCCAAAGTGATTGTTGGGTTGACATGGATCAAGACTGGGATTTGTCACTCCATATGACGGAGAGGTATCACTGGGCCCACTCGGTAATGCATCATCATAATGAGCTCAAAGTGACCAAGTGTCTGGTCACGGGATCATGCATTACGGTACGAGTAAAGTGACTTGCCGGTAACGAGATTGAACGAGGTATTGGGATACCGACGATCGGATCTCGGGCAAGTAACATACCGATTGACGAAGGGAATTGTATGCGGGATTGATTGAATCCTCGACATCGTGGTTCATCCGATGAGATCATCGAGGAGAGTGTGGGAGCGAACATGGGTATCCAGATCCCGCTGTTGGTTATTGGCCGGAGAGTCGTCTCGGTCATGTCTACATGTCTCCCGAACCCATAGGGTCTACACAGTTGAGGTTCGGTGATGCTAGGGTTGTAGGGATATGTATATGCAGTAACTCGAATGTTGTTCGGAGTCCCGGATGAGATCCCGGACGTCACGAGGAGTTCCGGAATGGTCCGGAGGTAAAGAATTATATATAGGAAGTGCTATTTCGGGCATCGGGACAAGTTTCGGGGTCACCGGTATTGTACCGGGACCACCGGAAGGGTCCCGGGGGTCCACCGGGTGGGGCCACCTGCCCCGGGGGGCCACATGGGCTGTAGGGGTGTGCGCCTTGGCTTGTATGGGCCAAGGGCACCAGCCCCAAGAGGCCCATGCGCCAAGAGATCAAGAAAGGAAGAGTCCTAAAGGGGGAAGGCACCTCCTAGGTGCCTTGGGGAGGAGGGATTCCTCCCTTGGCCGCCGCCCCCCTAGGAGATTGCATCTCCTAGGGCCGGTGCCCCCCTAGGCTCCCTATATATAGTGGGGGAAGGAGGGCCTCTCACCCCATGCCTTTGGTGCCTCCCTCTCCCTCTCCAACACATCCTCCTCCTCCATAGTGCTTGGC
The DNA here is from genome assembly GCF_056163025.1 of Triticum urartu. Taxonomy (NCBI): domain Eukaryota; kingdom Viridiplantae; phylum Streptophyta; class Magnoliopsida; order Poales; family Poaceae; genus Triticum; species Triticum urartu. The sequence continues at coordinate 341,874,569 of NC_141876.1, read as the reverse complement.
GAAGCCCAGCTGGAGTACTGTAGCTCCATCACCTCCACGCCGTCGTGCTGCTGGTGGAGCCATCTTCCTCAACCTCTCCTTCCCCCTTGCTGGATCAAGAAGGAGGAGACGTCACGCTGACCGTACGTGTGTTGAACGCGGAGGTGCCGTCCGTTCGGCGCTAGGATCTCCGGTGATTTGGATCACGTCGAGTACGACTTCCTCATCCCCGTTCTTTGAACGCTTCCGCGCGTGATCTACAAAGGTATGTAGATGCAATCCAATCACTCGTTGCTAGATGAACTCCTAGATGGATCTTGGTGAAACCATAGGAATTTTTTTGTTTTCTGCAACGTTCCCCAACAGTGGCATCATGAGCTAGGTCTATGCGTAGTTCTGTTGCACGAGTAGAACACAATTTGTTGTGGGCGTTGATGTTGTCAACTTTCTTGCTGCTACTAGTCTTATCTTTCTTCAACGGTATTGTGGGATGAAGCGGCCCGGACCAACCTTACACGTACGCTTACGTGAGACCGGTTCCACCGACTAACATGCACAAGTTGCATAAGGTGGCTGGCGGGTGTCTGTCTCTCCCACTTTAGTTGGAGCAGATTCGATGAAAAGGGTCCTTATGAAGGGTAAATAGAAGTTGACAAATCACGTTGTGGCTTTAACGTAGGTAAGAAAACGTTCTTGCTAGAGCCCTTTTTCAGCCACGTAAAACTTGCAACAACAATTAGAGGACGTCTAACTTGTTTTTGCAGCAAGTGCTTTGTGATATGATATGGCCAAAGTTGTGATGAATGATGAATGAAATATATGTGATGTATGAGATGTTCATGCTATTGTAATAGGAATCACTACTTGCATGTCGATGAGTATGACAACCGGCAGGAGCCATAGGAGTTGTCTTTATTTTTGTATGACCTGCGTGTCATTGAGAAACGCCATGTAAATTACTTTACTTTATTGCTAAACGCGTTAGCCGTAGTAGTAGAAGTAATAGTTGGCGAGCAACTTCATGGATCATGATGATGGAGATCATGGTGTCATGCCGGTGACAAGATGATCATGGAGCCCCAAGATGGAGATCAAAGGAGCTATGTGATATTGGCCATATCATGTCACTGTTATTATTTGATTGCATCTGATGTTTATCATGTTTTGTACATCTTGTTTGCTTAGAACGATGGTAGTAAATAAGATGATCCCTCATAATAATTTCAAGAAAGTGTTCCCCCTAACTGTGCACCATTACGACAGTTTGTTGTTTCGAAGCACCATGTGATGATCGGGTGTGATAGATTCCAACGTTCACATACAACGGGTGTAAGACAGATTTACACATGCAAACACTTAGGTTGACTTGACGAGCCTAGCATGTACAGACATGGCCTCAGAACACAGAAGACCGAAAGGTCGAGCATGAGTCGTATAGAAGATATGATCAACATGAAGATGTTCACCGATGTTGACTAGTCCGTCTCACGTGATGATCGGACACGGCCTAGTTAACTCGGATCATGTTATACTTAGATTACAGGAGGGATGTCTATCTAAGTGGGAGTTCATTGAATAATTTGATTAGATGAACTTAATTATCATGAACTTAGTCTAAATTTTTTACAATATGTCTTGTAGATCAAATGGCCAACGTAGTCCTCAACTTCAATGCGTTCCTAGAGAAAACCAAGCTGAAATACGATGGCAGCAACTACATGGACTGGGTCCGGAACCTGAGGATCATCCTCATAGCTGCCAAGAAAGATTATGTCCTACAAGCACCGGTGGGTGACGCACCTGTTCTCCCTGCAGAACAAGACGTTATGAACGCTTGGCAGGCACGTACCGATGACTACTCCCTCGTTCAGTGCGGCATGCTTTACAGCTTAGAGCCGGGGCTCCAAAAGCGTTTTGAGAGACACGGAGCATATGAGATGTTCGAAGAGCTGAAAATGGTTTTCCAAGCTCATGCCCGGGTCGAGAGATATGAAGTCTCCGACAAATTCTTCAGCTGTAAGATGGAGGAAAACAGTTCTGTCAGTGAGCACATACTCACTATGTCTGGGTTGCATAACCGCTTGACTCAGCTGGGAGTTAATCTCCCGGATGACGCGGTCATTGACAGAATCCTTCAGTCGCTTCCACCGAGATACAAGAGCTTTATGATGAACTTGAATATGCAGGGGATGGAAAAGACCATTCCTGAAGTATTTGCAATGCTGAAATCAGCAGAGGTAGAAGTCAAAAAGGAACATCAAGTGTTGATGGTGAATAAAACCACTAAGTTCAAGAAGGGCAAGGGTAAGAAAGCCTTCAAGAAGGACGGCAAGGGAGTTGCCGCGCCCGGCAAACAAGCTGCCGGGAAGAAGCCAAAGAATGGACCCAAGCCCGAGACTGAGTGCTTTTATTGCAAGGAAAGTGGTCACTGGAAGCGGAACTGCCCCAAATACTTAGCAGACAAGAAGGCCGGCAAAACGAAAGGTATATGTGATATACATGTAATTGATGTGTACCTTACCAGTACTCGTAGTAGCTCCTGGGTATTTGATACCGGTGCAGTTGCTCACATTTGTAACTCAAAGCAGGAGTTGCGGAATAAGCGGAGACTTGCGAAGGACGAGGTGACGATGCGCGTCGGGAATGGTTCCAAGGTCGATGTGATCGCCGTCGGCACGCTACCTCTACATTTACCTACGGGATTAGTTTTGAACCTCAATAATTGTTATTTAGTGCCAAGTTTGAGCATGAACATTGTATCAGGATCTCGTTTAATATGAGATGGCTACTCATTTAAATCTGAGAATAATGGTTGTTCTATTTATATGAGAGATATGTTTTATGGTCATGCTCCGATGGTGAATGGTTTATTCTTAATGAATCTCGAGCATAATGCTACACATATTCATAGTGTGAATACCAAAAGATGTAAGATTGATAATGATAGTCCCACCTACTTGTGGCAATGCCGCCTTGGTCACATAGGTGTCAAACGCATGAAGAAGCTCCATGCAGATGGACTTTTAGAGTCTCTTGATTACGAATCATTTGACACGTGCGAACCATGCCTCATGGGTAAAATGAACAAGACTCCGTTCTCAGGAACAATGGAGCGAGCAACCAACTTATTGGAAATCATACATACTGATGTGTGCGGTCCAATGAGCGTTGAGGCTCGCGGTGGCTATCATTATGTTCTCACCCTCACTAATGACTTGAGTAGATATGTGTATGTCTACTTAATGAAACACAAGTCTGAAACCTTTGAAAAGTTCAAGGAATTTCAGAGTGAGGTTGAGAATCAACGTGACAGGAAAATCAAGTTCCTACGATCGGATCGTGGAGGAGAATACTTGAGTCACGAGTTTGGCACACACTTAAGAAAATGTGGAATAGTTTCACAACTCACGCCGCCTGGAACACCTCAGCGTAATGGTGTGTCCGAACGTCGTAATCGCACTCTATTAGATATGGTGCGATCTATGATGTCTCTTACCGATTTTACCGCTATCTTTTTGGGTCTATGCTTTAGAGACTGCCGCATTCACTTTAAATAGGGCTCCGTCGAAATCCGTTGAGACGACACCGTATGAATTATGGTTTGGGAAGAAACCTAAGTTGTCGTTTCTAAAAGTTTGGGGATGCGATGCTTATGTCAAGAAACTTCAACCTGAAAAGCTCGAACCCAAGTCGAAAAAATGCGTCTTCATAGGATACCCTAAAGAAACTATTGGGTATACCTTCTACCTTAGATCCGAAGGCAAGGTCTTTGTTGCCAAGAATGGATCCTTTCTAGAGAAGGAGTTTCTCTCGAAAGAAGTAAGTGGGAGGAAAGTAGAACTTGATGAAGTATTACCTCTTGAACCGGAAAGTGGCGCAGCTCAAGAAAATGTTCCTGAGGTGCCTGCACCGACTAGAGAGGAAGTTAATGATGATGATCAAGATACTTCTGATGAAGCTCCTACTGAAATTCGAAGGTCCACAAGGACACGTTCCGCACCAGAGTGGTACGGCAACCCTGTCTTGGAAATCATGTTGTTAGACAACGGTGAACCTTCGAACTATGAAGAAGCGATGGCGGGCCCGGATTCCGACAAATGGCTGGAAGCCATGAAATCCGAGATAGGATCCATGTATGAAAACGAAGTATGGACTTTGACTGACTTGCCCGTAGAGCGGCGAGCCATAGAAAATAAATGGATCTTTAAGAAGAAGACAGACGCGGATGGTAATGTGACCATCTATAAAGCTCGGCTTGTCGCTAAGGGTTATCGACAAGTTCAAGGGATTGACTACGATGAGACTTTCTCACCGGTAGCGAAGCTGAAGTCCGTCCGAATCATGTTAGCAATTGCCGCATTATGTGATTATGAAATATGGCAAATGGACGTCAAAACGGCATTCCTTAATGGTTTCCTTAAGGAAGAATCGTATATGATGCAGCCGGAAGGTTTTGTCGATCCTAAGTATGCTGACAAGGTGTGCAAGCTCCAACGCTCGATTTATGGGCTGGTGCAAGCATCTCGGAGTTGGAACATTCGCTTTGATGAGATGATCAAAGCGTTTGGGTTTATGCAGACTTATGGAGAAGCCTGTGTTTACAAGAAAGTGAGTGGGAGCTCTGTAGCATTTCTCATATTATATGTAGATGACATACTTTTGATGGGAAATGATATAGAGCTTTTGGACAGCATTAAGGCCTACTTGAATAAGAGTTTTTCAATGAAGGACCTTGGAGAAGCTGCTTATATATTAGGCATCAAGATCTATAGAGACAGATCAAGACGCCTCATAGGTCTTTCACAAAGCACATACCTTGATAAGATATTGAAGAAGTTCAATATGGATCAGTCTAAGAAGGGGTTCTTGCCTGTGTTGTAAGGTGTGAAATTGAGCTCAGCTCAATGTCCGACCACGGCAGAAGATATAGAAGAGATGAGTGTCATCCCCTATGCCTCAGCCATAGGTTCTATTATGTATGCCATGCTGTGTACCAGACCTGATGTAAACCTTGTCGTAAGTTTGGTAGGTAGGTACCAAAGTAATCCCGGCAAGGAACACTGGACAGCGGTCAAGAATATCCTGAAGTACCTGAAAAGGACTAAGGAAATGTTTCTCGTCTATGGAGGTGACGAAGAGCTCGTCGTAAAGGGTTACGTCGACGCTAGCTTCGACACAGATCAGGATGACTCAAAGTCACAAACCGGATACGTGTATATTTTGAATGGTGGGGCAGTAAGCTGGTGCAGTTGCAAGCAGAGCGTCGTGGCGGGATCTACATGTGAAGCGGAGTACATGGCAGCCTCGGAGGCAGCGCATGAAGCAATTTGGGTGAAGGAGTTCATCACCAACCTATGAGTCATACCCAATGCGTCGGGGCCAATCAAGCTCTTCTGTGACAACACTGGAGCTATTGCACTTGCCAAGGAGCCCAGGTTTCACAAGAAGACAAGGCACATCAAGCGTCGCTTCAACTCCATTCGTAAAAATGTTCAAGATGGAGACATAGATATTTGTAAAGTACATACGGACCCGAATGTAGCAGATCCGTTGACTAAACCTCTCCCTAGAGCAAAACATGATCAACACCAGAATTCCATGGGTGTTCGATTCGTCACAATGTAACTAGATTATTGACTCTAGTGCAAGTGGGAGACTGTTGGAAATATGCCCTAGAGGCAATAATAAAAGCATTATTATTATATTTCCTTGTTCATGATAATTGTCTTTATTCATGCTATAATTGTGTTATCCGGAAATCGTAATACATGTGTGAATAATAGACACCAACATGTCCCTAGTAAGCCTCTGGTTGACTAGCTCGTTGATCAACAGATAGTCATGGTTTCCTGACTATGGACATTGGATGTCATTGATACCGAGATCACATCATTAGGAGAATGATGTGATGGACAAGACCCAATCCTAAACATAGCACAAGATCGTATAGTTCGTTTGCTAGAGTTTTCCAATGTCAAGTATCTTTTCCTTAGACCATGAGATCGTGTAACTCCCGGATACCGTAGGAGTGCTTTGGGTGTACCAAACGTCACAACGTAACTGGGTGACTATAAAGGTATACTACGGGTATCTCCGAAAGTGACTGTTGGGTTGACACGGATCAAGACTGGGATTTGTCACTCCATATGACGGAGAGGTATCACTGGGCCCACTCGGTAATGCATCATCATAATGAGCTCAAAGTGACCAAGTGTCTGGTCACGGGATCATGCATTACGGTACGAGTAAAGTGACTTGCCGGTAACGAGATTGAACGAGGTATTGGGATACCGACGATCGGATCTCGGGCAAGTAACATACCGATTGACGATGGGAATTGTATGCGGGATTGATTGAATCCTCGACATCGTGGTTCATCCGATGAGATCATCGAGGAGCATGTGGGAGCCAACATGGGTATCCAGATCCCGCTGTTGGTTATTGGCCGGAGAGTCGTCTCGGTCATGTCTACATGTCTCCCGAACCCGTAGGGTCTACACACTTAAGGTTTGGTGATGCTAGGGTTGTAGGGATATGTATATGCAGTAACCCGAATGTTGTTCGGAGTCCCGGATGAGATCCCGGACGTCACGAGGAGTTCCGGAATGGTCCGGAGGTAAAGAATTATGTATAGGAAGTGCTATTTCGGGCATCGGGACAAGTTTCGGGGTCACCGGTATTGTACCGGGACCACCGAAAGGGTCCCGGGGGTCCACCGGGTGGGGCCACCTGCCCCGGGGGGCCACATGGGCTGTAGGGGTGTGCGCCTTGGCCTGTATGGGCCAAGGGCACCAGCCCCAAGAGGCACATGCGCCAAGAGATCAAGAAAGGAAGAGTCCTAAAGGGGGGAGGCACCTCCTGGGTGCCTTGGGGAGGAGGGATTCCTCCCTTGACCGCCGCCCCCCTAGGAGATTGCATCTCCTAGGGCCGGCGCCCCCCTAGGCTCCCTATATATAGTGGGGGAAGGAGGGCCTCTCACCCCACGCCTTTGGTGCCTCCCTCTCCCTCTCCAACACATCCTCCTCCTCCATAGTGCTTGGCGAAGCCCAGCCGGAGTACTGCAGCTCCATCACCACCACGCCGTCGTGCTGCTGCTGGAGCCATCTTCCTCAACCTCTCCTTCCCCCTTGCTGGATCAAGAAGGAGGAGACGTCACGCTGACCGTACGTGTGTTGAACGCGGAGGTGCCGTCCGTTCGGCGCTAGGATCTCCGGTGATTTGGATCACGTCGAGTACGACTTCCTCATCCCCGTTCTTTGAACGCTTCCGCGCGTGATCTACAAAGGTATGTAGATGCAATCCAATCACTCGTTGCTAGATGAACTCCTAGATGGATCTTGGTGAAACCGTAGGAAATTTTTTGTTTTCTGCAACGTTCCCCAACACTAAGAGCATCTTAAGCCGAATACAGCAAATTCGACCCCTCAAACAATAACGAGAGAACGTCCATGGCACTGACCGGTTATGCCTCGAATAATCCCTTTCATAACTGGATACCTCAATTTAATTAAGAAATCTAATAAATCCATACTATTACATGACACGTAAAACCTAATCGAAGTAGAGCCCATACTAAGAGCATCTTCAGCCGGATACAGCAAATCCGACCCCTCAAACGCCTACGAGGGCGCGTCCGTGGACACTGACCGGTCATGCCTCAAATAATTTCTTCCACAATGGGATACCTCAATTCAATTAAGAAATTAATAAATCCATACTATTACGACACCTAAAACCTAATCTAAGCAGAGCCCGTACGTCCGCTGTGTCCATATCCGACGGTCGACTGCACCCCTCAAAGTGTTGCTCCGGTCACCGGCGAGACAGAATAGGACATGGGACATGCACCGGCTCGCAAGACTCAAGGTGCGGCCGTCTCCCATGTCCCACTCTTCCTCGTTAGAGTCCAGAACCTTCGCGATGTCAGTGGACGTGAGATCGATGATTGATCCGTCTAGGATGGAGCCAGCGACGTCCACCATGACGCGGTAGCGGCGCCCGGACTGGTACACCATACCGGGCACCGGATAATGCAACACTGCCTCACGAACGTCCACTGTCACGAGGGCTTCCGTCGTCACCGGGACACACCTCGCGGCAGATCCATGCGCCATTTGGGTGGAAGCAATGGATCTCGACAGAAAAAGTCTGAGCACTACCGTCGAGTGGCCTCCTCCAGGGAGCGGCGACGTCATCTCCTCCTCGGGGCCCTGTGCAACGAGCACCGGATCAATGGATCTGGAAGTGTAGGGCTCGGATCCTCTACCTGCCGTGCCGGAGAAGACCAAAAATCACCGAACGGGAGTTTGGGTGACGAAGTGGAGCGGCAAGGGTTTGGTCCGAGGAGCGAATAAGGACAAATTTATGTGTGTCGGGTAGGTCAACGTGGGCCGTGAAGGGTGAGGTCTTTAGCCATACTTATTAGGTAAGGGCATGTGGAGTTTGTTTTCTCCCGTTGCAACGCACGGACATATTTACTAGTATATATATATATATATATATATATATATATATAAGGTCGCGCTATTCGTCACCCTGGGTGAGGAATAGTTATTCTTCACCCCCCTCTATTTTACCATCAATGCATCGTAATTTTACGTTCCGTAAGTTTTGTCTTATTTCCGACGCAAAAAGAGACCGTAAGAAAATATATAATCACCGTAAAAAATATTTTATATTATGTAAAATTACAAACATAAAAACATAGTCTAAAATACACATAAACTATAAATTTTCTTGTCTTATGACCTATATTTTTATTTTTTATGTCAAATTTTATGTAGTGAATCAATAGGAATGTAACTATTTGAATTCAAAACATAATTTAATTATGAAATGATTATAAGATTACCTCGGGTAAAGAATAATTTATTCTGCATCCTAGGTGATGAATAGTACATGATCATTTAAAGTACATGGGAATGTAACTAATTTATGTTTATAGGAATATAACTATATATATATATATATATATATATATATATATATATATATATGAGTACATGATCTATTTAAAGTACAAGGCAAGCCAAAATATTTCTTAATCTAATTTATGTTTCTAATACAATCACATTACTCAACAATAATCATCACGACTATCCCGTGATCAAACGCATATCACCTCTCCCTTTTACTAAGAACGCCCTCCTAATCCGATGATAAAAAAAAAAAAGAACGATCTTTACGTTTGAGCACAAAAAAAAAAACGATCTTCTGAGCACGCAGGCCGTGCCACTGTGGGTGGCTCCACCCTAATAAAGCTCACCCCGCGTGGAACCCACATTCAGTGGCCTTGCGTTACCAGTACCACCACCCCACCGCTTTCCTTCATGTGATCCACCCCGCCCCACCCCTCCCCGTCACATGCCTATCTCCGCTACTGCTAGTTCATCATTTCACACTCCCACCCCTGCCCTCACTCTCTAAAGGCTCGACTACTCACTCTGCCCACACCCGTCACCGCAGCCTCGCACAATTATCGCCCCAGGTACAGGTAAGAGGGCGAGAGAGAAGGCGATGTCAATGGCGGAGGAGCAGTACTACGGGGGCCCGCGCGGGGCGCCGCACGGGCTGCTGCTGGCGGTGGTGGTGGGGCTGGTGGTGGCGGGCCCGCTCTTCCTGGGCGACGGCGGCGAGGCGGTCACCGACGCCATCGCCGAGCTGCTCAGCCCCGTGGGCCTGCTCCTCCTCCCCGTGGGCCTCCTCCTCCTCATCCGCCTTCTCTCCTCCGACCGCGGTGCCGCGGCGTTCGCCGACGTGTTCGCCTTCGGCGGCTCGCCCGACGCCGTGCACCGCGTCGGGGGCTCCCCCATCGGCGTGGCGCTCATGCTGCTTCTCATCCTCGCCCTCCTCTACTACCGCTCCGCGCTCTTCGGCGGCGGCGGAGACGACGACGAGTAGGCGCCTGCCAGTAGGTGGGTAGAGTCTGATCTCGGGGTTGTTTTGGCAGTTTCCGTTTGATGGCTGGGCCTGGGTGTAAAAGTGCGGTGTAAATTAACTGGTAGCTACTCGCCGTGTTGGTTTGCTCTGCGTTAAGGGCTTAAGGCTGAAGGCTCTGTGCTGCATGGGTCCATGTGCTTGTCTATATCTACTAGAAGGGGACGCGCGCCTTGCCGCGCCTTTTTTTTTACCGGCCTCTTTTCTACCTTTGATGGTGGTCTCTTCCTCCATGTACCGTATTGTATTTTGACTTCTGGTAGTTGCCGGTTCAGTAGGTTGTTACGGTAGGGGTTATCACCCACCAGAGCGCATGAACACCCACCACAACAAAGGATAGTCACATCTCCTTTGTAGCTGTAGGGATTGCCTAAGCAGAAGCTAGATGATATTTGGATAATATAGGATTAGAAGTTAATGCCTTTCATAGCCACATATATTTAGCACGATAAATTAGAAAACAACATTAGCACATTGGAGAAAAGCTATAGTTTTGTGTATGAACATGTTCACTTTGGAATTTGGATAAAACTCATTACTAAAAATGACACATGGTGCTTGTTGGCATAATTAAGCTCAAAAAGATTTTCATATGAGAGGATTACATCAAAGTAAAATGTTTCCTGAACATATCACTTGTTTTTGTAATAAGAATGAGTCGAGACAATTTCCCGGATGCTCAAAATCAGTGTCGGAAGCTTTAAACATAAGCACAAAGCTAGTGCGTGTGTGCGTGTGCGCGCGACCCCTCCTTACCCCTGATGTCTTCCTGTTCAATGTAATAAAACACAAACTCTTTTGTGTTTTCTCGAGAAAAAAATACTGCTAAAATGTATTTTTGTTTCTACAATTATCCTCCCCAACTGCATTTCTCTTGGCCCATATGTGTGTGGGAGAGCAGGTAGCTCTGAAACTGGCCCTGCTTCTTTGCATCAAAACGTAATGAGAAACATAAAATATTATGAGTATGGTATATTAAACACTCAGACATAACAAAAAAGAATTCATAAAACTGGATAAAACCTTTCTTCTCTCTATTTAGGTAACGCCCCAAGATCGATGCTCCAGATGCCTTTCATGTTTTACGTGTCAGTTGTGTTATTTATTTATTTATTTATCGTATTCATCTTTACATCATGTGCATTGCATCATATCATCTTGCAACCCTTTTAAAAAAAAAACTTAACATAACAAAAAAGAATTCATAAAACTGGATAAAATCTTTCTTCTCTCTATTTATGTAACGCCCCAAGATCGATGCTCCAGATGCCTTTCATGTTTTACGTGTCAGTTGTGTTAATTATTTATTTGTCGCATTCATCTTTACATCATGTGCATTGCATCATATCATCTTGCAACCCTTTTAAGAAAAAACTTAACTTAAATAAATCGTATGGATCTTTGATCCATTTAAATTGAGGGAATTCACATAGCGATTTATTTTTATAATATATCCTCTCGATATTTAGAGAGCTACAATAAATATTTCATTATTTTGGAATTAACCATAACACACTTGTATTTTATTTTCATGCATCTTCTGTTTCAAGTTTCACCTTCAAACCTTGGCAACAATTCTTTATCTCTTTCATCGAGGCTCCTCTAAAAATCCAAACATTTATGGCCCTTTCTTTTACCAAGTCTTAGTTCAAACTCATTTGAATTAAATTCAAATGAGTTTGAATTTATATCTTTCGATCATGCCATTTCTAATTTTCTTGGGTCAAACTCATTTTTGTGAGACCAGGAAAATTGTCCCCGAGTTCAAATTCCTTTCCCTAAACCTCCCTCTTCCTTTTCCTTCTCTCTATTGTTTTCTGTTAAAGAAAATATGAGGGAGAGAGAGAGCACAACCAGCAGCCCAGCCGACCAGGCCTATGGCCGTTTCCCTCTCCGCCGACCCATCTGTAGCCCAGCCCCGCACCCCTCCGAACCCTAGCTAACTGTGACGCCCCGAGACCGATGCGTCAGGTGTCTTTCAGTTATTCACTGTTGTTGTCATGTTTGTTTATTTGTTGCATTTGATCATGTCATCATTGTTTGCTTTGCATCGTGCCTCTTGCCATTTTGCATTTCATCTTTATCACCATGTGCATTGCATTCTTCATGATGTTGTCTTGCTCTATTCTTGTCATTTGTATCAACCCCTTCCCATCTCTCTAAAATCTACCCATGTGTCATCACTGCCTTCTTCTTTCTTATTCCTTTCATTTTTGCAAGTGCCATTTTCTGTCGTCCATAAATGTTCATTCTTTTCCTATTAACCATACACCTTTCCTTTAACCTCTCTGTCAAATTTCAGATCCTTTGGAGTTGTTTTGGTTAGGTTCGAAAATGCCTCAAGTTTGAATGATATTTAAACTTGTTTTATTTTTCTACCTCTAAAGATGTCCAAACCAATTTTATCAAATAGGGCATGAATTCAAGGTCATGAGGATATTTTTATATTTCTCATACACCTCTCCTTTTCCCCTGTGCTTTTCTCTTTATTTTCTGCTTGAAGAAAATTAGAGAGAGGAAACAGGAGCTTCAGACCAGCCGCAGCCCACTTGGGCCTCCCTCCAAGCCGGCCCACCTAGGCCACCCTTTCCCGCAGCCCAGCAACCAGGCCTCTCACCACTCCCTTCTCCACTGGGCCTCCTGCGCCGGCCCACCTTAACCGCCACTAACCCTAGCGAGCTTCTCTCCTCTCTCCCTCGTCTCCACCTCGCGCCGCCAGGAGAGGCCCGATCCCATCTCCATTCGCTCGATCCCCTCCTCACCTCTCGATCCCGCGCGCCTCCCTCTCTCCCTCTACAGCGCACCTCCCATGGCGCCGTCACCCCGCGCCAAGTCTTCGCGTCGCCGGAGCCCTGTGCAGCTGCGCTGCTGCCTGCCCGCGAGCCTCCTCCGAGCGTCTCCTTCCTCACGCCCGTCCAGCAGGCCACCAGCGAGGCCCCGCATCCGCGCCTCCCCCGAGTTGCGTCCGTCGCCCGGCATGGCCCGTGAGACCATCAGCATCGCCGGCACCCTGCAGCTCCCGCCGTCCTTCTCCCTTTGCAGCGCTCGAGCCCCGCTCCGCGCTGGCCCTTGCCCTGCCGTCCGTCGGCCCGGCGAGCCGGACCTCTCCGTTGCCCTCGCCGACAACCTGCACGGCGCCTCCCAGAACGCGCCTTCCGGCCTCCCTGCTCCCTGCTCAGGTCGCTGCTTCACGCCTAGGCCGACCCTACTCCACCGGCATCCTCCCGCCTTGCTTCGCCTCCTGGCAGGCAACAACAGCGTCCACCTCGCCCCTCGTTGGCCTTCGCACCCCTGCTCGACGCCAAGACCGCGGCTCCTTGTCTCCGTGAACGCCAAGTTCTTTTCCATAGACCTCTCCAAGACCAGGATACGCCAATAACAGTTCGTGGATTTCGTCAAGTTTGAGCACCGTTGAACGAGGGCTTTTTCCTTGCTCATTTTGGGACGCGACAAGTTCCTCTTCGAAAGTACGTCCACATGATGACCTGACAAGTACCGTGGCACTGAAGACCTTTCATGCGTCAAGTCCATCTCCGAAGATTTCACCAAGTACCACGACGACCGTTATTCGTCAAGTACCCCTTCGTCAAGTACCATGACGACCGTAAAACAATGAACGCTTGTGATGTGTTGTATGAGATGCCTGTGTTTGCCCCATGCCCGATCTGATCCTTGCACGTTCCTTGTTTCCTTGCCATCGTCATGTGGGACACCCGGCTACCGGGATCGCCCCACCATCTCTTGACACACTCTCACCCACTTCCTTTTGCATCGGTATCCGTTTTCGTTATCGTTGCCGTGGCACCTCTTTTCTTTCCACCACGGTGACAAATGCTTCATAATGCTCTTGTCAACTTTTAATAAAAATTGCATAAAACTTGAAAATCTCATCCGCATCATGATAACAACATCAAGAATGTTAAAATTGTTGTTTGCTTTAAATTGCTATGCATGTGGGGATTTACCAGAATTGTTGTTTGATGTTTCCGGCCTCATTTAAAATGCCTAACTGTGTATTTTACTCATGCTTCACCTCTTGCCATGTTAGCCAACATTTAACATTGTTGAGTACCTAACCGGGAGTGAACTAAATAAGTCATGTGGTGTTTCGTCAATATGCAACCCGTTGCATATTGAGGTCCACTTAATTTGTAGTTTTGGTTGTTGCACTTTGCCATGCCGTGCATATTTAAACCGGACATGCATCATACTTGATTGTGCATCATGCCATGTTATGTGATGGTTGTTTACTATGTTGTTTGCTTCTTGCTAGTTGTTCGCTCTATTGCTATGCCGCGATACCTACCACTTGCTATATCATGCCTCCCATTTTGCCATGTCAGCCTCTAACCCACCTTTCCTAGCAAACCGTTGTTTGGCTAGGTTACAGCTTTTGCTCAGCCCCTCTTACAGCGTTGTTAGTTGCAGGTGAAGATAAAGATTGTTCCATGTTGAAACATGGATATGTTGGGATATCACAATATCTCTTATTTAATTAATGCATCTATATACTTGGTAAAGGGTGGAAGGCTCGGCCTTATGCCTGGTGTTTTGTTCCACTCTTGCCGCCCTAGTTTCCGTCATACCGGTGTTATGTTTCTTGATTTTGCGTTCCTTACATGGTTGGGTGTTATGGGAAGCCCTTGACAGTTCGCTTTGAATAAAACTCCTTCAGCAAGGCCCAACCTTGGTTTTACATTTGCCTAACAACCTATTACCCTTCCCTTGGGTCGGCCAACCCAAGGGTCATCTTTATTTTAACCCCCCTGGGCCAGTGCTTGTCTAAGTGTTGGTCCGAACCGGGCAGCCTGCGGGGCCACCTCGGGGCAACTCAAGGGTTGGTTTTACTCGTAGCTTGACCTATCCGGTGTGCCCTGAGAACGAGATATGTGCAGCTCCTATCGGCATTTGTCGGCACATTTGGGAAGCTTTGCTGGTCTTGTTTTACCATTGTCGAAATGTCTTGTAACCGGGATTCCGAGTCTGATCGGGTCTTCCTGGGAGAAGGAATATCCTTCGTTGACCGTGAGAGCTTGTGATGGGCTAAGTTGGGACACCCCTGCAGGGTTTTGAACTTTCGAAAGCCGTGCCCGCGGTTATGGGCAGATGGGAATTTGTTAATATCCGGTTGTAGAGAACTTGACACTTACCTTAATTAAAATGCATCAACCGCGTGTGTAGCCGTGATGGTCTCTTTTCGGCGGAGTCCGGGAAGTGAACACGGTTCTTGTGTTATGTTGGAACGTAAGTAGTTCCAGGATCACTTCTTGATCACTTCTAGTTCACGACCGTGCTTTGCTTCTCTTCTCACTCTCATTTGCGTAAGTTAGCCACCATATATGCTAGTGCTTGCTGCAGCTCCATCTCACTACCTTTTCCTACCCATAAGCTTAAATAGTCTTGATCGCGAGGGTGTGAGATTGCTGAGTCCTCGTGGCTCACAGATACTCAGATGCAGGTGCCGATGATGCCAGTGCAGGTGACGCAAGCGAGCTCGAGGAGCTCGATGAAGATCGTGTTCGTTGTGTTGTTTTTGTTTCTAGTTGATCAGTAGTGGAGCCCAGTCGGGGTGATCGGCGGATCTAGCATTAGGGGTAGTCTTCTTTTATTTAGGTTCCATAGTCGGACCTTGATTGTATTCTGGATGATGTAATGCTATATTTATGTATCGTGTGAAGTGGCGATTGTAAGCCAAATCTTTACCCCTTTCTTATTCAGTACATGGGATGTGTAAAGATTACCCCTCTTGCGACATGCCTACTATGCGGTTATGCCTTTAAGTCGTGCTGCGACACGTGGGAGATATAGCCGCATCGTGGGTGTGACAAGTTGGTAATCAGAGCCTTCCCTGACTTAGGAGCCCCCTGCTTGATCGAATCGTTGGCGTTGTTGAGTCTAGAAAAATGTTTTGAGTCTTATAGGATTATATATATATATATATCGGAGAGTAGGATTATTTTTACTCCTTAGTCCCTTCGTCGTTCTGGTGAGGCCTCCCGACGTAGAGTTTTGACTCTTCTCTTCTCAAATTTCACTAATTTTTTTAGGATCACACGGGTATCTTGGAATCATTCCGATGGTTTTGTGACAAGAACATTGTTCTTGGTGCCTCCTGACATTTAGGGGTTGTGGCAGTGTCCCGGGGAGTTGAGCTCCGAGGTGTTGTCATCACAAATTTATCATTGCAGTTCTGGAATACCTGAGTTCGCCGACATCGAAAATCTCTTTTATGCAGTTCTTGGTGAGATAACCTCGACGCCACCCAGTACTGGGGCGGGAGTTCGGGAGTATTGCCATAAGTCGTATAACGGATGCTTTTCGAATGTTGAGGTAAATGATTTCCGAAGGTTTCTTGGTTATGTGTTGAAGGATGGATATAGCTGGATGTAGGATTTGCTAGTTTTGGGTGAGATATTATGCTTCCCCTGTATCCCCAACACCTGATTGCATAACCAGAAAGTTTCGGGAGTTTATAAGTGGGAATTCAAGTATTACGTAGGATATCTTTTCAACAGACACATGATACGATATGGGGTCTATCATATGTTTGTTTCTGGCTTATTTTGCAAGCCAATCCTTTGTTTTGTTTTGGTTTGTGGTATTCGAGTTGCTTCGAAGTCAAATGTTGATTCCATACCTTTCCTAAGCAGTGTTCTATGTGAATACCAATCCTTCTTGCTTATCGAGATTGTCATGCCAATTCTTTTCCAAGCGATGTGCTTCCCTTCTAGTGGATCCTATCATTTTCAACATCCGCAAGATCAACTCTAAGTTTTCTCAACGGTATCCTTTCCATCTGCCCAAGTTGTCTTTGTTTTCCCACCCTCCCACCCTTTTTCTTCAAGGACTCGGATTTCTTAATCCGTTATCCATTTTATTGATGTGAGGTCTCTTCATCTTTTTATTTCAAGTTTCGATCCGGTGAATTTTCGTGAAGATACTAACAAAGCTTCAAGTTCAACATTCTTCGTTCTATTTCTTCTCCGGTGGATGCAATTCAAGTTTTGGTGTTGATCATATTCCTTTCATTGTTTTAAATGTTTTCTCATGCCGGTGCACCTCTTAATCAAAAATTTCTCGCTATTCAATTGTTCCGGAGTGCTCAAGATATCTCGAAGATTCGTGTGTCCACTCTGCTTTCGTTCAAGCTCTTTCGAGGATGTTATCTCATTCAAGCCATTTAATTCAACTGGCACAATCCATCTTTAAAATCGTTCAACGGTGTATCTTTTGAGTGGCCCCTAACCCACAGGTCTTTTCCCAGGATCTTACCTGACTCTTCTATTTCACGGAGCTATCCTCAAATTCTTTCAAAGTTGACATAAGAATGAATTATCATTAGTCATATGTTTTTCTCCAAGATCTTTCAAATTCTTTTCGTTGTTGATCCAACCTTTATATTCTTCGTTATTCCAGAGTGTCTCAACAATTCATGGTGGTGTTTCTCGTCGTCATTCTCGAATATTGAAGACCGAAGAAGAGTTCCTCTTAAATCCTTACCCGTTCTTCCAAAGACTTATGGTTCTAGCTTCATGCCATCGTCTCATAATTGTTTTTGTTTGTGAGAATTCTTTTCACCCATCCGGAGCAATTCAGGAGTCTTTTCAGTTTGATTCTCCGGAGCCCATCATCTCAGAATTATTCATTCGTTGTTCTCCAAATTTACCGGTGCATCATTCAAGTATTCGCTAATTAGCTCGGGATCTCTTCGTTCGCTTGCATCTAAATCCCCTCAAGTATCTTCATTCATTTTCAAATTCTTCCTGGTGATTTGTGCTTTTGCCACTTTATTTTTCAATTCTTACGATGGTTTGTTCAAGATTCTTCTTCCTTCGTTTTCAGATTAATTCAGTCATTGTTTCCAAATCCTACCGGTGGCTCGTTGAAGACCTTCCCAAGCTTGCGCCATATCTATCTTAATCCTTTCTACGAGAATAAGTAGTATGCCAAATCCGTTGATTGTCATCAATTTAATTGATGATGGATAAGCATAATGTAATTCTTATTTTAGTTTCAGCCAATGTTTAATTCCTTATTTCGAAGGCTCATCAAATTCTTGATTTCAATTGTTTCATATTTTTCCATTCCCAGAGTTCCAAGCTCTTTCAATTATATCATTTCAAAGCTTCATTTAATCATTGCAAGGCCTCAATCTTATTCTTTTCATCCTTCAGTTCTTTTGATCATTCTTTTATTACCGGAGTTCTTCATGGAGGTTCTACATGGTGGTTCATCAAGGATTTAATTCCTTCTCGAAGTGTTCATCGAGATTCTTTTCAGAGGAGCTTAAGTATTCTTCATCTTGCATTCTGAAGTGCAATTCGTTCTACCTTATCTTTTGAGTTGGTGTTACGTCATTTTTGACAATTGCTTGGTGTTTCATGATTCACAAGTTTGCCTTAAGAAGGCTAGCACAAACTGGGGTACAGATCGAAAGAGGCGCGGGCCTCCTGCCTAGGATCCTCCTAAACTACTCCTGGTCGTCGTCAGCGGGCAGCACGTAGTAGTAGGCACCTCCGGTGTAGTAGGAGTCGTCGTCGAAGGTGGCGTCTGGCTCCTGGGCTCCAACATCTGGTTGCGACAACCAGGTAGAAGGGATAGGGGGAAAAGGGGGAGAAAGCAACCGTGAGTACTCATCCAAAGTACTCGCAAGCAAGGAGCTACACTACATATGCATGGGTATCAAATGGAGTAAGGGTATCATATGTGGACTGAACTGCAGAATGCCAGAATAAGAGGGGGATAACTAATCCTTTCGAAGACTACGCTTCTGGCAGCCTCCGTCTTGCAACATGTAGAAGAGAGTAGACTGAAGTCCTCCAAGTAGCATCGCATATCATAATCCTAACCGATGATCCTCCCCTCGTCGCCCTGTGAGAGAGCGACCACCGGTTGTATCTGGCACTTGGAAGGGTGTGTTTTATTAAGTATCCGGTTCTAGTTGTCATAAGGTCAAGGTACAACTCCAAGTCGTCCTGTTACCGAAGATCACGGCTATTCGAATAGATTAACTTCCCTGCAGGGGTGCACCACATAACCCAACACGCTCGATCCCATTTGGCCGGACACACTTTCCTGGGTCATGCCCGGCCTCGTAAGATCAACACGTCGCAGCCCCACCTAGACCAACAGAGAGGTCAGCACGCCGGTCTAAACCTAAGCGCCCAGGGGTCTGGGCCCATCGCCCTTAGCACACCTGCACGTTGCGTGGGCGGCCGGAAGCAGACCTAGCCTAGTAGGCGTTCTAGTCCAATCTAGCGCGCGCCGCTCCGTTGCTGACATCACGAAGGCTTCGGCTGATACCACGACGTCGAGTGCCCATAACTGTCCCCGCGTAGATGGTTAGTGCGTATAGGCCAGTAGCCAGACTCAGATCAAATACCAAGATCTCGTTAAACGTGTTAAGTATCTGCGAACGCCGACCAGGGCCAGGCCCACCTCTCTCCTAGGTGGTCTGAACCTGCCCTGTCGCTCCGCCTCAAAGATCCACTCGCGGGTGCTCCTATGAGCCGACCCGTCTTTAATCACCACATGTATCAAGTATAAAGTACATAGTATAAACCCGCGATCACCTCCCGAGTGATCACGGCCCGATAGTATAGCACAGCAGACGGACAAGAATGTAGGGCCACAGATGGAAATACTAGCATCCTATACTAAGCAAGTAGGATTGCAGGTAAAGGTATCAACAGTAGTAGCAAGGACAGGCTATGCATCAGGATAGGAATAACAAAAACAGCAACATGCTACACTACTCTAATGCAAGCAGTATAGAGGAGAGTAGACGATATCTGGTGATCAAAGGGGGGGGGCTTGCCTGGTTGCTCTGGCAAGAGAGAGGGGTCGTCAACTCTGTAGTCGTACTGGGTAGCAGCGGCGTCGGTCTCGGTGTCTAGCGAGAGAAGAGGGGGAAGAAACAATAAATATAATGCAAGCAAATGCATGACGATGCATGACATGACAAGTAACGGCGTTAGAGGTGCCCTAACGCGGTAGTAGGTGATACCGGTGAAGGGGGATGACATCCGGGAAAGTATCCCCGGTGTTTCGCGTTTTCGGGTAGAAGAGCCGGAGGGGGAAAGTTGCGAGTTCGATAGGTTAGGGATGTGTGGCGGACGAACGGCCTGCGTATCCGGATTCGTCTCGTCGTTCTGAGCAACTTTCATGTACAAAGTTTTTCCATCCGAGCTACGGTTTATTTTATATTAATTTTAAAAGATTTAATTCATTTTTAGGATTTATTTAATTATTTAAATTCAACATTATCCAGAACAGTGCACGCTGATGTCAGCATGACGTCAGCAGTCAACAGAGGCGTTGACTGGTCAACTGACGTGTGGGTCCAGTGGGACCCACCTGTCATACACTGTTAGGTTGATTAGGGTTTAGGTTAAACTAATTACTGTTTACTTAGACTAACAGGTTAATTAGATTAATTAAGTAGGATTAATTAACTTAATTAATTAAAAAAAATTATTTTTTTTAATTCTTTTCCTTTTCATTTTTTTTAAACGTCCTCAGGGGGTGGACCCCGGCGTTCAGTGGCACGGAGGCCAAATGGGGCGGGTGCTGGGCGTGCGGGCGTGGGCGCCCGACGGGGCAAACCCGGGGCAGCGTAGCCCGCCCGGGCACGGGGACGAGGCCGCCAGGCGCGGCGGGGCGCCGGCAGACGCCAGAAGTGGCGAGCGGTGGCCCTAGGCAGTGGCGGGCAGCGCGCGCGGTGGTCAAGGGCGGGGCGTGCGGTCTGGGGGAGGACGAGTCCGATGCGGGCAGCAAGCAGGGGAGGTGCGCGCATGCGCGCGCGGCCGCGGTCATGGTCGGCGAGCAGCGGCGGGGAGGAGAAGCAAGGGGCGGGGAGCGCCGTGGGACGACACGCAGCGGGTGCCGGTCAGGGACGCAGAGCGCGGTGGCGCGGGCGGAGCCGCGCCGGAGCAGCAACGAGCAGGGGGGAGGCGCACGAGGCTCGCGACAAGGAGGCCAGCGGAGCACGCGGGACGGCGCGTGCGGGGTAAGGCAGCAACGGCGCAGCGAGCGCTGTGCACGGGGAGGCAACGGCGGAGGGAGAGCAGCGGCAAGGGTCGGCGCGCGGCCACGGGCGAGAGAGAGAGAGGAGGGGGAGCGCGGGGCGTGCTCACGGGGGGGAGTAGGGGTTCGGGCAGCGGGCTCGGGGAAGGTTGGGGGGGGCCGACGGTGTAGAGTGAAGCAGTCCGGCGGGGGGGGGGGGGGGCTCCGGGAGCTGGCGTCGGCGTGCGGGGCGAGGGGATCGCTGCGCCGTTGGGGGTGAGGGTGAGTGGTGCGAGTGGGGTGGGGGTGAGCTAGGGTTTCGGTCATGGGGGGATAAGGGAGGCGTGGGGGAGGCCGGTTGGGCCTGCGGTCGAATGGGCCGGCCTGCTGGGCCGAAGCCCAGTGGGGGTCTTTCTCTTTCTTTTTTTTGTTTTCTGTTTGTTTGTTTTTTTCTTCGTTTCTATTTTAAGTCATTTAAAAGCATTTAGGCATTTTATAAAAATGTGTTTACTTCACCATAATTACCGATGCAATAATAGACATAGCCCGAACATTTTATTTTAATATTTGAAAACTTTTGTCATTTGACTTAATTAGGATTTAAATTTGAAACGGTTTTGAATTAACCCGAAATTAATTACAGTGACAGAGGTGACGTGTCACCATTAACGTGAGATCACTGTAGCTTAATTACCCGGGCGTCACAATTCTCCTCCACTACAAGAAATCTCATCCCGAGATTTAGGAGGTAGAAGGAAACAGTGCAGGGTATTCATCGCGAAGACGATCCTCGTGTTCCCAGGTGGCTTCGTCTTCAGAGTGATTCGACCACTGGACCTTGAGGAACTTGATCGCCTTCTGACGGGTGCAGCGTTCAGCTTGGTCGAGAATGCGGACCGGATGCTCTTTATAGGAGAGGTCCTGTTGCAATTCGAGCACTTCATGGTCCACTGCTCGGATTGGGTCCTTGAAGCAGCGTCGAAGTTGCGACACGTGGAACACATCGTGAACCTGAGAAAGGTTCGGCGGAAGCTCCAGTTGATATGCCACTTTTCCACGCCTTTCAAGAATAGTGAAAGGACCAATATAGCAGGGAGCTAACTTTCCTTTGATCCCGAAGCGGCGAGCACCCTTCATTGGTGTAACTCAAAGATAAGCCTTTTCGCCAGGTTGATAGACCATGTCTTGGTGATGACGGTCATACTGAATTTTCTGACGTGACTGAGCAGTCTTGAGATTCTCGCGAATAATGCGAACTTGTTCTTCGGCCTGTTGGATAATATCTGGACCAAAGAGTGGACGTTCCCCAGTTTCTGACCAGTTCAGAGGGGTTCGACACTTTCGTCCATATAGCACTTCGAAGGGGGACATCTTCAGACTAGCTTGATAGCTATTATTATAAGAGAACTCGGCATATGGAAGAGATTCCTCCCATTTCTTGCCGAATGAGATTACACAAGCTCGAAGCATGTCTTCGAGAACTTGGTTGACACGTTCAACCTGTCCTTGCGACTGAGGATGAAACGCAGTACTGAACGACAGATGAGTTCCCATAGCTTCTTGGAAACTCGCTCAAAACCTTGAAGTGAATAAGCTGCCACGGTCCGAACTGATAACCAGTGGAATACCGTGAAGTGAAACAATTCTGGACATGTAGAGAGTAGCAAGCTGACTAGCAGTGATTGTCTCTTTGACCGCCAGAAAATGGGCAACTTTGGAAAGCCGGTCAATGACGACAAGAATAGCATCATTACCTTTCTGCGATTTGGGAAATCCAGTGACGAAGTCCATTTCAACATGGTCCCATTTCCATTCAGGAATAGAGATAGGTTGCAGAGTTCCGGCAGGCCTTTGATGCTCTGCTTTGATTCGGCGACAAACGTCACACTCAGCAACATAACGAGCAATGTCCTGCTTCATATTAGACCACCAGAATCTTTGACGAATATCCTGGTACATCTTTGTACTACCAGGATGGATGGACAGAGGCATATCATGGGCTTCTTGCATAACCCTTTTAGTCTTATCCAGGTTTTTCTTCGAACATGGTACCACTAGGCGGCCTTTGAAATACAAGGCGCCATCGTCGGCGATAGTGAAGAATGAGGGCTTTCCTTCTGCTAGATGGCGTTTAATCTTATGGACTTCAGAGTCATAACCTTGTATAGTCTTTATACCAGCTACGAGATCTGGTACGATAGCCAGGGTATTTAGAGAACCCTTAGTAACAACAAGAAGATTCATCTTGCGGAACTCCGAGGGAGGGGGAGCGAGTGCTCCAGGAGGAACACTATGGAGGTTCAGCTTTCTAAATTCTTCGACAAGCGAGGGCTGAACTTTGTGAACCTGGAGGTGGTTGCAGTAAGACTTGCGGCTCAAGGCATCAGCCATTACATTAGCCTTGCCGGGGGTATATGATATACCCACGTCAAAGTCTGCAACAGTCTCCATCCATCTTTGCTGACGGAGGTTCAGATCTAGCTGAGTAAACAGATACTTCAGACTTTGGTGGTCGGTGAAGATCTCGCAACGATTACCGAGAAGGTAGTGTCGCCACTGCTTCAGTGAATGAATGACAGCAGCAAGCTCGAGGTCGTGAACTAGGTAGTTTTCTTCGTGAGGGCGCAGTTGACGAGAGGCATAAGCAATCACTCTGCGCTCTTGCATTAGGACACAACCTAATCCTTGACGGGAAGCGTCGCAGTAAATGACGAAGTCCTTCTTAGTATCAGGTGGAGCAAGTACGGGGGTAGAAGTCAACTTGTCTTTGAGCGCCTGGAAACTTTCCTGACACTTGTCTGTCCAGTCAAACTTGACACCCTTATGCAACAAATTAGTCAGAGGCCTGGCAATCTTGGAGAAGTTCTCGACGAATCGACGGCAATAGCTGGCGAGGCCGAGAAAACTTCGGACTTGCTTCACATTCTTCGGAGGAGTCCAATCGAGAATAGCCTGAACTCGTTCAGGGTTGACGACAATAAAATTCTTGGAGATGACATGCCCAAGATAGGTTACTTCGGGGAGCCAGAATTCACACTTGGAATACTTAGCATATAGTTGATGCTCTCG
This sequence comes from Triticum urartu, assembly GCF_056163025.1. NCBI lineage: Eukaryota > Viridiplantae > Streptophyta > Magnoliopsida > Poales > Poaceae > Triticum > Triticum urartu. The sequence goes on along the minus strand of NC_141876.1, from coordinate 341,850,581 downwards.
AAGTTTTTCTAGCACAAGACGAAGATGTTCAGCATGTTCCTCCTTGTTCTTGGAAAATACAAGGATATCGTCCAAATAAACCACGACGAACTTGTCGAGGTAATCCATGAATATATAATTCATCAGACGAGAGAAGGTGGCTGGAGCATTCGTTAAGCCGAATGACATGACGGTGTACTCGTATGATCCATACCGAGTCACGAAGGCAGTTTTTGGGATGTCCTCTTCACGAACACGGATCTGGTGGTAACCCAACCTCAAGTCGAGTTTGGAGAACACTGATGAGCCAGCCAGTTGATCATAAAGATCATTGATCCGAGGAAGAGGGTATTTATTCTGAATGGTAGCTTGGTTTATAGGACGGTAGTCTTGGACCAATCGGTTTGTCCCATCCTTCTTCCTAACAAAGAGAGAAGGTGCTCCCCAAGGAGAGCAACTTGGGCGAATGAAACCTTTGACAAGAGATTTGTCGATTTCCTCCTTAAGCTCAACGAGCTCATGCGGCGGCATCTTGTAGGGTCGTTTAGCTATAGGGGTGGTGCCGGGTTTCAAGTCGATGATGAATTCGACAGCTCTAGCAGGGGGAATCCCTGGAAGTTCTTCTGGGAAGACATCTTGGAATTCACGAACGACGGGAATGTTTTCAATGCCCTCGAGTGGTGCAGCGTTCAACGCATTCAAGGCATAAAGTCGTGCCTCGGCGTTCTGAACTAGATGAGCTTGGTAAGCTATTATTTCATCAGAAGGGTGTAGCAGATGGACGACCTTAGTGGCGCAAACTATAGAAGCAGTATGCGCTTTTAACCAATTCATTCCCAGAATGAGATCAATGCTACAGGACTTCAGTACGATGGGAGAGACAAGGAATTCTAGTCCTTCTATTTCTACAGAGACGTCGTTGCAAATCATGGAGGTTCGACATTGGCCCGCAGGGGTGTGTACTAATAGTGAAGCATTCATGTCCTCACATTTAATGTCGTGCAAGCATGCAAAACCTTCTGACATGAATGAATGCGATGCACCTGTATCAAATAAAACGGATGCTGGTACTGAATTTACGAGGAGGGTACCCATCACAGTAGCAGGCTGGTCTTGAGCTTCGCTCAGATCAACGTGGTTGGCATGAACACGACCATAAGACTTGGCATTGTTGCTGCGGGGCTGGTTGCTTCCACGGCCAGTTGCTGGAAGGGCTAGTTGATTCTGGTTCTGTTTGCATTCCCTAGCACGATGCCCTGGTTGTCCACACCTGAAGCACAATCCATTATTGGGAGTGGGAACAGGAGCTTGTGGTGGTGGAGCTGGGAGTCTTGGCTGCCTAGTCGGAGGAGCAGGCAGACGAGGTGTAGCATAGGTCTGCCTTGGGGTAGGTGCATCCGGCTGGTACAAGCTATTGGGAATCCATATCTTGCGCTTCTGCGAAGACGGGCCCAAAGATGAGCCCGTGTCACGGTTGCGCCTGTGAGAGCTCTGGTATTCCTGCAGACCAGTTTCGACACTGATGGCTTTGTTCACCAGGGTGGCGAAATCAGCAAAGTCATGCACTAGAAGTGCGAGCTTGATGTCAGCTTGAAGGCCATCACGGAACTTCTCCTGTCTGCGTGCATTAGTTGCGATGTCTTCTTCAGCATAGCGGGACAAGTCAAGAAACTCCCGCTGGTAAGCTTCCACAGTTTTGTTGCCTTGGGTGAGGTTGCGGAACTCACGCTTCTTCCGGTCCATGACCCCCTGAGGAATGAAGCGAGCACGGAAGGCAGCTTGGAAGTCTGGCCAGGTGATGATTGTTCCGGCTGGCAGAGTACGCCTGTGGCTGTCCCACCATTGAGCTGCGGGTCCCTTCAGGAAGAAGGAAGCAAAGGTGACATATCTGGCAGGGGCTACATCAGCAGACTCCATCTCATAGGTGATGTCACGGAGCCAGTCATCAGCATCCAGAGGCTGAGTTGAGCTGCGGTACACAGTTGGGTTCAGGCGCATGAAATCCTGCAGAGTTACTGGGGTTGGCTGCGGGTTCATATTGGGGCGAGGAAACTGAGCCATCATATTCTCCATGAACTGGCGATTCATCTCAAGCTGTTGGATCATACCAGCCATGTACTCAGGTGGTGGTGGGGCGTTGCCACCACGACCACGACCACCTGGCCTAACCATCCTGCTAATATTTAACAGGGGTAGTTCAGCATTGAGAAATTTGCAAAAAACAAGAGTCATTCATGATGAAACATGCACAACGAAAGTAGCACGATAGATACTGCATAGTAGTCGGCATATCTTACAAAAGAGGTCATGCATAGAGTTCGTTACACAGTGTTCAATACATAGGCTAAGACATCATAGGCGGCACACAGACTCGCGGCAAATGCATCTAACACTTATAAGCAAGTCTACGTCAGTCCCATGCGGTACTGCGGAGGTAGGTGTAGCCCGACAGCTGGTAGTGACGCGAAGGGAAGACCTCCACGCGAGTAGCCTGGGGTCCGCGGATACTCTGGTGCGGAACCCGATGCGCAGGTGGCAGTAGGGGACCCAATGCAGGAGAGTAGCCTCCCACATCTGGCCAGCCGACGCCCTGGGGCATCACGGTCCGGGCAGGGTAGATCGCAGAACGCGACAGATCACCAGAGCAGACAGAGGGATGCAACAGCGTCAGAGCACGATACAGGTGCTGACGGGTGGTGTACAACTCGTGGCGAAGAGCTCGGTTAGCTCTATTCAGCCCATCAGCATGCAGAACTAGGTTCTGATGGTAGAATGGCTCTCGGGTGACAGTGGAGTAGGCAGCAGTGTAGTAACCCTCCGCACCAACATCGGATGCGATAGCAATGTGCCTGAAGGGGGAGGTATCCAACTCCTGATACTCTCCACGGAGACGTGTCAGAGCAGCATAAGCAGCATCGTGGACCGCCATATCGATAGTCACTCCAACACCATGAGCAGTGTGCAGCACGGTAGTGGAGTCATACTCCCGAGAGTAGAGGTGGACGATGGCACGGTACTGCTCCTGGTTGAAGTCCTGATACTCCTCATAGACGGTGTACTCAGGGTGCCAGCGATAACCCAGACAGGTCATCATCTCAACCAACACAGCAGGTGATCCTGAGGCACCAATGGCCGTCGTGTGGCGCACGACCTGCCTCGTGGGTTCCATCTGAAAACAAAGATGTTTTCACAGGAGTCAAATGACAATGTGGATAATGTTCAAGTACTACTCTAAAGAATAACTAGGGCTTATCCAACTTTGGGGTGAACGTGGTCACGGGATCCTAGTGTTAGAGTTAGTAAAATCGTTTAACCCGAGTAGGAGAGAGTTCAGAGTCCCAGGGTAAGGATCGAGGAGTAAAAGATCCTAATACCACCCAGATGGCGATGTGGGCCCGTAAGGCACACAGCCATGTTAGTAAAAGTTTTTGTAATGTCTAGACTCAACTTCGGCCAAGGAGGGTGGAAGGGGAATTCCTACAGGAAGTCGGCTCTGATACCAACTTGTGACGCCCCCGGTTTGACCGTACACTAATCATACACGCAAACGTGTACGATCAAGATCAGGGACTCACGGGAAGATATCACAACACAACTCTACAAATAAAATAAGTCATACAAGCATCATATTACAAGCCAGGGGCCTCGAGGGCTCGAATACAAGAGCTCGATCACAGACGAGTCAGCGTAAGCAACAATATCTGAGTACAAACATAAGTTAAACAAGTTTGCCTTAAGAAGGCTAGCACAAACTGGGGTACAGATCGAAAGAGGCGCAGGCCTCCTGCCTGGGATCCTCCTAAACTACTCCTGGTCGTCGTCAGCGGGCAGCACGTAGTAGTAGGCACCTCCGGTGTAGTAGGAGTGGTCGTCGAAGGTGGCGTCTGGCTCCTGGGCTCCAACATCTGGTTGCGACAACCAGGTAGAAGGGATAGGGGGAAAAGGGGGAGAAAGCAACCGTGAGTACTCATCCAAAGTACTCGCAAGCAAGGAGCTACACTACATATGCATGGGTATCAAATGGAGTAAGGGTATCATATGTGGACTGAACTGCAGAATGCCAGAATAAGAGGGGGATAACTAATCCTTTCGAAGACTACGCTTCTGGCAGCCTCCGTCTTGCAACATGTAGAAGAGAGTAGACTGAAGTCCTCCAAGTAGCATCGCATATCATAATCCTAACCGATGATCCTCCCCTCGTCGCCCTGTGAGAGAGCGACCACCGGTTGTATCTGGCACTTGGAAGGGTGTGTTTTATTAAGTATCCGGTTCTAGTTGTCATAAGGTCAAGGTACAACTCCAAGTCGTCCTGTTACCGAAGATCACGGCTATTCGAATAGATTAACTTCCCTGCAGGGGTGCACCACATAACCCAACACGCTCGATCCCATTTGGCCGGACACACTTTCCTGGGTCATGCCCGGCCTCGTAAGATCAACACGTCGCAGCCCCACCTAGACCAACAGAGAGGTCAGCACGCCGGTCTAAACCTAAGCGCCCAGGGGTCTGGGCCCATCGCCCTTAGCACACCTGCACGTTGCGTGGGCGGCCGGAAGCAGACCTAGCCTAGTAGGCGTTCTAGTCCAATCTAGCGCGCGCCGCTCCGTTGCTGACATCACGAAGGCTTCGGCTGATACCACGACGTCGAGTGCCCATAACTGTCCCCGCGTAGATGGTTAGTGCGTATAGGCCAGTAGCCAGACTCAGATCAAATACCAAGATCTCGTTAAACGTGTTAAGTATCTGCGAACGCTGACCAGGGCCAGGCCCACCTCTCTCCTAGGTGGTCTGAACCTGCCCTGTCGCTCCGCCTCAAAGATCCACTCGCGGGTGCTCCTATGAGCCGACCCGTCTTTAATCACCACATGTATCAAGTATAAAGTACATAGTATAAACCCGCGATCACCTCCCGAGTGATCACGGCCCGATAGTATAGCACAGCAGACGGACAAGAATGTAGGGCCACAGATGGAAATACTAGCATCCTATACTAAGCAAGTAGGATTGCAGGTAAAGGTATCAACAGTAGTAGCAAGGACAGGCTATGCATCAGGATAGGAATAACAAAAACAGCAACATGCTACACTACTCTAATGCAAGCAGTATAGAGGAGAGTAGACGATATCTGGTGATCAAAGGGGGGGGGCTTGCCTGGTTGCTCTGGCAAGAGAGAGGGGTCGTCAACTCTGTAGTCGTACTGGGTAGCAGCGGCGTCGGTCTCGGTGTCTAGCGAGAGAAGAGGGGGAAGAAACAATAAATATAATGCAAGCAAATGCATGACGATGCATGACATGACAAGTAACGGCGTTAGAGGTGCCCTAACGCGGTAGTAGGTGATACCGGTGAAGGGGGATGACATCCGGGAAAGTATCCCCGGTGTTTCGCGTTTTCGGGTAGAAGAGCCGGAGTGGGAAAGTTGCGAGTTCGATAGGTTAGGGATGTGTGGCGGACGAACGGCCTGCGTATCCGGATTCGTCTCGTCGTTCTGAGCAACTTTCATGTACAAAGTTTTTCCATCCGAGCTACGGTTTATTTTATATTAATTTTAAAAGATTTAATTCATTTTTAGGATTTATTTAATTATTTAAATTCAACATTATCCAGAACAGTGCACACTGACGTCAGCATGACATCAGCAGTCAAGAGAGGCGTTGACTGGTCAACTGACGTGTAGGTCCAGTGGGACCCACCTGTCATACACTGTTAGGTTGATTAGGGTTTAGGTTAAACTAATTACTGTTTACTTAGACTAACAGGTTAATTAGATTAATTAAGTAGGATTAATTAACTTAATTAATTAATAAAAAAATTATTTTATTTTTTTAATTCTTTTCCTTTTCATTTTTTTAAACGTCCTCAGGGGGTGGACCCCGGTGTTCAGTGGCACGGAGGCCAAACGGGGCGGGTGCTGGGCGTGCGGGCGTGGGCGCCCGACGGGGCAAACTCGGGGCAGCGTAGCCCGCCCGGGCACAGGGACGAGGCCGCCAGGCGCGGCGGGGCGCCGGCAGACGCCAGAAGTGGCAAGCGGTGGCCCTAGGCAGTGGCGGGCAGCGCGCGCGGTGGTCAAGGGCAGGGCGTGCGGTCTGGGGGAGGACGAGTCCGACGCGGGCAGCAAGCAGGGGAGGTGCGCGCATGCGCGCGCGACCGCGGTCATGGTCGGCGAGCAGCGGCGGGGAGGAGAAGCAAGGGGCGGGGAGCGCCGTGGGACGACACGCAGCGGGTGCCGGTCAGGGACGCAGAGCGCGGTGGCTGCGCGGTGGCGCGGGCGGAGCCGCGCTGGAGCAGCAACGAGCAGGGGGGAGGCGCACGAGGCTCGCGACAAGGAGGCCAGCGGAGCACGCGGGATGGCGCGTGCGGGGTAAGGCAGCAACGGCGCAGCGGGCGCTGTGCACGGGGAGGCAACGGCGGAGGGAGAGAAGCGGCAAGGGTCGGCGTGCGGCCATGGGCGAGAGAGAGAGAGAGGAGGGGGAGCGCGGGGCGTGCTCACGGGGGGGAGTAGGGGTTCGGGCAGCGGGCTCGGGGAAGGTTGGGGGGGCCGGCGGCGTAGAGGGAAGCAGGCCGGCGAAGGAGAGTGAAGCAGTCCGGCGGGGGGGGGGGGGCTCCGGGCGCTGGCGTCGGCGTGCGGGGGCGAGGGGATCGGGAGTTCCGATCCAGATCCAGGGGGGAGTGGTGCAAGTGGGGTGGGGGTGAGCTAGGGTTTCGGTCGTGGGGGGGATAAGGGAGGCGTGGGGGAGGCCGGTTGGGCCTGCGGTCGAATGGGCCGGCCTGCTGGGCCGAAGCCCAGTGGGGGTCTTTCTCTTTCTTTTTTTTTGTTTTCTGTTTGTTTGTTTTTTTTCTTCTTTTCTGTTTTAAGTCATTTAAAAGCATTTAGGCATTTTATAAAAATGTGTTTACTTCACCATAATTACCGATGCAATAATAGACATAGCCCGAACATTTTATTTTAATATTTGAAAACTTTTGTCGTTTGACTTAATTAGGATTTAAATTTGAAACGGTTTTGAATTAACCCGAAATTAATTACAGTGATAGAGGTGACGTGTCACCATTAACGTGAGATCACTGTAGCTTAATTACCCAGGCATCACAGCTACCTCCGACTCAGAATCATCGTCAAGCTTTAACAGGTCCTCAGTAGTGCTCTTTTTCTTCTTGGACCTCCGAGTCGTTTTCCTGGCGGCTATGGTGGCGGTTCTAGCCTTCTTGGCAGCTTCATGGTCATACTTGGCTTTCCAGAAGTCAGATTTGGCATGTAAACAAATAAATAAGATAGAAGGTCATGCACGTATTTAAAACTGTTGAGGAAAATATAAAGAGAAAGAGGTCAGGAGTTTTTTTACCTTTGGCGCCGGGTTAAGTTTGCAGAAGGGGTTTAACCCGACTTTACTGCAGTCTTCATATTTGCCGTTCACCAGGAGGGTTGACATTGAAACAATATCTTCTTTAGTTAGTTGAACGGAGCTGTGACGAAGAGAGTCATCCGGGCCTCCGCCATAGTCATACATCAATTTGGATCGGCAACTTAGAGGGATGACCCGCCACGAGATCCAGCAACGGGTCAAGTCAACTCCAGTTAAGCCATTCCCCAATAAGGCATTAATCCTTTTAATAGATGGAATACGCTTCTTGCGTTCAGCAGCAGTAAGCTTATCAGGGAGCACAAACTTGGAATCCAGACGCTCCGCACGATAACCCGACTGTAGTTTTTTGTTGGCTGGAGACGTATCTTGACAATAGAACTAGGTCTGATTCCAGTCTTTGGGATGACTTGGTAAAACTATTAAAGGAAAGACAGCGCCCTGTCGGCGCTGGATTGAGATTCCATCAAGTTCAAAGCTAGGGCCATTGGTACACTTGTTCTGGCGGTTCAGATAAAAATACTCTCTGAAGAGTTCCACATTTGTCTCTTCCTGAAGATACACCTCACAGAGAACTTGGAAGTTGCAGATATTGGATATGGAATTGGGTCCGAGATCTTGAGGGTGAATTTTGAAAAAATGAAGAACATCTCTGAAGAACTTTGAGCCGGGTGGTGAAAAACCCCGATTCATGTGGTCAGAGAAGACAATAACTTCACCGTCTTTGGGATTAGGCCGTTCCTCGTCCGGGTTAGGTGCACGGTAAGACATAACATTCTTCCCTGGCAGAAATCCTATGGTGAAGAATTCCTTGAAGTTATCCTCAGTTACTGGGGAGGGGACCCAGTTGCAGACAGTTGGAGCTTTCGACGACATGATGAAAAACAGACTGAAAGGAAAGTGATGTGCCGGTTCAATCCAATGGTGAAATTAAAAGTTAAATGATGATGGTACAAATAAGTAATGGCGGCTTACGTAAGGGGCTAATGTCATATAAAGGAAAAAGTGAGCCGGCGCCATAAGCCTCCATGACTACAGATATTTGAGAAATGCCAGAAACAGAATTGGCTAAGTGTGGAGACAAACAAGTTTTCTAATTTCTTGATATTATTCTGAATCAAATGGCCGTTCAAAATGGAAAATATTCTAGATCTAAAAATATAGCATAGAATGAGTCCGAGAAGTTCTAATGAAGCCTTTGTACCAGAAAAAGGGATCTGCTGGTATCAAGAATAGGCACAAAACAACTACCGCATGAGTATATGTTCTTTTTGGATCAAAAGGAAGCTGCAGTAGAAGAACTAGGAAGAAACAGTGATGAACTGTGAAGAACACGCAGAAACCTAGAAAACCTGATGCGGATCTGAGGAGCAGGAAGGTAAAACACTTACGGCCATGGATCTTCTGCGGAGGGCTGACGCCGTTCTCTAGACCGATTCAGGTTGATGCAGCAGCCAAGGTCGACGAAGACGAGGTGCTCTGCGATGGCGGTGGAGCTCGAGCAGCAGTCGGGTTGCGAGAGGAAGAACACGAAGAGAGGGAAGAATGAGAAAGACCAGGTCATGCCTATTTATAAGGGGATAAGCGAACAGGCACGCGTGGAAATCGAGGAGGACCCAAATAATGGTTATCCAACTAAATGGACGCCTCGATTCTTGGAAGACATTAAGAGATAAAAGATTCATTGAGGATGACATCATAGCAGTTTTTTGTGTTTTCAGACGATGACATCATGGAGGGTTACATAATTTTTACAAAGAGAGGAAGATGGATTTCGTCTAAGTATTGAAGATTGACAAAGAACAAAGTTCAAGTCAACCTGGGGCCTAATGTTGGGAATATAGCTACTAGGTATGACCCGCCCAGGAGGGGCCGGGTCAACCCCAATGGCGGGTTACAAAAGAAGCCCAGTAATATTGAAGATGATAGTTTATTAAGACTTGTGGAAGGCCTAAAGCCCAGAGGTGGCTTGAGGCCCAATATTGTAAACCGCCGTAAAGAAAGACTTGTAAAGAAAGGCATATAAAAGAATTCACCGAGCCGGACACATTTTATGAGCTGACCGGGACTCTGTAGGCCGCCAGGCGTCAACCCATGTATATAAGGGGACGACCCGGCGGCGGCTTAGGACAAGAAAAACAACAACTCGAAGCCAGGCAAAGCGGATTCGCTCCCTGGTCATCGAAACCCCAGCAATTTCAACACAACTAGACGTAGGCTTTTACCTTCATCGTAAGGGGCCAAACTAGTATAAAAACCTCTCGTGTCCTTTGTCCCGATTAACCCCTTTAAGCTTCCTAGTTGCGATCGCCCAAAGACTAAGTCCTTTTGCTAAGACATCTGCCGTGACAATTCCACGACAGGAAGGTATATGGTGGTAGGTAGGCAAATGGTAAGACCAAGGTTGGGCCTTGCTGGAGGAGTTTTATTCAAAGCGAACTGTCAAGGGGTTCCCATAACACCCAACCGCGTAAGGAACGCAAAATCAAGGAACATAACACCGGTATGACGGAAACTAGGGCGGCAAGAGTGGAACAAAACACCAGGCATAAGGCCGAGCCTTCCACCCTTTACCAAGTATATAGATGCATTAAAGTAAATAAGAGATAATAATGATATCCCAACAATATCCATGTTCCAAGATGGAACAAACTTCATCTTCACCTGCAACAAGCAATGCTATAAGAGGGGTTGAGCAAAGAGGTAACATAGCCAAACAACTGTTTGCTAGGAAAGGTGGGTTAGAGGCTTGACATGGCAATATGGGAGGCATGATATAGCAAGTGGTAGGTATCGTGGCATGGCAATAGAGCGAGAAACTATCAAGCAAAGGTAGAAGTGATTTCGAGGGTATGGCCATCTTGCCTGCAAAGTTCTCAGAGTTGACGAAAGCTTGATCCTCGTTAGCGTACTCAACAGGTTCCTCGATCACGTACTCGTCTCTCGACTCTACCCAAGGCAAGAACACAAGAAAAGGACCAACAATCAATCACGGTGCAATGCACAAACAACATGATGCAAAACATGGCATGACATGCGGGATGTGATATGCAATGATATGCGTGCTTCGGAAGAGAAAGAATGAACAAGGCATCAACTTGGCAAACCAAGTGTTTCGCTGGATAGATGAGATGATTTCAGTCGAAGTCCATATAAAGATCACCAGAAACGGAGGCACGGTTTGCAAATGGCAAGCAAAACAAGAATGTCACAATTCTGCGATTAACAGCATGATGCCATCTAGAATGCAACAACTAAGCTACTGCACCCCAACATAGCAAGAAAGCATATGGCAGTGATGTACTCAAGATTCTTGACAAAATATGAACACTAAGCTACGGCTAAATCACACAAGAGTAGGTTCAAACAAGCATTGCAAAAGTGCAAAAGATATCAGCATCACAGACTTTGTGAAAATACTAACGTGCCAGAAATAACATCAGGAAGCAATGTTTAGAGCTAGCAAACAACATGCTACAGGAACATAACATAGAAAACAAAGGCATGGCATGAATCTAATAAATGCATATATCAAAAGACCCTTACTTATCATGAGCCAAAATGGCACAAAAGATATGATGGCACCCATGTAAACATAGCAAGTTTTATTAACAGTTTTCAGACATGGCAGAAAACTGAGCATGGCATAAACAGAATTATGTAGGCATCTTTGCGAGCTTAAATCACTCACCACAAAGAATTGCATGACAAGATAAGCACACTAACAGCAATCATAAATGTTCAAGAAGCTAACCATGGTAAGAGCAAGTTCATATCATGCATGGATCACTAACAACAACCATGGCAAAATTGATTAACATGTAAACAATCTGCCAGGAATATTTTATAGCAAAAGTAGAGAAATATTAAGACATGCTAGGGCACTCCATAATTGCAAAAAGGGGCATGGATGGATAGAGCATAACCATATGTACAAAACATCCTTACTGAAGCAACTCAAAACAAGCATGGATCTCACTGTAGCATCATGTTTACATGGCATAAAAATAACAGCAGGAAAATGACTCGGCAAAATCCTAAGTCTCTGAAAACAGCAATATCACGAAGGTTACTTTGCATGCTTGTGCTAGTTGCCACATTGATCAAAAAACTACATGGCAAGCACCTCTGTAAATATGGCATGGCATAGTTCAAAACACATGTAGAGCTCATGCCCATATGATGCACACAACAAATGTGGCAAAAATGACAAAACATCATAATCTGCTAAGTAACAGGAGTAAACATTTTATAGCACTCTTGCATCAACGATTTGGGCATCGAGATGGACTCAAACAAGAATTCCTTAGTGGAATGAAATGAAGAGCATCTCCCAGCGAACATTTTGATATATCATGTGCATGAAACGGAGCTACAGTCATGGAGTTATGATGCAATGAATAGGGGCACAAAATTTATCACAAAAGAGACTTAGCCGATAATGCAACCTCTGATTTCTAGGGTTTGGCGCAGGGGAACCGAGGATGGCTGGGGTTCGTCGCCACGGTGGCCAGATTTGGCCGGAGTACTTGCCGGAGAAGGATGGGACGGTGTCGTGGAGCAGGGTCGGCGGCGCCGGCGAGGCTTCGGCGGCGCGCGCGGTCTTCGAGGCACAGGCATCACGGCGGAGGCGATGGGGCGCGGCGGTGATCCTGGCGGGACATGAGAGTGGTTTGGATGGGTTATTGGGCCGTTTTGGAGGGGTGTTGGGCTGCAACACACAAGAGGCCTTCCCGGATACCCGGTTAACCGTTGGAGTATCAAACGGACTCCAAATGGAACGAAATTTGACGGGCGGTCTACCTGTGGTGTACCAAGGCCACTTGACAAATCTCAGTCCATTCCGAGAACGTTTAACACCCGCTTACAAAAAGAGACAAAAGGGGGCGCCGGTCCACGTGGGAGTGTCGGATTGCAAAACGGACAACGGGGAAAATGCTTGGATGCATGAGACGAACACGTATGCAAATGCGATGTACATGACGACATGATATGAAATGCATGAAATGAACAAAATGCAAAACGAAGACAAAACCCAACCACGAAGGGAATCTCATAACTTAAAGCCGGAAATGGCAAGAGTCGGAGTTACAAATATGGCAAGTTACATTTGGGGTGTTACAACACTCCACCAGTACGAAAGGATCTCATCCTGAAATCTTGGATTGAAAGAACTCCGGATATTCAGAACGGAGGTGGTCCTCGCATTCCCAGGCGGTTTCTCTGTCGGAATGGTGTGACCACTTCACTTTCATGAATTTGATTGACTTGTTGCGAGTCTTGCGCTCAGTTTCCTCAAGAATAGCAACGGGATGCTCATGATAAGACAGGTCCTCTTGGAGATCAATCTCTTCGAAGTTGATGGTGCGCTCAGGAGTCTTGAAGCACTTACGAAGCTGTGACACGTGAAACACGTCGTGCACATTTGCGAAGTTGGACAGAAGCTCAAGTTGATAGGCGAGGTCGCCTCTCTTGCCAATGATCTTGAAAGGACCCACGTATCTATGGGAAAGCTTCCCTTTGATACCGAAGCGACAAGTGCCTTTCATTGGAGAGACGGGGAGGTAGACACGGTCTCTGATCTTGAAAGCCAAGTCACGGTGCTTGCTATCGTAGTAACACTTCTGGCGCGATTGTGCGGCTTTGAGATTTTCATGGATGACTTTACACATTTCTTCAGCCTCTGTGATCAAGTCATTGCCAAGAAGTTGGCGTTCACCAGTCTCTGACCAATTAAGAGGAGTACGTCACTTTCTGCCATAGAGAATTTTGAATGGGGCCTTGCCCGAGCTCGCTTGGAAGCTGTTGTTGTAGGAGAACTCGGCATATGGAAGACAATCTTCCCACTTCATACTGAAGGAAATGACACAAGCCCTGAGCATATCTTCAAGGATTTGATTGACTCGCTCGACTTGGCCACTAGTTTGAGGACGGAAGGCTGTGCTGAACCGAATGTTGGTGCCCATGGCCTTCTAGAAGGAGTCCCAGAACTTAGAAGTGAAGATGCTTCCATAATCTGAAGATATCAATTGTGGAATGCCGTGCAAAGAGACAGTCCTGAAGGTGTATAGCTCTACCAGCTGAGCTGCTGTGATAGATTCTTTGATTGGAAGGAAATGAGCCACTTTAGTAAGCTTGTCGATGACAACAAAGATAGCATCATTTCCACGCTTGGACTTGGGAAAACCAGTCACGAAGTCCATCTCAATATGGTCAAACTTCCATTCTAGAATAGCAAGAGGTTGGAGGAGACCCGCTGGCCGTTGGTGTTCTGCTTTCACTCTTCTGCAGACATCACATTCATTCACGAATTGAGCAATTTCTTGCTTCATTCGAGTCCACCAATACGACTGCTTGAGGTCATGGTACATCTTCGTACTTCCAGGATGAATGGATAGAAGGGAATTGTGCGCCTCATTCATAATGACTTTCCTTAGATCACCTTTAGGAACCACAATTCGATCCTCAAAGAAAAGAATGTCTTTGTCATCAATGTGATAGCACTTGTATTTGGGTTGGCTCTTGGCAATCCCATTTTTCACCTTCTTCACCATGGCATCAAGAAGTTGTGCCTGACGAATTTGATCTTCCAAAGTAGGAGAGACTTGGAGGTTGGCAAGAAAACCTTGAGGAACAACTTGGAGATTCAGTTTGCGGAAAGCTTCACAAAGTTCCGGTTGGAAGGGTTTGAGAATCAAACTGTTGCAGTAAACCTTCCTGCTCAAAGCATCTGCAATGACATTGGCCTTGCCTGGAGTATATTCAATACTCGGATTGTATTCTTCAATCATTTCGACCCAACGAGTCTGTCTGAGGTTGTGGTTGGGTTGAGTGAATATGTACATGATGCTCCTATGATCTGTGAAGATGTCCACTTTCCTTCCCAGCAAGAGATGTCTCCACGTTAATAAAGCAGGGACAACTGCTGCCAACTCGAGGTCATGAGTGGGGTAGTTCATTTCGTTGGGCTTCAACTGGTGAGAGGTATAAGCCACAACTTTCTTCTCTTGCATTAACACAGCACCGAGACCTTGCATGGAGGCATCACAGAAAACTTCGAATGGTTTGGATTCATCAGGCGGAGTCAAGATAGGAGCTGTGACTAACTTCTATTTGAGGGTGTTGAAAGCAACGTCACATTCAGGCATCCAGACATACATGACATGCTCCTGGAGGACGTTGGAAAGAGGCTTTGCAATCTTAGAGAAATTCTCAACAAACCTTCGACAATAGCTTGCAAGCCCAAGGAAATTGCGGAGCTGCTTGACATTCTGAGGCGGTTCCCAATTCACAATTGCAGACACCTTCTCGGGATTAACAGCGATGCCTTTGGCGGAGATGATATGACCAAGGTAAAGAACTTCATGAAGCCAGAACTCACACTTGGAAAACTTCGCATAGAATTGATGCTCTCTGAGTTTGTCAAGTACTAATCTCAAATGCTTGGCATGATCCTCCTTATTCTTGGAAGAGACCAAGATGTCATCGAGATACACCCGGACGAAATCATTTGTGTAAGGGTTGAATATGAATTTCATCATGCGAGAGAACGTTGGAGGAGCATTGACAAGGCCGAAAGACATGACAGTGTATTCATAAGAACCATAGCTTGTTCTGAATGCTGTCTTGGGAATATCTTGTTCACGAATGCGAATCTGATGATAAACCATACGGAGGTCAAGCTTGGAGAAAACTTGAGCACCTTTGAGTTGCTCGAAAAGCTCATTGATGTTGGGAAGTGGGTACTTGTTCTTTATTGTTTTCTTGTTCAATGGACGGTAGTCGACGCAGAGTCGTTCCGTTCCATCCTTCTTCTTGACAAAAAGAACACCACAACCCCATGGAGATGAACTCGGTGTGATCAGACCCATACGCTCTTGTTCATCGAGTTGTTTCTTCAACTCCTTCAACTCTTCTGGTCTAAGCTTGTAAGTACGTTTGCAAACAGGTTCCGTGCTAGGCTCAAGATCGATAACGAATTCAAATGGCCGGTGAGGAGGCATTCCCGGAAGCTCTTCTGGAAAGACGTCTTGATATTCACAAACGACTGGAATCTGAGAGATGGCATTCAACTCGCCCTTCTCATTGAGAGAAAACAGCCGAATGGTTTCGTCACGAGCGGTATAGATGATCACTTCCTTAGAAGAGTGTGTCAATTGAATTTCTTTGGCAGCACAATCAAGCAGAGCCTTCTGCTTAGAAAGCCAGTCCATGACGAGAATTAGATCAATATCCAAGTCACCAAGAACAATTGGAGAAGCCAGAAATCTATAGTCGCCCATTTTGATACCGACATTCGGAACCATCATGGTAGATCTCAAACGCTTAGCCGGAGAAACAACTTGCAATGCTTTAGGTAATGCCTTAGTGTCAAAATTATGCTCCGGTCCAAATGGGAATGACATGAAAGAATGCGATGCACCAGTATCAAATAAGACTTTCGGAGGAATGGAGTTAACTGGAAGGTTACCCATGATCACTTCTGAAGAATCCTCTGCCTGAGATGCGTTCATCATGTTGACCTTAGCATGCTTGGGATTATGCTTAACCACTTCATTGCTGGCAGATCTCATAGGAGGAGGAGGCGGAAGGCGCCTTTGGTTGAAGCATTTATTTGCATAGTTCCCTTTCTGCTGACACTTGTTGCAAGTAACGTCTGAGAGCGGACGGTGATAAGGAGCACTTGACCTTGGAGTATGAGACTGAGCTTTGTTCTGATAGCCTGGGTTGGGTGGGTGGGAAGATCCATTGCCACCTTTACTCTTCTGCTGATAAGGCTGACCAAACAGAGGAGGAGGAGGCAGCCGGAACTTCTGTTGCGTAGCTGCCACTTGAGTTGAAAAAGAAGATTGAACTGCATCCCTGACTCTCTTCTTAGAAGCATCACACTTGAGCTGAGCAGCATCTTGCTTTAGTGCCATGTTGTAGAATTCATCATACTTAGTCGGCTCAAGAAGCACGAGAGCTAACTGCAGATCTTCTCTGAGGCCACCTCTGAATTGATTAATCATGCTCTTTTCATCAGGGACGTCTTGTTTAGCGAAGCGAGCGAGTTTCTGAAACCGGGTATTGTATTGATACACGGACAAGCTGCCTTGCTTGAGATTGCGGAACTCCTCACGCTTGCTCTCAGCAACACTTTATGGAATGTGATGAGCTTTGAAGTCTCGATGGAAATCATCCTAGGTAATCACACGACCTCCTCTACAATCTCTGTATTGTTGATACCACTCACCAGCTTGGTCTTTGAGTTGAAACGAAGCAAACTTGACAAAGTCCTCAGACCTGACATTCCTACACTCAAAATGTTTGCAGATATCCACAAGCCAGTCGTTGGCGTCTGTAGCCTCGACACAGTTGTTGAAGGACTTTGGCTGGTTTGCGAGGAACTGATGTAGGGTAGCAAACTGAGGCTGATTGTTGCCTTGGCCTTGATTTCCTTGGTTGCCTTGCCCTTGGTTGCGCTCTTGCAAGAGTTGCAAAAGCATCTGAGTGTTGGCATTGGTGGCTGCCATGACAGCTTGCCATGCCCCCAGAGGTGGAGGTGGTGGCGGAGGGTTCGACTGATCCCCATCATTGCGGTCTGGATTCTGACGCATTGGAGGAGCCATCCTGAAGAGGTTGACATCCGTTAGCATCTTGAAAGACATATATTCTAGCTGAATCAAAGGATCGAAATTGCAACATATAGCCTTAACATTCGAACAAGAATGAAGGAATGAATAAAGCAACAAGGTACTTAGATCCCCATCATCACACTTCCATTAAGTTGAGAAGCCACTTAGATAAAGGTAGATGAATAAAGCAACAAGGTACGGATATGAACAAATAATTGGTAAGGATTACCCAATCACAAACCAAATATCTGCGGGAAGAAATACTAGAGCTACTTGAATTCCCACCTATAAAACTCCCGAAACTTTCTGGTTATGCAATCAGGTGTTGGGGATACAGGGGAAGCATAATATCTCACCCAAAACTAGCAAATCCTACATCCAGCTGTATCCATCCTTCAACACATAACCAAGAAACCTTCGGAAATCATTTACCTCAACCTTTGAAAAGCATCTGTTATACGAGTTATGGCAATACTCCCGAACTCTCGCCTCAGTACTAGGTGGCGTCAAGGTTATCTCACCAACAACTGCATAAAAGATATTTTTGATGTCGGCGAACTCAGGTATTCCAGAACTGCAATGATAAAATTGTGACGACAACACCTCGAAGCTCAACTCCCCGGGAGACTGCCGAAACCCCTAAATGTCAGGAGGCACCAAGAACAATGTTCACGTCACAAAACCATCGGAACGACTCCAAGATACTCGCGTGGTCCTAATTTTTTTTGTGAAATTTGAGGAGAGAAGAGTCAAAACTCTACGTCAGGAGGCCTCACCAAAGCGACGAAGGGACTGAGGAGTAAAAAGAATCCTACTCTCGATATATATAATCCTAAGACTCAAAACATTTTCTTCTAGACTCAACAACATCAGCGATTCGATGAAGCAGGGGGATCCTAAGTAGGGGAAGGCTCTGATTACCAACTTGTAACACCCACAACGCAGCTATATCTCCCACGTGTCGGGGCACGACTTAGAGGCATAGCCGCATGGTAGGCATGTCGCAAGAGGGGTATTCTTTACACATCCCATGTACTGAATAAGAAAGGGATAAAGAGTCGGCTTACAATCGCCACTTCACACAATACATAAATATATCATACATCATCCAAGGTACAATCAAAGGTCCGACTACAGAACCAAAATAAAGAAAGACAACCCTAAATGCTAGATCCCCGATCGTCCCAACTGGGCTCCTCTACTGATCATCCGGAAAAGAAACATAGTAACGACCCGAATCCTCGTCGAACTCCCACTTGAGTTTGGTAGCGTCCCCTACATTGGCATCATCGGCACCTGCATCTGTTTGGAAGTATCTGTGAGTCACGGGGACTCAGCAATCTCACACCCTCGCGATCAAGACTATTTAAGCTTAAAGTTAGGAAAGGGATAGTGAGTTGGAGCTGCAGCAAAGCACTAAGCATATATGGTGGCTAACTTACGCAAATGAGAGCGAGAAGAGAAGCAAAGCACGGTCGAGAAGCTAATAGTGATCAAGAAGTGATCTTGAAGCTACTTACGTTGAAGCATAACACGAGACCGTGTTCTCTTTCCAGACTCCGTCGAAAAAGAGACCATCACGGCTACACACATAGTTGATTCATTTTATTTAAGTTAAGTGTCAAGTTCTCTACAACCGGACATTAACAAATTCCCATCTTCCCATAATCGCGGGCACGGCTTTCGAAAGTTCAAAATCCTACAGGGGTGTCCCAACTTAGCCCATCACAAGCTCTCATGGTCAACGAAGGATATTCCTTCTCCCGAGAAGACCCGATCAGTCTCAGAATCCCGGTTACAAGACATTTCGACAATGGTAAAACATGACCAGCAAAGCCACCTGATGTGCTGACAAATCCCGATAGGAGTCGCACGTATCTCGTTCTCAGGGCAACACCGGATGAGACAGGCTACGAGTAAAACCAACCCTCGAGTTTCCCCGAGGTGGCCCCGCAGGCGGCTCGGTTCGGACCAACACTCAGAGGAGCACTGACCCGGGGGGGGGGGGGTTAAAATAAAGATGACCCTTGAGTCTGCAGAACCCAAGGGAAAGTATATGGTGGTAGGTAGGCAAATGGTAAAACCAAGGTTGGGCCTTGCTGGAGGAGTTTTATTCAAAGCGAACTGTCAAGGGGTTCCCATAACACCCAACCGCGTAAGGAACAGAAAATCAAGAAATATAACACCAGTATGACGGAAACTAGGGCGGCAAGAGTGGAACAAGACACTAGGCATAAGGCGGAGCCTTCCACCATTTACCAAGTATATAGATGCATTAAAGTAAATAAGAGATAATAATGATATCCCAACAATAATCACCGGAAACGGAGGCACGGTTTGCAAATGGCAAGCATAACAAGAATGGCACAATTCTGCGATTAACTGCATGATGCCATCTAGAATGCAATAACTATGCTACTGCACCCCAACATAGCAACAAAGCATATGGCAGTGATGTACTCAAGATGCTTGACAAAATATGAACACCGAGCTACGGCTAAATCAAACAAGAGTAGGTTCAAACAAGGCAAAAGTGCAAAAGATATCAGCATCACAAACTTTGTGAAAATACTAACATGCCAGAAATAACATCTGGAAGCAATGTTTAGATCTAGCAAACAACATGCTACAGGAACATAACATAGCAAACAAAGGCATGGCATGAATCTACTAAATTCATAGAACAAAAGTCCCTTACTGATCATGAGCCAAAAAGACACAGAAGATATGATGGCACCCATGTAAACATAGAAAGTTTTATTAACAGTTTTCAGACTTAGCAGAAAACTGAGCATGGCATAAATAGAATTATGTAGGCATTTTTGCGAGCTCAAATCACTCACCACAAAGCGTTGCATGACAAGATAAGCATACTAACAGAAAGAATACATGTTCAAGAAGCCAACCATGGCAAGATCAAGTTCATATCATGCATGGATCACTAACAACAACCATGGCAAAATTGATTAACATGTAAACAATCTGCCAGGAACATTTTATAGCAAAAGTAGAGCAAGATTAAGACATGCTAGGTCACTCTATAATTGCAAACAGGGGCATAGATGGATAGAGCATAACCATATGTACAAAATGTCCTTACTGAAGCAACTCAAAACAAGCGTGGATCTCACTGTAGCATCATGTTTACATGGCATAAAAATTACAGCAGGAAAATGACTGCAAAATCCTATGTCTCTGAAAACAGCAATATCACGAAGGCTACTTTGCATGCTTGTGCTAGTCACAACATTGATCGCGAAACTACATGGCAAGCACCTCTGTAAATATGGCATGGCATAGTTCAAAACACATGTAGATCTCATGCCCATATGATGCACACAACAAATGTGGCAAAAATGACAAAACATCATAATCTGCTAAGTAACAGGAGTAAACATTTTATAGCACTATTGTATCAATGAGTTGGGCATCCAGATGGACTCAAACAAGCATGCCACAATGGAATTAAATGAAGAGCATCTCCCAATGAACATTTTGATATACCATGCTCATGAAACGGAGCTACGGTCATGGAGTTATGATGCAATGAATAGGGGCACAAAATTTATCACAAAAAAGACTTAGCCGAAAATTCAACCTCCGAGATCTAGGGTTTGGCGCACGGGAATAGAGGATGGCCGGGGTTCATTGCCACGGTGGCCGGATCTAGTCGGTGTACTTGCCGGAGAAGGAGGGGACGACGTCGTGGAGCAGGGGAGGCGGCGCCGACGAGGCTTCGGCGACGCGCGGTCTTCGAGGCACAAGCGTCACGACGGTGGCGATGGGGCATGACGGTGATCCGGCGGGCACGAGGCGGCGGCTCCTGGCGGCATGGCGCGCCGATGTGGGTCGGCGGGCGGCTCTGGAACACGGCGGCGGAGGCGAAGCAGAAAGGTGCGGCGCGGGGGGGGGGGGAGGGGGGGCGCGATGGGCTCGGGGGGCCCTAATCGGGCCTCGCCGGGCCGATGGTGAAGGTCAATGGGCGAGACATGTGGCGGCTCCTGGTTCGTCGCGCGGCGGCGGGCGGACGTGTCCGGCGGCGGCGGGGAAAGTGGATCTAGGGTTTGGACGAGAAATTCAGGGAAGAAGACATATTTAGAGGTAGGAGTGTCCAAATGGAGTGTAGTTTTCGCCCACACGATCGTGATCCGACGCTGGAGGACATGAGAGTGGTTTGGATGGGTTATTGGGCCGTTTTGGAGGGGTGTTGGGCTGCAACACACAAGAGGCCTTCCCGGTTACCCTGTTAACCGTTAGAGTATCAAACGGACTCCAAATGGCACGAAATTTGACAGGCGGTCTACCAGTGGTGCACCAAGGCCACTTGACAAATCTCGGTCCATTCCGAGAACGTTTAACACCCGCTCACGAAAAGAGACAAAAGGGGGCGCTGGTGCATGTGGGAGTGTCGGATTGCAAAACGGACAACGGGGAAAATGCTCAGATGCATGAGACGAACACGTATGCAAATGCGATGCACATGATATGAAAATGCATGACATGAAAAAAATGCAAAATGAAGACAAAACCCAACCACGAAGGGAATCTCATAACTTAAAGCCAGAAATGGCAAGAGCTGGAGTTACAAATATGGCAAGTTACATCCTGCGTGTTACACCACGACTGCTAACTCCAAGTCATGCGTGGCATAATTCAACTCATGAATCTTCAGTCTTGCATAAGTACACCTCCAAGTCCATGGCGAGAAGCATCGCAATATACTTGGAATTCCTTGCGTATATCCGGAATAATTAGCATTGGGGCTATAACTAAACGTTTCTTCAACTCCTGAAAACTGGCCTCACATTCTTCGATCCATTTGAACTTGGTGTCCTTCTTCAATAACTCCATCATCGTCTTAGCAAGCTTGGAAAAATTCTCAATGAATCTTCGGTAATATCCCGCGAGTCCAACAAAACTACGTATCTCACCAGCTGAGGTGGGTGCCAACCACTCAGTGACAGACTGAACTTTGGAAGGGTCTACTGCTATACCTTCTCATGATATAACATGTCTGAGAAATCCAACTTGCTTCAACCAAAATTCACATTTGCTAAACTGGGCATATAGCTGATGTTCCCTGAGCTTCTCGAGAACTAAGCGCAAATGTTCTTTGTGTTCTTCTTCATTGCTTGAGTATACCAATATATCATCAATGAACACCACAACAAACTTATCCAAGAACTCCATGAATACCTTATTCATCATACTCATAAAGTAGGCAGGGGCGTTAGTCAAACCAAAGGACATGACAGTTTACTCATATAGCCTGTACCTTGTGGTAAAAGTTCTCTTAGGTATATCCTGTTGACGGATCTTCAGCTGGTGGTATCCTGATCGAAGATCGATCTTGGAGAATACATTAGCTCCCTGCAGCTGGTCAAACAAATCATTGATCATCGGTAGTTGGTATTTGTTCTTGATCGTCACCTCATTCAGTGCATGATAATCCACAACCATTCTCAAAGATCCATCCTTATTCTCAACTAGGAGCACTGGGGCTCCCCACGATGACGAGCTTGGTTGAATATAACCTTTCTCCAATAACTCCTTAATCTATTTCTTAATTTCCTCCAGACCATTTGCAGGCATCCGATATGGTCTCTTCGATATTCGTATGGTGCCTGGCAACAGCTCTATCAAAAATTCTATATCTCGATCTGGTGGCATGCCTGGTAGTTCCTCCGGTAATATGCCGGGATAATCCTTCACAACTGGCACTTCCTCCTGAACAACTCCCGAAAGTGAATTCACTTGAGTCCTCCTTGGCGCATGCCTAGACACATACTTGATCCTTTTACCCTATGGGGAGGTGAGGAGAATTGACTTACTAGCACAATCGATATTTCCTCCATACATCGATAGCCAGTCCATGCCTAGTATCACATACAATCCTTGTGACTCCAAAATTATTAGGTCTGAGGGGTAAATATGCCTACCTATGGTCAATGGCAACTGAAAAGATCCTCTGCTAGCCATATACTCCGCTCCAGGTGAGCTTAGTAACATAGGTATCTTTAGGGCTACTGTGGGCAACTTAAACTTATCCACAAATCCCCTTGATATGTATGAATGCGATGCACCACTGTCAAAAAGGACAATAGCTGTAAACGACTTCATCAAAAACTTACCAATAACTGCATCGGGCTGCTCTTCAACTTCCTCCACATTGACGTGGTTCACCTTCCCTCTGGTGAAAGGGTTGGGCTTCTTTCTAGAGCTTCATTTTTGTTACCATTCTTTACCTCAGAACAATCATTGGCATAGTGTCCAGTCTTCCTGCACCTGAAACATGTAACATGGCTCAGATCCTTCTTCATGGGTGTTGCCGGGTTGGAATGGCTCTGACTGTTGTTTCCTCCATTCCCATTTCCATTCTTAGGGTCACTGTGGTGATGTGAAGTTCCTCCATCGTGAGAATGGCCTCCATGGTTATGATGGGTATGTATTCGCAAGTTCGGGGTAAACCGAGGCTTCTGCTGAGCTCCAAAGTTGTACTTCCCTTGTCCATACTTTCGTTTGGGGTTCTCTATCTATTGCTACTTGCCTTCAATCATAAGAGCCCTATCTACCAACTCCTGATAGTTGGTGAATGTTGCTACCATCAACTGCATACTCAGCTCGTCATTCAACCCCTCCATAAACTTCTCCTGCTTCACGGCATCTGTGGCCACATCATCTGGGGCATAGCGAGCCAACTTGCTGAACTCATCCACGTACTGAGCCACAATATGATTTCCCTGGCATAAGTTGCGGAACACATGCTTCTTCATGCTCATAGCTCTAGCTGAGACATGTACAGTGCAGAAGGCCTGCTGAAATTGATCCCAAGTGGCATTGGCCACGGGGAAAGTGGCTGTGTAGTTCTCCCACCATGAGGTTGTGGGTCCATCCAGTTGATGTTCGGCAAAGCACACCATCTCAGCATCTTCGCAACCTGCGGTGGTCATCTCCCTTCCAATCTTGCGGAGCCAATGATCTGCAACAATCGGCTCGGTGCTACTAGAGAACACCGCCGGATTCAACCTTAGAAAGCAGGCTAAGTTGTCGACTGGAGGTGGCGGCGGTGGATTGTTGTTGTTGTTGTTGTTGTTGTTGCCTTGGTTCTGGACTAGCAACTGCATCAAGGCATTCTACTATTGGATCAACTGATTGAGCTCCGGTGGAAAGGCGAATGCGGGGTCACGGAGGCATCTGATAGGTTTAGAGGGGTGAGAACAGAATAGAGTGAGGTCTAAAGAGAGATTTCACTACCCATATGCAAATGAGACAAACACATTCATTTCACACCACTCAATTCAAACAAGATTCATACAATCGATCTAAGCTACCGTTACAAAATCTCGCGGACTATTACTATCAAAGTTGTCAGAATCATGATTTTGAGTCAGATCGGAGCTCCGATGGTAAGATCGCAAATCGTAGGATCTTCACTATCAGGATCATAGAAACATAGATTCTATGAACTAAAATTGTAGAATCATAGGGGTTAGTTTGGATCATAAAGTCATAGAATCGTATAACAGAATCGCGATCATCATTCTTGTCGGGGTCAGAATTCTAATGGAAGAATTCTAATGGAAGAACCTTGATTACTATATACATGGAAGAATTCTAATGGTAATATGGTGGTAGACTAGAAATTTTGATCGGTGGAAGACTCCATAATATCTTCTCCAGCTTCATCTTCATAATCATCATTGTTGTCGGGGTCAGAATCTGTATCGTCTAGTATGATGTAATCTTCTGAACGAATGTCCACTCCAGGTTCAGGATCCCCCATGAATATCCCTAGCTTCTTCTTCATGTCTTCATTCTTCTCCAGTAGTACAACAATTTCTTCTTCATATTCATCGCATGTAGACTTGAGTTCCTCTTCTAGCTCCATGTTCCAAGTCATCACCTTCTTCATGTCTATCATGTTGGCGCACATCTGGTTCTCGTAGCGTCGAATGTGCTGGTTCAACTCCTGTATGTAGGCTGCAATCAATTTGTCCTTCTTGGTGCGGATCATCTCCCATTGCTCATCACGGCGTCCACATATCTGGTAGGTGGTGTCCTTAAGATCCTTGGTGTACACCTCGCATATGCGTCCAATGGTGATGTGGGCGGCCATGCTCTTTCCTAGACTCCAGGTTGGTGAATCAAAGGAAAACTCAATGGGCTCGGTAACTGGCGTGAATGTCCTTCCTGGAACACGAACTTGAATCGTCCAGTGCTCCTCTTCTTGTAAAGTGGCGGTGAAGGTTCTGGTGAAGCTTGGTATGTCGATGTTCAGGTACCTAGTGACTTCCTTCAAGTGACGTCCGAAAGGGGTGTCGTCATCCAGTTGAGTGAACTTGTTCCTTGGGTCCGCCACCTATAGAGTAGAAATGGAGAAGAGTTAGAAATGATTAGAGAAGAGTATCATGTGGCTTTTTTCTAGTGGTCGCGTCCTACAGTCAGCGTGTGCTCTGATACCATCTTGTAGTGACCCGATCCCAATGGACTGTAGTCTCTGTCCTTAAGTGTCATCCCTGGATCGGTATTGCTGACACACACAATACTCGAGGATTTATTGCAGAGTTCAATCACACACTTATTACAACGAGTGTCTCAAAAAGAGTACTTATTACATTAATATGGCTGAAGGCCATCTAAATAAGATAACTGCGGAAGCTTCAAAGATAAATGAGTCCATCCTACTCCACAGAAAAACTGAGTGCATGACAATGACCTATCGCACCTTACTCTTCGTCTGAAAACTCTGCAACATGATACGTTGCAGTCGTGTAGGTTAGAACATGGAATATGCTGGCAAGACAACACTATAAAGCAATGAACAAATAACAGCTATCACTACATGTATATTTGGCTGGTGGAGGCTCTATGGTTATCATTTGCATAAACCTAATTTTTTCCTACAACAATAGAATATATTTTATTTAACTACAAAGTTTGATTAAATTATTGAGAAGGTACCTCCAACTCAAACCCAAATTAACATTAATAACCCAACAAATTCATTAAGTAAAGTGATGAGATCAACACAATAATTCAAGTACAAGATACTCAAGATGTCCGTAACCGGGGACATGACTAACCATGATTAGTTTATACACTCTGTAGAGGTTTGCGTACTTTTCCCCACAAGACTCGATCTCCTCCGTTGTATTTCTTGCACTACATGATGTTTGAGAAACGGATGACTGAGACACAGTCTTTCTGAAGAGGTCCCCTTAACCAATAGATAGGCCGGTACATCTAAAATTACCCTACATCTTCTAGCCCATCATGGAAAGGATTCCCACAACTTACTCAACTATGACAGAGCCCATAATGGCTTGTGCCTGCACACAGAAGTTTCTAGCATGAATAATCTTATGACCCCTTTGAGCCCGGGTGGCATTCCATAGGATGATCACACGGGTACCCCGGGATCTCCTAGGACAACATTGGATTCCCCAGGTGCCCACAACCAATCCACCCAGATGTGTATTAAAGTAGACACCTTAAGTTTCCCTTAGTAATAAATAACTCTCACATCTTTCATGAATCTCACAAACCAGTCCACGTCTACGAGCATAGCAAAGTAGTGCAAGCATAACGCAATAATACCCGGGGTTTGTATATAAGACAATATGTTCCTACCTCATCAACTACTTCCCAATTCCCACATGTTATTCAAAAACCTACTCATGCACTGTTTGAGGTTCTGAAACTAATGCATAAAAACTGGGTAAATAAGGGATATGATCAAAGTGTTACTTGCCTTGCTGACGATCAGAAAACCCTAGAGTTCGTAGTAGCAAGCCTCGCACTCTGGAAACTCTATCATGAACAAACAATAGCATACATAAGAACTCAAGCATAAGATGCAAGGGTAAAACCCAAATAAAAGATCTAAACAGAAAGTTCAAGTGAACAACTTTGATTTGCAAAAAGAATCAATCGAATTGGAGTTATGAAACTCAAACTACCATCAAAAGAAGTTCAAATTCAAATCTACTTGAAACCAAATTTAAATTTTCAAAATCATTTTCAAGTTGTTTATCTCGACAGAGGGGAACAAGACGCAGATTTTGGCGTTCGTTTCATTGGATTTGGATAAACGAGCAAAAAGTAGTGAGGGTTTGAAGATCAGGGACTAATCTATAAGAAAAATATTTGCGGATAGGTCCCTGGCCGAAAATTAAACTAAAAAGAAAAATCTAACGAATGAACGTTCGCTAACAGAAACTAACGAACGAATTCGTTCGTTAACATAATGAATCGGGTGAACGTTCACTAAATAACATAACCTAAATAATAAACCGATCTAATACGCAAAACCGAAAAAATTCAGGGCGGGTTTTGCGGTTTTGTACCGGTTCGGGGGAAAAAGATGGGCGAGCGGGTGGCGCGGCAGCGGCGAGGCGGCGGCGGGGCTACGCGGCGGGAAGCGGCGGCGGCAACGGCGTGCGGCGGTGCGGGCGCGGCGACGCGGCGGCTCGGGGTAGCGCGGCTTGGAGCGGCGGCGACTTGGTTGGAGAGGGTGGCGGCGGGAGGCTATTTAAAGAGGGGGTCGGGGCGTCCGACTTGGGCGAGGGGGCGACGGGCGGTGTGGCCGGCTCGGACCCCGGCCGGAGTCCGGCGTGAACACGACACGGGAGGCGGCACGGTGAGCGGGCCGGCTGGGCCTTCGGCCGAGTTCGGTCCAAAAGGATTTTTTCAAAAAAATAATTTTGCCGCAGAGAAGAATACAAAATGAAATAAATAAAAAAAATCCTAAAATTCCCAAAAATAATTTCAATGGTCCTCTCCTAATATTTAGGACCACGTGAGAATATTTCTGGGCTGAAGTGCAATTTTCAAAAATGTAATTTTTCCCTAATTTAATCGAATAAAACCTCAAATAAAAATTCAAATAAAAATATATTTTTATTCAAAATTAAATTTCCATTATTTCCTCTGTTTTGAAGAAGTCATATTATCTTCTCTCATTATTTTATTTACGTGGAAAATAATTGAAAAAATAATTTAAAATAAAAATCACCTTGATCCAATTTACCAATTTTTGAAAATTCAAAAATAGGATTTTATGAAAACCTCCAACTCTCTCACATGGTCCTTGAGTTGCTTAAGGTCTCTTGGATCAAAGTGTCCAAATAAACCAAATTCAAAATGCTCAAAATATGAATCCATAAGATGACCTAATAATTAATATCCAAATTGAAAATTGGGATATTACGCCTGCGAAGTTTGCACCATGTCTCGATGTGAGAAAGGGCAATGCACGGTACCGTAGAGGCTAACAAATTGCGGAAAGGTAAGAGTGCGTGTAATCCATGGACTCACATTAGTCATAAAGAACTCATATACTTATTGCAAAAGTTCATTAGCCCTGGAAGCAAAGTACTACTACGCATGCCCCTAGGGGAATAGATTGGTAGGAAAAGACCATCGCTCGTCCCCGACTGCCACTCATAAGGAAGACAATCAATAATAAATCATGTTCCAACATCATAGCATAACGAGAGACTATACGTGCATGCTTCGGGAATCACAAACCTTAACACCAATATTCTTACTAACCATAACCGTTTACTAGTACCTCCCACACATTCCATCTCTATATCGCAAAACTATTTCAAGGAATCAAACATATCATATTTAGTGATCCATAAATTTTATGTAGGATTTTGTGACTAACCATGCAATTGACCAATTCCTTTTGACTCTCTAAATAGATCTAAGTGAAGCATGCGAGTGTAATTCTTTCTACAAAAGACCATGCTCTAACAAATAGAAGTGAAGCAAAATAGCATTCTTTAAATAGCAGTTTTCTATGTGAAGAGAAACAGGCAATCCAAACTTTAAATGATATAAGTGAAGCACATGAAGCGTTCTATAAAGCCATACTCAAAAGATATAAGTGAAGTGCAATGAGCATTCTACAAATCAACCATGGACTATCTCATACCAGCATGGTGAATAAAAGAAAAATGTAAACTAAATGCAAAAGACGCTCCTAGGTTTACACATATCACGTGAACGAAACGAAACCGAAAACATACCGACACTTGTTGAAGAAAGATGGGATGCCTTCCGAGGCGTCCCCAAGCTTAGACGCTTGAGTATCCTTCAATATTTACTTGGGGTTCCTTGGGCATCCCCAAGCTTGATCTCTTGCCTCTCCTCCTTCTCCTCATATCGAAACCTCCTCGACCTTTGATCACTTCAGCCAGACAAAACTCAACAGAAAGTTTGGTAAGATCCGTTAGTATAATAAAGAAAATCACTACTCTAAGTACTGTTGCAAACCAATTCATATTTTGTTTTTGCATTGTAGCTAATGTAATATAACTTTTCCATGGATTATACCACCGATAAAAATCTATAGTTTCATCAAAACAAGCAAAACAATGCATCAAAAACAGAATTTGTCTTAAACAAGATAGTCTATAGTAATCTGAACATTCACCATACTTATGGTACTTCAAAAATTCTCAAAAAATAGGAAAAGTAAACGTTTTATATAGGAAGACAGTGCAAAAGGTTTCAGAACCGTTTGACATTCCAGTAAAAAAATGTAAAACCGATCACTACAACCAAAGTTTCTGTTTTGCACCGCACAAACCAACAAGCAATCTAATCATCCTAAAGGAAAATCTTGGAACAGTATTTTTATAATACAATGGAATTTTAAAAGGGGATAATTATTTTTGTGAGAATCTTCATGATAAATTCTACATTGTTTCCATGAGCATGAACACAAGTGTTCAATGTCAACCCTCACTTCTCCAATGCATAACTTCCAATCGCTTCTCTTTTGTGAAAAGGTTTTTAAGTTCCCCTCTATATTTTTTGTTTTTAAACTTTGTAAAAGCACTCAACAGAAAGAAATGACTCTCTAGAACTTCCGGGTTGTCTCCCTGGCAGCGCTTTCTTTAAACCCATTAAGCTAGGCATAAAGTGCTCAAGTAATGAATCCACCCGGATCACAAGGTATATCAAAGCCAATTTTAATTAACAATGATTTGGTATTTAGTAATGAGCACAAAGCAACATATATCATGCAATGAAGAAGTCTAACTCTCTTCCTATGCATCGACATGCCATACAAGAACAATTCATGAACATCAAGTAAAGGCCAGTACATAGCATAAGTAGTTTCTTGCAATTTTATCGTGTTGGAAACATAGAGAGGCGGAGATGTAGTTCCTCTCTCATAATAATTGCAAGTAGGAGCAGAAAGCACATGCATATTATATTCATCAAAACCATCATGCACAATGGTAAAAGGCAACCCATCAATATAATCATTAACAAGAGCAAACTTCTCCAATATAGTGTAGTTGGGAGAAAAAAGATAATAGGACTATCATGTGTGGGTGCAATAGCAACAATGTCATTCTTAACATAAGTAACTATAGCAAGTTCATCTCCATAAGCATAATTCATATTGGCATCTTGGCCACAAGCATAACAAGCATCAAGTTCATCAAAAAGGGATATTTCAAAAGAATCAACGGGATCATAGCAATTATCATAGCATTCATCCTTCGGTAAGAACGAAGGGGCATTAAATAATGTATGAGTTGAAGAGTACTCTCATTAGAAGGTGGGAACAGGTAGCTAATCCGCTCTTCCTCTGTTTGTTCTTCGCTCTCCTCATCATCTTTTTCATCCAATGAGTTCACCGTTTCATCAATTTCTTCTTCCATAGACTCCTACAAAATATTAATCTTTTCTTGGACAACGGAGTTATTCTCAATAAATACATCAATATAATAATTGTATTTATAATTATCATAGAAATATTTAAGGATAGCAAGATTTTCAGGTCTATAACTGAATCATCAAAATCTTCAAACTTTTCAAACAAAGATTCAATTTCGTATGCACCCTTAAAAGCAACAAATTCTTCTATTCATTCCACATCATAATAATCATATATACCTCTAGCATAAGAAGCCAAGGTTTCATTATCATTAAATTCCCATGAATAGGAAAGGTATGGAACTTCAATCTTAGAGCAACAAGTATAATCATATCTCAAGCATAGATTCCAAGCATACCATTCCAACATTTCAATTTGATCCCATAAAAGTTTTCTCTTTTGAGTCAAGCGATAATCCCTAAAGTATTCACGTTGGTCCAACGTTACTCCCGTTATGAAGTTGAATGGGGTTTCCTCAGGATTATCAAAGTAATGCATAATATTTTTCACATAACGAGCATCAAGGGTTTTAAGAGGTTCCCCATCTCCATGAGTAGCAAGTACAACTAATTTTTTTGGTGTTTCGTGTTCCATATCCATAACTAAAGATAGAGAACAACCTAGAACAGGAAATAAAAATTACTTAGTGATAAAGCAAACAAGCACACACGAGAATATTCACCTTACGCTATTGCTCCCCCGCAACAGCGCTAGAAAAAGGTCTTGATAACCCACAAGTATAGGGGATCAATGGTAGCCTCTTTTGATTAGTAAGAGTGTCGAACCCAACGAGGAGCTAAAGGTAGAACAAATATTCCCTCAAGTTCTACCGACCACCGATACAACTCTACGCACACTTGACGTTCGCTTTACCGGAAACAATTATGAAATTAGAAGTACTTTGTAGGTATGATAGCATAGGTTTGCAAGATAATAGAGAGCACGCAAAATAAAATCTAGTGGCTGTTTAGATAAAGAAACAACTAATTTAGTTTTAGTAGAGAGCTTTTGTCAACAAGAAAGTTAGTTGTCCCTAGGCAATCGATAACAAGTACTGGTAATCATTCTTGTAATTTTATATGAGGGAGAGGCATGAGCTAAAATACTTTCTCTACTTGGATCATATGCACTTATGATTGGAACTCTAGCAAGCATGTGCAACTACTAAAGATGATTAAGGTCGTGAAACCCAACCATAGCATTAAGTATCAAGTCCTCTTTATTCCCATACGTCATACCCCCACCTACTCGGGTTTAAGTTTCTGACACTCTCGCAGCCCACCGTAAGCGAACCATGAACATATTGCAACACCCTACAGCGGGGCCCCCTCACGTTTGCGCGAGAACGGAGGGCACCGTAGGACAGCACAATATATAAAATATACAATCATACCAACCAAGATCATGATTATCCCATAGGACAAAACGGATCTACTCAAACATCATAGGATAACCATAGATCATTGGGAAATAATACATGGGGTTTAGCACCATGTTTAAGTAGAGATTACAGCGGGGGGAAGAGGTTTTACACCGCTGCATAGAGGGGGAGAAAGTTGGTGTTGACGGTAGCAAGATTGTTGATGTAGATCGCTGTCTCGATCGTTGCCCCGGTGGCACTCCGGCACCACCGAAAGCGAGGGGGAGAGAGCCCCCAACTTCTTATTCATCCTTGGCCTCCCCCTATATGGGGAGGAGAGTTCCCCCTTTGGTCCTTTGTCTCCATGGCACCGAAGGGGCGGGAGCCCCTTCGAGATGGGATCTCCCTCTCTGTTCTCTTCTGTTTCGCGTTCTCCGGATTTGGCCAAAAATCGTTTTTTATATTCCCGGAGATCCATAACTCCGATTGCGCCGAGATTTTAACACGATTTTTTTTTCTGGATATAAGCTTCCTTGCGCCCGAAGTAGAGGTCCAACCGACATACAAGGTGGGCACAACCCACCACGCCACGCATGGCTCCTCTGGCGTGCCCTGGTGGGTTGTGCCCACCACGGGCCTCTGTTTGCGGTGATTCCAACTCTGAAAAATCACATATATTCCAGAATAATTCCCCGTGAAATTTTATTGCATTTGGACTTTGTTTGGTAAGGATACTCTGCGATACAAAAAACATGCAGAAAACAGGAACTGGGACTTGGCACTGAATCAATAGTTTAGTCCAATAAATTATATAAAAAGTTGCCAAAAGTATGTAAAACCTGTATAATATTGGCATGAAACAATGAAAAATTATAGATATGAAGGAGACGTATCAGCATCCCCAAGCTTAATTCCTCCTCGTCCTCGAGCAGGTAACTAATAAAAAAGATAATTTTTGATGTGGAATGCTACCTAGCATAAACTTGATCATATCTAATCATGGCATGAATATTAATACATAAGTGATTCAAAGCAATAGTCTATAATTTGACATAAAGACATCAATACTCAGGCATCCCAACAAACAATCATGTCTTTCAAAATATCAAAGCTAAAGAAAGTTATCCCTATAAAATCATATAGTCTTGTCATGCTTTGTCTTCTTAACATAGAGTATTTATCATGCACAACCCCGATGACAAGCCGAGCAATTGGTTCATACTTTTTAACGTGCTTTAGCTTTTTCAACCCTCACGCAATACATGACCGCAATCCATGGATATAGCACTACGGGTGGAATAGAGTATGATGATAGGGGTAAATATAAAGAAGACAAAAAATTAAGAAAGTCTCAAATCGACGCGGCTAACCAACAGGCTATGGAGGTGCCCATCAATTGATATCAATGCGAGGAGTAGGGATTGCCCTGAAACGAATGCACTAAGAGCTATAAGTGTATGAAAGCTCAATATGAAAACTAAGTGGGTGTGCATCTAATCCTGTAATGAAATATTCCCACTAGTATATGAAAGTGATAGCATAGGAGACTCTCCAAATGAAAAACATGGTGCTATTTTGAAGCACAGGTGTGGTAAAGGGTACTAACAATGCCCCTTCTCTCTTTTTTTATTTTTTTTTTCTTTTTTATCTTTTCCTTTTTTCTTTCTTTTTTTTCTTTTTTGCTTTTTTCTCTCATTGTCCGGAGTCTCATCCCGACTTGTGAGGGAATCATAGTCTCCATCATCCTTTCCTCACTGGGGCACTACTCTAAAAATGAATAATGATGATCATCACACTTCTATTTACTTATAACTCAAAAGAAATAAAAATTACAACTCGATACCTATGACAAAGTATGACTCTATATAAATGACTCTAGCATGTACCGGTATGTGCAATGATCTAGCGTAACATGTATGAAAAATGATGAACGGTGGCTGAGCCACAAACACTATGTCAGCTATATTATCATGCAAAGCAATATGACAATGAATGCTC
Organism: Triticum urartu; assembly: GCF_056163025.1. Classification (NCBI taxonomy): domain Eukaryota; kingdom Viridiplantae; phylum Streptophyta; class Magnoliopsida; order Poales; family Poaceae; genus Triticum; species Triticum urartu. Next base: position 341,816,588 of record NC_141876.1, on the reverse strand, counting down.
AAGTCATCAAATGGAAGCGGTGGAAGTTGCATGGCAATATATCTCGGAATGGCCATGGAAAAGCCATAATAGGTAGGTATGGTGGCTTTTTTGAGGAAGATATAATAAGGCTTATGTGTGATAGAGCGTATCATATCATGGGCTTTGGATCCACCTGCCATAGCGACCCAATCCCAATGGACCGTTGTCTCTGTGCTTAAGTGTCATCCCTGGATCGGTATTGCTGACACACACAGTACTCGAGGATTTATTGCAGAGTTCATTCACACACTTATTACAATGAGTGTCTCAAAAAGAGTACTTATTACATTAATATGGCTGAAGGCCATCTAAATAAGATAACCATGGAAGCTTCGAAGATAAATGAGTCCATCCTACTCCACGGCAAAACTGAGTGCATGACAACGACCTATCGCACCTTACTCTTCGTCAGAAAACTCTGCAACATGATGCGTTGCAGCCGTGTAGGTCAGCACATGGAATATGCTGGCAAGACAACACTATAAAGCAATGAACAAATAACAGCTATCACTACATGTATATTCGGCTAGTGGAGGCTTTATGGTTATCATTTGCATAAAGCTAATTTTTCCCTACAACAATGGAATATATTTTATTTAACTATAAAGTTTGATGAAATTATTGAGAAGGTACCCCCAACTCAAACCCAAATTAACATTAATAACCCAACAAATTCATTAAGTAAAGTGATGAGATCAACACAATAATTCAAGTACCAGATAGTCAAGATGTCCATAACCGGGGACACGGCTAACCATGATTAATTTATACACTCTTCAGAGGTTTGCGTACTTTCCCCACAAGACTCGTTCTCCTCCTTGTATTTGTTGCACTGCATGATGTTTGAGAAATGGATGACCGAGACACAGTCTTTCCGAAGAGGTCCCCTTAACCGATAGATAGGCCGGTGCACCTATAATTCCCCTACATCTGCTAGCCAATCATGGAAAGGATTCCTAGAACTTACTCAACTATGCCAGAGCCCATAATGCCTTGTGGTTGCACACAGAAGTTTCTAGCATGAATAATCTTATGATCCCTTTGAGCCTGGGTGGCATTCCATAGGATGATCACATGGGTACCCCGGGATCTCCTAGGAAAACACCGGATTCCCCAGGTGCCCACAACCAATCCACCCAGATGTGTATTAAAGTAGCCACCTTAAGTTTCCCTTAGTTATAAATAACTCTCACATCTTTCATGAATCTCACAAACCAATCCACATCTATGAGCACAGCAAAGTAGTGCAAGCATAACGCAATAATACCCAGGGTTTGTATATAAGACAATAGGTTCCTACCTCATCAACTACTTCCCAATTCCCATATGTTATTCAAAAACCTACTCATGCAATGTTTGAGGATTTCAAACTAATGCATAAAAACTGGGTAAATAAGGGATATGATCAAAGTGTTACTTGCCTTGTCGATGATCGTAAAACCCCTAGAGATTCGTAGTAGCAAGCCTCGCACTCCGGAAACTCTATCATGAACAATCAATAGCATACATAAGCACTCAAGCATAAGATACAAGGTAAAACCCAAATAAAAGATCTAAACAGAAAGTTCAAGTGAAGAGCTTCGATTTGCAAGAAGAATCAATCGAATCGGAGTTACGAAACTCAAACTATGATCAAAAGAAGTTCAAATTCAAATCTGTTTGAAACCAAATTTTAAAATTTCAAAATCATGTTCAAGTTGTTTATCTCGATAGAGGGGAACAAAACAAAGATTTTGGCATTAGTTTCACTAGATTTGGATAAACGAGCAAAGAGTAGTGAGGGTTTGAAGATCAGGGACTAATATGTAAGAAAAATATTTGCAGATAGGTCCTTGGTTGAAAATTAAACTAAAAAGAAAAATCTAACGAACGAACGTTCGCTAACAGAAACTAACGAACGATTTCATTCGTTAACAAAACGAATCGGGTGAACGTTCACTAAATAACATAACCTAAATAATAAACCGATCTAATACGCAAAACCGAAAAAACCGGGGCGGTTTTGCGGTTTTATACCGGTTTGGGGGGAAAAGGCCGGCGGCGACGGCAGCAACTCCGACGGGCGGGGCTACGCGGCGGGAGGCGGTGTCAGAACCGGCGTGCGGCGGCGTGGGCGGCGGTAAAGCGAGGCAAAAGCACGGGCGGGGCGACAGCTGCGGCGTGCGGCGGCGGCGACGTGGCAGCGCGGTGGCGACAACGCGGCGGCGGGGTGGCGACGACTTGGGAGGAGAGGGCAGCGACGGGCGGCTATTTAAAGAGGGGGTCGGGGCATCCGACTTGGGCGAGGGGGCGGCGGGCGGCGTAGCCGGCTTGGACTCCGGCTAGAGTCTGGCGTGAACATGGCGCAGGAGGCGGTGCGGCGAACAGGCCAACTGGGCCTTCGACCCAGTTCGGTCCGAAAGGATTTTTTTAAAATAATTTCGCCGCAGAGAAAAATCCAAAATAAAATAAATAATAAATCCTAAATTTCCAAAAATAAGTTTCACGATCCTCTCATAATATATAGGACCACGTGGACATTTTTCTGGGCTAAAGTGCAATTTTTCTGACCATGATCTTCTCAATACAATGTTCTCCTCGATGTTCTTATAGATCTATCCGATGTAATACTCTTTTGCAGTGTCTTTGCCAAGAGCCGATGAATTGTGGATTTATGATCAGCTTATCTATGAATATTATTTGAATGTTCTCTGAATTCTTATATGCATGATTTGGTATCTTTGCAAGTCTCTTCGAACTATCGACTTGGTTTGGCCAACTAGATTATTTTTTCTTGCAATGGGAGAAGTGCTTAGCTTTCGGTTCGATCTTGTGGTGCTCGATCCTAGTGACAGAAGGGGAACCGGCATGTATTGTATTGTATTGTTGTCACCGAGGATAACAAGATGGGGTCTTCATCATATTACTTGAGTTAATTCCGCTACATCATGTCATCTTACTTAATACATTACTCTGTTCTTATGAACGTAATGCTCTAGATGCAGGCAGGAGTCGGTCGATGTGTGGAGTAATAGTAGTAGATGCAGAATTGTTTCGGTCTACTTGACACGGATGCGATGCCTATATTCATGATCATTGCCTTAGATATCATCATAACTTTGTGCTTTTCTATCAATTGCTCAACAGTAATTTGTTCACCCATCATAATGATTTCTATCTTGAGAGAAGCCTCTAGTGAAACGTATGGCCCCGAGTCTATTTTCCATCATATAAGTGTTTGATCTATAATTTTAGTTTTCGATTTACTTTCTTTGCAATATTTTACTTTCCGTTCCATAAACCAAAAATACCAAAATATTACTTTACTGTTTATCCATCTATATCAGATCTCACCAATAACCGTGAAGGGATTGACAACCCCTTTATCGCGTTGGGTGCTAGTTGGTGTTTGTTTGTGCAGGTATTCGGTGGCTTGTCGCATTGTCTCCCACTGGATTGATACCTTGGTTCTCAAAACTGAGGGAAATACTTACTCTACTTTGCTGCATCACCCTTTTCTCTTCAAGGAAAAAACAACGCAAACTCAAGAGGTAGCAGGAAAGATTTCTGGCACCGTTGTCGGGGAGATCTACGCCAAGACGAGACATACCAAGTACCCATCATAAACTCTCATCCCTCGCATTACATTATTCTCCATTCGCCTCTTGTTTTCCTCTCCCCCACTTCTAAAACGATTTTCGAAAAGATTCGCCTTGTCTTCACCCTTCTTCCATTTTTCTTCTTCGCTTGCTTTTTGTGTGCTCGTGTGTTGGATTGCTTGCTTTGTCACGATGGCTCAAGATTATACCAAATTGTGTGACTTGTCCAGCACCAACAACAATGATTTTATTAGTACTCTGATATCTCCTGATGCTAATGCAAAATCTTGTGAAATTAATACCGATTTGCCTAATCTTGTTACAAAAGATCAATTTTCCGGCCTTCCCAATGAAGATGCTGCATCCCATCTTAATAATTTTGTTGATTTGTGTGATATGCAAAAGAAAAAAAAGATGTGGATAATGATATTGCTAAATTGAAGTTATTTCCGTTCTCGCTTAGGGATCACGCTAAAACTTGGTTTTCATGTTTGCCTAAAATAGTATTGATTCATGGAACAAGTCTAAACATGGTTTTATTTCCAAGTATTTTCCTCCCTCTAAGATCATCTCCCTTAGGAACGATATTATGAATTTTAAGCAACTTGATCATGAACATGTTGCGCAATCTTGGGAGAGGGTGAAGTTGATGATTAGAAATTGCCCTACTCATGGTTTGAATTTGTGGATGATTATACAAAACTTTTATGTCGGATTGAATTTTGCTTCTAGAAACCTTTTAGATTCGCCCGCGGGAGGCACTTTCATGGAAATTACTTTTGGAGAAGCTACTAAACTCCTAGATAATATTATGGTTAATTATTGTCAATGGCATACCGAACGATCTTCCACTAGTAAAAAAAGTGCATGCCATTGAAGAGATTAATGTTTTTAGTGGAAATATGGATGAGCTTATGAAATTATTTACTAGCAAGAGGGCTCCTATTGATCCTAATGATATGCCTTTGTCTACTTTCATTGAAAACAATAATGAATCTATGTATATTAATTTTGTTGGTAGGAACAATTTTGGTAATAACATAGAGGTAATTTTAATCCTAGGCCGTTTCCTAGTAATTCCTCTAATAATTATGGTAATTCCTACAACAATTCTTATGGAAATTATAATAAGATGCCCTCTGATTTTGAGAATAGTGTTAAATAATTTATTAGTTCACAAAAGAATTTCAATGCTTTGATTGAAGAAAAATTGCTTAAGATTGATGATTTGGCTAGGAATGTGGATAGAATTTCTCTTAATGTTGATTCTTTGAAACTTAGATCTATTCGTGTTTTATGCCTAGCTAGGGGCGTTAAACAATAGCGCTTGTTGGGAGGCAACCCAATTTTATTTTTGTTTTTTGCTTTTTAGGTTCTCTTTTGCAATAAAAAAAGCATCTAGCATCTGTTTAGATGTCGTTTTATGTTTTAATTAGTGTTTATGCCAAGTAAGACCTTTGGGATAGCTTACAGTGATAGTTGATTTGATCCTGCTGAAAACAAAAACCTTTGTGCCCAGGAGATTAGTTTTCATTTTTAACAGAAGCACGATAAAATACTCATTCTTTTTGCAGAGCTTTGATAAAAAAATTTCCTAGGACTTCCTAATTTCTCAGGAGTTTTGGAGTTACAGAATTATTCGAAATATCCATATTACTACAGACTATTCTGTTTTTGACAAATTCTGTTTTTCGTGTGTTGTTTTCTTATTTTGATGAATCTATGGCTAGTATCGGGGGCTATGAACCATGGAAAAGTTGTAATACAGTAGATATTACACCAATATAAATAAAGAATTAGTTCACAACAGTACCAAAAGTGGTGATTTATTTTCTAATACTAACGGAGCTTACGCGATTTTCTGTTGAAGTTTTGTGTTGTGAAGTTCTCAAGTTTCGGGTAAGGATTTAATGGACTATGGAATAAGGAGTGGCAAGAGCTTAAGCTTGGGGATTCCCAAGGCACTCCAAGGTAATATTCAAGGAGGCCAAAGGGCCTATGCTTGGGGATGCCCCGGGAAGGCATCCCCTCTTTCGTCTTCTTCTATCGGTAACTTTACTTGAGGCTATATTTTTATTCACCACATGGTATGTGTTTTGCTTGGAGCGTCTTGTATGATTTGAGTATTTGCTTTTTAGTTTTCCACAATGATCCTTGCTGTACACACCTTTTGGGAGAGACACGCATGAATCATGATTTATTCGAATACTCTATGTGCTTCACATATATCTTTTGAGCTAGGCAAATTTGCTCTAGTGCTTCACTTATATCTTTTTAGAGCGCGACAGTGGTTTTATTTTATAGAAATGGATGAACTCTCGTACTTCACTTATATTATTTTTAGAGTCTTTAGAAGAGCATGGTAATTTGCTTTGGTTATAAAAATTTGTCCTAATATGATAGGCATCCAAAAGGGATATAATAAAAACTTTCATATAGAGTGCATCGAATACTATGAGAAGTTTGATTCCTTATGATTGTTTTGAGATATGAAGATGGTGATATTAGAGTCATGCTAGTGAGTAGTTGTGAATTGGAGAAATACTTATGTTAAAGTTTGTGAGTCCCGTAGCATGCACATATGGTGAACCGTTATGTGATGAAGTCATAGCATGATTTATTTATTGATTGTCTTCCTCATGAGTGGCGGTCAGGGACGAGCGATGTTCTTTTCCTACCAATCTATCCCCCTAGGAGCATGCACATAGTAATTTGTTTTGATGACTAATAGATTTTTGCAATAAGTATGTGAGTTCTTTATGACTAATGTTGAGTCCATGGAGCAAATTTCGCCGGTACCATAAACCGACCACATATCCTTCCTCAAAACAGCCACCATACCTACCCATTATGGCATTTTCTTAGCCATTCCGAGATATATTGCCATGCAATTTTCCACCGTTCCATTTATTATGACACGTTCCATCATTTTCATATTGCTTTGCATGATCATGTAGTTGACATCGTATTTGTGGCAAAGCCACCGTTCATCATTTTTTATACATGTCGCTCTTGATTCATTGCACATCCCGGTACACCGCCGGAGGCATTCACATAGAGTCATATTTTGTTCTAAGTATCGAGTTGTAATTTTTTTCGATCAAAGGGGAGCACCCCCGGCTCCATTTTCATAGAAAACGAAACCAAATACGCAGACAAGTCTTCTGGTAATGTCACCAGGTCTCAAAACAGTAACATGGTAATGTCACCAGGTCTCAAAACAGTAACAAAAGGACGGCAACAGGATGCCACTAGAAAGATATTCTGCTCCTACTAGAAATCTACTAGAGTAGCAAAGATAAAAGATAGAACATAACTAGACAACAGCTCGAACTGGGTAAATCAGCTCATTGGGAAAAGGACCACATGAATTGCTTCCGCCATCCTTGGATTCCCCTTTACTTGCTCCAGGGTAGCACGCCCTTCATGCGCCAGTCCGCAGATGTTTTTGGACCAGGAAAGTTGTTCCGTGGCTTCACGACATCTCAGTCTGGTTCCAGTTCCAGCGGCGACCTCAGCTTTTTCAACAGGTGGTCTTTGAAAAGTTTCATCGCCCCTTCCTGCAGCTCCTTGTGCGGTTTCATCCAGTCCCCTAGGTATGTAGCTATCTTCTGCCAGACATGTTTGACAGAAATCCATTTAGTTCTATTAAACATAATGAAGGTTCTAGTATTCCATATTCCCCAAAGGACAACAGAAGAAACTACATTCTAATGGGCAAATCTCTTCTCACAGAGCCAGCAAACAGCTAACTCACAGAAAGAAAGGAAAGTTTTACCAAAAATAATCTCTACCTCTTTCCACATTAATCTAGCAACGACACAGTCAAAAAACAGGTGGTGAACTGATTCTATTTCACTACAGTGAACACATTCCAGGGGTTTGGGTATGCCTCTTTTCCTTAGGTTATCAATGGTCATAATTTTATTCTGTGAAAACAACCAAAGAAATCCCTGTATCCTGGGTGGTACCTTCAAGCTCCACACCACAGGCGTGTAAACAGGTTGCACCCCTCTAAAGTTAATAATAGCATACAAAGACTTAGAAGAATAGATGCCTTTAGATTCATATTACCAAATCAAATTATCTTCTTGATCAGTAAAAGTAATCGATCTGGCAATGGATTCTATATCAAACCATTGTTGCATTAGCACCTCATCAAAATTCCTTCTAAAAGAAATCCTTAGAGTACCTCCATCCCAAGTATCTGCAATGGTCTTGTTTTTATCATTAACTATACAATACAATTTCCAGTACTGGGTGGCAAGTGGAGAGTTACCAAACCAAATATCTTCCCCAAACCTAATAGATCTACCATTCCCAACAGACCATTTATACCCCAGTTTAACTGCTTTCATAGCCCACATCACCCCTCTCCAGAATTGTGATGGGTGAGGGTCATTACAGCAAAGAATATTAGGTCTCTTGGTATTATATTTGGAATCAATAACTCTCTTCCAAAGAGAGCCTTCACTAAAAATATATCTTTTAATCCAAGACCCCATTAAGCACAGGTTCAAATACTGTAAATTCGGGATCCCCATCCCCCATATTCTTTTCTCATACACACAGATTGCCAGTTAGCTAAGTGAATTCTAGGGTTTCCTTCCTCATCACTCCAGAGACAATTAGCTAGTTGAGAGTTGATCAAATTAATTGCCCATTTTGGGAATTTAAAAAAGGATAGCATGTAAATAGGGATGTTGGCTAGACAGGTTTTCACTAAAGTAACTCTGCCTAATAATGAAAGTAATTTACCCCTCCAGCTAGCTATCCTAGTGAGCAGAGCATCAACAAGGGGTTGTAAATCTTCTCTCCTAAGTTTATCAAAATGCAAGGGGATCCCTAAATATTTGATAGGGAGTTTCCCCTTAATACAATTGAAATGTCTAGGAAAGCCTGAATTTCTGCCTCCTCCAAGTTAATGGGGACTAATTCACTTTTGTGATAATTGATGGACATGCCAGAAACTAACTCAAAACAGGCCAAGGCCCACTTGAGATTAATAGCAGTTCTATGATCATTATCCACAAAAAGGAGAGTGTCATCTGCATATTGTAAACATGTAATCCCTCCTGGGTGGAAATTAGGGCACAGCCCTCCAACCAACCCTGCCTGTGAACCTTTAACTATCATTTTAGCAAAACCATCTACTACAATGTTAAAGAGCAAAGGGGAGAAAGGGTCCCCTTGTCTCAAACCACTACTAGTAATAAAGAAGTCACTCTCCTCACCATTCACCTTGACTCCAATGGATCCTTGCTGAGTTATGCTCTTAACCCAGTTGATCCATTTTCTACCAAACCCTCTAAGTTCAAGAACCTCATAAACAAAATCTAAGTTAACTTTATCATAAGCTTTTTCATAATCTATTTTTAAAATCATCCCTTTCCTCCCAGAGGGGTGTGTAGTATGTAGCACCCCATGTGGAGTAACTACACTCTCCAGGATATATCTACCTCTAATGAAGGCAGATTGATTCTCATAAATCAATTTACCAATTATCAAAGCTAATCTATTAGTCAGAACATTGGTAAAAATCTTAAAGGAACAATTAAGTAGACCAATAGGCCTAAATTTCCTCATTTCTTTTGCCTCTTCTTCCTTAGGAATCAGAGTGATCATGGCAAAATTGAGTCTAAAAATGTCCAAGTCATGTTCAAACCATGCCTCAAACATGGCCATCAGATCATTCTTAATAATATCCCAAAAGTTCTGATAAAACATAAAAGGTAAGCCATCAGGGCCAGGGGCCCCATCTGAATAAGAATCAAACACAACTTTTCTAATCTCTTCCTCAGTGAACTTGGCCTCTAATTTAATATTGTCTTCCACACACACTTTCTCATCAACATTGAAAAAGTCTTGCTTCAAAGCAATATCAGTCCTCTGTTCAGCTTTGAAGAGATTCTTATAAAAATCAACAGCTATTTTTATCATCTTACATTGTTCAGATGTGGGCCCCTCAGGGCCCTCTAGTACAGAGATCATCTTTTTTCTCCTCCTTTGGTTAGCCACAGCTTGGAAATATGATGTGTTTCTATCTCCCTCTAGAATATCCCTATCTCTAGACCTCTGTCTAGCACTAGTCTCCTCTTTACACCAAATTTCCCCAAGTTCAAAGAGAATCTCCTTCATTCTACATCTATCTATGTCATTCAGACCATTATTTTCTGCCTGTATATCTATCTTGTCATACTCTGCCATGAGAGCTTTCTTATGGTTTCTAAGGTAAGCCTCTAGGTTGGCACTCCAGCCTCTAGCAAGTCTTCTAAAAGCTCTCACTTTACTTTGCTAGATATCTATAGGGTTTGAACTAAAACACTTAGTATTCCAGGCTTTAATCACTATATCTCTAAAATCAGGTCTAGCTAGCCACCATTTCTCAAATTTAAAGCTAGATTTCTTAAGTGGATCATCACAACCAGATTCCCATATAACAGGTGTATGATCACTCCCAATTCTAGAAGTATTCTAGCACTAGCTAAAGGAAAGGTGGCTTCAAATTCAGTAGTACAAAAAATTCTATCAATCCTGGACAGAATCATATCTGCCTGGTTATTTGCCCAGGTATACATCCTACCAGACATATTAATTTCTATTAAAGACCAAAAGTATATCCAAGAATTAAATTTATCAACCCACTTAAAATCTACTCTACCATTGTTCTTATCAGTCTGATTTTGAACTAGATTGAAATCCCCACCTATAATTGCAGGGCCATTCCAGTTAAGAAAGTTGTGGTGCAATTCAGAAATAAATTCTAGTTTACCTTCTTCATATGCAGGTCCATAGACCGTAGTAATCCTAGAAACTATCTCAGTGTCATTTTTGCACACCACTACATTAACTGAGAATTTAAGGATTTCCCAACTAATAATTTTAAAGATGTCAAGATCTACCCCTACCAAAATACCACCAACAGATCCAATTGCAGGTAGCCACTTCCATTCAAAATTCCTATTTCCTAATAGGTTCTTAAGAAAAGAATTAGAGAAAGTTTCCTTTTTAGTCTCTTGGAAACCTATGTAAGCAGGTCTTAAAGGAGTAATGGTATCTTCTATGCATTTAAGTCTACCAGGAGCCGCAACTCCTCTAATGTTCCAAAATATGTACCTCATTTTGGAACTTTTTTATCAGGGTGCTTGCCCTGTCTATTTCTACTACCAGGTGTTCCCACCCTACCACAACTACTTCTATCATCTAGCATTCTATCATTATCATCTAAAACAACTAGAGAGGTATTGTTGATCCTATGATCTAATTTCTCTCTAATTTCTACACCAAGAGAATCTGTCATATCTACTATTTCCTCAATAGGTAAGACATTAAAAGGGTTTGTATCAATTATACCTCTCACTGTTGTCTTTGGAATCTCCAAGTTTTTCCTCATTTTGAGCAGCTCAGCCTTCTCCATGATGGGTAAGTTGTCTTTCACTCTAGTGCTCTTTCTTGCAGCTTGTACTGGTCCCCAGGATCCCGGCTTTTTTGAAGTCTTTCTCTTTTTATATTCAAACATCATTGCTTCTTCATCATATGTAGGCATGATGTCCTCAGGTAAGTGGACTTCCTCTTCCTCTTCCTCAACTTACCCATTATTAAAAGTGTGAAAAGAGTGATGATCTTCATTATTAGAGCATTGTCCCATGTGAGGAAAGGATGATGGAGACTATGATTCCCCCACAAGTCGGGATGAGACTTTGGACCAAAAAAGATGCCAAAAAAATGAGAGAAGGCCCAACAAAAAATGAGAGAAAAGAAAGAAGGGGCAATGCTACTATCCTTTTACCACACTTGTGCTTCAAAGTAGCACCATGATCTTCATGATAGAGAGTCTCCTATGATATCACTTTCATATACTAGTGGGAATTTTCATTATAGAACTTGGCTTGTATATTCCAATGATGGGCATCCTCAAATTTCCCAAGGTCTTCATGAGCAAGCGAGTTGGATGCACACCCACTCAGTTTTCTTTTTGAGCTTTCATAAACTTATAGCTCTAGTGCATCCGTTGCATGGCAATCCCTACTCACTCACATTGATATCTATTAATGGGCATCTCCATAGCCTGTTGATACTCCTAGTTGATGTGAGACTATCTCCTTCTTTTTTCTTCTCCACAACCACCATCTATTCCACCTATAGTGCTATGTCCATGGCTCACGCTCATGTATTGCGTGAAAGTTGAAAAAGTTTGAGAACATCAAAAGTATCAAACAATTTCTTGGCTTGTCATTTGGGTTGTGCATGATTTAGATATTTTGTGTGATGAAGATGGAGCATAGCCAGACTATATGATTTTGTAGGGATAAGCTTTCTCTGGCCATGTTATTTCAAGAAGACATAATTATTTTGTAATTATGCTTGAAGTATTATTAATTTATGTCAATATTAAACTTTAGTTTTGAATCTTACAGATCTGAACATTCATGCCACAATAAAGAGAATTACATGGATAAATATGTTAGGTAGCATTCCACATTAAAAAATTTATTTTTATCATTTACCTACTGAAGGACGAGCAGGAATTAAGCTTGGGGATGCTCGATACGTCTCCAACGTATCTATATTTTTTGATTGTTCCATGCTATTATATTATATGTTTTGGATGTTTTATATGCATTAATATGCTATTTTATATGATTTTTGGGACTAACCTATTAACCTAGAGCCCAGTGCCAGTGCCAGTTTCTGTTTTTTTTCCTTGTTTTAGAGTTTCATAGGAAAGGAATACCAAACGGAGTCCAAATATAATAAAACTTTCGCAATGATTTTTCTTGGACAAGAAGACACCCAGGAGACTTGGAGTGCAAGTCAGAAGACCCACGAGGCGACCACAAGGGTGGAGGGCGCGCCCCCAACCTTGTGGGCCTCTCGTTGACCCCCTGACCTAGATCTTCCTCCTATATATACTCTTATACCCCGAAAACTTCCAGGGGAGCCACAAAACCACTTTTCCACCACCGCAACCTTCTGTACCCGTGAGATCCCATCTAGGGACCTTTTCCAGCATCCTACCGGAGGGGGATACGATCATGGAGGGCTTCTACATCAACACCATTGCCTCTTCGATGAAGGGTCAGTAGTTTACCATGGACCTACGGGTCCATAGCTAGTAGCTAGATGGCTTCTTCTCTCTCTTTGATTCTCAATATCATGTTCTCCTCGATGTTCTTGGAGATCTATTCGATGTAATACTCTTTTGCGGCGTGTTTGCCGAGATCCGATGAATTGTGGATTTATGATCGGCTTATCTATGAATATTATTTGAATCTCCTCTGAATTCTTATATGCATGATTTGATATCTTTGCAAGTCTCTTCGAACTATCGATTTGGTTTGGCTAACTAGATTGGTTTTTCTTGCAATGGGAGAAGTGCTTAGCTTTGGGTTCAATTTTGCGGTGCTCGATCCTAGTGACAGAAGGGGAACCGACACGTATTGTATTGTTGCCATCGAGGATAACAAGATGGGGTTTTCATCATATTGCTTGAGTTAATTCCGCTACATTATGTAATCTTACTTAATGCATTACTCTGTTCTTATGAACTTAATACTCTAGATGCAGGCAGGAGTTGGTCAATGTGTGGAGTAATAGTAGTAGACACAGAATCATTTCAGCCTACTAGACACAGACGTGATGGCTATATTAATGATCGTTGCCTTAGATATCGTCATAACTTTGAGCTTTTCTATCAATTGCTCGGCATTAATTTGTTCACCCATCATAATAATTTCTATCTTGAGAGATGCCTCTAGTGAAACCTATGGCTCCCGGGTCTATTTTCCATCATATAAGTTTCCAATCTATAATTTTAGTTTTCGATTTACTTTCTTTTCAATCTTTTACTTTCCGTGCCATAAAACAAAAATACCAAAAATATTACTTTACCGTTTATCCATCTATATCAAATCTCACTTTGTAAATAACCGTGAAGGGATTGACCACCCCTTTATCGCGTTGGGTGCAAGTTGGTGTTTGTTTGTGCAGGTATTCGGTGGCTTCTCACGTTGTCTCCTACTGGATTGATACCTTGGTTCTCAAATTTGAGGGAAATACTTACTCTACTTTGTTACATCACCCTTTCCTATTCAAGGGAAAAACCAACGCAAGCTCAAGAGGTAGTAGCAATCCCATTCTTGCCATCTTCCAAATCACGGTGAGATCTTGGCCTAACCCCAAGAGATATACCTTGGCCACCAACTACCACGGCTTCATCCGTGAGACTAACATCCTTGAACAATGTAGTCTGATGATCCTGCCCGAATACCTTCTCGAAAGCTTCGGCCTCCTTCACCGTGAACCCCTCCTCATCAACTTGTTCATCGGGACCTTCGTCATACGAATCCGATGCATAGCCACGGGAATAAGGGATGGAATGGTCCATGGTCTCTTACAAATGATATTTGTCGAGATCGCCCACATTGTTGTCATGGAGATAAACTTCATTGTCATCATCCGCATACTCATCATTCTCCTCTTGCAAAGCTTCATTTTGGTTGTTTGGAAACGGGCTCAATGTTGGCCTCACTTGTTGGGTCAAAAGAGGCTCAACAATTTCATCTCGGTTCAAGGGTGGGGGGCTACTACCAACCAAAGGGGAGGGGTTCCGGTTCAAGTCCAAATGCAAACTTGAATCAACCTTCTTCGTTGCAAATAACTAAAGAGCCTTGTCTAATGATTCGGCCACTGTCTCCTTGTATGCAACCCAACGTTGCTGCGAGTTCACACGCATTGTCTTCCAATGGATGTGCATTCTAAAACCAAAATTATGCCTTCCCTCCAACTAAAACGATATCACTAGGGTCCATCCAATTCAAATCTTTCCTCACTTGTTCCAAGAGCTCCACATAGCTAGTACTATTATCAAACACCATGTCAAGCTCATCCGGGTCTGGTTCAATATTGCCTTTCAAGAAGGCGTCTTTGTCCCCATGATGAACAAAAACACATGTTCTTCCCATCTCTATAAGCATTCAAACAACAAAACATAACATTTCTTCCATGAGTACTAATCCAAGGATTAACACGGAATACAAACCCTAACATGGATATGAAACAACAACCCTAACCCTAACCCTAACCCTTGCCCAACATAACAACACCCATAACCCTAACCGTAACATACTAACAAGCCTAACCCTAACACCAACATAAGAACACCCATAAGAATAACCCTAACATACTAACAACCCTAATCATAGGAAATTGGCAACCAAACATCTCATACCTCCATACAAATCTCTAGATCCATAAAAAACTAGGGTTTCCCCAAATAGCAACAAATGAGTAATATGTTAACATTTCTTGGATCAAAACAAGGGGATGAGAGAAGATTACTGATGACCCACAAGTACAGGGGATCAATTGTAGCTCTTTTCGATAAGTAAGAGTGTCAAACCCAACGAGGAGCAGAAGGAAATGACAAGTGGTTTTTAGCAAGGTGATTTCTACAAGTACTGAAATTGTAAGTAGCAGAGTTGTTTGATAGTAAGATAATTTGTAACGAGCAAGTAATGATAGTAGTAAGAAAAGTGCAGCAAGGTAGACCAATCCTTTTGAGGCAAAGGACTGGCCAAAACGGTCTCTTATGATAAGCAAAGCGTTCTTGAGGGTACACGGGAATTTCACCTAGTCACTTTCATCATGTTGGTTCGATTTGTGTTTGGTACTTTGATAATTTGATATGTGGGTGGACCGGTACTTAGGTGCTGTTCTTACTTGAACAAACCTCCTACTTATGATTAACCCTCCCGCGAGCATTTGCAACTACGAGAAAAGTATTAAGAATAAATTCTAACCATAGCATTAAACTTTTGGATCCAATCGGTCCCTTACGGAATAGCACATAAACTGCGGTTTAAGCTTATGTCAATCTCGCAACCCATAATTTAATTGCTACTCCAGAATGCATTCCCTTAGGCCCAAATATGGTGAAGTGTCATGTAGTCGACGTTCACATGACACCACAAAGGGAATCACAATATACATACTATCAAAATATCAAACACATATCAAATTCACATGATTACTTGCAACATGATTTCTCCCGTGACCTCAAGAACAAAGGTAACTACTCACAAATGATAAACATGCTCATGATCAGAGGGGTCTTAAATAGCATATTGGATCTGAACATATAATATTCCACCAAATAAACCATATAGTAATCAACTACAAGATGTAATCAACACTACTAGTCACCCACAAGCACCAATCTATAGTTCCGGTGACAAGATTGAACACAAGAGATGCACTAGGGTTTGAGAGGAGATAGTGTTGTTGAAGATGTTGATGGAGATTGCCCTCCCCAAGATGGGAGAGTTGTTGGTGATGATGATGATGATTTCCCCCTTCGGGAGGAAATTTCCCCCGACGGAATCACTCTGCCGGAGGGCAAACGTGCTCCTGCCCAAGTTCTGCCTCGAGGCGGCGACGCTCCGTCCCAAAAGTCCTCTCCTTATTTTTTCTAGGTCAAAATGACCTATATACCAGAAGATGGACACCGGAGGTGGGCCTGGGTGAGCACAACCCACCAGGGAGCGCCTGGGCTCCCTGGCGCGCCCAGGTGAGTTGTGCCCACCTGGTGGGCCCCCTATTGTAGTTATTTGCTCCAATAACTCTTAAATATTCCATAAAAAATCCCCGTGAAGTTTCAGCCTGTTTGGAGTTGTGCAGAATAGGTAGCCTCGCGTAGCTTTTCCAGGTCCAGATTTCCAGCTGCCGGAATTCTCCCTCTTGGTGTGTACCTTGCAAATTATGAGAGAAAAGGCATTAAAATTACTCCAAAAAGCATTGTTATGGATAAAAAATCATAAATAACAGTAAGAAAACTTGATGCAAAATGGACGTATCAACTCCCCCAAGCTTAGACCTCGCTTGTCCTCAAGCGAAAACCGAAATCGAAAAATATGTCCACATGCTTTGAGAGAGATGTGTCGATAAAAAAAATACACACACAGAAGCATCATGTTGATTATTATAACAGCAACAAAATTAAACATAGGACATTTATCATGGAAATTTTATCATATACTTCTCATGAATAAGTAATAGTTCATCACACAATCGAAGTATAAAGCAAAAACTCTATTAGAAACCAACAAACTATGTTCTCAGTCAACTTTGCAACTACAATTCATCATCTTTTCAGGAAGGGTCACCTGTCGGAGCCTTTAGGCAAGTCCACATACTCAACCATCATATAGTCTTCTATGATTGCTAACACTCACCGCATACACATGAGCAAAACGTTTCAACCGGACACATAGAAAGATAGGGGCTTATGGTTTCGCCTCCCAACGTCCTCACCTCAAGGGTGATGTCAACAATAATAACTCATGCCACCCATATTCAACTAGACATATGTGCCTAGATCTTTCCTCACCACATGATGCTTGCCAAAGGAGAAAAATAAAAGGAATAGAGATAAAAACTTTGACTCTTGCATAAAAGTAAAAGATAGGCTCTTCCCAGAGGTAAGCAGAGGTTGCCATGCGCTTATTTGTTTGTATGCTCAATCCCTTAGTGCAAAAGAACGTCACGTTACATTGCCCCTTGTGATAGCTACCTTTATTATGCAGTCTGTCGCTTTTATTCTTCACCATCACAAGTGCAACCCTCAATTTTATCTTACACTAAATGATCTCACACTTTTAGAAGCAATTTATATTGCCTTTTTGCACCGATGACAACTTACTTGAGGGATCTTGCTCAATCCCTAGGTAGGTATGGTGGACACTTGAAAATAAGATTTGGGTTTAAGGGTTTTTGGATGCACAAGTAGTATCTCTACTTAGTGCAGAATTTTTGGCTAGCAAAGATAGGGGGCAAGCACCACATGTTAAACGATCCATGACAATATGACTTCTATGTGAATATAAACAAACATAAATCATTAAGTTGTCTTCATTATCTAACGTCAACAATTTTGGCAAATAATATTTGGATGAGGGCTCACAATCACAAAAGATTTCTAGGATAGTATATTTATATGTGAATCTTCTCTTCCCTTATTGATTCTTTCATGAGTTGCATCATTGACTAATGCTATGTTTGTCAATCTCTAATAAAATTTTCTACTTATACTTTTCCTTATGTGGTGCCATCACCTACCAAAGGATTAGTATATGATCTTATTAATTTATTTCCTTTCTTTTATTTATTTACTTTCTCTTTTTCCTTCTTTATTTCTTTTCTTTATTTGCAACATGAAAGTAAAGAAAGCAAAAACTCAAACTAACTTTATTATATAACTTGCACACGATTACAAGGATAGATCACTAAGAAAACTCAAAGGAGAAAGGATCGAACTAAAGTTTTATTCATCTAAAGCAAAAGATCGAACTAAAATAAGTAAAAGCAAAAAGATAGTGGGATGATATGATACTGGGGCACCTCCCCCAAGCTTGGTGGAAGCCAAGGGGAGTGCCCATAACAGATACTCAATTCTCCTTTGGTGGTTAAGAAGATGATGGTGGTGATGAAGCGATCCTATCATTAAGGATCAAAAGATTCTCCAATTGATGGATGATGCTCCGGAGGTGGGTGATGTGCTCTTGATGCAGAATATTTTCACGAGTGAGATACTTATTTTGTATATGAACTATTTCAATGATGCGAAAGGCTTCAATCTCAGCAGGAGTAAGATGAGTAAGGTAAGGTTTAAGGATATCTTCCTCCTCCTCCTCCTCAGCTGGCAGTGCCTGTTCGAAGACCGGAGGCTGATCTACGGTAACCTCCTTGCTCTCATCTCCTCCGACGGCTTCCGCGGGCTCTTCTCTCTTCAACTCGATCTTCATCAGCCAAGCATCCTCTTCCATGTTGTTGGAGGAAGAAGAAGACATGATGCCTAGCTCAACAGATCTGCGAGAAAACAACAAGAAAAGAGAATAGAGGATTTCTCCGTGATATGGTGATCAATAGGTTTGGGAAGTATATATAGATGTTTTATCTTGGGGGACAAGCAAACTATAGAAAAACAAAGTCCGGAAGGTGTCCCAGGTGGGCACAACCCACCTGGGCGCGCCAGGAAAGCCAGGCGCGCCCTGGTGTCTTGTGCCCACCAGGGGACGCTCACTGGAAGTTTCTTTATTTCCAAAATTCTTAAATATTCCAAAACCGATAAAAAATATCTTTCAGATTTTTTGGAGTCTGTTTACTTACTGTATCACGTACCTCCTTATTTTCACGATTCTAGAGTGTTCTGGAAGGACTCTTTTATGTGTTCTTCCGGTGTCAAAGTTTGGATAATATTACTTTCAACATTAATAGGCGTACCTGAGATATAATGCTTTATTCATTGCCCATTGACAACCTTCGGGTTAGTACCTTCGGAATTATTTATTTTGATGGCTCCAGACCGATAAACCTCCTTGATGACATATGGGCCTCCCCATTTTGAGAGGAGTTTTCCTGCAAATAATATGAAACGAGAGTTGTACAAAAGAACATATTCCCCGACTTTAAACTCACACTTTTGGATTCTTTTGTCATGCCATCTTTTAACTTTTTCTTTGAACAATTTTGCATTTTCTTAAGCTTGGGTTCTCCACTAATCTAATGATCTAATATCAAATAACCTCTTTTCACCGGCAAGTTTGAAATCATAATCGAGTTATTTGATTGCCCAACATGCTTTATGTTCTAACTCAAGAGGCAAATGACAAGCTTTCCCATAAACCATTTTATAAGGAGACATACCCATAGGATTTTTATATGCTATTCTATAAGCCCAAAGTGCATCATCTAATTTCTTAGACCAATTCTTCCTGGACCTATTGACAGTCTTTTGCAAAATTAATTTTATTTCCTTATTGCTAAGTTCAACTTGACCACTAGACTGAGGATGATATGGTGATGCAATTCTATGGTTAACATCATACTTGGCAAGCATTTTACGGAAAGCACCATGAATAAAGTGTGAACCACCATCAGTCATTACATATCTAGGGACTCCAAACCTTGGGAAAATAACTTCCTTAAGCATTTTAATAGAGGTGTTGTGATCAACACTACTAGTTGGAATAGCTTCTACCCATTTAGTAACATAATCAACAACAACCAAAATATGTGTATACCCATTAGAGGAAGGAAAAGGTCCCATATAATCAAATCCCCAAACATCAAATGGTTCAACATCAAGTGAATAATTCATAGGAATTTCTTGACGCTTACCGATATTACCTATTCTTTGATAGTCATCACAAGATAAGACGAACTTACGGGCATCCTTGAAGAGAGTAGGCCAATAAAATCCAGACTACAATACCTTATGAGCAGTTCTATCTCTAGCATGATGCCCTCCATAAGCTTCAGAGTGACATTTCTGTAGGATTTGTCCCTGTTCATGCTCAGGTACACAACGTTTAATAATAACATCTACTCCTTCTTTATAAAGGTGTGGGTCATCCTAAAAGTAATGTCTTAAATCATAGAAGAATTTTTTATTTTGTGGTATGTAAAGTTAGGTGGTAAATATTTAGCAACAATGTAATTAGCATAGTCAGAATACCAAGGAGTACTATGAGAAACATTTATTGCAGCTAACTACTCATCAGGAAAACTATCATCAATAGGTATCACAAGCAAACACCACTGCTAATAATTCTTTTTCAGTAGTAGCATAATTTGTTTGAGCACTGTCTAGAGTTTTACTAGCATAATGAATTACATTAAGTTTTATTATCAACTCTTTGTCCTAGAAAAACACCAACAACATAATTACTACCATCACACATAATTTAAAAAGGCAAGTTCCAATCAGGTGGTTGAACAATAGGTGCAGATATTAAGGCTTTCTTGAGTGTTTCAAAGGCTCCTAAACAATCATCATCGAAAACAAAGGGAACATCCTTTTGCAAGAGACTAGTAAGAGGCCTAGAAATTTTAGAGAAGTCTTCGATAAATCTCCTATAGAAACCAGCATGACCTAGCAAACTACGAATACCTTTTATATCTTTAGGACATGGCATTTTCTCAATTGCATCAACCTTAGCTTGGTCCACTTCAATACCTCTTTCAGAAATTTTATGACCCAAGCACTTCTCCCAATTCAAGACAAGATTTGTTTGTTCACATCTCTGCAAAACTCGATCAAGACTGCTTAAAAAATCATCAAAAGACTTCCCATAAATAGATAAGTCATCCATAAAACCTCAACAATCTTTTCACAAAAGTCTGAGAATATAGCAATCATACATCTTTGAAAGGTAGCAGGTGCATTACATAAACCAAAAGGCATACGTCTATAAGCATAGGTTCCAAAAGGACAAGTAAAATTGGTATTTTCTTGATCGGGTTGAGAAACAGGTATTTGTGAAAAACCAGAATATCCAACAAGGAAGCAAAAATGTGCGTGCTTAGATAATCTTTCAAGCATTTGATCAATAAAAGTCAAAGGGTAATGATCTTTTCTAGTTGCTTTGTTTAATTTTCTAAAATCTATTACCATTCTATAACCTGTAATAATTGTTTGTGGAATAAGTTCATTCTTATTATTAGGAACAACAGTTATACCTCCTTTCCTAGGGACACAATGAACATGACTTACCTATCTACTATCAGCTATGGGATAGATTATACGTCCTTCCAGAAGTTTTAATATTTCCGTTCTTTCCACTTCTTCCATCTTCGGATTTAACCGACATTGGTGATCAACAACGGGTTTAGCATCAGGTTCCATATTAATTTTGTGCTGACATAGAGTGGGACTAATGCCCTTTAAATTATCAACAGTATATCCAATAGCAGCTCAGTGCTTCCTTAGAACTTTCAATAATCTTTCTTCTTCATGTTCTGAAAGGTTAGCACTAATAATAACAAGATATATTTTCTTTTCATCAAGATAAGCATATTTCAAAGTGTTTGGCAATTGTTTTAATTCGAACACCAGATCACCTTTAGGTGGAGGAGGACCTCCTAGAGTTTCAATAGGCAAATTGTGTTTAAGTAGGGGACATTGTTCAAAGAATATTTTATGTATTTCATTTCTTTCATGCATATGAAAATCATTTTCATGGTCTAGCAAATATTGTTCTAAAGGATCTGTAGGTGGTACACCAAAAGAAGCAAGACCAATTAATTCATCCTTACTAGGCAATTCCTTTTCATGAAGATTTCTACTAAACTTGGAAAAAATAAACTCATGAGACTCATTACCAAAACTAACACCGACAGTTTGTTTCTCACAATCTATTCTAGCATTAACGGTGTTCAAGAAAGGTCTACCAAATATAATGGGACAAAATTCATCTTGTGGGGAACCAAGAACAAGAAAATCAGTAGGGTATTTTATTTTCCCACGCAAGACTTCAACATCTCTAACAATCCCAATTGGTGACATAGTGTCTGTATTAGCAAGTTTAATAGTAACATCTATGTCTTCTATTTCTGCGGGTGCTATGTCATTCATAATTTCTTGATATAATGTGTAAGGAATAGCACTCACACTAGCACCCATGTCACATAAACCATGATAACAATGATCTCCTATTTTAACTGAGATGACATGCATGCCAACAACAAGTCTATCTTTATCCTTTTTATCAGGTTTGGCAATTCTAGCAGCTTCTTCACAGAAGTAAATAACAGTCCCATCCATATCTTCTTCCAAGAGATCTTTAACCATAGCAATACTAGGTTCTACTTTAATTTGTTCATCAGGTTTAGGTGTTCTAATATAGATTTTGTTATCCATAGTTGAAATTTTAGCATGTTCCTTTATCCTAACAGGGAAAGGTGGCTTCTCTATATAAGCAGAAGGAACTACTAGATCAACAAGTATAGTTTCTTATTTAACTGATACTGGTTCTTTAGTTTGTTCTTTAATAGGTGGGTTATATTTAAACCAATTCTCTTTAGGGAGATCAACATGAGTAGCAAGTGATTCACAAAAGGAGGCTACTATCTCAGAGTCAACTCCATATTTAGTGCTAAACTTTTGAAAAGCATCGGTATCCATAAAAGATTTAACACAATCATATTAAAGTTTAATACCTGACTCTTTACCTTCTTGAGTTCCCAATCTTCAGAGTTGCATTTAGTTCTTTCCAAAAGATCCCACCAGAATTCAATAGTATTTTTCATAAAAGAACCAGCACAAGAAGTATCAAGCATGGTTTGATCATTACGAGAAAGCCAAGCATAAAAGTTCTGGATAATATTTTCTCTTGAGAGCTCATCATTGGGGCATGAATATAACATTGACTTAAGCCTCCCCCAAGCTAGAGCGATACTTTCTCCTTCATGAGGCCAAAAATTATATATATAATTCCAATCACGATGAACTAGATGCATAGGATGAAAAAATTGGTGGAACTCCAAATTCAAATGATTCCAATTCCAAGATCCAATATCATCTCCTAGCCTATACCATGCCAATGCTTTTGCCTTAAAAGATAAAGGGAAAACCTTTTTCATAACTTCATCCCTAGGTAAACCTGCAAGCTTAAACAATCCACAAATTTGTTCTACATATATCAAGTGCATATCAGGATGTTCGGTTCCATCTCCTGCATAAGGATTAGCTAGTGTCAGCGTCCTGGGAATGGGAGTACCTAGACTTTCCTACCTGCGGCCCAGGGCGTGGCTCCACTAGTGGCCTGGTATGGCCCATCTTCACTAGAAACCACTCAAGAAACTCGTGAGGGGCCAAGCCTTGCGAGGCGGACGACACCAAGACCTCCTCCGGGGCGGCCTTCCTAGGCTGGCTCCCGAGGAGCGGAGATTTCTATGCAAGGGGAACCTCGCGAGGAGCACGTCACGTGAGCCATAACGACCAAGGCCAGGCGGGCGGCAGCGGGCGTAGAGTACACGTTGCCTCTTTGGTGCTAAAGGGGCAAGCGCAGGCGAGGAGTCCTGAGGCATCAGGCAAAGGTTTCCATATCGGCGCAACGAGACGAAGACCAGCAGGACGCCAGGGCGGAGGTCACCATGGAGCCCATGACGGCGTCACCACCAGAGTCTTTGGCAGGCGAAGACCACCTTTTGTCAGGATAACTTGTACTAGTTGTCCCCCTTCAAATTGGCCATCGTGGGATCTCTTCCTGCCTAAACATTTGGGAAGAGGATCGGCGCCTCTATAAATAGGACTAGCGACAACCATAGGGGGGAGATCGGATCGGGGACGGATTGTTCACACCATCCTCAGCACACAAGCTCACCGAGCTCAAGAACACCTCTTCTTAGGAGGCTGCTCATCCCTTGTACTGTTCATCATCAGCCGGCAAGGCAATCCACCACACCACACTGGAGTAGGGTATTACACCACATTGGTGGCCCACAGCAGTATAAACTCTTGTGTCCCTTGTTCCGTGGTTTCGGCATGTTAGGCCTTGAGATCGTGGTGAGAGTGCGAGCTAGGGGGAGAGAGATCTTCGTGCGCACCCCAGAGTTCGAACCTCAAGGGTTTGCCGGAACCCGTAATCCGACATTTGGCGTGCCAGGTAGGGGTGCGCTGAAGCTTTTCTTCTGTCGATCCATGCATTGCTGCTCCACCACGTCCATGGCGGACGCACACCGAGCCCGCGCCGAGCGCCGAGCCGCCCTCGCCGCTCGTGTCGCTTAGACAGCTCCTATCGGCGGGCATCCCCGTCGTTCTCCATCACCCACCACCAATGCCGCCACATGCCCGGCGGAAAACGAGCAGCAAGCTGATACGTCTCCAACCTATCTATAATTTTTGATTGTTCCATGCTATTATATTATCTGTTTTGGATGTTTATGGGCTTTATTATACACTTTTATATTATTTTTGGGACTAATCTATTAACCGGAGGCCCAACCCAAATTGTTGTTTTCTTGCCTATTTCAGTATTTCGAAGAAAAGGAATATCAAACGGAGTCCAAACGGAATGAAACCTTTGGGGGAGTTATTTTTGGAACGGAAGCAATCTAGGAGACTTGGAGTAGACGTCAGGGAAGCTTCGAGGTGGCCACGAGCCAGGGAGGCGCGCCTGCCCCCGGGCATGCCCCCACCCTCGTGGGCCCCTCATGGCTCCCCTGAGTGACTTCTTTCGCCTATATATGTCCATATACCCTAAAAACATCGGGGAGCAGAATAGATCGGGAGTTCCGACGCCAGAAGCCTCCGTAGCCACCGAAAACCAATATAGACCCGTTCCGGCACCCTGCCGGAAGGGGGAATCCCTCTCCGGTGGCCATATTCATCATCCCGACGCTCTCCATGACGAGGAGGGAGTAGTTCACCCTCGGGGCTGAGGGTATGTACTAGTAGCTATGTGTTTGATCTCTCTCTCTCTCTCTCTCTCTCGTGTTCTTGAGGTGGTACGATCTTGATGTATCGCGGGCTTTGCTATTATATTTGGATCTTAAGATGTTTCTCCCCCTCTACTATCTTGTGATGAATTGAGTTTTCCCTTTGAAGTTATCTTATCTGTTGAGTCTTTAAGGATTTGAGAACACTTGATGTATGTCTTGCATGTGCTTATCTGTGGTGACAACGGGATATTACTTGATCCACTTGATTTTGGTGATCAACTTGCGAGTTCCATGACCTCGTGAACTTATGCATAGGGGTTGGCACACGTTTTCGTCTTGACTCTTTGGTAGAAACTTTGGGGCACTCTTTGAAGTTCTTTGTGTTGGTTGAATAGATGAATCTGAGATTGTGTGATGCATATCGTATAATCACACCCACAGATACTTGAGGTGACATTGGAGTATCTAGGTGACATTAGGGTTTTTGGTTGATTTGTGTCTTAAGGTGTTATTCTAGTACGAACTCTATGATAGATTGAACGGAAACAATAGCTTCGTGTTATTTTACTACGGACTCTTGAATAGATCGATCAGAAAGGATAACTTTGAGGTGGTTTCATGCCCTACAATAATCTCTTCGTTTGTTCTCCGCTATTAGTGACTTTGGTGTGACTCTTTGTTGCATGTTGAGGGATAGTTATATGATCCAATTATGTTATTATTGTTGACAGAACTTGCACTAGTGAAAGTATGAACCCTAGGCCTTGTTTCCTAGAATTGCAGTACCGTTTACGCTCACTTTTATCACTTGCTACCTTGCTGTTTTTAAATTTTCAGATTACAAAAACCTATATCTACCATCCATATTGCACTTGTATCACCATCTCTTCGCCGAACTAGTGCACCTATACAATTTACCATTGTATTGGGTGTGTTGGGGACACAAGAGACTCTTTGTTATTTGGTTGCAGGGTTGTTTGAGAGAGACCATCTTCATCCTACGCCTCCCACGGATTGATAAACCTTAGGTCATCCACTTGAGGGAAATTTTCTACTCTCCTACAAACCTCTGCACTTGGAGGCCCAACAACGTCTATAAGAAGAAGGTTGCGTAGTAGACATCAAGCTCTTTTATGGCGCTGTTGCCGGGGAGGTGAGTGCTTGAAGGTATATCTTTAGATCTTGCATTCTAATCTTTTAGTTTCTTGTTTTATCACTAGTTTAGTTTATAAAAGAAAATTACAAAAAATGGAATTGAGTTTTCCTCATATGCTTCATCTTTTTAATGTCTTTCGTGAGAATAAGGATTCCGATAATTGTGCTCAAGTGCTAGAAGAAGAATGCATTAGAATGTTTGGCACTAAATATATGAATGATGAGCATGATTGCAATGTTGTTAGTATGAATTCCTTGAATATCCATGATGCTAATGATATGCAAAGCCACAAGCTTGGGGAAGCTATGTTTGATGAAGATGATATTTTTTGTCCCCCAAGTTTTGATGAGGAAATTTATTTTGATGATAGCACGCCTCCTATTTATGATGATTATATTGATGAAAGTGGGTTTGGAAGAGTGTCAACTTTAGGAAGTAATGACCCCACTATTTTGGAGGGTGTTGAATCTTATTGTGATAATTATGAAAGTGGATTTGGAGAGGTCATGACTTTATTTAGTGATGAATCCACTATTTCGGAAGAGGTTCCAATTGATTATTGGAACAAAGTTGCTATCTATGATGATTATTGTGATGACATGTATGCTATAAATAATAATGATAACCATGAAACTTGTCATCATGATTTTAGTTTTCAATTGGATTATGCCTCACATGATAGTTATTTTGTTGAGTTTGCTCCCACTATTCCGAATGAGAAGAATTTTGCTTATGTGGAGTGTAATAAAATTCTATGGTTGTAGAACATGAAAAGAATGCTTTATGTGATAGTTATATTGTTGAATTCATTCATGAAGCTACTGAAAATTATTTTGAGGGAGGAATATATGCTTGTAGGAATTGCAATAATATCAAGTTTCCTTTCTATGTGCTTAAAGTTTTGATGTTATGCTTGTTTTGCCTTCCTATGCTAGTTGATTATTGTTCCCATAAGTTGTTTGCTCACAAAATCCCTATGCATAGGAAGTGGGTTAGACTTAAATGTGCTAGTAATATTCTTCATGATGCTCTCTTTATGTTACAATTCTTATCTTTTATGTGAGCATAACTGAAATCATCATGCCTAGCTAGGGGCGTTAAACGATAGCGCTTGTTGGGAGGCAACCCAATTAAATTTTTGTTCCTTGATTTTTGATCCTGTTTAGAAATAAATAATTTATCTAGCCTCTGTTATTATTTAGTTTTTATGTTTCAATTAGTGTTTGTGCCAAGTAGAACCGTTGGGAAGACTTGGGGAAAGTCTTGTCGATCTTGCTGTAAAAAACAGAAACTTTAGCGCTCACGAGAATTGCTGCCATTTTTTATTGGAGGGAGATATTTAGTTAATTATTTTTTCATATGATTAATAGATAAATTCCTCACGTCCATAAATTTATTTTGGAATTTTTGGGGCTCCATAAGTATTCTAAACCTACAGATTACTACATACTGTTCTGTTTTTGACAGATTCTGTTTTTCGTGTGTTGTTTACTTATTTTGATGCATCTATGGCTAGTAAAAGAGTTTATAAACCATATAAAAGTTGTAATACAGTAGTTTTAACACCAATATAAATAAATAATGATTTCATTACAGTACCTTGAAGTGGTGGTTTGTTTTCTTTTACTAACGGAGCTCATGGACATTTTCTTTTAATTTTTGTGTTGTGAAGTTTTCAAGTTTTGGGTAAGGATTTGATGGATTATGGAACAAGGAGTGACAAGAGCTTAAGATTGGGGATGCCCAAGGCACCCCAAGGTAAAATATGAGGAAACCAAAAAGCCTAAGCTTGGGGATGCCCTTGAAGACATCCCCTCTTTTCTCTTCGTTCATCGGTAACTTTACTTGGAGCTATATTTTTATTCGCCACATGATATGTGTTTTGCTTGGAGCACCTTGTATGATTTGAGTCTTTGCTTTTTAGTTTACCACAATTATCCTTGCTGTACACACCTTTTGGGAGAGACTCACATGAATTGGAATTTATTAGAATACTCTATGTGCTTCACTTATATCTTTTGAGCTATATAATTTTTGCTCTAGTGCTTCGCTTATATCTTTTAGAGCACGGTGGTGGTTTTATTTTATAGAAATAATTGATCTCTCATGCTTCAATTATATTATTTTTAGAGTCCTTTAGAACAACATGGCAATTTTCTTTTAGGCGTAATAAAAACTTTCATATAAGTGCATTGAATACTAAGAGAAGTTTGATACTTGATGATTGTTTTGAGATATGGAGATAGTGATATCAAAGTTGTGCTAGTTGAGTAGTTGTGAATTTGAGGAATACTTGTGTTGAAGTTTGCAAGTCCCGTAGCATGCATGTATGGTAAACGTTGTGTAACAAATTTGAAGCATGGAGTGTTCTTTGATTGCTTTCCTTATGAGTGGTGGTCGGGGATGAGCGATGGTCTTTTCCTACCAATCTATCTCCCTAGGAGCATGCGCGTAATACTTGGTTTTTGATGACTTTTAGATTTTTGCAATAAGTATGTGAGTTATTTATGACTAATGTTGAGTCCATGGATTATACGCACTCTCACCCTTCCATCATTACTAGCCTCTTTGGTACCGTGCATTGCCCTTTCTCACCTTGAGAGTTGGTGTAAACTTCGCCAGTGCATCCAAGCCCCATGATACCATACGCTCTATCACACATAAACCTCCTTATATCTTCCTCAAAACAGCCACCATACCTACCTATTATGGCATTTCCATAGCCATTCCGAGATATATTGCCATGCAACTTTCCACCGTTCCATTTATTATGACACGCATCATCATTGTCATATTGCCTTGCATGCTCATGTAGTTGACATCGTATTTGTGCCAAAGCCACCATTCATAATTCTTTCATACATGTCACTCATGAGTCATTACACATCCCGGTACACCGCCGGAGGCATTCATATAGAGTCATATCTTATTCTAGTATCGAGTTGTAATCATTGAGTTGTAAATAAATAGAAGTGTGATGATCATCAGTAATAGAACATTGTCCCAAAAAAAGAAAAAAAAAGAAAGGCCAAATAATAAAAAAAGAAGGCCCAAAAAAAGATAAAATAAAATAAAAAATAAAAAGGGGGCAATGCTACTATCCTTTTTTCTACAGTTGTGCTTCAAAGTAGCACCATGATCTTTATGATAGAGAGTCTCTTGTTTTGTCATTTTCATATACTAGTGGGAATTTTTCATTATAGAACTTGGCTTGTATATCCCAACAATGGGCCTCCTCAAGTGCCCTAGGTCTTCGTGAGTAAGCAAGTTGGATGCACACCCACTTAGTTTCTTTTGTTGAGCTTTCATACATTTATAGCTCTAGTGCATCCGTTGCATGGAAATCCCTACTCCTTGCATTGACATCAATTGATGGGCATCTCCCTAGCCCATTTATTAGCCGCGTCGATGTGAGACTTTCTCCTTTTTTGTCTTCTCCACATAACCCCGTTCATTATATTCTATTCCACCCATAGTGCTATATCCATGGCTCACTCTCATGTATTGCGTGAAAGTTGAAAAAAGTTTGAGATTACTAAAGTGTGAAACAATTGCTTGGCTTGTCATCGGGGTTGTGCATGATGAGAGCATTCTTGTGTGACGAAAATGGAGCATGACCAAACTATATGATTTTTAGGGATGAACTTTCTTTGGCCATGTTATTTTGAGAAGACATGATTGCTTAGTTAGTATGCTTGAAGTATTACTATTTTTATGTCAACAATAAACTTTTATCTTGAATCTTTCAGATCTGAATATTCATGCCACAATAAAGAAAATTACATTGAGAAATATGTTAGGAAGCATTCCACATAAAAAATTCTGTTTTTATCATTTACCTACTCGAGGACGAGCAGGAATTAAGCTTGGGGATGCTTGATATGTCTCCAACGTATCTATAATTTTTGATTGTTCCATGCTATTATATTATCTGTGTTGGATGTTTATGGGCTTTATTATACACTTTTATATTATTTTGGGACTAACCAATTAACCGAAGGCCCAACCCAAATTGCTGTTTTCTTGCCTATTTCAGTATTTCGAAGAAAAGGAATATCAAACGGGGTCCAAACGGAATGAAACCTTCGGGGGAGTTATTTTTGGAACGAAAGCAATCCAGGAGACTTGGAGTAGACGTCAGGGAAGCTTCGAGGTGGCCACGAGCCAGGGAGGCGCGCATGCCCCCTGGGCACGCCCCCACCCTCGTGGGCCCATTATGGCTCCCCTGACCGACTTCTTTCGCCTATATATGTCCATATACCCTAAAAACATCGGGGAGCAGTATAGATCGGGAGTTCCACCGCCAGAAGCCTCTGTAGCCACCGAAAACCAATCTAGACCCATTCTGGCACCCTGCCGGAGGGGGGAATGCCTCTCCGGTGGCCATCTTCATCATCCCGACGCTGTCCATGACGAGGAGGGAGTAGTTTGCCCTCGGGGCTGAGGGTATGTACCAGTAGCTATGTGTTTGATCTCTCTCCCTCTCTCTCTCATGTTCTTGAGGTGGTACAATCTTGATGTATCACGAGCTTTGCTATTATATTTGGATCTTAAGATGTTTCTCCCCCTCTACTCTCTTGTGATGAATTGAGTTTTCCCTTTGAAGTTATCTTATCGGATTGAGTCTTTAAGGATTTGAGAACACTTGATGTATGTCTTGCATGTGCTTATTTGTGGTGACAATGGGATATCACATGATCCAATTGATGTATGTTTTGGTGATCAACTTGCGGGTTCCGTGACCTCGTGAACTTATGCATAAGGGTTGGCACACATTTTCGTCTTGACTCTCTGGTAGAAACTTTGGGGCACTCGTTGAAGTTCTTTGTGTTGGTTGAATATATGAATCTGAGATTGTGTGATGCATATCGTATAATCATACCCACGGATACTTGAGGTGACATTGGAGTATCTAGGTGACATAAGGGTTTTGGTTGATTTGTGTCTTAAGGTGTTATTCTAGTACGAACTCTATGATAGATTGAACAGAAACAATAGCTTCATGTTATTTTACTACGGACTCTTGAATAGATCGATCAGAAAGGATAACTTTGAGGTGGTTTCGTACCCTACAATAATCTCTTCGTTTGTTCTCCGCTATTAGTGAATTTGGTGTGACTCTTTGTTGCATGTTGAGGGATAGTTATATGATCCAATTATGTTATTATTGTTGAGAGAACTTGCACTAGTGAAAGTATGAACCCTAGGCCTTGTTTCCTAGAATTGCAATACCGTTTACGCTCACTTTTATCACTTGCTACCTTGCTGTTTTTATATTTTCAGATTACAAAAACCTATATCTACCATCCATATTGCACTTGTATCACCATCTCTTCGCCGAACTAGTGCACCTATACAATTTACCATTGTATTGGGTGTGTTGGGGACATAAGAGACTCTTTGTTATTTGGTTGCAGGGTTGTTTGAGAGAGACCATCTTCATCCTACACCTCCCACGGATTGATAAACCTTAGGTCATCCACTTGAGGGAAATTTGCTACAGTCCTACAAACCTTTGCACTTGGAGGCCCAACAACGTCTACAACAAGAAGTTTGTGTAGTAGAAATCACAAGTATCATCGCTGCACCCCTCTATGCGGCGGGATGGCTGCACTGCCACCCCGTGCTCACTCCAGACCGCTCATCGTCCCACACTCGTCTCGCGCCCACGGACGCGCAGGCCATGTTGCTCATGGCACGCAAGCTCTTGCGCTACCGCCTGGTCGACGACCTCTACGAGGACTGGCTGGACCGCATGGCTGAGCTCGTCAGCACCGCTGGGGGCTCCCCCGCACCATCTCTCTCGTTGCCTCGCCCTCCCCCAGCTGCGGGCGACATAGTTCATGGAGAGCCTCCGCCACCTCCGCACCAAGACGGCGTCCTGGCGCCAAGACATGCGGCCCCTCAGCGCGACCCGCCGTGCCGGGTGCCCGCGCGCAAAGAAGGAAGCTACCAAGAAGTTCCCTGACCGCTAGAAAGTGCTCCTGTACTCCCGACGCGACCACATCAAGACCGCGTGCCGCCTGCGGCGGCAGTGCGTAGGCATCAAGATCTAGCTCTGCCCCCGCGACGGGCCCCGGTGGCCACAGCAGGCTATCGTGCCTTCACTCCAGAGCTGCGTAGCGTAGTCTGGCCAGGCAAGTTCAAGCCAGACTTGCCTCCGCGCTAAGACGGCACCCGGACCCGGTGGAGTTCTTGCAGCTCTACGAGCTGAGCATCGAGGCGGCCAACGGCGACGAGAAAGTTAGGGCGAACTGGTTTCCCATGGCTCTCAAAGATGGTGCTCGCTCATGGCTCCTTAATTTGCCCCCGGGGTCAATCTCCTCCTGGCGTGAGATGCGCGACCGCTTCGTTGCCAACTTCCAGGGCACTCGCGACCACCCAGCGGCCGTGGGTGACCTGCACCGCGTCAAGCAGCAGCCAGGAGAGACCCTGCAGAAGTACATCCAGCGCTTCAACAGCGTTCGCCTCAAGATTCCCAAGGTAACAGACGAGGCCATCATCTCAGCGTTCTCTGATGGCATCCGTGATGTCAAGATGAAGGAGGAGCTCGCCATCCACGAGGACTTGTGCACGGCCCTAGAGATTTTTAACATGGCGACCAAGTGCGCAAGAGCTGAGGAGGGGCGCCTCTCCCTCCTCGAGCTCCCTGTTGCTGACCCAGCAGAGAAGAAAGCCAAGGCCAAGGACGTGAAGCGCAAGGGAGTAGCTGTGCTCACGGCGGAGCCGGACACAGAGCGTGGCCGGGACCACCCCGAGTCATCTAAGAGCAGCCGTCCATTCTACGCCTTCCACAACGTGCACAACCACAGCACCAACGACTGCCAAGAGCTCAGGGCCATTCGAGATGGACGCTTCGGTCGGCGCCCCGAGCGCAACGACCCGGGCTACGACGGAGGAGGAGGATGAAGTGGGGGACGCTGGGATGATCGTGGCCCCCGTTAGGAGTGGCGCGACCAGCCTCGCGAGGACCACTGGCAGGAACAGCCTCGCGAGGGCGCCTGGAGGGACCAGCCTCATGAGGACCGTCCTCAGTGCAATGTTGGCCTCCCTCCGCTGCCGCCACCACCAAGGAGGAACGATGACCACCATCCGGACGAGGGGGCTGGGGGCTTCCAGGAGCCACGGGCTATCACTTGCATCTTGGGTGGTGCTCAGGCCCTAGCTTCCCAGCGCATCTTCAAGAAGTTTGCTCGTGAGGTGAACACGGCCCTTCCCAGGCTCGAGGCCACGCGCCCGCTCAGGTGGTCCATGTGCGCCATCACCTTCAGCTCGGCAGACCAGCTCAAGTGCGCGGCGACTGCCGGCGTCCTTCCAATGCTTTGTTCACCGGTCATCAGCAACGTCCAAGTCACCGAGACCCTCATCGACGGTGGCGCAGGGCTCAATGTCCTGTCCGTCGAGACGTTCGATAGCCTCCAAGTGCCATACGATCAGCTACAGCCTACCAAGCCTTTCTTAGGAGTGACTGACGGCTCCACCACCACGATAGGGCAGGTTCGCCTCCCTGTCACCTTTGGCCAGCATAACAACTACCGCACCGAGCTCATCGACTTCGACGTCGCCCACATCCATCTGCCGTACAACGCCATCCTTGGGTATCCAGCATTGGCCAAGTTTATGGCAGTGACACACGACGGCTACAACGTCCTCAAGATGCCAGGGAGTGGTGGCGTCATCATGGTCCCCTGTGAAGAAGGAGATGCGGTGTGCTCCCTCGAGTGTGCCTACTAAGCTGCTGCAGCTGAAGACCCCAAAAATGAAGGCACCCTGTACCCTCCCGAGGCCATCCCCAAGAAGAAGAAGCAGCTACTCCACCTAGGGCCTCAGGAGAGCGGTGTCTCCAGCGGCACCACCTTAGGATCCGCGCCCGCAGCAGGGGCGCCTC
Organism: Triticum urartu; assembly: GCF_056163025.1. Taxonomy (NCBI): domain Eukaryota; kingdom Viridiplantae; phylum Streptophyta; class Magnoliopsida; order Poales; family Poaceae; genus Triticum; species Triticum urartu. The sequence continues at coordinate 341,782,726 of NC_141876.1, read as the reverse complement.
CCTCCCTTGCATAGGAAGGTGCGCCTGGCGCCCTCCTCGGGCAAGGCTCGAGGGCTCTCTTCTGGAGGGCCTCAGACCTAGCCAACATCATGAGGGAGGCGCTCGGGCACCATGTGGAGGCGTGCTTCGCCGCACGTTTCCCTCAGAAGGGCACTGGGCGAGGAGTGCCTGGTGCTCAGGAGTTCATCATCAGGGCGACCCAGGAGCTTCAAGAGGCAAGGGCCATATGTGGCGACCGCCGCCCACCACCCGGCATAGCTCCCCATCCCGGCGAGGACGGCAGGCTACGCGTCTGCATCGACATTCCAGGGCTTTAACAGGGCCGCATCTCAAGAGAGCTTCTGGCCTTCGCGCGTTGGTCGGTGCGAGGGTCCACCTCACAGCAACGTTCGCATGCCATTTGGCTTGCCAAATGTGGCCGTCACCTTCCAGCACCACCTGCGGAGAATTCAGGCAGCTCGGGAGGCCAGGCATCACGCTGTCCTAGCGGAGATGACGACGGTCCTCAAGGAACCACCCTAGCCCCCGGAGCCTCCTGAGGCTCAGGGCCCTGGTGGCTCATGAGGAATGACTCCTTCAGCGCGCATCTTCAGCTACTCCAACACCGCTCCAGCTACGGTAACAGGTGACTCTTTCCAGTTCATTCATTTGGGGGCGCCCCTCGGGCAGCATCATCCCCAAGTCGCACGGGCCTGTCCCTGCGATATGTATCGTTTTGCATCTCTAGCTTACTTTGATGGGGGCGCCCCTTGGCCTGCATCATCCCCAGGCCGCATGAGTCTGTCCCTGTGGCATGTATCGTTCTTGCATCTATCTAAGCTAACATGCCGCTTTGCTTGAGTCGCTTTATGACTATCACCTGCTCATCTAGTACTTCGATACCCCACCCGCGACCGCCCTCGTTACCACGGGAGCCGCGCGCCGGTTGTCTTTCTTTAGGATCCCTCGCATGAGTAGGCTAGGCACGGTGTCTGTGCTCGGGTCCGTCCCTGCAACGTCAATAAACCCAACGACTGAGCTATGTCTGGTGGGCCGGCCCCATTCACGTCACCTCTTGGGGTCGTTGGTGTCTGGCCTTCTCATGTGACCGCCTCAGGAAATTCGTTCGGCGCAGGTTTCCTAACCATCTTTCAGGACCGCTGAAGCTATCAAGAACCAAGACCAGGCGCAACCCGCTTTGAGGTAGGGCCTCATGAGTCCCGCACTGGCTCATGGGTGCGCAAACACACCTCGTCTAGCCCTGTCGTGCAAGCCACGTGTCAGGGCGGGGCTGTACACGCCCCGGGGGTTCCACTCAGAGGGAGCCCTCACCCACGCACCAGTGGAAGCACCATGCTCCGTGTTGGCAGTCGACACGGTCGAGGAGCGGCTATGCCCGTGCAAGTGCGGAAGCGCTATGCTCCGCGCTGGTGATAAACAACTAAGGGCGGCCCCATGGCCGTACCAACCTCAGGGAGCCACCCGGATCAGTGTCCAGCCTCACCGCAATGTTCCCCCTTGGGAGAGACGCGCGAGGGGGCTCAGCACGGGAGCTTCTCAGGCCTCGCCTAGCGTACGCCACCCTGCCAGGTCCCTCGGACCTAGTCGTCACACACCCCTCCCGAGCTGGACCTCGACGAGGGCAGGTATGAAGGTCTGTTTGAGCGTCAAGGGGGACTCCCAAGCATCGTGAGTCAGGAGCCTAACTGGCCACGTAGCCGCTCACCCCTTGGTCCCTCCTAGTGATCCGGACGGCCCAAAGGCGGCTGAGGTATGCGTGGGGTCGGGCCCTGTCGACATAGAACCCTAAGGCCTTTTTTTGCATTTCCTTCCCGCAGGTTGTTTGCACGTCAAGGGGGACTCCCGAGCATCGCGACTCAGGAGCCTAACTGGCCACGTAACCCCTCACCCCTTGGTCTCGTCCTGGTGATCCGGATGGCCCAACGGCGGTTGAGGTACGCGCGGGGTCGGGCTCTACTGACGTAGAACATCAAGCAAATGGGAAGGAAATCGCGGAACCTAAATAAATTATTATACATCATACTGTCCTTCAAACATCAAGCTGAGTTTTAATGCCTCCACGAGGCATGTCTCATGTCACCAGGAAGTTCGCGGGAAAATAAAACGATAAGGAGCGCCGTTCTTCACCAGCAAGCCTTGTCTTCAGCCTGGGCGCCGTCGTTAGGAAGCGCCTTCCCCATCGACAGCGTCACCATCGGTCGCATTGTTGGCCTTGGTCGCAAGATTGGCGGCGCTGTCGGTTGGAGGTGCAGGCTCAACGGCGAGGAACTTCTTCAGCAAGGCCTCCACCTGGCCCTCAACGGCTGCAGCAGCAGCTATGCAGCCCTCCTCCTCCACGGGCTCGAGCAGCTCACCGAGGTGAACGCCGGGGTCACGAAGATAGAGATGGCTGAAGACGCGCGTCAGGACAGATGAGGTGAGCGCGTGGGCTTGCCCCTCCACCAAGGGACCGATTTCGTCGGCAACACCCTCGAGCACCATGACAAGATGAGGGAGCAGCTGGGCAAGGCCTTCGTCATTGGTCGCCAACGGCTTCTCCAATCCCTTCTCATAGAAACCCTGCAGCACCGCACGGTACCTCTCCTTAAGAGATTTGAAGGCAGCGCTGTCATCGGCAGGAACCTTCGCCTTGGCCTCCAGCTGGGCCTTCTCTGCCGCCACCTTCTTCTCCAGCTCCTCCAAGCGGCTGCGTTCTGCGACCTGCGCCCTCGCTGACTGCTCCATCTCGGTGTCACGACTGGTGATGGCGTCTTCTCGGGCCTTCATCTTCTCCTCCTCCACCCTGTGACCGCGGTCCTCGGCCATGCGCTCGTTGCGCATGGTCTCCAGCTCGGCTTCCATCGACCGGCAGCGCTCCTTGGCAGCCTCAGCGTCCTTCAGCACCACCTCACGAGCGGCCGCGGCTTGGTCAGCGGCTTGCTTGTACTCCTCGGAAGCTGCCACGGCCTGGCCCAACGCCGTCCTGACAGACGCATTGGAGTGCAACCAACTCAAGATCATCTCCAGGCGCCTCGCCACCAAGCAATGGTCGGCGCCTTGAAGATCATCCCGCAACCGAGTCAGCGCGGAAAGAGCCTCCCCCCGAACATCAGGTGCGCCAAAAGGATCAAGGGCCAGCGGCATAACGGGAGGAGGAGGCAGCGTTACCGCCACGGCTTGCGCGCTGGCTGTGGCAGAAGAAGGAACCAGGGGCTCCTGAGCCATTGAAACATCGGCGGGCGAGCTGGGGGTAGGTACCTCTGGAGCCGGCTTGGCAGTGGAAATCTCCTTCTCCTGACACCGGTCCACCAGGCCTCGCGAGGAGGACCGAGCTGGAGAGGCTTGGGTGCCGTGACCACCCTTCTGTGCAGGAGGAGGCACGGCCACGGCAGACTGCTTCTTTGCCGCCGACGTTGGCCTGGCGAAGCAAGGAAGGGCGTCAGAAGCAGCAGCAAGAGCAAGAACGAAATCAGGACGAGGCACTTACCGATCCACGGCGGCGTAGTCCCTCGGCCTCTTCAGGACCGCGAAGCCCATAGGCTTCACAGCCTGGGGCGCCGATGCGCGGATCTCAGGAGCGTCGCCTCAGGAGATCAACGCCGACCGACTCTTCGTCGGGACCCCAGCCGGTGGCTTCTTCGAGGGGGTAACCCGAGACCTTGTGGAGACCCCACCAGAGGGTAGGACCTCCTTCACCGGATGGTCATCAGCGTCGTCGTTGTCAGGCAAGGCGCGAAGGAGGTCGACCTTGCGCGGAGGGGAAGTCTCCCCGGCCCCCTCCCGGGTCGCCTTCGAGTCCCGCTCCTCCTCCTCTTCGGAGTCACCGAAAGACACCACCACCAGAGTCATCACCACCAGGACATCGGAGGACGCCGGAGGCACAAGGCCGTATTCATTGAAGATAGGCATGGCGGCAGCAATCTCTGCCCCGTCAGCGCGGCGGTACAGCGGAAGATGTGAGTCCGACGGGAATCCCTGGTCCTCCCCGACCAGGAGTCGCAGGGCAGCGTCCAGCTCCTCATCGGACAGAGAGTCAGGGTGCAGGCAGAGGTTGTTCCCCTCGTCCTCGAGCTTCCAAAGGGGGCGCTAATGCACCTGAAGAGGGGCCAGGCGCTGCGCCAAAAACTCCTTGAGTGTCATGGACCCCGTCAGCTTCTGTGCCCTCAGATCGTCGGGCTTCAGGTCAGCGGCCGTCTTCTCCAACACATGCTTCGCCCAGGGGTCGGAGAGCTTCATGCTGAGCTAGCTCTCATTAGAAGAAGGCATCCCGGTTGGCAGCGACAGCCAGGGGTAGGAGCACTTGGCGTCCATAAGGACCCATTTGTTCCTGAAGCCCTCAGCCTTCTTCCCTGCCTTCGAGATTGCGTTAGTCCGGTTGGCTGCGAGGAAATTGGCGCATCCCGAGCAGTGGCATTCCTTGATCCGAAGGAAGAAGAAATGGCGCAGCAGCGCCACAGATGGCATCACCCCCACAAATGCCTCGCAGTAGAAGGCAAAAATTGACAGGAGGAGAACGGAGTTGGGATGGAGGTGAAGAGCATGGAGGCCGTAGTGGCTGAGCACGGCATATAAGAAGTCGGAAAAGGGAGGAACCAGCCCCGTGAACACGCTATTCAGGAAGAAAGGACGAAAGGTGCTACCCGGAGCCTCAGGCTTGGCGGAGCTGGCCTGCAGCGCCGCTACTCTTCCCTCGTCGTCATCACCCACCGTCATCCGGTGCACGGCGGCGAGCTTCTCCTCTGAGACGGTGGGCGCGCTCAAGGCTGGCTCATAGCAGGCGGGTGAGGCGCGCGAAGCCTTGGTCTTGTCGGGCGCCATCTGATGTGATCTCAGGGAGAATCCCTACTAGGTAGGAGGTCTCTTGGGGTGAGAGGAGCAAGAAAGGGGATCTGGAGCAAGACCAAGGGAAGCAATGAGGGCACTGCGGTGTGCGCCAGCCTTTTGTCAGACAGGTAGTTGCCGAGGCAGCGTGGGGAAGTGGAGACGCCCAAAACTGGTCAATCGCCATGCGTCAATCAAGGTCGCGGCTATTGGAGCCCGCGGCGCTCCGCACTTGCCCCTTGGCTTTGCCACGAAGCCAAGTATGAGCGCACCTTGGGACCGGGGGCTACTGTCGGTGTCTTGGGAACAGGGGTACCCAGACTTGCCTGCCTGTGGCCCAGGGCGTGGCTCCACCAGCGGCCTAGTACGACCCATCTTCACCAGCAACCACTCAAGACCTTTGCAAGGCGGATGACTCCAAGACCTCCTCTAGGACGGCCTCCCTAGGATGGCTCCCGAGGAGCAGAGATATCTATGCAAGGGGAACCTCGCGAAGAGCGCGTGACATGAGCCATGACGACCAAAGCCAGGCGGGCGCCAGCGGGCGTAGAGTACTTGTTGCCTCTTTGGTGCTAAAGGGGCAAGCGCATGCGAGGAGTCCCGAGGCATCAGGCAAAGGGTTCCATATCAGTGCAACGATACCAAGACCAGTAGGACGGGAGGATGGAGGTCACCGCGGATCCCACGATGGCATCACCACCAGAGTCTTTTGCAGGTGTAGACCACCTTTTGTCAGGTTAACTTGTACTAGTTGTCCCCCTTCAAATTGGCCGTTGTGGGATCCCTTCTCGCCTACACATTTGGGACGAGGACCGGGGCCTCTATAAATAGGACTAGCCACAACCATAGGGGGGAGATCGGATCGGGGACGGATCATTCAAACCATCCTCAACACACAAGTTCACCGAGCTCAAGAACACCTCTCCTCAAGAGGCTATTCATCCCTTGTACTGTTCATCATCAGCCTTCAAGGCAATCCACCACACCACACTGGAGTAGGGTATTACACCACATCGGTGGCCCGAACCAGTATAAACTCTTGTGTCCCTTGTTCCGTGGTTTCAGTGTGCTAGGCCTTGAGATCATGGTGAGAGTGTGAGCTAGGGGGAGAGAGATCTTCGTGTGCACCCCAGAGTTCGAACCTCATGGGTTTGCCGGAACCCGTAATCCAACAGCTAGCAATTGTTCTATCATGCCCGAAGGAATTTCATATTCAATATTTTCAGTAGGTGCAGTAGGTTGAGGGGTAGCTAATTATGGTTCCGGTCGAGGTGAAGATACCACGAACAAACCCCTCAAAGGATTGTTTTCCATAGTAACAAGTGACAATAAATTTCAGCACACTATATAAATGTTTCCTTACCAAAGGCGCTTCACTCCCCGGCAACGGCACCATAAAATAGCCTTGATGACCCACAAGTATAGGAGATCAATTGTAGCTCTTTTCGATAATTAAGAGTGTCGAACCCAACGAGGAGCAGAAGGAAATGACAAGTGGTTTTCAGCAAGGTGATTTCTGCAAGTGCTGAAATTGTAAGTAGCAGAGTTGTTTGTTAGCAAGATAATTTGTAACGAGCAAGTAACGATAGTAGTAACAAAAGTGCAGCAAGGTATACCAATCCTTTTGAGGCAAAGGACAGGCCAAAACGGTCTCTTATGATAAGCAAAGCATTCTTGAGGGTACACGGGAATTTCATCTAGTCACTTTCATCATGTTGGTTCGATTTGTGTTCGGTACTTTGATAATTTGATATGTGGATGAACAGGTGCTTAGGTGTTGTTTTTACTTGAAAAAACCTCCTACTTATGATTAACCCTCCTGCAAGCATATGCAACTACGAGAAAAGTATTAAGAATAAATTCTAACCATAGCATTAAACTTTTGGATCCAATCGGTCCCTTATGGAATAGCGCATAAACTGGGGTTTAAGCTTTTGTCACTCTCGCAACGCATCATCTAATTGCTACTCCACAATGCATTCCCTTAGGCCCAAATATGGTGAAGTGTCATGTAGTCAACGTTCATATGACACAACTAAGGGAATCAAAACATACATACTATCAAAATATCAAACACATATCAAATTCACATGATTACATGCAACATGATTTCTCCCATGACCTCAAGAACAAATGTAACTACTCGCAAATGATAAACATGCTCATGATCAGAGGGGTATTAAATAGCATATTGGATCTGAACATATAATCTTCCACCAAATAAACCATATAGTATTCAACTACAAGATGTAATCAACACTACTAGTCTCCCACAAGCACCAATCTATAGTTCCGGTAACAAGATTGAACACAAGAGATGCACTAGGGTTTGAGAGGAGATGGTTATGTTGAAGATGTTTATGGAGATTGCCCTCTCCAAGATGGGAGAGTTGTTGGTGATGATGATGATGACGATTTCCCCCTCCGGGAGGGAAGTTCCCCTGGCGGAATCGCTCCGCCGGAGGGCAAAAGTGCTCCTACCCAAGTTCCGCCTCGAGGCGGCGGCACTCCATCTCGAAAGTCCTCTCCTTATTTTTTGCAGGTCAAAACAACCTATATACCAGAAGATGGGCACCAGAGGTGGGTCTGGGTGAGCACAACCCACCAGGGCATGCCTGGTCTCCCTGGCGCGCCCAGGTGGGTTGTGCCCACCTGGTGGGCCCCCTCTTGTAGTTATTTGCTCCAATAATTCTTAAATATTCCATAAAAAATCCCCGTGAAGTTTCAACTTGTTTGGAGTTGTGCAGAATAGGTAGCCTGACGTAGCTTTTCCAGGTCCAGAGTTCCAGCTGCCGGAATTCTCCCTCTTGGTGTGTACCTTGCAAATTATGAGAAAAAGGCATTAGAATTACTCCAAAAAGCATTATTATGGATAAAAACATCATAAATAATAGTAAGAAAACATGATGCAAAATGGATGTATCAATTACCTTGAAGGAGGGATTGAGTTCGAAATCCATGAACAAAATCTTCAAATTTGGAAGATTTGGAGAAGGATTTGAGAGGGGGAGAGAAGGGAAGAGGGGGCAAATCTCAGGTGGGGATTGTTTGGGGATTGAGGTGTGTGTGGGGGGAGTGGGGCCAACTAGCCAACTTGTAACAGATAGTGCAACGCCTAAGAGCTAGACGCTGCACTTTACATGGGTGGCGCCTGGCTCTAAGGCGCTGCACTGCTCGGTGCGGGCTCTGGGGCTGCCACGCTAGACAGAAGTGCAACGCCTTTGAGCTAGGCACTGCACAATAGGGTGTGGCGCCTCCGTGTCAGGCGCCACTCAAAAAGGCCAGCTGAGTGAATTTTTTTATGGGCAGTTCATTTTGTGAATTGATTTCGTCCACAGGTCAAAATTATCAAAATTGCCAAACTTTGAATTGAATCTCCAAAATAAAGGAAAGAGAAAAGGCTAATTTCAAGGCACTTTGACGCCTTGACGGAGATATTTGGCTACCAAATCCGTGTAATAACAAGTGATGATACATTCACCCTACCCACAGCACGAACATAGGCGTAGCTTTGCTTGCTTTGCTTGGTTCCTCTTTACATGAAGAAACACGCTTTCTCTATACACTTGTATTGCACCGGGGCTTGAGAAGTGTTTTATTTTACTGGTGGCATGACATATCGCCAAACATGACAGCCGCAATGATATAAGAGTTCCTGCTCCTGGTTGATCGTGTAGGCCTCATCGAGCTATCTAAGGGAGTTGATGACAAGATCTATTAGTCTTGGGAAAGGGATGGATGCTTCTCAGCCCATTCAGCTTACCAAGCCTTCTTCGCTGGTAGAACCGAGGCGCCGGCTGTGACTCCGATTTGGAAATCTAGGGCGCCAGCGTCCGCCAAATTCTTCACGTGGCTTGCTGCAAGAGATCGATGTTGGACAATAGATAGACTCCAAAGATGTCTGCTTCCACACCCGGCCGTGTGTCCCTTCTATGATCAAGAACCTAAAAACATAAACCACTTAACTCTCGGGTGTGTGTTTGCAAGGCAAATCTGGGCGGTTATAATGAACAATTGGGACAAGCCAGATTGGATACCTATCTCGGATGCAAAACTGGTGGATTGGTGGACAAAGCTCAATCCATCAAAGCAGTACAGACAGGAAATATGGACCGTGATGATTCTGGTGACTTGGACATTGTGGAAGCATAGAAATGACATAGTGTTCAACGGGGCTTCACCCTCTCGAGACTATGTACTCAAACAGATTGACGTGAACGAACAAGACTGGAGGGCGGCGAATCTACTACAGATAACGAGATCACTACCAAGTAGAGTAGACACAGTGGGTAGCTCTGAGTAGTCCGCATGTGGTCTATTGGCACTTTGTGCCCGAGATGATTTGTAACTAATTCTGCCTTCTTGGCATCTTCTATCTATGATCTTGATTCGTCATCTTGACGTATCCTTGAAAAAAGAAGTGTTTTTGGTCAATTTGGTGCCCTCTAAAGGCATGTACAATGGTGGCATATGAATACAGATGCCTCATGACAAAAAGTAGTTTGAGGTATTTACATATATTTTTTCTCCCGAATGCAAGCTATCACTAGTCGGCCTCATTAAGAAATAGAAAATAAAGACTCTAGTACACATGCATCTCTACTTTTCACTCCAACCTTTTCAGCTTTTGACACCAGAACACACTTTTTTTTCTCCAAGCACCCGCCTCCTGGAGAGGATCCCGGTTCCCTATCTGAACCTATTTAATCTGATATCCGATCCTACATGGCATGTGAGGCATCAACCTGGGGCTATGCATTGTACATGCCCTAAAGGGGGCAGAACCATTTTACAAACACCCTAAGAGTGCGCCAACCAAAACTATCCGCGCCTATCCGTTTGGATCGAAACGGGCCCAACAATCGGCCCAAGGCGCCGACGCAAATGGATTAGCGTCCGTGGGCGATCCATTTCAGGCCCAAATTTGGACCGCGTTTGCGTTGAAGCGTACATGTAGCGAACGCGCGCCACGCATACCCTTGTCCTCCCCCTGACTCGTTAGTCGGTGGCAAGTTGGTCATTCCTCATTCCTCCCATCGACAGCCAGCACATCCAGCCGCCCCACCCATTGCCACAGCCACCTTGTTCTGGAGCACAGGTCGGCCGTCCACACGCACACACCTCCCCTGGCAGCACGTCATCCCCCGACGACCCCATACTCCGGCGTTTGGTGGGTCATTTTTGCCGTTTTCCCAGAACCCGACATCGATGACACCACCCCCCTCACTTCCTCTGCCGGCAACACACAAGCACGACTACCTCGCTCGCTGGACACTGCCGATAGGCTTGCTACCTGGTCTCGGGGAGATGCGAGGCTCTTCATCGACCGGCTTCTTCCACCACGCTTGCAAGGTGTTCGACGATTTTCCCGCAAGGTACAAACGGACTCCGGTGACGAGTACTTTTTTCACAATTTCATTTGCGATTCAGATGATTCTTCATCCGACAAGGAGGAAATTGTTGCTGCTACTTTGGTCATGAGGGTGGTGCCCCCTTTCCTTTCTCCCATGAGAGGGAAAGGCAGGAGGGGCTAGCTCTCCCCCTTTTCCTTCCCTAGGGCTGGCCAAACAAGGGAGGCAGTGCACCATCCCCCTTTTGGGCTGGTCTGTCCCCTCCTTTGGCCCATAAGGCCCATAACTTGCCGGGGGGGGGGGGGGCGGAACCCCTTCCGGTGACCCGATTCCTTCCCGGTATGTCCCGAACACTTTTGGTGTCCAAATACCATAGTCCTATATACCAATCTTTACATCTCGACCATTTCGAGACTCCTCATCATGTATGTGATCTCATCCGGGACTCCGAACAACATTCAGTCACCAAAACATATAACTCATATAACACTATATCATCAACGAACATTAAGCGTGCGGACCCTATGGGTTCGAGAACTATGTAGACATGAGCGAGACACCTCTCTGGTCAATAACCAATAGCGGAACCTGGATGCCCATATTGGCTCCTACATATTCTACGGAGATCTTTACCGATCGAACCGTTATGATGACATACGTAATTCCCTTTGTCCATCGGTATGTTACTTGCCCGAGATTCGATCCCGGTATCTTCATACCTAGTTCAATCTCGTTACCAGCAAGTTTCTTTTACTCGTTCTGTAATATATCACCTTGTGAATAACTCCTTAGTCATTTGCTTGCAAGCTTATGATGTGTATTACCGAGAGGGCCCAGAGATACCTGTAACGATCATTATGCTAATCTCGATCTATGCCAACGCAACAAACACCTTCGGAGATACCTGTAGAGCATATTTATGATCATCCAGTTATGTTGTGATGTTTGATAGCATACAAGGTACTCCTCTGGTATCCGGGAGTTGCATAATCTCATAGGCGAAGGAATAAGTATTTGACATGAAGAAAGCAATAGCAATAAACTGAACAATCATTATGCTAAGCTGACGGATGGGTCTTGTCCATCACATCACTCTCCTAATGATGTGATCCCGTTATGAAATGACAACACATGTCTATGGTTAGGAAACCTTAACCATCTTTGATCAACGAGCTAGTCTAGTAGAGGCTTACTAGGGACACGGTATTTGTTTATGTATTCACACATGTATTTAAGTTTTCGATCAAAACAATTCTAGCATGAATAATAAACCTTTATCATGATTTAGGAAATATAATAATAACCATTTTATTATTGCCTCTAGGGCATATTTCCACCAGTCTCCCACTTGCACTAGAGTCAATAATCTAGTTCACATCACCATGTGATTTAACACCCATAGTTCACATCGCCTTGTGACCAACACCCAAAGAGTTTACTAGAGTCAATAATCTAGTTCACATCGCCATGTGATTAACACCCAAAGAGTACTAAGGTGTGATCATGTTTTTCTTGTGAGAGCGGTTTAGTTAACGGGTCTGTCACATTAAGATCCATATGTATTTAACAAATTTCTATGTCTACAATGCTCTGCATGGAGATACTCAAGCTAATTGCTCCCACTTTCAATATGTATTCAGATGGAGACTCAGAGTCATCCGGATCGGTGTCAAAGCTTGCATCGACATAACTCTTTACGACAAACTCATTATCACCTCCATAACCAAGAAATATTTCCTTAGTCCTCTTTAGGTATCTAAGGATAATTTTGACCGCTGTCCAGTGATCTACTCCTAGATCTCTATTGTACCCCCTTGCCAAACTCATGGCAAGGCACATGATATGTATCCAACGTATCTACAATTTTTGATTGTTCCATGCTATTATATTATCTATTTTGGATGTTTTATATGCATTAATATGCTATTTTATATTATTTTTGGGACTAACTTATTAACCTAGATCCCAGTGCCATTTTTTCCTTGTTTTTGAGCTTTGCACAAAAGGAATACTAAACGGAGTCCAAACGGAATAAAACCTTCGCGATGATTTTTCTTGGACCAGAACATGCCCAGGAGACTTGGAGTGTAAGTTAGAAGAGCTACGAGGTGGCCACAAGGGTGGAGGGCTCACCCAGGGGGTAGGGCGCGCCCCCAACCATGTGGGCCCCTCGGTGACCCCCTGACCTAGATCTTCCTCCTATATATTCACATATATTCCCAAACCACCAGAAGCATCCACAAAAACACTTTTCCACAGCCGCAACCTTCTGTTCCCGTGAGATCCCATGTAGGGGCCTTTTCTGGCATCCTACCGGAGGGGGATTTGATCACAGGGGGCATCTACATCAACTCTATTGTCCTTCCGATGAAGCGTGAGTAGTTTACCTCAGACCTACGGGTCCATAGCTTGTAGCTTGATGGCTTCTTCTCTCTCTTTGATTCTCAATACCATGTTATCCTCGATGTTCTTGGAGATCTATCGATGTAATCTTTTTTTGTAGTGTGTTTGTCGAGATCCGATGGATTGTGGATTTATGATCAACTTATCTATGAATATTATTTGAATCTCCTATGAATTCTTATATGCATGATTTGATATCTTTGTAATTCTCTTCAAACTATTGGTTTAGTTTGGCCAACTAGATTGGTTTTTCTTGCAATGGGAGAAGTGCTTATCTTTGGGTTCAATCTTGTGGTGTCCTTTCCCAGTGACAGTAGGGGCAGCAAGGCACGTATTATATTGTTACCGTCAAGGATGAAAAGATGGGGTTTACATCATATTGCTTGAGTTTATTCCTCTACATCATGTCATCTTACTTAATGCATTACCCTGTTCTTCATGAACTTAATACTCTAGATGCAGGCAGGAGTCGGTCGATGTGTGGAGTAATTGTACTAGATGCAGACAGGAGTCGGTCTACTTGACACGGATATGATGCCTATATTTCATAGTCATTGACTTAGATATCGTCATAACATTGTGATTTTCTATCAATTGATCGACAGTAATTTGTTTACCCAACGTATTATTTGCTATCTTGAGAGAAGCCTCTAGTGAAACCTATAGCCCCCGGGTCTAGTTTCCATCATATAAGTTTCCAATCTTCTATTTTCCATCATATTAGTTTCCAATCTACTATTTTGCAATCTCTTACTTTCCGATCTATAAATCAGAAAACCAAAAAATATCTAATTTATTGTTTGTTTAGTTTTATCTATCTGTATCAGATCTCACCTTTGCAAGTGATCGTGAAGGGATTGACAACCTCTTTATCGCGTTGGGTGCAAGTTGTTGGATTGTTTGTGCATGTATTGGTGATTTGTCCGTTGTCTCCTACTGGATTGATACCTTTGTGCTCTAACTAATGGAAATACTTTTCTGTACTTTGCTGCATCACCCTTTCCACTTCAAGGGAAAAACCAACGCAAGCTCAAGAAGTAGTAGGAAGAATTTCTGGCGCCGTTGCCAGGGAGATCTATGCCAAGTTAGGACATACCAAGTACTCATCATAAAACTCTCATCTCTTGCATTACAATATTCACCATTTGCCTCTCGTTTTCCTCTCCCCACTTCTAAAACGATTTTTGAGAAGTTTTGCCTTTTTCTTCGCCCCTCTTCCATTTGCCTTCTTCGTTTGTTTGCTTTTTTTTGCCCATGTGTTGGTGTTCTTGCCTACCTTTATGGCTCAACCAAAGTGCATTTATCCTCACTTTAGGAGGTTGCAAGAAATTGAAAATAATGTTAGGAGCTTTATGTCTTTACAATTTGAGAACAATAGTTTCTTTAGAAATGAGCTTAAGGAGCAGAAAAGTTTTATGGAGTACATGAATAAAGAGCTCGATGATATGTCTAAGGAATTTTATGGTTTGAAATCTAAGTTTGCTCATCTTGAAAATTTAGTAGGCCAAATTTCTGATAAACAAGCTACCTTAGTAAACAAGATGGCCGCTAAATTGTAGTCTTTAAATAATGATGAATATCTTAAAGTGATTGATGTGACTCCTATTGAATCTTTGTTTTCCAAAATAAATCTTGATAAAGATGGGACCGGAGATGAGTCAACTTTAGTTAAAATGCGTCCCAATGGTTCAGAGTTTTTAGATCTTGATAAAAGTGGGATTGGAGAGGTCAAAACATTAAGTAGCAATAAACCCACTCTTTTGGATTTCAAGGATTTTAATTATGATAATTGTTGTTTGATAGATTGCATTTCCTTGTAGCAAACCATGTTGAATTATCCTCATTCTTATAATCAAAACAAAGCTTTTACTAAACATATCGTTGATGCTGTGATGCAATCTTTTGAAGAAAAGCTTGAATTAGAAGTTTCCATCTGTAGAAAACTTTATGATGAGTGGGAACCTACTATTAAGATTAAGATTAAAGATTATGAGTGCCATGCTTTGTGTGATTTGGGTGCTAGCGTTTCCACTATTCCAAAAACTTTATGTGATGTGTTAGGTTTCCGTGAATTTGATGATTGTTCTATAAATTTGCATCTTGCGGATTCCACTATTGAGAAACCTATGGGAAGGATTAATGATTTTCTTATTGTTGCAAATAGGAATTATATGACTATATATTTCATTGTTCTTGATATAGATTGCAATCCTACATGTCCTATTATTCTTGGTAGACCTTTTCTTAAAACGATTGGTGCAATTATTGATATGAAAGAAGGAAACATTAGATTTTAATTTCTATTAAGGAAGGGCATGGAACACTTTCCTAGAAATAAAATTAAGTTGCCATATGAATCTATTATGAGAGCTACTTATGGATTGCATAGCAAAGATGACAATACCTAGATCTATTTGTGTTTTTATGCCTAGCTAAGGGTGTTAAACAATAGCGCTTGTTGGGAGGCAACCCAATTTTATTTTATTCTTTGATTTTTGGTTTTGTTTTCAATAAATAATTCATATAGCCTCTGGTTAGATGCGTTTTAATTAGTGTTTGTGCCAAGTAAGACCTTCGGGATGGCTTACGGTGAAAGTTGATTTGATATTGCTGAAAAACAGAAAAATTTGTGCCCAGGAAAACAATTATCATGTTTTAACAGAAACGTGATAAAATACTGATTCTTTTTTCAGAAGATTAATATTCAAATTTCCAAGGTTACCCTAATTTTTAAGAATTTTTTGGAGTTACATAAGTATTCGAGAGTTATAGATTACTACAGACTGTTCTGTTTTTGACAGATTCTATTTTCTATGTGTTGTTTGCTTATTTTGATGTATCTATGGGTAGTATCGGGGCGTATGAACCATGGAAAAGTTGGAACACAGTAGATATTACACCAATATAAATAGAGAATGAGTTCAAAACAGTACCAAAAGTGGTGATTTAGTTTCTTACACTAACGGAGCTTATGAGATTTTCTGTTGAGTTTTGTGTTGTGAAGTTCTTAAGGTTTGGGTAAGGATTTGATGTACTATGGAATAGGGAGTGGCAATAGCCTAAGCTTGGGGATGCCCAAGGCACCTGTTGGTGTCAAAACCGGCAGATCTCGATAGGGGGTTCCGAACTATGCGTCTAAGGATCAAAGGTAACAGGAGGCAGGGGACACGATGTTTACCCAGGTTCGGGCCCTCTTGATGGAGGTAGAACCCTACGTCCTGCTTGATTGACTTTGATGAGTATAGGGGTTACAAGAGTTGATCTACCTCGAGATTGTAATGGCTAAACCCTAGATGTCTAGCCTATATGATTATGATTGCCTGTACGGACTAAACCCTCCGGTTTATATAGATACCAGAGGGGGCTAGGGTTGTACAAGGTCGGTTTACAGAGAACGGAATCTTCATATCCGAACGCCAAGCTTGCCTTCCATGCCAAGGAGAGTCCAATCCGGACACGGGGGAAAGCCTTCTATCTTGTATCTTTAGAGCCCACCAGTTTGGCCCATGTCACACAGCCTGGATGCCCGAGGACCCCATAATCCAGGACTCCCTCAGTAGCCCCTGAACCAGGCTTCAATGATGATGTCTCCGACGTGCAGATTGTCTTCGACATTGCAAGGCGGGTTCCTCCTCCGAATACTCCAAAGTAGTTGATCAAAAGAACTATATCCGGCTTTGTACAATAGTTACAGCCCTGGACCATGAGTGCAAAATACCTTAAACAAAAATAGGTTATGTCTTCTGACAACTTTTTCGGCGAGGTATTGAGTTCCGGCCTTATTATTATTTTGAACCGTTTTCCAGCCTCCCGCTTCATGTTTCGAGACGCGGTATTCATTTACACGTCTTGTCAAAGCAGAGATCATGTCCCCTTATTGCGGGATTCTCATCAATATGGATTTGGGTAATCCAACCATGCCACTCGCACAACTCCTGGGGAGTAGGCAAGTTTTAAGGCTTGTGGAGGGGGGACGCTTGATATTCACTGCCTTTATAAGGAGACAAGGATCCATCTTTTTACCCCCACACCTTCTTCCTCCTCAGCCCATCTGCTCTCGAGCTCCAGCGCCCAAGCTTCAACCCTTTCTGTCCCCAGCAAACGCTCCAACCATGTCTGGATCTGGAGCGGAGGGCAAGTGGATGGCCTCCTCCTTCACGAAGGAGCACATCAAAGAACTCTGGGAAGCGGGGTATTTAGCCAAGTAAATCGCCCATCGGCTCCCTGCCAAAAAGCAGATCATTCCCACACCAGAGCCCAATGAGAGGGTAGTATTCATCCCACACTTCCTTCGCGGGCTAGGGTTTCCTCTCCACCCTTTTGTCCGTAGACTCATGTACTATTATGGGCTAGATTTCCATGATCTATCCCTAAATTAATTCCTCAATGTCTCGGCGTTCATCGTCGTGTGTGAGGCATTCCTCCGCATCCCCCCCACTTTGTTCTATGGCTCAATGTCTTCAATGTGAAGCCGAAGGTGGTCGAGGGTCAACATGCGGAGTGCGGCGATGCCATGGTGAGCAAGCTCCCTAACGTCACCTGGCCCAAGGGGACCTTCATAGAGACCGTGAAGGGGTGGCAACAGGAGTGGTTCTACGTTATGGAATCTCATGACGCCACATGGGCTGCCACTCCTGAGTTCAAAACCGGTCCGCTAATGCGTCTCACATCATGGCTCAAGAAGGGCCTAAATTGGGCGTCATCCGACGAGGTGATGATGCTACAAAAGCGCATTAAGAGCATGGTGGATAAGAACACCAGCCTTGCCAACGTAATCTAGGTGATGTTGTTTCGCCGAATTCTCCCCTACCAACGCCGGGCTCTCCATATGTGGGAGTTTGATCGGCAAGTTCCCGGACCTTGCAGTGGTTCTTCGGCATGGAGCACAAAGATATATGGAAGCTTCTTTTTAAGACCCAAAAGACGTGGCCGCCAACGACCGAATACCTCGGCCATGACTGTGCTCATCCAGCCACTCTAGTAAGTTTTTTAGATTTCTAATCATATCTTTGATTTGTGGATCCAAGGAGTAAGTTTTAAACCCTCCCCTTATCCCCCAGGGCTGGACGAAGAAGGAAGAGCAGATCAAGTGTCTGGTGATAACCCACAAGTATAGGGGATCGCAAAAGTTTTCGAGGGTTGAGTATTCAATCCAAACTTATTGATTCGACACAAGGGGAGCCAAACAATATTCTCAAGTATTAGCAGCTGAGTTGTCAATCAACCACATGTGATGGCCTGGCTTATTAGGGATGATAGACTACTCATATCAATAAGGAATTCCTTCTTTTCCGGGAGCCCATTCGGACAGAACTCCAAAGTTAAGCATGCTCAGCTTGGAGTAGTGTCAGGATGGGTGACCGACCAGGAAGTTGCTCCCGGGTGCGCATGAGTGAGGACAAAGTGCGTAGAAAAGACTAGTTTTGATCTGTGGGGCCAGTCTAGATCCCGCCAGGAGTAACGACCACCGGCGGGTGTGTCCGGGGCGTTACAAGTTGGTATCAGAGCCGACCCTCGCGGTTACACGGATGGTTGCCGACAGGTGCGTGGTCATGTTGTTCATGATGTTTGTGACCCGTCGTGGCACACGACATGACACATGTACTGGACTGGAAGCACAGACGTATCTGCCAAGAGGGAACGTTCCTGTGGCCCGACGAGGACGTCGGTTCCTCTGAGTGGGGGTGTATGTGATGGCCTGCCTTATTAGGGATGATAGACTACTCATATCAATAAGGAATTCCTTCTTTTCCGGGAGCCCATTCGGACAGAACTCCAAAGTTAAGCGTCCTCATCTTGGAGTAGTGTCAGGATGGGTGACCGACCGGGAAGTTGCTCTCGGGTGTGCATGAGTAAGGACAAAGTGCGCAGAAAAGACTAGTTTTTATTTGTGGGGCCAGTCTAGATCCCGCAAGGAGTAACGACCACCGGCGGGTGTGTCCGGGGCATTACACCACACCTGGAAACTTAATATCTGCAGCAAGGTATTTAGTAGCAAAGTAATATGATAGTAGTGGTAACGGTGGTAAAAGGTAACGGTAACAAAAGTAATATTTTGGTGTTTTGTAGTGATGATAACAATAGCAACGGAAAAGTAAATAAGCGAAGAACAATGTATGGAAAGCTCGTAGGGAATGGATCTGTAACATCCCAAATTTTCAATTTGGAATGTTATACATTAGATATGCATATCATATTTTATTTTGCATTTTGGTTGATCCTAGAAATTCTACGCAACTCAATGACCCACGGAGAGAGTTGGGGATTTCGTTATTTTCATATTTGAGTTCTCTCAAATTTTGAGAATGGGATCATTTGATTTTATTTATTTTATCATCAATTATTTCTATTACAAAAATATGAGAGAGGGAATAAAATGACTTTCCCAAAATAAAGAAATATTGAGGATTTAATAAAAAAATCAAATAAGATTTTATTTCGGAGTTTTTCGGTGTTTTATTTGAATTTAGGAAAAATGTGCGTTTTCCAAAATTGCATTTAGGGCCCAAATAAATGTTCACCTTGTGCGGCTTGATTTTAGAAGCCCGTGAAAATTTATTTCGGAATTTTTGGAGTCCGTTTAGTATTTATTTTTATTTTTCTTCCGAGCGGAATAATTAAAAAAATGAACCGACTTCGGGCCGTACCCGAGCGGGACACCGCCCGGGGGCAGCCTTTAAATAGCGCCGCCCCGAGCCGCCCCAGCCCATCAGCCCCGCCTCGATCCGCGCGCGCCGCCGCCGACGATCCTGCCGCCCGAGGTTCGTCGCGCCTCGTTTTCCATGCCGAAAAAAGAGAAAAGAGAAAAAAAATCGGCGTTCATCGTTTGTCTTTTTCTCGGATTAAATCCGCGATTTTTCTAATCGCGATTCCTGATCCGATTTTCCTTTTAGTTTAACTTTTCGCTTGTTTATCGGAATCTGGCGATTCAAGCGCCTAGGGATTCGTCTCAAAACCCTCTATCTGTTTAACCAACTTAAACAAGGTTTTTGTTACTGTAAAATTTTCCCTAGACCAGATTAGTAGAACGAAGTTGTTTTCTTTCGCCGTTTGACTTTCGTTGTTTCGTTCGATTTGATTCTTTTTGCCAACCGGAGTTCTTAAGTTGTATAGATCTCTTATTTGAGTTTTACCTATGCATTAGATGAGTACTTATTGTATGCTTGTTTGTTTGTCTCCGATAGAATACCCGGAGTGCGCCGCCTGTTACTTCGAATCGTTAGGTTTCGCGGATCATCAGCAAGGCAAGTAACACTTTGATCATACCTTTTCTACTACCCAGTTTTATTGCATTAGATCAATCCTCACACATTGCATGATTAGGATCTAATTAAATTGTGGGATGGGAAGTAGATGAGGTAGTACCTATCACCTGTTTATTATCAAACCTTTGGGAGTTACTTCTACGTTTGCTTATTATGCCATGCTATGCTAGTAGACGTGGATTGGGTGAGTGAAATCCATGACAGATGTGAGATTGTTAATTAATGGTTTATCTAAGGTGGCAACTTAAACACACATCTGGGTGGATTGAGGCACCTGGGTATTCCAGGACTTGCCTGTTTTCTTTTGGACCGCCACCCAGGCTCAAAGGGATCATGAGACTATTCATACTAGAAACTTCCGTGTGCAGCCACAAGCTATTATGGGCTCTAGCATAGTTGACTAAGTCGTGCGAACTCTTACAGTGGTAGACTAGCAGATGTAGAGGATGTAGGTGGTACGGTCTACCCATCGTAAGGTGCTAGCGCTTCTGAAAGACTATGTTTCGGTCATCCATCTTCTCAAACACCATGTAGTGCGAGAAACCAAACGGTGGCGATCGAGTCTTGTGGGGAAAAGTGCGCAAACCTCTGCAGAGTGTAACAAACAAATCATGGTTAGCCGTGTCCCCGGTTATGGACATCTTGAGTATCTAGTACTTGGATTTTCATGTGAATCTCAACATGTTACTCTAAATTAATTTTGTTGGGTTATGCTTAATAATGATGCTTAATTGGGATTGAGAATGCTGTCAACCATTCTCAATGTTTAACAACCACCATGATAGTAATTAAATTTTATTCCTTTGAAGTAGGGAAAAATTGGCTTTACGCAAAACTGTAACCATAGAGCTTTCCACCAGCCAAATATGCATATAGTATAGCTGTTTCATTCCATTACTCTCTATGTGTTACCTTGCCAGCATATTCCATGTGCTGACCCGTTTTCGGGCTGCAACGTTAATGTTGCAGACTTTTCAGACGATGATTAAGGAGTTTTAGGTCGTGGTTCTATACTCTGTGATGTCGTTGGAGTTGATGGACTCACTTATCTTCCAAGCCTTCCGCTGTTATCCTTATTAGATGGCCTTAAGGCATATTTATTGTAATAAGTTCTCTTTTGAGACACTCGATGTAATAAGTGTGTGATTGCTACTCTGCTATAAATCCTCCGAGTACTGTGTGGTGTCAGCATTACTGATCCAGGGATGACACCGGAGTACAGAGATCAGACTGTTTGAGGTCTGGTCGTTACAGGATCGGTGATAGAGAATTATGCCGGATGTGGCTCATCATGTAATAGTCATAACCTAGGGTGACACAGAACATAGCGTCCGAAGATACTGGAGCTCTCTCCTCCCACGATGAAGACGAGGTGGAAGTAGAGGAGAATAATTCTCTGTCGGTGTACAAAAAGAGGGGTACACTTTTTGTACTCCTATAACTGTGCACGGACAGTCTGAGCCACGGGCACCACCACACTGAGCAAGGCAAGGGAGGTGAGCCAAGGTAAGGCCGAAGTTCAGGAGAAGCAGAACGACGCCAAGACCAAGCCCACAAAGAGCAAAGGAGACGAAGAGGACTCCCCCCGGCAAGATCCTTGCCGGGAGGCAGTTTTAGCAAACCCGGCAAGACCCTTGCCGTGGCAGCTCGCCCCACACCTATGGAGTGAGTCACCCTTGAGTCCACTGCCCCCATGGGGCAAGGATTCGGGAGACATCCCCGTGGTGGCATGCAGATATTTGTGAAGACATTCAAGATCAGATACACCCTTTAGAAGATGATGATCCTTGGCGGGATCCCAGCCAAGGAGGACCACAAGGCCCTCGACAAGAGCCTTGCCGGGGATGACAGCAGGCGCCACGGCAAGACCCTTGCCGGGGCCCCGGCAAGGCCCTTGCCAAGAACACCCGTAGGGCCACCATCAGGCCCAGGCCAGTCAAACCTCCACCGCCGTTCGCATGCAGCTGCCGACCCAACCAGCTGGGCAGGCACTTGCGTGGCGGCATGCGGATCTTTGTGGAGACCCACCACTGCGCCACCTCAGCTGCCTGCCTGCCTACATGGCACCACGGGCGCCGCTGGCCAGGGCGCGTGTCGACACGAGAGGGAGCGGCGATGGACGAGACAGAGCTCTCCCCCGTCCCCGATAAAGCAAGGACACCTGGGCAAGATGCATTAAATGCGCCTTGTCATGTAATGCAAGGGATAACCTCACATCACTGTACCCTTTCCACCTCCTGTGTGCCACTGTGGCAACCCCTTTCCTATAAAAGGAGGCCCGAGGCGACCAGGAGGAGGATTCAGCTTTTTGGAGCTCCTCACGCCCCATAGCTAGCTCAAGAACACAGATATACAATCCACCAAAGCAGGAGTAGGGTTTTACGTATCCTCGCGACCCGAACCTGGATAAACGAACCGTGTGCTATCTGTTTGATCCGCTCTTCTCACGACCCCACGCCCCGCAACTGTAGTAGGGATTCTTGTGATCCCATAGGTGTCGTTCCCACCGACATCTTTGGCGCGCCAGGTAGGGGGCGCCGTTGTGAGAATCAGCTTTAGCAGTTAGTTCGATGCTTCTTCATAGTCATGGCGCCCAAGAAGAAGACGACGGTGGCGGTTGGCCCGTCGGAAGCCGGACATCCCGTCCCGACGCGGGCGAGCAGCGGACCGGTCGCAGAAAGGACCCGGGGCGCCATTCGTGAACACCAACACCGTCCCAGGAGCCGGAGTTTGGGAGGCGGCGATGTTCGTGCGCCTGGTAACGGGCTGCACGCCGCCAAATCCAAAGACGGATCCATGCCCACCGCGGGTGGCACGGGGCCTTCCAAGATCGCTGCCACCCGGCCCGAAGGCGATGCGAGGGCCTCCAAGACTCCCACGCCGGCGCCGACGGCGCGCTCCTCTCAAGCGGCGCGCGACGAACGGCGTAATCACGCCGAAGGCCCCGGGCGTCGCTGCGGGAAGAGCCCCGAGCGCCACTCCTGGGAGGTAGAAGACCTGCCCGCTTGCCGAGGCGCTCATGAAGATGGCATGCGACCGCGGGGTCATGATAGAGCTCCTTCTGACATGGTCAGAAGTCGAAGCGCGTCGCGATCCGTGCAGGTTTCGCTGCCACCAACGCCAGCAGAAGCCCTGGCGCGCGCGTAGTTGCTCCTCAATTTTCCTCCCACTATGGGGAAACTCGACGAATGGAGAGCCACTATCCAAAGCCTTGTTGCGGTGGCCAACAAAGACGAACCGAGTCCGGTGGAGCCCCCGGGTCGACGCTCCGACGGAGTCCCACGCACCAGTGGCAGGAAAGCTGGCGGCGCCGCGACCACGGTGCACTCGCCTCCTCCTCGCCCAGTACCGCGGACGCCAGCCCGTCGCGACGTTACGGGCGACGAAATCTCCATAGCGTCGTCCGACCCGCGGACCCACTGTGACCAGCGCCAAGTCCTTCGGGAACGAGAACATGAAGACGCTCGAACCACTATCGAGCGCTGGCGTGGAGCGCGCCACCATTCAGATAGGCGAGCAGGGCCTGCTGTGAACCACCCGGCACCGGAGAGCCCTGGAGGCCTACCTTACGAGGTAGGCTGTCCGGCTTTTACCCGTGAGCTGCGGCAGTTCCAGTGGCCCACTCACCGCACCTTCAAACCTGACATGGGCGAAAAGTACAGCGGCAAGACCCAGCCGTCCGAGTTCCTCAGCATCTACACCATTGCGATGCAAGCTGCCGGAGCCCGCGACGATAAGGTGCTTGCGAATTACTTTCTGTTGGCTCTTAAACCCAACGCCATGTCATGGTTGATGCACTTGCTGGTAGACTCTATTTCCTCCTGGTCGGAGTTGTGCCATGAGTTTGTGGACGCCTTTACTGGAAGCCACCAAGCCCATGGCCAACCGAGCGACTTGCACGTCATTCCCCAGAAGGGAGGCGAGAGTCTCCGCAAGTATATACAGAGGTTCAGCCAGATACAATACAATATCCCTGATTTTCACCCTGCCGCCATCATCAGCGCGTTCCATCAGAACGTGTGTAACCGCAAGATGCGCGAAGAGCTGGCAATGAACAAGGTGAAAGATGTAGCAGAATTCTATGTTCTTGCTGACAGATGTGCCCGGGCTGAAGAGGGAAGGAAGTACCCCGGTGAAGACGCCAGCGTGGAAACCGACTCCTCAGATGAAGATACTACCGCCCTGGTGAAGAAGGGCCGGCGCCACAACAGGAAGCGCAAAGGTAAAGCCGTGCTTGCCATCAAGGGATCTGATGACACCGGCTCCACCAAGAAAACCAAGGCAGATGACCCCGGCAAGGAAATTGCCGGATGTGTCGCCTCCCGGGCCTTGGCGGTTGCCGAGAAGCCAGGAAACTCCGACAAGCGATATTGCAAGATCCATCGCACCAAAGGCCATGCTCTCCAAGACTGCCGACAGGTTGAGCTCCTCGCTGAGAAGCAGAGGGCTGAATATGAGAGGCGGGATAAGGAGAAGGGCCAAGACGGTGCTAAGGGGTCCAGCAAGAAGCGTGACGGCCAGGCGGGCCATCGCGGCAAGGATAAACAACAGGAGAGGCCCGCCCAGGGCCGTGACAAAAAGCCAGAAGACGACGATCACGAAGAGGACGACGAATCCGGCGACCAAGAGTTTCAGAAAGCTAAAGAGGCCATGTGCGTCGATGGCGGCGCCTCGCTGCATACTTCTCACCGCCAGCTTAAACAGTGGGCACGAGAGATTACAGCGGCACAGCCGTCGTTTGATGCCCAAAGGCCGATGAAGTGGTCCTGCACACCTATCATTTTTGACACTGAGGATCACCCTGATCGCACTACTGTGGTCGGGTGCTTGCCATTGTTGGTTTCACCAACAATACGCAACCTCAAGGTGACAAAGATGCTAGTCGATGGCGGGGCCGGTCTGAACTTGATCTCGCCTGCCGTGATCGAGAAACTGCCGATTCCTGATGGAGACCTCGAAGAGACGGGCATGTTTCAGGGGGTCAACCCGGGAAGAAGCCAACCTGAGGGAAAGGTCACGCTGCACGTGACTTTTGGAAGCAATCTGAACTACGGGACGGAGAGGATCGTGTTCGATGTTGCCAAGATCCCCTTGCCTTACAACGGGATCCTTGGCCGCCCAGCGCTGGCCAAGTTCATGGCGGCGTCACACTACGCCTACAACACCCTGAAGATGCCAGGACCTGTGACGATCATCACCATCCCCTCCGATAAGAAAGATGCACTGATTTGCGCTGACCAACTATACTAGCAAGCAGTTCCAGCAGCTGCCGCCACTAGGGCACTTGCTCCTGCCGCGGGGACCCCGGGAGGGAAGAAGAAGAAGACCGGTGAGACCTGGGACACCCACTCCGGCAAGCGCACCTCTTCGGAGTGTAGCGCTCCCGTCGAGGACGTGCCAGAGAGCTCCATCGGCGGAAACAAGAAGCCCAGGGCCATACCACCGGGAACCAAGAAGGTTTTTGTCAATGAGGACGGCACGGGAGGGGCTTTCACCATAAGCTCCACCCTTGACGACAAATAGGAAGACGCGCTCGTCACCTTCCTGCAGGCGAATGTCGATGTGTTTGCATGGCAAGCTTCCGACATCCCCGGCGTTCCCAGGGAGGTGATTGAGCACCACCTTGCTGTCTGTCCTCATGCGCGCCCCGTCAAGCAGAAGGTCAGAAAGCAAGCTTTGGAACGACAAGAGTTCATCACAGAGGAGATCCGGAAACTGGAAGCAGCGGGTTTGGTAAGAGGAGTGCTCCATCCAACGTGGTTGGCCAATCCGGTCATAGTGCGCGAGGCTAATGGGAAGTGGAGGTTGTGTATTGATTACACAAATATCAATAAGGCTTGTCCTAAGGACCCCTTCCCTTTGCCGCGCATTGACCAGATTGTTGACTCCACAGCTGGGTGTGATCTGTTGTCATTCCTCGATGCCTACTCCGGCTACCACCAGATCTTCATGACAAGAGAAGATGAAGAGAAAACAGCATTCATCACCCCATGTGGTACGTATTGTTTCATGCGGATGGCTTTCGGGCTGAAGAGTGCTGGTTTGACGTTTGCAAGGGCGGTCCAGATTGGTTTTGAACCCTAGCTCCATAGAAATATAGAAGCTTATATGGATGACATAGTGGTCAAAACCAAGGACAGGGCAACCCTCATACGAGATTTGCAAGAAACATTTGCAAACCTGCGCAAGATCAATCTCAAGCTGAACCCCGAGAAGTGCGTCTTTGGCGTCTCGTACGGCAAGCTTCTCGGGTTCTTTGTATCACAGCGTGGGATAGAGGCCAATTTGGACAAGATCAAAGCTATAGAGCAGATTGAAGCACCCAAGAAAATCAAGGATGTGCGTCGGTGCCATGGGCAGATTCATTTCCAAGTCTGCTGAGCGCGCCCTTCCCTTTTTCAAGATCCTGAAAAAGACGGGCCCGATGGAGTGGACGCCAGAAGCCGAAGCAACATTGCAAGATTTGAATAAGTACCTCTCCTCTGCGCCAATACTAGTTGCGCCTAGGCCAAAGGAGTCGTTGCTGCTATACCTGGCGGCAACGAACCAGGTGGTCAGCGCCGCACTAGTGGCACAGAGAGAGGTTGACGATGAGGTAATGGCAGCGACAGAGCCCGACACCACCAATGCAGAGACAACACAGCCAGTTGAAGTGCCGCCGAAGAAGAAAATGATGCAGCACCCGGTCTACTTTGTTAGTTCCCTCCTGCAGGGAGCTAGATCAAGGTACTCCGGCGTGGAGAAACTACTCTTCGGCCTTCTTATGGCCTCGAGGAAGCTGCGTCACTACTTCCAGGCACACGAGATCACTGTCGTCACTCGCCTCCCTCTACAACGGATATTGCACAATCCAGATGCAACGGGAAGAATTGTGGAATGGGCACTAGAGCTGTCCAGCTTTGGCCTCAAGTTTGAAAGTACTTCGACGATTCAGAGCCGAGTCCTGGCGGAGTTCATTGCAAAGTGGACCACAACGCCTGACGAAGAAGCCCAAGAGACTGCTCTCCCCGGCAAGGAGGCAAGTTGCAGTTGGATCATGTACTTTGATGGAGCTTTCTCCTTACACGGCACCGGGGCTGGCGTACTGCTTGTCGTGCCCACCAGAGAGCACCTCAAGTACGTGATCCAGATGCACTTCCCCAGGGAGGTGTCAACAAACAATACGGCAGAGTATGAAGGGCTGCTTGCCGGTCTTAGGATCGCGGCGGACCTCGGAATCAAGAAGCTCATCGTCAGGGGCGACTTGCAGCTCGTCGTCAAGCAAGTCAACAAGGACTACCAGAGCCCGTTGATGAAGGCCTACGTCGATGAAGTGAGAAAGTTGGAAGAGCATTTCGATAGTATACAGGCTAAATATGTTCCCCGAGCGGAGAACGATATCGCCGATTACCTGTCAAAACGCGCTGCTCTCAAGCTACCTGTGGAACCAGGTACCTTTGTGCTCCAGCTAACTCAACCATCCGTTGATCCATCAATAGAGCAGAACAAGAGGAGGAAATCAGGACCCGACAAGTACTTTCCCGCCGAGCTCCCCGGAGCCGCCGGCAAGGATGTTGCCGGGGACACTGAACCTACCACGGGACGGCTAGCTCCGGCGGAGCGTCAAGCTCTTGCCGTCTAGACAACCGCTCCCATAGCGGAGGAAATGCCTTTAGTCCTCGCCGTCGAGCCCCAGGCTCCAGCGTGGGCACAACATACCATCCGATTCCTCCAAATAGGGGAACTTCCTGAAGAGCAGGAAGAAGCGGACAAAGTAGCCCGTCGCTCTACCATGTACCAGTTCGTCGATGACGTCCTGTACAGAAAGAGGCCGAACGGTGTGAAATTGAAGTGTATCCCTCGGGAGGAAGGACTGGAGCTGTTGGCGGAGATACACGGAGGCATATGTGGATCCCACATCGGGTCAAGGGCCCTTGCCGGCAAGGCATTTCGGCAAGGCTTCTTCTGGCCCACCGCCCTCCAGGATGCTACGACACCAGTCACCAGGTGTGAAGCGTGTCAGTTCCATTCAAAGAAGCTTCATCAGCCAGCTTATGCCCTTCAAACCATTCCTCTCTCCTGGCCCTTCTCGGTCTGGGGGCTCGACATACTGGGCCCTTTCCCCTGCGCTGTCGGGGGCTTTGAGTACTTGTACGTTGCAATCGGCAAGTTCACAAAGTGGACGGAGGTGGAGGCAGTGAGGAAGGTACAGTGGGTGAAGATGAACGCCGTCAAGCTGGCAACCGAGGGGCCGCCCGCAGGCAAGGAGCACCGCACGCCGAAGCGGTATTTTGATGAAGTCTTGGAAGGTTCCCGCATTGTAGAGGGCCAGTATTCGAAGGGCATTATATTCAAATGAATGTACCCGTGTTGCCCGAACTTTGTATTATGAAACAAGGCTTATATATAATATGTTGCTTGTTTTACCTCTAACTCTTTTCCTCCTGTGCGGCTATTTACGGTATTTGAGAGTTGGCCAGTTGTTGACTTCATCCCCCATGTGGGTAGCATGGGGGTGTTCGGAATAGCACCTGGACACACTTGATCCAATGGCTTGGTCCTTGAAGGAGGTGTTAGTGCAGCGAACTAGGCAAATAGACTATGTGGCTTTATCGCTCTCACTTAGCCATAGGAGTTTGACAATAAGATTGTAGGTGCAACCCCTGGTATTATTCGATTATCCGAACTTGGGTGATGTAGACGCCTGACCGGGTGGAGATCGGTCCTTCGCGTAATGCGGAAAAAATCATGATAGATTTATACTTAGTCACCGAATAGCTGACCAGCTCTTGCTGCATTATGACAGTCAGTTTTCGGCTTTCTCTACTGAGGTGTTTATCCGGATGAACCGGAAACACAATCGCAGTAGTTCTCCCTTTACTACCATAGCCGAACGAGCGGAACGTAAGGTAGTAACCACAGGAGCGGGGCAACCCAACTATTGACCAAAGACATGATTCAGAGCCGATGCATATAATGTTATATTCGAGACGCCGAATTGTACTATCAATGTGTTCAGACTTATGTAATTTTTCAGAAATGTACGTGGCCGAAAGGAGCCCCTGGCATTTTAAGTCGTACCAAGGTGTACATGGTGATCAGACGAAAAAAGAGGGAATACGGATTAGGAAATAAGCCAGTACCGAATATGTTGGGCGAAAAAACTGTTTCCGTTATAGGCTGATTCATACGTCAAAACGTATTTTTACAAATGATGCGATAAGTACCGAGGCTATTTTACATGCCGGGCACCAGGGAAAGCTGTGTGCGGGTCCTAAAAAGGAAGAGGTGATCTTTAAAGATCCTTTAGATACTCTGCCACACATTTATGCTTGTTTTCCTCCTTGGTGTATTATCCTACGAAAGGATCAACGATCGGGTTCTCATGAGGGACCTAGAAAAGGTTCCTTGGTACCATCGGAAGGTGATGGTGGTTGTAAGGAATGTGGAAAAGAAAAAATAAGAGAAAAGAAACATGAGGGTCCAGATAGTGTCAAGCCATATTGTGGACTTTGTCTTCACTATGCCTCCGTCTTGGCCCATGGTATCTTTAGTGCGTAGTTATGTACATGTGGCACATATGCTGCAATTCGGTTGGGGCTGAGATGGAGGCCGAATTGCTAATCGAGCTCCGGACGAGCTGGACCGTCGCTCTGCCGAGTAGTCCAGACGCGTTTAACAGTGTCCGGGGGCTTGACTGCCGATCTAGTGTTTGGCTTGATAAGGCCGCCCTGGACCTCCGCTGCAAGAGCCGTGGTGTGCTCCTCGGTATGGAGGGAGCGCTCCGTGTTTCCATTGAATGTTATAACACCACATGGTCTGAGCATCTTCAGTTTGAGATATGCGTAATGCGGGATCGCGTTGAAGCGAGCGAATGCGGTTCATCCGAGCAGTGCATGGTAGCCGCTACAGAAGGAGACGACATCGAAGATCAAGTCCTATCTTCGGAAGTTGTCCGGCGAACCGAAGACGACTTCCAATGTGTTTGAGACCGTACAACGGGCCTCTACACCAGGTATTACTCCTTTAAAGGTAGTTTTGTGGGTTTAATTCTTTGATGAATCAATACCCATTTTGTGGACTGTGGCCTGATAGAGCAAGTTAAGGCTGTTGCCGCCGTCCATGAGGACTCGCGTAAGGTGGAATCCATCGATAATTGGGTCGAGTACCAATGCGGCCGAGCCTCCGTGACAGATACTAGTCGGATGGTCTCTAAGATCGAAAGTGATCAGACAGGCTCACCATGAATTGAATTTTGGGGCGACTGGCTCTATCGCATATACATCTCTTAGAGTGCGCTTGCGCTCCCGCTTGGGATGTGAGTAGCGTATATCATATTCACTGTTTTGCCCTCAGGGGGATTTCTTCTCTCCCCTAGTGTTCGGTGGGTGAGGCTCATCATCGTCGTCCTCACTAGGCGAGCCCTTCTCCTTATGTCCAGTGTTTAGCTTGCCGGCTTGTTTAAAGACCCAACAACTTCTGTTGGTATGGTTGGCAGGCTTGTCGGGGGTGCCATGAATTTGGCAAGGCCGATCGAGTATTCAGTCCAGGCTAGATGAACTGTCTTTATTTCTTTTAAATGGCTTCTTCCGTTGTCGGATTTGGAGCCACTGAATCCGGCATTGACGGTCGTGTCTTCAGTACTATCATTGTTACTTCGATACTTGTGTTTGTTGCGTCGGGGCCTGCCGCTGCCGTTTTTGGTTTCAGAAGTACCAGGGTTGCTAGTACCATTGCTGCTATGGGCTAACCAGCTATACTCTCCCGCGGAAAAGCGGGTCATGAGTGCTGTAAGGGCTGCCATGGACTTTGGCTTATCTTGGCCGAGGTGTCGGGCGAGCCATTCATCATGGATGATGTGTTTAAAGGCCGCTAGGGCTTCAGCGTCCGGAAAATCGACGATTTGGTTCTTTTTAATTAAGAACCTTGTCCAAAGTTTTCGGGCTGACTCTCCGGGTTGCTGGACTATGTGACTAAGGTCATCGGCGTCCGGGGACCGTACATAGGTACCTTGGAAGTTGTCTCTAAAGGCATCTTCCAAATCTTCCCAGCTGCTAATAGAATTCTCTGGGAGGCTATTTAGCCAGTGCCAAGCTGGTCCCTTAAGCTTTAGGGGGAGGTATTTGATGGTATGTAGATCGTCACCGCGAGCCATGTGGATGTGGAGAAGAAAGTCTTCAATCCATACCGCGGGATCTGTTGTACCATCATATGATTCAATGTTCACGGGTTTAAACCCTTCTGGGAACTGGTGCTCCATTACTTCATCGGTGAAGCATAGGGGGTGTGCGGCGCCTCTATATCGGGCCGCGTCGCGATGTAGTTTGGATGACGTCCGAATGTAGTTTTCGGCCCGGGTGAGGTTGTGCTTGTCATGCTAGGCCTGATGGCCGTCTTCCCATGCTGGAGCATGGCCCCGTGATCCATAAATTGATATGCTCTGACCGACTCTATTGTCCAGGTCCTGTCATAGGTCATAGGTGTATCCTGGAGCCGCCGTTTCCCCACCTTTACGGCGAGGTGGTGCAGGCTGGTGTTCAGCTTGCGTTGCCGCTCTGTCCCGGCCACGTGGCAGTCGGTCAAGTCTGTAAGAAGCGCCATGCATTGGCGGTATGTGCTCCAGGGCCTCATCGTCGAATTGGGGTAGCAGCTTGCACTTCGGGTATCTCTTTGTTGGGCATTCGAGGCCGTATTCCTCGGCTGCCAGGACGTTAGTCCATCTATCATTGAGCAAATCCTGATCAATATGAAGGTGTTGTTGCTTCTTTTTCAGGCTTCTTGCAGTGGCGATTAGCCGGTGCTTGAAGCGTTCTTGTTTGAGTGGTTCCTCCGGCACGATAAAATCTTCGTCGCCAAGGCTAATATCCTCTTCGGAGATCGGTAGGTAGTTCCTGTCCTCCGAGTCCTCGTTCCCGACCGGATCGTCGGGTTTACTTACCCATCCTCCCAATCATCCTGTTCGGATGTTGGCTCTACAGGGGCTTCAAGGTCTTCGACATTCTCCGGAGTATTATTGTCTTCGGTGCTGGTATTACCGTCTTTGTCGCTACGTGATTTTGAGCGGCACTGCTGACGTGGATGCTTCGGAGGGGCTTCGGCAGGCTTGTCCTCAAGATCCTCCTTACCGTCTTTGCCATCCTCTTTGGGTGTGTCCACCATGTACACGTCGTATTTGGAGGTGGCCGTCCATTGTCCGGTAAACTGAGGGTCTTGACCTTGTTCGTCTCCGGCATCGTCGTCCATACCGTCAATTTCCACGGAGGCATAGTCTAGTATGTCAGTTAGATCTTCGACAGTGGCTATGAAGTGGGTGGTGGGTAGGACATAAAATTCCCTGCTGTCAGCCCCTAGTCTAGGCTAGGCATAATTCGGCAGCGATCCTTCCATAATGGCGAGCGATCGCGTTAAGTACAGAGCCAAGTTTAAAGGCGAGGGTTGGACAGAGGAACGAGAGTCCGTGGGGCAGTCCAGAGTTGGAGCCTCCTGGCGGTGCCTGCTTGGCACAGACCTCGAGAGTTCAGACTTAGAGTCTGGCGGAGTGTCCAGTGCTTCTCCGGTAGCAAGCTCCATAAGTGTAGAGAGTCCGGCGGGCTCTAGCCTCCCGTCTTCAAACCTGATGGCCTGCTCTGGATCTGAGGCCAGAGCAGTAATCGGGGTCACGAACCCTTCGAGAATCAGGTCTCCTCGGATATCAGCAACGTAGTTTAGGTTCCCGAAACTGATCTGGTGACCAGGGGTGTAGCTGTCAATCTGCTCGAGGTGGCCAATCGAGTTGGCTCGCAATGCGAAGCCGCCAAACATGAAAATTTGGCCTGGAGGGAAATCTCCCCCGAAACAACATCATTATGGATGATCGAATGAGCCATCGAGTCCTTTGTCGACGGCACAGAGGAACTCTCATTGAAAGCACCAATGTCGGTGTCAAAACCGACAGATCTTGGGTAGGGGGTCCCGAACTATGCGTGTAAGGATCTAAGGTGACAGGAGGCAGGGGACACGATGTTTACCCAGGTTTGGGCCCACTTGATGGAGGTAAAACCCTACGTCCCACTTGATTGACTTTGATGAGTATAGGGGTTACAAGGGTTGATCTACCTTGAGATCATAATGGCTAAACCCTAGATGTCTAGCCTGTATGATTATGATTGCCTTTACAGACTAAACCCTCCGGTTTATATAGATACCGGAGGGGGCTAGGGTTGTATAGGGTCGGTTTACAGAGAAAGGAATCTTCATGTCTGAACTCCAAGCTTGCCTTCCACGCCATGGAGAGTCCCATCCGGACACGGGGGAAAGCCTTCTATCTTGTATCTTTACAGCCCACCAGTCCGGCCCATGTCACACAGCCCGGACGCCCGAGGACCCCATAATCCAGGATTCCCTCAGCACCCCAAGGTAATATTCAAGCACAAACAAGAGCCTAAGCTTGGGGATGCCTTCCAGGGCATCCCCTCTTTCATCTTCGTCTATTGGTAACTTTACTTGAGGCTATATTTTTATTCACCACATGATATGTGTTTTGCTTGGAGCCTCTTGTATGATTTGAGTCTTTACTTTTAGTTTGCCACAATCATCCTTGCTGTACACACCTTTTGAGATGGACACGCATGAATCGTGATTTATTAGAATACTCTATGTGCCTCACTTATATATTTTGAGCTAGGCAATTTTGCCCTAGTGCTTCACTTATATTATTTTGAGAGTCTCTAAACGGCATGGTAATTTGCTTTGGTTATGAATTTAGTTCTAATATGATAGGCATCCAAGAGGAATATAATAAAAACTTTCATATAAAGTGCATTGATTACTATGAGAAGTTTGATTCCTTATGATTGTTTTGAGATATAGAGATGGTGATATTATAGTCATGCTAGTGAGTAATTGTGAATTGGAGATATACTTTTGCTAGGGTTTGTGATTCCCATAGAATGCACATATGGTGAACCATTATGTAATGAAGTTGGAGCATGAGGTATTTTTTGATTGTATTCCTTATGAGTGGCGGTCCGGGACGAGCGATGTTCTTTTCCGACCAATCTATCCCCCTAGGAGCATGAGCATAGTACGTTGTTTCGATGACTAACAGATTTTTGCAACAAGTATGTGAGTTCTTTATGACTAATGTTGAGTCCATGGATTATGCGCACTCTCACCCTTCCACCATTGCTAGCCTCTCTAGTGCCGAGCAATTTTCGCTAGTACCATACACCCGTCATATACCTTCCTCAAAACAGCCACCATTCCTACCGATGATGGCATTTCCATAGCCATTCTGAGATATATTGCCATGCAACTTTCCACCGTTCCGTTTTATTATGACATGTTCCATCATTGTCATGTTGCTTTGCATGATCATGTAGTTGACATCATATTTCTGGCAAAGCCACCTTTCATAATTCTTCAATACATGTCACTCTTGAGTCATTGCACATCTCGGTACACCGCCGGAGGCATTCATATAGAGCCATATTTTGTTCTAAGTATCGAGTTGTAATTCCTGAGTTGTAAGTAAATAAAGGTGTGATGATCTTCATTATTAGGGCATTGTCCCATGTCAGGGAAAAATAAAAGGGAGGCCAAAGAAGCCAAACAAAAAAGAGAGAAAAATAGAGAAGGGGAAATTTTACTATCCTTTTTCCACACTTGTGCTTCAAAGTAGCACCATGATGCGGCTTGAAGTACGTCGGTATTTCCCCAAAGAGGAAGGGATGATGAAGCACAACTACGGTAGGTATTTACCTCGGTGATGAGACCAAGGTTATTGAACCAGTAGGAGAACCACTCAACACCACGTAAATAGCTCCTGCACACAAAGAACAAATATTTGCAACCCGGCGTAAGAGAGGGGTTGTCAATCCCTCACGGGTAAAAAGATAGGTAAAATTGTAGTAGATCGGATAAATAGATCTCGCGGGAACGCGATATAAAATAAATAAAAAATAAAAATTGCAGCATGGTATTTTTGGGTTTTTGGATTAATAGATTTGAAAATAAAAGCAAATAAAAATAGATCAGGAAGGCAAAATATAATAAAGAAGAGACACGGGGGCCGTAGATTTCACTAGTGGCTTCTCTTGAGAAAAATAGCAACGGTGGGTGAACAAATTACTGTTGGGCAATTGATAGAACTTCAAATGATCATGACGATATCCAGGCAATGATCATTATATAGGCATCACGTCCAACATTAGTAGACCGACTCCTTCCTGCATCTACTACTATTACTCCACAAATCGACCGATATCCACCATGCATCTAGTGTATTAAGTTCATGGAGAAACGGAATAATGCAATAAGAACGGTGATACTCGGGGCATCCCCAAGCTTAGTTGCTTGATACTTCTTGAATATTATGTTGAGGTGCCTCAGGCATGCCCAAGCTTATCCTTTTGCTAATCCTTGTTCCTTCATCCATCGTAAAGTCACCAAAAACATGAAAACTTGAATCACACAAAACTCAACAAAACCTTCGTGAGATCCATTAGTATAAGAAAGAAAATCACAACTTTAAGTATTGTTGCAAACCCATTCATATTTTATTTTTGCATTATATCTACTGTGTTCCAACTTCTGTATGGCAAAAACTCTTCAAAGAAAACCATAGATTCATCGAAACAAGCACACAACGCAAAGAAAACAGAATCTGTCAAAAACAGAATAGTCTGTAGCAATTTGGATATTTAGAATACTTCTGTAACTCCAAAAATTATGAAGTATTAGGACAGCGTGTACAATTTGTATATGAATCTTATGCAAAAAGAATCAGTATTTTATCATTCTTCTGTTAAAAATGAAAATTATTTTCCTGGGCGCAAAAGTTTCTGTTTTTCAGCAACATCAAAACAACTATTACCCAACATGATCCCAAAGGCTTTGCTTGGCACGAACACTAACTAAAACACAAAAAACACAATCATAATAGTATCATAATTTTTCAAACACTCAAGAACAGAAAGAAAAATACAAAAATAATTTTTTTTCATTGGGTTGCCTCCCAACAAGTGCTATCATTTTACGCCCCTCGCTAGGTCTAAGATTTCATTGATGCTCTCATGAAAGACAAGAATTGAAGCACGAAGAGAGCATCATGATACATGTGACAAACACATTTAATTATAACATACTTCCCATGCATAGGAGTTTTATAAGCAAACACATTATCAAGACAAGAAACATCAAACATACACAAAGGAGAGGAATAAAACATTGACAATCTCAACATAACGAGAGGAAAATTAATAACATGAAAATATCTACAACCGTATTTTCCTCTCTCATAATAATTATATATAGGATCTAATCAATTTCAATAATATAACTATCATATAAAATTTTCTCTTCACCATCCACATGCATAAAAGTTTTATGATCTTCCAAGATAGTGGGATTAACATCAACAAAAGTCACGACCTCTCCGAACCCACTTTCATAAAAAAAATCATAAGATTGAACACACTCCAAATATGTGGGATTATTTTTACCTAAAGTTGACACTCTTCCAAACCCACTTTCAAAATTATTGCAAATAACATAGTCATCATGAGGCTTAAATAATTTGTCAAGATCATAAGAAGAATCACCCCAATCATGATCATTGCAACAAATAGTGGTCATAGAAAAATTAGCATCCCCAAGCTAGGGGTTTGGCATATTATTAACACAATTGACATTAATAGAATTTATAGTAACATCATTGTAACCATGCTTTTCATCTAAGGAGCTATCATGAATCACTTTATAATCCCTTCTTTTAACACTTCATCACAATTTTCAGATTCATGAATCTCAAGCAAAACTTCATAAAGATGATCTAGTGAACTTAATTCACTAGCAATGCGTTCAACATAATTGGATCTCTTAAAAAGATTAGCAAGTGGATGAGGATCCATGTCAATTGATTTTTAGCAAGCAAAGATGCAAGCAAATAGAAGACACATGGCAACACAAGCAAACATTTGATCTGACGAGAAAATGGCGAACGAAAAAGAGGGGGAATAAAACGACAATTTTTTTGTGAAGTGGGGGAGAGGAAAACGAGAGGCAAATGGCAAATAATGTAAATTGCAATGAGATGATATTTG
The DNA here is from genome assembly GCF_056163025.1 of Triticum urartu. NCBI lineage: Eukaryota > Viridiplantae > Streptophyta > Magnoliopsida > Poales > Poaceae > Triticum > Triticum urartu. The sequence goes on along the minus strand of NC_141876.1, from coordinate 341,745,847 downwards.
TGATTAGGAACCTAGTAGATGTTGGTGATATCTCCCCGGCAATGGTGCCAGAAATTCCTTTTGATGCGGCTTGAACTACATCAGTATTTCCCCAAACAGGAATCGATGATGCAACACAACTATGGTAGGTATTTCCCGTAGTGATGAGACCAAGGTTATCGAACCAGTAGGAGAAGCACGCAACACCACGTAAACATCTCTTGCACACAAAAAACAAATACTTGCAACCCGACGTAAGAGAGGGGTTGTCAACCCCTCACGGGTAAAAAGATAGGTAAAATTGTAGTAGATTGGATAAATAGATCTCGCAGGAACGCGAGATAAAATAAATAAATAAAAATTGTAGCAAGGTATTTTTTGGTTTTTGGATTAATAGATCTAAAAATAAAAGCAAATAAAAATAGATTGCAAAGGCAAAATATAATAAAGAAGAGAGCCGGGGGCCGTAGATTTCACTAGTGGCTTCTCTCGAGGAAAATAGCAATGATGGGTGAACAAATTACTGTTGGGCAATTGATAGAACTTCAAATAATCATGATGATATCTAGACAATGATCATTATATAGGCATCACGTCCAAGATTTGTAGACCGACTCCTGCCTGCATCTACTACTATTACTCCACACATCGACCGATATCCAGCATGCATCTAGTGTATTAAGTTCATGGAGAAACATAGTAATGCAATAAGAATGATGGCATGATGTAGACAAGATCTATTTATGTAGAAATAGACCCCATCTTGTTATCCTTAATAGCAACATTACATACGTGTCACAAAGCACCTCTTCCCATGGCAAGAAAAATCGATCTAGTTGGCCTAACTAAACCAAAGATTCGAAGAAGAAATACGAGGCTATAAGTAATCATGCATATAAGAGATCAAAAGACTCAAATAACTTCCATCGATAAAAACATAGATCTAATCATAAACTCAAAGTTCATCGGATCCCAACAAACACACCGCAAAAAGAGTTACATCAAATAGATCTCCAAGAGACCATTATACTAAGAATCAAGAGAGAGAGAGAGAGGAAGCCATCAAGCTACTAACTACGGACTCGAAGGTCAACAAAAGACTACTCACACATCATCGGAGAGGCACCAATGAGGATGATGAACCCCTCTGTGATGGTGTTTAGGTTGGATCTGGTGTTTCTGGAACTTGCGGCGGCTAGAATTGATTTTCGTCGACTCCCCTAGGGTTTCTGGAATATTGGTGTATTTATAGAGCAAAGAGGCAGTGCGGGAGGCCACCGAGGTGGGCACAACCCACCTGGGCGCGCCTGGAAGCCTAGGTGCTCTCTGGTGGGTTGTGCCCCCCTCGGGGCACCCCCCAGGTGCTTCTCAGGCCCATTGGGTGCCTTCTGGTCCATAAAAATTCCACAAAAAGTTTCGCTGCATTTGGACCCGTTTGATATTGATTTTCTGCGATGTAAAAAACAAGCAAAAAACAGCAACTAGCACTGGGCACCATGTCAATAGGTTAGTCCCAAAAAATGATATAAAATTATTATAAAATGATTGTAAAACATCCAACAATGATAATATAACATCATGGAACAATAAAAAATTATAGATACATTGGAGACGTATCACACCATGATATTCATGATAGAGAGTATCCTATGTTGTCACTTTCATATGCTAGTGGGAATTTTTCATTATAGAACTTGGCGTGTATCATGTTCTATTGATCGGCATCATGAGCAAGCAAATTATGATGGGTCTCCTCAAATTTCCCTAAGTATTCATGAGCAAGCAAGTTTGATGCACACCCACTTAGTTTTCTTTTGAGCTTTCATAAACTTATAGCTCTAGTGCATCCGTTGCATGCCAATCCCTACTAACTCACATTGATATCTATTGATCGGCATCTCCATAGCCCATTGATATGCCTAGTTGATGTGAGACCATCTCCTTCTTTTTGTCTTCTCCACAACCACCATATTCTATTCCACCTATAGTGCTATGTCCATGGCTCACGCTCATGTATTGCGTGAAAGTTGAAAAGGTTTGAGAACACCAAAAGTATGAAACAATTGCTTGGCTTGTCATCGGGGTTGTGCATGATTTGAATATTTTGTGTGATGAAGATGGAGCATAGCCAGACTATATGATTTTGTAGGGATAAACTTTCTTTAGCCATGTTATTTTGAGAAGACATAATTACCTTGTTAGTATGCTTGAAGTATTATTGTTTTATGTCAATATTAAACTTTTGTTTTGAATCTTATGGATATGAACATTCATGCCACAATAAAGAAAAAATACATGGATAAATATGTTAGGTAGCATTCCACATCAAAAATTCTGTTTTTATCATTTACCTACTCGGGGACGAGCATGAATTAAGCTTGGGGATGCTTGATACATCTCCAACGTATCTATAATTTTTGATTGTTCCATGCTATTATATTATCTGTTTTGGATGTTTTATAAGCATTAATATGCTATTTTATATTATTTTTGGGACTAACTTACTAACCTAGAGCCCAGTGCCAGTTTCAGTTTTTTCCTTATTTTTGAGCTTCGCAGAAAAGGAATACCAAATGGAGTCCAAACGGAATAAAACCTTCGTCATGATTTTTCTTGGACCAGAAGACACCCATGAGACTTGGAGTGCAAGTGAGAAGAGCTACAAGGCGACCACAAGGGTGGAAGGCGCGCCCCCCTACATTGTGGGCCCCTCGGTGATCCCCTAACCTAGATCTTCCTCCTATATGTTCACATATATTCGAAACCACCAGAAGCATCCACGAAAAAACTTTTCCACCGCGCAACCTTCTATTCCCGTGAGAACCCATCTAGGGGCCTTTTCAGGCATCCTGCCAGAGGGGGATTCGATCACGAAGGGCATCTACATCAACTCTATTGCCCTTCTGATGAAACGTGAGTAGTTTACCTTAAACCTATGGGTCCATAGATGGTAGCTAGATGGCTTCTTCTCTCTTTTTGATTCTCAATACCATGTTCTTCTCGATGTTCTTGGAGATCTATCCGTTGTAATCTTCTTTCGCGGTGTGTTTGTCGAGATCCGATGAATTGTGGATTTATGATCAGCTTATCTATGAATATTATTTGAATCTTCTATGAATTCTTATACGCATGATTTGATATCTTTGTAATTCTCTTGGAACTATCGGTTTAGTTTGGCCAACTTGATTGATTTTTCTTGCAATGGGAGAAGTGCCTAGCTTTGGGTTCAATCTTGCGGTGTCCTTTCCCGGTGATAGTAGGGGAAACAAGGCATGTATTGTATTGCTGCCATCGAGGATAAAAAGATGGGGTTTACATCATATTTCTTGAGTTTATTCATCTACATCATATCATCTTACTTAATGCGTTACTCTGTTCTTCTTGAACTTAATACTGTAGATGCAGATAGGAGTCGGTCGATGTGTGGAGTAATAGTAGTAGATGAAGGCAGGAGTTGGTCTACTTGACACGGACGTGATGCCTATATTTCATAATCATTGCCTTAGATATTGTCATAACTTTGCGCTTTTCTATTAATTGCTTGACAGTAATTCGTTTACCCATCGTATTATTTGCTATCTTGAGAGAAGCCTGTAGTGAAACCTATGGCCCCCAGGTCTATTTTTGATCATATAAGTTTCTGATCTTCTATTATCCATCGTATTAGTTTCTGATCTAATATTTTGCAATCTTTTACTTTCCGATCTATAAATAAAAAAACCCAAAAATATTTACTTTATCGTTTGTTTAGTTTTATCTATCTCTATCAGATCTCACCTCTACGAGTGACCGTGAAGGGATTGACAACCCCTTTATCGCGTTGGGTGCAAGTTGTTTGATTTTTTGTGTAGGTACTGGTGATTTGTGCGTTGTTCTCTCACTGGATTGATACCTTGGTTCTCTAACTAAGGGAAATACTTATCTCTACTTTGCTGCATCACCCTTTCCTCTTCAAGGGAATAACCAACACAAGCTCAAGAAGTAGCAGCACACACCATCTTTCGTACACAACATGGCATACTTTATAGAACCTATGACCGAGGCATAGGGAATGGCTTTCATTCTCTCTCTATATTCTGCCGTGGTCAGGCTTTGATTCTTACTCAACTTCACGCCTTACAATACAGGCTAGAACTCCTTCTTTGGCTGATCCATTTTGAACTCTTTCAAATCTTGTCAAGGTATGTACTCATTCAAAATCTTATCAAGCATCTTGATCTATCTCTGTAGATCTTGATGCTTAATATGTAAGCAACTTCACCGAGGACTTTCATTGAAACATTCTTATTCAAGTATCCTTTTATGTTATCCAGAAATTCTAGATCATTTCCAATCAACAATATAGCATCCACATATAATATTAGAAATTCTATAGAGCTCCCACTCACTTTCTTATAAATACAGGCTCCATTGAAAGTCTGTATAAAACCATATGCTTTGATCACCTCATCAAAGCGTATATTCCAACTCCAAGATGCTTGCACCTGTCCATAGATGGAACACTGGAGTTTGCACACTTTGTTAGTACCTTTAGGATCGACAAAACCTTCTGGTTGCATCATATACAACTCTTCTTTAAGAAATCCATTAAGGAATGCAGTTTTGATGTCCATTTGCCAGATTTCATAGTTATAAAATGCGGCAATTGCTCACATGATTCGGACTGATTTAAGCATCACAATGGGTGAAAAGATCTCATCGTAATCAACCCCTTGAACTTGTCGAAAACCTTTCGCGACAAGTCGAGCTTTGTAGACAGTAACATTACCATCAACGTCATTCTTCTTCTTGAAGATCCATTTATTCTCAATGGCTTGCCGATCATCGGGCTAGTCCACCAAAGTCCACACTTTGTTCTCATACATGCATCATATCTCAGATTTCATGGCCTCAAGCCATTTATCGGAATCTGGGCTCATCATAGCTTTTTCACAGTTCGTAGGTTTGTCATGGTCTAGTAACATAACTTCCAGGACAGGATAACCATACCACTCTGGTGCGGAATGTGCTTTGTTCAACCTACAAGGTCTAGTAGTAACTTGATCTAAAGTTCCATGATTATCATCATTCACTACTATAGGTTGCTGCTAATGCGACACTACAATTAGAGACCCTTCGACGGAACTATGTGCAATGCAATAATCACAAATGGTGGATTAAAAATCCATCAAAAAGGTGCAAAACGTTTGCGATCATGGATGCATCAAACATGGTTCAGATTTTAGTTGCGTGTGTGATGCAAGGCATACGGTCTAGTTCAATGAACTGTTTGCGATGAGGAGGAACAAAAGAAACGGGCAGCCAGATGAAGGTGTGTGCGATATACAGCATACGGTTCACTCAGATGAACTGTTTGTGAATAGGCATCACAAAAGAAATAGTCAGCCAGATCTAGGTGTGTGCGATATACGACATATGGTTCACTCAGATGAACTGTTTTTGATTAGGCAACACAACAGAAATGGTTCAACCAGATCAAGGTTTGTGCAATGGAGGGCATACAGTTCATTCCGATAAACTGTTTGTGCTGAGCCAAGAGAACAAAAAACATTTCACATAAACAAGATGTGTGTAATACGCGGCAAACATCCAATTACATAGGTGGCTAATACACACATGACATTTCCACACACCAAAGTAAACTATTACATGCATAATTAACTAGGATAAATGATCATCTGATTATCATCTACTTCTTGTGCTAGCTCGATGTTCCTTCTATGCTAAGTTTCCATTAATTGATGGCATTTTATGAACACGCCACCGTTTCCCACCATTTCCTCACTGGTTTCCCGCCACCCAGCGATAGTGCGCATAAACCTAGGCGGCGCGCGATGCACGGAGGAAAAAAGCGCAGCTTATATCACATCCACCTTTTCCAAGCTTGCCAACCCACCAAAGCGTCGCCTCTGCCATCAACCTCGTCAATGAGGAAACCTAGCAGGCGTGACGGCCCGTTGAGGCCGAGGCGCTCCCCGGCAACGCGATGGACGGCACCGTGATGTGCGTCATCGCCAGGGTTGAGCATACCCTTGGCGCATGGCGCTTCAGCACCGCGGATCAAGATAGGCATGTCAGCGCCGACAGGCTGCAGCTCGCCGCACAACATGATCGATGGCGCGCCGTAGAGCAAGCTAGGCGCGTCCACGGCGATAGGCTATGGCTCGCCGCATGGCAAGACTGTTGGAGCGCCGCAGAGCGAGAGGCGCGTCACGCCGCACAGCAAGAGCGGATCCATCGACGCTTGCTTGCTGTCGACATGCATCACAGCTGGGTACACGTGCCATCAATACCCCAATTCCTTGCTTGGAGTGGGCAGAGGCCCTCTGCACCGTACTTACACCAGAGGAGGGCCACACCATACTTGCACCGGATGCCCGCCACGCCGTTCGCATGGGTCGTGCCGTTCGCCTTGTCCGCGGCCCGCTCGATGCCAACGCGCTGGTTGGTAGGCTCGACCACCTCCTTGGCCCAGGTGTCCACCTGGGCGCAGTAGAGGAACATGGCCGTCGCATCCTTCGATGAAATAGCCAACTTGGAGCTCGAGATAGCGCTCTAGATGTACCGCGAGCGTGTCGACCGCTTGGACGAACGCCTGCATGAGTCCAGGCAGAGCCAAGGGCTACCGTAGGCAAGGGCTGCTGGTCATGGTCTCATGGGCGCGTTTTATTTTGTTGAGTTGTTTCGACGTGGATAGCTATGTATTCACAGCAATCATAGTATTTCCCTATTTATTGCTCTGTTTCAATGTGTACTCAGTTTTCCGTTCCTATATGTTCTGTTTCAATGTGTGTATATACGCTTTCCATTCTGTATATGTGGATGATAATAGCTAGATTCAAATTAGTATACAAAAACAGATAGAAAATGGGATTCATAATATATATATATATATTAATTGTTCATTAGTTGATCACAGAATATATATAATATCATCACATATGTTGGGTTCTATAGTAGGGTGCGTCGACTGCAAATTAAAATTTTCCTACGCGCAGAACAACCAAGAACATGCTACTGGAGATGGATCACAAATCGTTACCACTAGACGCGTAGTGCCGTGCAGCGGAAGAAGAGTTGGGGAAGTGCGTGTGCATGGATCGTCTCCTCCTTGTCCGATCTCCCTCGAACAGCCAGTCGTCGGTTCCCTCGTATAGGTTCGCCGTAGCGGCCCAAGTGCACCGCCTCTAATGGTATCCGCGTGTGCAGGAGGAACACCGTGCAGCGAACTGCTAGGTCCGATCACACAATCGGTGGCCGAGTGGCGGTGGCTATTCGCAACACATGCAAACCCTAGTGACAGCCCCAAAGCGATCAAAAATCGCATGAGTGTGCGGCACATCCACTTTATATAGGCGTCCGTCGTGGGCTCAACACTTGGGCCCCGCACGGACCCTAAAGCCCATAAGTCTACTCAGCCAGAAACCGAATATAGCTTGGATCACATCCGACTAGTGTCCTTGGATCCGACCTCATAGGTTCCTTCCCTTAAGCGCGCGACCCCTTAGGTTCAAGACGGCTTGGCCGCAGTTCGGATTAGCTCCGAACTACACGGTTGGTAGCGGCCCCTAGTAAGGCATGCCGAACACCAAGCAGACTATGAAGCTGGTTAGGCGAACCTGTACATCATACTTCCATTCCTTTTGCCACAGGATATATGTTGTCGGGCTTAAGGTGAGTTTGTCATCCTTGTGGTAGCCCAACCTCTTTCTTGTTCTAGTGATGCCGACCATAAACCAGATTATCTCATAATCCGTGTCGCATGGCCATGCTTATCCTGGTGGGATGACACGAGGGGCCCAGAGCATATCTCTCCTGATCGGAGGGGCAAATCCCATCTTGCTTGACCATGTCTTGCATGGGTCTGGACAAGCCCTAAACCTACCTTTGTAACTACCCAGTCATGGAGTAGCGTTTGGTTGGCCCAAAGCAAGTCTGTCACCATCCCGAGTACATGCGCCAGCTCAGGTCTTAGGACATAGAACGTATGTTGTACTAGAGACTCACATATGACATATCACTGCGTCTCATAGTTGGGTCTGTCCGACTCGGATCTGACTATGTCGAATCCGACCAGATCCTTCCGAGTCCATATTACCCGGTTAGCATCCAATGCTCCATGGCTAGTGAGACCAAGCCATCGACTGTGTCATATGCTAGTCTAGTCGGCTGCGCATCCACATAGCCCTTTCGACTAGGGACCTTTTAGGACGTTCATCATACAATGCATAGTCCCACAAGCAAGTCACGTACTTGCTGATACACATCATTGATAATGTTGAAGGACTATCTTTATTCATAAACACATAGGAAATATCATCATACATGATTGCCTCTAGGGTATATCTCCAACAGTCTCCCACTTGCTCTAGAGACAATCAAATAGACATCGAATGCCCATAGCTCTAACATGCCCCTCATGCTTGGATTGTGGAAGCGGCTTAGTCAACGGATCTGCAACATTTGCATTAGTGAGAATTTTTCATAACTCAACATCACCATTCTTTATGATCTTTCGTATTAGGTGATATTTCCGATCTATGTGTCTGGTCTTGTGGTGATCCCTCGGCTCCTTGGCTTGTGCGATGGCACCAGAATTATCACAATAAAGGTCCAATGGTTTTACCGAGGCTGGGAAAATACCAAGATCATCCAGAAAGTTCTGGATCCAAACACCTTCCTTTGCAGCTTCACAAGCCGCAGTGTATCCGGCTTCTATGGTAGAATCGGCCACTGTATCATGCCTGGAACTCATCCAGCTCACTGCTCCTCCGTTCATGACATACATGAATCCAGACTGTGATCGACAATCATCTTTGTCTGTTTGGAAACTAGCATCGGCATAACCCCTTACGACGAGCTTTTCCTCACCTCCATAAACTAGGAACTTCTCTTTAGTCCTTTTCAGGTACTTCAAAATAGTCTTTACTGCTGCCCAATGACTCTCACCTGGGTTGGCCTGGTATCTACTTGTTAGGATTATTGCAAAAGCAACATCAGGCCATGTACATATCATGGCATACATGATGGATCCAATTGCCAAGGCATACGGAATCCGACTCATCCTGCTTCACTCATCAGATGTCGAAGGACTCTAAGTCTCGCTTAGCTTTATACCATGTGAGACAAGCAAGAACCCTTTCTTGGCCTCACTCATGTTGAACCGCTTCAACACTTTATCTATGTACGTGCTTTGGCTCAAGCCAAGCAGCCTCCTCGATCTATCTCTATAGATCTTGATGCCTAAGATGTAAACCGCCTCACCAAGGTCCTTCATTGAAAACTTGCCATTCAATGATTCCTTGACCCAGTCCAGCATTGAAACATCATTTCCGATCAGTAGTATGTCATCCACATACAAGATCAAAAACACAATCGAGCTCCCACTTAACTCCTTGTATAAACAAGCATCCTCATTGCTTTTGATGAAACCAAGACCAGTGACGACCTCATCAAAACGAATGTTCCAACTCCAAGATGCTTGCCTCAACACATAAATGGATCTCTTGAGCTTGCATACCTTACTAGTGCTAGTCAGATCGAAAAAACCCTCGGGCTGTATCATATACACGTCCTCGGTTAAATTTCCATGAAGGAAAGCCGTTTTGACATCCATCTGCCATATCTCGTAATCGAAATATGCAACTATAGCTTGTATGATCTTCATCAACTTCAGCTTCGCTACCGGCGAGTAAGTCTCGTCGTAGTCAATTCCTTGAACTTGTCCATAACCTTTAGCGATAAGCCGAGCTTTGTGGATCTGAACATTTCCATCCACATCGGTTTTCTTCTTAAAGACCCATTTGCAGCCAATGGCCTTTATGCCAGGCGGTGGATCAACCAAGTCCCAGACTTGATTTTCATCCATGGACTTTAACTCAAATCTCATGGCCTCTAGACATGCCTCGGTATCTGGGCTCGCCATCGCTTCCGCATATGTGGTCAGCTCGTCACTTTCTAGCAACAATACATCACGCACTGTGTGCAATCTTTCCGACCTCCGTGGTTCTGGTGCCGGTTCCACTACGGGTTCCCTGACTGACTCCGGTATGATCTCATCACCAGCCGAGCTATCCCCGAGTGGTCCTCGAATTTCTTCGAGTCAGACCGTCCTCCCACTGGCCTCCCAACCGAGAAACTCTTTCTCAAGGAAAACCTCATTCCGAGCAACAAACACTTTATGCACTTCCCGGTTGTAGAAGCTATATCCCAAGGTTTCCCTCGGATATCCCATGAATATGCAATTATCCGACTTGGGTGTAAGCTTGCCTGACATAAGTCGCTTGACAAATTCACAACCCCAAATCTTTAGAAGAGACAAACTGTGAGCCTTCCCATCCACATCTCATGTGGTGTCTTATCTACGAATTTTGTTGGTACCCTATTAAGTGTGAAAGCTACAATTTCTAGAGCGTATCCCCAAAATGACAAGGGTAAATCCTATTTGCTCATCATAGATCGAACCATGTCCAACAAGGTACGATTCCTCCGTTCTGATACGCCATTTATCTATGGCGTACCCGGAGGTGTGAGCTGGGGTACTATACCTTGGCTTTTCAGATGATCATCAAACTCCTGGCTCATGTACTCACCTCCACAATCAGATCGTAGAAGTTTTATAGTCTTGCCGAGCTGATTCTCAACCTCGTTTTGAAACTCTTTGGACTTTTCAAAATTTTCTGACTTGTGCCTTATCAAATAGATATAGCCATATCTACTCAAGTCGTCGGTAAAAGTCATGAAGTACTGATAGCCACCTCTGGAGTTGTGCTCATTGGACCACACACAACACTATGTATACGTTCCAACAGCTCGGACGCCCTCTCGCAACTCTATGCGAAAGGAGCCTTAGTCATCTTGCCGACACTACAAGAAATATGTCAACTAGTGACCTTCTGTCAGTGACCCTAGAAGAATTGGTCATAGATCTATGACTATTTGAGACCAATTGGTCAAAAGGTGTTCAGGGGGCTCCAAACCCTAAACCATTGCGACCATTTTGGTCAGAAAGGTCGTAATTTCCTTACACGAAATGGTCATAAAGAAAACAGTGTGGGTCCGCTGCCTTATCTCTAGTTGTTAACGACCAATATAGATGGTCATAGCCTTGTAAATTGTGGTGGGTTGTGATTACTAGGCGCCATCTCATCAGTTTTGCCTATGTGTCATGTCCATGTGTCAATTTTTCCCCTAGATTGTGAAGCAACCTATATTTCTGTCACTCCCAAGATTCCCCAAAAAATCTCATAAATTCTTTGGGTCATATATTCGTCAAATATGTAAAAATCCTTCCTTGCCTAGTTCAAAAATAATTCAACAGTATTCATTTTCCTATTCTGTTCACAACCATACTTTGTGAAGGAAGTGCTATTTATATATTCTTGATTGCCCTCCAAAATTTTGGGCACTCTTTCCTATCCAAATCATTGCCTCATGAAAAAATTAAGCTCCATTTACCCAGTAAATCTTCCTCGGCAAATTTCCAAAGTTTTTTCCACCTAGAAGCATTGTGAAGGAAGTACCTTTTTTATATATCCAAATGACATGAAATTTATACAGTTCCTTCATATGCCCAAATTATCACCCTCCTCCAAATTGCAGATCAGTCAAATAATCTATGTGAGCCCAGGTTCAATTTATATTTTATGGCCAGATTGGCACATTGCAAAGCAAGTGTTATCCAGATCCCTCCTATTACCCTCAAACTTTTTGGGCACTCTTCCATACCCAAATCATTGCCGCATGATAATATTCAGCTCCATTTTCCTGGTAAATCTTTCTCAGGAAATTTCCAAAGTTACTATCTCGAGAGAAACTTTGTGAAGTAAGTACTAGCTAGGCTTACCCAAATGATCTGAAAATTTAGCAGGGCATGACCATAACTATGTAACTTAGCTACACCAAATTTGAGCTCATTTCATTTATCCAATTTCTCTCGCTAATTTTCCCAAGTTTCTATCTAGGGAATAGTATTGTGAAGGAAGTACAACTTTGGCATGTCAAAATGGTATCAATTTTCTACAGTGCTTTCCTATGCCCAAATAACCACCCCACCAAATTTCAGCTCAATCCATTCATTATTTTGAGCCCAACTTCAACATTCATATTTTTGTCCAGTGTGGTACTTTGCATAGCAAGTAACACCTAGGCTACTCCTTTTGAGCTAAAAAATTGTGAAGACAGTCTTCTTAGTAGATGATCATCCTCAGCCAAAACTCACGCCCATTGGCGATGTGCATTTCCCGTATCGCTAATCAAACACTTGGCTGCTAATTCATGTTTGAGCATAGTTCGGTCTCCTCGTGAGAATCTTATGTTGTAATTTTATTCCTAGCACCTGCCTGGGGAGTACCCAACCCCCTAGACATGCCTAGGACGCCCATAACACATGGCAACGCCACGGTCACGCGGTGACCACGCGGCGGGCATGTGAGTTTACGCGCTCTAGAGTTGGGGCCCTCGTCCACCATCCAAACCTCGATGTATCGCCCCCAAACCATGTATTTATGGTTAAATAGATACTTATATAGCTAGAAATGATTTTAAAAAATAAAGAGCAAACTATAAGGTAGATGCAGTTCAAAATTGACCCACTTCCTGCTGAATTGGCAGAAATTTGTCTTTTTCACAAGTGGTGGATCAAAACTTTTGACACCCAAGCATTTTGTCAATTATGCATTAAATATGGCCTAATATTTTATAAAAATGGTTTGGTCCAATTTTGCAACAAATATATGGTAGCTCCTTCACAAAAAAACTCAATTCGGGCACTCGGAAAATGGAAAATGAATTTTCTGTGCAAAGAAAATGAAAACTCCCTTAGGCTACATTGTTTGGAATTCCAAGATGCACCCTTGTGCACAATATGAGATCATTTGAACAAACTATGCCATGAATGTGGCCATAAGATTAATCATTTGGCTTGAAAACTCTGAATCTTCACGCATGATAGCTCATTTATGAGAACACATTTTTAAAATATTTGCCATATTACAAGTTTATTATTTTTCCTGGAAACTTGGTCACATATAATGACACAATGCGAAGGTTTTCCAATTTTTTGATTTTTTTTGAATTTTTTATGCTTGTTTCGAAATGCGGTCAAAACGGTGGGCTTGACCGTTCCTAGCTAGTTGTTGAATCTTGGAAAATTTTTGATGTTTCTCTGATTAAATAGATACTTATGTACCTAGAAATGATTTTTGGAAAAAATAAAGAGCGAACTATGAGGCAGCTGTAGTTCAAATTTGACCCGCTTCCCATTAAATCGACGGGAATTTGTCTTTTTCACCAGAGGTGGATCAAGGCTTTTGACACCCAACCATTTGGTCAATTCTGCACTAAATATGACCTAGTATTTTAGAAAATTGATTTGGTCCCATTTTGCAACAAATATATGGTAGGTCCTTCACAAAAGAAACTCATTTTGGGCACTCGGAAAATGGAAAATGATTTTTTTGTCCAAAGAAAATTAAAACTCCCTTAGGCAACATTGTTTGCCATTCCAAGATGCACCCTTGTGCACAATATGAGATCATTTGAACAAACTATGCCATGAGTGTGGCCATAAGATTGATCATTTGGCTTGAAAGCCATGAATCTTCAGAGATGATAGCTCATTTCTGAGAACAATTTTTTAAAAGAATTGCCATATTACAAGATTATTATTTTTCCTCGTAACTTGGTCACATATAATGACATGATGCGAAGGTTTTCTAATTTTTTGAATTTTTTTGAATTTTTATGCCCGTTTCAAAATGCGGTCAAAACGGCGGGAATGACGATTCCTAGCTAGTGCTTGAATCTTGGAATTTTTTTGTTGTTTCTCTGATTAAATAGATACTTTTGTACCTAGAAATGATTTTTGGAAAAAATAAATAAAAAACAATGAGGATGCTGCAGTTCAAATTTGACCCATTTCCTCCCGAATGAGCGGAAATTTGTCTTTTTCATGAGAGGTGGATCAAAATTTTTGACACCCAATCATTTGGTTAATTGTGCATTAAATATGTCCTAGTATTTTAGAAAATTCATTTGGTACAATTTTGCAACAAACATATGGTAGGTCCTTCACAAAAAAGTCATTTTGGGCACTCAGAAAATGATTAAAAATAGCTAGAAAGATCAGAAATGCATAGAAATTGGTCCTTATCCATAAAATGTGGTCTAACTCTAGTGAAAATTTGTGTGGTGCCATTTTGCAAAATATTTTTGATAGCTACTTCACAAAATCCCTCTATTTTTAGTACTTTGATACTTTTTTAAATCACTGTTTTTTTCGAACCAATCAGGACTCTTCCCATGGATCCCACGCATCCATCCATCCATCTCTCCATCCCACATCCATCCATCCATCTATCTATAGAAAAAATAAAATAAAATGAAAAAGAGATACCCCCACCCGCAGCCCAAACCCTAGGTCAGATCCCATCGACTCCCCCCATCTCACCCCTCCTTTCCTTGCAGCCGCCGCCACCTCCACCCCGTCCCCCGCCTCCTTTCCCCGATCCAGTCCTCTCCCCGCCGCTCCCACCAATCGCCGACCTTGCAACCCTCCTCCCCACCGCCGCCGACCTCATCCCTCCCTTCCCTCACCATCTCACCCACCCTATGCCCCAGATCGAGTCGAGCAGGTCGGCCGACGCGCTAGGGTTCTGTTTGGGATATTACTACTGGACGTAAACCGGCTAGGAGTTACCGGATTTACTTTATGAAGATTAGAAGCCCATGAAGACGTAAGGGTGATGGCGCTTTACGGAGGCCCAAGGGCCAAAGGCGAGTTAAGGCCTGTAAATGTATACCGACTTTCTCATGTAACTTGCATTGTAAGGTAGGAAGGATAGAGACCGAGCCAGAAACGTTTATGATCCAGCCTCGGGACTCTGTAAACCGGCGGGCGTCAACCTGTGTATATAAAGGGATGACCCGACCGCGGTTTAGGGACAACAAACAACAACTCGAGAGCCAGGCAAAGCGGATTCGCTCCCTGGTCATCGAAACCCTAGCAATACTAAACACAACTAGACGTAGGCTTTTACCTTCATCGAAGGGGCCGAACTAGTATAAAAACCCTCGTGTCCCTTGTCCGGTTTAACCCCTTTAAGCTAACCCGTAGTGATGGCTCCACGACTAAGTCCTTTCACAAGGACATCTGCCGTGACAAAACCACTACAGTTGGCGCCCATCGTGGGGCCATCGCATGATGGTTTCGAGTTCTTGAAGGGCAGCTTCGAAGGACTCAAGGGATACGCCATGGGCTGGATGACTAAGAGTCGTCGCGGCAAGCTCTACATCGACGACGCAGGATGGGGTCCCAAGGCTGGTTCAATTGAGTATGGGTACCGGGTCCCCTTTGGCGGAATTCACGTCTTCATCGACAAGATCGGCGAACCGAGCCCTGAGCCGGACACCTGCACCGACATCATCGATATGGCTCAGCGTGCAAGCCCTGCCCAGGTTCAGCCCGCAACAAGGCATGTTTCCATAGGTGTCATCCATGGAGCGGAGTATGAGGATGGACCGTCATCTGAAGGAGAAACCCTTATCTGTTCCGATGATGAGTCTTCAACTGGAGAGACCGAGTCGCTGTATCGGCTGCAGGACGGCCGGATTAGTGGAGGTTCCGATGGCAACAGTATTCCAGACCCCCTTGATCTACCAAGCCAGGTCACGGTCTTCATGGCCGGTACAAAACCAACGCAACACTCTTCTACCGCCGTGGCAATGCTCTCCGGTTCAGCAACAACAACGCCAGCAGGAGCAGGGGGCTCGGCACCGCCTCCGGCTCAGGTTTTGTCTGATTTGTTCGACACCTTGGCAACATTGCTGGCAGCAGAGGTGGAGGCAGCAAACCGGGATCAGCACAACGTGGAGATTGCGAAGGTGAAGGATCAGATAGCTCAGGCTAAGGCGGACCTGGCAGCAAAGAACACCAGGATGGCCACAGAATGGGCCGAGTTAGAAGCTCAGGCCTACTGGCTTAGGCTGGATCAGAGTGCCTCAGATGATGTCACGAGGAGGAGATACCGATCGCACCTCCCGCCGGGTTATGAGCCAAGGAACCTCATCAACACACCAGGAGCGGGAAACAATAACCAGCCGGTGGTAAACCGGACTGAGGAATCGGGAACAGGAGCGCCGGTTCAACCACAGGCGATGAACCTGCCTCATCAGAACAACATTGTGCCACAATACGTTTTGACGCCCCCGGGGCATTACTCCAACCCGTTGGATAACATGGTGGCCGCCGCTTCACGACTGGCAGCCCTCCCAACTAACCGCAAGTCACCAGTGGCAATTGAGACACGACGGGCCAGAGAGCTCCTTCAAACAGCTTTGAACCAACAGCAGGCTTATTCACATAGTCGTGAGAGGATTCACTCCACCACCCATCCGAGTCGGAGCTATAGCAGGCACGTCGAGGATGAACCGGCCGTGTCAAGCAGTGCACGTCACTGTAACTCGTCGCGATGGCATAACCCGGCAGGCGGTGGTGCTAATGCATAGGATGTGGTGGATCATGGTCGTGCACGCCGAGAAGCCGAGTTAGCAGCACAACATGCGGCTCATCAGCTTACTCCGGTTCACCCTACCGCTTCAGTGGAGCCAGGTGTGGTCTTCAATTCTTTGGTGGTGCCCTGCCTCACCCCAGCCTTGCGCAATGTACGACTGCCCAAAGATTTCAAAGGCCCTTGCAAGGTACCCAATTACACCACCGATTTGCATCTAGAGTCATGGGTTGAGAGTTATGAGATGGCAATGGAGATGCTGGATGTGGATGAAGCGGGGTGTGCTAAGTATTTCACCATGATGTTGGAAGGAACGACCTGTACCTGGTTAATGAGCCTACCGGCTAACTCCATTGCGTCATGGGCCGAGTTGAAGAGCCGGTTTATCCAGAATTTCAAGGATACATGTAAGCAGCCCATGTCAGTTGGGGACCTAGCCGCTTGTGTTCAGGAAGAGGGGGAGTCTACGACCCATTGAATGAAGCGAGTCTCGGCCATTCTGCATTCATCAGACCGCATCAGTGCGGATACAACAGTTTTAACGTTGGAAGGCAATTGCCGGTTTATGCCGTTAAAGCTGAAGCTAGGGAGGCTCAAACGTCACTGCAATGACATGTCAACCCTTATGGCTGCTTTGGTGAAATATGCCGATTCAGATAGTACCAAAGACCCTGAGTCTGAGGATGACAAACCGGGGAAGGGGAAAAAGAACGGCAATACCAAGGGGCAGCAGCACAATCCGGCAGGTCATGGAAATAATGGCAAGCGCAAGGTAGACAATAGTTTGGACTTTGTGGCCAACACCAATGCTCAGGATAACGGTTAGCGCCGTATGGGTAAACCGCCCAGAGGGGCGGAGGCTCAGGCCCCAATTTGGAGCGCCTGTTAAATCAACCTTGGCCAAAGCATGGATCGAAGGAGAGGCCAGCTTCACATCTTTGGAAGGATTATTTCATCATGCGAGAGTTCAAGAACTCCAATATGTTTCAATACGGCAATGGCCCGCCCGGTGGTTCAGGAGTTGGTTTTCATGGGCCGGGTTATGGAGGCAGCGGCTCCGGGTCAGGATTCCAAGGCAATCAAACCGGACATGGCAATCAGGGAGGTTATACCCATCAGGGGAATCAGCAGCAGCAGTTGTCGGGTTATCAGAGCAATCCGAAGCAGTTGAGCAGTGGGCAGTATCATGTCTTCACCACTAGCTTGTGTAAGCGTGATCAGAAGCTTCACAAGAGGGCCGTGAACTCTGTTGAACCGGCAGTGCCTCAGTATTTGCGCTGGTCTGAGTAACCAATTTTATGGAGTCGAGAGGATCACCCACCCCCGGTTGATAATCCGGGACATCTGGCCTTAGTGTTGGCACCTCAAGTTGGGGGGGGGGTATAAGTTCACCAAGGTGCTTATGGATGGGGGAAGTAGTATCAGTATACTTTACTATGATACCTTCCGCCATATGGGATTGACAGATAAGAATCTTAAACCGTCGAACACCGTTTTTCATGGTGTGGTGCCTGGTAAGTCTACGTATCCAGTGGGAAAGATAGCCCTAGAGGTGGCTTTTGGAGATGATCATGACTCAAGATCAGAAACGTTGACTTTTGAGGTGGTGAAAATCAAGAGTCCGTATCACGCCCTGTTCGGACGACCGACTTATGCCAAGTTCATGCAAGGCCGTGTTATGTGTATCTACAGCTTAAGATGCCGGGTCATAAGGGGAACATCATAGTACATGGGAGCAGGAAGATCGCTTTGGAGTGTGAAGAGGGTGATGCGGCTTATGCTGAATCGGTTTGTGCCACAGAGGAGTTGAAGTTTTATAAGGACAATGTTGATTCTGCAGATATGGTTTCTCTGAAGAAGCCAACTACAGAGCATGATCCGGCATTGAAGTTTAAATCGGCTACAGACACTAAGATGGTTGATTTTGTTCCTAGCGATTCATCCAAGTAGTTCAGCATCAGCGCTAACCTGGATCCCAAATAGGAAAGCGTGCTCATCGAGTTCATCCTTGAGAACCGGGACATCTTTGAATGGAAGCCTTCTGACATGCCAGGTGTACCGAGGGAACTCGCTGAGCACACACTTAATATAGATCCTAAGTTTAAACCGGTCAGGAAGTTTCTCCGCCGCTTCAACGGAGAAAGGCGTAAGGCTATTGGTGAGGAGGTAGCTCGGCTGTTGGCCGCATGGTTTATTGTGGAGGTTTTTCACCCGGAGTGGCTGGCTAATCCGGTGCTGGTTCTTAAGAAAAACGACACTTGGCGTATGTGTGTGGACTACACAAATTTGAACAAGGCTTGTCCAGCAGATCCCTTTTCCCTCCCTTGTATTGATCAGATTATTGATGCTACAGCGGGTTGTGACCGTTTGTGTTTTTTGGATGCTTACTCTGGTTATCATCAGATCAAAATGGCAGTTAAGGACCAGGAGAAGACAGCTTTTATAACTCCCTTTGGAGCCTTCTGCTATGTCTCCATGCCCTTTGGGCTCAAGAGTGCCCAGGTGACTTATCAACATTGTGTTCAGAATTTTCTTCATAAGAAGATTGGGCGCAATGTTCATGCATATGTGGATGATATTGTGGTAAAGTCCAGGAAGGAGGGAACATTGATAGATGACTTGAGAGAAACTTTTGACAACCTTCGGGTTTATAAGATGATGCTTAATCCGAACAAATGTGTCTTTGGTGTTCCGGCAGGCAAGCTCTTGGGTTTTCTGGTGTCTAACAGGGGCATTGAGGCTAATCCGGAGAAGATCACAGCTATCACCTCTCTGGCTAAACCGGCATGTATCAATGACGTCCAGTGTCTGGCGGGCCAGATTGCAACTTTGAGCCAGTTTAACAGTCGTCTTGGGGAGAAGGCTATCCCTTTATATCAGATGCTAATGAAAACAGATGACTTTATCTGGAGCGATGCGGCTGATAAAGCATTTGAGGATTTGAAGAGACAGTTAGCCGAACCGCCAGTCCTTGCGGCTCCAGCTGATAAAGAGCTCTTATTGCTATATGTGGCTGCTAATGCCCGGGCTATTAGTGTGGCTATTGTTGTGGACCGCAAGGAGGCTGGAAAAGAGTATCCAGTTCAACGGCCGTTTTATTATATCAGTGAGGTGCTTATCGAATCGAAGCAGAGGTATCCGCATAGGCAGAAGCTGGTGTATGGGGTGTTTATGGCAAGCCGGAAGCTCAAACACTATTTTCAGGGTCATCCTATCATAGTGGTTAGTTCAGCCCCTCTGGGAGACATCATCCAAAACACAGAGGCGACTGACCGGATTGCCAAGTGGGCTATTGAGCTTGGACCTCACGGGCTCAAATATACACCTCGCACAGCGATCAAATCTCAAGCACTCGTGGATTTCATCAATGATTGGACTGAGTTGCAGGCGCCAGAGGAAAAACTAGACAACACTTATTAGACTATTCACATTGATGGGTCCAGGCAATTGGAGGGCTCGGGGGCTGGAGCCATATTAACTTCCCCACGAGGTGACAAGTTTTGTTATGTTCTCCGCTTATTGTTCCCTTGAACTAACAATGCAGCTGAGTACGAGGCGTTACTCCACGGTCTACAGATGGCTAAGGAGATGAATTTACACTACAAAAAAATACACTTCCGTGATGATACGTGTTTGTCATAGTAGGTCGCGTTTTCTGTCATGCATGTACATCCATGACAAATTTATGACAGAATCAAGATAGTCATAACTGTGCTGTCGTAGAAGTGTTCCATGACATTGCCAAAATTATCATCACGGAAGTGTCCACTTCCATGACGATAAATCGCGCGTCACAGAAGTGCTTTCGTCAAGGGTGACCGACACGTGGCATCCACCGTAACGGAACACCATTAAGCTATCGGGTCGGATTTTGGATCCGATAACCCGTTAACAGCCACGACCAATGCCAATTTCCACGTGTAAAATTCTCATTGGCTGACGGATCAACGCGTCAGCTTCGCATTGGCACAGGTGTCACTCATCCAACGATCGAGATGGGCCTATGATATGTTGACACGTGGACCGGCCCAAAAGTGGCCCGCAAAGATTAAATGGGCCAACCCAACCGAAGGCCCATAAGATTTAGCGGACCATAATGGGCAGGCCCAGCTAAAGGCCCACAAAATTTAGCGGACCATAATGGGCCAGCCCAGCTAAAGGCCCACACGATTTTGCAGACCATAATGGGCCGGCCCAGCTAAAGGCCCACAAGATTTTGCGGACCACAATGGGTCGGCCCAGCTAAAGGCCCACTAGATTCTGCTGACCATAATGGGCCGGCCTAGCTAAAGGCCCAACATTCTCTATCAAATTGGCCCGTCAACGGCATGTCCTAAACTTGTCATCAACGCGGCCCATGGTCACTTCTGGCCCATTAACAATCCGCTAAGTAATTGGGCCGAATTAGGGCCCGGTGTATTTCCGGCCTATTAAAGGTCCGGCTTCATTTGGGCCCATTTACAGGCCATCATAACTTTCGGCCCATAAATGACCGTGAAGGATTTGGGTCATATTCGGCCATGTCTGACATTCGGCCTGTTAGAGGCCCACTATAGCTTTGGGCCACTTTCGGCCTGTTGTTATTTTCGGCCTGTTAACGCCGGACGTAAACCATGGGCCATATGTGGCCCAACGTCATATCGGGCCCATTAACGTCCCATATAAAAATGACGATAATCTAGCCCGACCGAAGTTCGGCCTGTTAAAGGCCCGTGTATTAGGTGGGCGCATTTACGGGCCGTCCGAATTTCGGCATGTTAAAGTCCAGTGGGTTATTTGGCACAATCAGGGCCCAATCTCACTTTCGGTCTATTAAAGGCCAATGTATTTTATGGGCTCGAGATATTTACACCTGTAAACGGCCTATTTTTACTGAGGGCCCAAATTATGTTTAGGCCTGTTAAAGGCCCACTATGGGCACAGGCCTACCAGAAAAATATGAAAGCTTATGCTAATTTAGGCCGAGATATTTTTAGTGGGCTACATGCCAATTTCGGCCCATAATCGTTTTTAGCCCAATTGGAATGGGCCCGACGAATGTTGGCTTGTTGGGCTCCTATGAAGGTTTCGGACGAATACATTACTAAGATAAACCTACACTATACAAAAATAGCGTCATAATTACTGCAGCCTGAGGCAGCATCATAAATGTTGTATCACAACAAAATAAAATCCAACCATACAACAAAAGGCCTGTTGGCATAAAGTATACAGTCCTTCCAGATAAAAGCACCATCAGATGTATAGAAGCACATATCATTTGACCTGAGTGCTAATGTTTCAGGCTGTAGAATCTGATGGAGCAGCACGATCTCCTCCTTTTTTCCGCCATTGCTCTTGAACAACGAAGCGAGTTTCTGATAGTCTGGTTTCAAAACCATTCATATCTTGACGACATTTCTCAACCACTATTCTTGTTTTTGAAACAACGTTCGTTAGGGATTGGACTTGTGTCTGGAGCACAGATATATCACTCTGTCTAGCTAGAAGATTTTGTTCAGTAGGTTACTGTAACGCCCTCAATGCGGCTATATCTCCTATGTCTCGAAGCATGACTTAGAGGCATAACTGCATTGAAAGCAATGTCCCAAGTAAGGTGATCTTCACAACAACCCATGTAAATAGATAATAAGGGGAGAGGTACATAGTTGGCTTACACTCGCCACGTCACACAAAGTACATAAATAGCATTACAATCATCCAATACACTCTTGGTTTGACTATGGCACCAAAATAAAAGATCAACCCCAACAAGCGACATGGTCCCGATCACCCCAACTGGGCACCACTACTGATCATCAGGGAAAGACACATAGTAACGGTGTGAGTGTTCGTCGAAATCCCACTTGAGCTCAAGCGCATCATCTGGAACGGAGTCATCAGGCCCTCCATCTGGTTTGGAAGTAATCTGTGAGCCACAGGGACTCAGCAATCTCGCACCCTCGCGATCAAGACTATTTAAGCTTATAGGAAAGGCAAGGTAATATGTGGAGCTGCAGCAAGCGACTAGCATATATGGTGGCTAACCTGTTCGCAAAAGAGAGCGAGAAGAGAAGGCAAAGCACGAACGGAGAACTATAGAACAACCTACGGCAAACATTACCCCAACACCGTGTTCACTTCCCGGACTCCGCCGACAAGAGACCATCACGGTTACACACGTAGTTGATTCATTTTAATTAAGTTAAGGTTCAAGTTATCTACAACCGGACATTAAGCATGCAAATCTGTTAACGAGTAGGCATGTTTACGAGCTCGATGCACTCACTACAGAGCAACGCATGACAAACTAAGCATACACCCATCAAGAATACATATCATAGAATGTAGACATGGCAAGAACAATAACATATCATGCACGGATCAACAACAATATCCTCGGCAAAATCGCTAATGAGTCAACAATCTGCCAGGATTCACGAAATAGCAAAAGTAGAGCTCGATTGACTCAAGCTAGGTTGCTCTATAATTGCAAACAAGGACATGGATGGATAGAGAACCACAATATTAACAAATCATCCTTACTGATCATC
Organism: Triticum urartu; assembly: GCF_056163025.1. Lineage (NCBI taxonomy): Eukaryota > Viridiplantae > Streptophyta > Magnoliopsida > Poales > Poaceae > Triticum > Triticum urartu. The sequence continues at coordinate 341,722,827 of NC_141876.1, read as the reverse complement.
CTCAAAAGAGGCACGGATCACTAGGAAACAACATGAACATATGGCATATTGATAAAAACAGATCAAGGACTTAGAGAAATTCTAAGTCCCTGAAATCAGCGTTAACGAATGCACTACTTTGCAAGCTTGTGCTAGTCACCACACACATCACAAAAATACATGGTAAGCACCTCTGTAAAGATGGCATGGCATATAATAAAACTCATGTATAGCTCAGGAGCATATCATGCACACAATAATCATGGCAAAAATGACAAATAGCTATTTGATGCAGCAGATCTGACAATTTTCTCAAATAGCTCTCTTCCAACAGCATTTTGGGCATCAAGATGAGCTCAAATGAAAATGATGCAATGAGATGAAATGATGTACTCTCTAAGACGAACATTTTGATATGCTACACGCGCAAAACGGAGCTACGGATGCGGAGTTATGATGCAATGAACAGAGCTATAAAATGTGCAAAAAATGACTTAGAAATATCTCGGGGTCAACCCTGGGTCTTGACCCGATCCAGATCTGGCGCACATTCTACGAGGTTCGCCGGAGTAGGAGGTTCACCGGCGGCCGGAGTTCGTTAGAGGAGAGGAAGAAGCCGGGGCGACGAGGTGGCCGGATCCGGCCGGAGGAGCGACGACGGCGAGAGGCACTCCGCGGCAACATCGAGGCGAGGTGGCGGCGAGGCTTGGCCGGCGGCGATCAGCGTCGGGCGGCGCGGCGGAGCGGCGACCGGGGCGGCGGAGCTTGCGGGTGCGGGGCAACAGCGTCTGGGCCTGCGGGGGCCGGATCTGGGCCCGTCGGGCCTCGGCGGCGCGCGGGTCGGCGGCGGTGACATGGCGGCGCGGGATTGGCTGAGGCGGCGGGGCGGACGCGTCCGGTCCGATCCGGACGTGTCCGGCGCCGCGGGGAAGAAGAGGCTAGGGTTTGGACCTGAAAATTCAGAGGAGTGCACCTATTTATAGATAGAGGGAGCTAGGAGAGTCCAAATGAGGTGCGGTTTTCGGCCACGCGATCGTGATCGAACGCTCTAGATGATGGAGAGGGTTTTGGCGGGTTTTGGGCCAAATTGGAGGGGTGTTGGGCTGCAACACAGACGAGGCCTTCTCGCTCCCTCGGTTAACCATTGGAGTATCAAACAAAGTCCAAACGGTACGAAAATTGACAGGCGGTCTAGCGGTAGTAAACCAAGGCCGCTTGGCAAGTCTCGGTCCAATCCGGAAATGTTTAACCCCCACACACGAAAAGAAGTAGAAAGGACCACCGGAGGAGATAGGAGCGCCGGAATGCAAAACGGACAACGGGGAAAATGCTCGGATGCATGAGACGAACACGTATGCAAATGCAATGCACATGATGACATGATATGAGATGCATGACAACGACAACAACAAACGAAGACAAAAACCCGAACCCGAGGAAATAAAATAACTTAGTGCCAGAAATGGCAAGAGTTGGAGTACATATAAGGTAAATCACATCCGGGATGTTACAGTTACCTTGACAACCAACCCAGAATTACGCAGGAAGGTGCTTTTTGCACTGTTAGTGGAGAGATACTGACGCACTACAGCAAGAGGTGACATTGTGCCTGTAGTAGCCTCGTCACCTTCAGGTGGTGTGGATGTTCAATCATTTGTTCCATAGCTTCCTGAAAGTTTGAACTTGTAGATTAGTGTACCAGATAAGTTACTAATGAGACAAAAACAAACAAAGTAGGTTAAACTTTTATGCATAACTTATTTTGGTGAACTATTGTAATACATTAGCATGTATTGTAGTGCCAACTACATAATAAAATCACTTTCGAAACATATGTCCATGTAGCATGCCTACTGTATTGTCTATTTCCTCACATTCGATGACATCTAAGGATAAAGAGACATGGTTTAAAGTAGGATGAACATAGTATGACATCATTCATATCATGGGCAAGCAGATATAAAACAAACAGGCTATTTTATCATTGTGTGTGCACGTGAACATAACAACTAGATTACAGATCAAGACCAAAAGAATATCCTTCATCTCTTTTAAACCATGTAAGGTGAAATGATACGTTAAGACAACTGTGAATAAAAGTGAACGGAGTAACTAACATTGGCTGCAAACCAAGTAGTTAAATGAACACATCATAGTACCAATCAGTTCAGGGCAGGAGGAGTAAGGACTTACAACAGCGGCTTGAACTGGTGTGCTCATGCCCTTCATCTTGCTGGTGTGGCAATCCTTGAAGATTTGCACTACATTCGGGTCAGGTTCTTTTTGGTCCGCACGGGATTTCCTCTGTATTTGGAAGAAGTCAATATAGATACGATAATATGGCACAAAAAGAAGAAGGAAGTAGCAGCTATTTACAAGAGCCTCACAGTGTGGAATATAGCTACGAGATCCTGTGGTGTGTTGGAATTTCACTTTAGAACGGTTGGTTTTGTTCTTCAAATAGTTAGCCTAGAAGAAGATACACTTGTAAGGCACATACATAAATACAAGTTCAATATGTGGTCTGATCAAATACATATAGCCTACCTGATACTTTGGATCAGACCAGTGTTTAATGAGGGTTGTCCAGTCTTCATCTGTAATATATTCCACTGGAGATGTTTGGGCGATTTCATTGTTAGCCTTGCCTTCAAAGTGAGATTTTCTAAGGTGGTACCGATACTATCGCAGAGCAGACTGAAAAACATGAGTGCATGCTTGTCTAGTTGCATCATCTTTCGGATCCAACTTGAACCTCATCTGTTGAAAAAAGAATGTGAGTCTTATTAGGAGGAAGCTAGAAAGTACGGGACAGAGCAAGACAATATTACTAATTGCGATGAATAACATTACTTACGGATAAATGGTCAAGGAAGGTATTAAACTGTGTATTGTCTTTCTCATTCCTGTACTGGATCCACGTTGGGAGGATACGTGCATGACACCTAACGGCAACGACTGCCTCTGATACTAACTTGGCTGACTCTGTAGCATCACGTGGCCTTTTTAAACCTGCCTCAAAATGGATCTCCATTCTTCCTCCTTTAGATTTTGTTAATCTGTCAAGCGTTATCCATGATGTCTGTTTCCGCTTGCGCCGTGGTGCTAGTTCAACAACGAATATGGAAAGTGTTAGTGTACATCAAACTGTGAGAGTACATATAAAGGAGCATGCAACTGCAACTTGACTCGGTCTGGTACCGTCTTGGTGTTGATGCTCATGAGGTTCATCTGATCTTGCCAAGTCGTGTTGTGTCAGCAGTGCTTCGGAAGTAGTGTTTGGTGTGAAGGCAGATTGGGAACTGGCCAGTTCCGGAGCAAATGAACGATTAACTGGCTGAGATGCTGGTACAGTTGAAGCAGATGCTGTAGCTGGTGGAGCAGGTGATACTGTGTTTGTAGATTTAGCCGGTGGATTTGGACCTTCTACTGCACTATAAGTACCAGCAGAATCTCGACGGCAGAACCTTTTCCATTTCACCCGACGAGTAACAACACTCCCTACTATATTATTTTCCTTGCTCTTTTTTGACTTTGCCATGTCAAGCTATACCCACAACACAAAAGAATAAAATCACTCTTCAGAACTCATTGATGCATGATACAGACAAGCAATACTTTGATGTAAGACAACCGTATGAGGATGGAATATGTAAGAAAAATAGGACGGCATGACATATTCACAGCTACGATGTGCAAACTAAGCAGAAGGATTTTCAAGAAAATAGAAGTAATGCAAGCTAAACACCATATGAAAGAAGCAACCAATATTACTCTACCAAGTTAAAAGTGTCTTGTCGTAAGTGGCAATTCGAAAAATTAGAAGCAGTACAACGTAGAAATCAATGCAAGATGCAACCACTATCAAACTGTCATGTTAAAAGCGTCCAATCATGAGTGACTGATGCAGGATACACAACATCAGTACTTTGATGTAAGAACATGGTATGATAGATAGATGCAGTGTATTCTAGACACAGAAAGCCATGTCATGTGCACATGTATAACGTATAAACTCAGCAGGTGCAATTTAATCAAAATAGAATAAATACAGGCTAGACAACATATGCAACATGAAACCAATTATCACACTGTCAACTTAGAGCAAGCACCTGTGATGGTGGAGTACGGGAGATGAACTCGTCATGTAGACTTGGGACTTCAACTTCATTAGCAGTAGAAGTGGCAAATCTAGAGAGTCTCTGTTTGCGTTGGTGCGAAGGACCACCAACATCCCCTAACTTACTCTTTTCCTTCCTATTTTCTGATATTGCCTTATGAAGTCAAAACCACAAGAAGATGAATAAAATTAGCTCTGCATAACTGGTTGATGCATGATACAGACGAACACTACTTTGATGTAAGGCAAGCGCAGGATAGGAGGATGAAATATATACAAAAAAGACAGCGTTTCATATTCACACGTACGATAGGAGGATGGAATATGTATGAAAAAACAGTAAGCGGAAGGCATTTCAACAAAATTAGAAGAAATGAAAGCTAGGCACCATATGAACATGCAACCAATATCACTCTATCAGGTAAAAAGTGTCTGGTCGTAAGTGCCATTTCAAGAAATTAGAAGCAGTACAAGCTAGAAGACAATGCAAGATGCAACCTACATCACAGTCCCAAGTTAAATGTGTCTTATGGGTAAGTGATCGTTGCAGGTATAAGTTGTAACCTACGCAGATGCAATTCAACATAATCAGAAGCAATACAAACTAGACATCATACGGAAAACGCAACCACGTATAACAGTTCCAAGTAAGAGCAAGCACCTGTGATGGTGGAGTAGGGGAGATGTGCTCATCATGTACATGTATGTTCTAGAAACAGGAACACGTGTCATATTCAAAGGCATTATGTGTAAAGTAAGCAGATGCAATTCAAGTTAGAAGCAATACAAGCTAGACATCATACGCAACATGCAACCACATATAATAGTGTCAAGTTAGAGCAAGCACCTGTGATGGTGGAGTAGCAGAGATGTGCTCATCATCTACACATCTACGTTGACTGTCCAGCCTTGTGTTGTCTTGCGAATCTTGTTGGGAGGATGGCGGAGTAGAATCTATAGAGACCCCCTGTTTGAGTTGCTCCGAAGGACCACCATCATCCACTACCGGACTAATTTCCTTCAGCTGTAATGATTTTGCATTGTGACGTCAAACCGATAAGAAAAAGGAATAAAATTCGCTCTTCAGAACTCATTCATGCATGATACTGACGAACACTACTCGGATGAAAGGCAAACACATGATGCAAGGATGGAATATGTATGAAAAACAGGATGGTGTGACATATTCACACCTATGATGTGGTAACTAAGCAGAAGGCATTTCAACAAATTAGAAGCACTTCAAGCTAGACACCATATGAAAGATGCAACCAATATCACTCTGCCAAGTTCAAACTGTATGGCGTTTCAACAAATTAGAAGTAGTACATGCTAGAAGTCATATGCAAGACACAACCAATATCACAGTGGCAACTAAAAGGTGCCTTATCTTAAGATATAGTATGTACCAAAAACAGGAAAGCGTGTCATATTCACATGTATCATGTGTAAGCTAAGCAGATGCAGTTTACAGTAATTAGGAGCAATACGAGCTAGACACCATATGCAACATGCAACCAGATATCACACTGCCAAGTTAGAGCAAGCACCTTGGATGGTGGAGTAGGGGAGCGGAGACTTGGACCTTGTAATGCACTATCAGTACAAGGAGAATCGGTACAGATGCTCCGTTTATGTTGCTGCAGAGGACCACCATCATCACCTTCCTTACTCTTTTCCTTCTTCTTTCTTGATTTTGCCTTGTCAAGTCAAACCCACAAGAAAAAGGAATAAAATTTGCTCTTTAGAACTCATTGATGCATGATACTAACGAACACTACTTTCATGTAAGACAAACACTACATATCACACTGCCAAGTAAGAGCAAGCACCTGCGATAGTGGTGTGGGGGAATTGCGGTGATCAACTAGAGAGCTATGTTGACTATCTTCATTTAGCCTTGCTGTTTCTTGAGAATCATGTGTGGAGGATGACACTGCACTCTTTAAACGAGTATGGCGTCTCACAGAAACCCACCCAGGTGACTGTCTCATCATAAGTGATTGACGAGGGATACAAAAGAGCATTAGTTTGATGTACGAACATGGTTAATAGACATATGTAGTATGTATCAAAAACAGGAAGGCATGTCATTATCAAAGGTATAATGTGTAAAGTAAGCAGATGCAATTTAACCAAATTGGAAGCAATACAAGCTAGACACCATATGCAACATGCAACCACATTTGATAGCGCGAAGTTAAAGCAAGCACCTGGGATGGTTGTGTGTGGCAATTGAGATCATCAACTGCAGAGCTAAATTTACTGTCTCCAACTACTAACACTGCACCCGTTAGAGCGCTGGAACGCTTAGTGCTTATCTTCGAATTACACTAGAGCGATTTCTGTCTTTTCTTTTCTGCAGTCATCAACACTGCGTCAGAGTCTGAAATACCCATGCATAAAAAAACAATAGTGTGAGTATGGGTGAAGTGTGTGCACAAGTAGTACAGTGTAAAGGTAGCAGATAGCAGGTCGGTGAGAAATAAATGACGGGAGACATATGATAGCTCTACAACATGCCTGGCACACTAAATTACTACATGATTCTATGAAAATAACAGTCGACTAAAAGCAAATAGGTCAGTCCATTTTTTCTGCACCGTCCGACGTACAAAGAACGGGCAGATCGCCTTCATCTACCTCCAGCGAGTCAGTGTTGACGATCTTCCTGGAAACGCCAGCGACCATCGGCCCAATATTCCTCCCCTGTCTGCGCCCCGCCGACCTCCAGATCGGGCGCAAGCAGCTCTTGCGCCCCACACCCCTATGATAGACACCGATGCGCCGGTTCCCCGGGGAACAGGCGGACTAGGTGCTCCGCGCGCCTAAGCGGGTGCTGCTTCTTTTAATTGCGGTTTGACTGATCCTGAATTGAAATCCAGACGGGCTACTGACCTCTAGCAAAGGTGAAATAGTAAAAGGGAGGAAACCTTGTGCATTTAGTATCACGAAGAAGATGCAGTAAGAAGCGCTCAACTAGTTTCTTTCGTGGGATGAATACGGTGTGAGCGGAGACGTAAGATTTGCACGAATAAGGGAAGAGGAGTACCTCTTTCTGCAGGCAGTGCTGTGTCCTCCTTCTGTTTTTCCGACGATCTTGTTGTTGTTCGCCGGAAACCAGAAGTTGTGGAGGATGGTGCAGCCTTGGACGAACCCATGGCCAAGTTGTTGAGTGTGGTGCGGTGGCCGTCTATCGGCGGCGGGGAAGCAGATCCGAGGCGGCGAACGACGGCGTAGCGGGAACAGCTCCGGTGCGGTGGACGGTTGCGACAGTGGAGCCGCAGCAGTGGCGCAGGATTGCATGGTCGGGGTGGTTCTGGTACGGCGCATGTCGGCGTCGGTGTCGGTGTCGTGGAGGCAGCTCTGCCTCGGCTTCAGCTGCTAAGTCCTTGAGGGCGTTGCGGTTGCGGTTGCGTTGGACGAAGACGTCGGGGTACCGTCTCCGGCGTGATGGTGGAGGGCGGCGGTGGATTGGCCGCTATGGGGTGGAGGACGGAGGAGGCTGGGGTTTCGCAGCTGGTGGAGAGGGTGTTTTCGCGCCCACGGAGTATGAATGGGGAAACGGAGGGAGGCGGGGAACTAAGGGGGAACAATGTTTCGGTTTGAGACGCGCTTGTTTGAAATTTGGGGAAATTTACAAACTTTCCCCCCATCTAAAGTTTCGGACATATTGCGGGTTGGGGGTAGGACAGTCATGTCAGGTGTCCCAAATGTGGGCGGGATAGATTTCGGCCAAGCGCATGGGTAGGCGCCCACGGCGTATGAATGCTTCTCTGGCGTCTTGGTGAAGATACAAACCTACCCCGGTTTAGACCTTTGGACATCGGGTCGATAGGCTACACGGGCCAGAGTCAGGACAGTAATTTCCTACCACCAAAACATTAGTCTCGCGTGGTTTCGGGTGACCAGAGGCCTATTTGGCGCTTCGTTCAATATTTGGGAGCAGAAGCATTAGGCCTCCTTTGGTTTGTAGGATTTTTGTAGGAATTCTATAGGATATGATTTGCAAAGGAAAAATTCCTTTGAAGCCCTTTGGTTTGTAGGAATGGATTCCTATTCCTATGTAGGATATGAATCAATCCTTCACGTTTTGGAGGAAAAAACATTAGCCTAGACTCAATGGAAAAAATCCTATCCTATGCACCAAATGACATCTCTTTCTCTATAGGAATTGACATGCATGTCATCTCACTTCCTATGATTTTCCTATTCCTATAAAATTCCTATCCTATGAACCAAAGAAGGCCTTAACGTTTTCGGTTCTCTTGAATTGAACTTTCAGGATTTGTCAAACTTCACAAATATTTACTCTTGAAAATCCTAAAGCTACGATTATTTTGGAATGGAGGGGGTACGTTTGAATATACATTGTACACGAGTATATGTTAAAAAAATATGCAACTTACCTCAGTTCATGCATGGTTCCAGATATAATCTCCTTGGTTGCAAAAAAAAGTTAGATATGCGTATGAATATATATAGCATGTTCAAACTCACAACAAAGATTGATGCCCCCTTTTACATCTGATTTACAAATGCCATTATCTTGGGTTCAAATAGATGAATGCACTTGCTATGAATTCGAATCTTCGAAACCCCCTTTATGTTGAATTCAACATGTATTCTATTTCGCAGCTAGCAATTTGGAATGTATCCATGCAAGTGACAAATGTATAAAGTGCTTCACACTAACAACATGGAGTGCACTAATTAATGTCTATATATGAATTGCAAAAGCATCCATTGCCTGTATTTCAAACCGATCTCACTCTATGGATCAATAATATGAAATAAACACATGCACATGCTAGAATTCAATTGCAGTTGAAGAAAGAGCCTACTCCTGGTACTGTATACTAGGGATAGGGGTGTGTACAAAGTACACGTGAACACCAGGCATTGTGCGTGTGTGTATACTATTGACGAACTAGCCCCCAAGCTTGTATAACATACTAAGGGCCTAGGGTTACAAATCATATATAGTCGGCTTATCACCAGTGGGGATAGAGTCCTCCGCGACTCCGGTAGCTTCGTGTTGTATGCCGAGTCCTCCACATGGGTCTTCGTATAACACGTCTCGGTCCAACCTATATGTGGCGCAGGATGGAACCGACCCATGAGTCTTCATGTTGACCCACCACAACTAGAAATGATGTGCCCACCACACCACACACGCAATCGGCCACTAAGAAAATAAGCATATACAATAGTACAACGGTATCTAGCTCATGATACGTCTCCATATTTCATTGATGACACTGACGGACTTTGCATTTGATGCATGCTCCGTATTTTGTTGACGACACTTACGGTCATTGTATTTGAAGCAAAAGCACGATATGGTCACTGGACTTGAGAATAAGCTCATCACGGTTAACACATACATTTTGTCGTGCTAACCAACATGTGGTTGGATGGTTAGAGGACAGTGGTTTCTCGAGCCCACGAAGGTTAAAGTCCCGGTGCTCGCATTTATCTTGTGTTAATTTCAGTATTTTCCGGCGACGTACGTTCAGTGGGAGGAGACGTTCCACTCGACTACGAGGCACCTATGGTGACTTCGTAAAATCTCAAGATCATATATGCTAGCCCACTCTCTCGAAGGTGCTCATAGGGGTAGGGTTCGCGTGTGTGCACTTATAGCGGTGAGTGCTTGCGCGTATATATGAGCCCTTGCATCTGTACCGTGTTAAACAAATACATATCATGATTATACGGTCACTAGCTCACCCGTACAACTCCGTATTTTGTTGATGACACAATCAATTGACCAGTCAAACATTCCACGCGGCGTTACTTGTGTTGCAACATCGGGGCGCGTAACCATGGGGCCCACCTGTCAGCCCATATATGAAAGAAAGAAATGGTAGTTTGAGTCTGTACTGTGTTAATAAAATAGGAGTACATTTTAGGGTCATCATATGGTCACTGGCTGACCATACAGCTCCGTAATTTGTTGATAACATGATCAATTGACCAGTCAAACGGTCCGCATTCAGCAGCGCACATTACCATAGGGCCCACCCGTCAGCGCGTATATGAAGGACATAAATGGTAATAAATTAGTGGTCGGTGGGTATTCGAAGTCGTGATACCTCTGGTTGGCAGTCCCCGGCGGTTGGGGGGGCGTTCATTGGGCGATGGGGTGGGGATCCCCGGAGAAAAAGCTCGGCGAGGGTGGGGGGCTAGAGGGATGGCCGGTGCGGCGGCGGACCGGCGGTGGGGAGTGGTTTCGGGGAGGGAGGGCCGGCCGCGGGCGGCGGGGGCTGGCGGTTCGGCCGGTGGTGGCTGGCGGCTCAGGGGGGGGGGGTGGAGTTTGATGATAAACTAGAGGCCAGAGATGAAAAAGTCAGTCGACTGACATGTAACCTCACCCCGCACGTACACATGCACGCACGCAAGACACACACGCATGTAGGCGTGCAACACTGACACGTACACACGCACGCATGCTGGCGTGCAACACTGACACGTACACATGCACTCATGAACGCATGCGCGTACGCACCCATGCATGCAACACTGAAACGTACCTTTGCACGCACGCAACACTCGCACGCCTGCATGCACACAACACAGGACGCAAGACACACGTTCAACCTATACGTGCATGCACCCTTTGTTAAGGACATGGATTGTTACGGGTATTAATCAATCTTATCTGTGATAAGCAGAACATTGATGTTTGCAGCGGTCTTTATGAATCACAACGCATCGAATGGGCTATCAACATAGTAGGCTTATCTACATTAAAAGATGATGTCACACTTAATGAACAATCATCGGTTTATGAAATGCCTGCTTCTGACCGCCCTGGCCCACCAAAGGTTCCTCTGCTGTGTGCTACATGCGTTGGGTCACTAACATGGATGCCATGCACCCAAAGAGCCCACATGCCAGTGGAAGAACGGCGCGGTGTCCTAGGTCAGAGTCGAGGGCGCCACTCGCGGCACGCCCGGCTGAACACGCCTCCGTGCCGCATTCAAACGCCTCCATGAAACCCGCCCATGTGGAAGCCGAGAAACCCACTCTGGACACACGTCCGTTCATGACCGGGCCGCTCCCCTATCTCCTCCGCCATTTTGTCCACTCTTACAATGGCTTACGAAGAGTAGTTATTCCGCATCCAAGCCGGGTGGGTAGCCCGCCAGATATGAGCTATGCAGCTCGCTAATCCACCTCCCTTCCCTCGCCTGACGGAGCCAGTTGCCGCCCCAAGCCGTGGAATTTTGCCATGTGTTATTTTCATGGACTAGCAAGATGCCCGTGCATTGCATGGAACATCAAGATGCATTTTTTACAAACTCCCGCATGCATGCAAGGGATAATTAATGTCCTCCTTTGCTAGTACCACGAGGCAAACACCATTAATATTGCATCGATTAGTGTTAGTGGCCTTGTATATCTGCAAATTGTAATTTTGATAGTGGCCCCTTGTATATAAAAATGGAGGGAGAAAGATGAGAGATAAGGTGAGGAGGAGTGGGGCGTGGTGGTGACTGGTGGTCGGACTGGGCAGAGGCATGGGGATGGGGATGGACGGCGCATTATGTCTAGGTTTGTATCTCTCTCACACACACCCACGTAGGTGGGGGACGTGCACGAAGATAAGAGGTGCACGCACGACGCATGTACTCCCGTCTCTTTCCCAACCACACCCGCGTGGGTACACGGTGGAGCTCATTTCTATACGAAAAAGGCAGCCCACGTGGTAATTTGGCACGTATACTGGTTGTCCACTTGGTGGAGGGAGGATCGTCTACCACGGGTGAACAAACAAATTGCGACTTGACGCGTTATGCTAAATTTAAAAAAGAGGCAAACCATGTGGGGCCTACCTTAGAGGCAAGGCTCTATACACTGGAGTACTTTTGATGTGTCCCGTCAACTCGCGGAATGAGGAGAAGCTTGCTTAGTACGCCGTCTCCCCCGCCCATGGGCGCAGTGGCTCGCAGGATGAGGTGAAGCTTGCTTACTACGCCTTATGCCCGCTCCCTCGCCCACGCGCACGGTGGCTTGCATCACGAGGAGAACATTTTACTACTCCCTCCGTTTACTCCTCGTCCCTACTACGTACTTTGGTTAGTATTCCCTCCATTTACTTATACAAGGCCACTATAAAAAAATACATTTTGCATCTATACAAGGTCACAAATAGTAATCGAGACAAAAGTAACTACTCCCTCCTTTCCAGTTTATGGCTCAATTTCAAAATCTCTCCAACCAAGGTAGACGGTGAGTGGTCGAATTAATTTCGTATTTTGCACAAGTAATTAGTACGCTCGTTTTTCTCAAGAAGTTATGTTTACCGAGGCATTAATTAGAACGAATGCATGAATGACCACTAAATTTCCATGAACTTGTACATGCATTGGTTAGTTTCCTCTTGACACTGCTTGCGTCGGGTGATCTAACACACCTCGAAATCCAACATGTAATGGTACTACTACTAGTATAGTAGAATTGAGACTTATCAAACGGAAAAATGAATGTTTTTAAGACGAGCCCTATAAACCCTAGTGGGTACGTACTCCGTAAAAACAGATTTTTCCAAAACTAAGTCGCTCCCTTTCATGAATTCTGTAGTATACTCCTCCGTCGACACTCCCTTTTATGAATTCTGTACTTCTTGTCGCCGACATGTGGGACATATAGCAACCGGGTCGACGTGTCAAGCACCAAATAACAGTGCAGAACAGCAGGGGGACGCACCCCACTTGTACCGGCCCAGTAGTAGTAATGAGCAATGAGACGTCAAATCACAATGCCGCACTTTCCCAGACGAACGAAGCAACCATTATTTCACACTTCGGTTCGCCATCATCTCAAACCACGTACTAGTATTGCTTCTGCCTCAAGAGGGACACGGGCACCGCCTTGGTACATAATGACACGTGGGACCGCATGACAGGCCATGCTCCCCCGCCGATCGCTCGGTAAAATCACCTCATTTTTACTATACTTCCTCCGTATCGGTTTACTACATGGCATGCACGTCGTTCTAGGTTGAAAATTTAACTGGCTATATATATGTGATGAATAGTACTCTATCCTTTTAAAAAATGTATACTTTTGTACAGTAGTACTATCAATGGATTGCACCATGGAGCAAAAATTGAAATTAAAAAAAAGGTGGTACATATAGAGAGCACTCGTCACCAAATTATGCATATAGTACTATTAAAAAGGCTAGTCACAATAATGGTGTCTAGCACAACCCACCCCTCAAATAAAACTAAGAGGGTGCTTGGATACATTTTAGTCCCATGACTAAAAGTAGTGGGACTAAAACATGCTAGCCTTGCCCATGCTTGGATCCAAATACTAAAAAGGCTAAAATCAAGTTAATGAGCATTTATTATCCTCCAAACCCTCCAATCCAGAACTTGCCTGTGTTAAAGGAGAGGAGTTAAATGAGTAGAGAGAGGACTAATCCACATTTTAGTAGGGGTACCCCTGACTAAATAATTTTAGTCTCAAGACTAGTTTTAGCCCCTCTTTAGTCAGGGGTGCTTGGAACTTTAGCCTCTTAAAGAGACTATTTTTAGTCAGACTAAAATAAGTCCCTTGGATCCAAGCACCCTCTAAGCATCCTGGAATTCTTTGACAAAACTAAGCACCCTGAAATTCTTTGACAACTAAACTGCTGGCTATATGATGTTGGCCATATATATTGTACATATATAATGTGAAGAAACGAGTGGTAGTACTATACCAACTAAAAGATGAAATGTAAGAAATACTAGTATGTACATACTGAAGAGTTAAAGTAATGAGAAGAAACATAACATAGTTCAGCTGGGGGATTAGCACAACACACCCCTCAAATTAAATTAAGCACACCTGAAATTAAACTTTGCAACTATTCCGATAGACACTGCATTAGAACCACCATGAGCAACGACACTGCCACCTTACTCGGAGTCCTCGTCCACATCCTCGACTTCGTCCTTGAACCTCTTCCTCTTGGCCGATACCTCTTTGCTTGAACCACACACTTGGCTATTGCTCTTCATCCAACCCTTGTAGATATTGAAGCAAAGGTAGCCATCCATTGCAGCGTAGTGGATGTGGTCTATATCTAGTACATTCCGTTGCCATGCATGATGATGAAACGTGTAATGAGGTTTCTCCAGTTTACTGTACGAAGGACGAACCATGGCTCCTGCCAGGGTCAGCATTGAAGGCTGATGAGAGGACACCAGCCGATTCTTCTGGAGGTCGAAGGTGTTGCCTACAACGAGGCCTATCCGACGCAGGACTTCTTTGTCGTTACCAAAGTCTACAGTAACGAATTTCACTGTTTTGTCCTTGAGGAAGTTCTTAAAATCCTAGCACTCAACGTCGGCATGGCATATGTGGTAGACCAAGCAAACGTTATGTATGCAAACCTGGATCACGGCGGGCTTCTTCCTCTCTTCGTCCTTTAGATCCTTCTCTCGTCCCAGGAATGTGGTGTACTCAACATCTAGCCTAGCGACCCACTCATCATCTGAGTTTTTGAACATGCGGCTGAAGCGAGAAAGGCATCCTTTCACCATCGCGGAAGAACGGGTGTAGATGACGTCGAACTCATCGCCGGTGATGGTTCTAACCTTATACTCACCGCCGATCGTGGAGATTTGGGATGCCATGGATTTGGGAGGAGGGTTAGGATTAGTGGAACTGCCGTAATGTGAATGGATGGGACGACTAGGAGCGAACCGCCGTAGTATTGAAGGACGTGTGGGGACGAGTAGGAGCGAACTGCCATCGTGCGAACGGCAGGGTAGTGGCTTTCCATTCTCCCATGATACGGGCTTCCGAGAGCCCTTGGATATGAGATCGAACGGTTGCATGGCGTGATTCTAGACCTATGGGTGAATATCCTATCCTGGAGGGTTATTCTGCAAATTTTTAGCAACTTAGCATGCGACCATTTGATCTCGGATCCAAGGGCTGCCAGCAGCCCGTATCATGGTCGTGCCTACCACGACCGTCGCGTTGCTTGCCCGGTCGCGCCCTTGGAGATTTAACACGGTACATGTGGATATCCAATGTTGGCATGTCATACATAGTCATCACTTAGTCACTCATACTACAACAAGGTTGGCTATAAGTGTATTTTTTTACTCCTCTCTATCCCTTTCTTTGTACTCAAGGAAGAAACGGTGCTAAGCGCGTGTATTTATTGCATTTGCCAAGGAGTGACCTCTTCCAATGAAATGGTGTTGCTAAGTTTGCTTCATTTAATTAGCTATAGACTCAAAATTGTCTTTTCACCTATGTACACGCGCTTAGCACCGTTTCTTCCTTGGGTCACCAAACTAGTCTCTCTCTTTTTGATTAACTTGCCACATCAGACTTTATGCCTATGTGGCAAGCTTAAGCACCTCTAGGAGCAAGTAAAAGTAAGTACAATAGTGCACTTTACATGGCATTTTTGCATATGTGGAGGAAAGAGAGGCAAGGAAAAAGTGGAGAAGTGGGCTCTCATGCAAGAGCCAGCCTCTACTACATGGTGGAGCATTGGGAGAGGCACCTATATGGAGGTGGTTAGGAATCTGGGAGACTCGCGCCGGTCGTAGCGCCGCAGTTAAAATGATAATGGGAAGTCAAATCACGGGGCCCCACCTGTCCAGCAGTAACTCCCTGTCAAATCACACAGCCCTACGTTTGCAGCAGCCTACTCCCTCATCTTCTCGCGTCTTTGTCGAACCGACTAGGCGGAACTGCCCCGCCGCCTACCGCGCAGGAAAAGCCACGCCCTTGACTTTTAAATACAACTACATCCCCTTAAGAATCCAATGATATAGTTTTTGTGACATAGTAACTCATATTTAGTTAGTCAAATGGATGACCTAGAACTACGTGCAGGCCCGATAAACCGAGATGCCTAAAAATAAAGAAAACGAGACGGAGAGGGTAGTTCAGCACATATCTTTTTAGATCAATATAGTCGGGATTCACCAAGGAGCAAAACCAAGTGGTAGGCTGCTCCTGTCGTGTTGGCGTAGCAACTCAAGCGGGGTCAGTCCGCACACGAAATGGCGACACACTTAACAGGACCCCTTTGACCGACATGTGGCTCATCCATCGTCATGTTCCACGTGTGATGGACCAAATTACAGTTCAGGGCAACGGTTGGAATTGTAGGCACCCCGGTCGTAGCGCCGCAGTAGTAGAAAATGAGCGACGAGGGGTAAAATCACAAAGCCCCACCTTTCCCGCATTAAGCTGGACGGACGAAGCAACCATCATTTCACTCTAGGGCGCAAGAGCATAAAGAAAAGAGAAAACAATGATGCGTGCGGCAGCTACCTAGGGCACCCTAGGGTAGGGGTCTCCACTACAGATACTTTTTTTGAAAGTGCCTCCACTACAAATCGGCTTCTCCCTCGTCCTCTTGAAGAAAACCGATGATGAGTGCGGCGGTAGGGTTTGTAGGAGTACTACGGCGTGCGGGGCCACGTCATAGTAAACGGGTTCGAGCCGCTGCCTTAAATATGTGTGGGCCGCTTGGTTTTACGGGAACGAGGCATCATTTTGGGTTCGGGGACCAGTGGAGATATAGTACATACAAAAAATTGTGGACGTACGTTCGACCGAAAGGCAATGATGCATGGGCCCTGCATTTTGATATACCCGGGGCCGCGTGAAATTTGCTACTCTACTTAAAACTAGTAAGGTACACATGTATTGAACGCATGAGATTTCGAAACCAAATTATGAATAAATACACACTATAGGATGTAAAGCTTTGAGTCATATATGCATGATGTAGATGTTCGTTTAGTTCTTATAGTTCATCTCATTCAAAATCAATAAGTTTTATAAAAATGTTAAGATTCATGGGGTTGTGCATTGTACTCCCCTCGTTCCAAAATAGATGACCCAACTTTGCACTAACTTTGTACAAAGTTAGTGCAAAGTTGGGTCATCTATTTTGGAACGGAGGGAGTAAATCATAAAGTAAAAAACAAATAATGGCAATTCATTTAGAAAAAAATAATCAATTATGATACAGAAGATTCTAGAACAAAGGAGAAGTGCTTGTGTTTTGAGGTTTGTGCATTATGCTTAAGTTCAACCATGGAGTCTTCTAAATTGTACATGTGGCAGATCTGGTGGAATGTTGATGATATCCAACGGCCAGTAGTGCTTGGATTTGCCTATCTCTGCACTGTCGGGTTAGCTTCATCCAGCGACCATCTTTCAAAGTTCTTGGCACACTATATAGTTCTTGTGCCATAGTTGCATGTTTTGGAAAAAAGCTACTAGTGGGTGTACTCTCTATTTAGGAATAGAAGATGTATACATGGAAGTTGTAGGGAAAGAGATGACATGGAGCATCTCAATTCCTATGAGTAGGGAATGGAAAAGAGATGTCATTTGGTTCACATCATAGTAACTTTTCTATTGAATATAGAGATGACATGTTTCTCAATTTCTATGAGGAGGGATTAGAAAAGAGATGTCATTTGGTTCATATCATAGGAACTTTTCTATTGAATATACGCTAATGTTTATTTTCCTTTGAAATTAAGGGAGTATAGGAATCCATTGATATGAACCAAGTGGCTCTAAAGCTATAGAAATGATATCATGTTTATTTCCTTTGAAATGTGGAGTATATGAATCTATTCCTATGAACCAATTGGCTCTAAAGGAAAAAATACTATAAAAATCATATCATATAGAGTTCCTATGATATTCCTCGACACTAAAGGATGCTTGAAATTGCTGCGGGTGATACGATGGTCTTTCTTTGTAGACTCCTCACCCAACTTTATAGTTACCTCTCGAAGATGAATGAAATGATATATACATAGTATTCTACATGTGCAATTTGGTACACGAAAACTCGGTAAAAGTTTGCGAGGTTCGAATTTTCAATAAAGCTATATGCACTGCATTTCGGAACGGAGGGAGCATACGGCAGATGCTAACACTCACGTGGAAGATTTGTGTGTAGGAGGAGTGGCTGTTCTATTAAATGACATGGCAAAACTGACACTGTCGGATGCCGATCTAACAGTCCTTACAGCGTTTGTCAGGAAAATGCTTGTTGCAAACGTTTGTCGGATAATGATTTACAGACACATGCATTGCATTGATACGTGCCCCCCCCTCTCACGCACACGCACCCTCACGTGTCACGACTCTCCCGAGTCCTCTCGCAGACTCGCACGTCGCACCCACCGTCTATCTGCAGGTAGACGTCACTCACATATGTGCTCTTCACACCGTACCCTCGGAACTTCTAAAAAACAAAAGACAGCGCGCACATTTTATTTTAGCTCACACGTCACACACTTGTACTATTACTCTTGCGGCGAACGTTCTTTGGGCATAGTATATTGTACTCTCACGAAGAGAAGCGGTGCACGCACGCACTAGTTCTCTCACACCCACTCGCGGGTACACGTAGGAGCGCATTTTTTTGAAGCTGGTACAACAAAATCACTCCACTATATATAAAAGCAGGAGCCTTAGTGCTTGCTTTACTAGGGTTCCTCTCGTTCACTCTCTCATGCTCTCCAGATCTAAGCAACACATAGGTGGCCACACTCTCTCTCAGCTCACGGCTAGTCACAAATCCGGCTGGACAACCTCGACCGGGGCAGGGGTGTAGGTGCATCGTTCACGCTGTCGTTGGCGGCGAGGGAGGAGACCAACGGCTGCCCATGCGTCCCGATCGGCGGCCGTGCCGTTCTCTCCAAGAGAGCGTCGGCTCGGGAGGGCCTCCGACCCCTTCTTCCTCCCTGCGGTATTGTGGCCAAGATGCGGCCTCCCTACGCCGTCTTTGCGACATGTCGACGACCCTCAGGTATATATTCCTTCAAAACCTGCCTTGCTCTACTGCCCTAGCTCCCTTCGTGTGGATCCTTTTCTACTTCCGTCCGCTGTTCCAAAGCCACCTAGACTTCTACTAAGGCACGTGCTTTGCACGTATGTTCTGTATGATAGATACTCATATACCTTCTTTTTAGAGAGAGAAATGGGTACTCGTATCTTGAGTAGATATCATAGTGTGTTTGTTTGCATGATCTAAGGACTGTTCTAAAATAAGAAGCAAATCACTTGCACAAATCAAACTGAGTTCCAAGTAAGAATTTGATTACAAGATAAAAGTTGTAGTTTTATTATATGCTATTTCCTGGGTTCCACTGGGGTATAGTTCCAGAGTTGTTTGACGGTTTATATGCATGTTTATGGACTATTTTGTGCAACTAAATAAGTCATTTAGGTCTGACAGACACTCATGTCCTGTATTAGCTTGAGGTATAGCTTATGTATGACTGAAATAAAATATTACACTTTTTCTGCGAATAATAAAAATATTACATTTCTCGATGAAGCAGAATAAAACTTTAGCTAGCATCAGCCATGCAATGTTATGTTATGTGAACAGTGTAAACTTTGCAGTATAGCGGCATCTAAAAAAATCCATTTTTACAGTAACCTAAAAAAATAAGTTAGTAGTAGAGTGTTTATTTCCCAGGTGACAACAGGGAACCAAAATGTGCTAGCTATTTGCCAACTTGTCGTACTTTCATGTGAGGAGGTGGCACTAGTTTCTAGACATTTCTCAACTTCAGTAGGTGCAATCCAGGTTCAACAGGGACTTCTTTATTTGTTTACTTGGAGAGCAGAGTTGGCCATGTGCACAAGGAGCGGGAGCGAATCCGGCAGCTCTTAGCCGTCAGATCATGTCATCCTTTGTTTGATGGATGGAAGTGATATGCATGAGAGGGGAAATGAACGGTGGATTTTGAGCCAATGCTTGTTTGGGCGGGAGAACCGAAGATGGAGTGGTAAATCCAGTTTCAAAACTGCCGCATTATAGTAGTAGTAGATTAGAAGTAAAGCTATTTCATACAGTCGACTCAAAGCATTGGTTCAAACAGGGAAGAAAGTGGGAGAGCTGTAGCATGAATCTAGGACCTTGTTCTAAGAGGAAACGGGGGAAAGTAGTAATATCTGTCACTGTTTAAATAACTGTATATCTTATTTGCGCAAACAGGGATGTCTGTCTCCATATCGTTTTAGGATGTCTGTCTCCGTATTGTTTCTATCCGCGCAATCAAAAGCACACACCTCAGTTTTAGTACAACTGCGCAAAATGAGATGGCTATCCCTCGCTGCCGTCGTCTAACCTCCCGTCTTCAAGGTATCCCTACATTAGTAGTAACTAAGGTAGAATGACCAATACAATCTAAAAGAAGCTGATTCATACATTTTACTTCCTGATTACAGTGCAGGGACGAGCGAAAACAACTGCATCCTAGTCCGGAATGCACTTTCTACCAGTTCATCCATGGACCAAGGACTAACTGGCACGGCTGCACGACGGTTTTTTGGACAGGTGCACGGACAAGAGGCATTGTGGTCTGCTTATTTCTGCAAATAGCGGTGCTTAAATTTAGTGGATTGCACAAGCATTTCAGCTGGTCAGTACACTGCATGGTTCAGTTAAGCATTCCAGCTGATACCACAATTATAATTGGTTATTCTAGAATGAGAGAACCTAACCCTGAATGGTGGCAACAAGAAAAAACCAGAGTGAACTCCAGGAAATTTAAGCCTGCCGGGAGGCCCTTTGCTCATAGAGAAGCCTTGCTTGTTTTTTCCTGATTTGTAAACCTTCTCACAACTTTGTCTTTTGCTGTGAACTAGTATATGTTTGTTATGTTCTATGAATCATTGAGATGTATAAAATTGCTTAACTTATGCTTTTCAAGTTTTTTATGAAGACGAGTTTAATGTGAGTGTTCCACATGAGCGCTGGACTAGCGTGTGAACGTTTGGAATTTATTACATTGTGGCCTCAATTAACTGCATGAACCACTTTAACAAGATACATAGTTGCTTATATGTCAGACAACAGATTGTTGATTGTTAGCTGGTCGATAGCCTAGTGTTGAAGCGAGCTGAGCCAATGTGCCGTGTTTTGCACAACTTCTTACAAGTGGGGTAGCACCAACAGTGTTTACAAGTACTTATGTATACGTAGGCGCATGGTTCTCGAACGAGTGCTCTATTTCATCAAAACACACACTGCTCATATGATAAACCGTGACAACTTATGTCTTACCATGCCATATTCATGAAAAAACTAGTGAGGACGCATCTGTTTCGGCAACAATTACGATGGTTCTCACATGATTCACGGGCACACAAAAGTAGCAGCAGTTCCCATAGACGGATTCAAACAGAGTACTAGCCCCAGAGGGGTCGATAACAGGCAAGGTTCGGATAATTGGACACAATCCAAACTACTATTAAACACTAGCTGGGGCAACTATTTCATGCCTCGATCTAATTTGGGCTGGACACAAGACGGACCTTGCCATGAACATCATCGAGGACGTCCTGCAACAGCTCAATCCTGTGAACCTTCATGAAGACAACCTTGTGGCCTTGCCACTGATAAACTTGTTTGTGGAGGCATGCCATGTCATCTACCTGCGTAAGCATGACAAGAACAGTATTCCTCACAAATGAAGGAGTAGCTTCGAACTTCTTGTGCTTCAGTACACCCTGGACAACACGCCTGACAACAGTGAGGCTGGAATACAACTCTTCATTGGTATAACCGCAAATGGCTTCCAGGATCGAACATCCTAAGAACTCTGTTTTCCCAGTGCGTATATTCAGGTCATCCGCCTCATAGTGAGTGACATGTACAACCACACAATCCTTGTCTGCATTAGGGCTCTAATTGAAACAGAAACAATTTTGAATTACCTTTCAGTATAAGAAACACAAGTTAATTAAACCACTACATATACCATGGCATCGAAGCTAATAAAATTTTGCATTATTAATCACCACATACTTTCTTTTCTAAAAAAAATCACCACATACTTAGATGAAAAACCACAATCGAGATCGGCAAAGAAGGAAATCACCTTGGGTAACTCAGCGGGGGGGACACATCCTCGAAGGGGGAAAACTGCTCCTGCAGTGCTACGGGGGCTGTAACCTCAAACGGGGCGTTGACCATCTCAGTATCTGGGGTCGCCTCGGTGGTTGCCTCCATCTTCTAGGAGCTCTCTATATCGTGGGGATCAGCCTCCCGCGTCTGCTCCAATATCGGCAGATCTTTGCCTGGTTCTCCTTGGTCCATCATGAAACTGACGAATACTAGGAGTCCAGTGAAAGGAAAACACAATCGCAATGACAATGAAAAAAAAAAGAGAGTGAGGATTGGTTACTGCTTTGCAAAAGTTCTTTTTTTCCTCTGAACAAAAATATACCAACATCACGGATCCGCTTACCTTCCCTTCGTTCGGAGAGAAGAAGAGTGGCAGATGCAAGTGTTGCCTTTCTTGAAGACGGTGAGGGAGAAGGGGATTCAGCGAAGAGTGAAATGATGGTTGGTTCGTCCGTCAAACTTAGACTGCAGGGAGGTGGGGTTTTGTGATACGATGGCTTGTTACTGCCGCGCGGTGACTCTCCACCTGCATACTGCCTTCTAATTTGGTGGATGGCATTTGGGCCCGCGCGCTGCATGGCCCACATGTCGGTGAACAAAAGTATAACAACATTCAGTATAGGGAGACGTTTCAATGACCTAGGAGGAGCCAGAAGCAGTAGAGTGTCTCCACTGTACTAGTAGTAATTGTTTTTCTAGGTAGCTGTAGAGTGTCTCCACTATACTAATAGTAATTGTTTCTCGGGTCCCAAGACAAAACAGCCCATCCACACTAGTAAATAGTAAAATCAATTCAAAAACCTGGGTGCTCTTCTTTCTCCTCGCTCCCACCCACCTCACGTCAGCTCGCTCCACTCGTACCCCCAAATTCCTCACCTCACTCCAACAGAAAACCCCAGCTCCCCTTCTTCCTCACTCCTACAGAAAACCCCCAGCTCCCCTTCTTCTTCGCTCGCACTACAACTAGGCTCATCATTCGTTACTCTGCTCAAATCCATGAGCGTGACGCGACGCCCTCGAGGAAAATGGAGTCGACTGACCCCAGCGCCAAGAAGCTAAGGCTCCCGCCAGCGGCGACGCCTGTTGTAGATCCCGCACCCGTCAGCGCGGGGAGAAGCGGCGACCCCGCCCCCACCGGATCCCAGGAACCCGTAGAATCTCGGGTGGACCGCATCAGCGATCTCCTGGACGCCATCCTTGGGGAGATCATCTCGCTTCTCCCCACCAAGGATTCCTGCCGCACCCAAGTCCTCTCAATTCGGTGGCGCCCTCTATGGTGCGCCGTTCCCCTGAATCTCGACTGTCATCAGCTATCTCTCTTCAATGATTTTGAAATCCCCAGAGCCATCATCTCCTCCCACCAGGGCTCCGTTCAAAGCCTCTGCATCCCGTCATGCTACCTGAGCAAGCATACCATGCCCTGCACGGTGGACGCCTGGCTGGAATCCCCTGACTTCACAGAACTACAGTTGCTTGAGTTCTACTATTCCCCTGGAAATCACATACCACATACTGAACGCCATGAACTTGTGCCCTCAGCACCGATGTCCATCTCGGGGTTTTCATCCTCTTTCCACACCGCCACCTTCGCGCAGTGCTACCTACCAGACAATCTGGTACTAAACCTTCGACTCCCATTTCTCAAGAAACTTTCACTTGTGCGGGTTCGTATATCAGAGGCCTCATTGCACAGCATGATCCACACCAGTTGCCCTGCGCTGGAGTGCTTGGTGCTTGTTTTCACAGTCAGAATCGGTTGTCTCCAAATAAAGTCGCCTAACCTTGTAAGAATTGGAATTTCTTTTGACGGAAGGCAGCTCATCATCCAAGATGCCCCTTCACTTCAAAGGTTGATCCTTGATTCTAGTTATTCACCGTTGCAAATAACCGTCCTCTCTGCGCCTAAACTAGAGACCTTGGGTGTAATACATGATCTTTGTGCTCATTTCAATATGGTGTTTGGCTCCATAGTTCTTCGGGTACTTTATATTATCATCTACACTTGTAACCATAAGCTGCATTTTAAATTTCTGCGCATAATTTATATATCATCTTGGAGTACACATTTTGTACTAATATTATGTTCTATGCTCAATGAAGAGTTTCTCCATGGATGGCCTATCAATGGTGCTGGATTCTGTCAAGATCTTATATATCCAAATGAATAGTTTTGATCTGAACAAGATTATTGGCTTGCTGCAATGCTTTCCATGTCTAGAGAAGTTGTATATAAAGGTGATAATTTAACGCAAATTGGAAGCCCGCATATAGTGCACTAGAATTAACCATTCAACTGTTGCTCTTTTGACACTCTTCTTTTAGACCTTAACTGTTTTCAATCTTCATGTCTATTTAGGCAATAGGACGGGGTAAGAAAGTTATAACCAGTTGGTGGATTCGTAAGCATCAGGATTTTCTCACTTCTCATGAGATTCGATTGAAGACAATAACGGTAGAACGATATGTAGCCAACCATGCAAACACAAGATTTGTCACATTCTTCCTGCTGAATGTGAGGTTACTATTGTCCATCAGGCTTAAGTTTATCAGCAGCATGGTTTTGACGGATGGGTATGTCGAAGAGCAAAAAAAGGAGTTTTAGGTGGGCAAAAGAGCTTCTAAACATGCCGGGCTTCTATTTACAACATATTGTGGTCATAATGTAGTAAATTTTACGACCCAGGATGTTCATTCTATGGACCTGACCGATCCATTTGACTGTTACTGTCGAAAACAATGCTGGAGTTAGATGTTGTTGCCCTTTTCAATCTGGTTTTTTTGTAAACGTGATGAACAATTAACCCTCGTGCTTTTGTACAGTTTGTAAGCTGGAGTTAGATGTTCCTGCCCTTTTCAACTCGGCTGTGACTGTCATATTTTCTTTGAAACAAGGCAAATGGTTTGCCATTCGTTTAATTTAGAGTGAAATATTGTAACAAATCCAAACCAAGGGAAATAACATCACTCTCGCTGGCTGCTTGAGCTCACTGTGCATTACAGAAGCCAAGTGATTAGCCCCCACCAGCACCCACAAACTTATTTCGAACTAGCACATGAAATGGGCTGTAAATTTTCATAGGAAAGGCTGCATGACCGTGACAGATTTGGATTCTGACATTTGGGACCCGCGAGGAAATAGCCTATCCAAGGTGGTGTCGACTTACTAGCCAGTCAACAAACGATTCTTCCTACCAGCCGTTGGATTGACATCCAACATCTATCGTGTATCTTCTATCTCTTGTCTTCTTCTTCCTCCAATCGCCCAAACCAAACCACCCCATCGGCTCCGCCTGCTCCCGCCTCCCATGGCTGGCTGCGCCTCCGCCGCTCTACCGTACGTACCCTCCAACGTTGGCCAGTCCCTCCCTCTATTCCCCCACACGTCCTGTTATTCTCCGGCGACGTCAGCCCCAACATGCACCCGCGCCCGAACTAGTAAACCCTCGTACCCCCCTCCGCATGCGACTGGACCAGCGCATCTTCAACGGCTCCTGTTCGTTCCGTCCGAGGCCTCGCCGTCATCCTCCGCCTTGCGGCCTTGGTTCGCTCACTGTGCGCGGTGCGCCGCCCTCTTGCGTTGTCAACGTCGTGAACAACCGAGAGGAACAAGGAGATGATTGTACGTGGAGAGGATGACAGTAGGGACCCACCAGCGTCATGGCAGTACACAAGCAAGTGCCTCTATAGTACAAGCCCAAAAATATGGTTCCTCCTAATGGTTGGACATATGGGGCTCATGCCATTGTCAACATAGTCAATAAACGAGAGAATTACACTACGAGCGGCTGACACTAGGGACCCAGCAAGTTGCGCAGTTTTTTTAGGAACAGGCAGTTGTTATTTATACTAGTTTTAGCGATGGATCAGGGTAACAATGGGGCTCTGCGGGGGCTGTGGCCCGTCTAGCCAGGGTTTTATTTATGTTTACCACATCATGAGCCCAGTTGTGTTTTTTTCTTGCTGAAAATGGCTAGCCCAGTTCTTTTTTAAAGAAATACCCAAACAAGGCCTACTTGCTTTATCGGCCCTGCTGGGCTGCAAATCTTTTAAGACGAGGAGAGTTTCATTCGGTTTGCCCAGAAATGGGCTGTACATTTTTAAAACACATCAAACCGGGAATTAGTTTCAATTTTTTTTCATTACAAGATCTTAAATTCCATTGATTTTTATGCGTGGACAATTATTTGGATTTTATATTGATATAAATTATTTTTCAAAATAGTTTGAATGTGAATCGATATTTCTGATTAATAATAGTTGACCGCACTGAAATATGCAAAATTTCGTGTACTTTTTAACCGTGGCCACAATATGGGGTGTGATGCTAACAAAAAGAAGATGGGCTCCAAAAAACTTCTTAAGAATTAGAAAATGGGCTGTACATTATTAGAAATAATGGCAGATGGGTTGTATGCTGTTTTCCATAGATTTGAGGATGACTTGTGCGCCTACTACAGGTTGACGCGTATGCTTTCATAAAAAAAAGGTTGACGCACACGCAACGCCCTATCAACTTAGTCAACATACGAGAGCAGTGACTGTTGGATGTCCATCCAATGGCTGTCGTGCTTCTTCAATCTCTGCTCTTCATGCTCAAGCTGCTCAAACAAGCACCGACGGGCTGCCTGCTCCCTCCTCCTACGGCCGGTTATGCTACCGCGCAGGCCTCACGGCCCCATCGTACTCCCATCGCTGGCCTAGCCATCCCTCTACTCACCCACACATGATGTTATTCTTCGGCGACGGCAGACGAACCAGTAAACCCTCATACTCCTCCGCGTGGGAAACAACTGCCGAGTATTCCCTGGCTCCGTGTCGTCCCCTTCCTAGGCCTCGTCGTCGTCCACCGCCCTGGTGCTCTCGGCGCGGCCTGGTCAACGTGGTCAATGAACAACATCCATCGGAAGTGGACTGTACGTGGAGAGGCTGACAGCTGGGTCCACGGCCGCACGCAAGGAAATGCCTCCTTATTACGCGCTAAATAATGATTCCTCCACCTGACAGCTAGGACCCACAGGAAGGGCCTCTGTATTTCACGAAAAAAACGCCCCCCCCACTGACAGGTCGGACCCACCAGCTATATCTTCGCACGCAAGGAAGTGCCTCCTTATTACGCCCAAAAAAATGAATACCCCCTGTTAGCTGGGACCCGCCATATTGTTGGGCTGACTTGTGGGCCTACTAAGTTGACAGGGACGGAGAGCTTTGTCAACTTAGTCAATACTCTAGTGACCGTATGATGTCCATCCAATGGCCATAGTGCTTCTTCAACCTCTGGTCTTCTTGCTCTAGCCGCCCAAAGCAGCGCCGGTCGTGCCGCTTGCTCTTGCCTCCCGTGGCCGGCTGTGCTACCGCGGAGGCCTCACCGCCCCCATACTACTCCCACAACTGGCTAGGCCATCCCTCCACTCACCCACACCCCCTATTATTCTGTGGCGACGGCAGCCTCACACCGCAGCCAAACTAGGGAATGCTCGTACTCCTCTCTGCGTGGGCATCCACTGCCACGTCTTGCACGGCTCCGCGTCGTCCCCTTCCTAGGCCTCGCCATCGTCCATTGCCGTGGTGCTCTCAGCACGGCGTGGTCAATGTGGTCAACGACCGACTTCCATCAGAAGAGTACTGTACGTGGAGAGGCTGACAGCTGGGTCCACAGCAGTCGCAAGGAAGTGCCTCCTTATTATGCAGAAAATAATTATTCCTCCACCTAATAGAGGGGACCCACCGACCGGGCCACCAGTATTTTGTGAAAAAAATCGTTTCCCCTGACTGCTGGGACCCATCGGACGGGCCACCCTATTTTGTGAAAAAAGTTCCCCCCGCTGTCAGCTCGGACCCACCGGAAGTGCCTCCTTATTATGCACAAAAAAATGAATACTCCCTCGGCTAGCTGGGACCCACCTTGCTGGGAGGCTAACTTGTGGGCCTACTAAGTTGATGGGGACGAAGGGCTTTGTCAACTTAGTCAATATGAACGATGCTAGCTCCAGTGACCGTACGATGTCCATCCAACGGCCGTAGTGCTTCTTCAACCTCTGGTCTTCTTGCTCCAGCCGCCCAAAGCAGCGCCGGTCGTGCCGCATGCTCCTGCCTCCCGTGGCCGGCTGTGCTGCCGCAGAGGCCTCGCCGCCCCCTACTACTCCCACCGCTGTCCAGGCCCTGCAGCGACGGCAGCCTCACACCATAGCCGAACCAGTGAACCCTCATAGTCCTCTCCGCGCGGGCTTCCACTGCCGCGTTATCCCCTTCCTAGGCCTCGCCGTCGTCCACCGCTGTGGTGCTCTCTGCGCGGCGTGGTCAACGTGGTCAAGGAACGACTTCCATCGGAAGAGTACTGTACGTGGAGAGGCTGACAGCTGGGTCCCCGACCACAGCCCAGTTTTTTTGTGAATTGCCAAGTAAGTCGCTTTGTCAGGCATGTTGGGCTGCAAATCTTTCAAGATGAGGAGAGCTTTCATTCGGCTGGCCGAGAAAATGGTCCATCAGTAATGAGAAATGGGTTGTACATTTTTAAAACACATCAAACCGGCAATTAGTTTCAAATATCTTTTTTTTTCATTTCAAGATTTTAAATTACATTAATTTTTATGCATGGAGAATTTGTTGGATTTTATATTGATATACATTTATTTTTAAAATCAGTTTGAATGTGAGTCGAAATTTCGGGATTAAAAACAGTTCGGACCGCACCGAAATATGCAAAATTTCGTATAATTTTTCAACCGTTGCAACAATATGGGCTGTAATGCTAACAAAAAGAATATGGCCTCCAAAAAAAACCTTAAGAATTAGCAAATGGGCTATAAATTATTAGAAATAATGGCAGATGGGTTGTATGCTGTTTTCCATAGATTTGAGGCTTTCCTAAAAAAAGGTTGACGCACAAGCACTGACTGTTGGATGTCCATCCAACAGCTGTCGTGCTTCTTCAATCTCTGCTCTTCCTGCTCCAGCCGCTCAAACAAGCGCTGGCGGGACTGCCTGCTCCCTGCTCCTCGCGGCCGGCTGTGCTGCCGCGCAGGCCTCACTGCCCGACCGTACCCCCATCGCTAGCCTAGCCATCCCTCTACTCACCCACACCTGCTATTATTCTCCAGCGACGGCAGACAAACCAGTAAACCCTCGTACAGTCGTACTCCCCTCCGTGTGGGAAACAACTGCCGAGTCTTCCCTGCCTCCGTGTCATCCCCTTCCTAGGCCTCGCCGTCGTCCACCGCCCTGGTGCTCTCGACGCGGCCTGGTTAACATGGTCAACAACCGACATGCATCTAAAGTGGACTTTACGTGGAGAGGCCGACTGCTGGGTCCATGGCCGCATGCAAGGAAATGCCTCCTTATTACGCGCAAAATAATGATTCCTCCACCTGACATCAGGGACCCACCGAAAGGGCCTCTGTATTTCGCGAAAAAAACGTTACCGCCGCTGACAGCTCGGACCCACCAGCTATATCTTCGCACCCAAAGAAGTGCCTCCTTATTACGCACAAAAAAATGAATGCTCCCCCTGTTAGCTGGGACCCAGTATAGTGGCAGGCTGACTTTTGGGCCTACTAAGTTGACGGGGACGGACGGCTTTGTCAACTTAGTCAATATGCACGATTCTAGCTCCAGTGACCGTACGATGTCCATCCAACGGCCGTAGTGCTTCTTCAACCTCTGGTCTTCTTGCTCCAGCCGCCCAAACCAGCGCCGGTCGTACCTCGTGCTCCTGCCTCCCGTGGCCGGCTGCGATGCGGCGGAGGCCTCACCGCCCCCTACTACTCCCACCGCTGGCCTGGCCATCCCTCTACTCACCCACACCCCCTGTTATTCTGCGGCGATGGCAGCCTCACACCGCAGCGAACCAGTGAACCCTCGTACTCCTCTACGCATGGGTATCCACTGCCGCCTCTTCCCCGGCTCCGTGTCGTCCCCTTCCTAGGCCTCGCCGTCGTCCACCGCCCTGGTGCTCTCGGCGCGGAGTGGTCAACGTGGTCAAGGAACGGCTTCCATTGGATGTGGACTGTACGTGGAGAGGCTGACAGCTGGGTCCACGGCCGCAGCAAGGAAGTGCCTCCTTATTACGTGCAAAATAATTATTCCTCCACTTGACAACGGGACCCACCGAACGGGCCACCGTATTTCGCCCCCCTGACTGATGGGACCCACCAGCTACATCTTCGCACGCAAGGAAGTGCCTAACAGTCGGGACCCACCTGGTCGAAGCGTACGTAATGTTGTCATTCTGGTCGCGAACGTGTACGTACATATATACTGGTCGATGTAGAGGCGCGCACGTGTCGTAGTAGAGGCGGCCAAGGTGCAAGAAAGAAAATATGGCCACGTATGTGTACATACGGGCGGGGTCTCGAACGCCTACTCGCGCATACGTACGGCCAGGGCTCGTGTACATGGCTGGGTCGGAACAGAGAAACAACGTCGTCGTCGTGTTCATGGGGAGGCAACAGAATGCATCGTGTTCATCGGGAGGGCTTGGACGGAACAGGTGATGGAAACGAGGCCTGGTGTATCGCAGAACGGAGGAAACGGCCTTGTGTTCGACCGGCCACGTTTGAAATGGGATCCTGTTCATCGAGAGGGGTCTGGCATACCGCAAAACGGAGGAAACGGACCTCCTAGGGTCGAAACGGGGGTCCTGTTGATTGGGAGGGGTGTGGCATACCGCAAAACGGACGAAACAGACTTGTGTTGGAGCACTACAGTCGAAACGGGCGTCCTGTTCATCAGGAGGGGTGTGGCGTACCGCAAAACGGGACTCCACGGAACACTGTTCACCTCCACCGTTGGCCCCCTCTAGCCTCCACGAGCTACTGTTCATCCACCGTCGACCTCCTCCAGCCTCCACCTGCGACTGTTCATCCACGGGCTCCTGTTCATCCAGCCTCCACCGCGCGCTACTCCACGGGCTCCTGTTCAACCACCCCTCCACGGGCTACTGTTCATCCTGCCCTCCACCGTCTACTGCTCATCCTGCCCTCCACGGGGTGGTCCTGTTCATCCAGCCCTCCACGGGGTCCTGTTCATCCAGCCCCAACCGGCTTGATCGATCGGGGTCCTGTTCATCCAGAGGCAACATCACGGGGTCCTGTTCAGCCACCCCCATCGGGAACTGTTCATCCACCCCCCCCCCCACGCGCAACGCTCACTGTTCATGCAGAGGCAGCATTGATCGGCTTCAGTTAGCAGCAGTAGCGAAGGAATCGCTCGATCGGGTTCAGTTAACAGCCATCGATCGATCACTCGGGTTCAGTAACGCGTTGCCTGCAGTGCAATCGCTCGGGTTCAGTTAGAGCCCAATGCCTCGCTCGGGTTTAGTTAGAGCCAACGCCTCGCACACACGCGCGTACGTGTACGAGAGAAACGCGCATCGCTTGGCCCCCGACCTCCCACCGTAACTGGGAACTCCCCAAAAAATTTCCTCGCCCTCGCTTCTACCACGGTTTTTTCCTTCATGGACGGCCCAAAGAATTTCATGCAGCTGCGTCTCCAGCCCGCCCAGGACGAAAAACCCATTTTCTATCATGATTTTTTGTCATAGAAGTAGGAGCCCACCACATCTATGATGATACCGGGTTTTTTCACAATTATCGTCATAGAAGTGTCATTTGTATGACAGAAAAAAATTTCGTTCGGCCCAAAATGTCACGGATGTGTCTTTTTTGTAGTGTTAAGCTGGGTTAAGTGCTTCGATGATTCAGACCCGGTGGCTGAGCAGGTATCTAGCACTTGGGATTACAAGGATCCACTCATGGCTGCATATCGACGGGAGGTGGACATAGTGGCTGGTCATTTCAAAGGTTATCAAGTTGACCATATAGACCGGCGAAAGAATGAAGCAGCGGATGCTTTAAGTCGTGTAGGCTCTCAGTGTAAACCGGTGCCAGCTAAAGTCTTCCTCGACGTACTTCATAAACCGTCGGTCAAACTACTCATAGAGGAGTTGGCTATTCCTGACCCGCAGGCCCAGTTGGTGGAAGATTTGCATGTCATACCGGATTGGACAGTCCCGTACCTGGCTTACATGAACCAGGGCGAGTTACCGGAGGATGAAACCTTGGCCCAGCAGATAATTCGGCGGTCCAAGTCAATGACCATTATCAATGGGGAGTTACATCATTACAGCGTGACATGGGCGATTCAGCGTTGTGTATCTCCTCAGGAAGGTTGTGAGATTTTGCGTGAGATCCACGAAGGAGACTGTGGTCACCATGCCGGTTCAAAGTCCTTTGTGGCTAAGGCTTTTCGTCATGGCTTCTAGTGGTTGACGGCTCATGCTGACGCTGAGGATTTAGTAAAAAGGTGTGACGGTTGTCCGAAATTTGCACGCCACGCTCATGTCCCGGCTCAGTAGTTGAGAATGATTCCAATCACTTGGCCGTTTGCAACTTGGGGGCTCGATATGGTTGGACCCTTTAAGAGATCCAAGGACAAAAATACCCACCTGTTGGTGGCAGTTGACAAGTTTACCAAGTGCGTAGAGGCAGAGCCAGCCAGTAAGTGTGATGCAGCCACGGCGGTTCAATTCATTAAAAAGGTGATATTTTGGTTTGGTTTTACACATAGCATTATAACTGATAATGGTACTAATCTGTCCAAAGGAGACATGGAGGAATTTTGTCAACGTGAGCACATCCGGCTTGATGTAGCATCAGTGGCTCACCCCCAGTCTAATGGTCAAGCAGAGAGGGCAAATCAAGAAATTTTGAGAGGTATCAAACCCCGGCTTATGGTTCCTTTAAAGCGGACGCCGTGTTGTTGGGTGGAGGAGTTACCTTCCGTTTTATGGAGTATCAACACCACACCAAACAGGTCCACTAAGTTCCAGATCTGTAACTTTTTCAGGCCATGTTCATCGCATCATAACTCCGCATCCGTAGCTCCGTTTCGTGCGTGCAATATATCAAATTGTTCGTCTGGATGTCCTCTTCATTTCATTCCATTGCACAATGCTTGTTTGTGTCCATCTTGATGCCCTAATTGTTGATGCAAGAGTGCTATAGAATGTTAGGTGCTGATTCTTATCAGTTTATGAGCTTTTGTCATTTTTGCCATGTTTATTGTGTGCCTCCTTTGAACTTGAGCCCTAAATGTGTTTTGGGCTATGCCATGCCATCTTTACAGGGGTGTATGCCATGTATTTTTGTGATCAATGTGGTGACTAGCACAAGCATGCAAAGTAGCTCTCATGATGTTGCTGATTTCAGGGACTTAGAATTCTCCTAAGTCATTTCCCTGATGTTATTTTTATGCCATGTATTCATGTTGCTACAGAGTGATCCATGCCTCTTTTGAACATGTTCAGTAAGGATGATTTTGAGATATTGTTATGCTCTATCCATCCATGTCTTTGTTTGCAATTATGGAGTACCCTAACATGACTCAATCTTGCTCTACTTTTTCTATTAAATGTTCCTGGCAGATTGTTTACGTGTTAATCAATTTTGCCAAGGTTGTTGTAGTTGATCCATGCATGCTATTAGTTTGTTCTTGCTTTTGTTAGCTTCATGGTCATGCCTTCTTGCTGGGAGTATGCTTAGTTTGTCATGAAATGCCTTGTGTTGAGTGCATCGAGCTCGCAAACATGCCTTCATAAATTCTGTTTATGCCATGCTCAGTTTTCTGCTAAGTTTGAATCTGTTAACGAAACTTGCTATGTTTACATGGGTGCCATCTTATCTTATGATCCTTTTTGGCTTATGGTCAGTAAGGGACTTTTGTTATATGCTTTGAGTAGTTTCATGCCATACCTTGATTTTCCATGATATGTTCCTGTAACATGTTGTTATCTTGCTCTAAATATTGCTTCCTGATGTTAAATCCTGACATGTTATTTTCACTAAGTCTGTGAACCTGATATCTTTTGCACTTTTGCCATGCTTGTTTGAACCTGCTATTGTGTGAATTAGCCGTAGCTCAGTGTTCATATTTTGTCAAGCATCTTGAGTGGATCATTTCCATATGCTTTGTTGCTATGTTAGAGTGCAGTAGCTTATTTTCTTGATGCATTTTAGATGGCATCGTGCTGTTAATCGCAGATTAGTGCCATTATTGTTTTGTTTGCCTTTTCCAAACCGTGCATCCGATTCCGGTGACCTTTATATCGATTTCGACCAGAATCAACTCATCTTTCCAGCGGCGCACTTGTTCTGCCAAGTTGAGGCCTGGTTCAATCTTTTCCTTCCGGAGCACGCATATGCATTGCATATCACATCCCGCATATCATGCCATGTTTTGCATCATATTGCTTGCGCATTGCACCGTGGTTGATTGTGGTTTCCTTTGCTTGTGTTCTTGCCTTGGGTAGAGCCGGGAGACGAGTACATGATCGAGGAACCTGTTGAGTACGCTTATGAGGATCAAGCTTACGTCAACTCGGAGAACGTTGCAGGCAAGATGACCATACCCTCGAAATCACTTCTATCTTTGCTTGCTAGTTGCTCGCTCTTTTGCTATGCTGCGATACCTACCACTTGCTATATCATGCCTCCCATATTGACATGTCAAGCCTCTAACCCACCTTGTCCTAGCAAACCATTGTTTGGCTATGTTACCGCTTTGCTCAACCCCTCTTATAGCGTTGCTAGTTGTAGGTGAAGATGGAGTTTGTTCCTTGTTGGAACATGGTTATTGTTGGGATATCACAATATATCTTATTTAATTAATGCATCTATATACTTGGTAAAGGGTGGAAGGCTCGGCCTTATGCCTGGTGTTTTGTTCCACTCCTGCCGCCATAGTTTCCATCATACCGGTGTTATGTTCCTTGATTTTGCGTTCCTTACGCGGTTGGGTTATAATGGGAACCCCTTGATAGTTCGCCTTGAATAAAACTCCTCCAGCAAGGCCCAACCTTGGTTTTACATTTGCACTAACAACCTAGCCTTTTTCCCTTGGGTTTCCGGAGCCTGAGGGTCATTTTTGTTTTAACCCCCCCGGGCAGTGCTTCTCTAAGTGTTGGTCCAACTTGATCGATGTCCGGCGCCCCCTGGGCAACCAGGGTCTATGCCAACCTGACGTCTGGCTCATCCGGTGTGCCCTGAGAACGAGATATGTGCAGCTCCTATCGGGATTTGTCGGCACATCCGGGTGGCTTTGCTGGTCTTGTTTTACCATTGTCGAAATGTCTTATAACCGGGATTCCGAATCTGATCGGGTCTTCCTGGGAGAAGGAATATCCTTCGTTGACCGTCAGAGCTTGTGATGGGCCAAGTTGGGACTTCCCTGCAGGGTTTTGAACTTTTGAAAGCCGTGCCCGCGGTTATGGGCAGATGGGAATTTGTTAGTGTCCGGTTGTCGAGAACTTGACAACAACAACAACAAAGCCTTTAGTCCCAAACAAGTTGGGGTAGGCTAGAGGTGAAACCCATAAGATCTCGCAACCAACTCATGGCTCTAGCACATGGATAACAAGCTTCCACGCACCCCTGTCCATAGCTAGCTCTTTGGTGATACTCCAATCCTTCAGGTCTCTCTTAACGGACTCCTCCCATGTCAAATTCAGTCTACCCCGCCCTCTCTTGACATTCTCCGCACGCTTTAGCCATCCACTATGCACTAGAGCTTCTGGAGGCCTGCGCTGAATATGCCCAAACCATCTAACCATCTTAGTGTCCGGTTGTCGAGAACTTGACACTTAACTTAATTAAAATGCATCAACCACG
Organism: Triticum urartu; assembly: GCF_056163025.1. Taxonomy (NCBI): domain Eukaryota; kingdom Viridiplantae; phylum Streptophyta; class Magnoliopsida; order Poales; family Poaceae; genus Triticum; species Triticum urartu. The sequence goes on along the minus strand of NC_141876.1, from coordinate 341,687,144 downwards.
TGTGTAGCCGTGATGGTCTCTTCTCGGCAGGGTCCGGGAAGTGAACACGGTTTTGGAGTTATGTTTGAACGTAAGTAGTTTCAGGATCACTTCTTGATCACTTCTAGTTCACGACCGTGCTTTAATTCTATTCTCCCTCTCATTTGCGTAAGTTAGCCACCATATATGCTAGTGCTTGCTGCAGCTCCACCACACTACCCTTTCCTACACATAAGCTTAAATAGTCTTGATCGCGTAGGTGTGAGATTGCTGAGTCCCCGTGACTCACAGATTACTTCCAAAACCAGTTGCAGGTGCCGATGATACCAGTTGCAGGCGACGCAACCCAGCTCAAGGAGGAGCTCGGGGAAGATCTTGTTTGTTGTGTTGTTTTGTTTCTAGTTGATTAGTAGTGGAGCCCAGTCAGGGCGATCGGGGATCTTTTGCATTAGGGGTTGTCTTTCTTTATTTTGGTTCCGTAGTCAGACCTTGATTGTATTCTGGATGATGTAATGCTATATTCATGTATTGTGTGAAGTGGCGATTGTAAGCCATCTCTTTATCCCTCTCTTATTCAGTACATGGGATGTGTAAAGATTACCCCTCTTGCGACATGCCTACAATGCGGTTATGCCTCTAAGTCATGCTCTGACATGTGGGAGATATAGCTGCATCGTGGGTGTTACATTATGCCTCTTGACATTCACGTTATAGACCGATTCCTGTTCTAGATTCAATATAAATAACCCATCAACAATGGGTGCATAGCCGTGGAACATCCCATTCAAATAAATCGAACAACCATTGTCCTTTAAATTGAATTCATAACCCTGACTAATCAAGCATGATGCAGAAATAATGTTCCGACTAAGTGCAGGAATGTAATAACAATTATTCAATTCCAAAATAAATCCAGAAGGAAGCTGGAGCTGCATTGTGCCAACCTCCAACGCAACAACTCTTTCTTTGTGGTCGACCCTGATGTCTATTTCCCCTTGTGCCACACGCCTAGTTCTTACCAGCCCCTGCATCGAGTTGCAAATATGAACAACCGATCCGGTATCAAATACCCAAGAGCTACTAGGTATGTCAGCAAGGTAAATGTCTATAACATATGCAACAAGTGTACCTTTTCCTAAAGCAGCATTCCCGACCTTCTTGCCATGCGTTGCAAGCCACTTGCTAGAGTTCCTCTTCCAGTGACCAGTTTCCTTGCAATGATAGCAAATGGTCTTTGAGTCCGGTCCATACTTTGGCGCATCGGCGGAGGTTACCATCGCCGTGCCCTTTGCCTTAGCCCTTTTCTTGGACCAACTCTTCTTGAACTTAGCCAATTTCTGCACCATCAACACTTGATGTGTGCATTTCCTAATATCCTGGTCTGTCACTTTGAGCATCCCATGCAATTCAGTGAGCTTCTTATCCATGCCATGCATATGATAGTTCGATATGAACGTCCCATAGCTGGGTGGAAGAGAACCCAAAACTGCATTAGTAGCTAGCTCATCCAAGAGCGGGAGCCCAAACGATCCAAAGCTTGCACATATCCGATCATCTTGATCACATGTTGGCTCAGTGGATCACCTTCCTTCAGCTTGTAATCCATCAAGGATCTCCAGACGTTGAACCTTTTGGTCATAGCCTGTGTCTGAAACATGCTCTAGAGACTCTCGATAATATCGTAAGCCTCAACATTTTTGAAATGCTGTTGCAAATCGGGCTCCATACAAGCCAGCATCAGACAACTGATCTCCGTTGATTCATTAATGAGTTTCTGGTAGGCATTCTTAGCCGTGGCACTAGCATTATCGACAGGTTCCTCTGGAAGTGGATCCTCTAGAACTTGTTCCTTTTTATCATACTTGAGAACAATTCTCAAATTTCTATACCAGGTGGTAAAGTTTGTTCCATTCAGTTTATCCTTTTCGAGAACTGATCTCAATGCAAAGTTGGGTTGAGCAGGTGGTGCCATTGATCTAAAACAGAAAATATGCAATCACTAAGCAATGTGTTTATGTAGAGTAATTCAAGCCTTAAATATAAACACTCCCACTGAAGTTGGCATCCCTCCACGAACTCTCAGTGATTCAGGATCCGACTAGCACATGCGACTAGTGAGCTTTAGCATCACTGCTAGACAACATGCCTATCCGGTGAGCCACTCCTTTGTAATCGTATATCTATACGACTCCTGTCGGTCGGGAAGGTATCTCATACCCCGGCCCCCAACCTTCTTTGCCACAAGGACCAAAACCGTTGTGATAGCCTTGTCAAGTTAACCTGATGCAATGCATGTCTGTGTCCGACACGAACCCTTCAGTTCAAGGACACCTAGCAGCACCCCAATTTTATGAGCCCACTACTAGACGTACTTGACGTGCGAAGGTGCAACATTGGGAGTGGCAAATTTATTGATATTAACGAGGGATCTTTCTATCATTCTAACATGCATAGAAAACAAGAAGCATAACAATCACAAATAAAACATATATAGTATAGCTCCTTCATGGAAGTTCTTCCAGGTCGGCTCCGACTCCGATGGCCATCTAGGAACTCCATCTTGTTTGTCATGCTGGGACGCCATGCCAGCAACCTGATCTCCATTATCCAACTACTACAACTAGTAATGAATTTTACATAGAGTCACAAGTCGACACGCAGGTCGTTATACAATATAATGACATCACTTTGGCTCCCGCCGGCTGACAAACATGACACACATGCGATGTATATTTTACACACATGCATCACATACACATGAGCCATACTATTCACATCAAACCCATAAAACAAAGTTATGCATAGAATCGCATTCTACCGGTTTGAGTGTTCGTGTACGAAATACAAGGCGCTACACACACGGCGATCGTGTACGAAATTCATGAGCCCGATTCGTATTTACGTTTCACTATTAACCCCGATGGATAATACCGACCAGTAGGGGTAGGTTGTGTCACGACCTCATCGACTCCAATCATCAGAAAACATAGCCACATCGATCCCCATGTGCAGTTGATCTCATCAACCGTGCAGACAGCCGATCTCATCAACGACAAGAGATCTCACTGCCGCCTCCACATATCTAATATGCATACGATCCGAATTAAAATCCTATAGCATAGGCTCTGATACCACTGTTGGGTTCTATGGTAGGGTGCGTTGACTCCAAATTAAAATTTTCCTATGCACAGAACAACCAAGAACATGCTACAGGAGATGGATCATAGATCGTTACCACTAGATGCGCGGTGCCATGCAGCGGAAGAAGAGTTGGGGCAGCGCGTGTGCGTGGATCATCTCCTCCTTGTCCGATCTCCCTCGAACAGCCGGTCATCGGTTCCCTCGTATAGGTTCGCAGGAGCGACGCAAGTGCACCGCCTCTAACGGTATCCGCGCGTGTAGGAGGAAACACCGTGCGGCGGACTGCTAGGTCCGATCACACAGTCGGTGGCCGAGTGCCGGTGGCTATTCGCAACACATGCAAAACCTAGTGATAGCTCTGAAGCGATCAAAAATTGCATGAGTGTGCGGCACATCCACTTTATATAGGCGTCCGTCGTGGGCTCAACACTTGGGCCCCGCACGGACCCTAAAGCCCATATGTCTACTCAGCCAGAATCCAAATACAGCTCGGATCACATGCGACCAGTGCCCTCGGATCCGACCTTGTAGGTTCCTTCCATTAAGCGCGCGACCCCTTAGGTTCAAGCCGGCTTGGTCGCAGTTCGGATCAGCTCCGAACAACATGGTTGGTAGTGGCCCCTAGCAAGGTATGCCGAACACCAAGCAGACTATGAAGCTGGTTAGGAGAACCTGTACATCATACTTCCATTCCTTTTGCCACACGATATATGTTGTCGGGCTTAAGGCGAGTATGTCATCCTTGTGCTAGCCCGACCTCTTTCTCATTCCAGTGATACCGACAATAAACCATATTATCGTTTATGTCAAAATTGTTGGTTTTTAATGGCGCTCCCACCACCCACCAAGGCGATGTCCCCATCTCCAGTGATCTCCCTCCTCCTCCACTAATTTGTGGATCTTCTCCGATCATCTACTCCGGCATCTTATCTGGATCAAGGCAATACCCATCTTCTATGGGTTCGTCTAGTGGATCTACCCTTGGCTTGGATTTCTCCAAGGGTAGGGTTTTTTCAGATGAGGTTTTCAAATCTACTGGGCAAATGGTTCATCCTTTGGGGCACAGAAGGCCGTTTATCTTAATTGTTTCATTCAGCCGCCATGCCTTCCATCTCTTGGAGGATTATGTGGCAGTGGCTTTGGAAGCGGCAATTGGAGGCTCCGCAATTGATCTCCATGTAGATCACATCAAAGACAAGGTTTACTCTTTTCAAGTTTCTTGCAAGCAAGTTGGTTTTATTATTATGGACCTTTGTTCTTTTGCTTGTTATCTGTTCAAGTGCTACTTTCATTTGTGGGGTAATGGGGGCCCTAATTGGATTAGGGAGCTCAGGATTTGGAGAAAAGAATGTGATGCTGAATGGATTTTAGTTAGTCCAACTAAGCGTCGATCATCTTTAGGTCTTTTGGCCATGCATAAACCTCCTTTTAGATCGGCCATCAGGTCTGCTGCATGTGCTAAGAAGAAGCTTTCTTTTGCCACTTTTGAGCGATATTCTGCTTGCGAGGGATATAGATATCTGGCTACGCAAGTGTATTGATACTATTAGGGATGCTGGGTATGATCTTCCTGTTCATGAACATGTGGTCATACATCAGTCCCCTTCCACGGATTTGCTTTGGACGGTGGCTCATCCACCCATTGTTTTTGGTACAGTCACTCCTTTGCCGGAGTTGAGCCGGCCGGCAACATCTGCGCCGGTGAGTGATCCGGTTTCTGACGAACTGTCACCTGTGCATGCTGTAATTACGCCCGTACGTTTCGTGGAGGCGGGATTGCCTCCTATTCAAAACAATTGTCAGGTTTCTGGCCCAGTTACTTTGGAAGCCCACCAGGCATCTAGCCCACCTGTGCTGCTTAGCCCAATTGCTTTTGGGCCTTCCACGCCTCCAGGTCCGAGCCCTCTGGACCGCGGTCAAGATATCTCCTACTCATAAGAGGCCACGAGGCAGTTTGAAGCTATGGTCGATGACATGGTGAACCGTGTGATTACATGCACTCTTTGTTCATAGAGGGGCCAATTATCAGTGGCATGTGGAATGCGAGCGGTCTGTTTGGCTTGCTCTCGCCCAGGTCACTCTAGCCGTGACTGTAATGATTTCACGCGCTCCAATGGATTGGTTTGGAAGCCAATTTTGGTGCAATAAAAAATGATTTTATCGGAATCTGTTGCTTCTCATGGGAACAGAGCCGGAGTTATTGGGATAGATTGTCCAGTCCCATCACCGCCGCCCCCATTGCACCTTCCCTCTCCCCAAGCCAAAGAAAACCCCCGACAAGCTTCGAGTTCTTCCATGGAGAACTATGAGCTTGATCCTCAGCGCTTTGTGCCTGCTGGCCACCACATCATCGATGGCGGCGAACGTCGGCTTCCTCGCACCTTCTTCATGCCTGCTTCTCGTCCGTCCCGTCGTCATGAGGACTTCATGGTCACGGAGCTGTTGCCTGCGCCTGAGGGGCCGCTTGGTCCGGTGCGGGAAGAGGTGGTTCAGTTTCTGCAAGATAGAGGTACTTTGGTCCGATCTGCTCAGTCGTGGTTTCATGGGGTGGGTTTATTCCAAGTCAGGGATCCGTCAGTTAGATACACTTTGATTCAGCATGCACCTTTTCCATTGGGCAACGATCACTTTGTTAGATTTATGAAGCATGATGAGGGGGAAATTTCAAGGGAGCACATGGTTTTCGCAAGGGCTGGTTAATGTTCATTGGGATCCCTCTTGATTACCGCACTATAGAATACATCTCGCAGGCAGTAGGCACTTTCAGAAAGTTTATTTCTTGGAACAGTGAGGATCCTTACCTTGTCCGGACTTTGGTTGAGGCTAACTTTCCTGACATGCCTTTGGTTCCCAGAGATGTTGTTTTTGGTGATTATGCCGAATGGGGAGGTGCTCAAGTGTCTTGGACAGCTGCATGCTATGTTCTTGTTGTGGATTTTCTAGATCAGATGCCAAATGACGAAGACCCAATGCCTCTGGATGGAAATCCCCATCCGTTGCTTGGTAATCTGGTACAAGATAATTTGATGTTTGTGTTGCCACCATACCCAATGTGGGATGGAATGATGCACCTGTCGCTCCTCCCCGTCCACCTCAAAATAATGAAGCGCCTGGTTGGGGAAATGCCATGTGGGGAAATTGGAACGCCCTCGATGCGGCTATATCTCCCACGTGTCGAAGCACGACTTAGATGCATAACCGCATTGAAAGCAATGTCGCAAGTGAGGTAATCTTCACACAACCCATGTAATACATAAGGGAAAGAGATACATAGTTGGCTTACAAATCGCCACTTCACACAATACATGAATAAAGCATTACATCATCCAAATACAATCAAGGTCCGGCTACGGAACCACAATAAAAGAAGACTACCCCAAATGCTACACAGATCCCCGATCGACCCAACTGGGATCCACTACTGATCAACTGGAAAACGGAACAACATAAAGAACACGATCTTCATAGAGCTCCTCCTTGAGCTTGGTTGCGTCATCTGCACGGTTCAACGATACCTGCAAGCTGGTTTTGGAAGTATCTGTGAGTCACGGGGACTCAGAATCTCACACCCTCGCGATCAAGACTATTTAAGCTTATAGGTAAGGTAAAAGGTATGAGGTGGAGCTGCAGCAAGCGACTAGCATGTATGGTGGCTAACATATTCGCAAAAGAGAGCGAGAAGAGAAAGCAAAGCACGTTCAAGAAAGTATGATCAAGAAGTGATCCTAAAACAACCTAAGTCAAGCAAAACTCCAACACCGTGTTCACTTCCCGGACCCCGCCGAGAAGAGACCATCACGGTAACACACGCGGTTGATGTGTTTTAATTAAGGTCAACTTCAAGTTTTCTACAACCGGACATTAACAAATTCCCATCTGCCCATAACCGCGGACACGGCTTTTGAAAGTTCAATCCCTGCAGGGGTGTCCCAACTTAGGCCATCACAAGCTCTCACGGTCAATGAAGGATATTCCTTCTCCCAAGACAATCCGATCAGGCTCGGCATCCAGGTTACAAGAGATCCTCGACAATGGTAAAACAAGTCCAGCAACACCGCCCGAATGTGCCGACAAATCCCGATAGGAGCTGCACATATCTCGTTCTCAAGGCACACTCAGATTGTCCAAACTTCCGGCAGGCCAGCCCAGAGTTGCCCCTGGTGGCCACCGGTGGCTGACAGGTTGGACCAACACTCAAAGGAGCACTGGCCCCGAGGGGGGGGGGGTTAAAATAAAGATGACCCTTGAGTCTGCAGAACCCAAGGGAAAGAAAAGGCTAGGTGGCTAATGGTAAAACCAATGTTGGGCATTGCTGGAGGAGTTTTATTCAAGGCGAACTATCAAGGGGTTCCCATTATAACCAAATCACGTAAGGAACGCAAAATCCGGGAACATAACACCGATATGACGGAATCTAGGGTGGCAAGAGTGGAACAAAACACCAGGCATAAGGCCGAGCCTTCCACCCTTTACCAAGTATATAGATGCATTAATTAAATAAAAGATATTGTGATATCCCAACAATTAAACATGTTCCAACAAGGAACAAACTTCATCTTCACCTGCAACTAACAACGCTATAAGAGGGGCTGAGCAAAGCGGTAACATAGCCAAACAACGGTTTGCTAGGACAAGGTGGGTTAGAGGCTTGGTTCAACAATATAGGAGGCATGATAAGCAAGTGGTAGGTATCGCAGCATAGGCATAGCAAAATAGCGAGCAACTAGCAAGCAAAGATAGAAGTGATTTCGAGGGTACGGTCATCTTGCCTGAAATCCCGCAGGGAAGAAGAACGAGTCCAAGAAGAAGACAAACGAACGTAGTCGAATGGGTCCTCACAAACGCGACGTTATCGGAACCAACCCGAAGAAGCAACACCGGAAAGAAGCACACAACATAGTAAACAAACAACACATGAACATGGTATGATATGCGAGATGCGGTATGCGATGCATATGCATGATTTGGAAAGGAATGATTGAACCTGGCCTCACCTTGGAAATCCAAGAGTGACATTGAAAAAGTGAGGTGATTTCGGTTGAAATCGATATAAAGATCACCGGAATCGGATGCACGGTTTGGAAATGGCAAGCAAAACAAATATGGCACCGGTCTGCGATAGTTAGCAAGTGACCAACTAAATGCATCAACATAAATATGCTACATCACTCAAACATAACAACAAAATACATGGCAGGGATCCACTCATGATGCTTGACAAAAGAAGAACACTGAGCTACGGCTAATTCATCCATCAACAGGTTCAAACAAGCATGGCAAAAGTGCAAAAGATAACAGGTTTCAGACTTAGTGAAATTAACACAAGTCTGGAATTTATCAATAGGAAGCACACTTTAGAGCATGAAATCTACAAGCTACAGGAACATATCATGGCAAAGCAAGGCATGGCATGAAGATACTCAAAGAACTTAACAAAAGTCCCTTAGTGACCTTGAGCCAAAAGGGATCGGAAAATACAATTGCGAGCATGTGAACATGGCAAAAACATAAACAGATTTCAGACTTAAGTGTAAAACTGGAGCATGCAAATCAGTTAATGAGTAGGCATGTTTACGAGCTCGATGCACTCACTACAGAGCATGGCATGACAAACTAAGCATCCACCCATCAAGAAGACATGTCATAGGAGCTAGACATGGCAAGAAAAACAACATAGCATGCACAGATCAATAACACAAGCCGGGCAAAATCGCTAAACATGTGAACAATCTGCCAGGAACATTTTATAGCAAAAGTAGAGCTCAATTGACTCAAGCTAGGGTGCTCATAAATGCAAACAAAGACACGGATGGATAGAGCACCACAATATTAACAAAACATCCTTACTGATCATCCTCAAAAGAGGCACGGATCACTACGAAACAACATGAACATATGGCATAACAACAAAATCAGGATAAGGACTTAGTGAAATTGTAAGTCCCTAAAATCAGCATTACCGATTACGCTACTTTGCAAGCTTGTGCTAGTCACCACAAATAACATAAAATACATGTTAAGCACCTCTGTAAAGATGGCATGACATATAACAAAAGACATGTAGAGCTCAGGGTCATAGCATGCACACATTAGTCATGGCAAAAATGACAATAGGCCATTTGCTGAAACAGATCAGACAAATTCCTCACATAGCCCTCTTCCAATGACATTTCGGGCATAAAGATGAGCTCAAATGAAAATTATGCAATGAGATGAAATGATGTACTTGTTGAGTCGAACATTTTGATATGCTACACGCGCAAAACAGAGCTACGGATGCAAAGTTATGATGCGTTGAAAAATGCAAAAAGATTAGGTTTAGAGGAGAAAAAAGTCAACCGAGGGGGAGTTTTCAGATCTGGATCCAGCCGGTGCGAACTTCGAGGATCGCCGGAGTTTCGCCGGAACAGGGCCGCCGGAGTGAGGAGAGGCCGGATCTGGGGCGTGGGGAGGCGAAGGCGGCGGTGGGCGTCACCGGAGAAGCGGCCGGAGGTGGCGCAGGCGCTGGCAAGGTAGACCGCGGCGGCGGTCGGCGGCGAGGGCGGCGGCCGACGACGGAGAAGCGGCGCTGGGCGGCGGGGGCGCTCGCAGGCGGCGGCCGGCGACGGAGAAGCGGCGCTAGGCAGCGGAGGCGCTCGTAGGTGGCGGCGCTCGCAGGCGGCGGCCGGCGACGAGCGGTGGAATGGCGGTGATGCGGCGAAGGCACAGGCAGCAGGATCCGGGCGGCGGCGCGCAGATCCGGGCCCGCGGGGGCCGGACGCGGGCCTGGCGGGCCGCGGAGGGCGCGGGGCGGCGGAGGGCGAGGTGGCGCTGCGAGATACGTCAGAGGGCCAGTGCGGACATGTCCGGCGTGGCGGAAGACATGTCCGGCGGCGCGAGGGAAAAAATTAAGGTTTGGACTGCGAGATTTTCGGTGAGAGCCACATATTTATAGGTAGAGAGAGCTAGGAGAGTCCAAATGAGGTGCGGTTTGCGGCCACGCGATCGTGATCGAATGGCTGAGATGATGGAGGGGTTTTAGGTGGGTTTTGGGCTACTTTGAAGGGGTGTTGGGCTGCAACACACACGAGGCCTTCTCGGTCCCCCGGTTAACTGTTGGAGTATCAAACGAAGTCCAAATGGAACAAAACTTGACAGGCAGTCTACCGGTAGTAAACCAAGGCCGCATGACAAGTCTCTGTCCAATCCGAAAACATTTAACACCCGCACACGAAAAGAGGTAGAAAGGGACACCGAATGACATAGGAGCGCCGGATTGCAAAACGGACAACGGGGAAAATGCTTGGATGCATGAGACGAACATGTATGCAAATGAAATGCACATGATGACATGATATGCAATGCATGACACGCAAGCAAAGATAAGGCAACAACAGCGAATAACTGGAGGGCACCTGGCACATCGGTCTCGGGGCATTACAGAAATGAAGCATAGGATGAACAGGCCCTGCAGTCAGCTGTTCCTGAATAGGATCAAGTTTCTATTGTGATTGATTAGCCGCAGGGATCAGTTTCTGTGGACCAACAGGAGCAGGGCATTGAGATCCAACAGCAACATGATTTGCCCCTCCCAAATCATCAACTTCAGCATTTGCAGCATCCTGTCTTCGAGGACAATCGGCTTGCAATTGTGCCTTATCAACCACCTGTGATTCAGCAACATGAGATCTTTATTGGCATGGCACGCATTGTGGCTGGACCTCCTCTCCCTCCGGAGATGATTTGGAAGAGGTCTTTCCAGGACCTCATGTTTGATTTTTCAGTTAAGGAGGTGCCACGGTCTATCTTCTTCAAACCTATGGGCACAATCATTTATTCCAAGAGGTCTTGGTCCATTGCTTTTGATGAATCCAGAAAGATGTCTTGTTTGACTGCTTCCTTGCCCATGGTTGCTACTGTCAGACAACCTGTCATGATAAAGAGCCTAGTGGCCAAAGCTCTATTTGAGGAGCTGCCGGCTGATTTAGTTGTTGATACATCACTGCGTCGTTGCACTCGGAGCACGGCAAAGTTGGATGGCTTAAAAAAATGTGGTTTTTTAGCAGCTCTCGCTACAGCCATCAAAGAAGCGCCCCCGTGCCAAGCCCATGGAGAACAAGGCCCAACCCACTTCTATGGATGGCCCTGAAGATGCACAGTCTGCTGCATCACCGCATACCCCAATCCATGTTCTTTAGGCTGTGGGCGCGGAGCTGGAAATTGACCCTTCCCTTCTATTGATGAACAAGCTTATGGCTAATCCACAGGAGGATTCTTATGCATCTTCAGCTTAATGATTATGTTTGCTACTATGTTAAGGCCTAGAGGGCCTGTTATGTTTGCTTTTTTTTATTGTTGAACTGCGTGTGGTTCTGGAAGTGGCACGTTGTGGTACTGAACTCTGTTATCTTTTGGATGGTATGACATTGTGTGTCATGCTATATTTGTTCTTATATTCCTCGGTGATTAATGAATCATGTGTCAACACGTAGCTAGAAAGTTTTATGTTGGAATGTTCGCAGTCTGAATTCTGATACTAGGAAGCGTTCTATCAGGGAGAAAGTAACTGAAAGTCAGTGTTTTGTGGTTTGTCTTCAAGAAACTAAGCTCTCCTCATGCACGTGTACAACTATGAAAAGCATCTGTCCCTATGGCTTTGATCAATTTGTTGAGTCCCCCTCTAGAGGTTCCTCTGGGGATCTGTTAACTGTGTGGCGATCAAACGTGTTTCATGGCACTCTGCTAGAAGTTAAACCCTACGCTATTTTTATGCAGTTTACCTCAGTTCATAATAATGAACAGTGGTTTCTGGTTAATGTTTATGGCACATGTCAGGGTGAGTTGCGTGCTAAGTTTGTTTCTTGGATCTACAATTTGGACATTGATCCGGATCAGAAGTGGATGTTGATGGGGGATTTCAACTTTATTCGTTCAATTGAAAATAGGAACCTCCCTGGTGGCGATATCAATGATATGTTTATTTCTAATGAAATTATTGGCCATTTGGGACTGTTGGAACTTCCTTTAAAAGGAAGAAAGTTTACTTGGTCTAACATGTAGGGCACACCTCTTTTGGAACAACTAGATTGGGTTTTTACCTCTGCCAGTTGGATTAACCTATACCCCATGACGCAATGACTCCTTTGGCTAAGACTACGTCTGATCATGTGCCTTGTCTGGTTACCATCAGTACATCAATTCCTAAGGCGCATATTTTCAGGTTTGAAATTTTTTGGGTCCATCAGGATGGTTTTATGGATTGTGTGCACGAGGTTTGGACTCGTCGTTCTCATAAGACCCATATCTCAGCAATCATTGTTGATAAATTAAAGGCTTTGCGGTTTGCATTGAAAAAATGGCAGAAAGGTTTATCACATATTAAAAGGTTAATTGAGAAGTGCAACTGGGTAATTCTTTGGTTGGATAATCTTGAGGACATGAGGCCTCTTTCCAGACCTGAGAGCAATTTCAGGAAAGTTACTAAACTGCACCATGAGCATCTGCTGGAATGCAATATCTACACTGGAGGAAGAGATGTACCATCAGGTATATAAAAGTGGGAGAGGAAAACTCCAAGTTCTTTCAGGCAATGGGAACTGAGAGATATAGAAAGAATTCTACTGCTTGCCTGTTATTGCCTGATGGCTCTGTCACGTCAGATCATGAGGAAATGGCCAAAGAGTTCTTATCTTCCTTCAAAAACAGAATGGGGACTGTTCGGCCAATAACTTTAGATGAGAACATCTTGTCTTTAATACCTAGGGTTTGGAGGTGCTCACAAAACCTTTTGATCTAAAGGAAATTGAACAGATTATTAAAGAAATGCCCACTGATAAGGCACCCGGACCTGATGGGTTCAATGGGCTTTTTTCTAAAAAAGTGTTGGCACATCATATCTGCTGATTTTATTCGGGTAGTTCATGAGTTTCATGCTGGAATAGTTCAGCTAGAAAATCTCAATGATGCATACATCACTCTGGTCCTGAAGAAACAGACACCTGAGAGTGTGGGAGACTTTAGGCCTATTTCACTCACTAGTGTTGGTATGAAATTTCTTACAAAGCTTGGTGCTAACATATTTCAACAGGAGATCATCAAATATGTGCATAAAAATCAGTATGGTTTCATAAAATCAAGAACAATCCAGGATTGCCTTGCTTGGAGCTTTGAATATATCCATCAGTGTAATCAATCTAAATGGCCCATCCTTTTGCTTAAGTTAGACTTTGAAAAGGCTTTTGACTCTATCCAGCATGAGGCTATCATAAGGATTCTTGTTGCAAAAGGTTTTGACAAAAGATGGATTACATGGATTAAGCAGTTGTTGTCATCGGGCACTTCTTCTGTCTTGCTTAATGGAGTCTCGGGTAACCATTTCAAATGCAAATGTGGAGTTAAGCAAGGAGACCCAATCTATCCTTTGCTCTTTGTTATTGCTGCTGACCTCTTGCAGACTTTGATCAACTATCTTCTTCAGCAGGGTTTAATAAGCATGCCACTGCCAACCCATGACCCGGATTTCCCTGTTGTTCAATATGCTGATGACACACTGCTTTTCTTAAATGCTGACAAGGGTCAATTGGAGGCACTAAAGTTAGTGTTATATTCTTTCTCAGAGGCAACTGGTCTGCAGATTAACTTCCATAAATCCTCCATGTATCCTATTAATGTGAATGACCATGTTGCTACTGATCTTGCTGCCTTTTTGGATGTAAGTTAGGCAAAATGCCTTTCACATATCTAGGTCTGCCAGTGGGGACTACCAGGCCCAAGATTGTGGATCTACTTCCCCTAGTGGATTGTATGGAGAGAAGATTGACAGCAAGTTCTTGGTTTTTGCCTCAAGGGAGCAGATTGCAACTAGTAAACTCTGTCATTTCCTCTTTGCCTATCTTCTTCCTTTGCAGCTTGTCAATTCCTCAGGGTATTTTGAAGCAGTTAGAAAGGATTCAGAGGTAGTGTTTATGGAGGAAATATGGTCAGGAGAGGGGCCATTCTCTGGCTGCCTGGCCACTTGTTTGTAGGCCTAAATCGAAGGGGGGACTTGGAATCTTAAACCTTGGTTTGCAAAATGAAGCTCTCCTTCTGAAACATGTGAATAAATTTTATAATAAAATGGATGTGCCTTGGGTTCAGTTAGTTTGGGATTCTTACTATTTCCAAAGGATCCCACATGATACTATTCTTTGTAGCTCTTTTTGGTGGAGAGATGTCTGCAAGTTGATGGATAATTTCAGAGCAGTTACCTCGGTTGATGTTCATAGTGGAGATAATGTGATGTTCTGGTCTGATCATTGGCAAATTGGAAACAGTTATGTCCCTATTCAAGATCGATTTCCTAGGCTCTATTCCTTTTGTCTCCAAAAAAAACTCTTAGTCAGGGAAGTCTTTCAGGCCAGTAGTTTCCAAGACCTTTTTTACTTGCCTCTTTCTGAACAAGCCTTTCAGGATCTACAGCAGCTCTCATCCTTAAAGGGGTCTTACCATATAGACAGTGGCTGCCATGACTCTTGGGGGTGGAGGCATTGCAAGAAGTATGAATATACTGCCAAAAAGTTTTATGACTATGTCTATCAGCCAATGGTAGCAAACCCCATCTTGGGGTGGATCTGGAAGAGTTGTTGTACCATGTCAATCAAGATGTTTTCTTGGCTTGTTATAATGGACAATGTTAACACTAAGGACATGATCCAGAGGAGACACTGGAACGTTAATGATGGGCCTGAATGTGTACTTTGTCCAACTGGGACACTAGAGGACAGAAACCACCTCTTTTTCCAGTGCAATTTTAGTGTTCGGGTGTGGATTTATCTACAAATTATATCGAAAGACAGTGATGACATGGTGGAGATTGCATGCCATGCTAGAAAGGATTTCAACAAACCTTTCTTTGGGGAGGTGGTATTCACTGCCTGGTGGAATATTTGGAAGGTCAGGAATGACAGAGCTTTCAGGAACACCAAACCTTCTTTCAGGGCGTGGAGAAATGGCTTCATTCATGACCTCACACTGCTCTCTCATAGAATCAAAGGGAAGTATAGGGAGGCCTTAATTAAGTGGATTGATTTCCTACCTCCTTGAGGAGAGTTGGTTATGTAACATTGTAATTAGTAGGTATAGTACTTCCCTCCCTTGTATAGCCTTCTATAGGTTCCTTTTTTTTCTTCTTTCTTCCTTTTCTTTTCCTCATCTTAAGAAAGCACTGTTTTGTTCCTGCTTTTTTCTTTAATAAAATGCTGTGGGGTGTAAGCCCTGCAGTCTTCAAGGTTCAAAAAAAAACCTAGATTATCTCATAATCCTTCTCGCATGGCCATGCTTATCCTGGTCAGATCACAAGAGGGGCCCAGAGCATATCTCTCCTGATCGAAGGGGAAAATCCCATCTTGCTCGACCATGTCTCGCAGCATGGGTCTGGACAAGCCCGAAACCTACCTTCGTAACTACCTAGCCATGGATTAGCGTTTGGTTGGACCAAAGCAAGCCTGTCACCATCCTGAGTACATGCGCCAGCTCAGGTCTTAGGACATAGAACATATGTTGTACTAGAGACTCACAGATGACATATCGCTGCGTCTCATAGTTGGGTCTGTCCGACTCAGACCTTATCTCGACTCGGATCCAACTACGTCCAATCCGACCAGATCCTTCCAAGACCATATTATCCGGTTAGAATCCAATGCTCCATGGCTAGTGAGACCAAGCCATCGATCATGTCATATGCTATTCTAGTCGGCTGCATGTCGACACAGCCCTTTCGACTAGGGACCTTTTAGAACGTTCATCATATAATGCATAGTCCCACAAACAAGTCACGTACTTGCTGATACACATCATTGATAATGTCCAAGGACTATCTTTATTCATAAACACATAGGAAATATCATCATACATGATTGCCTATGGGGCATATCTCCAACAACATATACGTGATGATACTTAACTACTAGGTACAATGCATAAAACTGAAAACGAACAATACTAAAACTAATAATCTCTCCTGATGCGTGGCGTCTTCCCAGCGCAGAGGTAGTACTCTGCCTCCTCCGCCTCGTGGCGTTTGATGTACCGATCTGCCTCTTGCTGGCGGATGAGCGCGGACGATCTTGCCATTTCATTGGGCGCCCACTGGAGCTTGTCGTTGGTGGCACGCTGGAGCTTATCGGCGCACCTCCACGCAGCGATGAGGCGCCTAATGCCTTTGACCTTCCTCGCGAAGTACCCGTCTTTGTACACCTCCTCCGCATGACGACGCGCCAGCCCCCAAAGCTCCACCTTCTCATTTTCCCAGGCGGCATCACGGGCTTCACGGGCCGCTTGGTACCTGGCTTCCTCCTCCTCCATCTCCTTCTTGAACGCCACTTGCCTGGCTTTCTCAGCCGGTGGCAGTGACATCCACAGACAAAGATTGTACTGGTCCCAAAACCAATCCAAAGTTGGGGGGGTCCGGCGCAACCTCGTCCGGTGGCGCGTTGGGGTCCTCCTCGTCGCTGCACTTTGACTGAGCATCCTCGAGGGGGGTGACTCCTCGTCAGCGTGTGGGCAGATTGGCGGCACCATGGTAGAGCTTTGAGAGAGAGGGCAAGGAAGAGGAGGATGTAGACGAGAATGCAGGCGGGACGACATGAGCACGGTAGTATTTATTGGTGGCCGGAATCTAGATTGACGGGAACAGTACACACGCCGGTCGCCAGAATTTACGAGTTCTATAGTTTGAACTACACACGATTCCCGCATTAGAATCCGGGTGTGAACATAATAGCGGACGGTTTCCAATACAGAACCGTGTCTGATTAATAACCCCCGCCATTCACCTTCCAAACCTCGATGCACAAAATAGAGTGCCAATCGTG
The DNA here is from genome assembly GCF_056163025.1 of Triticum urartu. Classification (NCBI taxonomy): domain Eukaryota; kingdom Viridiplantae; phylum Streptophyta; class Magnoliopsida; order Poales; family Poaceae; genus Triticum; species Triticum urartu. The sequence goes on along the minus strand of NC_141876.1, from coordinate 341,670,195 downwards.
CGGGAGCCGATTGTCTTGCCAGATCTTTACATTTTCTTTTTTGAATATCGTCTAAATATTTTTTAACTTGCACACAAGTACACAAAAATATGATTTTGCAAACCGTTATGGTTAGCCGATGCATGTAGATGTAGTTCAAATTTGAAGTACGGTCCTTAAATGGCTAGAAAATCACCTAAATGTCTTTAAAAGGTCAAATGACCCCTGCAATTTTCCAAATTTTCACATGACAATTGTATTAGTGCACGTTAAACATAGAAAAAATTGAAGGCCGTAACGGGAAGCTATCTCTCGTTCGTCATCAAACATGCATTGTTCCCTCTCGGAACCACTAGCCTTCTAGTGAGTTGCTCCGGTTTGTGAGGGGTGTGTGTCCAAACTTTCGTCAAACATGCCAATTTTTTACCACATCATCTTGGTGGCATGAAATTACATCAAGCAAGGTTTCATGTTTTTCTAATCATTTTTAATTTTTTGGAATTTAAATGCCATGACACTCCATGCATGTACATGTGTCCAGGCCATGAGACCAATATGTTTGAAAATTCCTTCTAATTTACTGCACATGGAATTAACTCGCACACAAGTACACAAATATGGTTTTTCAAACCATTATGGTTAGTCGTTGCATGTAGATGTAGTTCAAATTTGAATTATAATCAATAAATGTCTAGAAAATCACTTAAATGTCTTTAAAAGTTCAAATGACCACTGAATTTTCCAAATTTTCAGATGACAGTTGTATTAGTGCAGGTTACACGTAGAAAAAATTTGAATGTCGTAAGAGGAAGCTATCTCCCGTTTGTCATCAAACATGTATTGTCCCCTCTCGGAACCACGAGCCTTCTAGTGAGTTGCTGCGGTTTGTGAGGGGTGTGTGTCCAAACTTTCGTCAAACATTCCAAATTTTTTACACATCATCTTGTTGGCATGACATTACATCAACCAAGGTTTCATGTGTTCTGATGTTTTTTTTAATTATTTGGAATTTAAATGCCATGGCACTCCATGCTTAATTGTGTCATAGCCGTTAGACCAATATGTTTGAAAATTCCTTCCAATTTACTGCACATGGAATTAAATCGCACAGAAGTATACAAATATGATTTTTCAAACCGTTATGGTTAGCCGTTGCATGTACATCTAGTTCTAATTTGAATTACGGTCATTAAATGGCTAGGAAATCACCTAAATGTCTTCAAAAGGTCAAATGACCCCTGAATTTTTCCAAAATTTGACATGATAGTTGTATTAGTGCACGTTACACGTAGAAAATTTTTGAAGGCTGTAAGAGGATGCTATCTCCCATTCATCATCAAACATGCATTGTTCTCTCTCAGAACCACGAGCCTTCTAGTGAGTTGCTCCGGTTTGTGAGGGGTGTGTGTCCAAACTTTCGTCAAACATGCCAATTTTTTGACCACATCATCTTGCTGGCATGACATTACATCAACCAAGGTTTCATGTGTTTCTGGTCTTCTTTTTAATTTTTTGGATTTTAAATGCCATGGCACTCCATGCTTAATTGTGTCATAGCCATTAGACCAATATGTTTGAAAATTCCTTCAAATTTACTGCACATGGAATTAAGTCGCACACAAGTACACAAATATCATTTTTCAAACCATTATGGTTAGCCGCTGCATGTACATCTAGTTCTAATTTCAATTACGATCATAAAATGGCTAGAAAATCACTTAAATGTCTTCAAAATGTCAAATGACCCCTGGAATTTTCCAAAATTTGACATGACAGTTGTATTAGTGCATGTTACACGTAGAAAAAAAATTGATGGCCGTAAGAGTAAGCTATCTCCCGTTCATCATCAAACATGCAATGTTCCCTCTCGGAACCACGAGCCTTCTACAGAGTTGCTCTGGTTTGTGAGGGGTGTGTGTCCAAACTTTCATGAAACATGCCAAAAAAATTACACATCATCTTGGTGGCATGACATTGCTTTGCATGATCATGTAGTTGACATTGTATTTGTGGCAAAGCCACCGTTCATAATTCTTTCATACATGTCACTCTTGATTCATTGCATATCCCGGTACACTACCGGAGGCATTCATATAGAGTCATATTTTGTTCTAAGTATTGAGTTGTAATTCTTGAGTTGTAAGTAAAAAGAAGTGTGATGATCATCATTATTAGAGCATTGTCCCAGTGAGGAAAGGATGATGGGGACTATGATTCCCCCACAAGTCGGGATGAGACTCCGGACGAAAAATTAAAAAAAAGAGGCCAAAAAAAGAAGAAGGCCCAAATAAGAAAATGAAAATGAGAGAAAAAGATAGAGGGACAATGTTACTATCCTTTTTCCACACTTGTGCTTCAAAGTAGCACCATGATCTTCATGATAGAGAGTCTCCTATGTGGTCACTTTCGTAAACTAGTGGGGATTTTACATTATAGAACTTGGCTTGTATATTCCAATGATGGGCTTCCTCAAATTGCCCTAGGTCTTCGTGAGCAAGCAAGTTGGATGCACACCCACTTAGTTTCTTTTGTTGAGCTTTCATACACTTATAGCTCTAGTGCATCCGCATGGCAATCCCTACTCACTCACATTGATATCTATTGATGGGCATCTCCATAGCCCATTAATACGCCTAGTTGATGTGAGACTATCTTCTCCTTTTTGTCTTCTCCACAACCACCATTCTATTCCACCATAGTGCTATATCCATGGCTCACGCTCATATATTGTGTGAATGTTGAAAATTTTTGAGAACATCAAAAGTATGAAACAATTTCTTGGCTTGTCATCGCGGTTGTGCATGATTTAATATTTTGTGTGGTGAAGATAGAGCATAGCCAGACTATATGATTTTGTAGGGATAACTTTCTTTGGCCATGTTATTTTGAGAATACATGATTGCTTAGTTAGTATGCTTGAAGTATTATTATTTATATGTCAATATTAAACTTTTATCTTGAATCTTTGAGATCTGAACATTCATGTCACAATAAAGAAGAATTACATTGATAAATATGTTAGGAAGCTTGATACGTCTCCAACGTATCTATAATTGTTGATTGCTCCATGCTATTGTATTATCTATTTTGGATGTTAATGTGCTTATTTTTACACTTTTATACTATTTTTGGGACTAACCTATTAACCAGAGGCCCAGCCCAAATTGCTGTTTTTTGCCTATTTTAGAGTTTCGCCAAAAAGGAATATCAAATGGAGTCCAAACGGAACGAAACCTTCGGGAGCGTTATTTTTGGAACGAACATGATCCAGGAGACTTGGAGTGGACGTCAAGCAATCAACGAGGCGTCCACGAGGCAGGGGGCGCGCCCACCCCCCTAGGCGCGCCCTCCACCCTCGTGGGCCCCTCGTTGCTCCACCAACGTACTTCTTCCTCCTATATATATCCACGTACCCCCCAAACATCCAGGAGCACCACGAAACCCTAATTCCACCGCCGCAACCTTCTGTACCCAAGAGATCCCATCTTGGGGCCGGGCATTGATCACGGAGGGCCTCTACATCAACTCCATGGCCCCTCCGACGATGTGTGAGTAGTTTACTTCATACCTTCGGGTCCATAGCTAGTACATAGATGGCTTCTTCTCTCTCTTTGGATCTCAATACAAAGTTCTCCTCGATTCTTTTGGAGATCTATTCGACGTAATCTTCTTTGGCGGTGTGTTTGTCGAGATCCGATGAATTGGGGGTTTATGATCGAGTCTATCTATGAACAATATTTGAATCTTCTCTGAATTCTTTTATGTATGATTGGTTTATCTTTGCAAGTCTCTTCGAATTATCATTTTGATTTGGCCTACTAGATTGATCTTTCTTGCAATGGGAGAAGTGCTTAGCTTTGGGTTCAATCTTGCGGTGCTTGATCCCAGTGACAGAAAGGGAAAAGACACGTATTGTATTGTTGCCATCGAGGATAAAAAGATGGGGTTTATATCATATTCCACGAGTTTATCCCTCTACATCATGTCATCTTGCTTAAGGCATTACTCTGTTCTTATGAACTTAATACTCTAGATGCATGCTGGATAGCGGTCGATGTGTGGAGTAATAGTAGTAGATGCAGGCAGGAGTCGGTCTACTTGTCACAGATGTGATGCCTATATATATGATCATGCCTAGATATTCTCATAATTATTCGCTTTTTTATCAATTGCTTGACAGTAATTTGTTCACCCATCGTAATACTTATGCTATCTTGAGAGAAGCCACTAGTGAAACCTATGGCCCCCGGGTCTATTTTCTATCATATTAATCTCCCGTCAACAAGCTATTTCTGGCGTTGTTTATTTTGCTTTATTTACTTTCAATCTATACATAAAAATACCAAAAATATTTATCTTATTATTACCATCTCTATCAGATCTCACTCTTGCAAGTGGTCGTGAAGGGATTGACAACCCCTTTATCGTGTTGGTTACTGTTGACACCAGATTTTTGCACGGCCAAGAACTTAATTAAGATGGCCTCAAATGGAGAAGTGCTCAAAGTGAGAAGGTTCCGTATCGTCAAAAGGAGATACTTTCATATTTGGGCCATAGCCACCCGGTCTCATCTGTAAAGCCGAAGTTGTGTTTGAAGTACTCAGATTTTATATTCAGAACACTATTCAGCTGATTACACCCCAAGATGGACTCATATGAGAAATGTTTCTACACGGATTGCCTTTGTCTCGTCGAAACGATCGATTTTGATATACGGATCGTCTCAATCCGAGGTCATATGCAAAAGTTAGATCCTGCACAGCGGGACCCTCCAGTGAGCAAAAATATGACGCCCGGAACCAGACACATATGTGGGTATGGTCTGATGTGGTGCGTGAATAATTAGCTGTCTTGCACGAGCGATTTGACCCTCAAGATGACCTCTGATGAAAAAACGTTCAACATGAAAGTTGTTCGTCTCGTCGAAACGGTCAAGATTGCTTTTGGGCTCATTTCCATCCGAGGTCATTTACCACCACAAAAAAGACCCGCAAGGTGCAGCCAGTTTAAACCGAACAGTTTTGGAAAGTTTGGACAAAACCAATCCGAATTTGACTAGGGTTTTGAAAGTGAATCCAAATCTTTTCCTTGCACGGGAAGTCCAGCCGCCTCTTATATACACAAGGGGTGACGGCCGATTGAACAACACACCAATCGAATAAACACATCTACTACTTTTTCGTGTTCATCTACTTTTTATCTCTCCCTTGTATCTTTCTTCTCGTTCTTCGCTAGTTCTTCATGCCGGAGGGCCACGGAATCACGAGGCTCTAGGGGCGAGCGAGTCGACTTGGAGCAGCCCATAGCCGCCGCGATCCCTGACGGGGTCCCTCCCGGGTAAGCGGGGCTTCGGGTCTACAAAAGCATCTGCCGGCTGTCATGTGTATCGCGCTGCCGGTCGGACCTCCTTCGACGCGAGTTGCGGTGCATCACCCCCGGCGTCGAGGGTACATGGTGACGTGTTTTTGTGCGAACACATTTTTTGGCTGCTCCGTTGGGGACGAAGCTTTGAACGGTCTCCGGCCCGTTCTTGCTAGGAAGAGATCGTCATCTAGGGTTTGCAATCTACAAAGGTAACATGAATACCCAATTCGCTACTGTAGATGCAAATAATGCATATGTTGCTAGATCGTCTGATGAGCATATTGTATCGGCTAGCCCTAGTTTTATCAATCATGCATCTCATTATGTGCAACATCCGATTCAGAATAATCTTCATGCTTCAACTTCATATAATTTTAGCAACATGCAACATATGTATCCCAACTCCCATGCATCGACAACCCCACAAATCTATATGCCGATGAACAACATGATGAGTTCGGTTAATCATGTTGAGACACCCCATGTAGGAACTTCCAATAGTATGCAACAAAGTGTTTTAACTTTTTATTCATTGGCAAATAACTTGCAGTATGTTAATCCAAACGTGTCGGTGGATAGGGGAATTGGCCATGCTACTACTAGTTATTCGGCCAATTACCCTCAAACATCGTATGTTACAGCTCATGCTACTAATTTTTTGGCACCATATGCAACTATAGGTATTCATAATTTGGCTTCGCACCTTCACGCTAATAGCCGAATAAGTGAAAATTCTATAGGATCACATGTGTCTTCACATAGTATCGTAGCATACAATGTTTTCCCTGCACAATTACGACATCTTGTTACCGAAAGAGTCTCAAAGTATTGGGGGGAAATCCGATGAAGATTGGGCTGAAATTGGGCGAAAAAGTCTTAAAGATAGCCTGGCTGCAATGTTTGTTGAATTTAGTCAAGAACAAGCAACCTTGCGAATCAAAGAAAGAAAGAGTGGTGATTCGGATAACAAAGTTAATTCAGTTATTGAAAAGACCGAATCAAATATTATGTGTGCCGAATCTGTTCTAGAAAGAGAGAACGACAAGGTGTTGGGGAGCTATTCTAAAGAGGAACAAGATATCGTTCAAGTAAAGCAACTATCATGCACTCCCAATGTATTTGAAGAGGTATGTCTAGCAAGTGATTTACCTATTTTCAGATTTGGTCACAACTTTATTGTTGATGCATTTATTAGAAAAATCCTCATAAGTAATTTCGAAAGACCAATGATGAAGGTAATTTACTTGTTAGCAAAAAAATTGTTACAAAGCATATCGGTCAATACATTGTACCATTCAAAGTGACCGATAACAGTAAAATTGTTACAAAGCATATCGGTCAATACATTGTACCATTCAAATGGACCGATAGTGATTTGTTATTGAAGCCAAAGCTTTTCTCATTAATTTATTTAAGGTTCATATCTAATTGGGTAGCTTTGCTTACTTCATACTTGGCTTACGCATGGTTTCAATTGAGACATGTATGTTCTAACTACTTTGATTTGAGAAGTTTAAAGCCAAGGTTAAATTCTTTTGAGAAATCCGATGCTAATATTATATCATATCCAAAGACATCGGAGATAGAGTGCAAAACACAATGCATAGCCGAATGGGGAGATTCTAAATCAGAACCATTCGTTTGCTTACCTCCAAAGCCGTTCGCACACCAAGATCGGCTAGAAAACAAAACGTATACCTTCGATTCAAACATGTGTGATCAAATCTTCGATTTGTTGTTGAAAAATAATTACATTAGAATTCTTGATCACCATGTCAAGCCATCTTTCCAAGGACGAATTTATTGTAAGTTGCATGATTCGTTCAAGCATAGTATTGAGGATTGCAACATGTTTCGTCAAATAGTTAAATCGGCCATTGATAAAGGACGATTGAAATTTGTTGAGACACCAAGAGATGACGAGTCTATTCCAATTGGTCCCGATGGTATAAGGTTTTTGCATCGGCTGCTTCAAGCCAATCCATTTGAAGAGAAGGTAAAAATTGCAGGTGATGGGATCAAGCTTTCAAGTAAAGAAATTGTTGAAGAGCATAATGAACATAATCTTGAGGGCGAGAATTCCATCATAGCTACAATGGAGATGCCAAGGACTGGGGGGCAACAAGAAAATCCAAAGATCGGTGCAAGCACAACCAAAGAAAACAAAGGCCGATGTAAGCACAAAGGTAAAAAGCCGAAAGTCACTTTCATGCAACTATTGGGAAAATATTAGAAGATAAGTGAGGAGAATAGTGCTTATCGTCCAACTAGTGCAAAGGCATCAAGATCACCCCCTAGGCGCAAATCCAAGGATCGATATTGGCAAGAAGAGAATTTGAATGCAACTTGTTCATATCCTTATTTTGTGCCGCCAATGCCAATGCCATGGATACCTTCCTATGATCATATAAATCCATATCCATTGTGGGACAAGTATGATACAAGGGCGTATTCTTCATCTTATTTTAAACCATCTCACAAACATTATGCAGCTCCAAGAAGACCAACGTTCAATGAGCAGTCATATGTTCAAGACCATTTCAATAAAAAGAATTGGTTTGGAGCACAGGGAATAATAAGGAGGTGGTCAAGCAAGTCTATCGCGTCAAAAGAGATGGTTGTAAGAGTGCCACTTTGGATATAATCTCAAATGAAAAAGAGCCAATTAAAGTGTCGACATTGGCTACAAAAGGCAATGAGGCAAGTCAATCAAGTGCCAAATCTGAAGGGAAGAAGTTGAGAGTGCATAAGGTAAAACAAGAATTGCCATTACTTCAAACAAAATCGCAGCTGGAGTGCCCACTCGGCTTATCGTATTGGCAAAAGAAGAAGTTGCAAAAGCTTAGTGCACAAGAACTTGAAAAGAGAAACATGGCATGTGTTCCCAAAGGTAGTATTCAAAATAAAAATTATGTGCAAGCTTCCTTTATAAGGAGTGCGTCAAATGTGAAGAAGGAAAAGAGTGAAAACTATGAAGGATCAAGCCGAAGGTTTCAACATCTTTGGTCCACACATTATCCATTTTCTTCAACAATGTCGTTGATGCCTATGACATGGAATTTCTCATCAGGTATGATTGGTTACCCTCAATGGGCTTATTTTAATCCATGGATGCAATATAATTTCTTACATCATGAAAGGGTATTACCAAATCATCATATGTTTGATTAGCTTCACTTTTGTTACTAATCTAAATGGCTGATATATACTTATCGTCCTAAGCATATAAAATGGCCGATGGATTGTTGACATCGTCCTTAGAAAAAGCATGGTGCAAGTTATTTTTCGGCACACAAGTTTGCCGAAAAACAGGGGGGCATGTGTTGACACCAGATTTTGGCATGGCCAAGAACTTAATTAAGATGGCCTCAAATGGAGAAGTGCTCAAAGTGATAAGGTTCCGTATCGTAAAAAGGATAAACTTTCATATTTGGGCCATAGCCATCCGGTCTCATCTCTAAGGCCGAAGTTGTGTTTGAAGTACTCAGATTTTATATTCAGAACACTATTCAGCTGATTACGCCCCCAAGATGGACTCATATGAGAAATGTTTCTAAATGGATTGTCTTCGTCTCGTCGAAACGATTGATTTTTATATAAAGATCGTCTCAATCCGAGGTCATATGCAAAAGTTAGAGCCCGACCCTCCAGTTCAAAAATATGACGCCCGGACCAGACACATATGTGGGTATGTCTGATGTGGTGCGTGAATAATTAGCTGTCTTGCACAAGCGATTTGACCCTCGAGATGACCTCTGATGAAAAAACTTTCAACATGAAAGTTGTTCGTCTCGTCGAAATGGTCAAGATTGCTTTTGGGCTCGTTTCCATCCGAGGTAGTTTACCACCACAAAAAAGACCCGCAAGGTGCAGCCAGTTTAAACTGAATAGTTTTGGGAAGTTCGGACAAAACCAATCCGAAGTTGACTAGGATTTTGGACGTGAATCCAAACATTTTCCTTGCACGGGAAGTCCAGCCGCCTCTTATATACACAAGGGGTGACGGCCGATTGAACAACACACCAATCGAATAAACACATCTACTACTTTTTCGTGTTCATCTACTTTTTATCTCTCCCTTGTATCTTTCTTCTCGTTCTTTGCTAGTTCTTCAAGCCGGAGGGCTGCGGAATCACGAGGCTCTAGGAGCGAGCAAGTCGACCTGCAGCAGCCCATAGCTGCCGCGAGCCCTGACGGGGTCCCTCCCGGGTAAGCGGGGCTTCGGGTCTACAAAAGGGTCTGCCGGTTGTCCTGCGTATCGTGCTGCCGGTCGGACCTCCTTCGACGCGAGCTGCGGTGCATCACCCCCGGCGTCGAGGGTACACGGTGACGTGTTCATGTGCGAACAGTTGCGAGGTCATTACATCAACCAAGGTTTCATGTGTTTCTGATCTATTTTTAATTTTTTGGAATTTAAATGCCATGGCACTCCGTTCTTAATTGTGTCATAGCCGTTAAACCAATATGTTTGAAAATTCCTTCAAACTTGCTACACATGGAACTAAATCACACACAAGTACACAAATATTATTTTTCAAACCATTATGGTTACCCGTTGCATGTACAAGTAGTTCTAATTTGAATTACGGTCATTAAATGGCTTGAAAATCACTTAAATGTCTTCAAAAGGTCAAATGACCCCTGGAATTTTCCAAAATTTGACATGACATTTGTATTAGTAAACGTTACACGTAGAAAAAATTTCAAGGCCGTAAGAGGAAGCTATCTCCCGTTCGTCATCAAACATGCATTGTTCCCTCTCAGAACCACGAGCCTTCTAGTGAGTTACTCCGGTTTGTGAGGGTGTGTCTCCAAACTTTTGTCAAACGTGCCAAATTTTTTACCATGTCATCTTGGTGGCATGACATTACATCAACCAAGGTTTCATGTGTTTCTGATCTTTTTATAATTTGGAATTTAAATGCCATGACACTCCTTGCTTAATTGTGTCATAGCCGTTAGACCAATATGTTTGAAAATTCCTTCCAATTTACTGCACATGGAATTAAATCGCACAGAAGTATACAAATATGATTTTTCAAACCGTTATGGTTAGTTGTTGCATGTACATGTAGTTAAAATTTCAATTATGGTCATTAAATGGCTAGAAAATCACTTAATAAATGTCTTAAAAGGTCAAATGACCCCTGAAATTTTCATGGCAGTTGTAGTACTACAAATTTTCTCGTACATTTAAAACACCATCCATTGCCACTGTACTCCAATTTCGTCTTTCACAGCTAATAAAAAATATCCACAAAAGCACACACAATTTGTTTGTAGGAACCGTTTGTGATGAAAATTTCTGGGTCTATTTAAGTCTTCCTCCTTAAGCTTCGCCGGCTCGTCTGCTCCAGTGCCGGCAATCCCCGAATCCACGAATCCCGATCCCCATTCCAGCAACCCCTTCTTGCAAATATGACATCGTGGAAACGCTTCATGAAGGCTCGTACGATGGTCGCGTCCTCCTCGAGCGCCGCCGCCTGCGCTGGGAGCGCGACCACCTACGGCGAGAGTACTGCCGCATCCGCATTGAGCGCGGCCACATCCGCCGAGAGGGTGTCTGCGGCAGCCGACAGGGTAGCTGCGGCAGCCAAGATGGCTGCAGTTGCTGCTGCATCAGCAACTACAAACGCCGAGAGCGCTCGAGCTGCCATCCGTGTTGCCGATGTCGCCCTGGCCCGGGTCGAGGCCAGTCACGCCAAGATCGAGGACGCACACGGCAAGATATTCCAGGCCACCTCGGAATGCAGCATGCAACCCATGTACGAAAAGGTGGCGACGGCCCTGGAGCACCTGCTTCCTCATGAGATCGCCGAGCGGGAGCTCAAGATGTAGGAGGCAGTGGAGATCGGGAGCGTTGGGAGGAGGAGTTGTGCATGGCCGAGGTCGAGGTAGAGAAGAGTCTGTCTGTCGAGGAATCGGCGGTGGAGTACCAACGCGAGCTCTGGCACAACCACTACTACGAGTACTGCAACCTTGAGGACGACGCTGAGGACGAGGATGAGGACACGGTCAACTTTAGCAGGGGGCGCGGAGTCCACCAACGGCGACATTTCGCCAGGACAAGTCATCGACATCTCATCTCACACCGACGATGCAGAGGCCAGCGCGGCGCCGGATTTGTTAAAATTATGCGTACTTAGGCTTTGTTTTTAATGTTGGTCTTTTGTTAGAGCAATGTTTAGGTCAACTGGCTCTGTTTAATTACTAAAATTGCTCGATTCAGTAAGTGTGGTCTGTCTGCTATACGCTCTTTTGTGTTCCCAAATTAGCAAGGGATGTTAACTTATGCAATGACGTACCCGGGGAAATTTCCACCAAAATTTGAATTATCAAACTCATCCCATGCGCGTAAAGTAGAAGAATTGTTTGTGATGCACACAATCGTTGAAAGTGAATGGTGTCCGGCGGCACCGCGCGCAAAGTTCCCTCCACATTTCCAAATTTTTGGCCTACCGCCAAAATATCTACCCCCGCCCCCTTCCCCACCCCCTTTTCTCCACGACCACAAGTCACATTTCCCTGTTTCCTCATTCCTTCATAATCTATAGCTGCTTCCTCGCTTGCTTCCTCGCTCTCGTCGTCTCGCATCCTACCGCCGGGGTCGCCATGGTCTTCTTCAATGACCTCTCCAGCGGTTCCTCCTCCGACGACGACTCCTTCACCACTTTAATGCCCTCGATGCGGCTATATCTCCCACGTGTCGAGGCACGACTTAGACGCATAACCGCATTGAAAGCAATGTCGCAAGTTAGGCAATCTTCACAACATCCCATGTAATATAGATAATAAAAGGGGAGATACATAGTTGGCTTACACTCGCCACGTCAAACAAAGTACATAAATAGCATTACAACATTCAAACCCTCATGACCCGACTACGGCGCCAAAATAAAAGATAAACCCGACATGCGACACGGTCCCGATCGCCCCAACTGGGCACCACTACTGATCATCAGGGAAAGACACATAGTAACGCTGTGAGTCCTCGTCGAACTCCCACTTGAGCTCAAGCACGTCATCTGGAACGGAGTCATCAGGCCCTGCATCTGGTTTGGAAGTAATCTATGAGCCACAGGGACTCAGCAATCTCGCACCCTCGCGATCAAGATTATTTAAGCTTATAGGTAAGGCAAGGTACAATATGTGGAGCTGCAGCAAGCGACTAGCATATATGGTGGCTAACCTGTTCGCAAAAGAGAGCGAGAAGAGGAGGCGAAGCGCGAACAAATAACTAGAGAACAACCTGCGCAAGCATTACTCCAACACCGTGTTCACTTCCCGGACTCCCCCGAGAAGAGACCATCACGGTAACTCACACAGTTGATTCATTTTAATTAAGTAAAGGTTCAAGTTATCTACAACCGGACATTAACAAAATCCCATCTGCCCATAACCGTGGGCACGGCTTTCGAAAGTTCAAAACCCTGCAGGGGAGTCCCAACTTAGCCCATGACAAGCTGTCACTGTCAATGAAGGAATAGACCTTCTCCCGAGACATTCCGATCAGACTCGGTATCCCGGTTCTACAAGACACTTCGACAAGTTAAAACAAATCCAGCAACACTGCCCGAATGTGCCGACAAATCCCGATAGGAGCTGCACATATCTCGTTATCAGGGCACAATCGGATAAGCAATCCATACAACTAAAACCAGCCCTCGAGTTTCCTTGAGGTGGCGCTGCAAGGGGCTCTAGGTTGGACCAACACTCAGAGGAGCACTGGCCCCGGGGGGTTTAAATAAGATGACCCTCGGGCTCCGGAAACCCAAGGGAAAAAGAGGCTAGGTGGCAAATGGTAAAACCAAGGTTGGGCATTGCTGGAAAAGCTTTAATCAAGGCGAACTATCAAGGGGTTCCCATTATCACCCAACCGCGTAAGGAAGGCAAAATCCGGGAACATAACACCGATATGACGGAAACTAGGGCGGCAAGAATGGAACAAAACACTAGGCGAGAGGCCGAGCCTTCCACCCTTTACCAAGTATATAGATGCATTAAGATAACAAGATAATATAATGTTATCCCAACAAGTAAATAATGTTCCAACAAGGAACGGTCTCCAATCTTCACCTGCAACTAGCAACGCTATAAGAGGGGTTGAGCAAAGCGGTAACATAGCCAATCAACGGTTTTCTAGGACATGGTGGGTTAGAGGTTTGACATGGAAATTTGGGGGGCATGATAAGCAAGTGGTAGGCATCGTAGCATAGGCATAGCAAAAGAGCGAGCATCTAGCAAAGCAAAGATAGTAGTGATTTCGAGGGTATGATCATCTTGCCTGCAAAGTTGTCAGAGTTGACTGGATCCTCGAAAGCAAACTCAATGGGCTCCTCGTTAGCGAACTCGTCTCCCGGCTCTACCCAAACAAGACAAAACAAGCAAACGGAACACAGTCAACCACGTGCAAACTCAAACAACATGATGCAAACATGGTATGCTATGCAGGATGCGATATGTGATGCATATGCAAGATTTGACAAGGAATGCATGAACCTGGCCTCAACTTGGAAATTCAAGTGTGCCACTGGAAAGGTGAGATGAAATCACTTGAAAACGATATAAAGAACGCCAGAATCGGAGTCATGGTTTGGAAATAACAAGTAATTCGAATATGGCACCGGTCTGCGATATACAGCAAGTAGCCATCTAAATGCAACAAGATGAACATGCTACAACACTCAAACATGACAACGAAATACATGGCAGGGATCCATTCATGATGCTTAACAAAATAGGAACACTGAGCTACAGCCAATTCATCCATTAACAGGTTCAAACAAGCATGGCAAAAGAGCATTTGGTAAACAGATTTCAGACTTAGTGAAATTAACACTTGTCTGGAATTCAGATCAGGTAGCACACTTTGGAGCATGAAAACTATATGCTACAGGACCTGAACATGGTAAAGTAAAGCATGGAATGGAGCTACTTAAAGAGCTTAACAAAAGTCCCTGAGTGACCTTGAGCCAAAAGGGATCAGAAAATACAATTGCAAGCATGTGAACATGGCAAAAACATAATCAGATCACAGACTAAGTGAAAAACTGGAGCATGCAAATCAGATATCAAGTAGGCATGTTTACGAGCTCGATGCACTCACTACAGAGCATGGCATGACAAACTAAGCATCCACCCATCAAGAAGACATGTCATAGGAGCTAGACATGGCAAGAAAAACAACATAGCATGCACAGATCAATAACACAAGCTAGACATGGCAATATAAGCATACACCCATCAAGAATACACATTATACAAGCTAGACATGGCAAGAACAATAACATAGCATGCACGGATCAACTACAACATCCTTGGCAAAATCGCTAACAAGTAGACAATCTGCCCAGACTCACGAAATGAAAAAAGTAGAGCTCGATTGACTCAAGCTAGGGTGCTCCATAATTTCAAACAAAGACATGGATGGATAGAGAACTACAAGATTAACAAAACATCCTTACTGATCATCCTCAAAAGAGGCACGGATCACTAGGAAACAACATGAACATATGGCATATTGAAATAGACAGATCAAGGACTTAGTGGAAAAGCTAAGTCCTGAAATCAGCATTAACGATTGCACCACTTTGCAAGCTTGTGCTAGTCACCACACAAAACATCACAAAAATACATGGGTTGCACCTCCGGATAGATGGCAAAACATATAACAAAACACATGTAGAGCTCAGGGGCATATCATGCACACAATAATCATGGCAAAAATGACAAATATCTAATTGGAGCAGCAGATCTGACAATTATCTCAAATGGCATTCTTCCAACAGCATTTTGGGCATCAAGATGAACTCAAATCAAAATGATGCAATGAGATGAAATGATGTACTCTCTGAGAAGAACATTTTGATATGCTATATGCCCAAAACGAAGCTACGGATGCAAAGTTACGATGCGATGAACAAGGGCAAAATATTAGGGTTTCAGGGATAAAAAGTCAACCGATCCGAGATCCGGATCGAGATCTGGCTGCACGGATAACGAGGTTCGCCGGGGACTTGAAGCTCGCCGTAGATGAAGTCGGCCGCCAGAGGAGAAGGTCGGCGCGGGGGCGGAGACGGAGATGGCCGGAGCTTCCCGGGCGTGCGGCGGCGAGGAGCGCGAGCGGGGCGGCTCGCCGGCGAGGCGGCCGGTGGCCGGGCGAGGCGGCGACGGGACTTGCCAGCGTCGGGGAAGGAGATGGGCGCGGGCGGCGCCGGATCTGGCCCGCGGGAGGCGGCGGCTCAGGCCGGGGGCCCCGCCTGGGCCCGGGCGGGCCGGCGAAGTGGGCGCGGGTGCTGGCCACTCCCGGATCGACATGTGGCGGCGGTGGGACGAAGCGGATGCGTCCGGCCGGACAGAAAAATGTCCGCCGGCGCATGGAGACGAAGGGGACTAGGGTTTCGGGGGGGAGGAGAAAGGGAATTTCAGAGGGGGTTCCTTATATAGGCATAGGAGGAGCTAGGAGAGTCCAAATGAGGTGCGGTTTTCGGCCACGCGATCGTGATCGAATGCTCTAGATGATGGAGAGGGTTTTGGTGGGTTTTGGGCCAAAATGGAGGGGTGTTGGGCTGCAACACACATGAGGCCTTCTCGGTCCCTCGGTTAACCGTTGGAGCGTCAAACGAAGTCCAAATGGTACGAAACTTGCCAGGCGGTCTACCGGTAGTAAACCAAGGACGCTTGGAAAGTCTCGGTCCAATCCGGAAATGTTTAAACCCCACACACGAAAGAAAGGTAGAAATGACCACCGGAGGAGAACGGAGCGCCGAAATGCAAAACAGACAACGGGGAAAATGCTCGGATGCATGAGATGAACACGTATGCAAATGCAATGCACATGATGACATGATATGAGATGCATGACAATGACAACAACACACGGAGACAAAAACCCGAACCCGAGAAAATAAAATAACTTAACGTCGGAAATGGCAAGAGTTGGAGTACATATTGGGTAAATCATATCCGGGGTGTTACAACCACCCAGGCATGCCTCTCTTCTCTCTCTCGGGCTATGACTTGGAATGAAGGATTTTAACCCTGCGGTCGATTTGAGTCATTTCTTCCTCTTGTAGCTCCATAGGACCATCAGCTGCAACGAATGGAGCAGGGTGGCTGAAGATCTGTCTGCTCGTTGTCACCATCAATCTCCATGCATGAAGCTAGTTGAGTTTGAATCTGTGGATAGTGGGTGGAAGTTTCTGGCATTTGTAGAGAAGGTTAGATCCTCTTTCATTGTTATAAATAATTTTTTAGATGTGATTCATACACTGTCACGATCCCAACCCATTCATACCACACCTTCAACCAAACGCATCCTAAGACAGTGTCATAGTTTGTACTTAGTATCTAAAAATGTTGCCATCTCATGAGCGGAGCCATTAGAAAATTATTTGGCACCGCTTCAGCATTTTGTGCAGCCAACTTTGGTCCAAACATCTGAGCAGCCAAGCAGTAAAATACTAAATCTTTATGGCACGAAGGAACTGGGCATCGGAGCAACTATGTGCATCGAAGTCCGGGTCCCTAATTTTTTCTGCTGCATCAGCTCGCCAGTGCAGGGCACCGGTGCGAGATGTAGCAATAGTTTTATTTAGACCAGTTTTGGCATACATAGTGGACAGCCTTAGTTCTATTAGTTCTATATTACTAAATTAGTGCATGTACACACCTGTTAGTATCAATTTGCTGTCATCCAAACATTGTCGCTATTGTAGTTATATTTACCTTCCTCATAAAATTTTCAATTTGTTATTTATAGTTACATGAGTAAAAACTTGTAGCGTTGTTGTAGTTAATTATATCTTATGATGTTTCAGAATTTGGTTGTTGTCTCAATAGGAATTAATTCATTTGGACATTGATTTTTTGAGAAGATTTGTCATAATTAACATGTTTATTCAGTTTTTCAAATAATTATTGGTGATTTTCTATGTTGCTATAAATCCATTTCCCCTACACTTGTTATTGATCTAGTTTTAAATATTATAGGATGAACATAAGTGTTCTTACTTGGAGTGGGTTGATCAAGAGTGGCCACAGTCTATGAAGATGTGCCTAGCAAAGCTGTGGAGCATGTATGAGGAAGAGAACAGAGGTAGGCTTAGAGAAAGTGTTGTTAACGCTGAAGAATATTTGAAGATGCGGGATAAAAAGAGGAAGGTGGAGAATGAGCTCAGTTTTTCTAAATCAGACTTTACGAAGATGGTGTTGGCGAAGGAGGAGGCACTTTCCCAGTTGGCCAGTGCAAAACAGGTTCTTACCAAACTGACAGCAGAGGTGGATAAGACGAGCCTGGATGATCTCTATTAGGGAAATGAATATATTGTTCTTATGAAGTTGAACTAGCTATATGTTGTACTGTGCTTTTTTCACGTAGCTATCGTACTATGGTGTTAAAATATATTTATGTGCTTTATATGAAATTCGCAAACAGCTGTTCGATGTGAAATGTGAATTTGCGTAATACTGGAATTATTAATTGTAAACTAATAAACCTGCTAAATGTGTCTTGGAACTTTGCAAACGGTTCTAGCAGTAAAAGCGCTTGTGATGGATAGCCCAATGCCACACAGTTTTCTTCATCAAATCGTGTGTGATGTAGTTGATAAAAGAAAACGGTTAACCAAGGCAGAGCGTGTGTGATAGTTACACCTATCACACTCGAGCCTATAAATAAACCTATGTGGGATGTACATGCGAATGGAAACATTTTCCCTAGATTGACTATGTGGGATGTACATACGAATGGAAACGTTTTCCCTGGATTGACTGTGTGGGATGTACATACGAACGAAAACGTTTTCCCTGGATTGACTGTGTGGGATATACATAAGAACGGAAACGTATTCCTTGGATTGGTTGTGTGTCATCTAGATACGAATGGAAATGTTTTTCTGGGATTCACCGTGTGGGATGTACATACAAACGGAAATGATTGGGTTTCGATGCCTCGCCTGATCGCACACGAGCTCATTTTGCCCCAGCCTGTGTCCCAGGAGGGCCTATCCCCGACGGTTTCTGGGTTGTGTGGGAAGGACCCCCTATCGCCCACACTCACTTGGCGACGGTTCCAAATGCCGTCGCGGAAAGGGGTTAAAAACCATTTGTATATCACCAACGCGTACCAGTGATTAGCTTCCTGTCTAGTTGGTGTAAGCATCACGGGAACGAATTTCTCTAATGTGCTATTTTCCAGTTCGAGAGAAGGTACAATTACCTCATGAAGTTCTACTTTCCTCCTACTCACTTCTTTCGAGAGAAACTCCTTCTTTAGAAAGGACCTATTCTTAGCAAAAAAGATCTTGCCTTCGGATCTGTGGTAGAAGGTGTACCCAATTGTTTCCTTAGGGTATCCTATGAAGACGCACTTCTCCGATTTAGGTTCGAGATTATCAGGCTGGGCCAAACCATGGTTCATACGGTGTCGTCTCAACTGATTTAGACGGTGCCCTATTTAAAGTGAATGCAGCTGTTTCTAATACATAACCCCCAAACGATAGTGGTAAATCGATAAGAGACATCATAGATCACACCACATCTAATAAAGTAAGGTTACGATGTTTAGACACACAATTACGATGTGATGTTCCAGGTGGCGTGAGTTGTGAAACTATTCCGCATTGTTTTAAATGAAGGCCAAACTCGTAACTCAAATATTCGCCTTCGCGATCAGATCATAGAAACTTTATTTTCTTATTACAATGATTCTCCACTTCACTCTGAAATTGTTTGAACTTTTCAAATGTTTCAGACTTGTGTTCCATCAAGTAGATATACCCATATCTGCTCAAATCATCTGTGAAGGTCAGAAAATAACGGTACCCACCGCGTGCTTCAACACTCATCGAACCGCATACATAGGTATGTATTATTTCCAGTAAGTCATTAGCTCGCTCCATTGTTCCGGAGAACGGAGTTTTAGTCATGTTGCCCATGAGTCATGGTTTGCAAGTATCAAATGATTCATAATCAGGTGATTCCAAAAGTCCATCCACATGGAGTTTCCTCATGCGCTTTACACCAATATGATCTAAACGGTAATGCTACAAGTATGTTGCACTATCGTTATCAACTTTGCATCTTTTGGCATCAATATTATGAATATGTGTATCACTACGATCTAGATTCAATAAACCGTTCACATTAGGTGTATGACCATAGAAGGTTTTATTCATGTACATAGAACAACTATTATTCTCGGACTTAAACGAGTAACCGTGTTGCAATAAACATGATCAAATCATATTCATGCTCAACGCAAACACCAAATAACATTTATTTAGATTTAATACTAATCCAGAAGGTAGAGGGAGTTTGTGATGGTGATCGTATCAACCTTGGAATCACTTCCAACACACATCGTCACCCTGCCCTTAACTAGTTTTTGTTTATTCTGCAACTCCAGTTTCGAGTTACTAAATCTTAGCAACTGAACCAGTACCAAATACCCAGGGGCTACTATACTAGTAAGGTACACATTAATAATGTAACATCCCAAAATTTCAATTTGGAATGTTATACACTAGATCATCAATGCATATCATATTTTATTTGCTTTTGGCCTGATCCGGAAATTCTATGCAACTCAAGGACCCACGGAGAGAGTTGGGGATTTTGTTATTTTCATATTTGGGTTCTCTCAAATTTTGAAAATAGGATCTTTGATTTTATTTATTTTATCTTCAATTATTTCTATAATAAAAATATGAGAGAGGGAATAAAATGAGTTTCCCAAAATAAAGAAATATTGAAGGTTTAATAAAAAAATCAAGTAAGATTTTATCTCGGATTTTCTCGCTATTTTATTTGAATTTAGGAAAAATTGCACGATTCCAAAACTGCATTTTAGGGCCAAGAAAATGTTCATCCTGTTCTAAATATTTTATTTAGACGGTGAAAATTTGTTTTGGCATTTTTAGATTTTTATTTATTTTTCTAGGATTTTCATAGTTCGGGGGGATTATTTTTTCATTAAAAAAAGCTGTCGCGTGCCCGACTGGGCCGAAGCCCAGCCGAGCCAAGCCGGCCCAGCCGCCGCCGTTTCCCGCATCGGATCGGGACCAGAGTCCCGATCGCCGTCGCCGCCCGAGTCCGGGAGGAGCACGCCGCCCGAGGCGCCCCCTCCGCCAAGCCAGGACGCCCCCCTCCTTTTATAGCTGCCGCCACCCCGCCTCGCCTCACCCCACCCCGCCGCCTCGCCTGCCGCGCTTGCCTCGCCGACGCCACCGCTCGCCGCCGCCTGCCGCGCCACTCGCCGCCGCCTGCCGCGCCTGCCCCGCCGACGCTGCCGCACCCCGCCGCCGGACTTCGCCGGAGCCCCGACAAGGTAGCCGCCCCGTTTTTCTAAGAGAAACCAATTCAGGTTTTTTTAGAAAACCCTAGGTTTTATTTTTTTTCTAGATCGGTTTTATCAGTTCTTTTATTTAGCGAGCGTTCGCTCGATCGTTCGTTTTAACGAACGCGTTCACCGTTTAGTTTCAGATAATGAACGTTTGTTCGTTAATCTGTTTGTCAGTTTTTTCTTTTTCTCGGGTTTTTCCACGATTATTTCTGATCGCGATTTCTGATCCGATTTTCGTTTTAGTTTTTCTTTTCGCTCGTTTATCGGAATCAGGCGATTCAAGCGCCTGGAGTTTTATCTCGAAACCCTCTTTCCGTTTAACCAACTCAAACAAGTTTTTGCATCTGTAAAATTTGACCTAGATCCAGATTAGTAAATGAAGCTTGTTTCTTTCGCCGTTTGACTTTCGTTGCTTCGTTTGATTTGATTCTTTTTGCAAACCAGAGTTCTTAAGTTGAACTTTCTGGTTAGATTTCTTATTTGAGTTTTACCCGTGCATTAGATGAGTACTCATTGTGTGCTTGTTTGTTTGCGATAGAGTACCCGGAGTGCGCTGCTTGCTACTTTGAATCTCTAGGTTTCACGGATCATCAGCAAGGCAACTAACACTTTGATCATACCTCTTACTACCCAGTTTTATTGCATTTGATTAATCCTCAAAATTTTGCATGATTAGGATCTAATTAAATTGTGGGTTTTGGGAAGTAGATGAGGTAGTACCTATTACCTATTTTATTATCAAATCCTTGGGAGTTACTTCTACATTTGCTTATTATGCCATGCTATGCTAGTAGACATGGATTGGGTGAGTGTATCCATGACAGATGTGAGATTTTTAATTAATGGTTTATTTAAGGTGGAAACTTTAATACACATCTGGGTGGATTGAGGCACCTAGGTATTCCAGCGATTGCCTGTTTTTCTTTATGGACCGCCACCCAGGCTCAAAGGGATCATGAGATTATTCATGCTAGAAACTTTCGTGTGCATCCACAAGCTACTATGGGCTCTAGCATAGTTGATTAAGTTGTGTGAACTCTTACAGTGGTAGACTAGCAGTAGGGGAAAGTAGGTGTAACGGTCTACCCGATCGTAAGGTGCTAGCGCTTCTGAAAGACTATGTCTCGGTCATCCATTTATCAAACACCATGTAGTGCGAGAATCGCAACGGAGGAGATCGAGTCTTGTGGGGAAAAGTGTGCAAGTCTCTTCAGAGTGTATAAACTAATCATGATTAGCCGTGTCCCAAGTTATGGACGTTTTGAGTATCTAGTACTTGGATTATCATGTGAATCTCATCATGTTACTTTAACTAATTTTGTTGGGTTTTAATGATGATGTTTAATTGGGATTGAGAGGATGTCTATCTTCTCAATGTTTAACAACCACCATGATAGTTAAATAAAATTTATTCCTTTGCAGTAGGGAAAAACTGGCTTTACGCAAAACTGTAACCATAGAGCTTTCCACCAGCCATATATGCATGTAGTATAGCCTATTCTGTTCACTACTCTCTATGTGTTACAATGTCAGCATATTCCATGTGCTGACCCGTTTTTGGGCTGCAACGTTCATGTTGCAGACTTTTCAGACGACGAGTAAGGTGCCTTTAGGTCATGGTTCTATACTCAGTGATGCCGTTGGAGTTGATGGACTCACTTATCTTCCAAGCCTTCCGCTGTTATCGTTATTAGATGGCCTTAAGCCATATTTATTGTAGTAAGTTCTCTTTTGAGACATTCGATGTAATAAGTGTGTGATTGCTACTCTGTTATAAACCCTTCAAGTACTGTGCATGTCAGCATTACTGATCCAGGGATGACACTAACGCACAGAGATCGGACTGTTTGAGGTCTGGTCGCTAAAAGATGGTATCAGAGCACACACTAACTGTAGGACACGACCACTAAGCTAAAAGCCCTAGATCACTACTCACTCTTCCCATTTCTGACTCCTCATCTCTTCTACTCTTTTAGGATGGCGGATGCAAGGAACATGTTCACACAGCCGGATGAAGATACACCCTTTGGACGTCACTTGAAGGAAGTCACTAGATACCTGAACATCGGAGTACCAAGCTTCACCAGGACCTACAACGCCACTTTACCTGAAGAGGAACGCTGGATGATTCAACTTCAAGTTCCAGGAAGGACGTTCATGCCTGTCACTGAGCCCATAGAGTTTTCCTTTGATGCACCAACCTAGAGTCTAGGAAAGAGCATGGCAGCCCACATCACTATGGGGCGCATTGGAGAAGTTTACCACCAGGATCTCAAGGATACTATCTACCAGATTTGTGGGCGCTGAGATGAGCAATGGGAGATGACCAGCACCAGGAAGGATAGATCAATGGCAACTTTCATCCAGGAGTTAAACCAGCACATTCGACGCCAGGAGAACCAGATGTGCGCAGGCATGAGAGACCTGAAGAAGGCCATGACCAAGATCACGGAGATGGAGGAAGAACTCAAGTCTACACGCGATGGATATGAGGAGGAAATAGCAACACTAGTGGAGAAGAATGATGATCTAAAGAAGAAGCTAAAAGTGTTCATGGGATTTCCCGCAACTGGAGGAGAAGATGATTGCACTTGTCCAGAGAACTACATCATCATCAACGACACCGACTCGGACCCAGACGATAGTGATGATGACTATGTTGATGAAGCTGGAGCAGATATCATGGAGTCTTCATCGGAGCAGTTTTTCTAGTCGACCACCATATCAGTAGTAGTATTCTCCCATGTATCTAGTATAGCCCGAGCACTTTTGTAACGATAGATAGACCGTTGTATGCCCTTGTTTGATTGAATGAAGTGATTTGTTTGCATTTGACTCATGTGCATATGGGTAGTGTTTTCTCTCTAGACCTCATTCTATCCTATAGTCTCATCTTTTCTAAACCCATCAGATGCCTCCGAGACGTGACAATGGATTTGCATTTCCACTGGAGCTCACTCAGTTGATCCAGCAGCAGAATACGTTGATGCAGTTGCTAGTCCAGAATCAGAATCAAGGGAACAACAACAACAACCCACCACCGCCTCCACCTGTTGATCACTTAACCCGTTTTCTTAGGCTGAATCCGCCGGTGTTCTCTAGTAGCACCGAGCCTATAGTAGTAGATGATTGGCTCCGCAAGATTGGAAGGGAGTTAACCACTACAGGATGTACTGACGCTGAGAAGGTGTGCTTTGCCGCACATCAGTTGGATGGACCAGCAGCATCATGGTGAGAGAACTACACTGTTACCTACCCTATAGCCACAGTGACATGGGACCAATTTCAGCAGGCTTTCCGTACTGCCCATGTTTCAGAAGGAGCTATGGCCATGAAGAAGCATGAGTTTCGCAACTTGCGCCAAGGAGGATGGACCATGGGCCAGTATGTGGATGACTTTAGTAAGCTAGCACGTTATGCCCTAGATGACGTTGCTACAGATGCAGCTAGGCAGGAGAAGCTTCTGGAAGGACTGAATGATGAGCTGAGCATGTAGTTGATGGTAGCAACTTTCAACAACTACCAGGAGTTGGTAGATAGAGCTCTCATGATTGAAGGGAAGCAGCAGAAGATTGAGAACCACAAGAGGAAGTATGGACAAGGGAAGTACAATTCTGGAGCTCAGCAGAAGCCACGTTTAACCCCGAAATCGGGAGGACATTTCCAGCATACCCCTGGAGGAGGTAGCTCGCACAATCATAATGTCCCCAAGAATGGTAATGGGAATGGAGGAAGCAACGGCCAGAACCGTACCAACCCATCAACACCAGCCAAGAGAGACCTGAGCCAAGTCACTTGCTATAAGTGCCAGAAGACTGGACATTACGCCAATGAATGTCCTGAAGCCCAGAATGGAAATGGCAATGGAAGCTCAGGGAAGAAGCCGAACCCTTTCAACAGGGGACAGGTAAATCACGTTAACGTGGAGGAGGTTGAAGCCCAGCTAGATGTAGTAATAGGTAAGTTTTTGGTTAAGTCATTTACTGCAATCGTTCTTTTCGATACTGGTGCATCGCATTCATACATATCAAGGGGATTTGTGGATAAGTATAAACTGCCCACCAAAGTTCTTAGAACACCTATGTTAGTAAGCTCACCAGGAGCGGAGTATATGGCCAGTCGAGGATGTTTTCAAGTGCCATTGAGTATAGGTAGGCATGTTTTCCCCTCGGATTTAATCATTTTGGAATCACAAGGTTCGGATGTAATTCTGGGTATGGATTGGCTATCGATGTATGGAAGAAACATCGATTGCGCCAGTAAGTCGATTTTGCTCACCACCGCAGAAGGAAGAAGGATCGAGTATGTATCGCGGCATGTGCCGAATAGGACTCAAGTAAATTCCCTAACAGGAGTTGTACAGGAGGAAGTACCGGTGGTAAAGGATTTTCCGGATGTATTTCCAGAAGAGTTGCCAGGCATGCCACCGGATAGGGACATTGAGTTTTTGATTGAGCTTTTACCAGGCACAGGACCAATATCTAAGAGACCGTATAGAATGTCCGCAAAGGGTTTGGAGGAGATTAAGAAGCAGATTAAGGAGTTACTGGATAAGGGATATATTCGCCCAAGTTCTTCACGTTGGGGATCGCCAGTACTTCTAGTGGAAAAGAAGGATGGATCGTTAAGGATGGTTGTTGATTATCGAGGATTGAGTGAAGTGACGACCAAGAATAAGTACCCACTGCCGATGCTCAATGATCTGTTTGACCAATTGCAAGGAGCAAAGGTATTTTCCAAGATCGATTTGCGATCAGGATACCACCAGTTGAAGATTCGAGAGCAGGATATACCTAAGACAACTTTTACCACCAGGTACGGGCTGTATGAGTATACCGTTATGTCCTTTGGTCTGACTAACGCACCTGCATATTCCATGAACATGATGAACAAAGTGTTTATGGAGTTTTGGGATAAGTTCATCATAGTGTTCATTGATGATATACTAGTTTACTCGAAGAATGAAGAAGAACATAAAGAACATTTGTGTTTGGTACTTGGTAAGCTCAGAGAACATCAGTTATACGCTAAGTTCAGCAAATGTGAGTTTTGGTTGAAAGAAGTTGGATTCCTCAGATATGTTATATCCGAAGAAGGAATAGCAGTAGATCCCACCAAGGTTGTCACTATGACAAATTGGGAAGCTCCAACAACAGTCGGAGAGATCCGGAGTTTTCTTGGACTCGCAGGATACTACCAGAGATTCATTGAAAATTTCTCGAAAATTGCAAAACCTATGACGGAGTTGTTGAAGAAGGATACCAAGTTCAAATGGACTGAGGAATGTGAGGCCAATTTCCAGGAGTTGAAGAAACGTTTGGTTACCTCTCCAGTGTTGATTCTGCCAGATCAGCGCAAGGATTACGAGGTGTATTGTGATGCTTCACGTCGAGGACTTGGAGCAGTGCTTATGCAGGAGGGAAGAGTTGTTTCATATGCTTCACGACAGCTTAAGCCCCATGAGTTGAATTATGCTACACATGATTTGGAGTTAGCAGCTGTAGTGCATGCGTTGAAGACTTGGAGACATTTTCTCATTGGAAACCATTGTGAGGTGTACACGGATCACAAGAGTTTGAAGTACATTTTCACGCAGAAGGAGCTGAATCTCAGGCAAAGGAGATGGTTGGAGCTCATCAAGGATTATGATATGAGATTGCATTATCACCCCGAAAAGCCTAACGTAGTAGCTGATGCGTTGAGCCGTAAGAGCCATGTCAACACACTAATGACGGGAGATTTACCGAAGGTGTTAGTCAAGGATCTTCGTGAACTATGTTTGGAGATAGTTCCGAGAGGCTACGTTGCAGCATTGGAGATTCAGTCTACTATGATGGATAAGATCAGAGAAGCTCACAAGACCGACAAGGAGATTGCCTCTATAAAGGAGAAGTTGAGCAAAGGAATAGCTAAAGGATTTCGTGAGGATGAGCACGATACCTTATGGTTTGAGGACCGCGTTTATGTGCCTAATGATCCGGAGATCAGGAAGTTGATTCTGCAAGAGGCCCATGATTCACCATACTCGATTCACCCAGGAAATACCAAGATGTATTTGGATTTGAAGGATACTTTCTGGTGGTCAGGAATGAAGAA
The DNA here is from genome assembly GCF_056163025.1 of Triticum urartu. NCBI lineage: Eukaryota > Viridiplantae > Streptophyta > Magnoliopsida > Poales > Poaceae > Triticum > Triticum urartu. The sequence continues at coordinate 341,643,413 of NC_141876.1, read as the reverse complement.
GGATATTGCAGAGTATGTAGCAGTTTGTGATGTATGTCAGAGAGTAAAGGCAGAGCATCAGAAGCCAGAAGGATTGCTACAACCATTGCCGATACCCGAATGGAAGTGGTATAAGCTAGGCATGGATTTTATCATGGTATTACCCAGGACCCGTTCAGGCTATGACTCGATATGGGTTGTAGTCGATCGCTTGACGAAGGTAGCTCATTTCATCCCAGTAAAGGCCACTTACACCAGTGCTAAGTTGGCAAAGATATACATGACCAGGATCGTATGTCTGCATGGAGTTCCGAGGAGCATTGTATTCGATAGAGGAATCCAGTTTACCTCAAAGTTCTGGAATCAGTTGCATGAAACTTTGGGTACCAGGCTAGAGTTCAGTACAGCTTTTCAACCGCAGACAGATGGACAGACTGAGAGAGTCAACCAGATTTTGGAGGATATGCTGAGAGCTTGTGCGCTAGATTATGCATCTAGTTGGGACGACAATTTGCCATATGCAGAGTTCTCTTACAACAACAGTTATCAATCCAGTTTGAAGATGGCCACTTTCGAAGCCTTGTACGGAAGGAGGTGCAGGACCCCATTGTTGTGGGATGAAGTTGGAGACCGCCAGTTGTTTGGACCGGATTTGATTAAGGAGTCTGAACAAAAAGTGAAATTGATTCACGATAGGCTCAAGGTAGCCCAGTCCAGGCAGATTCTAAACGCAAGGAGACAATTTACGAAGTCGGAGACCGAGTGTATCTTCGAGTATCTCCACTTCGGGGAGTTAAGCGCTTTGGAGTTAAGGGAAAATTAGCGCCACGTTTTGTGGGACCATACAAAGTTTTGGAACGTATGGGAGAAGTTGCCTACAAGTTGGAGTTGCCCGAAGGATTGTCAAGAGTTCACGATGTGTTCCACGTTTCCCAGTTGAAGAAGTGCCACACAGAGATGGCTGATATACCGCTCAGAGATACAGTGCCGCTGGAAGCTATTCAGTTGGATAGTGATTTGACCTATGAGGAGAAACCAGTAAAGATTCTCGAGTATGCCAGCCGAGTCACCCGCAACAAGGTTATCAAGTTTTGCAAAGTTCAGTGGAGCCCCCACACCGAGGATGAAGCCACCTGGGAGCGAGAGGAAGAACTGTTGAAGGACCACCCTCACCTATTTTCTAGCCAACCTGAATCTCGAGGGCGAGATTCATCTTAAGGGGGGTAGGTTTGTAACATCCCAAATTTTCAATTTGGAATATTATACACTAGATCATCAATGCATATCATATTTTATTTGCTTTTGGCCAAATCCAGAAATTCTATGCAACTCAAGGACCCACAGAGAGAGTTGGGGATTTCGTTATTTTCATATTTGGGTTCTCTCAAATTTTGAAAATATGATCTTTGATTTTATTTATTTTATCTTCAATTATTTCTATAATAAAATATGAGAGAAGGAATAAAATGACTTTCCCAAAATAAAGAAATATTGAAGGTTTAATAAAAAATCAAGTAAGATTTTTCGGATTTTCTCGCTATTTTATTTGAATTTAGGAAAAATTGCACGATTTTAAAACTGCATTTTAGGGCCAAGAAAATGTTCATCCTGTTCTAAATATTTTATTTAGACGATGAAAATTTGTTTTGGCATTTTAAGATTTTTATTTATTTTTCTAGGATTTTCTTAGTTCGGTGGGATTATTTAAACAAAAAAAAGCTTCTGCGTGCCTGACTGGTCCGAAGCCCAGCCGAGCCAAGCCGGCCCAGCCGCCGCCGTCTCCCGCACCGGATCGGTGCCGGAGTCCTGATCGCCGCCGCCGCCCGAGTCCTGGAGGAGCACGCCTCCCGAGGGGCCCCCTCCCCCAAGCCAGGACGCCCCCTCCTTTTATAGCCGCCACCACCCCGCCTCGCCTCACCCCACCCCGCCGCCTCGCCTGCCGCGCCTGCCTCGTCGACGCCGCGCTCCCCGCCGCACGCCGCCGCCTGCCGCACCTGCCCCGCCGATGCCGCCGCACCCCACCGCCACCCGATGCCCCGCCGGAGCCGCCGGACTTCGCCGGAGCCCCGACGAGGTAGCCGCCCGCCGCCGCCCCGGTTTTCTAAGAGAAACCGATTCAGTTTTTTTCCAGAAAACCCTAGGTTTTATTTTTTTTAGATCGGTTTTATCGGTTCTTTTATTTAGCGAGCGTTCGCTCGATCGTTCGCTTTAACGAACGCGTACACCATTTAGTTTTAGATATAGAACGTTCGTTCGTTAATCTGTTCGTCAATTTTTTCTTTTTCTCGGGTTTTTCCACGATTATTTCTGATCGCGATTTCTGATCCGATTTTCGTCTTAGATTTTCTTTTCGCTCGTTTATCGGAATCAGGCGATTCAAGCGCCTGGAGTTTTGTTTCGAAACCCTCTTTCCGTTTAACCAACTCACACAACTTTTTGCATGTGTAAAATTTCACCTAGATCTAGATTAGTAAACGAAGCTTGTTTCTTTCGCCGTTTGACTTTCGTTGCTTCGTTTGATTTGATTCTTTTTGCAAACCGGAGTTCTTAAGTTGAACTTTCTGGTTAGATTTCTTATTTGAGTTTTACCCATGCATTAGATGATTACTTATTGTGTGCTTGTTTGTTTGCGATAGAGTACCCGGAGTGCGCCGCTTGCTACTTTGAATCTCTAGGTTTCACAGATCATCAGCAAGGCAAGTTACACTTTGATCATACCTCTTACTACCTAGTTTTATTGCATTAGATCAATCCTCAAAACATTGCATGATTAGGATCTAATTAAATTGTGGGTTTTGGGAAGTAGATGAGGTTGTACCTATTACCTGTGTTATTATCAAACCCTTGGGAGTTACTTCTACGTTTGCTTATTATGCCATGCTATGCTAGTAGACGTGGATTGGGTGAGTGTATCCATGACAGATGTGAGATTGTTAATTAATGGTTTATTTAAGGTGACAACTTTAATACACATCTGTGTGGATTGAGGCACCTGGGTATTCCAGCGATTGCCTGTTTTTCTTTATGGACTGCCACCCAGGCTCAAAGGGATCATGAGATTATTCATGCTAGAAACTTCCGTGTGCAGTCACAAGTTACTATGAGCTCTAGCATAGTTGATTAAGTCATGCGAACTCTTAAAGTGGTAGACTAGCAGATGTAGGGGAATATAGGTGTAACAGTCTACCCGATCGTAAGGTGCTAGCGCTTCTGAAAGACTATTTCTCGGTCATCCGTTTCTCAAACACCATGTAGTGCGATAATCCCAACGGAGGAGATCGAGTCTTGTGGGGAAAAGTGTGCAAGTCTCTTCAGAGTGTATAAACTAATCATGATTAGCCGTGTCCCGGTTATGGACTTTTTGAGTATCTAGTACTTGGATTATCATGTGAATCTCATCATGTTACTTTAATTAATTTTGTTGGGTTTTAATGATGATGTTTAATTGGGATTGAGAGGATGTCTATCTTATCAATGTTTAACAACCACCATGATAGTTAAATAAAATATATTCCTTTGCAGTTGGGAAAAACTGGCTTTACGCAAAACTGTAACCATAGAGCTTTCCACCAGCCATATATGCATGTAGTATAGCCTATTCTGTTCACTACTCTCTACGTGTTACATTGCCAGCATATTCCATGTGCTGACCCGTTTTCGGGCTGCAACGTTCATGTTGCAGACTTTTCAGACGACGAGTAAGGTGCCTTTAGGTCGTGGTTCTATACTCAGTGATGCCGTTGGAGTTGATGGACTCATTATCTTCCAAGCCTTCCACTGTTATCGTTATTAGATGGCCTTAAGCCATATTTATTGTAATAAGTTCTCTTTTGAGACATTCGATGTAATAAGTGTGTGATTGCTACTCTGTTATAAATCCTTCAAGTACTGTGCGTGTCAGCATTACTGATCCAGGGATGACACTAAAGCACAGAGATCGGACTGTTTGAGGTCTGGTAGCTACAAATAACATGTATATCAAATATACGTTTGTTAACTTTGTCATCCTTCTTATCCGCCATGTATTTGGGGCAGTTCTGCTTCTAGTGACCATTCCCTTTGAAGTAGAAGCACTCATTTCAGGCTTAGGTTCAGCTTTGGGCTTCTTCACGGGAGTGGCAACTTGCTTGCCATTCTTCTCGAAGTTCCCTTTCTTTCCCTTGCCCTTTTCTTGAAACTTGTGGTCTTGTTAACCATCAACACTGATGCTCTTTCTTGATTTCCACCTTTGCCGATTCAACATCACGAAGATCTCGGGAATCGTATTTGTCATCCCTTGCATATTATAGTCCATCATAGAGTTCTAGTAGCTTGGTGATAGTGACTAGAGAACTCCGTCAATCACTATCTTATCTGGAAGATTAACTCCCACTTGATTCTAGTGATTGTAGTACCCAGACATTCTGAGCACATGCTCATTGGCTGGGCTATTCTCCTCCATCTTGTAGGCAAAGTACTTGTCAAAGGTCTCATACCTCTCGACACGGGCATGAGTCTAAAATACCAATTTTAGCTATTGGAACATCTCATATGCTCCGTGGCGTTCAAAACATTTTGAAGTCCCGGTTCTAAGCTGTAAAGAATGGCGCACTAAACTATCAAGTAGTCATCATATATAGCTTGCAAAATGTTCATAACGTCTGCATCTTCTCCTGCAACAAGTTTGTCACCTTAGCGGTGCATCAAGGACATAATTCTCTTGTGCAGCAATGAGGATAATCCTCAGATCACGGACCCAGTCCGTATGATTGCTACTATCATCTTTCAATTTAGTTTTCTCTAGGAACATATCAAAAATATACGAGAGAATTCTTTATTTAACACTAGCTTAAACTTTTATTCCCTATTTAACACTGGAAAAATATTTCTTCCCTATCTAACACAGCCTTTAAATTTTGTTCCCAATATAACACTTTCATCTTTTTTTTATGCGAACAATGTTAAATGACATGTGAAATGACAATTCTACCCTCATACATCTATTCAGTTCTTTTATTTATTCTGCTGTCCAATTTAAGGGTGGAATCCATGGTTAGTGTAACAGAATGGTGTCATATTCCTAGAGATCACACATACGCTAACTCCCTGCTGGATGGATTTTTTAAGCTAGCATGCACACAGCACACGCACGTATAAAACAACATGGCCGCGGGGCTTGCTTGATTGACGGCTCGACTAGACGAAACATGCACACGACACACGCGAACAATACGAGGACACACCGAGTTGATTACAAAAGGACCGTGTCGTGCCTTTGGATTTATTTTTATTTTTTTGGACCGTGTCGTGCCTTGGGATTTTTAATTGCTAGTATTTCTGATTGGGGTCACGGTTCAGTGTACCTATATATCAGCTGCCAACACAAGCTAGCCTTTTTAGAGTACCAAACTCTATTGTATACGAAATCAATGCATACACATGTATGCGTACAAGACACGGACACAAACGAGTTGGATTTAATTCCAACATCGGTGTTCTTGTGCAAGCTGATTGTGGGCCGGGTGAAGCCAATGAGAATGACTTTGACCTGACTTAGGTCCTTCTAGTGCCAGGGGTAAACTTGTCATTTAACACCATTAGGTCAAAAAATGTACGGAAGTGTTATATTGGGAACAAAATTTAAAGTTGGTGTTATATAGGGAAGAAATATTTCTTCGATGTTAAATAGGGAAACGAAATTTAAAACAGTGTCAAATAAGGAATTCTTTCAAAATATATAGGAGCTATATCGCGGGCTATTGATCTACAACATAGATATGCAAAACTATCAAGACTAGGTTCATGATAAATTAAGTTCAATTAGTCAAATTACAAATGAACTCGCACTTAAATAGACATCCCTCAAGTCATCTGAGTGATACGTGATCCAAATCAACTAACCCATGTCCGATCATCATGTGATATGGGGTAGTCATCGATGGTGAACATCTCTATGTTGATCATATCTACTATATGACTCATGTTCGACCTTTCGGTCTCCAGTGTTCCGAGACCATGTCTGTACATGCTAGGCTCATCAAGTTTAACCCAAGTATTCTGCATGTGCAAAACTGTCTTACACCCATTGTATGTGAATGTAGATTCTATCACACCCGATCATCACCTGGTGTCTCGAAACGATGAACTGTAGCAATAGTGCATACTCAGGGAGAACACTTTTATCTTGAAATTAAGTGAAGGGATCATCTTATAATGCTACCACCGTTCTAAGCAAAATAAGATGCAATCAAAATATGTGCCATGATATGGCCATCATCTTGTGCTTTTGATGTCCATCTCCAAAGCATTGTCATGATCTCCATCATCATCGGCTTGACACCTTGATCTCCATCGTAGCATCATTGCGTCAAGGTTGTCACGCCAACTATTGCTTCTACAACTATCGCTAACTCATAGTGATAAAGTAAAGCAATTACATGGCGCGTGCACTTCATACAATAAAGAGACAACCATAAGGATCCTGCCGGTTGTCAATATTAACATGATCATCTCATACATCAACATATATCACATCATATCTTGACCATATCACATCACAACATGCCCTGCAAAAACAAGTTAGACGTCCTATACTTTGTTGTTGCAAGTTTTACATGGCTGCTATGGGCTTCTAGCAAGAACTGTTCTTACCTACACATAAGACCACAACGGTGATTCATCAAGTTTGCTATTTTAACCTTCTTCAAGGCCTAGTCGTAGTCAAATTCGATTCAACTAAAGTAGGAGAAACAGACACCAGCCAACCACCTTTATGCAAAATTAGTTCCATGTCAGTCAGTGGAACCGGTCTCATGTGCATGGACATGTAAGGTTGGTCTGGGCCGCTCTCCCAGAATATCGCCGAATCAAAATAAAACGTTGGTGGTAAGCAGTATGACTATCACCGCCCACAACTCTTTGTGTTCTACTCATGCATATCATCTACGCATAGACCTGGCTCTGATGCCACTGTTGGGAATCATTGCATGGAAAAAAAATTCTACGCACACGCAATGATCTATCCATGGAGATGCATAGCAACGAGAGGGGGAGAGTGTGGCCACGTACTCTCATAGACCGTAAGCGGAAGCATCTCACAATGCAGTTGATGTAGTCGAACTTTCTTCGCGCTCTAACTGATCTAGTATCGAACACACGACACCTCCGTGTTCTGCACACGTTCGGCTCAGTGATGTCCTCCACCTTCTTGATCCACCAAGATGGCGAGGTAGTAGATGAGTTCTGGCAGCACGGCGATGTGGTGACGGTGATGTGATCTCCGCAGGGCTTCGCCTAAGCACTACGAAAATATGACCGAGGGAGTAAATGATGGACAGGGGCGCCGCACATGGCTAAGATAATGTTGTGTTCTTGTGTGGCGCGGCTGGACTATTCTGTTACTAGTAACAAAATAATATTCTATTACCCCCCGGCCCTATAAGAGTGTGACGCACCTACACCATAGAATCCCCCCGACCTAGCCCGAACCCAACCCACCTCCTTCCGCTGGAGGCAGCCATCGTGGGCAAGCGAGCGACGATGTCAGCCGGAGCAAGGGATCCCGCAGCGCCGTTACTGGCCACCGCCACCATCCCCTTCCTTGCTGGCAAAGGAACGACGGGGCCGTGATCCTCGCCTCTTGCCTCCCTCCCTCCCTCACCAGGGCTCCTTCGTCGGGCCCGTGGTCCTCACCTCCCACCTCCCCTGCTCACTGGAGCTCCTTCAACAGGGCCGTGATCCCCGCCTCCCGCCTCCCCCCTCGCCGGAGCTCCTTCGACGAGGCTGTGATCCCCGCCACCAGCCTTCCCCTCACCGGAGCTCCTTTGACGGATCCGTGATCTCCGCCACCAGCCTCCCCCTCGCCGGAGCTCCTTTGACGGATCTGTGATCTCCGCCACCAGCCTCCCCCTCGCCGGACCTCATCGCCGGAGCTCCACCACAAGCAGGAGCGCCGTCCTCTCCCCAAGCTCCATGCCTGCATCAATGGCGCCACCTTCCAAGATTATGCTAGTACGCCACCCACGAGAGGAAGAAGAAGAAGTCCGATCCAAGAACATGCCACTAGAGGTGATGTTTACTTCCCACACTAATTTTCCTCGAAATTGAATATGCCTGATTGCTACTGAAGCACAAACGATGAGTTGAAAAATTGTTCTCATGTCTGGGTTTGCCTGAAGAACAATACCATGTTTGTGTCAGTTCATCAGTCATGCTATGCAGAAGATTCAATTAAAAAATTGCACACACTATGTTGTGCCTACATGTTACACTATTAGATTCATTAGTACTACATGTGCGCTGCATCAGTGACACATGTTCCTATGATGCAGAAGCTGATAGTACACTGCAAATGCTTGCATCACTTCATTACACCCCTGCCACTTGATGCACAATTTGGATGTCGAGATTGCTGTCAGTACCTCTAATATGCTACCTTCAGTTCAAGTAAAAAAACATAAACTTATGCATCAGTCCAAGTAGCTACTAGGCTTTATATAAGGTTGAGCTACCACCGCAAGTTGTATGTTGTTATTTCTAATAGTACATGTCATGTAGTTGCATCAGTTCGAACGAGTAAAAGAATGTTGTTAAAAAAATACACTTGTTACACAGTAAGTTCAATGATACATAAACTAGGAGTACTTCTAGTGTAGTTGCATAAGTTCTAGATGAAAAAAGAGAAGACATGCATCAGTTTTCTATATATGCATATGCATACTGCTGTGAAGTTCAATGTTTAGTTTATAAGCAGTCCACCAAAATGTTTATGCATCGGTTGTATGAAAAAAGATAAAAAAACTTGCCATAGTAGATGCATCAGTGCTAAAAATCAGTACATCAGTACCAAACATGTCCATTAATCAGTTCGACTGAAACTAAATCAGATACGAAATAGAGAACAAAGTTTAATAACGCCCAGCGATGCAAGTTCAACTTGTATATTACCTTCAGTGCATGACATGTTACCCATATCATGTATATGAGAAAATGCAGAAAAGTTAATCCCAAAACTGTTGAATGTCGTTGTAGAAACATGCAAGGTGGCACACGCAGCAAGGGTTTGATGAGCCAAGCAGATATGAGGCACCGCCTGGTTCGGTAACACCAGAAATAGCACCTGGATACTTCAACAATACAGGCAGATTTCAAGCTACACCAGAATCATCAGAAGCACATACAGGTTCTTCTATGCAGCAAACACCTATATTTGGGAATACAAGCTTTGCCACTGCTGGGTTGCAACAAGGTCAACAATTTCCTTAACAACAAATGTTTTCCTTCCCTAATGCATGCAAAAAGGCAAGGACACACATGCTTCCACTAGTCGCTCCGTCAACATCAATCATCCGTCCTGCAAAAGCGATTGCGACGGGAAGACCAGGCAAAAGAGACAGAAATGTTCGCCACTCTAGCAAGGTGCAAAGTAGAAGATATGAGCCATATAGACAGGAGCAACCTCACAACGAATCTAATGGAAGACGGCCGTACAATGAGAGAAGGAGAGCTTCATCAACATTGCTCCCTGCAAGAGATGCATTGCTGCGTGTGCCGAGGGTGACACCACCCGTGCCCATACACCAGGGTGAACAGCAAACACCGGAGGCAGCACAGAGCTATACACATGTAAGAATCCATTCAGAAAAAACATACAAGCACAGTCCATACCCTAGTACTGTGACCACCCCATCTAACATTTCATAACTGCATTTTTGTTCGCTCACTGTTGCATGCAACCACCTAACATTGAAGCTTACGTTCTGCCAAGGCTAGAGATGTGCTTTGAAACTTTCAAAGAAGCAAAGAACTTCTACAACGTCTATGCAAAGCACGCGGGTTTTTCTTTCAGTGAATGCTCCAAAGTTAACACTAGAATCTTCCTTTATTGCATGTGCTATGGAGTCTATGAATCGAAGGTGTCAGAAGCAAATAGACAGCGAAACAAGATGACCGCCAGGACTAACTGCAGGGCTAAAATGAGGCCGAAGAGGTAAAAGGATGGAACACTTGTCGTAAAAGAGGGGAACACAACAGCTCTCCCCCAAATGCTTGTCTTCTTGCACTCCCACAAAAACTTTGGCAAAAAAATCTTGGAGTACGTCAAGTACCTGCAGTTCAAAGGCATTGAACACGCGCAAATCATGAGCATACTGGGCGGTGATGACCCCGGTAGCTAATTCCTCGAAATAAATGCCAAATACATGATTAACATGTAAGTAGAAATTTGTTCTCCTCCCATAAAACCCCTCCTTCTTTTTTCCTCTGTCAGTACAACATATTACACAACACATGACCTGATGCTAGTTCAACATGCATTTTTGAATGACTGTTCACTTTTAATATGAAGCAAAGCAAAGAATTGAAGGATGGATGATGTGGATGATGTCCTAAAGACTGTAAACTTCTTTAGGGAGATGAAAGCGATAAACAGGGAATTGTTCTACGACATACAACTTGATGAGTCCGACAGAGTGGAGAACATATTCTGGGCGAACGCAAGCTGCCGAGGGGCGTGTCAAGACTTTGGGGACTGCGTAACGTGACACCACATATAAGACCAACAAGTACCATATGCCACTTGGGGTGTTTGTGGGTACTAACAACCACTTACAGACTACATTCTTTGCTTTCTCCCTAATAAGAGACGAGGATGCAGATTCATTCAGATGGTTGTTCAAAACATTTTTAAGGTGCATGAGAGGGAAAGCTCCTACATGCATCCTCACAGGTACAACCGCCAAACCACCCCCTCCCCCCCAAAGGAAAATAACATAGTAAAAAATGTTGTGGCAGTTCTATTTGTATATATGCACTACCATCTGCTGACCACTCCACGTCTCTTTTATCATTACCAGACCAGTTCCCCGCAATGGCTTTGGCGATCCCAAATGCTTTCGAGAACACAATACACAGGCTGTACCATTGGCACATTATGAAGAAGTATAGGGAACACCTCGCATACCTGTACAACCTCCACAAAACCTTTAAGGATGAATTCACAAAAATCCTCAACTGGCCCCTCATGCCAACTGAGTTTGAGGCTGCCTGGAAAGCACCCATGGATAAGTACAACCTCCATGATGATGCAACAATGGTGGCAATGTGGAACGAGCACGAGAAATGGATATCAGCTTACTTCAAAGAAATTTTCTATGCCAAAACGACGTCCACACAACGGAGTGAGAGCATGAACTATGTGTTCAGGAAGAACTTTGTAAGTTAGAGACAAAACCTCCACTGGTTTGTCAGCCAGGTAAACTCCTACGTCAAAACCAGGAGGCAGACAGAGAACCAGGAGACAATGGGTAACCGAGTATAGCTCTATCACCTGTTGTAAGAGAAAATAACATGCTTAGTAAAGTAAAACTTTATTAGTTGGACAAGTTTTTGCTACGAGAAAACTAATAATTTGGTCATCACTCTTGCTTGTGCAGAAGAAACAAAACACGTTGACCTTCTATGGGTTTGACACTCAGATGGCAAAGCTTTACTCACGAGCTGTGTTCAGCAAGATCAGAAAAAGGCTAAAACTGAGTACACTCTTCACGGCGACAGAGACGAAACAGCCCACAAAGTACTTCGTGCGCTACAACAAACCGCAAAAACTGTTTGCATGGTCTCAGCACGCGTTCTAGGTGGTTGCAGACCCCGTGGGAGAAATATATGACTGTGAGTGCAAGCTATGGGACCACACAGGTGAGGACTAAAAAAATATGTTACATACTCTACTACTTATTTCTGCAAAGTTTTTGTTCGAATGAAATGACAAAAAACATGCACCTCTTCCAAAAAATATAGGTATTTCTGCATGCAGGTCTGGTGCATGATGTAGAAATTAAGGCTGCCAGCGTTCCAGAGAAATACATCCTCAGGAGATACACCAAACGCCCGAACATCCAGCCAACATTCAACAGAAATGACTTGAGGACAATGGCGTCAAACAAGGCCTCCCAATACTGCATTGAAAGCGCACTGCTCTAGCTGAACATGAGGATGCACAGAAAAAGCTTGAGAAGCCAGGACTAAATGGCAAGGTCACGGGTCATCATGGAAAGACTTGAACAAGAACTCAACACCACGCATTCTGCTGAAAACGGAGATGTCGCTGACAACGAAGCCATTGAGCAGGATATTGCTACAATCTTATCCGAGATGAACCATCTGGGAGCTATTGACCCATTCAACAACGAGGAAGAGGAGTAATAGCAACCAGAGCTTGCCCATGTGCACACTCAAGAGCAGCAACATGCTCATGTGCAAGATCATGAGCTTGATGGTGCTGTAGGTGAACGACCTGACAACAGGACATCCTACCACCACCAGCAACAATAGGAAAGGGTAATTAAACCACACATATTCTCAAACACAAAGGGGAGGAAGAGTAAGATGCAAGCAGCGAAAGTAGCAAAAGCAGTAGGCAAAAAGCCGCCACGCCCCATCAGACGCGTGGAATTCGGCCCGGACGGCAAACCTCTCGGGATAAGGGCATGCGGATTCTGCAACGTGGTGACCAATCATAATTACCGCACATGCCCACTACGCACATATGCCATTGTCAACAAACAAAAGCTGCAAAAGCATATTGGAGCCGCCCAGGTTTCTACCAATGGAGACAACACACGTAACAGCTACACTTGCCGCAAGTGTGGGGGAACTGACGGACATATGCCCGCACATGCAAAGTGGGAAAGGAGGTCAGTGGGGCTGAACAGAAACAGGGCAAGGTCCAGTGTTCCAAAAAATCAAAAGAAGATGATGAAGAAGAAGAGTTTGACGAGAATGACGACCAATCAGACGGAGACAATGAAGACGACAGTATTGGGGGCGAGGAAACTGAAACTGACAATGAAGTTGCGAAGGATCAACCAGGAAAGGGCACCGGCAAGGGACAACATTCAGGGCTAGTTAGGAGGAGCTCAAGACTGAAGAATCCACAGTTGTTATGCTACTGCGTCAATTGAAAAATAATCTTGTACTCTTGGTTGCCTTGGTACACAATGAGGAATCATATCAGAAAACACTGTCGTTACCAAAACTTATTTAGCTTTATCATCGATTTCTCTATCAGTACTGTAGTTAAGATATAATTTGTGATTTGTGACACTAGACCAGTGACATTATTATGTAAACCTTTTGAATGCAGTCACAAATATATTTGAAAAAAGTGATCTAGATTTATGTAACGTCAATAGTACTGTCAACCAATAACTCAGCAAAAATATGTTAAGGAAAATTTAAACTCTTATAGTACATCAGTACTGATAATTCTCACTCATCGGTACAAGGCAGAGTAACCAAACACACCCGTGAACACCTCAAAAAACATCGTTTCAAAAAACAAGCTATGTTTGGTTATGCCAGTCCTAGTTCAGAAAGTCATCAGTAGATAAAAATAATTACCTCAAGCAAACAGAAAATAATGAAAGTGCCAATATAACACACCTATACTGATGACAAACTAATTTATCTGTAAAAATACTTTCAAAGATTATGTTGATATAAACAATCCTTTCAAAAAAACAAAAAATGTTTTTAAAAAGTGCCGCATGACACACATAGTCTGACTGGTATTCGGTAAGTTCAGTTACACACCAATCACCAAACCAGGTACCCACAGTAGAGGAGTACAAACCGCCATCATCACCAACCATGACATGTGCAAGTGGGATAAGCAGTTGATAAGTACAGCTTGACAAGACGGATCAGTGCCATAGTAAAATGCCATCATCACCGACCCTGAGACGAGCAACTGGGATAAGCAACTAATAAGTATAGCTTGACAAGTTAATCAGTACGACCAGATTAATACCCTAGAAAAGAAATTGGCTTGGACAGTTGGTTCTTCCAGGGCACCGCCCACGCCACCCACTGGGTGGTTGCCACGGCGGAGTGTAACTGCGGCCCACGACCACTACACCCACATCCCTGACGAACCGCCTCCCACACATGCTTGTCCATCTCTGCCTCATTCCATTCCGAGAACCACCATTGCCGCTTCCATCTCCACTGCAAACAACCCAGAAACTTCTCTCTTCCAAGCCCATAGTCGTCGAAGGAGGGCAATGTCGGAGGAACCGTCCGCCAAGCATCATCATGGCGAGACGTCCGACAAGAGCAGCAATCTCGACGACGTTCACATCCCCGACGAGAAGCGCGAGTACACCAAAACCCTCATAGGGGTTGAGCTCCACGGCAAGGAGACGCTGGAGATTGTCTACATAAGCGAACCAAACAAGGCCGACGAGATGATCACCAGGCTCTAGAAGAAGGTTGGTGGCATGTATCCTAGGTTCGTCGGGGTTGATGTGGAGTACACCAGGGAAGGCAAACCTCCCCAGATGGCAGCAGTCCTACAATTTTGCATGGAGGAACTCTGCCTGGTGTACCACATCGCAGCGGCCACAAAATGGTAACCCATCCTACTCATTTGCCCTATTTGGTTCATCTATTTAATTAGTACTTTATCCTCAAAATTTCTTCAAACTTGTTTCCCAACTAGATGTACTAGTGTAGTTTGTGAAAAGTGGATGCACTACTCCACTTTCTCAAGTAGATGCACTATAAATGTATTTATGAACCTGATGCACATGATTACTATTTGAAAATCTTGTAGAAGATGAATTTCTAAAGTTGATGTACTAGTGTAGTTTCTGATCTTGATCCAATAGCGTAGTTTATGAACTCGATGTATTAAAAATATGTTTCTGAACTTGATGTACTGAAGTAGTTTCTAAACTTGGTCTGCTGTTATTTAATAAGAAAAATGACTAAGAACTTGGTGAAGCAGTAGTATGTGTTGTTCTATTCAACAAAAGTAAACTAAACTAGTACTAAAGCAACACATACATCATTGACTCAAACTGTATATAATCCAAAAAGAAAAATAACATGGTGTACTTGAATTTAATTTCAGAACAAAACAACTAGTTTCTGAATTACATTAATCCATTAATTATACAATATAATAATCTTCATGGATTCATCGATTGTAAAACAAAACAAAAATGAAGAATTCAAACATCAAAATAATACTAATCTTCAAAATGTCTTTCCCCTTGCAGACCCAAGCGCCTCAACGAGATGCCGAAGCTTCACATTTACCGGTTTCAGCATTGAAGGGGACAAAGAGAAGCTGAATATGTCTGGTTTGGAGATCAACCCTGACAAGTACATCGACATTCAGTTCAACTAGAGAGTTCCAGGCACTGGAAAAAAGACGACTCCTTCGTTGATTTTGTAGACAGCATCATCCACCCATTCTACAAAGGCATGAAGAAAAAGATTGACAATAAGGAAGGCCACAAACTGTGGGGGACCAGCCTGCTGCGAGAGAAGCTCATAGAGTACGCGGGAATAGATGTGTACGCCATGTACAAGTCATGGAAGATAATCGACAACATCACAACAGGTTGGGAAATCTCAAAAGAGTAGGAGGCTGACCCCTACTACCACTGCCACTATGAGGGATGAAGAGACATCAAAGTATGCCTTCATGTTGCTTGTTCTTGTGCTTGCCTTTTATCTTGTTGTTTCAAATTTGTAGTTTGCTCTTTTTAAGTTAAACCACTTTGCTTATGTCTCGTGTGTCATGGTTGAACAAGTCTACTTATGTCGTGCTTGTCACAGTTGAACAAGTTTGCTTATCTCGTTATATAAGTTTGGTAGCTTCGTATTTTGTTAATGCATCATTTCAAATTCAAAGTAGCTTGTGAATGGAACTTTGTGGCTGCTCTTCAGCACTAGTTATGAAGCGACTAATCACACAAGGATGTTCCATGTGTAGTTTCGATTCAGTATTGTATGGAAAACTGAACGTTGAAAACAATCAGTACAATTTGAGTTTCTTAACAACACTTCAAAAGTTGAAGCAAAAAAATCTTAGTACTTCATGTATTGTTCTCATTCATATGTAGCTGCTAGAAAATTAACAAGTACTACAACAGGAAAAGTTAAGAATGATAGTACAATACACTTGAGCAGACAGTACATACTAACTACAATAAAAAGTACAAAGAAGCATCAGTTCACAATCCCTCAAAAAAATGTCAGACTAAGCACATAAGTGCTACTATGAATGAACTCTCCGTACAACTTAGTTTAGATGCAAGTACTAGAATGCTAAAAAATTATACCAGAAGACCCTTGAGAATAATCACAAAAACAAACACAAAAAAGAAGGCAAAACACAATGAAAAGATAAAATTTCCACAAAACTCACAACAAGACATTTTAGTAGTTAGATACTTGAACTCAAGCCTGCGGCGGGAACCGTCAGTACACATTACTGGTGGATTCAAGTACTAGATTCAAACTAAAAATAAATAAAAAATTGACCGCCCGAAGACAGGCAGGCCCTGACGTAGCTAGATAATTGAACTCGAGCCTGCGGCGGGAACCGTTGGTGAATCCCCAGTAATCCGCACAATGCAGAGCCAGCCGACCAGGGCCCACATGTCATGAGAGAGATCGAGCGTCGTGTATAAGCGCTCAGGTAAGTATTCAGAGGAGTTCGACCAGTAGGACTTGGCGGAGCTTATAAACAATCGAGAGCCCCCTCCCTTAGCGAGGTGGGACTAAACCCAGAGCACACACCCATCCAGCGGTACTCAAATCGCCCGCACGAGCCATTTGGGCCGGAAAAGGGCCTAATAGCCTCCATCGTCTCCAAACACCCCACCAATAAGGCCACTTGAATAAAGCAGAGCACGGAGCAAAGAAATATAAACTACAAAAAAATGTTCGAAAACTGAAAATAGAAAATCCAAATACTAGTTCGCAGGCAATAATTTTAAATATAAAAATAAAAATAATTTTAGCTCTGCACCATGGATGATACAAAAAGGGAAAAATATGACAAAAACAACGAAACTTAAAAAAGCGGAGAACTTAATAGGCTATCTGTTAAATGTACATAATTTAAACTAGTGAATTAAATATTACTTTCAAGTTCAACTACTAAAATGCAAGTAGTTCAAATAGTCATTGTTTGTCAATTCTGCTAAATTTCTTATCCTATATACCTAAGAGATTCATCCCCGCTATCTTATTTGTCTTGACATGCAAGCTATCCACATCATCAAGGAGGCCCACCATGTAAAAAATGTTTTCCCACTAACTCTTCATGCACATGCACCCACTAATTTTTCATGCGCATGCAATCTGCCACATATAACCATTTATTTTATTTTCGTTTACTCCCAAACAACCACTCATCGTAGGTTTCCTTAGCTCCTATATATCTAAGAGATTCATCCGCACTATCTTATTTATCTTGACATGCAAGCTATCCACATCATAAAGGAGGTCCACCTTGTAAAAATGTGTTCCCACTAACTCTTCATGCACATGCTCCCACTAATTTTTCAGGCACATGCAATCTGCCACATATAACCATTTATTTTGTTTTTGTGCACTCTCAAACAACCACGTCATCGTGGGTTTCTTTATCTATATGTATATTTCTTGACGTCATCTGATCCACTCCAAACGTACAACACGAGTCCCTGTCCAACTATTTGGTTAGACTTCATGTGTTGTTAATGCTTTCGTCTAATTCCGAAAGCACAAACAACCGTCTTTTCTCATTCTCAATCTCTTGCGCTTTCTATCCATGTCTCTTTTGCTCCCAATAGGTAAGTGAATTACATTAGATGCCTTCGTTCCCTCGAACCTCCAGTGTTCAACCTTTTAGTCCGAGTTTAATTCTATTGCGTATAGTGAGGTAGTTCAACAATTTTTTATAACCCACTATTCCCATGTAACCGTTTAATCCCAACTTTATTCCATTGCATACACGTGGATAGCTAATAAGATCTTTTTTATGACTAAACTAAGGTTCACCTAATAGGGAAGCACGCATGGTTGTCCACGTGAAAAAGAAAAACAAAAAGAATTACAGTTACAGGTGTATATTGTGGTGAATGAGCTACCTGGTTAAGTGATCTTCTTCTTTTAATAGGAAATCAAATTATGTGTGAACTCACGTTTTTTCCATGCGAGCTATGTTTTTTTATGAATGCACATATGTAGGTTATATCGTTGTTTTAGGTTTAGCCAATGGTTGAGATGTCTCCAATGTCTCTATGCAATACTGGTTATGTCTCATATCGCCTTCCTGATATATTGCCAAGGTAATAGATCAGAACAAAAATCACACCTTTTGTCTGTTTATCATCAAATTTGCTTGAAATGCTTACTCTAAACAATATTTTTTTCCAAACAATATTCTTTACATCTACTTATACTATGTTTCGTAAAAAAATTCACGTATTTAAACATCAAATTATTTATTAAAAAATTCCCGCAACAACGTGCGGGGTATCATCTAGTTTATATAAAATCTGACTAGTTCAACTACTTAAATGCAAGAAGTTCAAATAGATATTGTTTGTCAATTCTGCTAAATTTCTTATTTATATAAAATCTGACTAGAGCTCAACAAACAATTTTGTCGTAAATAATCTCAATCCCAAAAAAATCTGTTCAAACATACATATGACATCAGTACTACAAAACAAGGAACGGTCATGCCAGTCACACAATAATGACACCAATTTTCAAAACCTTACGATGTATGCAATTACATTTAGTACACACAGCACTAAACCATAAGTACATGATATGTCTCCAACGTATCTATAATTTATGAAGTATTCATGCTATTATATTATCAACCTTGGATGTTTTATGTGCATTTATATGCTATTTTATATGATTTTTGGGACTAACCTATTAACCTAGTGCCTAGTGCCAGTTTCTGTTTTTTCCTTGTTTTTGAGTTTTACAGAAAAGGAATATCAAACCGAGTCCAATTGATGTGCCAATTTTTTACGATTTTTTTTCGACCAAAAGAAGACCCCGGAGTAAAAGAGTTGGGCCAGGAGAGTCCCAGGGCGTCCACGAGGGTGGGGGAGCGCCCACCCCCCCAGGCGCATGGTCCTGCCTCGTGGACGCCTCGGGCACCTCCTTGACGTGAGACCGACGCCAAAAATTCCTATAAATACAGAAACCTTAGAAAATTAACCCAGATCGGGAGTTCCGCCGCGAGAAGCCTCCGTAGCCACCGAAAACCAATCTAGGCCCTCTCTGGCACCCTGCCGGAGGGGGCCATCATCACCGGAGGGCATGGAGGAGGATCCCGGAGGGGCCATTATCGTCATGAAGGCCAAGGACCAGAGGGGGGACCTCTCCCCATCCAGGGGGGAGGCCATGGAGGAGGAAGCACAAGGGGGAGAACCTCTCCTCCTCTCTCTTGGTGGCATCAGAGTGCCATCGGGAGGGGAATCATCGCCGCGGTGATCGTCTTCACCAACATCACCATCATCATCACCATCCTCATCTCTTTTACGCGGTCCACTCTCCCGCACCCCGCTGTAATCCCTACTTGAACATGGTGCTTTATGCCACATATTATGATCCAATGATGTGTTGCCATCCTATGATGTTTTGAGTAGATATCTTTTGTCTTTGGGTTGATTGATTATCTAGGTTGGTATGAGTTGTATGTTTTACTTTGATGTTGTCCTATGGTGCCCTCCATGTCGCGCAAGCGTGAGGGGTTCCCGCTGTAGGGTGTTGCAATACATTCATGATTCGCTTATAGTGGGTTGGTGAGTGACTGAACCACAAACCTGAGTAAGAGGGTTGTTGCGTATGGGAATAAAGAGGACTTGATGCTTTAATGCTATGGTTGGGTTATACCTTAATGATCTTTAGTAGTTGCGGATGCTTGCTAGAGTTTCAAACATAAGTGCAGATGATCCAAGTAGAGAAAGTATGTTAGCTTATGCCTCTCGCTCATATGAAACTATAATAGTGATTACATGTCTTGTTAACGATTGCCTAGGACAATTCCGCACACCGATCCACCATTATTCCACACTCGCTATTTATTATATTTAGTAATATATTATAACTTCATGATAACAGCACCTACTTTTTTATTTTAGCTCTCCTATATCATACAAAGTTATCCTCTTCATACCCACAACATAGTTTTATTTCTCGTTGCTAGTTGGAAGCAAACGTTCGGTGTACGTAGAGTCGTATCAGTGGAAGATAGGGCTTGAGAGAATATTGATCTTACCTTTAGCTCCTTGTGGGTTCAACACTCCATACTTATCACTTCCACCTTTGGAAATTGCTATGATGATTCCTTGCACTTGGGGATTATCAAGCTCTTTTCTGGCGCCGTTGCCGGGGAGCACTAGCGTGGGGTTGATATTCTCGTGTATGCTTGTTTGCCTTCTTCACTAAGTAGATTTTGTTTTTCCTTTTTGTTTCTGTTTAGTTGTGGGTGAAACATACAAAAAAAATTAAAAGATTAAAAATACAAAAAGAATTACTTGCCTATCATGCCTAAAAAGTTTTTCAAAAAGAGAAGTGATTGGAAAGTTATGCATTGAAGAAGTGAGGGTCGACCTTGAGCACTCGTGTTCATGATCAGGGAAACAATGTAGATTTTTTCATGGAAGTTTCTCTGTAAATAATTATCCCCTTATACATATCCATTGTATTATAAAAATAATGTGCCAATCTTTGGTTTTAGGATGATTAGATTCCTTGTTTACTATGTGCAGAACAAAAATAGAAACTTTGTCTGTAGCATGTGATTTTAAATTTTTTACTAGAAAGTCAAATGGGTCTGAAACTTTTTGAAAATTACTTCTGCATATATTGTTCAATTTTCAAATTATTTCATAATTTTTGTATTTAAATAAGTTTACTAAACCTCTAGATTACTACAGACTGTCATGTTTTAGACAGATTCTGTTTTCTATGTGTTGATCACGTATTTTGATGAATCTATGGGTAGTATCGGGGGGTATGAACCATGGTGAAGTTGGAATACTGTAGATATAGTTCTAATATGAAATTGGAATGGGTTTGCAACAGTACCTAAAGGTAGTGATTTGCTTTATTATACTAACGGATCTCACAAAGTTTTTGTTAAAGTTTTTTGTGGATGAAGTGTGCGAAGAACGAGGAATTACCGATGTGAGAAGAATAAAGAGAGGCAAGAGATCAAGCTTGGGGATGCCCATGGCACCCCAAGTAAATATTCTAAGGATACTCAAGCATCTAAGCTTGGGGATGCCACGTTGGCATCCCATCTTTCTTTTTCAACAATTACCGGTATACCTCGGTTTTTGTTTTGTTCACATGATTTGTGTACTTTGTGTTTTTTGTTCTTCCTTTATGAACCATGATAGTATGAGATATCCCTTAATTTATTTATAGAATGCTTCATGTGCTTCACTTATATCTTTTAATTATGATCTTATAGAATTGCTCTTTGTGCTTCACTTAAATCTTTTGAGTATGGTTTTATAGAATGCTTCGTGTGCTTCACTCATACATTTTGAGCTTGGACATTGGTTGGTTTATATTAATTGTAGAATGCTCCATGAAATTCACTTAGATCTTTTGGAGTATGAATAATACTATCATCTAAAGCGGGTTTGGAAGAGTGTCAACTTTAGGAACTAGTGATCCTGCCAGTCCGAATGAGGAGAATTTTGCTTATGTGGAGAGTAGTAAAATTTCTATGTTCGTAGATCATGAAAAGAATGCTTTATGTGATGGTAATATTGTTGAAATCATTCATCATGCTACTGAAAATTATTATGAGGGAGGAATACATGCTTGTAGGACTGCAATAATATCAAGTTTTCCTCTCTATGTGCTTAAAGTTTTGAAGTTATACTTGTTTTGCCTTCCTATGCTAGTTGATTCTTGTTCCCATAAATTGTGTGCTCACAAAATCCCTAGGCATAGGAAGTGGGATAGGTTTAAATGTGCTAGTCATATTCTTCATGATGCTCTCTTTATGTTTCAATTCTTATCTTTTATATGAGCATCATTGAAATCATCATGCCTAGCTAAAAGGCATTAAAGAAAAGCGCTTGTTGGGAGACAACCCAATATTTAACCTTATTGTTTTTGTGTTTTTACATGATTAATATACTGTACTAATCATGTTTTATAGCTTTTGTTTCAATAAAGTGCCAAGTAAGACCTTTGGGAAGACTTGGGTGAAAGTTAATGTGATCTTGCTGTAAAAAAAACAGAAACTTTGTGCTCACGAGATTAGCTGCCATTTTTTTACAGAAGAGTGCTTTGGACCTGATTCTTTTTGCATAATATTAATAGATAAATTAATCACGTCCACCAATTTATTTAATAATTATTTGAGTAGCAGAAGTATGGTTAGTGTTCAGATCATTACAGACTGTTCTGTTTCTGACAGATTCTGTTTTCATTGCATAGTTTGCTTGTTTTCTAGTTTCTATGGCTTATATTTCTCAAATATAAATTGTAGAAATGATATGGTACAGTAGGAATTGTGTGAGAAAAATTATTAACCTTGTCTTTGACAGTACCAAAGTGAATGGTTTAATCTTTATCATACTAACCTATCTCACGAAGTTCCGTTAAGTTTTGTGTGATGGAAGTTTTCAAGCTTTGGGTGAGATATCGATATGAGGAGAATAAGGAGTGGAAAGAACTTAAGCTTGGGGATGCCCAAGGAACCCCAAGGTAATATTCAAGGAATACTCAAGCGCCTAAGCTTGGGGATGCCCCGGAAGGCATCCCCTCTTTCGTCTTCAAAACTATTGGTATACCTTACTCGGAGCTATATTTTTATTCGTCACATGATATGTGTTTTTCTTGTAGCGTATTTTCAATTTTACTTGCTGTTTGAATAAAATCATTGGATCTGAATTATTAAATAAAAAGAATCCTCCCATGGCTAGTTAATTATTTGACTACTCGGTGTCCTTCACTATTATCTTTTGGAGTAGTTTGTCATTTACTGACGTGCTTCACGCATATCCTATGAGTAAATGGTTGAATAATTGAATATCATAAACCTGAATTTATATATGTTTCATATGCTTATACCATGGGGAGTAATGACTTCACATAGAATAATTATAGGTAGTAAACTTATTGAAAGTTAGCAAACGTAGAATTGGTCACTTGAACAATTCATGAAAGAATATTGAAGGAAGAGAGATTTCACATATAAATATACTATCTTGGACATCTTTTGTAATTGTGAGCACTCATTAAAATATGACATGCTAAAAGGTTGATGTCGGACAAGGAAGACAACGTAATGGGTTATGTTTTCTTATATCCGAAATAAAGTATATTGTCTTGGACCATCTAACATGTTGAGCTTGCTTTTCCCCTCATGCTAGCCAAATTCTTTGCACCAAGTAGAGATAGTACTTATGCTTCCAAACATTACTTAAACCTGTTTTGCCATGAGAGTCCACCATACCTACCTATGAATTGAGTAAGATCCTTCAAGTAAGTTGTCATTGGTGCATGCAAAAAAATTGCCCTCTAAATATGTATGATCTATTAATGTGGAGAAAATAAGCTTTATATGATCTTGTGACGTGGAAGAAATAAAAGTGACAGACTGAATAATAAAGGTCCATATCACAAGTGGCAATATAAATTGACGTTCTTCTGCATTAAGATTTTGTGCATCCAACCATAAAAGCGCATGACAACCTGTGCGTCCCTCTGTGAAGGGCCTATCTTCTACTTTTATATTCTACCCTTATGCAAGAGTCATGGTGATCTTCACCTTTCCTTTTTACATTTTATCCTTTGGCAAGCACATTGTGTTGGAAAGATCCTGGTATATATATCCAATTGGATGTAAGTTATCATGAACTATTATTGTTTACATTACCCTCGAGGTAAAAGTCTGGGAGGCGAATCTATAAGGCCCTATCTTTCTCTGTGTCCGATTACAACTTTGAACCCATAAATATCACATGAGTGTTAGCAATTGTGAAAGATTAAATGATAGTTGAGTATGTGGAGTTTGGTAAATCAAAGCTCTGACATAGACCCTTCCTGAAAATTAGATGAATTGCAATTGTTTGATGACTGAGAATATAGTTTGTTAGTTTCAAGAAAGTTTATGATCTATACTTTAACATGTGAATAGCTTGTTGCTTGATCATGAAAAGTTTTATGAAGATGAGCTACTGTTATTATACATAATGATGCTAGAAAAAGTGATTGGAACTATCATTGATGAAACTTATGCACTTGCTAGCATTCACACTTCATAAATTATTTCTTTTATCATTTACCTACTCGAGGACGAGCAGGAATTAAGCTTGGGGATGATGATACGTCTCCAACGTATCTATAATTTATGAAGTATTCATGCTATTATATTATCAACCTTGGATGTTTTATGTGCATTTATATGCTATTTTATATGATTTTTGGGACTAACCTATTAACCTAGTGCCCAGTGCCAGTTTCTGTTTTTCCTTGTTTTTGAGTTTTACAGAAAAGGAATATCAAACCGAGTCCAATTGACGTGCCAATTTTTGACGATTTTTCATGGACCAAAAGAAGACCCCGGAGTAAAAGAGTTGGACCAGGAGAGTCCCAGGGTGTCCACGAGGGTGGGGGCGCGCCCACCCCCCACCCCCAGGCGCATGGGCCTGCCTCGTGGATGCCTCGGGAACCTCCTTGACGTGAGACCGATGCCAAAAATTCCTATACATACAGAAACCTTAGAAAATTAACCTAGATCGGGAGTTCCGCCGCGAGAAGCCTCCGTAGCCACCGAAAACCAATCTAGGCCCTCTCTGGCACCCTGTCGAAGGGGGCCATCATCACCGGAGGGCATGGAGGAGGATCCCGGAGGGGCCATTATCATCATGAAGGCCAAGGACCAGAGGGGGAACCTCTCCCCATCCTAGGGGGACACCATGGAGGAGGAAGCACAAGGGGGAGAACCTCTCCTCCTCTCTCTTGGTGGCATCAGAGTGCCATCGGGAGGGGAATCATCGCCACGGTGATCGTCTTCACCAACATCACCATCATCATCACCATCCTCATCTCCTTTATGCGGTCCACTCTCCCGCACCCCGCTATAATCCCTACTTGAACATGGTGCTTTATGCCACATATTATGATCCAATGATGTGTTGCCATCCTATGATGTTTTGAGTAGATATCTTTTGTCTTTGGGTTGATTGATGATCTAGGTTGGTATGAGTTGTATGTTTTACTTTGATGCTGTCCTATGGTGCCCTCCATGTCGCGCAAGCATGAGGGGTTCCCGCTGTAGGGTGTTGCAATGCATTCATGATTCGCTTATAGTGGGTTGGTGAGTGACTGAAACACAAACCCGAGTAAGGGGGTTGTTGCGTATGGGAATAAAGAGGACTTGATGCTTTAATGCTATGGTTGGGTTATACCTTAATGATCCTTAGTAGTTGCGGATGCTTGCTAGAGTTCCAATCATAAGTGCATATGATCCAAGTAGAGAAAGTATGTTAGCTTATGCCTCTCCCTCATATGAAACTGCAATAGTGATTACCAGTCTTGTTAATGATTGCCTAGGACAATTCCGCACACCGATCCACCATTACTCCACACTCGCTATTTATAATATTTAGTAATATATTCTAACTTCATGATAACAGCAGCTACTTTTATATTTTAGCTCTCCAATATCATACAAAGTTATCCTCTTCATACCCACGACATAGTTTTATTTCTCATTGCTAGTTGCAAGCAAATGTTCGGTGTACGTAGAGTCGTATCAGTGGCAGATAGGGCTTGAGAGAACATTAATCTTACCTTAAGCTCCTTGTGGGTTCGAAACTCCATACTTAACACTTCCACCTTTGGAAATTGCTACGATGATTCCTTGCACTTGGGGATTATCAGTACACTAAAATGAGAGTACAAAAACTATAAAGGCCTAAATTAGTCCTAGTTTTGAGCAACAACTCGCAAGGCACTGAGAAAAGTTTTGAGAACAACTGGTGTATAAGACTTCAGTGGAAAAACAAGACTTAACCTCCGCACTAAAAAACATCACAAAGTATACGTCACCTAAACAGTGCAAAGTGCCATGATCAAAGACCCTGAGACGTGCAAGTGGGACAAGTAGCTGATAAGTACAGCTTGACAAGACTACTCAGTACGACCAGTAAAAAAACCTTGGCTTGGACGGTTGGTTCTTCCAGGCCACCGCCCGCGCCACCCACTGGGCGGTTGCCACAACGGACTGCAACTGCGGCCCACGACCACTACACCCACGTCCCCGACGAACCGCCTCCTACAAATCCCCGTCCACGCACTGGAAATAACTCGTTGTCTTCCATATCTGCCTCATTCCATTCTGAGAACCACCATTGCCACTTCCATCTCCACTACAAACAACCCAGAAACTTCTCTCTTCCAAGCCTACAGTCGCCGGAGGAGGGCAATGCCAGAGGAACTGTCCACCAAGCGTCATCATGGCGAGACGTCCGACAAGAGCAGCAACCTCGACGGCCTTCGCGTCCCCGGCGAGAAGCGTGAGCACACCAAAATCCTCACAGGGGTTGAGCTCCACGGCAAGGAGATGCTGGAGATCGTCTGCACCAGCGAACCAGACAAGGCCGACGAGATGATGAGCAGGCTCGAGATGAAGGGCGGCTTGTACCCTAGCTTCATCGGAGTTGATGCGGAGTTTACCAAAAAAGATGAACCTCCCCAGATGGCCGCAGTCCTGTAGTTGTGCGTGGAAGAACTCTGCTTGGTGTACCACATCGTAGCGACCACAAAATGGTAACCCATACTACTCTTCATTCATCTCTTCTACTAGTACTACTACCTGAAAATTTCTTTAAACTTGTTTCCCAACTAGATAAAACTACTGTAGTTTGTGAAAGGGATTACATGAGTACATGTTTCTCAAGTAGATGCACTATAATATATTTTAAAAAATGATGCACTTGATTAGCATATGAAAGTGTTTCACCAGATTTTTTTCTGAACTTGATGTACTAGCATAGTTTCAGATCTTGATGCACTAGTGTAGTTTATAGAGTTGATGTATTAAAAGATGTTTCTAAAACTTGGTGTACAAAAGTAGTTTATGAACCTTGTTTGATGTTATTTTCAGCAGCAAAAAATAAAGTAAGAACTTGGTGAAGCACTGGTATAGGTCTTTTATTCAATAAAAAAGAAAACTAAACTTGAAGTAAGCAGCACATATATCATTGACTCTGGTAAATAGGTTCTTGAAATTGGTGAAGCATTTGGTGAAGCACTAAAGATACAAAAAAAGAAAAATAACATGGTGTAGTTGAACTTAATTTCATGACTTTGTGTACTAGTTTCTGAACTACATTCATCCATGACTTGTACTATATAAGCATCTACCTCATGGATTATCACTTGTAAACCAAAAAACAGATGAATTAAATCTTCAAAAAAGAATACTAATCTTCAATATGTGTCTCCCACATTGCAGGCCCAAGCGCCTCAAAAATTTCCTGCAGGAGGAGAAATTGTACACATTTGCGGGTTTTTGCATTGAAGGTGACAAGCGGATGCTGAACAAGTCTGGTTTGGAGATCAGCCCCAAGAACATCACCGACATTCAGCGACTCTAGAGAGATCCAGGCACTAGAAAAGAGCATGACTCCTTGGCGGATGTCGCAGCCAGCGTCATCCACCAATTCTACAAAAGGCATGAAGAAGAAGATCGACAGGGAGGAAGACCACAATCTATGGGGGATCAGCCCACTGCCAGACCAGCTCATCGAGTACACAGGAATAGATGTGTACGCCACGTACAAGTCATGGAAGATAATTGACAACATTGTAACAGGTTGGGAAATCCCAAAGCAGCAGGAGGCTGACCCCTACTACCACTCCCACTATGCCGGATGAATAGACATGATAGCCTGCCTTCGTGTTGCTCGCGCTTCTGCTTGTCTCAATCTTGTTGTTTTAGATTTGTAATTTTCTTTCGTTAAGTTGAACCAGCTTCCTTATGTTATGTGTGTCAGGGTTTGAACAAGTTTGCCTATGTCTATCAAGTACATCGTTTGCTTATGTCGTTAGACAAGTTTGCTAGCTTCCTATTTTGTTTATCCATCATTTGAAGTTAGAGTTGGTTGTGAATGAAACTTGATGGCTACTATGCAGCACTAGTCATGGAGCAACAAATCACAAATGGATATTTTCACAAAAAATAGTGGCAGATTAACTAAGGACAACAACAAATAGTAGCCTTGGACGCTCAACACAGCTTCGTCATGTACGGTAGTACTATCACACTAAAAATCAGTTTGTAGTTTCAGAAGAACACTAAAAAGACTAAGTTTCAGCCGAGGACAACATTTAGTACTAACAGCATCATGTTAATAGTAGTTAGAAAATTATTAAGTACTACAACAGGAAAAGCCAAGAACCATCGGTATGTATTTTCATAGTCACTAGCATACTAGGAGTGAAAAAGTACTAGTACACTTGAACACAGACTACATCCATTCTACAAAAATAAAAAGGAACGGGAAGCTTCAGTTCGCATTCCCTAAAACAGTGACACACTAAGAATAACAGTGCTAGTACAATTAAAATCTCAGTACAACTTACTTTATTCGGTAAGTATGATAATGATACCAATTAATCCCTTGAAAAAGAATGTCGAGACTCAACCAAATAGATTACAGTTCAACCAAGGACAAAATTCACAAGAACAAACAACAGAAGCATCATTCCACATTGACCAGTGAGGTACTAGTTTCAAACAACAACCAAAAAAATGATGATCGCCCAAGGACAGGCTAGCCACGCACAGGGGGATACACTTGGACTCGAGCCCACGGCGTAACCATTGGCAAATCCATAGTAATCCAGACTGTGCAGGTGAGCCGTCAAGGGTTCATAGGCCATGGAACAGAGAACGAGCGTCGTGTATAAGTGCCCAGGTCAGTATATAGAGGAGTTCGACAGGCAATGCGCGACAACGCTTATAAACAGGTGGAGAGCCCCCTTGGCTAGCGAGGTGGGACTAAACTCAGAGCGCACGCACAGCCAGCAGTCCACAGTCGCGCAAATGGGCCATTTGGGCCAGAAAAGGGCCAATACGACTGCTACTCCCTCCTGTACAAACTCTCTTCACCGCACACCATAAGGAGAGCAGAATAAACCAGAGCACGTGGCAAATGAAATATAAACTAGTACAATAAAGTTTGAAAACTGAATATAGAAACGTTCAAATACATGCATGTCTGCAGGCAAAATAACTCTAAATTCCAATATAAAAATATAATAAATTTACCTCTTGAGCACAGATAAAAGGATTAAAAATATGCTACAAAAACAATGATGCTTTGAAGTTCAACTATATATGCTACAAAAATAATTATGAACTTAATAGGGCTATCTGTTAAATATAGCTAATTTAAATGAGTGCTTTAACTTTTACTATGAAGTTCAACTACTAAAATGAAAGAAGTTCAAGCAATTATTTGGCTCTCAATTTTGCTAATTTTTTTATATTTAAATAAAATCTGGCTAGAGATCATGTATCGATTTCGTCGTAAATAATTTCAATCCCAAAAAAACATCAGTTCTAATGCATTATATGACATCAGTTCTACATAGATATCTACAAAATACTATTATGAAACCAATTTTTAAAAACCTTACGCTGAATGAAATTAAAATTCAGTACTCAGAAAACTATACCATAAGTACAAGAAAAGAGGGTACAGAAACTATGAAGGTCCAACTTAGATTGGGACAGATGAAAATAAAATAAATCTCACTCTCAACAACAACTCGTAATGCACTTGAAAAAAAGTGTTTCAGTTCAACTAGTGTATAAGACTTCAGTGCAAAAAATAAAACTTAACCACAATGAATTCTCGATGAAACAGACACAAGTGAAACAGCTATTCAACCACACTATCATCATGGAAAAAAGTTCGTTAAACGATGTGCACACTTAAAAACATCACAAAATATAGTGGTTATTACATAGCTGACAAGACATCCAAACACTACAAACAAAGCCTACAATGCATTCAAGAGATAAATCAGACAAGTATCACATTCACTATGCAAATGATGACCATTTCTTCTATGCACCAGGAGCCAAAGCCTGAACCTCCTCGGGAAGCTCCACCACCATAACCTGGTTATTCCGGTTGAACACAACTGTATGCAGATCCTCAGCGTTCCAATCAACAATAAGACGCTCCAAAACAATAAAACAAATTATCAAAAATCATGACACATAAAAAAAGAATAGACAATCAGTCCAACACAGAAAAGTGAAAGCTCAACTAGAACCCACATCATTATTTCGAATGTTCTCAACGATCTTTTCACCATCATAGGTTCTCGCATATTTCAGAGTATAATGGCCACATTCATTCGGCCCTTGAAGTGGAACCTTGACAAGCGTTGGTTTCTTTGCAAAAACCTCCCATTTGGGCTGCTTGCTCGCATTATACTGAGCATCACCATACACAGCCTTCATTACTTGGACCAATCTAGAGACCTGTGAAAAAAGAAAATAAACCACACATTTTCAGATCTCAGAAAAGCAGAAACAAAATGGCAGAAAAATTAATCTAGTACAGATAATAAATATCACTCACAATCTTCTCGTGGTCTTTGTGATAGGTGTTCTTTGCAGGACGATGGTTCTTCTTATAAGGTAAAGGGTCAAGGATGTCAATGCTATTTCGGTACCGATTCATGACATATAAGTAAGAGTGGTTCACTTTCGAATCATTCAATAAAACCATAGGTTTGAATAGAGGCATCATGATCTAAAAAATGACCAAAAAAGAGATGTTAAATATTCAAAATAAAAACCAGCATCACAGCAAACAAATAAAACCAAAATTCAGCTAGTAGATCTCACAAGGTCAGCCCTGATCAAGTCTTCCTCATCTTTAACATAGCTCTTGAAATCTCTCGCTACGCTCTCCACATTAAACTCTTTATCTTCATCACTGTAAAATGTACAGTCAAGCACAACCTTTGAAAAGCCAAAAAGAAATAGACAGGGGAAAAGCATCAACAAGCAAAGTATTTTTAAAACTCGTAAAACAATAGGCAGTCTGATTCATTACCATGATGAAATATGGACTCAGCAAGATCCTTTTTCAAGATGTGAAATCAGCATTTCTCTCGGGGTCTCGCTTCCAATCATCAATGAGGAAGTCCATTACATCACCCTCCATCATTTTTCCAGGTGCAAAAACTT
This sequence comes from Triticum urartu, assembly GCF_056163025.1. NCBI lineage: Eukaryota > Viridiplantae > Streptophyta > Magnoliopsida > Poales > Poaceae > Triticum > Triticum urartu. The sequence continues at coordinate 341,612,401 of NC_141876.1, read as the reverse complement.
CCCAGATGCGTTTCCCAGTGAAGGTAGTTACGCTATCATCGGGCTATGGTATCATAGAGAACGCAGTCCTGCAGCACACACAAGAACAAAAAGCAAGGGAAGCAAGATAAGGCATTCATAGGAGTTCAAGTTGTATAAAAAAGAGCAGTTCGGGTCATATTTATCTTGGAAGTTAGAAACAACAGAAAGAAAAGAAGAGGAAACATACTGAGAGATACTCACTCGGCATACTTCTCATGTCCTTCATCACTAAGCAACAGCTTATACAACTTGCGAGCCTTGTCCAATTGAGGGAATTTATGATGGTGAAGCTGCTGCACAGGGGAGCAAAACTTTATAGGAGCTCTGGGTGCACGCTTCGTGCTTGTAACATTGCCAGACTTCAAAGCAGGATCTTTCCTAGCAACACCAGCTCTACGGCCCACTATTCCAGGAAGGGGAGATACACCCTTGGCAGCAGAGCTCCTGGTGACTCTTCCCATGCCAGCGATCTTGTCAAACGCATCATCATCACTTTTTATCAATTGCACAATGGGATTCTTGGGTGTAGAGGGGCACTTTGCACACACAAGCGGCCATAGAACCTTTCATAGCTCCCAACCGCCCCTCATAACACCAGGTCTTGTCTTTTCGGGAGAATGCCCATGGCTCAAATCAATAGCTACACGTTGAAGCTCCGAGAACTGGCTGCCAAAGATCATGTAGTCATGCTCACCAAGATCCAGCCACTCACCTGCAAATACAAAAAGAAGGAGCGCAACAAGGGTAAGTTCAAATACAAAATTCATGACAGTACTAGTCGAGAAGTACAAGCTAGAAAAAATTACAAAAGGTCATGCATACGTACTGGGTTTGATACCAAACAAACCTCGGAAGTCAACATCAAACACATCGCTAGTCGCGCAGGTATATAGCAAAGTCTTTCTAATGTCAAGAATGTCTCCATGGCTGTAATCCAACATTTCAATCACACCATCCTCCCAACAATGATAGGTCTTGTAGCTTTGTAGCATAAAGAAGCCACAATCATGCATGTTAACAAAAGAAAAAAAATAAAAGGGTACATTACAAATTCGAAATACATGAACACAACCAAAAATTGGAGAACTACGCATTCCAGCAACAAAAACAACTAATAAAAATCATTAAAACGTATACTCACGTGTTTTGTTGCTGCGACACACGCACAAACTCGCAAGCGAAACCATCAATATGCGCCGGCAAGAACAGTTTGGCCTTGTCTACATTGCACTCCCTCCAAAGCTTCTTTATATTATCTGGCATAGTCCTTAAGAATATAACTGCATCACTCCAGGTTTCATCGCGGAGTGAATCAAGGCGCTCAAAACGACGGAACCTCAAATTCAGAACAATCAAGCACCAATGCCCAGATTCTTCAGTAGGCTTCATGGCAGCCGCAAATGACGGCGGATCAAAAGTATGGAAAAGAAGCTAACAAAAAATCACAGAGGAAAAATGAATTTAACAAATCATAATGAAACAAAAAATTCAGCCTCCAAAATAATAAAATAAAAGAGGGAAATTGAAATTCAGAAGTGCAAACAAATCAAATAATCCTAATTTCTAATTCAGTAAGCAACCCAATACAAAAAATAAATGCTTCTCAAGTTTATATCCACCGCCCAAACTTGCAACAAACATATCAGTTCAATTTCCTTGCGACAATAAGTGCAGCTTCAAAAAAGAAGCACACATCATTCATAAGTACATGGGAAAAAGCAGGCTACTCAAGTTCATTCCCACATCCAAACTTGCAAGAAAACATGAGAGTTCTAGTTCATGTGTACAATAAGTTCAAGTTCACCTACTTGGTCAAAACCATCAGCCCCTGATCTCGTGAACCACTATAGCACATTGCCATCAATATTTCCATCAGGGATCTTGGTCTGCTATACAAAAAGAACAACATCAGTTAGAAAATTACCAAAATAACTTATCATCCTATATAGAAAGCAAAATACTGACCGTCACCCATCTGGGAACTATCAACTTCTCTGTGTCTCGGTACTTCTGACGTAGATAATATAAAACAATGTCAACAGTGTCTGAGTTGAGCATGCCAGTGGGGACAAACGCTTGAGCAACAGAACCAACACTGGCATCACATTCGCTATTTTGAAACACCGGCTTTTCACTAGGAAAACACAAAAGATGACATGAATTAAAAGTACTGCAATAACAACAATAGTCATACGAGAGAAAGAAAAAGAGATGAAAATGATACGGGCAAAATCCCAAACTAACTGTTTCCCATGGTTTGTGCGCAACCTCATAGCAGCGAAGAAAAACAAATCAACCTTAGCAACATTAGCACCTTCTGCTTGAAGAAAAAGAAGAAAAAGGAATATGTTCAAGCACTACAAGTGAACATGTCCAAAATGCCATAAATGAGAAGTACACCTCATTTACAAGTCCTTACCTGCACTATCAGTGTTTCACGACGGGAGTTCCTGTGATAACACCAATATGCCTCCAGTTTCAGGGTTTGATGATGGAAGATCTTGTGAGGACAGCACTATGGCTGCGGTTTCAGGGTCTGAAGAAAGAAAATCCTGGGACGACAGGAGCACCTCCTGCGTCAAGGGGCCAGAAGAAATCGATAGAAGTAAATCATCATCCTCAGATGGCACCTCCTCCATTCTAGACACGTCGGCATCTTGCAATGCATCACCGTAATCAAGCCCTCCAGGTAGCAAATTTTCCGGTGGCAAATCTTCACAATCAGAAAGATTTTCATTCTCAGCAATACCAACACTAGACGATTTGGCATCAAGTATGCTGGCAGCAACAACATCCTCGTCAGCAACTTTGCTACCAACATCGCACCCACTGCTCAATGGAACACCACAAGCATCATCTCCAACACTAACAACAGCCTCACGCTCAACATTAGTCATCTTAAAAAAATAAAAATTTAGAAAGTGAATAACATGAGAAAAACTAACAATCAAAAAAGCTAGCAAGAGGTGCACAGGCTAACTGTTACAGCTACAAAGAAACAGCAGCGAAAACTGCATATAAAATTAATGCAAGCACAGAAAAACAAACCTTAGTAGCATCCACAGCAACATCACCGATCTTGCTACTACTAACATTCAAAGGAACATCACCAATGGTCGAACAAGGCTCATCGCCAACAACAGGACCCTGATTCATAGTAATGAATCAAAAAACAATGCTATTATTAGCAACAATAAACACAAGGAATTAAACTACGCTAACAAAAGGTAAGTATCACCTACAAAACTCTTAACAGTGTGGGATAGAAAAATGAACATGTAAGGCACATTGGTGTGCATGAAAATTCAAGAATATATATAAACACAATAAAAAATAAAAATAACCTTGCTCTTATCAGTAGATGGATCATTAACTCCATAGTCAACAGCAGCCTCAACATCATGACTGCTCTCCTGCATGAAAGGAAAATTAATAAACAGATGAACATGAGAAAGTTCAACTACAATACTAACAGTAGAACAACATAGTAAAAAATGCAAACATCAAGGACTGACTCACATCAACAACAGGGGGCTCCAGGCCAACATCATTCGTATGGTGGTCAGAAACATTAGCCTCAGTACCACCACCAGCCCTGTTGTTGGTGGCAGCAGCCGCATCCTGCTCAATCTGCCTGATAACAACATTAGCACTTTCTTCATATGGCTTGCAGCGAGAGTCTTGCATAGTTTTGAAACGCTTCATGTTGTTCAACAGATGAACCGAGCTCTGAATTAGTTGAGCAGCACCATCACGCATATCACTAATTAAAATTCTCTCCATCTCAATATAGTCCGCTGCTTCCTCAGCATTAAATTGATGACATTCAGGAAGGATACCATTGATACAACTCAGATGCTCAACTGTAGTTGGGACCTTTTGCAGCTCAGAACACACATTACTAAAAATATGCTCAGCACACTCCAACACAGAAACAACTACGTCAATACCAAAACCTTGCCCCTATGAAGTACTAGCCTTACTAGGGCTAGGGGAACATAACCAGCACCGTCAACACCACGTCCATCTCTCAACTCATCGTGCACAGATGAAATCTTGGGAACTTGAGATGGCATCTCTAGGACTGACCGTTTATACCCTCGGAAATAGGCAACTTCCTCTTGAGTTTTCCACTACGAACAAGGAGAAAAGGAGTTAATTAATCAATGCAACACACAGGGAAAAATAAACATTATATTAACAGATTTAAATCCACAGTACTAATGATCTTTCACTATCAGTGCCAATTTGTTAGTATTTACAAACAGACCAGTTAAATAAGAGATTCCGTTCAACAACACATGACACAACAGTACTAAAAATCATACCTAAAACCTCACAAGGCTTAAGAAATGACAAAATATAAACAGGTAACTATGCAGTACACATGTTCACTCCAGCAAAAATAGCTATACCTAAAAAAAGGTCTGCAAGAGACGACAGAAATAAACTCACCGGAAGCTTCCCAAACACACAAGTCTTTGGATCCGCGTTGCCTTTTCTTATCAAATCTGCATCAGCCAGATCGGAAAGCTTGTTAGGATCCATGAAACATATGCGAGGGACTCGCATGTCAGGATCCGGAGTTTTGCCAAGGATAAGGCAGTCAAGGTATATTAGTACAGCCTCTATAGCATAGCCTGTGATTGCCTTCCCACGGGTAACACCATCTTGGTACCTGACAACAACCCTTCTAAGCTCATCAACCATCAGCTGGCAATAATCCATATTAGCCATGTCCTCAATGACAAGATCCTCAAACATTGCTGCCTCTCTAGAAACATGAGGGGCGGCACCAGGCAACACAACCTTCATAAACACAATAATGAAGAACACTTTGAGAGCAAGGTCATCTTTGCTAGGATCCTTGACAAGCACCTTGAGCCTATCCCTGAAATCCTTTGTCTTGATATCTCTGTTCCTGCTAATGTCAAGCTCTGATCTTTACTTCATCAGAGTGTCATCATATCCTTCCTCTGACGGCCTTGGTGCAGAACAACCACCATGACGGAACCCAAATAGTTGATGTATACCATCGCTAGTAATGCGAAGCTTGTTATTAGCCTCACCCATGTCAAGAGTCATCGTATCAGAATCTATCTTCAGGTACAAAACTCCCATCAGAGGGCGGGAAATGTTAGACTTCACCTTCCACTTGAAGATAGAACCAAAACCAGTTGCATGAACCCTAGCCACATGGCGACTCTCAAGAAATTTAGCACAAGCATCAATCTCTCTCAACAAACATCGCACAGTTATGTTCAATCGTTGTAGGTTACCTTCATCCAAAACTTTTCCGGCATTGCCTCTCACCGGCTTAACCGGACCCATAACGCTAACAGGCTGTAAAATGAAAATAAAGAAGGCACAACTTAATTAAATGAGTATAGAAAACAAAACAAACATATGAAGGCAAGAAGAAAAAAGAAAGATTGCACAAGTTCAACTCTTAAAACAACATCAGCACCACGCTCAATTAATGCAAACAATGACCAACCCTCACCTGGCCAGCATACCAACCCAGACACAATTAAATCATTGCAAGTACGACTAGTAAGTCACATACAGTACAAACATGTACCACTGCATATTCATCTTCAGAATAAACTTCGATATCATCTTCTTCAGATGCAGGATCTTCAGCTTCGACACGAGCATGCTTCTTCACACCTTTGTTCACCTTCACATGAGCAACTTTACACTTCTTATTTTCCTTCAACAAAGAGCGCTCTGGAAGAGGAGACGAAGAAGGCTTCTTATTTGACAAACCACGTGGACTCCGACGAACAGGGGAGCCACCAAGTGTGCTTGGACCAATCTTCACAGCAACACTATCTCCATCAGCTTCGCTATTACCACATTGGGAACCAACTTTTACAGGTGGGCTACGCCTCTGTGTGCCATCATCATTTCGATTTGACATCTTCCTCTTCAAAACAACTTTCTTTTCCTTAACTACATCACGAGTAAACACTTGCGTCAAGCGAGTCTGCAACAGGTTTGTCTTGACAGGCATGTCAGTTCCATGAGATCCAGCATCAATAGTTGAAAACACCACGTCGCCACCTTCATCACCCACACCTTTAGCAGCTTGAGCAACATCCTCATTGCTTCATTGCACGCAAGCAGCCTTTTGACGTCGTTCCAACTCCTTTCTCCTCTGGAAATCACACTTCTTCTTTCTTTTCCTTTCATCGTCAAGCTGTAACTGCATAGGAACATCCTCAGCCTGAGTAACAGGCTCAGTGCCATCAACACTCTATGACAGAGTAACAGACAACTGCAAGCTCCCATCACCATCACCAAAATTAAGAGAATAAACTCCATCATTAATATCTTTCACAACATCAGCAATGTCCTCGCCAGCAGCATGGCTATCATTAACTACACAAACCAATAACATGAGCACACACATATACCAATAACATGAGCACACACACATGCAAAATTAAAACACAATTAACATTGCAGAGACAAGTAAAATAAGGCTCATAGCATCAGACACAAACAAAATGAACAACTGATGTAATTAAACACATTTATGTATGCAAGGATGTTAAAAAAGAGCAAATATAAGGGAAACACCAGCAACACTCGCAAGTTCTTCTAGAGGATTTGGTATCTCAAAAATAACATTCACGAGATCTTGAAAGCATTCTGGTTTGTCAGAATCAGGAGGCACCGGCACTCCAACATCTGCAACAACATCATAATCAGCAAAAAAGTAAAAAAAAAAAGAAAAGTGCATGAACAAGCAATCAGTTCAACTATATCAAAACTACAAGTGCAACCAATAAAACAATATCATCCCACCACTCGCACACCAAACTTCAAAATGACAGCTCTTTCAACATCATAGTAGTTCTTCTCAGACTGCTACAAACTATTCAAATGCCAGAACAACAATTCAAACTACACATGGTGATCAGTACTCCAATCTGTTTACCGGTCACAGCAACCTAAAAACTAGACATACCACACATTCCAGGGCAAAATTTAACAACTATGAAAATCCATACGACTTGTAAAGTCCATACAACAACACCTATACAACTAAAAACCTATTAAGCACCAGATCTGATAAAACATCATCCAAATTACAGGAAAAATTACCTGCATTCAACTTATCTGGACTGGATGATGTACCCATTGAGACCTACAGACCTAAAATCTGCCGAACCAGAACTGCAAGACACATGAACAACAATTAGGGTTCTTACCTATTTCAGAAATGAAGGACGCCAAACAAAGCAAAACTCTTACCAGCAAACACAAACTCCACCACTGAATCCAAGTATCACTCACGCGAACCGCTCACTCAAGAGAAAAGGAACCCTAGCAAATCCAGCCTGAGACAGCACAAGAGCAATAACTTTGAAATACAAGAAAAATATGTACATAAGGGGACGCGAGGGGAGTCGAGGGCAGAGCAAATAGAGCACCCAGACCTCCACCCTGGAGCTCAACCCGCCGGCCGATGCTCCCACGGCGAAACAAGAGAAGCAGCTTCTATGCGAGAGGAGGAGAGGAGGGGTACGAAGAAGGAAGCAATTTGTGGAGGGGAGGGGAGCCAAACGGGGGAGAGCGGAGGTTAAAAGGTGAGTGGGATAAAACCGACAGCTAAAGCCCACGATCGTGGAAGAAAGAGAAAAAGGGCAAAGCCCACTATCTCAGGGTAGTTACTATAAATAATAGCAAAAATTAAATGTAATAAAAAATTAATATAGAGGGAGAAAACAAATGGCTAAAGTACAAATAATACCTCATAATAGTACAATAAAAATTATCAAAAACGTACAATTGAAATACCTTACATAGACTATACAAAATTAAGTACAAATATTCTAAAAAATAACAAAAAGTACACAAAAATGGTGGTACACTTTGAATCACAAATTCATGTTAAGGACTTGCATCCTCACACTCATGTACACATTTGACACCAAACAAAAGATACCAAAACGACGCAGGTTATGTTACAGATCCATCTCAGTGTATGACAAAAACCGCTTCTTACCGACGATGTGTGTTCATCAATCAATACAACAAAAAATATGTGTCAGTACAACTATGCCCCTAGGTGCAGTGCTGGTTTTCCCCCTAAAAAAGATAAGATAATGGGGGCAAGTCCATACAAGGAAGACGTGTTAGTACAACTATGCCCCTCGGTGCGGTGTTGGTTTTTCCCCTAACAAATATAAGATAATGGGGGCAAGTCATGTTACGGCCTCGCCTCCGCATGCGACGCCGTGGCACGCCACGTCGTCTCCTGCTACGACTCGTTCCTGACTCGGCCTCGCCGGGATTGGGAGGGGGGTCTTGACCCCCTCCCCCCTGGCTCGGCCTTGTGCTAACGTGGCACTGCGCTCGTTTGACATGCGCAGTGCGGTTATTCTGTTCCCCCCTCACGCACCCACACACCCTAAGATAAGATAATGGGGGCAAGTCATGTTACAGACTCGCCTCCGCATGCAACACTGCAGCACACCGTGTCGTCGCCTGCTATGGCTCATTCCTGGCTCGGCCTCGCCGGGATGGGCCCCTACCCCCCGGCACACTCGTTCGACAGGCGCAGTGCAGTTATTCTGTTCCCACCACCCACACAACCACACACCCAAAGATAAGATAATGGGGGCAAGTCCATACAAGGAAGATGTGTCAGTACAACTATGCCCCTCGGTGCGGTGCTGGTTTTCCCCCTAAAAAGGTAAGATAATGGGGGCAAGTCCATACAAGGAAGATGTGTCAATACAACCATGCCCCTCGGTGCAGTGCTGATTTTTCCCCTAAAAAAGATAAGATAATTGGGCAAGTCATGTTCCGGACTAGCCTCCGCATGCGACGCCGCGGCACGCCGCGTCGTTGCCTGCTACGGCTCGTTCCTGGCTCGGCCTCGCCGGGATGGGGGAGGGGGGTCCCGACCCCCATCCTCCCTCCAGGCTCGGCCTTGCGCTAATTTGACAGTGCTCGTTGGACAGGCGAAGTGCGGTTATTCTGCCCCCCCCCCACACCCACACACCCTAAGATAAGATAATGGGCGCAAGTCATGTTACAAACTCGCCTCCGCATGCGACGCCGTGGCACGCCGCGTCGTCGCCTGCTACGGCTCGTTCCTGGCTCGGCCTCGCTGGGATGGGGGAGGGGGTCCTGACCCCCTCCACCCCCCTGACCGGCCTTGCGCTAACGAGGCAGTGCGCTTGTTTGACAGGCGCAGTATGGTTATTCTGTCCCCCCACGCACCCACACACCCTAAGATAAGATAATGGATGCAAGTCCATACAAGGAAAATGTGTTAGTACAACTATGCCCATCGGTGAGGTGCTGGTTTTCCCCTAAAAAATATAAGATAATGGAGGCAAGTCAATACAAGGAAGATGTGTTAGTACAACTATGCCCCTCGGTGCGGTGCTAGTTTTTCCCCTCAAAAAGATAAGATAATGGGGGAAAGTCCATACAAAGAAGATGTGTCAGTACAACTATGCCCCTCGGTGCGGTGTTGCTTTTCCCCCTAAAAAGATATGATAATGTGGGAAATTCATGCTACAGACTCGCCTCCGCATGCGACGCCGTGGCACGCCTCGTCGTCGCTTGCTATGGCTTGTTCCTGGCTCGGTGTCGCCGGGATGGGGGAGGGGGCATCCCTCCCCCCTCCCCCCCGGCTCGGCCTCGCGCTAACGCGGCAATTTGCTCGTTTGACAGCCGCAATGCGGTTATTCTATCCCCCCCACGCACCCATACACCCTAAGATAAGATAATGGGGGCAAGTCCATACAAGGAAGATGTGTCAGTACAACTATGCCCCTTGGTGCGGTGCTGATTTTCCCCCTAAAAAAGATAAGATAAAGGGGGAAAGTCCATACAAGGACGATGTGTCAGTACATCTATACCCCTCTGTGCGGTGCTGGTTTTCCCCCTAAAAAGTTAAGATAATGGGGGCAAGTCATGTTACAGACTCGCCTTCGCATGCGACGCCACGGCACGCCGCGTCGTCGCCTGCTACGGCTCGTTTCTGGCTCGGCCTCGCCGAGATGGGGGAAGGGGGTCCCTCCCACCCTCCCCCGGCTCGGCCTTGCGCTAACGCGGCAGTACGCTCGTTTGACAGGCGCAGTGCGGTTATTCTGTTCCCCCCACGCACCCACACACCCTAAGATAAGATAGTGGGGGCAAGTCCATACAAGGAAGATGTGTCAGTACAACTATGCCCCTCAGTGCGGTGCTCGTTTTTCCACACTTGTGCTTCAAAGTAGCACCATGATCTTCATGATAGAGAGTCTCCTTTGTTATCACTTTCATATACTAGTGGGAATTTTTCATTATAGAACTTGGCTTGTATATTCCAACGATGGGCTTCCTCAAAATGCCCTAGGTCTTCGTGAGCAAGCAAGTTGGATGCACACCCACTTAGTTTCTTTTTGTTGAGCTTTCATATATTTATAGCTCTAGTGCATCCGTTGCATGGCAATCCCTACTCACTCACATATCTATTGATGGGCATCTCCATAGCCCGTTGGTACGCCTAGTTGATGTGAGACTATCTTCTCCCTTTTTGTCTCCTCCACAACCACCATTCTATTCCACCTATAGTGTTATGTCCATGTCTCGCGCTCATGTATTGCGTGAAAATTGAAAAAGTTTGAGAACATTAAAAGTATGAAACAATTGCTTGGCTTGTCATCGGGGTTGTGCATGATTTGAATACTTTGTGAAGATGGAGCATAGCCAGACTATATGATTTTGTGGGGATAACTTTCTTTGGCCATGTTATTTTGAACAGACATAATTGCTTAGTTAGTATGCTTGAAGTATTATTATTTCTATGTCAATATTAAAATTTTGTCTTGAATCTTTCGGATTTGAATATTCATACCACAATTAAGAGAATTACATTGAAATTATGCCAAGTAGAATTCCACATCAAAAATTCTGTTTTATCATTTACCTACTCGAGGACGAGCAGGAATTAAGCTTGGGGATGCTTGATACATCTCCAACGTATCTATAATTTTTTATTGTTCCATGCTATATTATATTCTGTTTTGGACATTACTGGGCTTTATTATACACTTTTATATTATTTTTTGGGACTAACCTATTAACGGGAGGCCCATCCCAGAATTGTTGTTTTTTTTCTATTTTAGGGTTCGAGGAAAGGGAATATCAAACGGAGTCCAAACGGAATGAAACCTTCGGAACGTGATTTTTGGAACGAACAAGATCGAGGAGACTTGGACCCTACGTCAAGCAACCAACAGGGAGGCCACAAGGTAGGGGGCGCGCCTACACCCCGAGGCACGCCCTCCACCCTCGTGGGCCCCCTGTTGCTCCACCGACGTACTCCTTCCTCCTATATATACCTACGTACCCCCAAATGATCAGATACGAAGCCAAAACCCTAATTCAACCACCGAAACTTTCTGTATCCATGAGATCCCATCTTGGGGCCTGTTTTCGGAGCTCCGCCGGAGGGGGCATCGATCATGGAGGGCTTCTACATCAACACCATAGCCTCTCCGATAAAGTGTGAGTAGTTTACCTCAGACCTTCGGGTCCATAGTTATTAGCTAGATGGCTTCTTCTCTTTTTTTGGATCTCAATACAAAGTTCTCCCCCTCTCTTGTGGAGATCTATTCGATGTAATCTTCTTTTGTGGTGTGTTTGTTGAGACCGATGAATTGTGGGTTTATGATCAAGTTTATCTATGAACAATATTCGAATCTTCTCTGAATTCTTTTATGTATGATTGTTTATCTTTGGAAGTCTCTTCGAATTATCAGTTTGGTTTGGCCTACTAGATTGATCTTTCTTGCAATGGGAGAAGTGCTTAGCTTTGGGTTCAATCTTGCGGTGTCCTTTCCCAGTGACAGTAGGGGCAGCAAGGCACGTGTTGTATTGTTGCCATCGAGGATAACAAGATGGGGTTTATTTCATATTGCATGAGTTTATCCCTCTACATCATGTCATCTTGCTTAAACGTTACTCTGTTTTCTTGAACTTAATACTCTAGATGCATGTTGGATACCGGTCGATCTGTGGAGTAATAGTAGTAGATGCAGGCAGGAGTCGGTCTAGTTGTCTCGGACGTGATGCCAATATACATGATCATACCTAGATATTCTCATAACTATGCTCAATTCTGTCAATTGCTCAACAGTAGTAATTTGTTTACCCACCATGAATACTTATGCTCTCGAGAGAAGCCACTAGTGAAACCTATGGCCCCCGGCTCTATCTTCCATCATATTAATCTTCCAATACTTAGTTATTTTTATGGTCTTTTATTTTACTTTTCATCTTTATCATAAAAATAACAAAATTATTATCTTATCATATCTATCAGATCTCACTCTCGTAAGTGACCGTGTATGGATTGACAACCCCTTATCACGTTGGTTGCGAGGATTTATTTGTTTGTGTAGGTACGAGGGACTCGTGGTGGCCTCCTACTGGATTGATACCTTGGTTCTCAAAAACTGAGGGAAATACTTATGCTACTCTGCTGCATCACCCCTTCCTCTTCAAGGGAAAACCAAGGCAAGTGCTCAAGAGGTAGCAAGAAGGATTTTTGGCACCGTTGCCGGGGAGGTCTATGCAAAAGTCAACATACCAAGTACCCATCACGACCCTTATCTCCCGCATTACATTATTTGCCATTTGCCTCTCGTTTTCCTCTCCCCCACTTCACCCTCGTCGTTTTATTCGCCCTCTCTCTCTCTATCCTCCCTCTCTTTCTCTATTTGCCTCTTTTTGCCTTTTGCACTTTCTGCCGTTATGTCTGAAATTGCGGAAATTATTTTCAATATGGACAATAATAATATCATGAAAAATTCTGATGCTCCTGCTGAAGAACCCCCTATCTTACATACAAAAAAAATTCCGTATTGGTAGTGGTAATATTATTGGAAAAGGAGTTATCCAAGATTTCTTTACTTATGCCGGTGCTTTACCTTCTATGGGTAGTTCTATCCTTCATAGAACTAGTAGTCTTGCGGACACTACTGCCATGCTTGTAGTTGAACTTGAAAGACAATTCATGCACATGCACCCTTGCATACAAAGGATTTTCCTAGAATTTTCTAATATTGAGCATTCTTCTGTTAAGCGTGCCGCTACTATCTTTTTGGCTCATGAGTTCAGATTCAAAATAAAAGAGGCCAAAGAAATCTTGCGCATTATAGGGTGGACGCTTGCCGTCCTCCCATAGACGCTAAACTTTTTGATCAAGAAGAAATAATGCGCTTTAGATCTCTAGACTATGTTGCTTTCAATGAAAATCTTAGAAAAAGGATTCCTACCAATGTTTTAGTTGATAGAATTTCTGAACTTAATGATGATTTGGCCATTCAAAATAATGAACTAGGATATTCTCTTGAGTATAGGCTCACAAAGTTCTGACAAAAAAATGCTTATAATGATGAATTGGTTGTGCAATACGAAGGGCCAAAGGAGGAGCCTATACCTCCCAAAGTTGATCTTGGGGACTTTTGTCCCATTAAATTTAGCCCTTTTGATTACTTTTTCTTGCCTCAAACAAAACTAGCTGCCGAACATAGAGAATATGAAATGAGATTTAATGATCTATCTTACTATTATGGCAACACCTAGATCTATCCTTGGTTTTTATGCCTAGCTAGGGGCATTAAATGATAGCGCTAGTTGGGAGGCAACCCAATTTTATTTTTATTCCTTGATTTTTGCTCCTGTTTAATAATAAATAATTTATATAGCCTCTGTTTTGGTTGTGTTTTTGTGTTTAATTTGTGTTTGTGCCAAGTAGAACCGTTGGGAAGACTTGGGGAAAGTCTTGTTAATCTTGCTGTAAAAAACAGAAACTTTAGCGCTCACAAGAACTGCTGCCGTTTTTATTGGGAAAGTGTTATTTAGTTAATTCTTTTTGCAGATGATTAATAGATAAATTCCTCACGTCCAAAAGTTTATTTGAGAATTTTTGGCGTTCCAGATCTTTCGTTAGCTACAGATTACTACAGACTGTTCTGTTTTTGACAGATTCTGTTTTTCATGTGTTGTTTGCTTATTTTGATGAATCAATGGCTAGTAAAATAGTTTATAAACCATAGAGAATTTGGAATAAAGTAGGTTTAACACCAATATAAATAAAGAATGAGTTCATTATAGTACCTTGAAGTGGTGTTTTTTTTCTTTCGCTAACGGAGCTCACGAGATTTTCTACTTTAAGTTTTGTGTTGTGAAGTTTTCAAGTTTTGGGTAAAGATTTGATGGATTATGGAACAAGGAGTAACAAGAGCCTAATATTGGGGATGCCCATGGCACCCCCAAGATAATCTAAGAACACCTAAAAGCCAAAGCTTGGGGATGCCCCAGAAGGCATCCCCTCTTTCGTCTAGTTCTATCGGTAACTTTACTTGGAGCTATATTTTTATTTACCACATGATATGTGTTTTGCTTGGAGCGTCTTGTATTATTTGATTCTTTATTTCTTAGTTTTCCACAATCATCCTTGCTGCACACACCTTTTTGAGAGACACATACATGGTTCGGAAATTATTAGAATACTCTATGTGCTTCACTTATATCTTTTGAGTTATATAGTTTTTGCTCTAGTGCTTCACTTATATCTTTTAGAGCACGGTGGTAGATTTGTTCTATAGAAACCATTTTTCTCTCATGCTTCACTTAGATTATTTTTGAGAGTCCTACAAAACAGAATGGTAATTTGCTTTAATTATTTGAGGCATTCAAGATTAATAAATAAAATTTTCTTATGAGTGTGTTGAATACTATGAGAAGTTTGAAACTTGATAATTGTTTTGAGATATGGAGATGGTGATATTGGAGTCGTGATAGTTGAGTAGTTGTGAATTTGAGAAATGCTTGTGCTGAAGTTTGTGATTCCTGTAGCATGCACATATGGTGAACTGTTATGTTAAGAAGTCGGAGCATGATGTATTTATTGATTGTCCTCCTTATGAGTGGCGACCGGGGACGAGCGATGGTCTTTTCCTACCAATCTATCCCCCTAGGAGCATGCGTGTAGTACTTTGCTTTGATAACTAATAGATTTTTGCAATAAGTATGTGAGTTCTTTATGACTAATGTTGAGTCCATGGATTATACGCACTCTCACCCTTCCACCATTGCTAGCCTCTCTAATACCGCGCACCTTTCGCCGGTATCATATACCCACCATATACCTTCCTCAAAATAGCCACCATACCTACCTATCATGGCATTTCCATAGCCATTCCGAGATATATTGCCATGCAACTTTCCACCGTTCCTTATCATGACACACTCCATCATTGTCATATTGCTTTGCATGATCATGTAGTTGACATTTTAGTAGTGGCAAAGACACCGTTCATAATTCTT
Organism: Triticum urartu; assembly: GCF_056163025.1. Taxonomy (NCBI): domain Eukaryota; kingdom Viridiplantae; phylum Streptophyta; class Magnoliopsida; order Poales; family Poaceae; genus Triticum; species Triticum urartu. The sequence continues at coordinate 341,597,032 of NC_141876.1, read as the reverse complement.
TCATATAAGTCACTCATGCATCATTGTTAACCCGGTACACCGCCATAGGCATTCATATAGAGTCATGCTTTGTTCTAGTATCGAGTTGTAATCATTGAGTTGTAAATAAATAGAAGTGTGATGATCATCATTCATAGAGTATTGTCCCAAATAAAAAAATAAAAAAAGAGAAAGGCCAAAGAAAAAAGGCCCAAAAAATAAAAATAAAATAAAAAAGAGCAATACTACTATCCTTTTTCCACACTTGTGCTTCAAAGTAGCACCATGATCTTCATGATAGAGAGTCTCCTTTGTTATCACTGTCATATACTAGTGGGAATCTTTCATTATAGAACTTGGCTTGTATATTCCAATGATGGACTTCCTCAAAATGCCCTAGGTCTTCGTGAGCAAGCAAGTTTGATGCACACCCACTTAGTTTCTTTTGTTGAGCTTTCATACACTTATAGCTCTAGTGCATCCGTTGCATGGCAATCCCTACTCACTTACATTGATATCTATTGAAGGGCATCTCCATAGCCCGTTGATATGCCTAGTTGTTGTGAGACTATCTTCTCCCTTTTTGTCTCGTCCACAACCACCATTCTATTCCACCTATAGTGCTATTTACATGGCTCACACTCATGTATTGCGTGAAAGTTGAAAAAGTTTGAGAACATTAAAAGTATGAAACAATTGCTTGGCTTGTCATCGGGGTGGTGCATGATTTGAATACTTCGTGTGGTGAAGATGGAGCAGAGCCAGACTATATGATTTTGTAGGGATAACTTTCTTTGGCCATGTTATTTTGAAGAGACATAATTGCTTAGTTAGTATGCTTGAAGTATTATTATTTCTATGTCAATATTAAACTTTTGTATTGAATCTTTCAGATCTGAATATTCATACCACAATTAAGAGAATTACATTGAAATTATGCCAAGTAGCATTCCACATCAAAAATTCTATTTTTATCATTTACCTACTCAAGGACGAGCAGGAATTAAGCTTGGGGATGCTTGATACATCTCGAACGTATCTATAATTTTTTATTGTTCCATGCTATATTATATTTTGTTTTGGACATTATTGGGCTTTATTATAAACTTTTATATTATTTTTGGGACTAATGTATTAACCGGAGGCCCAGCCTAGAATTGTTTTTTTGCCTATTTTAGGGTTTTGCAGAAAAAGAATATCAAACGGAGTCAAAACGGAATGAAACCTTCGGGAACGTGATTTTCGGAACGAACATGATCCAGAGGACTTGGACCCTACGTCAAGACATCAACCAGGAGGCCACGAGGTAGGGGGGCACACGCTACACCCCTGAGTGCGCCCTCCACCCTCGTGGGCCCCCTGTTGCTCCACCGACGTACTCCTTCCTCCTATATATACCTACGTACCCCCAAACTACCAGATATAGAGCTAAAACCCTAATTCCACCGCTGAAAATTTCTGTATCCACGAGATTCCATCTTGGGGCATGTTCCGGAGCTCCGCCGGAGGGGGCATTGATCACGGAGGGCTTCTACATCAACACCATAGCCCTTCCGATGAAGTGTGAGTAGTATACCTCAGACCTACGGGTCCATAGTTATTATCTAGAAGGCTTCTTATCTCTTTTTGGATCTCAATACAAAGTTCTCCCCCTCTCTTATGGAGATCTATTCGATGTAATCTTCTTTTGCGGTGTGTTTGTTGAGACTGATGAATTGTGGGTTTATGATCAAGTTTATCTATGAACAATATTTGAATCTTCTCTAAATTCTTTTATGTATGATTGGTTATCTTTGCAAGTCTCTTCGAATTATCAGTTTGGTTTGGCCTACTAGATTGATCTTTCTTGCAATGGGAGAAGTGCTTAGCTTTGGGTTCAATCTTGCGGTGTCCTTTCCCAGTGACAGTAGGGGCAGCAAGGCACGTATTGTATTGTTGCCATCGAGGATAACAAGATGGGGTTTATTTCATATTGCATGAGTTTATCCCTCTACATCATGTCATCTTGCTTAAAGTGTTACTCTGTTCTCTTGAACTTAATACTCTAGGTGCATGCTGGATAACGGTCGATGTGTGGAGTAATAGTAGTAGATGCAGGCATGAGTCGGTCTACTTGTCTCGGACGTGATGCCTATCTACATGATCATACCTAGATATTCTCATAACTATGATCAATTCTGTCAATTGCTCAACAGTAATTTGTCTACCCGTCATGAATACTTATGCTCTCGAGAGAAGCCACTAGTGAAACCTATGGCCCCCGGGTCTAACGTGCATCATATTAATCTTCCAATACTTATTTATTTTTATTGCCTTTTATTTTACTTTGCATCTTTATCATAAAAATACCAAAAATATTATCTTATCATATCTATCAGATCTCACTCTCGTAAGTGACCGTGTAGGGATTGACAACCCCTTGTCGCGTTGGTTGCGAGGATTTATTTGTTTGTGTAGGTACGAGGGACTCGTGCGTGGCCTCCTACTGGATTGATACCTTGGTTCTCAAAAACTGAGGGAAATACTTATGCTACTCTGCTGCATCACCCTTTCCTCTTCAATTGAAAACCAACACAAGTGCTCAAGAGGTAGCAGTGCAGTGCTAGTTTTTACCTTAAAAGAAGATAAGATAATGGCGGCAGGTCCATACAAGGAAGATGTGTCAGTACAACTATGCCCCTCCGTGCGGTGCTAGTTTTCCCCTAAAAAGATAAGATAATGGGGGCAAGTCCATAGAAGGAAGATGTGTCAGTACAACTATGCCCCTCACTACGGTGCTAGTTTTTCCCCTAAAAAGATAAGATAATGTGGGCAAGTCATGTTACGGACTCGCCTCCACATGCGATGTCGCGGCACGCCGCGTCGTCGCTTGCAATGGCTCATTCCTGGCTCGGCCTCGCCGGGATGGCGGAGGGGGGGTCCCGACCCTCCTCCCCCCCATGCACCCACACACTCTAAAAAGATAGATGTTCTTCAGTCCATACAAAAAATGTGGCAGTACAACTATGCCAATCGATGTGGTCCCTATATATCTTACCTAGATGTTCATTAAAAAATCCAAAAAATGTTGAAAAGAATGAGAACAAAGAGAAAGAGCGACCAAAACACACTATAAAAAGATGTCAGTTCAAGCAAAGGAGAGCATTTCAGTACTAAAATAAAAAAAATAAAATGCTCATATTTGGCAAGAAATATCATAAAAACTAGAAGGAAAAATGCTAAGAATCAAAAATATTGACCGCCCAAGGGACATGCTGGCCCAACGCAGGTGGGTACTAGGACTCAAGCCAACTACGAAACCACCGGGGGATCGATTTGAAAACCAGACTGCAGGGGCCAACCCACCAGGGCCCACAGGTCATGACAGAGGGCGAGCATCGTGTATAAGCGCTCAGGTAAGTATTCTATGGAGTTCGACCAGTTAGCCTCGGCAGCGCTTATAAACAGGTTGAGAACCCCCTCGGCAAGCGAGGTGGGACTAAACGTATAGCGCACGCGCACGCTGCACTGCACAGCCGCACGGGCGAGCTATTTGGGCCGAAAACAATGGCTACGGGGATGGCCCAATACATAGTTTCGCCCCATTACAAAATTCCAACCGATCACACACGACCTAGTAAAAGAAACAAATGCAGATAATTTTAAAAAAACCTCATAAGAAATCAGTTCAAAACAAAGAATGTAAAAAGTTCAAACACATCTTAAATGTAAGGACTAAAATAAATAAAAATAATATTGTTTGGAAAATTAAACATAGAAGATTGTAATAAAAATTTCAGAAACAAATTTTTAAAAAGTTCAACTACTAAAATTCGTAAGGTTCAGGTAAAATTAGTACCATGCAGCAAAGATCAAATTCTTTTTATTTTAAAAACTACTAGAACTATCACTATTCAACTAAAAAAATATAATTGTGCTCTAAAATTCCTGTCAAATAGTAAGAAAAAATGCTCTACAACGAACGAATACGGTTGGCTATTGACATCCTAAATAGTTTCAGTACTATCATTAATAGATTGTAAGTTAAACAAACTCAAAACCTAAAAGGGGTCCTACAACCATCATCAACGTATATTTTCCGTGTGCGAGCTATGTCCATGAAAATATCCTAGTAAAAGCAAAGGATGTCCATCAGTTCAACTATAATTGTTCCGATTCAAATACAAAGAATATATAAAAAATAGTTGTTCAACCATCTAGTAACATATGAACAAATTGTTCCAAACCATCTGGTAATAACATAGAATTCAACCATCTCACATGCATTCTTTTAAAGAAAAATACTGCAACATAATCAAACACACACAAATCAACCAGCGTCATTTGCCACATTTAAACCTACAACACATAAATTCTGAATGTCAGAGAGTCATCTTCCCTGGAGAACATAATCATAACCACATCTCCATTCTCAAATCCAGACTCTGCAACAAACTCCTTCCACCCAGTAGTTAGGTTGATGCAACCATCAAAGTCGATGTGTGATACATCTCCAACGTATCTACAATTTTTGATTGTTCCACGCTATTATATTATCTGTTTTGGATATTTAATGGTCTATATTATACACTTTTGTATTATTTTTGGGACTAACCTACTAACCTAAGGCCTAGTGCAAATTGTTATTTTTTGCCTATTTCAGTATTTCGCAGAAAAGGAATATCAAACGGAATCCAAACGGAATGAAACCTTCGGGAGAGTTATTTTTGGAACAAACGTGATCCAAGGGACTTGGAGTATACGTCAAGAAAGAAGCGAGGAAGCCACGAGGCAGGGAGGCGCGCCTGCCCCCTGGGCGTGCCCCCAACCCTGGTGGGCCCCTCGCAGCTCCATCGACCTACTTCTTCCTCCTATATATATCCATATACCCCGAAACCATCCAGGAGCTCCGCCAGAGGGGGAATCGATCATGGAGGGCTTCTACATCAACACCATAGCCTCTCTGATGATGTGTGAGTAGTTTACCACAAACCTTCGAGTCTGTAGTTATTAGCTAGATGGCTTCTTCTCTCTCTTTGGATCTCAATACAAAGTTCTCCTCGATCTTCTTGGAGATCTATTCGATGTAATTCTTTTGTGGTGTGTTTGTCGAGATCCGATGAATTGTGGATTTATGATCAAGATTATCTATGAACAATATTTGATTCTTCTCTGAATTCTTTTATGTATGATTTGTTATCTTTGCAAGTCTCTTCGAATTATCAGTTTGGTTTGGCCTACTAGATTAATCTTTCTTGCAATGGGATAAGTGCTTAGCTTTGAGTTCAATCTTGCGGTGTCCTCTCCCAGTGACAGTAGGGGCAGCAAGGCACATATTGTATTGTTGCCATCGAGGATAAAAAGATGGGGTTTATGTCATATTGCTTGAGTTTATCCCTCTACATCATGTCATCTTGCCTAATGCATTACTCTGTTCTTATGAACTTAATACTCTAGATGCATGCTGGATAGCGGTCGATGTGTGGAGTAATAGTAGTAGATGTAGAATCATTTCGGTCTACTTGTCGCGGACGTGATTCCTATATACATGATCATGCCTAGATATTCTTATAATTATCCACTTTTCTATCAATTGCTTGACAGTAATTTGTTCACCCACCGTAATACTTATGCTATCTTGAGAGAAGTCACTAGTGAAACCTATGGCCCCCGGGTCTACCTTTTATCATATAAGTTTCCAATCTATTTTATTTTGCAATCTTTACTTTCAATCTATATTATAAAAATACCAAAATATTTATCTTATTATCTCTATCAGATCTCACTCTCGTAATTGACCGTGAAGGGATTGACAACCCCTTTATCGCGTTGGTTGTGAGGTTCTTATTTGTTTGTGTAGGTACGAGGGACATCCATGTAGTCTCCTACTGGATTGATACCTTGGTTCTCAAAAACTGAGGGAAATACTTATGCTGCTTTGCTGCATCACCCTTTCCTCTTCAAGGGAAAACCAATGCAGTGCTCAAGAGGTAGCAAGAAAGATTTCTGGCGCCGTTGCCGGGGAGATCTACGCACAAGTCAAGACATACCAAGTACCCATCACAAACTCGTATCCCTCGCATTACATTATTTGCCATTTGCCTCTCGTTTTCCTCTCCCCCATTTCACCTTTGCCTTTTCTTTGCCTTCTTCCCCTATGTATCTTTGTTTGTGTTTCCATGTGCCTTCTATTTGCTTGCATCTTTGCTTGCTAAAAATCTATTGATATGGATCCACTTAAAGTGTTCTACTTGGATCATCTTCGATCCTTATGCGCTCGTGCTGAAACCCCAACTAGCCTGGTTGATGGGAAATCTTTAGATGAGCATGCTCATTTTGTGCGTCACCGTTTGTCTGAAAAAGGGAGACTCTTATGGGATCAAATAAACAGATTGCTGTGTTATGCTTGGAATATTTGTGAAATTTATGATTTTACTTGTTGCTCTAAGAACCCTAAAAAACACCTCCCCTACCTATGTGAGTTTAATGATAATGAAATCTTATCTTCTTATGCAAAGGGTGTTTATAGTTACTACGATATCGAACAAATTGAAGAATTTGTTGCTTTTAAGGGTTCTACGAAGTTGCTTCTTTGATTGAAAATTATGATGTTACTCTCTACGAATCTGAAATTTTTGACATACTCAAATATTGCTATGAAAACTATGCTCATAATGTCTATGTCAAAGAATTTATTGAAAGAATGACCGTTGCTTCGGAAGAAAATAATGATATGCATGAATCTATATATAATTATGATTCCAATGATTTGATTGAAATATCCCTTGATGAACATGACTCTTGCTATTCTTGTGGCCATGATGCCAATATTTATGAAGATGAATTTGCTATAGTTCTTTATGTTAATCATGAGATCGTTGCTATTGCATCCATACTTGATAGTTCCTTCGATGGAAAGCATGATTGCAATGATGTTATTATAAATTCTATTAACATCAATTGTGTTAATGATATGCAAAACCTCAAGCTTGGGGATGCTAGTTTTGCTATGACTACTATTTGTTGCAATGATCATGATTGGGGTGATTCTTCTTATGATCTTGAAAATTTATTTAAGCCCCATGATGAATATAAGATTGATAATAATGTTTGAAATATTGAAAGTGGGTTTGGAAGTGTCAAATTTAGATCCCACATATTTGGAGAATGTTCAATCTTATGAAGTTTTTGATAAAAGTTGGTTTGGAGAGGTCATCACTTTAGTTAATGTTAATCCCACTATTTTGGAAGAGTGTCAACTTTTCATGCATGTGGATAGTGTTGAAAATATTTTATGTGATAGCTATTTTGTTGAATTTTCTTATGATCCTACATGTAATTATTATGAGATAGGAAAATATGGTTGTAGAAATTTTCATGCTACTAAATTACCTCTTGCTATGTTGAGATTGCCATTGTTTCTTTCCGCTTCCTTGCATATGCTAGTTTTTGCTTGCCTTGATAATTCGTTTGCCTATAAGATGCCTATGAATAGGAAGTATGTTAGAATTAGATGTGCTTGTTACATGCTTTATGATGCTCTCTTTGTGCTTCAATTCTTGTCTTTCATGTGAGCATCATTGAAATCTCTATGCCTAGCTAGGGGCATTAAACCATAGTGCTTGTTGGGAGGCAACCCAACTTTATTTTTGTTTCTTGCTTTTTGGTTATGTTTAGTAATAAATAATTCATCTAGCCTGTGTTTAGATGTGGTTTTATGCTTTTAATTAGTGTTTGTGCCAAGTAGAACCTTTGGGAAGACTTGGGGGCAGTTTTTGCAATCTTGCTGTAAAAAACAGAAACTTAGGCGCTCACGAGATTTGCTTCCATTTTTTACTGGAGAGTGCGATTAGGTTGGTTCTTTTTGAAGATGATTAACAGAAAAATTACTAACATCCACCAATTTATTTCAGAATTTTTGGGGTTACAGAAGTATTCGAAACCTACAGATTACTCCCTCCATTCCTGAATATAGGGTGTATAGTTTTTGGCACAGAAATTAAAGAACGCACGTGGAGGGAAAATTTCACAACTTTTGGGCGAGATTATACCTGACTAATTGACATGAGAAAATAGAGGAGCTTGGTTGATATAAGGAAATGTAATCAAATCCCTAAAAAAGTTATCCAACCGAGTGGTGCAACGCAATACACCTTATATTTTGGATTTTTTTTCTCCAAAATATATACACCTTATATCAAGGAACGGAGAGAGTACTACAGACTGTTCTGTTTTTGACAGATTCTATTTTTTGTCTGTTGTTTTCTTATTTTGATGAATCTATGGCTAGTATCAGAGTGTATGAACCATAGAGAAGTTGGAATACAGTAGGTTTAACACCAATATAAATAAATAATGAGTTCATTATAGTACCTTAAGTGGTGGTTTGTTTTCTTATACTAACGGAGCTCATGAGATTTTCTATTGAGTTTTGTGTTGTGAAGTTTTCAAGTTTTGGGTAAAGATTTGATGGATTCTGGAATAAGGAGTGGCAAGAGCCTAAGATGGGGATTCCCAAGGCACCCCAAGGTAAATTCAAGGAAAAACAAAAGCCTAAGCTTGGGGATGCCTCGGAAGGCATACCCTCTTTCGTCTTCGTCCATCGGTAACTTTACATGAGGCTATATTTTTATTCACCACATGATATGTGTTTTGCTTGGAGCATCTTGTATGATTTGAGTATTTGCTTTTTATTTTACCACAATCATCCTTGCTTTACACACCTTTTGGGAGAGACACACATGAATCAGAATTTATTAGAATACTCTATGTGCTTCACTTATTTCTTTTGAGCTAGATAATTTTGCTCTAGTGCTTCACTTATATCTTTTAGAGCATGGTGGCGTTTTTATTTTATAGAAATTATTGATCTCTCATGTTTCAATTATATTATTTTGATAGTCCTTTAGAACAGCATGGTAATTTACTTTGGCTAGAAAATTGGTCCTAATATGATAGGCATCCAAGATTGGTATAATAAAAACTTGCATAAAAAGTGCGTTGAATACTATGAGAAGTTGGATGCTTGATAATTGTTTTGAGATATAAAGATGGTTATAGTAGATTTGTGAAAGTTGACTAGTTGTGAATTTGAGAAATACTTGTGTTGAAGATTGCAAGTCCCGTAGCATGCACGTATGGTAACCGTTGTGTAACAAATTTGAAACATGAGGTGTTCTTTGATTGTCTTCCTTATGAGTGGCGGTCGGGGACGAGCAATGATATTTTCCTACCAATCTATCCCCCTAGGAGCATGCGCATAATGCTTGGTTTTTAATGACTTGTAGATTTTTGCAATAAGTTTATGAGTTATTTATGACTAATGTTGATTCCATGGATTATACGCACTCTCACCCTTCCATCATTTCTAGCCTCTTCGGTACCGTGCATTGCCCTTTCTCACCTTGAGAGTTGGTGCAAACTTCGTCGGTGCATCCGAACCCCGTGATATGATACACTCTATCACACATAAACCTCCTTATATCTTCCTCAAAACAGCCACCATACCTACCTATTATGGCATTTCCATAGCCATTCCGAGATATATTGCCATGCAACTTTCCACCGTCTCATTTATGACACACTTCATCATTGTCATATTGCCTTGCATGATCATGTAATTGTCATCGTATTTGTGGCAAGCCGCCATGCATAATTTATCATACATGTCACTCTTGATTCATTGCCCTTCCCGATACACCGCCGGAGGCATTCATATAGAGTCATATTTTGTTCTAGTATCGAGTTGTAATCATTGAGTTGTAAATAAATAGAAGTGTGATGAGTTGTAGCGACCCGACCTCAAATGGTCAAGTCTCTGTGCTTCAGTGTCATCCCTGGATCGGTAATGCTGACACACACAGTACTCGAGGATTTATAACAGAGTAGCAATCAAACACTTATTACATCGAATGTCTCCAAAGAGAACTTATTACAATAAATATGACTTAAGGCCATCTAATACGATAACAGCGGAAGGCTTGGAAGATAAAGTGAGTCCATCAACTCCAACGGCATAGCTGAGCTGCACGACAACGACCTAACGAACCTTACTCCTCGTCTGAAAAGTCTGTAACATAATATGTTGCAGCCCGAAAATGGGTCAGCACATGGAATATGCTGGCAAAGTAACACGGTAGAGCAAGAACAGAATAATGCTATCACTAATTGCATATTTGGCTGGTGGAAAGCTCTATGGTTACAGTTTTTGCGAAAAGCCAATTTTTTCCTGCAACAAATTAATAGATTTTAATTTAACTATCATGGTAGTTGAAACATCATTGAGAAGGTTCCTCCAACTCAATCCCAATTAAAGTAATTATCAACCCAACAATATTATGTTAAAAGTGATGAGATACATAAGATACTCCAAGTACTAGATACTCAAGATGTCCATAACCGGGGACACGGCTAACCATGATTAGATTGTACACTCTGCAAAGGTTTGCGCACTTTGCCCCACAAGACTCGATCGCTTCCATTGAATTTCTCTCACTACATGATGTTTGAGAAACGGATGACCGAGACACAGTCTTTCAGAAACATTAACTCTATACTCCGGGCAGACCATACCAAACCTACAACCCACTACCTGTTGATCCACCTCTTCAAGAGCTTCACGTAACTTACTCAACTATGCTAGAGCCCATAATAGCTTGTGGATGCACACGGAAGTTTCTAGCATGAATCATCTCAGTTCCTTTTGAGCCTGGGTGGCGGTCCATAGGAAAATCACACGGAACCCCGAGATATCCACAAATATAGGCAACACTAGGTACTCCAGGTGCCTCAATCCACCCAGATGTGTATTCAAGTTGTCACCTTAAGTTAAACCATTATTTAACAATCTCACATCTGTCATGGATTTCACTCACCCAAACCACGACTATGAGCATAGCATAGCAACATAAGCAATTCGTATAAGTAACTCCCAAGGTTTGAATATAACATGGCAATAGGTTCTACCTCATCAACTACTTCCCAACCCACATGTTAATGACATCCTAACCATGCAATGTTTGAGGATTGGAACTAATGCATAAAACTGGGTGATAAAGGTATATGATCAAAGTGTTACTTGGCTTGCTGACGATCCGCGTAACCTAGGGACTCCAAATAACACGCTTCGCACTCCGGGAATTCTATCGCAAACAAACAATAGCATACATAAGCAATCAAGCAAAGAAGGACGGGTAAAAGTCAAATAAGAAGATCTACTAGAAAGTTCAACTTAGGAAATCCGGTTTGCAAAAACAATCAAATCAAACGGAGCAACGAAACTCAAACGGCGAAAAAATAAGATCCGTTTACTAACCTGGACTTAGGTCAAATTTTACAGTAGCAAAAGCTTGTTCAAGTTGATTAAACAGAAAGAGGGTCTCGAGACGAAGATCTAGGCGCTTGAATCGCCTGATTCCGACAAACGAGCAAAAAGATAAACTAAAACGAAAATTGGATCAGAAATCACGACTAGAAATAATCGCGGAAAAAATCCGATAAAAGAAAACTGACGAACAGGCTAACGAACAAGCATTCGTTGTCTGGAACTAACGAGTGAAAACCGTTCGTTAAAACGAATGTACGGATGAACGTCCGCTAAAAAGAAGAACCGGGAAAACCGGTGAACCGATCTAAAAAAATGAACTAGGGTTTTTTTTAAAAAACCGAATTGGTTTTCTTTAAAAAAACCGGCGGCGAATGGCTACCTCGTCGGTCCGGCGAGACGCGGGAGCGACGACGGGGTGAGGCGGCATCGGCACGGCAGCAAGGCGCGACAGCGGCGGCTGCGGCTGCAGTGGCAGCGAGGCGTGACAGAGGCGGGGCGCTACTACGGGCGGGGCTGCGGTGGCGGGGTGGGTGGTTGTGGCGGTGGCGGGGTATTTAAAGGAGGGGGCGGCTTGGGGGAGGGGCCAAGGCGGCCGCGAGGAGGAGTCCCGGCCGGACTCCTCGTCCGAGGCGGCGGCGGCTCGGTCTCCTGGGGGAGACGGCGCGTAGGGAGGTGGGCCGGCTCGGCTGGGCTTTCGGCCCAGTCGGCGCCCGGGGATTTTTTTTTAAAAAAAAATTCCGCCGAACAGAAAAAAAATCCTAGAAAATAAAATAAAAATTTTAAAAATTCCAAAACAAATTGTCACCGTCTAAATAAAATATTTAGAACAAGATGAACATTTTTCTTGGCCCTAAAATGCAATTTTGAAAATGTGCAATTTTGAAAATGTGCAATTTTTCTAATGCATACAAAATTGCAAATAAATCCAAATAAAAACAAATATTTGATTTTAATATTTTCCTCCCATATTTCATTTATTTTGGAGAAGTCATATTATCTCCTCTCACATATTTTAATTTGAAATATTTTTGGAAAGAAAAAAATAATTAAAACCAAAAATCCTCATTCCAAAATTTGATAAAAATCAAATTTGAAAACCAGGGAATCCCCAACTCTCTCCGAGGGTCCTTGAGTTGCTTAGGATTTCGAGGATCGCGAGACGAAATGCAATAAAATATGATATGCAAGAATGATCTATGTATAACACTCCAAATTGAAAATTTGGGATGTTACAAACCTACCACCCTTAAGATGAATCTCGCCCTCGAGATTCGGGTTGGCTAGAAAATAGGTGTGGGTGGTCTTTGCGAAGATCATCCTCTCGTTCCCAAGTGGCTTCGTCCTCGGTATGGTGGCTCCACTGAACTTTGCAAAACTTGATAACCTTGCTACGGGTGACTCGACTGGCAAACTCCAAAATCTTGACTGGCTTCTCCTCATAAGTCAAATCATTGTCCAACTGAATTGCCTCCAAGGGTACGGTATCTCTTAGCGGTATATCGGCCATCTCAGCATGGCACTTCTTCAACTGGGAAACGTGAAACACATCGTGAACTCCTGACAGTCCTTCAGGTAACTCCAACTTGTAGGCAACCTCTCCCATCCGTTCCAAAACACGATACGGTCCTACAAATCTCGGGCTAACTTTCCCTTGACTCCAAAACGTTTCACTCCTCGCAAAGGTGATACTCACAGATATGCTCTATCTCCAATTTCATAGGTTACCTTCTTGCGTTTCGAATCTGCATAACTCTTCTATCTGGACTGAGCTATCTTCCGTCTATCTCAAATCAGTTTAACTTTCTCCTCAGACTGTTTGATCAAGTCTGGTCCAAACAACTGTCGGTCTCCAACTTCATCCCACATCAATGGTGTTCTGCACCTTCATCCATACAGGGATTCGAATGGTGCCATCTTCAAACTGGCTTGGTAGCTATTGTTGTATGAGAACTCTGTGTAAGGCAGATTGTCATCCCAACTAGACCCATAATCTAGCGCACAGGCTCTCAACATATCCTCCAGAATCTGGTTGACTCTCTCGGTCTGTCCATCGGTCTGCGGGTGAAATGTTGTACTGAACTCCAATCTTGTTCCCAAAGTCTGGTGCAGCTGATGCCAAAACTTTGAGATAAAATGTGATCCTCTATCTGATGCGATGGTCCTCGGAACTCCATGCATACATACAATCCTGGTCATATATATCTTTGCCAACTTTGCACTGGTATAAGTTGTTTTCACTGGGATAAAGTGTGCCACTTTGGTCAAGTGGTCAACTACTACCCATATAGAATCATAACCTGATTTGGTCCTGGGCTATCTGGTGATAAAATCCATGCCAAGTTTATCCCACTTCCATTCGGGTATCGGCATAGGCTGTAGCAATCCTGCTGGCTTTTGATGCTCTGCCTTCACTCCCTAACATACATCACATACGGCTACATACTCGGCGATATCCTTCTTCATCCCTGTCCACCAGAAACGTTCCTTCAAATCCAAATACATCTTGGTGTTTCTGGGGTGTATCGAATATGGTGAGTCATGAGCCTCCTATAGTATTAATTTCCTAATCTCTGTGTTATTGGGCACATAAACACGGTCCTCAAACCATAAGGTGTCATGCTCATCCTCACGAAAACCTTTGGCCTTTCCTTTGCTCATTTTCTCTTTTATCTCGGCAATCTCTTTGTCATCCTTCTGAGCTTCTCGAATCTTTCCCAACAATGTAGACTGAACCTCCATTGTTGCAACAAAACCTCTAGGAACAATCTCCAATCGAAGTTCCCGGAGATCCTCTGCTAACTCCTTCGGCAATTCCGTGCTCTCTAGGGTATTAGCATAACTCTTCCGGCTCAAAGCGTCTGCTATGACATTGGCCTTTCCTGGATGATAGTGAAGCTTCATGTCATAATCCTTTATGAGCTCCAACCATCTCCTTTGCCTAAGGTTCAGTTCCTTCTGTGTGAAAATGTACTTCAAACTCATATGATCCGTGTACACATCACAATGTTTCCAATAAGTAATGCCTCCAGGTCTTCAACGCATGCACTACGGCTGCTAGCTCCAAATCATGCATAGCGTAATTCAACTCGTGTGGTTTTAGTTGTCGTGAGGCATACGAAATAACTATTCCGTCCTGCATAAGCACACTTCCAAGTCCTAGGCGAGAGGCGTCGCAATACACTTGGAAATCCTTACGTATATCTGGCAGTGTCAGCACTGGGGCTGTAGCCAAACGTTTCTTCAACTCCTAGAAACTTGCCTCGCATTCTTCCGTCCATTTAAACTTGGTATCTTTCTTCAATAACTCCGTCATTGGCTTCGCAATTTTTGAAAAATTCTCAATGAATCTCCGATAATATCCTGCCAGTCCAAGAAAACTGCGGATCTCGCTAACTGAAGTGGGTGCCAACCATTCAGTGACTGGCTGAATCTTGATGGGGTCTACTGCTATACCTTCTCCTGATATAACATGTCCAAGGAATCTGACTTCCTTCAACCAAAACTCGCATTTGCTGAACTTGGCATACAACTGATGTTCCCTGAGTTTCTCAAGAACTAATCGCAAATGCTCTTCGTGTTCCTCCTCATTCATCGAATATACCATTATATCATCAATGAATACCACAACAAACTTACACAAATATTCCATGAATGCTTTGTTCATCATGCTCATGAAGTATGCAAGGGCGTTAGTCAGTCCAAATGACATGACCGTATATTCGTATAACCCGTACCATGTGGTGAATGCTGTCTTTGGTATATCTTTCTCTCATATCTTCAACTGATGGTATCCTGATCGCAGATCGATCTTAGAAAACACCTTAGCTCCTTGCAGCTGGTCAAACAGATCATTGATCATCGGCAATGGGTACTTGTTCTTGATTGTCACTTCATTCAAGGCCCGATAATCAACAACCATTCTTAGGGACTTATCCTTCTTCTCAACCAAAAGCACTGGGGCTCCCCATGGTGATGAACTCCGTCGAATGTAGCCTTTCTCCAATAACTCCTTGATCTGTTTCTTAATCTCCTCTAGATCATTTGCGGGCATCCGATAAGGTCTCTTGGATATTGGCCCTGTGCCTGGCAATAGCTCTATCAAAAACTCGATATCTTGATCCAGTGGCATGCCTGGTAACTCCTCTGGGAAAACACCCGGGTAATCCCTTACTACAGGCACTTCCTCCTAAACAACTCCCGTGAGGGTATTTACTTGGCTACTTCTTGGCGCATGCCTAGATACGTAATTGATCCTTTTTCCCTCCGGGGTGGTGAGACAAATTGACCTAATAACACAGTCAACGCTTCCTCCGTACTTTGACATCCAGTCCATTCCTAATATCACATCCAATCCTTGTGACTCCAAGATAATTAGGTTGGACGAAAAACATGGTTGCCAATGGTTAAGGGTATCTGTTCGCACCATTGACTAGCCATATACTCTGCTCCAGGTGAACTTACTAACAGAGGGGTCCTAAGGGTTTGGGTCGGTAGTTTAAACTTATCCACGAATTCCATTGATATGTATGAATGCGATGCACCAGTATCAAAAAGAACAAGAGCGGTAAATGACTTAACCAAAAACTTACCTATATCCGCGTCTGGCTGCTCTTCAACCTCCTCCATGTTAACATGGTTCACTTGTCCTTTGTTGAATGGATTGGGCTTCTTCCTAGCGCTCCCATTTCCGTTTCCATTCTTCCCTTCAGGGCACTCTGTGGCATAGTGTCCAGTCTTCCCGCACTTGAAACAAGTAACGTGGCTTAGGTCTCCCTTGGTGGGTGTGGCTGGATTGGGGCGGTTCTGATTGTTGCTTGCTCCATTCCCATTCCTTGGGCCAGTATGGTTATCGTTACTTCCTCCATTATGTGTGTGGCCTCCATGGTTATGAACAAGTCCTCCTGGGTTTGGGGTTAGTCGAGGTTTCTGCTGAGCTCCTGAGTTATACCTCCCTTGTCCATATTTCATCTTACGGTTCTCAATCTGCTGTTGCTTCCCTTCAATCATAAGAGCCTTACCTACCAACTCCTGGTAGTTGTTGAATGTTGCCACCATCAACTGCATGCTCATTTCATCATTTAGTCCTGCCATAAACTTCTCTTGCTTTGCGGCATCTGTGGCCACATCATCAGGATATTTGATTTTAATATTTTTCCTCCCATATTTCATTTATTTTGGAGAAGTCATATTATCTCCTCTCACATATTTTAATATGAAATATTTTCGGAGAGAAAAAATAATTAAAACCAAAAATCCTCGTTCCAAAATTTGATAAAAATCAAATTTGAAAACCGGGGAATCCCCAACTCTCTCCGAGGGTCCTTGAGTTGCTTAGGATTTCGAGGATCGCGAGGCGAAATGCAATAAAATATGATATGCAAGAATGATCTATGTATAACATTCCAAATTGAAAATTTGGGATGTTACATCATCATGATCATTAATAGAGCATTGTCCAAAATAAAAAAGGGGGAGGCCAAAAAAAGGAAGGCCCAAAAAAAAGAAAAAAAGAAAAATAAAAAGGGACAATGCTACTATCCTTTTTTCCACACATGTTTGCTTTAAAGTAGCACCATGATCTTTATGATAGAGAGTCTCTTGACTTCTATATTCCAACGATGGGCTTGCTCAAATGCCCTAGGTCTTCGTGAGCAAGCAAGTTGGATGCACATCCACTTAGTTTCTTTTGTTGAGCTTTCGTACATTTATAGCTCTAGTGCATCCGTTGCATGGCAATCCCTACTCCTTGCATTGACATCAATTGATGGGCATCTCCCTAGCCCGTTGATTAGCCGCATCAATGTGAGACTTTCTCCTTTTTTGTATTCTCCACATAACCCCTATCATTATATTCCATTCCACCCATAATGCTATGTCCATGGCTCATGCTCATGTATTGTGTGAAAGTTGAAAAAATTTTGAGATTACTAAAGTATGAAACAATTACTTGGCTTGTCATCAGGGTTGTGCATGACGAGAGCATCCTTTTGTGATGAAAATGGAGCATGACCAAGCTATATGACTTTGTAGGGATGAACTTTCTTTTGCATGTTATTTTGAGAAGACATGATTTCTTAGTTAGTATGCTTGAACTATTATTATTTTTATGTCAATATTAAACTTCTGTCTTAAATCTTTCGGATCTGAATATTCATGCCACAATAAAGAAAATTACATTGAGAATTATGCTAGGTAGCATTCCACATCAAAAATTCTATTTTTATCATTTACCTACTCGAGGACGAGCAGGAATTAAGCTTGGGGATGCTTGATATGTATCCAACGTATCTATAATTTTTGATTGTTCCATGCTATTATATTATATGTTTTGGATGTTTAATGGGCTTTATTATACACTTTTATATTATTTTTGGGACTAACCTACTAACCGAAGGCCCAGTGCAAAATGTTGTTTTTTGCCTATTTCAGTGTTTCGGATAAAAGGAATATCAAACAGAATCCAAATGGAATGAAACCTTCGGGAGAGTTATTTTTGGAACAAACGTGATCCAGGGGACTTGGAGTAGACATCAAGAAAGAAGCGAGGAAGCCACGAGGCAAGGAGGAGCGCCTGCCCCTAGGCGCGCCCCCCGCCCTCATGGGCCCCTCGCAACTCCACCGACCTACTTCTTCCTCCTATATATCCATATACCCCAAAAACATCCAGGAGCACCACGAAACCCTATTTCCACCGCCGCAACCTTCTGTACCCAAGAGATCCCATCTTAGGGCCTTTTCCGGAGCTCCGTCGGAGCAGGAATCGATTGCGGAGGGCTTCTACATCAACACCATAGCCTCTCCGATGATGTGTGAGTAGTTTACCACAGACCTTCGGGTCCATTGTTATTAGCTAGATGGCATCTTCTCTCTCTTTGGATCTCAATACAAACTTCTCCTCAATCTTCATGGAGATCTATTCGATGTAATTCTTTTTGTGGTGTGTTTGTCGAGATATGATGAATTGTGTGTTTATGACCAAGATTATCTATGAACAACATTTGATTCTTCTTTGAAATCTTTTATGTATGATTTGTTATCATTGCAAGTCTCTTCGAATTATCAGTTTGGTTTGGCCTACTAGATTGATCTTTCTTGCAATGGGATAAGTGCTTAGCTTTGGGTTCAATATTGTGATGTCCTTTGCCAGTGACAGCAGGGGCAGCAAGGCACGTATTGTATTGTTGCCATCGAGGATAAAAAGATGGGGTTTATGTCATATTGCTTGATTTTATCCCTCTACATCATGTCATCTTGCCTAATGCATTACTCTGTTCTTATGAACTTAATACTCTAGTTGCATGCTGGATAGCGGTCGATGTGTGGAGTAATTTTAGTAGATGCGGAATCGTTTCGGTCTACTCGTCGCGGACGTGATGCCTATATACATGATCATGCCTAGATATTCTCATAATTATGCACTTTTCTATCAATTGCTCGACACTAATTTGTTCACCCACCGTAATACTTATGCTATCTTGAGAGAAGCCACTACTGAAAACTATGGCCCCCGGGTCTATCTTTTATCATATAAGTTTCCAATCTATTTTATTTTACAATCTTTACTTTCAACCTATATTATAAAAATACCAAAAATATTTATCTTATTATCTCTATCAGATCTCACTCTCACAAGTGATCGTGAAGGGATTGACAACCCCTTTATCACGTTGGTTGCGAGGTTCTTATTTGTTTGTGTAGGTACGAGGGACTTGCGTGTAGTCTCCTACTGGATTGATACCTTGGTTCTCAAAAACTGAGGGAAACACTTACGCTACTTTGCTGCATCACCTTTTCCTCTTCAAGGGAAAACCAACGCATTGCTCAAGAGGTAGCAATGTGGTAGGCAACTTCCATCAACTGGTACCCGTTTTTGTCTGAAGTCTCCATCTTCAGTATCCTGGAACTAGGAGCAACAATCCTGATTCTGGATGACATTTTCTGCAAATGGGCACGGGAGTAGAAAACAAAGTGAACACCTGACGTAACTACATATTTACACAGATCTAGGAATGGTTGCATAACAAAGTGAAAACAAATATCTGAACCAAAACAAAAACACCAAACTAACTAGTCATATGACCTGACTAAACTGAAGAAATATACATATCAATGCCCCTACAGTAAAAACATCTGACAAAAACAGAACAAGGACTATACAAAAAATGGATAAATATTGTTAAGTAATCAACAAATACACACACAAATCCCTACTGTTAAATGCTGACAAAACCAAATAAAAATTATAGACAAACTATTGATAAAACTAAACTACAGATTTAGTCCATGGGATTCAAAATGAGACCTACAAAAAGAAGAAAACAAAAATAATAGAAACACATACCCATGATTCCTCCATGTCCCCAACCGTCAGGCGACAAACCTATGGTGCATGAAACCAATGGTTCTTGTACATCAGACACGAAAGTTGCCCATGGCACTTAGTCTCGGTGAGCTCCAAACCAGATTCATACACAAAGCCGTCAGCTATGCGCGCCATCTTTGCTAGACATCCGCATGAACAATCCTCCATGGGAAACACGGGAAAAGGGAAGAAAACAAAAGAGAGAAGAGGGAGGAACCTAGATCTGATTCTGGAAGAAGGAAGAAAAGGGAGGGGGAGACTGAGCCACACACCACACATAGATGGATAGAATTTATAGCCAGGGAGACTCACAGATTATAAAAAAATAGGCAGGTGGGCAGCCAGCTGGTAGTAAATAGTTATTACACAAGGCATACAACATCTGACCACAAATTAGTTCAACTTCAGATAAAGCAGCAGTTCAAAAGTGCACATAACAAACATATGTAGATAAAACAACTCAGTCAGAGGTAGACAGTTGAATTCATTTGTCATTGAACCATCTGATCCCTCACAACACAATCTTAAAAACATAAAAATTCAGTACTTCAGTCATAACGATCAAAGAAATGGTGCCATTTGACCCTGGTGGATGGATGTGGAGCCGTGGCTGCTCTCGCCCTAGCCCAACTGATGATCTGAATATGGTTCCTTCCCCTGCCCCCTGGGAAAAGTAGCTCCAGTTCATTGGAGTTGCAAGTATCCATCACCTCACGCGCAAGGCGTCTGTTGAACTCTGCCTCCACTTCCTCCTCGGAAGCATGTCATGCCCTCTGCCTACGCCTGCGCCTCCTCCTCCTCCTCCTCTGCTCTGCTACTGGAGCCCTCACATCGACAGCATCCCCCTCCTCCTCTGTGACCTCTCCCAGCTCAGGATCCATCTAGCTTTTCTTTGGTGGCAGCTGGTGGAATGAAAGTGACAGAGGGCTCGGGCTTTTACTCAAAGTGCAGATGTTTGGGTAGGCAGCCAGTAGAAAATACTTACTCCGATGTCAACACAGAGTAATACAACTTTGACATGGAGCAGTCCAACTACACATACGGCAGCAATTCAAACAACACTGACAAACACGCAACTTAATTACACAGTTTGACCAGATTACAATAATCATAGGCTACAGTCAGCCACGATACATCACCTCTGCCAACGACCAAATCACATGGGAATCCGGGGTAGAAAGAACTCAAGAAACAAAATTGACAACACAAATCAATTCATACAATCGTCATCTCTCTCCCTGCAACACCAATTCGAAAATAAAACATCAAAAAAACAAGAACACATTTGCATGATGGACATGGCAAATGACCAAGAACACCAAAACTTGTAATCAGAAATTATAGTGAAAGAATCTCCAAAAACTGTAACACACCGACAATTCTCAGTTCCAAATAACACATAAAACAACAAACCAGACGTAAAATGGACGGCTACGAACACCATGCTGAACACCAACTCCCGAAACACCTCCGCCACCAAATGTCCACGCCGTCACCTCCGGTGACTTGAGATCGGAAAACACGACCAGGTGAGCGCGCGCACGTGCGGAACCTCGCACATGTCTCCTCTGGAAACGAATGGCCCGCGGCACCGCGCCGGAGAACCCCCAGAAGCCCCCCATTGTATCCCTTGTTTTCGTCCGTCGAAGACGCGGGAAAATCAGTTCAGCTAGCAAACAGTGTCAGTCCAACATATAAACTATGTCAGTTCAAGTAGGGTAAAAGAATAGCCCATATATATATATGGGTTTTTTATCATTTTTGCCACTAGTTGTGTCCCACTACTCAGTTTTGCCATTAGAAGTTACAACTACTCAAAAATGCCATTGATCCATGAGATATTTGCTCAAAAATGCCATTGTTCCGTTAGATGTTTCCTCAAAAATGCCATTAGACATCGTTATTTTCACATCAAACTCATTGACCATGTTATATGACAAAAATAAGCCTAGACCCACATGTCAGTTCTCTCTATCTCACAATGATAAGTGTGGCCCCACTTGTCAGGAGTAACCAAGCGAATAATTTTATAGGAAAATAAGAACGTCGTTGGGATCAAGTGGGCCCCACACTTTATTGTAGTAAGATAGAAGGAGAGCTGGCATGCTGGTTCATAGGTATTTATGTCATTATAACATGGCAAAAGAGATTTGAGATCACAATAATGGTGCCCAGTGGCACTTTTGAACATGTGTCTAACAAAGCGATGGCATTTTGGAGCAGTTGAAATTCCTAGTGGCAAAACTGAGTAGTGGGACACAACCGATGGCATAAATGATAAAAACCCTATATATATGTGTGTGTGTGTGTAGCCGGCCTATTCTAATAATACTTCCGCACTGCACGCTCAGCAGAAGCGAACTATATCCTCTTTACGATGAGCACTGCAATGCTTCACGGGAGAACTACTTCATTTTCTGGCAGTCCGCCCATGTTTTCTGTGTTGAATCGGGTGTTGCGGGATGATTAATTTGTTTCTGGATCTCATTTGACCTTTATTCTTTGTAATTTGCAGGAAAAGCGAGTAGAATGCAAATGAAGCGATTTGGTGGACGAGCTTTCTCTGTTCGTTCGTGTTCGCATCAGATGCGACTTTTTTGGGCTCGAATGTTGTTTGTTAGTAGGAATTCTTTGATTGCGTTCATTTTAATCGGTCTGTTTACTCTACAATTTATCTAATTTTTAGGAGTTAGTTTTCAATTTATGTGAAATCGAGTGTCTGGGCTTGTGAGCTTCGTCCCTCGTCTGTTCTTGTTGTTTTTTTGGATTTTGTGCGCTGATTCATTTTGAATCTTGTAATTAGTTTCTCTTTTTAAGTTTGAATTCATTGTAGTGCGCCTGTAATGTTCATCTTTTTGGTGTGCATTTTTAAAGAATAGCTCATTTTGTTCATCGTAGTGGCCATTGGTTTGGTGTATTTTTTGGGTAATTGTTCAAATTTGAGCGGTTTGCAATGTTTTGGCCACTTATCGAACTGCGAGTGGAATTGGCACCTCTGTTAGTCTCCTACGAGTCTAGACATGTACTGCTTTGATTTTATTGTTGCAGTTCTAGCATATGTTTGTAGTGTGCTGCATTTTGTTAAGTAGTGGACTTCAATGTAACTGTATTATAGTGGGCATGACATCTTATAAGATAATTCTTTTTCTCAGGCTGCATTTTGTGTTTCAGAGAACTGCATAGTATGCACTATCGTACTACATTAGCAGAATAGTTATGCTGCTATTTCTTGTATTTGTGTCAATTCTTCTGAACTCCATACCATGAGAATTCTTTTGAACAGCATATGTTAACTACAAAGTTTTTGACCATTGGCATTGCATTGTTAATGTTCAGAGTACTGTATTTTTATATAAGGACCATACTATGTGTATTAGAGAACTGCATTTCTGTCAGCAACAACTTGTCTAAAAGGGGTGATAAAATGATGCAGATGAGGTTGCATACTTTAAATAGGCACCGTTCAAGCCTACTGATGGACATGATTTTAAAAGCATACAACATAAGCAAAGCATTAGAATATGCCACTGATGGCTTTAGCTTTTATCCTAGACAACCTAAAGTGCAAATATTGTAAACTTGAGTGAGTCTTCTTCTTTGTAGAAAAACACCATTGTCACTTCTCCAGCCTCGAAGCCATTCTGGGAGACAAAATCATTCCAGCCAGTAGTTATGTTGATGCAGTCTTTAGAGTCAATGTGGTAGTCAGCTTGCATGTCTGCATACCCATTCTTGTGTTGTGTCTCCAAGGTAACCTCCCCGGAACTTGGAGCAGGAAATTTTATTGTGGATGGAAGTTTCTGCATTTTGGCATGGATGGAAAAATAATTTTTATAAGTAAACAGCAAATATTTTTCTTTATATTTAGGATGATCTGTTTATGTTGACTTAAATATGTACATATATATATATATATATGACTACTATTTTTTTGACTATGAACGATAATGGGAGAGGCTCCCACTAACTTTGTATTACTCACAAACCAGTTACATCATGTGTTACAGGTGGGTGTTTTAGTGGCCCCCGGCCGTAGCCTTAATCTAAACAAACGGCTCACGGGCCTTGTATATAAATAGTTAAGAAAGGGCGCAGTCCCTCTTTACAATTGTGCACAAGAAGACCCAACAGGTCTTTGAATCTAGCCAGCCATGAACTAAAAGAATGAGGGACCCCTCTGAAGTGCTCATTGTTCCTCTCCATCCAGAGGCTCCATGCAGCCATCAAGAAAATGTCCATAAAAAGTGGACGGCTCCAATTCCCTTTGACAATGTGCATCAATGCAAGTCTGTTCCCCGACGTCGGCCATCGCATGCCAACCTTCTCCCAACAACTCTGGCTAAAGGGGCAAAGGAAAAAGAGGTGCTCGATGGTTTCCTCTGGAGGGTTTTGGCAAAGCAAGCGTAGTTATTTCCTGCAACGACATAGTGCCTACGTCTCAGCATGCCTCTCATGTTTAAGCGGTCCACAAGCAGCAACCACCCGAACATTTTGAACTTGATTGGACTTCTAGCCTTCCAAAGCCAGGAGAAGGCAGCGTCAGCAATTGTCTCTCTGAAGCAGTGGTCATAGAATTTCTTGGAGGAGAAGCCACCCCCAAGATTGCATTCCCAGGTGTCCTTGCAATCCCTCTCCAGGAGCACCTGCATCGATCCTTGCTGGATCGCTCTGACTTCACCTCTTGCCTGAGCAGATAGGGGCAGATGGAAGAGGACACTCGGGTCCGTAGCAGTGAGAACATTAGCCACAAATTCATCCTCATTCAGGCAGAAGGAGAATGCCCTAGGTTAAAGCTCCGCGAGGGGGGCATTTTGCTCATCGACAAACCATGCGTCTTTCCAGAAGAGCGAGGAGGATCCGTCCCCAAGGGTGACGCTGGTGATCCCTCGAAAAACATCGTTGAGTTGCATAACATCACGCCACCAGAAAGAGCCAACAGGGGCAGCTGCGTGCGGGACTTTGCCAGAATAGTATGTATCCCAGATCAAGTTCATCCAGGGTACATCCTCGTGGTTGTAGAACTTAAACAGGTGTTTAAGCAAGAGGGCCATATTTTGTGTTTTTATGTCAATGACTCCCAGACCTCCTTTGCGTTTTGGCCTACAAACCAACTCCCAAGCTGCCAACGAGTTATTTTTGACCCCATCATCAGAATTCTTGGACCAGATACAGTATCTTCGCAATTTATCAAGGTGCTGAATCACCTTAGGGTGTAACTTGATAGTGCACATGGCATAGATGATCATCGATGTAACAGCTGAGTTGACCATGGTAAGTTTGGTTCCTGACGACATGAGGGACAGTGTTGTGGACATCTTCCTCTCCACACCATGTACTAGCGGCATGAGGTCAAGCAGAGTTGGCCTCGTTGTACCCATCGGGAGACCCAGGTAGGTGAACGGGAGGGAGCCACCTGAGCAACCAAAGACCCGTGCCAGATCCATAGCATGCCGGTTGTCTATGTTGATGGGAATCAACGTAGATTTATGGAAGCTGAGTTCAGCCCAACTAAGGCCGCATAATCCTCCAGGATGAGCTTCATACTAGCAGCTTGCTTAGGGCGGGCAGGCATCACTAGAATTGTGTCGTATCAGGCGTCAACGAAAAGCATCATTAATGGCAACTTGGATGAGGTCCGCAGCAAGGACAAAAATCAGTGGTGAAAGCGGATCACCTTAACGCACCCCACACTTGCACTGAAATTTTCTGTCGGGAACTCAATTAAGGAGGACCGAAGAGACACGGGAACCAAATATAGTTTCCATCCATCCCAGCCACTTGTCATCAAAACCCATATGTTGCATGATCTCCAGCATGGGGGCATGTTCAATTGTGTCGAACGCTTTCGCGAAATCAATTTTAAGAAGTATGATCTCAAGCGAGGAAGCCTGACATTGATGGATATATTCAAATGTCCATGCAGTCTTGGATGGTCCTCCCCTTAATAAAGCCGTACTGATTCCTGTGAATGATTTTCAGAATAACTTTCTGCAGGCGATTAGCCAAAAGTTTTTTGACTATTTTCAGGCAGCAGTTAAGCAAAGTTATAGGTCTGTAGTCATTAGCAGTCTCAGGAGAAGAAACTTTCGGGATCAAGGTAATTTAACCCTCACTGGTACTGGTGATATCAAGATTACATTCATGAAAGTCTCGGCACATCTTGTAGAAATCCTCTTTGATGATTCGCCAGCAACTCTTAAGAAAGCAACCATTGAATCCATTCGGACCAGGAGCCCTGTCGCCCGGCATTTCTTTAACCACTGCATCAATTTCCTCATTCGAGAAGGGGGCTGATAAGTCATCTAAACCATCAATCCTCTTAATGATTCGTACGAGGTCAAATCGCATATTAGAAGGCTTAGAAGAACCCAAGCGTTCTTTATAGGCTTTGTACAAAACCCCTTCTTTGCCAACATGATCACTGACCACAATATCTCCATCACGTAAGCTTGCAATAGAATTGTGTTTGTACCTCTCAGTTGCAAGTGATTGAACGAGTTTAGTGTTTTCGTTAGCAAATCTGAAGTATCGGATGGTGCATCTCTTCCTCCAGTATTCATTCTGATATTTAAGCAGTGTATTCAGATGCAGCTTCAAGATACGCCTAAAATTTGTTTCTTGGACGGAAAGCGGCCGCTTGTCTTCAAGATCATCAAGATGAGTAAGAGCCTCATTACTATTATGGATCATTGTTTTCATGGCCGAGAGCCCTCGACTCTAGTGCTTGAGATCATAGCGCAGCAACTTGAGCTTTTTGCAGATAAGCGCAGCGGAGTTAGGAGCATGACATGGCTTGGACCAAGAACCAACAACTATGTCATGAAAGCCCATGTGATTAACCCAAAAGTTTTCAAAACAAAACAATTTAGACTTTGGGATTTTGGACTCTATGGCCACCACACACGGGATATGATCAAAGACAGGTTTGCTGAGCGGCAGGGCCAGAGTGTTCTGGAAATCAGTCGTCCAATTGGAAGAGGAGAAAAACCAGTCAAGTTGCTCAAGCAAAGGATCGTCCTGCATATTGCTCCAAGTGAACGATCTTCCCTTGACAGGGATTTCCATCTAAGCTTGTGCTCTGATTAATTCATTAAAAAGGAGCATGTCAGCAGCGTCTCCACCCGGTTTGTTTCTATTCGACGTGGAACGAATGAAATTAAAATCGCCCAGAATCAACCAATTTTCGTCATCAGGGATATTAAGATCAAACAACCAGGAGGTAAAATCCACCCTTCTCTGACCAGAGCAGGGTCCATAAACATTAACCAGGTTCCAAGCTTCACCGGACTGCGTGGCAACAAAAGATACCCCCACAGCAAAAGACTCAACGTGCCAAGGTGTGCCCACAAACACAGAACTATTCCAGATAGTAATAATCCCACCAGAAGCGCCTAAAGAGGGTGCAAACACAAATTTATCAAATCGTTTAGGGCAGAAGGTTTTAATAAAAGCTAAATCAAAAGCTTCGCGCTTAGTCTCCTGGATACAAGCACAGAGCAACCACTAGTTTCAATAGCATTTCTAAGAGCCAAAAGCTTGCTATCAGAGTTTATGCCCCTGATATTCCATGATAACACATTCCACGATTTATTCATTGTCGATGAAAAGATCAGTTTCCTCCGTCAGGAGCCGAGTGCTGGCCATCTAGCACCTTCTCAGTAGATAACTCTTCAGCAGGGATCCCGCATCGGCCACCCAGCTGTTGGAGCTCCTCAATGGAAGTAGGGGGCGGGCAAGATGCAGTAGCAGCTTGCACAGGAGCAGCCGCCGTAGAGATGGCTCTGACAGAAGGCACCACGCGAGCACGCACCCTGGATCTGGCTTGCTTGGCGTCAGAAACTTGGTTGATCTTGAAACCATCATATTTGTTTGATCTAGTGCTCCTTCTAACCACGGTGGTGTCCAGCGGTATCTTGGCATTGTGTGAGGCACATGGCATAAACTGAGACGAGGAGGCAATCAACTGAAGCGCAGTCCCTTGGTCAGGAAAAGTATCTGAAACAGAAGCAGGCTGGGCACCAGCATAGTCATTAGCAAGATGCATAGTAATGGCTTTAAGATCAGGCGATTGACTCTCTAGTTCCCAATCAACAGTAGCAACATCAGAGATGACAAGATTGTCCACAAGAAGCAGATTGCGAGGGATTAGATTAGCTCCCACCTGAAAGTTAGAGGAGAAAGTCACTGACATAAAGTCAGGTTCAGGTGCAACACTCAGCATCCAGGCAGCACAGACCGAATTCAGTTGACGCTGAATTGCCCTGAATGGATTAAGAGGAAACATGACCTGCTCTGGTTGAGCATTGGTAAGGGCCGGTGTGTATATGCGTTTGAGGATGCCTCCAATCCGGAGCAGAAATTCAGAGTCAAGTGCTATAGTGAGACTGATCGAATTTCCCCCACCTCTGACAAACGCCAACCGAGCAACCGGATCCCCAAGAACAAAGTTGTCAGCAAGGGCTTCAACCACTTCAATTTCTCCCTCAGAAGACCACACGTCAGACAATTTATCCTGAACATTGTGCTCCGGGTCCACACCATCCATAAGAGACGGCCCATCATATTGGAAAAAAGATCTGAAGCTGAAGCCAGAGTAAGGTGGAGGAACCACCGGCCACATGCGCCAGCCATTTTCCTGAATATGTACCTCCGCAGGTGCAGGCGCATTCCATGCAGCTTCATTCAGAGCCTCCTGCGCAACCATCTCATCAATCCTGTCCTGTTGCATGACAGTGTGGTAGGGGAGCTCATATGGGTGTGGTGATGCATTAAGAAGCGGAGGAGCTTCCTCCGTGCCCATCGGACCTGGGATGATGTTTCTACCATTAAGAACATATACCCGAACTGACCAAGAGCGGCCAAGACCAGGCAACATTCCGACTCTAGTGAGTAAGAGGCTGTGTGGCACTTCAGCAACATCTTTGATATGACACTTGACCAAAACACGAGCCTTGTTCTGACCCAGGCGTGGCCAGACAAGGAGTTTACTAAAGTTAGAAACAGCCTTGTGAACAAAGTGGTCAGTCTGATAATCCATGGGGAACGCAAGGAGCATAATCCAAACTTCATACTCAAAAGCGGGCATACGCATATTGATGCTCTCATCATGCGGGACTAACGAGAAGGTAGAATCATCAGTCAGGGCATGAGGCCCTTCCCTAATCGCAGCATCCCTACTCTCCATGTCCGTGAAAACCACACAACCAATGCCAAGCAGATAAATGAAATCATCAAGCAAGTCATACTCCAGATCCACAGAGATGATGCAGCAAACCTCGGCAAGCCAGAACTCCTTCTGAGTATCAGGAACAGGAGGATTGACAGAGACTATGGCATACCTGTCATGGTTTAGCGGGGGGTCATCCACCACCATGACTTGGCATTGGATGCGATGAGCGGGGCCGCAGTCGAACGTCGAACCCGGTGGAGCAAAATCGAAGGGGCGCACCGGAAAATTCTCCATTGACGCCGATGAAGGGGAACAGAGAAGTGTAGGAGGCGTAGCCGGCAATGAAGAACAGACCGTGGTTTTTTGCAAGGGTGGGAGTGGCAGGGTGGAAGACTCGAGGAGGACGTCGCCGCACTCGATTGGAGTTTTTGGTAGGTGGAATTGACTACCCCTAGACAAGGGAGTCGTATCGTCAAGCAAGGGGAAGGTGCCACCTCCGGCGAGCGGGGGATCTTCTGTTTCCGAGTCCAAACCATGTGCGCTCGTGAATCCCGCTTAGTATGGGCGATACCAACAACCATAGAATAACTCACCATAGAAGATTTCGGCGCACTGTTGGGCAAGATTACAGTGGATTTAGATGTGTGAGGTTTGATCGGTATCCAGCATAGCTTGGGCATCTTGTGACATAAGTTGGGCTTATGGGCTCGATGACCGACCTGTTGACAGTACGGACACCTGTGAAGCCCAGGACATTTGACAGATCGGTGCCCTGCTACCTCTTGAGCACTTGTGTTGGTTTTCCCTTAAAGAGGAAAGGGTGATGTACCAGAATAGCGTAAGTCTTTCCCTCCGTTTTTGAGAACCAAGGTATCAATCCAGTAGGAGGCTACGCGCGAGTCCCTCGCACCTACACAAAACAAATAAATCCTCGCAACCAACGCGATAAGGGGTTGTCAATCCCTACACGGTCACTTACGAGAGTGAGATCTGATAGATATGATAAGATAATATTTTTGGTATTTTTATGATAAAGATGCAAAGTAAAATAAAATGCAATAAAAATAACTAAGTATTGGAAGATTAATATGATGCACGATAGACCCGGGGGCCATAGGTTTCACTAGTGGCTTCTCTCGAGAGCATAAGTATTCACGGCGGGTAAACAAATTACTATTGAGCAATTGACAGAATTGAGCATAGTTATGAGAATATCTAGGTATGATCATGTATATAGGCATCACGTCCGAGACAAGTAGACCGACTCCTGCCTGCATCTACTACTATTACTCCACACATCGACCGCTATCCAGCACGCATCTAGAGTATTAAGTTCAAGAGAACAGAGTAATGCTTTAAGCAAGATGACATGATGTAGAGGGATAAACTCATGCAATATGATGAAAACCCCATCTTGTTATCCTCGATGGCAACAATACAATACGTGCCTTGCTGCCCCCACTATCACTGGGAAAGGACACCACAAGATTGAACCCAAAGCTAAGCACTTCTCCCATTGCAAGAAAGATCAATATAGTAGGCCAAACCAAACTGATAATTCGAAGAGACGTGCAAAGATAACCAATCATACATAAAAGAATTCAGAGAAGATTCAAATATTGTTCATAGATAAACTTGATCATAAACCCACAATTCATCGGTCTCAACAAACACACTGCAAAAGAAGATTACATCGAATAGATCTCCACAAGAGAGGGGGAGAACTTTGTATTGAGATCCAAAAAGAGAGAAGAAGCCATCTAGCTAATAACTATGGACCCGAAGGTCTGAGGTAAACTACTCACACTTCATCGGAGAGGCTATGGTGTTGATGTAGAAGCCCTCCATGATCGATGCCCCCTCCGGCGGAGCTCCGGAACAGGCCCCAAGATGGGATCTCATGGATACAGAAAGTTATGGAGGTGGAATTAGGGTTTTGGCTTTGTATCTGATTGTTTGGGGGTACGTAGGTATATATAGGAGGAAGGAGTACGTCGGTGGAGCAACAGGGGGCCCACGAGGGTGGAGGGCGCGCCTGGGGGGGTAGGCGCGCCCCCCTACCTCGTGGCCTCCCTGTTGGTTGCTTGATGTAGGGTCCAAGTCTCCTGGATCTTGTTCATTCCAAAAATCACGTTCCCAAAGGTTTCATTCCATTTGGACTCCGTTTGATATTCCCTTTCTTCGAACCCTAAAATAGGCAAAAACAACAACAATTCTGGGCTGGGCCTCCGGTTAATAGGTTAGTCCCAAAAAATAATATAAAAGTGTATAATAAATCCCAATAATGTCCAAAATAGAAGATAATATAGCATGGAGCAATCAAAAATTATAGA
Organism: Triticum urartu; assembly: GCF_056163025.1. NCBI lineage: Eukaryota > Viridiplantae > Streptophyta > Magnoliopsida > Poales > Poaceae > Triticum > Triticum urartu. Next base: position 341,565,884 of record NC_141876.1, on the reverse strand, counting down.
TACGTTTGAGATGTATCAAGCATCCCCAAGCTTAATTCCCGCTCATCCTTGAGTAGGTAAATGATAAAAACAGAATTTTTGATGTGGCATAATTTCAATGTAATTCTTCTTAATTGTGGTATGAATATTCAGATCTGAAAGATACAAGACAAAAGTTTAATATTGACATAGAAATAATCATACTTCAAGCATACTAACTAAGCAATTATGTCTTCTCAAAATAACATGGCTAAAGAAAGTTATCCCTACAAAATCATATAGTCTGGCTATGCTCTATCCTCACCACACAAAGTATTTAAATCATGCACAACCCCGATGACAAGCCAAGCAATTGTTTCATACTTTTGGTGTTCTCAAACCTTTTCAATTTTCACGCAATACATGAGCGTGAGCCATGGACATAGCACTTTAGGTGGAATAGAATGGTGATTGTGGAGAAGACAAAAAGGGAGAAGATAATCTCACATCAACTAGGCGTATCAACGGGCTATGGAGATGCCCATCAATAGATATCAATGTGAGTGAGTAGGGATTGCCATGCAACGGATGCACTAGAGCTATAAGTGTATGAAAGCTCAACAAAAGAAACTAAGTGGGTGTGCATCAAACTTGCTTGCTCACGAAAACCTAGGGCATTTGGAGGAAGCCCATCATTGGAATATACAAGCCAAGTTCTATAATGAATAATTCCCACTAGTATATGAAAGTGACAAAACAAGAGACTCTCTATCATGAAGATCATGGTGCTACTTTGAAGCACAAGTGTGGTAAAAGGATAGTAGCATTGTCCCTTCTCTCTTTTTCTCTCATTTTCTTGTTTGGGCCTTTTCTCTTTTTTTATGGCCTCTTTTTTTCGTCCGGCGTCTCATCCCGACTTGTGGGGGAATCATAGTCTCCATCATCCTTCCCTCACTGGGACAATGCTCTAATAATGATGATCATCACACTTTTATTTTCTTACAACTCAAGAATTACAACTCGATACTTAGAACAAGATATGACTCTATATGAATGCCTCCGGCGGTGTACCGGGATATGCAATGAATCAAGAGTGACATGTATGAAAGAATTATGAACGGTGGCTTTGCCACAAATACAATGTCAACTACATGATCATGCAAAGCAATATCACAATGATGGAGCGTGTCATAGTAAACGGAACGGTGGAAAGTTGCATGGCAATATATGTCACACCCTGATTTTCATGCCACTACACTTAAGCTAACAATAATGATAAAATATGGTTTTACAAAAAACTTTTGAGTGATTTGTATTTGCTTTGATTGAATGTTTGACTGCTGTTTGCAAGTGCTCTAAAAATCAAATAAATCCTCCAACTCCTATACTTCATCTCCTTGCTCCAAACTCTTGAACCAATGATCATTCCATGTGTATAGGACATAAAAATAATTTCTTACAAAAATAATTTGGCCAAATAGTATTTTCAAAAATTAGTTTTTCAAAAACCCATGAATTGAGGTTTGCACTGCAAGTACTTAATTAAGGGCAGTAAAAATCTTTCCAAAAATATGTTTGACTCCTATTAGATATAGGATACCCAGAAACCACAAATATATAATTTTAAAAGTTATTTACCAATTTTATTTAAAGGCTTTTTCTTTAGGCCAGAAATGGTCTTTAATAGGTTAAAATTATTTTTATGCTTTAAAAATATTTGGTAAAACCTAGGGAAACTCAATGGACATATATTGTCCATATATAAGAGTTTCAACACATGGTCATGATCAAAATATTGGTTGAATCCCTCAAAAACCCTTTGTGGATATTTCAAGCTTTTGAAATATTTACAAAGGAAATATTCTGCAAAAATTCCAAGAAAATTGTAGCATGTCACATATGACATGTTTGATGATCTTGACAAGTATCATGTCATGGAGAACAGTATAACCCCATGAAACCCTCTCAAAACCACTTCTGTCCTTTTTCAAGTTTGAACAACTTTGCACTATCAAACATGTCCAAATGCTCTAAAACTTGGTGCACATTCTCACATGGTGTACTAATGAATCTAGACCAAATGGCACAAGTTGGAGAGAATGTTATCTTGATCAAAGTGCCCCAAAACCCTCTCTGTCCAGAACCAAATTTAGCAAGTTTACATTGGCAACTTTCTCCTTTTGAGCTCAACTTTTGTGGACATGTTCAGAACCTCAAATGATGACACTACACTAAGTGGTGCATGAAGGAGAATAGATTTGCATGACTAAATCTTGGAAAGTCCATTTCTGTTGATTTCTAGGGTTTACCAAAGTTACATTGGCTACTTTTCCCAAATGAGCTCAAACTTGGTGGAACATCCTACTTCTATGTTCCATTCCATCCTGTTAATTCTCATGGCAAGTGGAATTAATTTTCTTGCCCAAACCAACAACAAACACCTTCTGCCATTTTTCCAAAATCATCATTTTGTCCTGTTACACTAATCTCCATGAGCCCAAGTTTTTACCACAACTGCCCCAGGTCACCTCCTACCTCCAGTAGCTCCCCCTCTTCCAAAGCTCCATGATTGATGGGGTAAAACCCCATTTTCCCCCTCTGGACAGCCACTGTTCACCTCTCTCTCAACCTCTCTCCTCTCCTAGAGGCTCTCGACAACATCCAATGTCCCTCCCCTCTTCTTTACTCCCTCCTAGAGCTACCAGACATTAGTGGCCGCGCCCACAAGGTATATAAAATGCCATGGCATGCCATTTGCATGCTCTGGAGCGCGCTACAGTGCGGTCTAGCGCTGTAGCCGCCCCCTTACAACCACCTCCGGCCACCTCGGGCCTCCCCAGCACGCACGATGATGCGCCTCGGCGTCCACAGCACGACAGTTGGTCAGCCCCCTCCTCCTTCTCCCTCCTCTTGCCCCAGCTCGCATGCGCGCCGGCCGCCCGAGCGCGCCAGTGAGCATGCTCACACGCGCGGTGCCCCTGGCCCCTCTGCTCTCTCTCTCTTCTCTCCCTAGCTCTGGACCGAATCCAAGAATGCCCGAGACACACCGCGACAAGCTCCCGTGACCCGTGGTGACGGCAACGAGCTCGCCGGCGCAAGAGTTCTCGGTGGACCGTCGCCCGCCTATTTAAAGGCCACCCCGAGCCCTCTCTCGTCTCCAACTGACCTCTCTCCCTCCCCTGGACCCCCCGGACTACGCCATTCTTCCTCCCGTGCCCCCATCCACCTCCAAGGCCGAAGCCGAGCCGCCATCCATCGCCAAAATTCACGCCATCCCAACTCCCTCCTCTCCCTATAACTGCATCACAGGACCCCCCAGAACCTGAGGAGCTCGACCGCACCCTTCTTTCTGCTCCGGCACGCCGCTAGGCCATGGCCACTCTCGCCTGACGCCACCGTTCGCCGCGGGCGAAGCCTTGCTCCCATCCAGTGACGCAGGCACCCGTGGTGGGGTCTCCCTGGTTCGCCTCTCTCCGCTGAGAAGGCCGGTGGGCGGATCATCGCCGGAGACGCCATGTAGCACTGGCGACCGGCTTCGAACGCCTCCTCTGTCGCCCTTCGCGCCCACGCGGGAGGTTGAGGACGAACCTGCTGGCGGGGCCCGCTCGTCAGTGGCCCAACTACCGGGCCACGCTGGCAAGTGGAGGCGGGTTCGACATCTCCCGCGTCCCCGCAGCGAAGGCGCACCCCGCGTAGGCGCCTTCCACGTCGCCCTATCGCCCGCGTGGCTGAGTTGCTGGGCCAGCCCAGTGGCGCCCTGCTGTTAAGCCTCGCCCAATGCACGTTGTTGCTGCCCTAATCTAGCCCATTTGGGTAAAAACCTTTTCCTTTTTTTCTGTACAATTTGTAAAATCCATAAATAGTTCAAATTAACTCCAAATTGAATGATTCAAATTTCTGGTGACTCCATAAATCATGCTCTACCTGTTGGTGCAGCATGCACATTTTTCCAGAACACCTCTCTTCACACAAATCCAATAAAACCCCATTTTCCATTTTTGTGAAGAACTTTAGAAAAATCACAGGGAGCTCAAAATTGATCCAAATGCCATGATTCAAAATCCTTGATACTTCTAAGTTTATAACTTACTTTTCTAACATTTTTCCCAATACTTTATATTCCACACAATATAATGAGCCATTTCTTCATATTTGTCAACTTTGCCAATTCATAGGGAATTCATTTGAACTCCAAATCCAGTGAAACCAACTCCTAGATGCTTCTAAAATCATGGTTTGTCGAATGGGTGCCTTTGCCCATTTTTCAAAAATATATTTCTGTACACTTCTTGCAAATCCATAAACCCCTTGATTCCATCACATCAAAATGTTTAGAAATATCCACTGACCCAATTCCGATGAAACCAGTCTGGTTATTTTTCATATAACCAGAGATGTCCTAGAAAAGTCAAATTAATACTTTTAGAGCACTTTTATTTCTGCCTTATTGTGTTGCTTACTATGGTTGCTGTCGACGATAGTTGACGAAGTAGACGAAATGCTCGGAGTTGGACCAGAGATATTGGAAGACCTCGAAGACTTTGTTAAAATAGGCAAGCAGCCCTTTGACCATGTCTATGAAACCCTTTTTATGCATGACATATAACATCATATTGTTGTTGCAACGGAATCATGATGAGGTGGAACCACTTTGATAGTTTGCCTCCGTTACTTCCTCGTTGATACTTGCATTGTGCATGACCCTACCTCCTTATGAGGGTTATGCCGGTGGGAGTAGATAGGATGCTCAAGTAGTGCTACACAAAAAGGGACAGGAATATGCATGGTGATGGAGACAAAGTATTTGCAAAAGACTTTTCGAAAACCCCATCGGGTGCCACTTATGCCCCGGGGAGATGATGAGTTGGGTAACCACTTGATGACAAAGTGGTGTACCAAGGAAAGTGTGTGTGTTGTTTCCAAAATGGATTGGTTTAAGTTGCGACCATTATTCCAACCTTACATGCGCAACCACTCTACCCTTATATGGGAAAGGGCATTATTGATTACCTAGGACAATACTAGCTTGGAGCCCGCATTACTAGTGATGGGGGAGAGTTGGTGCTCTCTCTCGGGACGGGGTCGTGCCAGGTAGGGCGGCCAAGAACATTTTTATGGGGCACCGGACACACCGTTGGTACCCCGTGCCAGTGGTATGTGATGAATATGGGAGCGAGGCTCCACAATTTTAAAGTTGTGAAATGTTGGGCATGGGGGTTACTACCAATCAAGTGGACTCCATGTTAGTGTCGTCTAGGGAAAGATAGTGATCGGGTGCTTACCCCGGGTACTTGAGGTACCGCGGTCGTGGATGACACGGAAGTTCCCCGGATCTTGTGGGTAAAGTGTGCAACCTCTGCAGAGTGTAAAACTATTCGAATAGCCGTGTCCACGGTCAAGGACAGTTGGGTAACCGCTCTTGGGCTACGTCCACATGTTTACAAACCAGTGTATGTGTTTGGATAAGTGGGAAGATCTACTTGGGTCAAGTCAAAGGACTTGACATGATTGAGTTGGGTTGATGCCCACTCTATTTATGTTGATATATGTAACCTGTCCTCATGGTTACTTGAATTCTCCTGATGCATGTCTTACAAGTTGTTGAACATGTCATTGCACTCAAAACTAGCTTTCTGCAAAAATTTACCTATATCATGCATTGTTGTATCTTGAACCAAAACATGGGTTGCTTGTGAGTACATTCGAAGTACTCATTGGCTTGCCACTGGTTATTTTATTGGCCAGGCATGAAAGAACAGGATATAATGAAGAGTACCTTGGTGAAGAACATGCGAGCTAGGATGCTTCCCAGTCAGAATGCCCGTAGGGTTAAGGCAGATGGCATGGGTCCAAGTTGTTATTGAAGAGTTCTGCTGCGATGATACACTCAAGACTTGACCATAATGGTCCTACTTGTGTAAAATGGTATGTATGGATGTCAGACTCTTGTTATTCAGCTTTTGTGTGTTCATTGAGCATTGATCTATGGGATCACTGTACACATGCATTCGGTGATCTCGACTTATGAGTCGGGCTCCCCACAGAGCTGGTATCAGAGCCATCCTGACTGTAGGAAGCCTTAGTTAGCATGGTCGTTAGTTAGGGTAAAACTATTTCCAAAACTACTACTAGTTTTCAAAACTATCTATACTTCTCTTCCCTTCTCAGTTTTTCGAAAACTAAGGTATACTTTCCATATTGATATCTTCCCCTTCAAAACCTTTGGTCGCTAGAACCCTTATGCCCCTGACCACTGGATTCCTTGTAATCCTCGTGGATAATCTAGAAGGAAGATGCCTTGCCAGACATTCACCCACATCTCCTGAACACAAGATTGGCGACATCACAACAAGACGATACCAACAGAAGATACATCCTCGAGGGATTAGGACCTGAAGACCCAGGAGATGGTGACACCCTTGACACTGCCGTAAGATGATGCAATCTCAGCCTACGACGATCAGGGCATAGGATATGCAAGATCATGATATACATCGCTAATAGGGTAACCCTGTTACTACCGTTGTTGTATTGGCGACCACCGGTGGATGAGAACCTAGCCATTTGGTCCGCCTCGCTATAGTGAGCAGGAAAACGGTTCTCTTCATCCCCCGCTCTCGGTGACGATATTGTCAACAATGTGTCTGACGGATTGGACCTTTATTATGCCTTGTTAATGCCATTACATAAAGGATGGCCACCTGGAACCGCCGACACCTTAAAAAGGCAAAAGCGATCATCATGATTAAGAGGACAAGAGAAGACCAAGTCAATGCCAGCTACGAGGAGCCACCTTCACCCCATCATCTCATCGGGCGAGAAGTGTTGAAGATTCTTCAGGCCAACCCGGATCATTTCATCAAACAACTACAAAAGACATAGCGACACCTGAGGAAAAATCCAGAAGACTGCATGAGGCACGAAGTAAAGCACGACTACTTAGTCCAAGAACCCCTAGGGTAGGATGAGTCGTGTACCCCCTATGCGCAGTCGAGTCCGTATGATGGTTCGAATAGAACCATGACTGTGTGTTGCTTGTTTTTATTTGTTTGTGTTTTGATATCAGTCGCCCTTTTTCCCTAGGCAACAAGTACGTGACTATATCACCTTACTTATCTTAATGCCTGTGTTTGGCCCTTTCGGCACTTGTTGTTTGCACTTGCACTATAGAACCCCCTTTAGGCATCACCCTCCTCTATGCTACTTTTCCCTCTCATCTCTCTCTCCTCAACTGAAGACCAGCAAGACAAGGTACACCAAGGATTCTACTTCGACAACCAACTAGCAATAGAGACTTCTGCTACAATCTCCACGACCAAGTGCAACCCCGTAGAATTATGTTTAACCCTCAAGATTAGACACCCATTCCTAGACCCTTCAAGACTTCATAAGATACCCCAGCTCGAATCCTTAACCATGTGCTTAACCCACAGAATTGCAAGAGAACCTGTTAAGCCTCCGTAACCTTGCTTATCACTGGGTTCATTATGGAACTAGTGGACATAGTGAACGAGCACATTATCATCCTAAGATAGCACCAAAACTGACGATGCCATAGGGAAGACCAATTTGAGGATATAGGAACAGAGGACAAATGACTTGATGAGTTTATATCAGTGACCTTGAGGAATTATTTGAGACTCTTCAGAGGATTATAAGGCTTTCATGTTGGTAGATGAACTTGGTGGGATCATGATTATAGAGTAGCATAGCTTTCATTACCCCTGAGTAAATTGGATTTAATAGGACAATTAGGATCGCAAGCTGAAATTCTTGGAAGTATAAGGATTTGACTTAGCCAGGGGATATTGATAGGAGATAGTTGATATTACGATAATGACTTGGGGGAAAGTGTGGAAATTCTCGTTGGACATGAGATTTGGATTTAAGAAGGTGATTCTAGTTGAATATAGATGCTGAGTAAGTCTACATGGCTTGGAGTAAACTGGATTTAGACCAATGATCTCGATCGTAATACCATGTTTCTCGGTGGACAATAAACTAGGAGATTGGATTAATTGTCGGGTTTACTTAGGGATCTGTATAAACTTGACCTTGGAAGTTACTTGACCCCGATAATGGCAATCGGTGGACTGACTATAGTAAAGATAGCCCTTTTCAAGTATTTGAGGATTATAGAACATTAGAAGATCATGTGGAACACCATAAACATTGGATTTGTAGAATTAAATGGATTATGTAGTGATTGATGGAAGCTAATGGGCTGTTGGAGTTGATTCATAGGAAGGAAACAAGATCTTGGAGTGGCTTATGACGTGTTTCCTTAGGATAAGAGGTGCTTTATCTTAGACCTTGGAAGAATAGGCTGAGCACTTGGATTGTCACGTTCAAGCTTAGCAACTTGTATGTTCTACCCATGGATTTTTAGGGGTAGACATACACATGAGTTTGGGGATTGTAGACATATATGGTTTTATTAGACCTCCTCTCGAGAGTCACGAGGATATGAATCACATGAGTGATGATTGGAGTTGACCTATACGAAATAATGCTTTTGGTGGTATAAGGTTATTTGTTTGAAGGACTAGATAGACTATTGGCATCTCAGAAGCCGTGCTCAAGGATAAGATGATAAACGTTCACTAGCACCATAGAATCCTTGAAACCCTTAAGCCCTACCAAGCTACAACATGGTTGGATCATGACCATGGGTCTTGACTCTAGATCGAGAACACCTTGGACCATACTCAACCATGACCACCACCAATACCCCCATCCTACTTTATGTAGCCCGTGAACAAAGTCTTCATGGAGTACTTAGACAAGATAGTTGTCATCATCATTTGGTGACCTACTTGTCTACCCGAAGACGGAAGAAGAGCCGTTCAGCTGGTCAAGGAACATTTGAAGACCGCCATGCAGAGGAGGAAGAACTATACCAACCACCATCGTCAAGGAGTGAACTTTCTCGTCGAAGACCAGGTGTATCTGCAAGCCACTTCTCTCAAGAGAACCTAGCATTTTCATGTCAAGAGAAACTCACACCAAGATTTATCGGCCTTACCCAAGATCACTGCAAGATGAAGAATAGGCGGCTACCAGCTAGAGTTACCACCTGAGTCACCCATTGTGCATAATGTTTTTCCACATGACACCACTCCAGAAATGTTTCCAACTTCCTAACTAGCCTGGTCTCTACAAGGACATCAACCACGAGCCATCGACCTCCAGCTCAATATGAACTACGTGAGAGACCCCAATTGCAATCTGGATCAAGCAGGACGACAAACACGAAGCCACGCCATCGAGTACTTCAAGGTTCAATGGAGCACCAAACGGAAGCAGAAGCAGTATGAGGACGTGAAGGCTACCCCAAATCCAAGTTTCCGTATTCCTTTCCGCGCCTAGTCTGGGAATCTCGGGCACGAGATTCTTGTAAGGGGGGTAGGTCTGTCACACCCTGATTTTCATGCCACTACACTTAAGCTAACAATAATGATAAAATATGGTTTTACAAAAAACTTTTGAGTGTTTTGTCTTTGCTTTGATTGAATGTTTGACTGCTATTTGCAAGTGCTCTAAAAATCAAATAAATCCTCCAACTCCTATACTTCATCTCCTTGCTCCAAACTCTTGAACCAATGATCATTCCATGTGTATAGGACATAAAAATAATTTCTTACAAAAATAATTTGGCCAAATAATATTTTCAAAAATTAGTTTTTCAAAACCCCCTGAATTGAGGTTTGCACTGCAAGTACTTAATTAAGGGCAGTAAAAATCTTTCCAAAAATATGTTTGACTCCTATTAGATATAGGATACCCAGAAACCACAAAAATATAATTCTAAAAGTTATTTACCTATTTTATTTAAGGGCTTTTTATTTAGGCCAGAAATGGTCTTTAATAGGTTAAAATTATTTTTATGCTTTAAAAATATTTGGTAAAACCTAGGGAAACTCAATGGACATATATTGTCCATATATAAGAGTTTCAACACATGGTCATGATCAAAATATTGGTTGAATCCCTCAAAAACCCTTTCTGGATATTTCAAGCTTTTGAAATATTTACAAAGGAAATATTCTCCAAAAATTCCAAGAAAATTCTAGCATGTCACATATGACATGTTTGATGATCTTGACAAGTATCATGTCATGGAGAACAGTATAACCCCATGAAACCCTCTCAAAACCACTTCTGTCCTTTTTCAAGTTTGAACAACTTTGCACTATCAAACATGTCCAAATGCCCTAAAACTTGGTGCACATTCTCACATGGTGTACTAATGAATCTAGACCAAATGGCACAAGTTGGAGAGAATGTTATCTTGATCAAAGTGCCCCAAAACCCTCTCTGTCCAGAACCAAATTTAGCAAGTTTACATTGGCAACTTTCTCCTTTTGAGCTCAACTTTTGTGGACATGTTCAGAACCTCAAATGATGACACTACACTAAGTGGTGCATGAAGGAGAATAGATTTGCATGACTAAATCTTGGAAAGTCCATTTCTGTTGATTTCTAGGGTTTACCAAAGTTACATTGGCTACTTTTCCCAAATGAGCTCAAACTTGGTGGAACATCCTACTTCTATGTTCCATTCCATCCTGTTAATTCTCATGGCAAGTGGAATTAATTTTCTTGCCCAAACCAACAAAAAACACCTTCTGCCATTTTTCCAGAATCATCATTTTGTCCTGTTACACTAATCTCCATGAGCCCAAGTTTTTACCACAACTGCCCCAGGTCACCTCCTACCTCCAGTAGCTCCCCCTCTTCCAAAGCTCCATGATTGATGGGGTAAAACCCCATTTCCCCCCTCTGGACAACCACTGTTCACCTCTCTCTCAACCTCTCTCCTCTCCTAGAGGCTCTCGAGAGCATCCAATGTCCCTCCCCTCTTCTTTACTCCCTCCTAGAGCTACCAGACATTAGTGGCCGTGCCCACAAGGCATATAAAATGCCATGGCATGCCATTTGCACGCTCTGGAGCGCGCTATAGTGCGGTCTAGCACTGTAGCCGCCCCCTTACAACCACCTCCGGCCACCTCGGGCCTCCCCAGCACGCCCGATGATGCGCCTCGACGTCCATAGCACGACAGTTGGTCAGCCCCCTCCTCCTTCTCCCTCCTCTTTCCCCAGCTCGCACGCGCGCCGGCCGCCCGAGCGCGCCAGTGAGCATGCTCACACGCGCGGTGCCCCCGGCCCCTCTACTCTCTCTTCTCTCCCCTAGCTCTGGACCAAATACAGGAATGCCCCAGACACACCGCGACGAGCTCCCGTGACCCGTGGTGACGGCAACGAGCTCGCCGGTGCATGAGTCCTTGGTGGACCGTCGCCCGCCTATTTACAGGCCACCCCCGAGCCCTCTCTCGTCTCCAACTGACCTCCCTCCCTCCCCTGGACCCCCCGGACCTCGCCATTCTTCCTCCCGTGCCCCCCATCCACCTCCAAGGCCAAAGCCGAGCCGCCGTCCATAGCCAAAATTCGTGCCGTCCCGACTCCCTCCTCTCCCTATAACTGCATCACAGGACCCCCCCCAGAACCTGAGGAGCTCGACCGCACCCTTCTTTTTGCTCCGGCGAGCCGCCAGGCCATGGCCACTCTTGCCTGACACCACAGTCCGCCGCGGGCGAAGCCCTGCTCCCATCCAGTGACGCAGGCACCCGTGGTGGGGTCTCCCTGGTTCATCTCTCTCTGCTGAGCACGCCGGTGGGCGGATTATCGCCGGAGACGCCATGTAGCACTGGCGGCCGGCGTCGAACGCCTCCTCTGTCGCCCTTCGTGCCCGTGCGGGAGGTTGAGGACGAACCTGCAGGCAGGGCCCGCTCGTCAGTGGCCCAACTACCAGGCCACGCTGGCAAGTGGAGGCGGGTTCGACGTCTCCCGCGTCCCGCAGCGAAGGCGCACCCCGCGTGGGCACCTTCGACGTCGCCCTATCGCCCGCGTGGCTGAGTTGCTGGGCTGGCCCAGTGGTGCCCTGCTGTTAAGCCTCGCCCAGTGCACGTTGTTGCTGCCCTAATCCATCCCATTTGGGTAAAAACATTTTCCTTTTTTTTCTGTACAATTTGTAAAATCCATAAATAGTTCAAATTAACTCCAAATTGAATGATTCAAATTTCTGGTGACTCCATAAATCATGCTCTACCTGTTGGTGCAGCATGCACATTTTTCCAGAACACCTCTCTTCACACAAATCCAATAAAAACCCATTTTCCATTTTTGTGAAGAACTTTAGAAAAATCACAGGGAGCTCAAAATTGATCCAAATTCCATGATTCAAAATCCTTGATACTTCTAAGTTTATAACTTAATTTCCAACATTTTTCCCAATACTTTATATTCCACACAATATAATGAGCCATTTCTTCATATTTGTCAACATTGCCAATTCATATGGAATTCATTTGAACTCCAAATCCAGTGAAACCAACTCCTAGATGCTTCTAAAATCATGGTTTGTTGAATGGGTGCCTTTGCCCATTTTTCAAAAATATATTTCTGTACACTTCTTGCAAATCCATAAACCCCTTGATTCCATCACATCAAAATGTTTAGAAATATCCACTGACCCAATTCCGATGAAACCAGTCTGGTTATTTTTCATATAACCAGAGATGTCCTAGAAAAGTCAAATTAATACTTTTAGAGCACTTTTATTTCTGCCTTGTTGTGTTGCTTATTATGGTTGCTTTCGACGATAGTTGACAAAGTAGACGAAATGCTCGGAGTTGGACCAGAGGTATTGGAAGACGTCGAAAACTTTGTTAAAATAGGCAAGCAGCCCTTTGACCATGTCTATGAAACCCTTTTTATGCATGACATATAGAATCACATTGTTGTTGCAACGGAATCATGATGAGGTGGAACCACTTTGATGGTTTGCCTCCGTTACTTCCTCGTTGATACTTGCATTATGCATGACCCTACCTCCTTATGAGGCAGGGGCGGTGCTAGCCTAATGCAAGGGTATGCAACGCATACCCAATATTTTCTAATAGATATTTAGTCTATATGTTCATATATGCGTATATATCATGCATGGTATTCATTTTACACGTAGAACTCACTGCAAATCAGAAAGAACAACGCTCCAGTGTCTTCCCGCGACCATGCTTCCTTACTTGGGCTAAGATGCCACTTTCGGCTAGCACGGGCCTTCAATTCTCGTTCTAGGCCCAGGAACACACGACTCGTCAGAAAGCCAAGAATTGGCATCGCGCAGTCACTTGATCGTGGATCGCCAATTGGGACACTGCAATATCTCAAGGCAGGCGCTTCCTCCTGTGTTGACCTCATTGCTCGCCCTCTGCATGCACGGCGGGGAGTCCTCCGGCGAACGCATCCGGCAGGCAACGGCCAACGGCGGCGTGTGCACGATCCTATCATAAGTACTCTTTTGATTCCTCTCATATTTTATTTGTTCAAGTTTTCAAATAAAAATAGAAGGTTATCTTTTATCTTTAATTTATTGTTTGATCCATTATCACATCACATTTGATTGAATTTAAGCAAAAATTTCAATTGGAGAATTTATTCTTACAATATAACTGAATTATTGGACATGTTGTCTACAAACTACTTATGGTTGATTGTTTATTTTTATTTTCCAAAAAGTAATAAGTTCGCATACCCATCTCAAAAATCCTGTCTCCGCCACTGTTATGAGGGTTATGCCGGTGGGAGTAGATAGGATGCAAAAGTAGTGCTACGCAAAAAGGGACGGGAATATGCATGGTGATGGAGACAAAGTATTTTCAAAAGACTTTTCGAAAACCCCATCGGGTGCCACTTATGCCCGGGGGAGATGATGAGTTGGGTAACCACTTGATGACAAAGTGGTGTACCGAGGCAAGTGTGTGTGTTGTTTCCAAAATGGATTGGTTTAAGATGCGACCGTTATTCCAACCTTACATGCGCAACCACTCTACCCTTATATGGGAAAGGGCATTATTGATTACCTAGGCCGATACTAGCTTGGAGCCCGCATTACTAGTGACGGGGGAGAGTTGGTGCTCTCTCTCGGGACGGGGTCGTGCCAGGTAGGGCGGCCAAGAACATTTTTATGGGGCACCGGACACACCGTTGGTACCCCGTGCCAGTGGTATGTGATGAATATGGGAGCGAGGCTCCACAATTTTAAAGTTGTGAAATGTTGGGCACGGGGGTTACTACCAATCAAGTGGACTCCATGTTAGTGTCGTCTAGGGAAAGATAGTGATCGGGTGCTTACCCCGGGTACTTGAGGTACCGCGGTCGTGGATGACACGGAAGTTCCCCGGATCTTGTGGGTAAAGTGTGCAACCTCTGCAGAGTGTAAAACTATTCGAATAGCCGTGTCCACGGTCAAGGACAGTTGGGTAACCGCTCTTGGGCTACGTCCACATGTTTACAAACCAGTGTATGTGTTTGGATAAGTGGGAAGATCTACTTGGGTCAAGTCAAAGGACTTGACATGATTGAGTTGGGTTGATGCCCACTCTATTTATGTTGATATATGTAACCTGTCCTCATGGTTACTTGAATTCTCCTGATGCATGTCTTACAAGTTGTTGAACATGTCATTGCACTCAAAACTAGCTTTTTGCAAAAAAATTCCTATATCATGCATTGTTGTATCTTGAACCAAAACATGGGTTGCTTGCGAGTACATTCGAAGTACTCATTGGCTTGCCACTGGTTATTTTATTGGCCAGGCATGAAAGAACAGGATATAATGAAGAGTACCTTGGTGACGAACATGCGAGCTAGGACACTTCCCAGTCAGAATGCCTGTAGGGTTAAGGCAGATGGCATGGGTCCAAGTTGTTATTGAAGAGTTCTGTTGCGATGATACACTCAAGACTTGACCATAATGGTCCTACTTGTGTAAAATGGTATGTATGGATGTAAGACTCTTGTTATTCAGCTTCTGTGTGTTCAGTGAGCATTGATCTCTGGGATGACTGTACACGTGCATTCGGTGATCTCAACTTATGAGTCGGGGTCCCCACAATATATCTCGGAATGGCTATGGAAATGCCATGATAGGTATGTATGGTGGCTATTTTGAGGAAGGTATATGGTGAGTGTATGATACCGGCGAAAGGTGTGTGGTATTAGAGAGGCTAGCAATGGTGGAAGGGTGAGAGTTCATATAATCCATGGACTCAACATTAGTCATAAAGAACTCATATACTTATAGCAAAAATCTACAAGTTATCAAAGCAAAGTATTACGCGTATGCTCCTAGGGGGATAGATTGGTAGGAAAAGACCATCGCTCGTCCCCGACCGCCACTCATAAGGAAGACAATCAATAAATAAATCATGCTCCGACTTCATCACATAATAGTTCACCATACGTGCATGCTACGGGAATCACGAACTTTAACACAGGTATTTCTAAAATTCACAACTACTCAACTAGCACAACTTTAATATCACCATCTCCATATCTCAAAACAATTATCAAGTATCAAAATTCTCTTAGTATTCAACACACTCATAAGAGAATTTTATTACTAATCTTGTATACCTAGCATATTAGGATTATTTAAGCGAATTACCATGCTATTTAAGACTCTCAAAATAATCTAAGTGAAGCATGAGAGATTAATAGTTTCTATAAAACAAATCCACCACCGTGCTCTAAAAGATATAAGTGAAGTACTAGAGCAAAACTATATAACTCAAAAGATATAAGTGAAGCACATAGAGTATTCTAATAATTTCTGAATCATGTGTGTCTCACTTAAAAGGTGTGTACAGCAAGGATGATTGTGGTAAACTAAAAAATAAATACTCAAATCATACTAGACGCTCCAAGCAAAACACATATCATGTGGAGAATAAAAATATAGCTCCAAGTAAAGTTACCGATAGAAGTAGACGAAAGAGGGGATGCCTTCCGGGGCATCCTCAAGCTTTGGCTTTTAGGTGTACTTAGATTATATTGGGGGTGCCATGGGCATCCCCCAAGCTTAGGATCTTGCCACACCTTGTTCCATAATCCATCAAATCTTTACCCAAAACTTGAAGACTTCACAACACAAAACTTAAAGTAGAAAATCTCGTGAGCTCCGTTAGCGAAAGAAAACAAAAATACCACTTCAAGGTACTGTAATGGAATCATTATTTATTTATATTGGTGTTAAACCTACTTTATTCCAACTTATCTATGGTTTATAAACTATTTCACTAGCCATAGATTCATCAAAATAAGCAAACAACACACGAAAAACAGAATCTGTCAAAAACAGAACAGTCTGTAGTAATCTGTAGCTAGCGCAAGATCTGGAACCGAAACAATTCTAAAATAAATTTCTGGGCGTGAGGAATTTATCTATTAATCATCTGCAAAATGAATTAACTAAATATCACTATCCAAATAAAAATAGCAGCAGTTCTCGTGAGCGCTAAAGTTTCTGTTTTTTACAGCAAGATTAACAAGACTTTCCCCAAGTCTTCCCAACGGTTCTACTTGGCACAAACACTAATTAAACACAAAAAACACAACCAAAACAGAGGCTAGATAAATTATTTATTACTAAACAGGAGCAAAAAGCAAGGAATAAAAATAAAATTTTGTTTCCTCCCAACAAGCGCTATCGTTTAACGCCCATAGCTAGGCATAAAAAGCAAGGATAGATCTAGGTATTGCCATCTTTGGTAGGCATAAGTGGCTCTCATAATAGATTCATAAGGTAATTTAATTTTCTTTCTAGGAAAGTGTTCCATGCCTTTCCTTAACGGAAATTGGAATCTAATATTTCCTTCCTTCATATCAATAATTGCACCAATCGTTCTAAGGAAAGGTCTACCAAGAATAATAGCACATGAAGGATTGCAATCTATATCAAGAACGATAAAATCTACGGGAACATAATTCCTATTTTCAACAATAAGAACATCATTAATTCTTCCCATAGGTTTCTTAATAGTGGAATCCGCAAGGTGCAAGTTTAAAGAGCAATCATCAAAATGAAGGAAACCTAACAAATCACACAAAGTTTTTGGAATTGTGGAAACACAAGCACCCAAATCACACAAAGCGTAGTATTCATGATCTTTAATTTTAATTTTAATAGTTGGTTCCCACTCAAGTTTTCTAGGGATAGAAACTTCCAACTCAAGTTTTTCTTCATAAGATTGCATCAAAGCATCAACGATATGTTTGGTAAAAGCTTTATTTTGACTATAAGCATGGGGAGAATTTAGCATGGATTGCAACAAGGAAATACAATCTATCAAAGAGAAATTATCATAATTAAATTCCTTGAAATCCAAAATAGCTGGTTCATTACTATTTAAAGTTTTGACTTCTTCAATCCCACTTTTAACAATTTTAGCATCAAGATCTGAAGACTCCGAATTTTTGGAACGCCGTCTAGGTAAAGGTGGATCATATTCAGTCCCATCATTATCAAGATTCATATTGCAAAACAAAGATTTAATATAGGACACATCAATAACTTTTAGATCTTCATCTTTATTATCATGGAAACTAGAAGAACACGCTCTTATAAAGGATTCTTTCTTAACATGCATCCTAGAGGTTCTTTCTTTGCACTCATCAATGGAAATTATCATGGATTTGAGAGACTCATTGATATCATGCTTAGGAGGAATAGATCTAAGTTTCAAAGAATCAACATCAAGAGAAATTCTATCAACGTTCCTAGCCAACTCATCAATCTTAAGCAATATTTCTTCAATCAAAGCATTGAAATTCTTTTGCGAAGTAATAAATTCTTCAATATTAGATTCAAAATCAGAGGGCATCTTATTATAATTTCCATAAGAATTGTTGTAGGAATTACCATAATTATTAGAGGAATTACTAGGATACGGCCTAGGATTAAAGTTTCCTCTATACGCGTTGTTACCAAAATTGTTCCTACCAACAAAATTCACATCCATAGATTCATTGTTATTCTCAATCAAAGTAGACAAAGGCATATCATTAGGATCAGAAGAAACACTTTTATTAGCAAATAATTTCATAAGTTCATCCATCCTTCCACTCAAAACATTAATTTCTTCTATCGCATGCACTTTTTTATTAGTAGATCTTTCAATGTGCCATTGAGAATAATTAACCATAATATTATCTAGGAGTTTAGTAGCTTCTCCTAAAGTGATTTCCATAAAAGTGCCTCGTGCGGCCGAATCTAAAAGATTTCTAGAAGCAAAATTCAATCCGGCATAAATTTTTTGTATAATCATCCAAAAATTCAAACCATGTGTGGGGCAATTACGTATCATTAATTTCATCCTATCCCAAGCTTGTGCAACCTGTTCATGATCAAGTTGCTTAAAATTCATAATATCGTTTCTAAGAGAGATGATCTTAGCGGGAGGAAAATACTTAGAGATAAAAGCATCGTTGCACTTATTCCAAGAATTTATACTATTTTTAGGCAAAGACGAAAACCAAGCTTTAGCACGATCTCTAAGCGAAAAAGGAAATAGCTTCAATTTAACAATATCATTGTTCACATCTTTCTTCTTTTGCATATCACACAAATCAACGAAGCTATTTAGATGGGTAGCGGCATCTTCACTAGGAAGGCCGGAAAACAGAACTTTCTTGACAAGATTAGGCAAGGCAGCATTAATTTCACAAGATTCAACATCGGTAAGAGGAGCAATCGGAGTGCTAATAAAATCATTGTTGTTGCTATTGGTAAAGTCACACAATTTAGTGTTATCTTGAGCCATCGTGACAAGCAAGCAATCCAACACACAAGCAAACAAGAAACGGGCAAAAAAGAGGCAAAGAGAGAAAGAGAGGGAGGATAGAGAGAGAGCGAGGGCGAATAAAACGGCAAGGGTGAAGTGGGGGAGAGGAAAACGAGAGGCAAATGGCAAATAATGTAATGCGGGAGATAAGGGTTTGTGATGGGTACTTGGTATGTTGACTTTTGCGTAGACCTCCCCGGCAACGGCACCAGAAATACTTCTTGCTACCTCTTGAGCACTTGCATTGGTTTTCCCTTGAATAGGAAAGGGTGATGCAGCAGAGTAGCATAAGTATTTCCCTCAGGTTTTGAGAACCAAGGTATCAATCCAGTAGGAGGCTACGCGCGAGTCCCTCACACCTACACAAAACAAATAAGTCCTCGCAACCAACGCGATAAGGGGTTGTCAATCCCTACACGGTCACTTACGAGAGTGAGATCTGATAGATATGATAAGATAATATTTTTGGTATTTTTATGATAAAGAGGCAAAGTAAAATAAAAGGCAATGAAAATAACTAAGTGTTAGAAGATTAATATGATGAAGATAGACCCGGGGGCCATAGGTTTCACCAGTGGGTTCTCTCAAGAGCATAAGTATTTTACGGTGGGTGAACAAATTACTGTTGAGCAATTGACAGAATTGAGCATAGTTATGAGAATATCTAGGTATGATCATGTATATAGGCATCACGTCCGAGACAAGTAAACCGACTCCTGCCTACATCTACTACTATTACTCCACACATCGACCGCTATCCAGCATGCATCTAGAGTATTAAGTTCAAGAGAATAGAGTAACGCTTTAAGCAAGATGACATGATGTAGAGTGATAAACTCATGCAATATGATGAAAACCCCATCTTGTTATCCTCGATGGCAACAATACAATACGTGCCTTGCTGCCCCTACTGTCACTGGGAAAGGACACCGCAAGATTGAATCCAAAGCTAAGCACTTCTCCCATTGTAAGAAAGATCAATCTACTAGGCCAAACCAAACTGATAATTCGAAGAGACTTGCAAAGATAACCAATCATACATAAAAGAATTCAGAGAAGATTCAAATATTGTTCATAGATAAACTTGATCATAAACCCACAATTCATCCGTCTCAACAAACACACTGCAAAAGAAGATTACATCAAATAGGTCTCCACAAGATAAGGGAGACTTTGTATTGAGATCCAAAAAGAGAGAAGAAGCCATCTAGCTAATAACTATGGACCCGAAGGTCTAAGGTAAACTACTCACACTTCATCGGAGAGGCTATGTTGTTGATGTAAAAGCCCTCCGTGATCGATGCCCCCTCCGGTGGAGCTCCGGAACAGGCCCCAAGATGGGATCTCGTGGATACAGAAAGTTACGGCGGTGGAATTAGGGTTTTGGCTCCGTATCTGATCGTTTGGGGGTACGTAGGTGTTGGGGAACGTAGTAATTTCAAAAAAATTCCTACGCACACGCAAGATCATGGTGATGCATAGCAACGAGGGGAGAGTGTGATCTACGTACCCTTGTAGATCGACAACGGAAGCGTTTGGTTGATGTAGTCGTACGTCTTGACGGCCCGACCGATCAAGCACCGAAACTACGACACCTCCGAGTTTTAGCACACGTTCAGCTCGATGACGATCCCCGGACTCCGATCCAGCAAAGTGTCGGGGAAGAGTTCCGTCAGCACGACGGCATGGTGACGATCTTGATGTACTACTGTCGCAGGGCCTCGCCTAAGCATCGCTACAATATTATCGAGGACTATGGTGGCAGGGGGCGCCGCACACGACTAAGAATATGACCACGTGGATCAACTTGCGTGTCTATGGGGTGCCCCCTGCCCCCGTATATAAAGGAGTGGAAGAGGGGAGGGCCGGCCCTCTCTATGGCGCGCCCTAGGGGAGTCCTACTCCCACCGGGAGTAGGATTCCCCCTTTCCTAGTCCAACTAGGAGTCCTTCCATGTAGTAGGAGTAGGAAACAAGGAAGGGGCGCAGCCCCTCCCCCAAGTCCAATTCGGACTAGGCCTTGGGGGGCGCGCGGCCTGCCCTAGGCAGCCCCTCTCTCTTTCCCGTATGGCCCAATAAGGCCCAATACTTCTCCCGGCGAATTCCCTTAACTCTCCGGTACTCCGAAAAATACTTGAATCACTCGTAACCTTTCCGATGTCCGAATATAGTCGTCCAATATATCGATTTTTACGTCTCGACCATTTCGAGACTCCTCGTCATGTCTCCGATCTCATCCGGGACTCCTAACTCCTTCGGTACATCAAAACTCATAAACTCATAATATAACTGTCATCGAAACCTTAAGCGTGCGGACCCTACGGGTTCGAGAACAATGTAGACATGACTGAGACACGTCTCCGGTCAATAACCAATAGCGGGACCTGGATGCCCATATTGGTTCCTACATATTCTACGAAGATCTTTTATCGGTCAGACCGCATAACAACATACGTTGTTCCCTTTGTCATCGGTATGTTACTTGCCCGAGATTCGATCGTCGGTATCCAATACCTAGTTCAATCTCGTTACCGGCAAGTCTCTTTACTCATTCCGTAATACATCATCCCGCAACTAACTCATTAGTTGCAATGCTTGCAAGGCTTAAGTGATGTGCATTACCGAGAGGGCCCAGATATACCTCTCCGACAATCGGAGTGACAAATCCTAATCTCGAAATACGCCAACCCAACATGTACCTTTGGAGACACCTGTAGAGCACCTTTATAATCACCCAGTTACGTTGTGACGTTTGGTAGCACACAAAGTGTTCCTCCGGCAAACGGGAGTTGCATAATCTCATAGTCATAGGAACATGTATAAGTCATGAAGAAAGCAATAGCAACATACTAAATGATCGGGTGCTAAGCTAATGGAATGGGTCATGTCAATCAGATCATTCACCTAATGATGTGATCCCGTTAATCAAATAATAACTCTTTGTCCATGGTTAGGAAACATAACCATCTTTGATTAACGAGCTAGTCAAGTAGAGGCATACTAGTGACACTCTGTTTGTCTATGTATTCACACATGTATTATGTTTTCGGTTAATACAATTCTAGCATGAATAATAAACATTTATCATGATATAAGGAAATAAATAATAACTTTATTATTGCCTCTAGGGCATATTTCCTTCAGTCTCCCACTTGCACTAGAGTCAATAATCTAGATCACATCGCCATGTGATTTAACATCAATAGTTCACATCTTTATGTGATTGGTTCACATCTCCATGTGACTAACACCCAAAGGGTTTACTAGATTCAATAATCTAGTTCACATCGCTATGTGATTAAGACCCAAAAAGTGATCATGTTTTGCTTGTGAGAGAAGTTTAGTCAACGGGTCTGTCATATTCAGATCCGCATGTATTTTGCAAATTTCTATGTCAACAATGCTCTGCATGGAGCTACTCTAGCTAATTGCTCCCACTTTCAATATGTATCCAGATTGAGACTTAGAATCATCTGGATCAGTGTCAAAACTTGCATCGACGTAACCCTTTACGACGAACCTTTTGTCACCTCCGTAATCGAGAAGCATATCCTTATTCCAGTAAGGATAATTTTGACCGCTGTCCATTGATCTACTCCTAGATCACTATTGTACTCCCTCTCTTAACACAGTGTATGGTATACAATAGATCTGGTACACAGCATGGCATAGTTTATAGAACCTATGACTGAGGCATAGGGAATGACATTCATTCTCTTTCTATCTTCTGCCGTGGTCGGGCTTTGAGTCTTACTCAACTTCACACCTTGTAACACAGGCAAGAAACTTTTTCTTTGACTATTCCATTTTGAACTACTTCAAAATCTTGTCAAGGTATGTATTCATTGAAAAAACTTATTAAGCATATTGATCTATCTCTATAGATCTTGATACTCAATATGTAAGCAGCTTCACCGAGGTCTTTCTTTGAAAAACTCCTTTCAAACACTCCTTTATGCTTTGTAGAATAATTCTACATTATTTCCGATCAACAATATGTCATTCACATATACTTATCAGAAATGTTGTAGTGCTCCCACTCACTTTCTTGTAAATACAGGCTTCACCACAAGTCTGTATAAAACTATATGCTTTGATCAACTTATCAAAGCATATATTCCAACTCCAAGATGCTTGCACCAGTCCATAAATGGATCGCTAGAGCTTGCATATTTTGTTAGCACCTTTAGGATTGACAAAACCATCTTGTTGCATCACATACAACTCCTCTTTAATAAATCCATTAAGGAATGCAGTTTTGTTTATCCATTTGCCAGATTTCATAAAATGCGGCAATTGCTAACATGATTCGGACAGACTTAAGCATAGATACGAGTGAGAAACTCTCATCGTAGTCAACACCTTGAACTTGTCGAAAACCTTTTTGCGACAATTCTAGCTTTGTAGATAGTAACACTACTATCCGTGTCCGTCTTCCTCTTGAAGATCCATTTATTATCAATGGCTTGCCGATCCTCGGGCAAGTCCACCAAAGTCCACACTTTGTTCTCATACATGGATCCTATCTCAGATTTTATGGCCTCAAGCCATTTATCGGAATCTGGGCTCATCATCGCTTCCTCATAGTTCGTAGGTTCGTCATGGTCAAGTAACATGACCTCCAGAATAGGATTACCGTACCACTCTGGTGCGGATCTTACTCTGGTTTACCTACGAGATTCGGTAGTAACTTGATCTGAAGTTACATGATCATCATCATTAGCTTCCTCACTAATTGGTGTAGTAGTCACAGGAACAGATTTCTGTGATGAATTATTTTCCAATAAGGGAGAAGGTACAATTAACTTATCAAGTTTTCTACTTTCCTCCCACTCACTTCTTTCGAGAGAAACTCCTTCTCTAGAAAGGATCCATTCTTAGCAACGAATGTCTTGCCTTCGGATCTGTGATAGAAGGTGTACCCAACTGTCTCCTTTGGGTATCCTATGAAGACATATTTCTCTGATTTGAGTTTGAGCTTATCGAGATGAAACTTTTTCACATAAGCATCGCAACTCCAAACTTTAAGAAACGACAGCTTAGGTTTCTTGCCAAACCATAGTTCACATGGTGTCGTCTCAACGGATTTAGATGGTGCCCTATTTAACGTGAATGCAGCTGTCTCTAATGCATAACCCCCAAAACGATAGTGGTAGATCGGTAACAGACATCATAGATTGCACTATATCCAATAAAGTACGGTTATGACATTCGGACACACCATTATGCTGTGGTGTTCCATGTGGCATGAGTTTGTGAAACTATTCCACATTGTTTTAATTGAAGACCAAACTCGTAACTCAAATATTTGTCTCCGCGATCAGATCGTAGAAACTTTATTTTCTTGTCACAATGATACTTCACTCTGAAATTCTTTGAACTTTTCAAATGTTTCAGACTGATGTTTCATCAAGTAGATATACCCATATCTGCTCAAATCATCTGTGAAGTTCAGAAAAAAAACGATACTTGCCGTGAGCCTTAACACTCGTCGGACCGCATACATCAGTATGTATTATTTCCAATAAGTCAGTTGCTCGCTCCGGAGAACGGAGTCTTAGTCATCTTGCCCATGAGGCATGGTTCGCAATCATCAAGTGATTCATAATCAAGCGATTCCAAAATCCCATCAGCATGGAGTTTCTTCATGCGCTTTACACCAATATGACCTAAACGGCAGTGCCACAAATAAGTTGCACTATCATTATTAACTTTGCATCTTTTGGTTTCAATATTATGATTATGTGTATCACTACGATCGAGATCCAACGAACTATTTTCATTGGGTGTGTAACCATATAAGGTTTTATTCATGTAAACAGAACAACAATTTATTCTCTTACTTAAATGAATAACCGTATTACAATAAACATGATCAAATCATATTCATGCTCAACGCAAACACCAAATAACACTTATTCAGGTTCAACACTAATCCTGAAAGTATAGGGAGTGTGCGATGATGATCATATCAATCTTGGAACCACTTCCAACACACATCGTCACTTCACCCTCAACTAGTCTTTATTCTGCAACTCCCATTTCGAGTTACTAATCTTAGCAACTGAACTAGTATCAAATACTGAGGGGTTGCTATAAACACTAGTAAAGTACACATCAATAACATGTATATCAAATATACTTATGTTCACTTTGCCATCCTTCTTATCTGCCAATCACTTGGGGTAGTTCCGCTTCCAGTGACCAGTCCCTTTGCAGTAGAAGCACTTAGTCTCAGGCTTAGGATCAGACTTGGGCTTCTTCACTTGAGCAGCAACTTGCTTGCTGTTCTTCTTGAAGTTCCCCTTCTTCCCTCTGCCCTTTTCTTGAAACTAGTGGTCTTGTCTACCATCAACACTTGATGTTTTTTTCGATTTCTACCTTTATCAATTTCCGCATTACGAAGAGCTTGGGAATTGTTTCCGTTATCCCTTGCATATCATAGTTCATCACGAAGTTCTACTAACTTGGTGATGGTGACTAGAGAATTCTGTCAATCACTATCTTATCTGGAAGATTAACTCCCACTTGATTCAAGCGATTGTAGTACTCAGACAATCTAGGCACATGCTCACTAGTTGAGCGATTCTCCTCCATCTTTTAGCTATAGAACTTGTTGGAGACTTCATATCTCTCAACTTGGGTATTTGCTTGAAATATTAACTTCAACTCCTGGAACATCTCATATGTTCCATGACGTTCAAAAAGTCTTTGAAGTCCCGATTCTAAGCCATTAAGCATGGTGCACTAAACTATCAAGTAGTCATCATATTGAGTTAGCCAAACGTTCATAACGTCTGCATCTGCTCCTGCAATAGGTCCATCACCTAGCAGTGCATCAAGGACATAATTCTTCTGTGCAGCAATGCGGATAAACCTCAGATTACGGATCCAATCCGCATCATTGCTACTAACATCTTTCAACACAATTTTCTCTAGGAACATATCAAAATAAACACAGGGAAGCAACAATGCGAGCTATTGATCTACAACATAATTTGCAAAATACTACCATGACTAAGTTCATGATAAATTTAAGTTCAATTAATCATATTACTTAAGAACTCCCACTTAGATAGACATCCCTCTAATCCTCTAAGTGATCACGTGATCCAAATCAACTAAACCATGTCCGATCATCACGTGAGATGGAGCAGTTTCATTGGTGAACATCACTATGTTGATCATATCTACTATATGATTCACGCTCGACCTTTTGGTCTCCGTGTTCCGAGGCCATATCTGTATATGCTTGGCTCGTCAAGTATAACCTGAGTATTCCGCGTGTGCAACTGTTTTGCACCCCTTGTATTTGAACGTAGAGCCTATCACACCCGATCAACACGTGGTGTCTCAGCACGAAGAACTTCCGCAATGGTGCATACTCAGGGATAACACTTCTTGATAATTAGTGAGAGATCATCTTAAAATGCTACCGTCAAACTAAGCAAAATAAGATGTATAAAAGATAAACATCATATGCAATCAAAATATGTGACATGATATGGCCATCATCATCTTGCGCCTTTGATTTCCATCTCCAAAGTACTGTTATGATCTCTATCGTCACCGGCATGACACCATGATCTCCATCATCTTGATCTATATCAATGTGTCGTCACGTGATCGTCTCGCCAACAATTGCTCTTGAAACTATTGCTATCGCATAGCGATAAAGTAAAGCAGTTATTGGGCGCTTGCATCTTATGCAATAGAGAGACAACCATAAGGATTTTGCCAGTTGCCGATAACTTCAACAAAACATGATCATCTCATACAACAACTTATATCTCATCACGTCTTGACCATATCACATCACAACATGCCCTGCAAAAACAAGTTAGACGTCCTCTACTTTGTTGTTGCAAGTTTTACGTGGCTGCTACGGGCTTAGCAAGAACCGTTCTTACCTACGCATCAAAAACCACAACGATAGTTTGTCAAGTTGGTGTTGTTTTAACCTTCGCAAGGACCGGGCTTAGCCACACTCGGTTCAACTAAAGTTGGAGAAACTGACACCCGCCAGCCACCTGTGTGCAAAGCACGGCGGTAGAACCAGTCTCGCGTAAGCGTACGCGTAATGTCGGTCCGGGCCGCTTCATCCAAGAATACTGCCGAACCAAAGTATGACATGCTGGTAAGCAGTATGACTTATATCGCCCACAACTCACTTGTGTTCTACTCGTGCATATAACATCAAACCATAAAACCTAGGCTCGGATGCCACTGTTGGGGAACGTATTAATTTCAAAAAAATTCCTACGCACATGCAAGATCATGGTGATGCATAGCAACGAGGGGAGAGTGTGATCTACGTACCCTTGTAGATCGATAACGGAAGCGTTTGGTTGATGTAGTCGTACGTCTTCACGGCCCGACCAATCAAGCACCGAAACTACGGCACCTCCGAGTTTTAGCACACGTTCAGCTTGATGACGATCCCCGGACTCCGATCCAGCAAAGTGTCGGGGAAGAGTTCCGTCAGCACGACGGCGTGGTGACGATCTTGATGTACTACTGTCGCAGGGCTTCGCCTAAGCACCGCTACAATATTATCGAGGACTATGGTGGCAGGGGGCGCCGCACACGGCTAAGAATATGACAACGTGGATCAACTTGCGTGTCTATGGGGTGCCCCCAGCCCCCGTATATGAAGGAGTGGAGGAGGGGAGGGCCAGCCCTCTCTATGGCGCGCCCTAGGGGAGTCCTACTCCCACCGGGAGTAGGATTCCCCCTTTCCTAGTCCAACTAGGAGTCCTTCCATGTAGTAGGAGTAGGAAACAAGGAAGGGGCGCAGCCCCTCCCCCTAGTCCAATTCGGACTAGGCCTTGGGGGGGCGCGCGGCCTGCCCTAGGCAGCCCCTCTCTCTTTCCCGTGTGGCCCAATAAGGCCCAATACTTCTCCCGGCGAATTCCCGTAACTCTCCGGTACTCCGAAAAATACTCGAATCACTCGGAACCTTTCCGATGGCCGAATATAGTCGTCCAATATATCGATTTTTACGTCTCAACCATTTCGAGACTCCTTGTCATGTCCCCGATCTCATCCGGGACTCCGAACTCCTTCGGTACATCAAAACTCATAAACTCATAATATAACTGTCATCGAAACCTTAAGCGTGCGGACCCTACGGGTTCGAGAACAATGTAGACATGACCGAGACACGTCTCCGGTCAATAACCAATAGCGGGACCTGGATGCCCATATTGGTTCCTACATATTCTACGAAGATCTTTTATCGATCAGACCGCATAACAACATACGTTGTTCCCTTTGTCATCGGTATGTTACTTGCCCGAGATTCGATCGTCGGTATCCAATACCTAGTTCAATCTCGTTATCGACAAGTCTCTTTACTCATTCCGTAATACATCATCCCGCAACTAACTCATTAGTTGCAATGCTTGCAAGGCTTAAGTGATGTGCATTACCGAGAGGGCCCAGAGATACCTCTCCGACAATCGAAGTGACAAATCCTAATCTCGAAATACGCCAACCCAACATGTACCTTTGGAGACACCTGTAGAGCACCTTTATAATCACCCAGTTACGTTGTGACGTTTGGTAGCACACAAAGTGTTCCTCCGGCAAACGGGAGTTGCATAATCTCATAGTCATAGGAACATGTATAAGTCATGAAGAAAGCAATAGCAACATACTAAACGATCGGGTGCTAAGCTAATGGAATGGGTCATGTCAATCAGATCATTCACCTAACGATGTGATCCCGTTAATCAAATAATAACTCTTTGTCCATGGTTAGGAAACATAACCATCTTTGGTTAACGAGCTAGTCAAGTAGAGGCATACTAGTGACACTCTGTTTGTCTATGTATTCACACATGTATTATGTTTCCGGTTAATACAATTCTAGCATGAATAATAAACATTTATCATGATATAAGGAAATAAATAATAACTTTATTATTGCCTCTAGGGCATATTTCCTTCAGTAGGTATATATAGGAGGAAGGAGTACGTCGGTGGAGCAACAGGGGGCCCACGAGGGTGGAGGGCACACCATGGGGGGTAGGTGCGCCCCCCTACCTCATGGCCTCCCTGTTGGATGCTTGATGTAGTGCCAAGTCTCGTGGATCTTGTTCGTTCCAAAAATCATGTTCCCGAAGGTTTCATTTCGTTTGGACTTCGTTTGATATTTCCTTTCTTCGAAACCCTAAAATAGGCAAAAAAACAGCAATTCTGGGCTGGGCCTCCGGTTAATAGGTTAGTCCCAAAAAATAATATAAAAGTGTATAATAAAGCCCAATAATATCCAAAACAGAAGATAATATAGCATGGAGCAATCAAAAATTATAGATACGTTGGAGACATATCATGCCCCAAGGATCGACAAGCCAAACAAGTCATGGGGGAAGAATGACGGCCCAGTATGCATGGCTCATGACGTGGAGAGGGTATAGGGGCTAGATCAGCCCCTGATGGGGCCAGATTCTGAGAACATAAACATTTCCCAGTACTATCCCCACAACATTGAAAGAAGAGGCCCATTCAAATTGCTGGCAGATGGCCAAAACAATCACAAAGAGAGCAGTGCTTAAGCCTTCTGTATATATATTCCTTTGTTGGTATTGAGCAAATATCCACCATTAACTTAACGCACTCATCATCATAACCAGCTTGCCAAGCATCTAGGATATGGAAAAGGGTATCATCCGGAATAGAATCCCATATACCTTGCTTGAACAGATATCCCTGGAAAGATGGCAACTTATCTATCAAGGCGGAAGGAATTGGTAGGTTGACAGCCCCAATACGAAAGAGATCTTGATTTTCCGAAGAAACCGGAACCGTAAACCTGCCAAAAGAGATCTCCGATGAGAAACTGACACCGGAATATCCCTCCATCGGTGTTGAAGTCAACCCCAAGTTCTCAAAGACATATAATGAGGCCGGATCAATGTCATCAATGGATTGGAATGAAAGCCATTTGGATTTGATTGCCAGGCCAGGTGACGAGGCCAGGTCATTGATCTCAGTGTCCGCGTTCCAGCCATGGGATCGATGGCGAGGCATTACTCCTCGATGGAGATGAAAATGACATATGAAGTCCGGCCAAATACGATCCCATAAGCCATAAATAAAATGACCCACATGATTAGATGCCACCGAGAACCGAAAATGCCGATCACCCAAACGAATCACCTTAAAGTAGTTGCGATGTATGAACAAACTTGTATATGGAATTGACCTGTAGTTTTAGTAGGATATATATTATACTATAACATGTTTGTTCTGCAAGGTCATTTAGAGTGTACTTTGCTAACATGTTAAGAGAACTGCAACACTGATCTATTGAACCTCTTTTTTGTTCAAGTGTTGGGGTTCTGATCTAACTAGTGTCGATACCAGGTGTGGTACTAAAGAAAAATAGGTGGAACTATCTAGTCTTAATAGCTAACAAATCTGAACAACAATACAAATTTTGTTGTATTTGTTGATACTACTGAACAAATTGATGGAAATATACATTCAGATGTTGATTTACAGCCTAGATTGTGTCAAAAATTGTGAGGGAAAAAATATACCCAACTTCCCTACAGGTCTGTGTGTGTGAGGCGATGAAGAAATGGTGCTCGAAACCCCCTGTTGGGTATCATCAGGCACCCGAGCATGCTGCGCCACTCAGTGTTGGTGAGCTCTAGACCCTCTGCGTACACGCATATGTCCGCTACCGACGCCATCCTTGCCAAACACCCGCACTTATAGTCCATGGAGGTGTCAGTGAAATTTCAAAGAACAGCTAGGGATGGGAGGAACCCTAGGTCTACCATTTGAAGAAAAAGAGGAACAGGGGAGGAGTTCTGTCAGTCTGGAGCGCGCATGGATTGGTTTTTATGCAACCAATTGAGCAATGAAAGTAATAAATGTTGTGGTTGGTGTTAGGTGGTGGATTGATTCTGATTCAGTGTACGCGATTGCATTTGACAAGCAACAACACTGCTTACATGAATATACTGAACTGCAATGTCGTATCACAATGTACTGCAGAACGTGTGGTTGGGCCTATGTTTGGGGAGTGGTATGTGGGATTTTTTAATTTCCAGCGGCCTCTATTTTGCGTGTTGGGCCTGTGTTTGAGGATTGAAGACGTATTCGGCCCAAGTCGGCCTGGCAGCACGGCTGGTTCCCAGTGCACTGTGTGTGTGCCCTAATGTTCAGTCCCACCTCGCCGGCCGAGAGCGCGCACGACATGTTTATAAGCCCTGGCGAGGCATCCGTATCGAAATCCTCTGTTACTTATTTGGGCGCTTATACATGACGCTAACTGCTCAATCCCTCTGACATGTGGGCCCATGTGTGCCCGGCCCCATGCATCGTGGCTCAGAACGGACTCTCCTACTGTGGGCATAGACTTACTATGAGACAGGCTAGGGCCTGGTTACACATGGGTGGTCAATTTTTTTAGTTTGTATTTTTTCGTCTTACATATTTTTCTAATGTAGGGGCGTGCACTTCTTAGTAAATCATTTGTGCACTGCATTGATCATGTCTCTGTACTGCATGTTCACATATTCCACACTACCTATAGAGGCCGCATTTTCTTTTTGTGTTTTTGATCTTATGTATTCTTTTTTCTAGTGTATGGTGTGCACTTCTTTGTTGGGTATGTGTGCACTGCATTCCTCAGAGTGTTGTACTGCAGGTGTACACATTTTGCAATGCATGCATCTTATTTGTGCACTGCATTTTCGTTCGTTTTGTGCACTGCTCGAATCACATACTTTATGCAGTGCATGCATCCTAATTCAAATAAAGTTCTTCAAAACAAAAGCAAAGTTCATCATTACAAGCCATTTTGTATGACAAGGAAACTAAGATCAGCAAAAGTAAATGATCACAAGCAAACTAATGATACATAAGCAAACAACAGAAAGCAAATTTGATGATAAATCTAAAACGACACAAGCAATGTTGGCTCTTGGCCGGCACCGTCTGCTTCTTCACCAGTTAGCATCTCCCCAGCTGCTCCTAGCGCGCTTCTTGGGGGGCTTCTCCTTCTCCAGCTTCGCACGACGAAGCCCGTCCTGGGTGAGGGTGATGCGGCTCCATATCTCGTACGCTGCATAGGTGTCCTTTTCCGCGTACTCGATGTGCCTCATGGTCAGAGGCAGGGTGGCCCAGTGCTTGTGTTCATCGTCGGTGATCATCTTCTTCATGTTGTTGTAGTAGTCGTCGACGAGCATGCTAGCGACGTCTGCAAGGGAGTCCAACTCCTTTGTGGCCTCGAGCACCCTCCATTCCTTCTGGATGTCAACGAAGTTGGCGACCTCCAGATTGACGCGCTCTAGCCTGGTTTGGTCACCGCGGATGGAGAAGCCAACAAAGGTGTACCTAGGGTCGGCGAGGAAGTTGTCTCAGATGGTGCACCTTTCAGTGGCGCTCAGTTGGAAGAGCAGCATTGGCTGAGTCTTTCCGTTGTAGAGTTGGACGAGGGCGGGTTTCTGCGTCGCGTCAAGCTCGTTGTTGTACTCGAGATCAATCCCGACAATCTTGTGGCACTAGAGCCTGAGGTGGCGCTCGTACTGCTCGAGGGAGGTCGTCATCTGCTTCTCGTCGTTGGTGTGGATGACGTGCAACTTAGTGTTGCCATGTGCCTCCACGTCCCAATACTCGTCGACGAACCCCATCACCGGAAGTAGGGCTTGGTGTCTTCTGTGGAGATTGGTGTAATGGAGCGATTTGGTGGCAGCGCAATGGATGCTTGTGTTGTTGTGGATGAGAAAGCGTTGCCAGGGGTCTAATTTTAAAGGGGCGATGGCCGCTGTGGATGAACTGCACGATCTCGCTGACGATGCGGTTGTGCAGATCGTGGGTTGGGGTTGCGTCTGTGATCGTGGGTTTGTGGCGATGGAACCGCTCGGATTGGGCGGTTGTGCCCGAACGTGGTTTTTAGCGCGGTTTTATTTTATTTTTCATTAGTACAATCTGCTAACCACCATGTTCTATGGGAACGGGCATTTTTCACGCTTATATGTATCGTACGTGTTCCCGAAATTGCATTTGCTTATGATACTGAACTTCTTCGTCTAACCAAAAGCACTACATTTGTCTATATGTTTGTAGTGCACCTTTATTTTTGTTGTACTTGTTGCAACCCATGTATTCATGTGTGTATTCCGAAACTGCATTGCTTATGATACTGCACTGCTTTCTCTAACCAAATGCACTTCATTATCTAGAGTTGCGTCATGCATCTGTTTTTTTGCGTGTACGTGATGTAGCCCCTGTCACGGGAGGTGGGGGTTCCCCCCCCCATTTTTCTTAATTTTCAGTAGCCTCTCCTTTGCGTGTTGGGCCTGTGTTTGAGGAGTGAAGACGTATTCGGCCCAAGTCAGCCTGTCAGCACGGCTGGTTCCCAGCATGCTGTGTGTGCGCCCAAATGTTTACTCCCACCTCACCCGCGGAGAGCGCGCATGACCTGTTTATAAGCCCTAACAAGGCATCCGTATCGAACTCCTCTGTTACTTATTTGGGTGCTTATATACGGTGCACACTGCTCAATCCCTCTGACCTGTGGGCCCATGTGTGCCCGGCCCCATGCATCGTGGCTTAGAATGGACTTGCCTACTGTGAGCGTAGACTTACTACGAGACTGGTTGGGGCCTGGTTACACCTGGGTGGTCAATTTTCTTTCTATGTATTTTTTCGTCTTGCATATTTTTCTAATGTAGGGGCATGCAATGCTTAGTAAATCATTCGTGCACTACATTGATCATGTCTCTGTACTGCATGTTCACACATTCCGCACTACATATACATTCATGTTTTTTCCTCTTATGTATTCTTTTTCTAGTGTACGATGGGCACTACTTTGTTGGGTATGTGTGCACTGCATTCGTCAGAGTGCTCTAGTGCAGATGTATTTTTTCGTGTTGCATATTTTTCTAACGTATGGGCATGCACTGCTTAGTAAATCATTTGTGCACTGTATTGAACATGTCTCTGTATTGCATGTTCACATATTCCGCACTACCTATACAGGTCACATTTTCTTTTCGTGTTTTTGCTCTTATGTATTCTTTTTTCTAGTGTACGGTGTGCACTTCTTTGTTCGGTATGTGTGCACTGCATTTGTCAGAGTGCTGTACTGCAGGTGTACACATTTTGCAATGCATGCATCCTATTTGTGCACCGCATTTTCGTCCATTTTGTGCACTGCTCAAATCACATACTTTATGCAATGCATGCATCCTAATTCAAAGCATTGCATTTGTCTATATGTTTGTACTGCACCTTTATTTTTGCAGTACTTGTTGCAGCCCCTGTATTCTTGTGTGTATTCCGAGACTGCATTGCTTATGATACTACACTGCATTGTCTAACCAAATGCACTTCATTGTCTAGAGTTGTGTCATGCATCTTTTTTTGCGTGTACGTGATGATGCCCCTGTCACGGGAGGTGGGGGGTTGCCCCCCCCCCATTTTTTTATTTGTGGCACTTATTTGGAGGTGGAGTTATTTTTCGGACTGGTTATCTTAACGCGCGTTGTTTTTCCTTATTTAACTTATTTAACTCCATTTATTTATTTGTTTGACTGTCCGGCCTTCATTGTTCTTCACAGCGAACTGCGCTGGTATTAACTTACTCGTTTCGTTCCGGTCCGTCTTATTTAGCCGACGGGCCGGCCTGTTTGACGTAACTCTTTCCCACACGAGCCTTGGACGTGGCCCTCCCATGCGATCTGACCGCTCCGCTCATAGGGAGAGACCAAGAAGAAACATTTGTCCTCTCTTGCAGCCGCTCCCAAAGCATCTCTCCCTCGAGCAAAACCGCAGTCGCCTGCTGCAACCGCCGTCGCCCGCGGAATCGGGGTGCTTAAGAGGCCCTTATTGCCGCATTTTGCGTCCCCGTCTGCTCCGCCAGCCCTTCCCGCTGCGCTCCTGCAGCCCTTTTCATTCTGTTCCCGCTCCCGCCCCACCGCCGCTGTTCGTCCCCTTTTTGTGGTACATTTCCCGTGCCCTCGGTCTTGATTGTTCCCTCTTCTAGTTTTGTGATTCTCTTAGTGTCTGCTGCGTCTTTTGCTTTTGTATTTTTTTGTAGGAGGCGATTTTCATCTCGATTTGAAATATACTCGCATGTGCTATGTAAGCAGAGCAAGGTGCATCTAGGGTTTCGTCAGATTTCGTTAATTTATTTGTTGATATATGTCACTTCGTCCTTGTGCTACAGGAAAACACCATGTCTTCGCCAAGTAGAGCAGAAGGAGGAGTTCAAGTATGTGGACTGCTTATATTGGCCTTGTTTATTTTCTGTGATGTTTATCTATTTTACTAATTCATCCTGCAGATTTGTTTATGCTATGCAAGTTGTCAATGTTGCTTTGCATTTTTTGTCATGTGATGTTTTGTAATTTTTTACTCTGGTTTTTGTTGAATCTAGTAGGTGATTGCAGTGGTGGTAATGGTACACCAATTCGTTCTCATTGTCCTGGTGGTAAGGATCATGGTGGTGATGCGGGACATCAATTGAATTCACCAATTGAATCTTCTCCCATAAATGTGGCCCCTCCTTCCGGTATGTGTTTGTTTTATTTTTCTTAATTTAAATTGCCAATTTGGTTGTATCTCTATTTTCTGTTATGAATTTGATATGTGTCCTATGAGTTTTGAAAAGGATTGTACTTATAAATATCTCCTATTTTTTATGTTTATGCTTTGTTTATTTTGTGTATGGTCCTTACTTGATGTTGTACCAATTGGTGTTGTCTTGCCGTATCTAGTCCGGCATTTTTTGTTAACAAATTGTGAAGTTAGTGTATGCAGCACTGCATTTATATGTATATGTGATGACCCACAAGTATAGGGGATCTATCATAGTCCTTTCGATAAGTAATAGTGTCAAACCCAACGAGGAGCAGAAGGAAATGATAAGCGGTTTCCAGCAAGGTATTCTCTGCAAGTACTGAAATAAGTGGTAACAGATAGTTTTGTGATAGGATAATTTGAAACGAGCAACAAGTAACAAAAGTAAATAAAGTGCAGCAAGGTGGCCCAATCCATTTTGTAGCAAAGGACAAGCCTGGACAAACTCTCATATAGAGAAAAGCGCTCCCGAGGACACATGGGAATATTGTCAAGCTAGTTTTCGTCATGTTCGTATGATTCGCGTTCGGTACTTTGATAATTTGGTATGTGGGTGGACCGGTGCTTGGGTATTGTCCTTACTTGGACAAGCATCCCACTTATGATTAACCTCTATTGCAAGCATCTGCAACTACAACAAAAGTATTAAGGTAAACCTAACCATAGCATGAAACATATGGATCCAAATCAGCCCCTTACGAAGCAACGCTTCAACTAGGGTTTAAGCTTCTGTCACTCTAGCAACCCATCATCTACTTATTACTTCCCAATGCCTTCCTCTAGGCCCAAATCATGGTGAAGTGTTATGTATTCGACGTTCACATAACACTACTAGAGGAGAGACAACATACATCTCATCAAAATATCAAACGAATACCAAATTCACATGACTACTAATAGCAAGACTTCTCCCATGTCCTCAGGAACAAACGTAACTACTCACAAAGCATATTCATGTTCATAATCAGAGGCGTATTAATATGCATATAGGATCTGAACATATGATCTTCCACCAATTAAACCAACTAGCATCAACTACAAGGAGTAATTAACACTACTAGCAACCAACTAGCACCAATCCCGGACTTGGAGACAAGAATTGGATACAAGAGATGAATTAGGGTTTTGAGAGGAGATGGTGCTGATGAAGATGTTGATGGAGATTGCCCTCTCCTGATGAGAGGAGCGTTGGTGATGACGATGGTGATGATTTCCCCCTCCCGGAGGGAAGTTTCCCCGGCAGAATAGCTCTGTCGGAGCCCTAGATTGGTTCCGCCAAGGTTCCGCCTCGTGGCGGCGAAGTTTCATCCGAGGAGATGGCTTCTGATTTTTTCCTCATTGAAATACTTCATATAGCAGAAGATGGACATCGGAGGGCCACCAGGGGGCCCACGAGGTAGGGGGCACGCCCAAGGGGGTAGGGCAGGCCCCCCACCCTCGTGGGCAGGGTGTGGCCCCCTGTTGAACTTCTTGTGCTTAGTATTTTTTATATATTCTGAAAACGTCTTCCATGAAGTTTCAGGACTTTTGGAGCTGTGCAGAATAGGTCTCTAATATTTGCTCCTTTTCCAGCCCAGAATCCCAGCTGCCGGCATTCTCCCCCTGTATGTAAACCTTGTAAAATAAGAGAGAAAAGGAATAAGTATTGTGACATAATGTGTAATAATAGCCCATAATGCAATAAATATCGATATAAAAGCATGATGCAAAATGGACGTATCAACTCCCCCAAGCTTAGACCTCGCTTGTCCTCAAGCGAAAGCCAAAATCAAAAAATATGTCCACATGTCTAGAGATAGAGGTGTCGATAAAAATAAGATACGAATGTGAAGGCATCATGATCATTCTTAGAAAAACAACTTATATAATTCTTGTCATATGATTTCTTATGCTAGAGTAATAATTCAATCACAATTTCATGTATGAATCGTAAACTTCATTGACAACTAACAAACTATAATCTCAGTCATTGGAGCAATTGCAATTTATCATAACATAGGAAAGAGTCAATGTATAAGAGCTTTTCAGCAAGTCCACATACTCAACTATCATATAGTCTTTCACAATTGCCGACACTCATGCAATAATTATGGGTATGGAGTTTTAATTGGACACAGAGAAAGATAGGGGCTTATAGTTTTGCCTCCCAACGTTTTACCTCAAGGGTAATGGCAACAATAATAGTTCATGAAAACTCACATACAATTAGCTATATATACCAGGATCTTTCCAACATATTGTGCTTGCCAAAGGATAAAATGTAAAAAGGAAGGGTGAAGATAACCATGACTCTTATGCAAGGTTGGAGATAAAAGTAAAAGATAGGCCCTTCGCAGAGGGAAGCAGAGGTTGTCATGCGCTTTTATGGTTGGATGCTCAAAATCTTAATGCAAAATAACGTCACTTTATATTGCCACTTGTGATATGGACCTTTATTATGCAGTATGTCGCTTTTAGTTCTTCCATATCACACGATCGTATAAAGCTTATTTTCTCCCACACTAATAAGTCATACATATTTAGAGAGCAATTTTTATTGCTTGCACCGATGACAACTTACTTGAAGGATCTTACTCAATCCATAGGTAGATATGGTGGACTCTCATGGCAAAACTGGTTTAAGGGTAATTGGAAGCATAAGTAGTATCTCAACTTGGTGCGATAAATTTGGCTAGCATGTGGGGGAAAGGCAAGCTCAACCATGTTGGATGATCCATGACAATATAA
This sequence comes from Triticum urartu, assembly GCF_056163025.1. Lineage (NCBI taxonomy): Eukaryota > Viridiplantae > Streptophyta > Magnoliopsida > Poales > Poaceae > Triticum > Triticum urartu. The sequence continues at coordinate 341,527,912 of NC_141876.1, read as the reverse complement.
TTTATCTCAGATGTAAGAAAACATAACCCATTACGTTGTCTTCCTTGTCCAACATCAACTCTTTAGCATGTCATATTTTAATGAGTTCTCACAATCATAAAAGATGTCGAAGATAGTATATTTATATGTGAAGACCTCTCTTTCTTTATTACTTCCTATTAATTGCAACGATGACCAAAACTATGCTTGTCAACTCTCAACAACTTTTATTCATCATACCTTTTCTATGTGATCTCATTACTCTCCATAAGATCCATATGATCTCTTTGTTTCCCCTTTTTTTATTCTTTTTCTTTTCTTTTATTCACTTAGGATCATGGCAGAATAATCAAGCCCTTGACTCAACACTAATATTTATTATATATAGCTCACGGACTCAATTACAGTGAGGAATTATAAAGCAAAACTCACAACTAGATCATACTAAGAACTTTTATTCTACTAGATCAAGATATTACCAAAAGGATCGAACTAAGAAAAACGGTAAAGATAAAAGTGATGGTGATACGATACCGGGGCACTCCCCCAAGCTTGGCAGTTGCCAAGGGGAGTGCCCATACCAGATACTCAATTCTTCTTTGTTGGTGGAGAAGGTGATGGTTTTGTTGATGGCGTAGGCTTGTTGTCCTTCTTCCAAGGCATAGGCTCACCATCATAGAAGGATGATCAAGTCTCCTGAAACCTCAAATCTGCAGCCAAACTCATCCTCTTGAATCTATATTCATACTCATAGTTTTGATTTTGTAGGTCATAGATCTGGGCTTGGAGGTGCTCGTTTTTCTCATGAAGCTTGAAGATGGCCTCCCCAATGTCCTTGACGTCCAGCTTGTGGTTGTTGGTGAACTCCATGATCATAATGTGATTGGAATTGAGTCCACGCTCCACCATCTCCTGACACTTGAAAACTTCTTGCTCCATTTCCTCAAGCCTTGCCTCTGTGCTTCCGGTCTTCCTTGGTCCCTCAACATCGCGGATGTGCAACAACCCCTCACGCATCTCAATGGTTTGAGGGTGTTGCAACACTTCTGTGAGGTAGGGGTTGATGATCTTCTCGAAGAACTGGTCCTTGGGGGCGCTTGAAGACGACATGACAACTTGGATCTGTCAGAAAAATAGCTCGAAACAAAAACAGGAGATTTTTCCGTGATACGGGAGTCAAAACCCTCGGGAGATTATATAATGAATTTTTACCGACCAAAATATGTGTCGTGTACGAAAACGGAGTCCGGAGACCGCACGAGGTGCCCACGAGGTAGGAGGCACGCCCGGTAGGGTAGGGCGCGCCCTCCACCCTCGTGGAGCCCTCGTGTCCTTCCCGGACTGCTTCTTATTTTTCTATTTTTCTAAATATTCCAAAACGGAGAAATATTGCCTTAAAAACTATTTTGGATTCGGTTTACTTACCGTACCACATACCTATTCCTTTTCGGAGTCTGAAACGTTCCGGAAAGTGTCCCTTATGTATTCCTCCGGGGTTACGGTTTCAATAACATTGGTTTCAACATTTATGGGATTACCAGAGATATAATGTTTGATTCTTTGACCGTTCACCACCTTCGGATTTGTGCCTTCGAAGTTGTTGATTTTTATGGCACCGGAACCATAGAACTCCTCGATAACGTAAGGACCTTCCCATTTAGAGAGAAATTTTTCTGCAAAAAATCTTAAACGAGAGTTGTATAGCAATACATAATCACCTACATTAAACTCACGCTTTTGTATCCTTTTATCATGCCATCTTTTAACTTTTTCTTTAAACAACTTGGCATTTTCGTAGGCTTGGGTTCTCCATTCATCGAGTGAGCTAATATCAAATAACCTCTTCTCACCGGAAAGTTTAAAATCATAATTGAGCTCTTTAATAGCCCAATATGCCTTGTGTTCTAGTTCGAGAGGTAAGTGACATGCTTTTCCATAAACCATTTTATATGGAGACATACCCATAGGATTTTTAAATGCAGTTCTATAGGCCCATAATGCATCATCATGTTTCTTGGACCAATTCTTTCTAGATCTATTAATAGTCTTTTGCAAAATTAATTTGAGCTCTCTATTACTCAACTCTACTTGACCACTAGATTGAGGGTGATAAGGGGATGCAATTCTATGATTAACATCATACTTAGCAAGCATTTTACGGAAAGCACCATGAATAAAATGTGAACCACCATCAGTCATTAAATATCTAGGGACTCCAAATCTTGGAAAAATAACTTCTTTAAGCATTTTAATAGAAGTGTTATGATCAGCACTACTAGTTGGAATAGCTTCTACCCACTTAGTAACATAATCAACAGCAACTAAAATATGTGTACATCCATTAGAGGAAGGAAAAGGTCCCATATAGTCAAAGCCCCAAACATAAAATGGTTCAATAACGAGTGAATAGTTCATAGCATTTCTTGACGTCTACTAATATTACCAATTCTTTGACATTCATCACAAGATAAGACAAACTTACGGGCATCCTTGAAGAGAGTAGGCCAATAAAAACCAGATTGCAATACCTTATGTGCAATTCTATCTCCAGCATGGTGTCCTCCATAAGCTTCAGAGTGACACTTGCGTAGGATCTATTCCTGTTCATGCTCAGGTACACAACGTATAATAACACCATCTACTCCTTTATAAAGATGTGGGTCATCCCAAAAGTAATGCCTCAAATCATAGAAGAACTTTTTCTTTTGCTGGTATGTGAAACTAGCTGGTATGAACTTAGCAACAATGTAATTAGCATAATCAGAATACCATGGAGCAGTATGAGAAGCATTTATAACATTTAATTGCTCATCAGGAAAGCTATCATCAATAGGTAGTGGGTCATCAAGCACATTTTCTAACCTAGACAAGTTGTCTGCAACGGGGTCCTCAGCTCCCTTTCTATCAACAATATGTAAGTCAAATTCTTGTAGCAAGAGAACCCATCTAATAAGTCTAGGTTTAGCATCTTTCTTTTCCATAAGATATTTAATAGCAGCATGATCAGTGTGAATAGTTACTTTAGAATCAACAATATAAGGTCTGAACTTATCACAACCAAATACAACTGCTAAGAATTCTTTTTCAGTAGTAGCATAATTTCTTTGAGCATTGTCTAGGGTTTTACTAGCATATTGAATAACATTTAATTTCTTATCAACTCTTTGCCCTAGAACAACACCTACAGCATAATCACTAGCATCACACATAATTTCAAAGGGTAAATTCCAATTTCTTAAGAATTTGAAATGCTTCTACACAATCATCATCAAAGACAAATGGTATATCTTTTTGTAATAAATTAGTCAGAGGCCGAGAAATTTTTGAGAAGTCCTTAATGAACCTCTTATAAAATCCGGCATGACCAAGGAAACTTCTTATACCTTTGATGTCCTTGGTGCATGGCATCCTTTCAATAGCATCAACCTTGGCTTTATCAACTTCAATACCTCTTTTAGAAACTTTATGCCCCAAGACAATACCTTCATTAACCATAAAGTGGCACTTTTCCCAATTCAAGACAAGATTAGTTTCTTCACATCTCTACAAACCTTGATCAAGGTTGCTCAAGCAATCATCAAAATAAGATCCATAGACGGAGAAATCGTCCATGAAAACCTCACAAATCTTTTCACAAAAGTCAGAGATTATAGCCATCATGCATCTTTGAAAGGTAGCAGGTGCATTACATAAACCAAAAGGCATACGTCTATAAGCAAAAGTACCAAAAGGGCAAGTAAAAGTAGTCTTTGATTGATCTTTGGCTGACACGGGTATTTGAGAGAAACCAGAATAACCATCTAGAAAGCAAAATGTGTATGTTTGGATAATCTTTCTAGCATCTGATCGATAAAAGGTAAGAGGTAATGATCCTTTTTAGTGGCCTTATTTAATTTGCGGAAATCAATTACCATCCTATAACCTGTAATAATTCTTTGAGGAATCAATTCATCTTTATCATTAGGAATGACAGTAATACCTCCCTTCTTAGGGACACAATGGACAGGACTTACCCACTGACTATCAGCAACGGGATAGATTATACCTGCCTCAAGGAGCTTTAGTATTTCCTTTCTTACCACTTCTTTCATTTTAGGATTCAGCCGTCGTTGATGATCACGAACTGGTTTAGCATCTTCTTCCAAATTTATTTTATGTTGACATAGAGTGGGACTAATGCCCTTAAGATCATCAAGAGTATACCCAATAGCAGCACGGTGCTTCTTCAGAGTTTTCAATAATCTCTCTTCCTCATGCTCTGAAAGGTTAGCACTAATAATAACAGGATATATCTTTTTCTCGTCAAGATAAGCATATTTAAGAGTATCAGGCAACGGTTTAAACTCAAACACGGGATCACCCTTGGGTGGAGGAGGATCCCCTAGGATTTCAACAAGTAAATTGTGTTTCAGAATAGGTTCCTGTTTAAAGAATACTTCATCTATTTCCCTTCTTTCATTCATAAACATATCGTTTTCATGGTCTAGCAAATATTGTTCTAAAGGATCACTAGGAGGTACGGCAATAGAAGCAAGACCAATAATTTCATCCTTACTAGGTAATTCTTCTTCACGGTGTTGTCTACTAAATTTAGAGAAATTAAATTCGTGAGACATATCATCTAAACCGATAGTAACAACATCCTTTTTGCAATCTATCTTAGCATTAATAGTGTTTAAGAAGGGTCTACCAAATATAATGGGACAAAAGCTATCTTGTGGGGAACCAAGAACAAGAAAATCAGTAGTATATTTAGTTTTCCCACACAAGACTTCAACATCTCTAACAATTTCCATTGGTGAAATGGTATCTCTATTGGCAAGTTTAATTGTGACATCAATATCTTCTATCTCAGCAGGTGCAATATCATGCATAATTTCTTTGTATAAGGCGTAAGGTATTGCACTAGCACTAGCACCCATATCACATAAGCCATTATAACGATGATCTCCTACTTTAACAGAAATAACAGGCATGCCTACCACAGGTCTATTTTTATCTTTAGCACAAGGTTTAGCAATTCTAGCAGTCTCATCAAGGAAATGAATAACATGCCCATCAATATTATCAGCCAAGAGATCTTTAACAATAGCAATATCAGGTTCAACTTTAATTTGCTCAGAAGGTGTATAAGTTTTAATATTGCTTTTACGAACCACAGTTGAAGCTTTAGCATGATCCTTTATTCTGACACAGAAAGGTGGTTTCTCAACATAAGAAGTATGAACAATAGGATCATTATAAGTGATAGTATTTTCTTCAACTTTAATAGGTGCAGCTACTTTTACTTCTATGGGAGGATGATATTCAAACCACTTCTCCTTGGGGAGATCAACATAAGTAGCAAAAGATTCACAGAAAGAAGCTACTATTTCAGAGTCAAGTCCATATTTAGTGCTAAACTTACGGAAAACATTGGTATCCATAAAAGATTTAACACAATCAAACCTAGGTGTCATACCTGACTCCTTACCTTTGTCGAGGTCCCAATCTTCAGAGTTACGTTTAATTCTTTCCAATAAATCCCATTTGAATTCAATAGTCTTCATCATAAAAGAGCCAGCACAAGAAGTATCAAGCATGGTGCGATTGCTATCAGAAAGCCGAGCATAAAAATTTTGAATAATCATTTCTCTTGAGAGCTCATGATTGGGGCATGAATATAACATTGATTTAAGCCTCCCCCAAGCTTGAGCGATGCTTTCTCCTTCGCGAGGCTAAAAATTATATATATAATTGCGAGCATGATGAACAAGATGCATAGGATAAAACTTATGATAAAATTCCAATTTCAATCGTTTGTAGTTCCATGACCCCGTATCATCACATAGCCTATACCATGTCGATGCATCTCCCTTCAAATATAAAGGGAAGATCTTCTTCTTAACAACATCTCCGGGTACACCTTCAAGCTTAAATAATCCACAAACTTCATCCACATATATTAGATGCTCATCAAGATGCTTTGTTCCATCTCCTACAAAAGGATTAGCTAGCAGTTTTTCTATCATACCCGAAGGAATTTCAAAGCAGACATTTTCATTTTTAGTAGGTTCAGTAGGTTTAGGAGCAACTCTTTTCTCTACTGGTCGGGGTGAAGATACCCCGAACAAGCCCCTCAGAGGATTACTTTCCATAGTAACAAGTGATAGTAAATTTCATCACACTATATAAATTTTTCCTTACCAAATTCCACCTACCAAAGGCGCTTCACTCCCCGGTAACGGCGCCAGAAAAGAGTCTTGGTCACCTACAAGTATAGGGGATCTATCATAGTCCTTTTGATAAGTAAGAGTGTCGAACCCAACAAGGAGCAGAAGGAAATGATAAGCGATTTCCAGCAAGGTATTCTCTGCAAGTACTGAAATAAGTGGTAACAGATAGTTTTGTGATAGGATAATTTGTAACGAGCAACAAGTAACAAAAGTAAATAAAGTGCAGCAAGGTGGCCCAATCCTTTTTGTAGCAAAGGACAAGTCTGGACAAACTCTTATATAGAGAAAAGCGCTCCCGAGGACACATGGGAATAACGTCAAGCTAGTTTTCGTCACGTTCCTATGATTTGCGTTTGGTACTTTGATAATTTGGTATGTGGGTGGACCGGTGCTTGGGTACTGTCCTTACTTGGACAAGCATCCCATTATGATTAACCTCTATTGCAAGCATCCGCAACTACAACAAAAGTATTAAGGTAAACCTAACCATAGCATGAAACATATGGATCCAAATCAGCCCCTTACGATGCAACGCATAAACTAGGGTTTAAGCTTTTGTCACTCTAGCAACCCATCATCTACTTATTACTTCCCAATGCCTTCCTCTAGGCCCAAGTCATGGTGAAGTGTTATGTAGTCGATGTTAACATAACACCACTAGAGGAGAGACAACATACATCTCATCTAAATATCGAACGAATACCAAATTCACATGACTACTAATAGCAAGACTTCTCCCATGTCCTCAGGAACAAACGTAACTACTCACAAAGCATATTCATGTTCATAATCAAAGGGGTATTAATATGCATATAGGATCTGAACATATGATCTTCCACCAATTAAACCAACTACCATCAACTACAAGGAGTAATTAACACTACTAGCAACCTACTAGCACCAATCCCGGACTTGGAGACAAGAATTGGATATAAGAGATGAACTAGGGTTTTGAGAGGAGATGGTGCTGATGAAGATGTTGATGGAGATTGCCCTCTCCCGATGAGAGGAGCGTTGGTGATGACGATGACGATGATTTCCCCCTCCCGGAGGGAAGTTTCCCCGGCAGAACACCTCGTCGTGGTGGAGTTTCGTCTGAGGAGATGGCTTCTGATTTTTTTCCTCATCGAAATACTTCATATAGCAGAAGATGGACATCGGAGGGCCACCAGGGGGCCCACGAGGTAGGGGGGCACGCCCATGGGGGTAGGGCGCGCCCCCACCCTCGTGGGCAGGGTGTGGCCCCCCTAGTGAACTTCTTGCGCTCAGTATTTTTTATATATTCTCAAAACGTCTTCCGTGAAGTTTCAGGACTTTTGGAGGTGTGCAGAATAGGTCTCTAATATTTTCTCCTTTTCCAGCCCAGAATCCTAGCTGCCGGCATTCTCCCTCTTTATGTAAACCTTGTAAAATAAGAGAGAATAGGCATAAGTATTGTGACATAATGTGTAATAATAGCCCATAATGCAATAAATATCAATATAAAAGCATGATGCAAAATGGACGTATCAATATGTGAACTCCACTTTATGTATGTGTGAACTACATGTGTTTTTATTTACGTTTTTTTGCATGTATGTGTGTACTCCATTACATTGATATATGAACTGCATTAATTTTTGTTTGGCTTATGATTGCAGCTCTGCATTTATATGTATAAGTGTACTGCATTTGTTCTTTTTGTACACTTTTTAATGACCATAATTAAACTTCATTTTGAAGCAGTGTCTATTTTTCATGCTGGGGCGCCTGGGTTTGAGGAGGTTACTCAATTGATTGCCCATTATTTTGTAGAGGGTGGTGTTGGTGCGAGCTTTGAGCAGAGACGTCTCGTCTTGTCTGAAACACAATCTCAGTCTGTTGATGGTACGTAGGAAGTTACACATGAGTGGATGGTCTTGGAACAACTTCGTGCATATGAATTGAAGCAAAGCAAGAAGAAGTTGAGGTTTGAAAATGACTCAAAAGAGTATGCTATCGGTGTCAAAACCGGCGGTTCTCGGGTAGGGGGTCCCGAACTGTGCGTCTAAGGTCGATGGTAACAGGAGACAGGGGACACAATGTTTACCCAGGTTCGGGCCCTCTCTATGGAGGTAATACCCTACTTCCTGCTTGATTGATCTTAATGAATATGAGTATTAGAAGAGTTCATCCACCACGAGATCGTAATGACTAAACACTAAAGTCTATCCTGTCTGACTATGATTATCAGGATATATGTCTACAGACCTAGCCCTCCGGTTTATATAGACACCGGAGGGATCTAGGGTTACATAAGTTCGGCTACAAAGAAAGGAATCTTCATATCCGGACGCCAAGCTTGCCTTCCATGCCAAGGAGAGTCCCATTCGGACACCGGTAGAGTCTTCGGTCTTTGTATCTTCACGGCCCATCGGTCCGGCCCATGTCCAATAGGTCAGACGTCCGAGGACCCCTTAGTCAAGGACTCCCTCAGTAGCCCCTGAACCAGGCTTCAGTGACGAGGTGTCCGGCACGCAGATTGTCTTCGGCATTACAAGGCGGGTTCCCCTTTCCGAATACTCCAAGATAATCTTCGGACGCAATGAACATGTCTGGATCTGCAACATAAGTACCACTCACAATCGAAGAGAATATAATTTTACGCGAGTCCAATCCGCTGACAACTTTTTGTAATGTGACATCACATCTGCTTGGTCATCATTTCGAACTGTTTTCCGTCTGTCGTTCCACGTTTCGAGATGCGGTTTTAATAGGCGCGTCTTGTCAAAGCAGAGATCCTGTCCCCTTATTGTGGGATTCTCGTCAATACGGGCGTGGGTAATATTACCGTGCCGTTTACACAGCCCTTGGGAACATGCGAGTTTTAAGGCAAGTGGGGAGGCGCTTGATATTCACTGCCTTTATAAGGAGATAAGGATTCTCTTTCTTCACCCACACCTTCTATCTTTCTCTGTCCTTCCATTCTCGAGCTCCAGCGCCCAGGTCCTCATTATTTCCGTCTCAAGGAAGCACTCAGCCATGTCCGGATCTAGAGGGCAAGGCAAGTGGATGGCCTCCTCCGTTAGGGAGAAGGACATCACAAAGCTTCGGGACGCCGGGTATCTGGCGAAAGAAATCGCCCACTGGCTTCCAGCAAAGGGGCAAATTATCCCCACCCCGAAGCCCAATGATAGGGTGGTGTTCATCCCTCATTTCGTCCGCGGGTTAGGGTTTCCTCTCCACCCTTTCGTCCATGGGATTATGTTCTATTACAGGCTAGATTTCCATGACCTAGCCCTGAATTCCTTCCTCAACATCTCAGCATTCATTGTCGTGTGTGAGGCCTTCCTCCGCATGCAACCCCACTTCGAACTGTGGCTCAAGATCTTCAATGTGAAGTCGAAGGTGGTGGATGGCCAACATGCGGAGTGGTGAGGCGGCATGGTGAGCAAGATGCCCAATGTCACATGGCCCAAAGGTACTTTTGTGGAGACCGTCAAGGAGTGGCAGAAACTGTGGTTCTACTCACAGAGCCCCGCGACGCCACCTGGGCCGCGTCTTCCGAATTCAACTCCGGAGCTCCAATGCGGCTCACCTCCTTGATAGAGAAGGGCCCAAATTGGTCTTCGTTGGATGAACTGATAGCACTGCAAACACACATCCTAAGCATGGTGGATAAAGACATCAAGCTCGTCGACGTAATCCAGGTGATGCTGCTTCGCCGGATCCTCCCATGCCAAAGCCAAAATTGCCCCTTATGGGAATTCGACCCGAAGAAGCACCAAACCTTGGAGAGGCTCTACGGAACCACTCACGAAGATGCCTGGAAGTTGCTCTTCAAGGGAAACGAGAAGCCGCCAGCCATAGACTCGGACCACGGGCGCGATATTACCCATTCTGCCAATGCGGTAAGCCTTTCATGTCTCCAGATGCATCCTCTACTTTCTTGTTTCAAGGAGGATATCTAAACTTTATTATTATTGTTTTTTCAGGTATGGACGAAGAGGGCAGAGCGGATTCACTGTTCGTCTCCGCTACCCGAGGAACCAGTCATCCCGCTCCTGGCGAAGATGCTGGTGCTGGCACCCTATAAGGCGCCGGAGAAGAAGGCCAAGAAGAAGGCCAAGGGGGTCCGGAGTGGCCTCCACCGCAAGGGAGATTCGGAGTGTCGTCCGAAGACAATACTCTCTCCTCTTCCGCCGAAGACGATGACGAGGATGATGAAGAAAGCACATCTCCTCCTGATGGGCGGAGGAAGAAGAGGGCGGCCTCCGCAACTCTGGAGGCGGAGGCACCCAAGAGGGGGAAGGGTCCTCCTGGGATAACTCTGCGTGGGACGTCGACAGCAGCCCAGAGCGATGCCCCCGAAACAAGCCTCTCGCCGCGCCGTAAGTACTAAAAACCCGCATACGTCCATACATCTGGCCTCTCTTGCTTCATGATATTAAGATGTTTAAATGATGCCATTGCAGTCCGGCCCACAACAGCTCCCAACGATCCTCATCAAGAGGTTCGTTGGATTCGAAGGCGATGGCCAACGAGTCACCGCTGGCCGCTCACTCTCCCACGGCCAAGGGCGACGACGAGGTGTTGTCCCAAAGGACCTTCCCAGGCCAGGGAGAGGTTTAGGAGGCCACCAGGGTGACAACTGAGGGCAGAACATAGGTTACCGGACACATGGGGGAGCAGATCCCCATAGCGACTGGGGATGGGGGCCTTGCTCAATTCGGCCCCCAGCCGAATACAAGTCCGGAGACCTATACGGCTCCGGAATCCGGCGAGCAACCTCCTTCGGAAGAAGGGGGCGAGCCTATTCCGCCGTTGACCTTTGTCCAACCGGAGGCATCAGATAATCTGCTGGAAATGCTACAAGGCGCTTCCATTATGGATGGACACCGTATCCTTGTGGGTACGGTGATTGAGAGGGTTCAGCCCGTCAAAAGCGGACTGACCGAAGCCTGCCTTACAGGCTTTGAGGTAAGGGACGTAGAAGGAAACGTCCTAATATAGACAGTAGCCCCTGAGACACTGTCTGGAGTTCGGAAAGAAGAGCCGGACAGAGGATCAATTTATATTCGCAGGAGACTAACTAAATGTCTTATATGAATAAGCTGGCGTCGTTGCTGGCCGCGACCTCACACACTGCCGAAGTCTCTGAATTAAAGCAGAGACTAGAGCGGGCCGAGCAGGAGCTCGGCCAAGCGAGGAAGCACCTAGAAGACAAGCAAGGTATGTAATGACTTGCTGTATATTAGCAAAGAATAAATGATGTGTATTGACCATGGTGCCATGATATGTGTAGGAGTGGTAACCGAGGTTGAGGTCCTTAAACAGACCCTGGCCGAGGCTAAGGAGAGAGTTGTCAAGGAAAAAACCGCCCGTGAGAAGCACAAGGCCAGGCTTGATGGGGTCCGGCAAGAGCTCCAGGATGCAGTCAAGAAAAGCGAATCCTTGGAGTGCGACGTTTCGGCTGGAGACACCGAACTCGCTAAGGCCCGCCAAAGCGCGGAAGAGGCCCGGGTTGAGGCCCAGGGCGCCCTCCAGGAGATCCAGGAGGCCAAGAAAATCGCGGGGGTAAGGCGTTTAGTATGCAAAGCAAGTATGTGAAGAAGAATTATTTATTACTAACCCGGATTCGGAGTTCTCCAGGGGCGTTTGCAGATCTGCCGCGCAGTGCATCTGACGCTGCGGAGTTCTTCTGAGCCGAGGAAGGGAGCTCAACGGAGAAGCTGTTCTGGTCGCAATATCTTGCGCCAGAACATCCAGTGCCCTTTAGCGATCAACTAAAACAGCTGGTCGAGCTGCATAGGGTGACTGAACTGGCCATGAAGGATTTAATAATCCAACTGTGGCCTTCCAAAGCTATGCCCGGCAGCTACTTCGGGCTCGTGAAGCGGCTGGTGAATGCCTGCCCTCGGCTGGACATCGTCAAGCGGTCGGTCTGCATTGAGGGCGCACGCATGGCCTTCGCCCGCATCAAGCCGTGGTGGGCGAAGATGGACGCCGTCAAGCTTACGACCGAGGGACCGCCAGAGGGCAAGGAGCACCACACGCCCGAGCGGTATTTTGGAGACGTCCTGGAGGGGTCTCGTATTGTGGCAACGCAATGTGCGCAAGACATTGTTTTTGAATGAATACATTTATGTTGTCTCTGCCTTATATGATGAAACAAAGTCATTATGTAATATAATGTTTGTTATTTAAAAATTTCACCTCCTGTGCAGCCGTGTTGTGTGATATCTAAGAGTGGGCTAGTCGTCGGCTTCTGCCCACACGTAGGTAGTACGGGGGTGTTCGGGGTGTAATCTAAACACTCTTGATCCAATTGTTTAGTCCTCGAAGGAGGTGTTTAGCGCGACGAACCAGGCAATTGGACTATGCGGCTTTAGCACCCTCACTTAGCCATAGGAGTTTGACAATAAAAGATAGGCGCAGCCCCTAGTATCCGAACTAGGATGCTGTCAACACCTGATCGGGTAAGTACCGATCCCTCGCGTAATGCGGACAAAATCTCTAAGGATTTGAGACCTCCGAAGAGCTGACCAGCTCTCGCCGCATCATGACAGTCAGTTTTCGGCTTTCTCTACTGATGTGCTCATCCGGGTAAACCAGGGCACAATCGCAGTAGTGCTCCCTTTACTACCCTAGCCGATAAAGCGGAACGTAAGGTAGCAAGCACAGGAGCCAGGCAACCCAACTATTGACCAAAGACATGATTCGGAGCCAATGCATATAGTGCTAAATTCGGGGTGCCGAACTATACTGTAAAAAGTGTTCGGACTTTGTTGCCATGTTGTGGGGCGCTATGAAGCCCCTGGCAAATTGAAATGTACAAGAGTGTACGGGTGCTATTTGATAAAGTAATCACAAAAGAAAAAGAAGAAAAGGTAGTAAGCTAGAGCCATAAAAATTGGGCCGCAAACTATTTCCATTATAATTTCATTGGTGCGTTAAAGCGCATTTATACAAGTAGTGCAATAAGCAAAAGGCTATTTAATATGCCTTAACCAAGGGAAAGCTACGCGTGGGTCCTGAAAATGGGTAGAGGGATCGTTAAAGAAACCACCTGAAATTTCCCCAGTGCGTGCATGCTTCTTGCCTTCTTGGTGTATTTATCCTTCGAAAAGGACCGATGGTCAGGACGTCAGGGGAGGCCTGTGGAAAAGAAACCTGAAAGGAGAAAGAAGAAACAGTGAAAGTGCGTGTGTCCGGGGGCGGTCGAGCCGTATTGTGGATCACAAGCTAGTTATGCCTCCATCCATGCCAATGGTATTTTGAGTGCGTAGTTATGTACGCGCGGTACAATTGCCGCCACTTGATCAGGACTGGGACGGAGGCCGAATTGCTAGTCGAGATCTTGATGAGCCAAGCTGTCCTGCTACAAAATAGTCCGGACACTCTTGACAGTGTCTGGGAGCTCGGTCGCCGAATTAAGGTTCTGCTTGAAAAGGCCGCTCTGTACTGCTGCTAAGGCAGCGGTGTCCTCCTCGATGCGGAGGGAGCGTTCCGTGTTTCCATTGACTGTTATGACGCCGCGTGGTCTGGGCATCTTGAGCTTGAGATAAGCATAGTGTGGCACCATGTTGAATCGAGCAAATGCGGTTCGATCAAGCAGTGCGTGATAGCCACTGTGAAAGGGAACGATATCAAAGATTAACTCCTCGCTTTGGAAGTTGTCCGGAGATCCGAAGACAACCTCTATTGTGATTGAGCCTATACAATGGGCTTCTACACCTGGTATGAATCCTTTAAAGGTAGTCTTTGTGGGCTTGATCCGTGATGGGTTAACGCCCATTTTGTGCACTGTATCCTGATAGAGCAGGTTGAGGTTGTTGCCACCCTCCATCAGGACTCGCGTTAGGTGGATCCCATCAATTATTGGGTCTAGGACAAGTGCAGCTGAACTACCGTGACGGATACTGGTCGGATGGTCTCGACGATCGAAAGTGATTAGGCATGACGAACATGGAGTAAATTTTGGGGCGACTGGCTCTATCGCATAGACGCCCCTGAGCGCGCGCTTGCGCTCCCTCTTGGGGATGTGGGTAGCGTATATCATGTTCACTGTTTCGACCTGAGGGTGAAACTTCTTCTGTCCCCCTGTGTTCGGTGGCCGGGGCTCCTCATCGTCGTCCTCTCTTTGCGATCCCTTCTCCTTGCTTTCGGCATTTAACTTGCTGGCCTGTTTAAAAACCCAACAATCTCAGTTGGTATGATTGGGTGGTTTGTTTGGGGTGCCATGGATCTGGCACGGACGATCGAGTATGCAGTCCAAGCTGGATGAGCCCGAATTGTTCTTTTTGAACGGTTTCTTCCGCTGACCGGGCTTAGAGCCACTGAAGCTGGCATTGACCGCCGTATCATTGGTATCGTCATTGTTGTTTCGACGCTTGTGTCTGTTGCGTCGGGACTTGTCATTGCTATTTCTGGCTTCGAAGGTGCCGGCGTTGTCTGCATTGTTTTTGCTATGGGCCAGCCAACTATCTTCACCCGCACAAAAGCAGGTCATGAGTGCCGTAAGGGCTACCATGGAATTCGGTTTTTCTTGGCCGAGGTGGCGGGCGAGCCATTCATTGCGGATACTGTGTTTAAAGGCCGCTAGGGCTTCGGCATCCGGACAGTCGAAGATCTGGTTCTTTTTGGTTAGAAACCTAGTCCAGAATTTCTTGGCTGACTCTCCGGGCTGTTGAACTATATGGCTTAAGTCATCGGCATCTGGTGGCAGGACATATGTACCTTGGAAGTTATCGCGGAAGGTGTCTTCCAAATCCTCCTAGCTGCCAATAGAGTTTTCGGGCAGACTATTTAACCAGTGCCGAGCTGGACCTTTGAGTTTTAACACGAGGTATTTGATGGCATGGAGGTCATCTCCGTGGGCCATATGGATATGGTGAAGAAAATCCTCAATCCACACCGCGGCATCAGTTGTTCCATCGTGTGATTCAATATTCATGAGTTTAAACCCTTTTGGGAATTCATGCTCCATTACTTCGTCAGTGAAGCAAAGAGGGTGTGCGGCGCCTCTATATCAGGCCACATCACGTCGTAGCTCCGATGGAGTCCGTCTACGGTTTTAGGCTCGCGCATGAATTGGTTTGTTATGCTTGGCTTGATAGGCGTCGTCGTGCGTCGAGGCACGCCCCCATGATCTGGCCGGGCCTGTTTTGTTCTTCAGGCCCTGTCAGAGATCATACGTGTATCCCTAAACAATTTTGTCTCTGCCTTTACGGTGAGGTAAGGCGGGCTGGTGTTCGGCATGTGTTGCCGCTTTGTCCCAACCATGTGGTGGTTGGTCAGCCGCATTGTGTACTGACAGCCTGGGCTCCAACACCTCGTCATCGAATTGAGGTAGCAATTTGCGCTTTGGGTAACTTTTGAATGGTCACATGAGGCCGTGCTCCTCGGCTGCCAGGACATCAGTCCATCTATCGTTGAGCAGATCTTGATCAACTTGAAGCTGCTGCTGTTTCTTTTTCAGGCTCCTTGTAGTGGCTATTAGCTGGCGCTTGAAGCGCTCCTGTTTGATAGGTTCCTCAGGCACGATAAAATCCTCGGTGCCGAGGATTGCCTCGTCCTCGGAGAGCGGAAGATAATTACTATCCTTCGATTCTTCGTGCGTGGCCTGTTTACCAGGGCTAACTTACCCATCTTCCCGTTCACCCTGTTCGGAAGTTGGCTGAGTGGGGTCTTCATTGTCTTCGGCACCGTCCGGAGTGTTGTCTTCTCCTGTGCCGGTGTTGCTGTCTTTGCTGCGGCATGACTTAGAGCGGCGCCGCTGATGCCGGCGCTTTGGTTGTATCTCGGGAGGTTTATGCTCAACCGGATCTTCCTTGTTATTGCCGTTATTCTCTTTTGGTGCATCCACCATTTATATGTCATATGAGGAAGTGGTCGTCCATTGTCCGGTAAACGGCGGGTTTTGCGCCTCTTCTTCTTTGCATCATCGTCCATACCGTCGATGTCATCGAGCCGTAATCGAGCGTGTCAGTTAAGTCTTCGACAGTGGCTATGAAGTGGGCGGTGGGTGGGAAACAAATTTCTCCATCATCAGCCTCCAGCTCGAACCAGATATAATTTGGCTTTGAGCCCCCCCCCCGCTAAGGATAGTGCTCTTAACGAGTTTAACACGTCGCCCAAAGGCGAGTGCCGGAAGATGTCCGCGGAGCTGAATTCGACGATCGATGACCGATCAAGCTCGACGTATGCAGACGCACAAGGTTCGGGACCTGTAGCCGGAGACGAGTCCATGGTTCCGGTGACACAGTTGTCACTTGAAGTTAGGTCTGTGTGCGGCTCCAACACCGCTGAGTCTGCGGCTTCCGCGGCGGGGTTGAGCTTCCCATCTTCGGATGGCGCGATCTGCTCCGGATCAGGGCCAGAGCAGCTACAGGCACTAGCTCCTGCGTATGGACCGATGACAGATTTATGTCGTGTTCATCATGATGGTAGGGAGCGGCTGCCGTGGTCTTGAATATGTCGAAGATCAAGTCTCGACGGATATCCGTGAAGTAGTTCAAGTTCCAAATCTGACCTGATGGCCAAGGGCGTAGCTTTCGATCTGCTCCAGATGGCCAAGCAATTTGGCCCGTAGTGCGAAGCCGCCGAACACGAAGATCTGTCCGGGGAGGAAGACTTCCCCTTGGACAGCGTCGCTGTAGATGATTGAAGGAGCCATCAAGCCTTTTGACGACGGCACAGTGGAACTCTCAATGAAAGCACCAATGTCGGTGTCAAAACCGGCGGATCTCGGGTAGGGCGTCCAGAAATGTGCATCTAAGGTCGATGGTAACAGGAGACAGGGGACACAATGTTTACCCAGGTTCGGGCCCTCTCTATGGAGGTAATACCCTACTTCCTTCTTGATTGATCTTGATGAATATGAGTATTACAAGAGTTGATCCACCATGAGATCGTAATTACTAAACCCTAAAGTCTAGTTTGTCTGACTATGATTATCAGGATATATGTCTATGGACCTAGCCCTCCAGTTTATATAGACACTGGAGGGATCTAGGGTTACATAAGGTCGGTTATAGAGAAAGGAATTTTCATATCCGGACGCCAAGCTTGCCTTCCACGCCAAGGAGAGTCCCATCCGGACACGGGT
The DNA here is from genome assembly GCF_056163025.1 of Triticum urartu. NCBI lineage: Eukaryota > Viridiplantae > Streptophyta > Magnoliopsida > Poales > Poaceae > Triticum > Triticum urartu. Next base: position 341,510,650 of record NC_141876.1, on the reverse strand, counting down.
AGAGTCTTCGGTCTTTGTATCTTCACGGCCCATCAGTACGGCCCATGTCCAATAGGTATGACGCCCGAGGACCTCTTAGTCCAAGACTCCCTCATATGTGGAGAAGGAGAACCAGAGGAGAGCTGCAGATGGTGCGAACAAGGGTGCCAAATTTGTCAAAGCCAGGCAGCCTGCTTTGCAGAAGAAGAGACCGATTTTTGTTGCTGAGGAAGGTGGTACTCCTCGGCGGAGTCCACGTGTTGCTTGCATGAACAAGAATCTTGGAAAGAGAACTGCTAGAGCTGGAGCAAAGGATCCTCAGCGTAAGAGACCACATGTCAGTGAAGGTCCCAACTCTGACGATGATGACTTTATGCTTATTGATTTTGTGGGGGATGCTCAGACTGGTAGACAAAAATATTGTGGTTCATATAAGAGTCAACCCAAGCGTCCTCGTGATGATGGTGATTAAGATGTTGGTGCTGACTCTGGTGGGGAGACGGATGTTGTTCCAAACGTTTGTTGAAGTGAACATCATTTGTTTCCTTCATTTTTTATTCTATCTGTGTTTTTTATTTATCTCTTTTTATGGCTAATCTTCTAATGTGGACTGCATTTCCCTTTACACAGAGCAAGAAGTCTAGTAAGAGCAATGCAGCTGAAGATGATGCTGAGGGAGATGATGCTCGATTTAACAAGATCGTATGTTTGTCACTCCCCACTGTTTGCAAAGCTGCTGCTTTATTGAAAGTAGCACACTGTAGTCATGTTTGGGATGCTGGATTCCGTGTTGTCTTTGAACTGACAGTAAATAAAAATGTGTCACGCATTCTTGTGTGCTATCTGATGGGAGTGATTGACCCTGCCACAATGATAATGGACTTTGGGAATGGCAGGGCTCTTCGAATCAATTGTGATGCGGTTCATCACATTTTTGATTTACCTATGGGAAGTCCCACTGCACCAATTCCTGCAACCAACGGCAATGATGACTCATTGACTGCCCTCAAGGATGAGCTTGGCTTTGACCGTTCAAAAAGTATAGGTGTCGAGGACTTGCTTCAGAAGCTGGAGGTGTTGGTGCAGGAAGATGACCATGTGACGGTTGATCTTTCTGTCAAGGTGTTCTTCCTGATACTTTAACAGAATTTGTTGTTCTCTGGGCCTACAGTTCATTTGGGCAGGGTTGTTGCCATGGTTGAGAACATGGATTATATTTCTATGGTGCAAATGGGACCTTTGTTAGCTTGTTCTTGATGAGCTACAGGTAGCTGTTGTAAGGTGGCAGACAGAAGTCAGCAAGCATAATTGTGTAGAGGGTTGTGCCATTGTCCCCTTGATTATGTATCTTGATTGCTTGAAGCTTCGCAAATTTTCAGTTATGCACACATTGACGCCACGCACGTCATACCTGACGACCAAGGACCTGATGAAGTTATACAACGAGGATATGCTTGTCAAGGGAAAGATTTATTTGGAATCTTATAAATTTGGGAAGCTGCCGTTTAGTGCATCTGAGTTTTTAAGATCAGAGTTTTTCTTAAAGTGCATTCGTTATAAATCAGAACTATCTAGTATTCACATGTGTACTTATGTTCCCTTTTTGTCCTTTTTAGTGGAAGGCGTCAGGTGATATTGTGTACAACCATGCTGCTGTAGTGGAATGTGGCGGCTCTGATGCGGGGCCTAGAACTCATGCTAGGTTTTATGAGCCTATCTATAGCCAGCTTCCTGCCTGTGATGATGAGGGGCCGCCTGCTCGTGGTTTCACGACTCATCAGATGTTTGATAATATAAGCTCTCCTAAACAGACATTTGTTGGCGGCAAAAAACACGAGGAGATTAATGAGATACTTTTGAAGGTTTTGAAGTTAACTAAAGATTTGCCAACCTCTAGTGACAGGTCGAGGACAGTTGCTGGTTTTTTCCCTGCTGGCCATGGCCCACGAGATGAAGATATTGTTTCTGCTCACAATTTTGATTGTGGCATGGTTCAAAGTCTGATGATTGCAGTGACGAATATTAGGTCTTCGTATGCTCAGTTCAAACATTCAGAGGAACAAAAGTGTGCTCGGTATGAGAAGGATGCTAAGCACGTTTTGGATGAAATGAACCGTCAGGATGCTGGCGTCGGCGCTGATAATGTACATTCTAGGTTTTTTTTGTTGTTTTTGAGCCTCTTTCGTGTATTATATAGACTGCTCCTTACTTTTTTTGTCATAGGCTGGAGTGGAATCTTCTGGTGTCCATGTATCCAGGGACGATGGAATTGGTCAGGTACAAGTACTTCTGCCATGCCTGTTCTGCCATGTGCCTCTCTTCTTGAACTTGCATTTTTTTTCTTTCCGTTTTATTGTATTTTTTGTGTACCTCACGATTTTTAAAATGTTTACTACTTGTGCATAGTTGAAGTTTTTTTTTCTTTTTTGGTCATTACCATCTTATTTTCATTTTGGTTTGTTCTATGCCCGTAGACTGGAGTTGCTGCTTGTGATGTGCACAAAGATTCCTACAATGACTATGAGAAGGATGGGGACTTGGCTAATGCATCGTCCCCTCCGGATGTTGTAGCTAATAAGGTTTAGTGGAATTACTTTTTCTGTTAGTGGGTTGTAATCTAATATTTTGTTGTTGTTGTTGTTGTTGTTATAAGCTTGATGTACGCTGTTCTATTCACTCATGTGCATTTTCATTTACATGTGTGAGCTTCAGTCTTTGACAGAAGTGGACTGCATTTTTTGCATATGTGGGCTGCAGTGTTTGACAAGTGAACTGCAGTTATTCTACATATATGGGCTGCAGTTCTTTGACATGTGTTGGCTGCAGTGTTCGACAAAAATGAACTGCAGTTATTCTTCATATATGGACTCTAGCCTTTGACATAAGTGAAGTGTGTATTGTTGTGTTAATTAACCCCTTGCTCATTTATGTCATTGTGTCTTTTGAAAACTTTTTACAGCCTGGAGATGAAAACGTAGAAGTTCATGTTGATGTGAACCAGGGGGATTGTGCTGTTGCTGTTGGTGGTAGTGTTGACGCTTTTGTATCAGTTGCCACCGACAGTTCAGAACCTTCCATAGCTCAGGAGTCCCACGATATTGTTTCCCCTAGTTGGCACAAAGATCCTAATGTTGGAATTGAAAAGCCATTGGAGAATGTTGTTCCTGCTGGTAGAGTTGCTGCTTCTCCTGTTTGTCTGACGCCTAATGATGTTCCTGATGTATTCAGATTGGAGCCTCCTGCAGCTAAGGTATCCAAGGATGTTGCGGTTGACCAGACTGTCGTAAGCCCAGATAATTTGATGTTGCTATAGTAGGGCAGTCCAGAGAGGCTGTGGTGGTTTCGTCGCAACCTAGCCAAGTAAATGTTTTGGTCAGCTATGAAGAACAACAGCATGAAGACTCTGGCATTGACGGCAAGATTTTTGTTTCGAAAAGTGAAGTAGAAGTTTTTCTCATTCAATTTTTTAGTTACTATGGTAGCTGCATTAGATGTTTAATGATAAGTGAAACTTCATCTTTTGTTGGTGATTTTCAAAATAGCTAGCAGAATTTCCTTATATTAATATTGAACTTCATTTTTTGGATAAGTGAACTTCACCTTTTTTAGATGACGAACTTCCTGTTGTGACACCGTCGAGCACTGATCCAGCTCGTCTAAAAAGATACAATGAGTTGTACAGTGCTGTTACAAGGACTCGGAAGGACAAAAAGAAGTATGGCTTTTTTAAAATTGTTTTGTTCATATGTATTTTCTAATTTCAGTCTTTGCCCTTTCTCGTTCTTGTTTTTTTGTAGTATCTTATGTTTCGGTTTTTCATAAAAAATTCAGGGAGATGATTTCTTTTAAAACTGAGATGGTTGATATTACCATTCGCAAAGTTGGTCAATCCTTTTGGGATGAAGACATGCTCACTACAGCCCTTGTAGATCTTGGGGTATCTTTGCTGGTAGATAAGTTTAAGGGATCTCCGACGATGGTTGTCTCGTACCATATTTGTGTAATCATGCATAAATTTTTGTTTTTGTTTTTTCATTTTCTTTTCTGATTTTGTTTGATGACGTGTTTGCTTGAGCACTATTGCTTTGTTTGGTTTTGTTTTGAGAAACAAGTATTTGGCATGATGGTACTGTAGGTAGGAGTGTGAAATTGATGTTCTCTTCAAAATCCGAGGAGCGTGTTGATAAAAAAGATATGGTGATTAATGTTTTTATGTGTTGAAGACCATTTTTTGTGTGTTGGTTTTATAGTGTTCTTTTTCTTGTTCTTGTAATTCTTTTATTTATTTATTACTTCCAACAGTTCCTGTTTGCAACATTTGATCCACCGGAGACGAGGGATGGCGTTGGTCATTATTGCGTAGTTGCCTTGAATTTAAAGGAAAGGCGGTCGGAATTTCTTGAATCGCTCAATAAACCTGGCAGCTCTGATGCGAATAGGATTTTTAGGAGGATGGTTAAAAATATCAAGCGTGCATGGAAAGAAGGTAGCTCAAGTTCTAATGAGCCGTTAAATCCTCCTACACTTGATGGATTTGTGTTGAAACATGTATTGTCCCATTTCAGCCAAATGGGTATGTTCCTTGTAGCCCCTGTCTACCATACTACTCAACTTTTCTTTTTATATTTCATTATGTGAAACTGATGTTTTTTGTTCTTTTATTGCAGGCATGATTGTGGATTCTATATGTTTCAATTCTTGCAGATTTGGGATGGTGTTCGAGTTGCTAAGTTTGGAGTGGAGCACATTGGCTACATCAGAAAGGCATGCTCTATAGTTGGCTCACATCACCAAAGTGTTGTGTTGAGTTATCGTCACTTTTAATTTTTGCAGATAAAGGTTTGTTTTAGTGAACTTATTTTATTTCTCTTACTTTTTTATCTACTTCTTGCTTACACTTCTTAAGGTCTTTTTTTACTAGTGTGTTTAGTAAGATGTGTGATTTACAATGGATGGCTATATATTTTGTTGTGTAAGTGAGCTGCATTTGTTGTAGACAAGTAAGCGGCTTTTGTTGTAGACAAGTAAGCTGCATTATTCTAGATAAATGAGCTGCATTGTTCTGTATAAGTGGGCTGCATTGTTCTGGACAAGTGGGCTGCATTGTTCTAGACAAGTGGGATGCATTTTCTTCTTTAGTAAACTGCATTTTTTATATTATTGGGATGCATCTAATGTTTTTGTTTATGTATTTGGGTTGAGTGTTCCCATGTTTTTTCTCCTTGTTATCAGGTTTTGATGGGGGTCTTCATGGAGGTTATACATCATTGTTTGAGTCGCAGGGTTCTAAGGTAGTTATGGAGGATTGTGCCATTGAAATATCTCCAGAGAATTCTGGTACTTCTGCTAGAGATGTTTTGAAAACTGATGTTGTATCTAGACCTGATTGTGAAAAGGTTGCTCGCCCCGGCTCTCCTCATGAGGTAGTTGATGTTGATGGTGATGATTTTGTTACGCCGGTGCCACACGTCACTAGGACTAGGAGTGCAGCAATCAATGGTCCTCCTATGGATGAGGCCGAAGTATTTTTGAACAAGAGGGAAGGTGAAAGGGATTTTAAGTTGAGAGGCTCTTTACAGAAATTGAAGCCTGCGAGGTTCAAATATATTGATGACACAAGTATAATAAAGGATCTCGTTCTCAGCCAAGATTTTGTAACCAAATACCATGAGTATGTTTTATGTGTGTGCCCTTCATCCTTTTGTGTGTTTTGTTTTGAAGTTTATTTTATTGAGCCCATCTATGTATGTTTACTGCAGTAACACGTTCTTTATGGTGATGTCAAAAATTACAAAGTTGACTATATCTATAATACATTTGGCAAAGGAGCTTTAATGGACTCGTATCTCATGGATTTTGTCATCAAGTACTGGAAGCAAGACCTTGAAATGAGTTCAGTTTATTGTCTTGGTGAACGTGTGCTACTTTCACCTTTATTTATCATGCTAAATGTGTGCTGTAATTTTTCTCTTGTACTGATTTTTTCATGTCCATGTGTGCATGCATGTTTTATTCTTTTTTTCATGTCCTATTTTTGTTCTTCTTCTATGCAGTATGTTCTTAAAATGGAAACCTTTGTGAAGAAAGATGATGAAGGACACCCTGTGTTGCCAGTTGCGCATACCCCATTTGTTTTAGAAGATGCAGTTAAGCAGTTCAAGGTTTTTGTGAGCGGTAACGAAAACCTGTTGGACGCAAAACTGTTAAGGCCATTGTTTTCCGTCATTTATTTTCTTGCTTGTTGCATTTCTTTTTATAGTTGTTTTGGAACAGTGGTCCTAGTGCTACGTGTTGAACGAACTTTCATTTTTCATTTTGTTTTTTGATGTGACAGATTATGATGTCGCGCTCCAAGGATGGTCATTATTCCTTATACACGATGAACCAGCATCGCCAGACGATTGATATCCATGACACAAAGTGGCGCAGGACTAACTACCACTCAGATTGCACTGAAGTGGTATGCCATTTTTTTAGCCAAGTGCAAAACTTTTTTGTGTTTCTCCTACTGCATAATTTTTTAAACTGCACATGCAATGTTAGCACACAAAGCACCACACTTGTTAATATAGTGAACTGCAACATATGCGTGACAGAACTGAATTTTCTCACCCACACGCCAATCCGTGTAAAAGAGTGATAAAAGGAAATGACCTCACGTGCATTTAAAAGAGGGACTGTCTAGACGTTGACAAGAACATTGTATTTTTCAGTTCATCTGAATAGTTATTGATCTCTGACGTGTCTTATTTTACTTTGTGCTGCCTTTTTTGCCAGATAAGGAGGATGACTCAGCTGCTGAAGACTATTTATGATGAAAAGTTGTATAAATCTAAGAAGCACCCTGACCGGGTTAAATTGGCATGGAAACCCTCTTACCCGGTCGTGGAAGCGCAGGGAACAAACTAGTGTGGAATCTATGTTCTAAGGTTGACGTAGTTGTATGACGGCCAATGTCTAATCGACAAAATTGTCAAATCTGACGTAATACCTTCTCTGTTTCTTCTTTTCTTGTTACTGTTTTTATTTTTTGATTTTTTTTACTTTTTGTTCTTATGACATCTTTTTTAATCACTGGTGTGCATTTTTTTAATTTTTTCATCCTACTGTTGAGGATTGGAAGGAGGAGTACATTTTCCATATGCTGTTCAACCCTTCGAACATGTTGTATTATGGAGACATGCCGCCTAAGCTACGAGATCTGATTGCAAGCCTCGGGCTTACTTCCCTGTCGCAGTCGCAGACGCAGTAATAGTCATTTGGCAGTCTTTTTTCATGTTCAAAGCCTGTGTATGGACAAGAACTAGGGTTCATGTTGTGTACTGTGTGGTGTCTAAGGTAGATAATGTATTAAAAGACTTTTTCTATTTTTGTGTTTTGTCTGCTTTTTTGCAGCAGCGTATATGGACGAATTTGTGTGTGTGTTTTATTTTATGTAAATAACCCATACAGTATATATATTGTTCTTCCGTGTGCACCTGTATATTTTTGTACTGCACCTGTATATTTTTGTATTGTATTTGTATTTTGCCGTACTTTCTGTAGCCCATGTATTCATGTATGTATTTCCGAATTGCATTGCTTATGATACTGCACTGCTTTGTCTAACGAAATGCACTTCATTGTCTAGAGTTGCTTCCTGCATCTCTTTTTGTGTGTACTTGAAGCCCCTGTCACGGGAGGGCCCCCCCATTTTTCTATTTGTGGAACTTATTTGGAGTTAGAGTTATTTTTGCGTGCGTTAGCGTGAGGCCGAGCAGGGGGTGGGGAGGGGGGGTCGTGACCCCCCCCCCCCACCCCCCTGCGAGGCCGAGCCTGGAACGAGCCGGAGCAGGCGGCGACGCGGCGTGCCGCGTCGTCGCATGCTTAGGCGAGTCTATCACACCCCGTCGCCCTGTCTATCTTAGGGGTGTGGCACTGGGGTTGCGTGCGTCTTAGGGTTTTGGAAAAACAGAACAGCCGCACTACGCCTGTCAACCAAGCACACTTTGTGCATTAGCGCGAGGTCGGGCAGGGGGTGGGGAGGGGGGTCGTGACCCCCCTCCCCACCCCCCTGCGAGGCCGAGCCTGGAACGAGCCGGAGCAGGCACACCGCGTCGCCGCATGCGTAGGCGAGTCTGTCACACCCCATCGCCCCCTTGTCTATCATAGGGGTGTTGCTCTGGGGTTGCGTGCGTCCAAGGGTTTTGGAAAAATAGAATAGCCGCACTGCGCCTGTCAACCAAGCGCACTGCGTGTGTTAGAGCGAGGCCGAGCAGGGGGTGGAGAGGGGGGTCGTGACCGCCCTCCCCACCCCCCTGTGAGGCCGAGCTTGGAACGAGCCAGAGCAGGCGGTGACGCGGTGTGCCGCGTCGCCGCATGCATAGGCGACTCCGTCACACCCCGTCGCCCCTGTCTATCTTAGGATTGTGGCTCTGGGGTTGCGTGCATTCTAGTGTTTGGAAAAACAGAATAGCCGCACTGCACCTGTCAACCAAGCGCACTGCATGCGTTAGCGCGAGGCCGAGTAGGGGGGTCCTGACCCCCTTCCCACCCCCTGCGAGGCCGAGCCTGTAACGAGCCGGAGCAGGCAGCGACGCGGCGTGCCACGTCACCGCATGCGTAGGCGAGTCTGTCACACCCCGTCGCCCCCTGTATATCTTAGGGGTGTGGCTCTAGGGTTGCGTGCGTCCTAGGGTTTTGGAAAAACAGAATAGCCATACTGCGCCTGTCAACCAGGCGCACTACGCGCGTTAGCACGAGGCCGAGCAGGGGGTGGGGAGGGGGTCATGACTCCCTCCCCTTCCCCCTAGGAGGCCGAGCCTGGAACGAGCCGGAGGCCACATCGCCGCATGCGTAGGCGAGTCCGTCACACCCCGTCGCCCGTTGTCTATCTTAGGGGTGTGGCTCTGGGGTTGCGTGCGTCCTAGGGTTTTGGAAAAACAGAATAGCCGCACTGCCCCTGTCAACCAAGCGCACTACGCCTGTTGGCGCGAGGCCGGGCAGGGGGTGGGGAGGGGGTCGTGACCCCCCTCCCCTTCCCCTACGAGGCCGAGCCTGGAATGAGCCGAAGCAGGTGGCAAAGCGGCGTGCCGCATCGCCGCATGCGTAGGTGAGTCGGCCACAACCTGTCGCCCCCTTTCTATCTTAGGGGAGTGGCTCTGGGGTTGTGTGCGTCCTAGATTTTTGGAAAAACAGAATAGCCGCACTGCGCCTGCCAACCAAGCGCACTGCGTGCATTCGCTCGAGGCCGAGCAGAGGGAGGGGAGGGGGTCGTGACGCTCCTCCCCACCCCCCTGCGAGGCCGAGCCTGGAATGAGCTGGAGCAGGCAGCAACGCGGCGTGTCGCATCGCTACATGTGTAGGCAAGTCCGTCACACCCTGTCGCCCCTGTCTATCTTAGGGGTGTGGCTCTGGGGTTGCGTGCGCCCTAGGGTTTTGGAAAAACAGAATAGCCGCACTGCGCTTGTCAACGAAGCGCACTGCGTGCGGTAGCGCGAAGCCGAGCAGGGGGTGGGGAGGGGGGCCGTGCGAGGCTGAGCCTGGAACGAGCCGGAGCAGGCGGCGACGCGGCATGTCGTGTTTCCGCAGACGTAGGTTAGTCCGTCACACCCCATGGCCCCCTGTCTATCTTAGGGGTGTGGCTCTGGGTTGCGTGCGTCCTATGATTTGGAAAAATAGAATAGTCGCACTACGGCTATCAACCAAGCGCACTGTGTGCGTTAGTGGGAGACCGAGCAGGATGGGGTCGTGACCCCCACGACCCCCTCCCCACCCCCCTGCGAGGCCAAGCCTGGAACGAGCCGGAGCAGGCGGCGACACGGTGTGCTGCGGCGCCGCATGAGTAGGCGAGTCCATCACACCCCGTGCGCCTGTCAACCAAGTCAGGGTGTGACGGGGGGTTGTGCCTTGGTAGCCAAGAAAAAAGAATCGCCAAGTGGAGCAGGCGATTTGACGCGGGCTAGCCGTGGTAGTGTTCTTGGTTGGCTGGAAAAAACAATCGTCTAAGCGAACTACAATGCTTAATTGACAGCACATGTTCCTTCCTGTACTGAACTACACAGCGCCTGCATTTTTTTAGGTGCGAGGGCACTAGATTTGCGTGCTAGTTGTGCGTTGTGGGGCTTCCTGGTTTTGGGATGTGAGAATGTGTTGGGTCTTTTAGGGTGTAAGACGCATCTGGCCCAAGTCGGCATGTACGGGTGTTTTGATCTTGCGCTGTGTGTGAGTTGTATCGTTTAGTCCCACCTCGCCTGTGGAGAGCGCGCTCGACCTGTTTATAAGCGCTAGCAAGGCAGCTGTATCAAATTCCTCTGGTTACTTATTTGGGCAATTATACATGGTGCTCCCTGCTCTTTCTTATGTGACCTGTGGGCCCATGTGTGCCCGGCCCCATGCATCGTGGCTCAAAATGACTCGCCTACTATGGGTGCAGACCTATTTCGAGACTAGCTGCGGCCTGGTTGCACCTGGGTGGGCAATTTTTTCGTATTTCAGAAATTTTTTTCTTTCGTAGTATGTGTGTCGTGGTAGTACAAATGATGTCATTTTGTACTGATTGTACCAACATTGTGCACTGCATTACGTGTACCAAGTCTGTGTGTTGTGCACTGCATGGAAGTGGCTGCAGCCCATCTCGTGCTTCTTTTAAGCATGTACTGCACTTCATGTATACACTTTTGTGAACTACCTGATATTAATTCGATGAACTGCATTCACCTTTGTTTATAATGGTCTTCAAATTATAATTTTTTTTGAAATATTAATATTAATGATCTTTTTCTATAATTACTCTTGTGGACTGCATGTGGACACATGGGTACTGCTTATGATTACCATTGTGAACTGCATTCATCTTTTTTTAGGTAAGAGTTGTTGTCAGAGTACTTCATTTTTTTGTTTAACGTTGTTTTTGAATATGTTTTGTATGTGTGTAGTATGTTTTGGTATCACACATTAGATTTTTCAAAGCTGTCTAGATACTTGTTCTAATACAAACTCAGCAATCATTACCTAGTGCAACGACATTGTTTTGACAAAGAAATGTTTGATATGAAGCACGGACATAAGCAAAACCTAGGAGACATGAAACAAGGAACAACACAACCACTAAAGTAAAATGAAACTAAACATAGCCCTATTCATTTCTAGTTGTTGTATGGGATTACAACCTTGTTCTTCTTCTTCTTCACTTCTTTTTCTCTTTTGCAATGTCTAGTCCCATTATGACATCATAGACGATTCTCCATGACTCGTAGGTTGCGAATGCATCTATTGTTGCATACTTGATAAGCTTGTCTGGCAGCGGGAAAAACCCCAATAGAGTATGGTCTTCCGTGCGGTTGATTTTGTTCTTCATGTCATGGTAGTGAATGTCAAACAGCTTGCCGGCAACATCGGCCAAAGAGCCAAACTTCTTTTTATTGTATGGGCCTCTCCATTCCACCTGAATATCAATGTAGTTCTCATAGTTGATCTCCAAGCCAGATAGCTTCAGCTTGTTTTTGTCTCCTTCAGTAGCGAATCCGGCAAAGGTGTATTCATCATTCATGAGGAATTTTTCGAGTTCCATTGGCCTGCAAGATGTTTGTGTAGACTGAATATAGCTTATTTTTTAGAACCACCAATGCTTTTTGTTTTTTCTAAAACTAAAGTGCAATATGAATACCTGAATCTATTGAAGTAAGTAGCTGCTAATACTCTGTACAACATAACTAGTAAATCTCATAATAGATTCCATAAATAATGCATGTTTGTGCATGTTTGTTTTCTAGAATTGAATTTCATACATGTTTTAGATAGTAATGGTGCAGTTTTGTATTGTTCAGGCAGATGATTTGTATTTGGTAAAACAAAATAAAATTGTGTGTATCGCTAAATCATCTAATTCAAGAATTGAACACATGAGTTTACATGGAGCTAGATGAAAACTATCAATGAATTCCTATGCCATGGTTTTTAAAAATGAGAACCAAATTTTATATAATGGCAATTGCAATGAAGAAAATTTGAAATCAATATTGACAAGTAATACTATAGATTGATTATTATTCTCACATGTCTTTAGCTGCATAGATGTGGTAGACAAGACATTCTTTTTCTATGCATAGCTGGAGCACTAATGCCCACTGTGGCTTCACGTAATGCGTGTACTCGACATCAACGCCAACTAGTTTGACGGGCATTCCGCCGAGCTTCCTCTTGAGCGTGGATAACATCTCGACCACGTCTTGACCCTTGCTTGTGAAAACGACGTGGAGCTTGTGGTTGCCGTGGAGGTCGACGTCGTGGAGCTCCCTAGTGTACCTGCGGTGCTGCTTGTACAGAGGTGCATCCGCCATGGCTCTCCTCTGATCTCTTGTGTTTGTTCTGCTGAGAGATGTTAGTGAAACAAAGTGGGGAGAAGAACGAAGAAGGTGTGTTTTCTCCTCTGCTCTCCTCTTCTCTCCATGACAGGACGTGGAGTGGTGGAGCGGCGTAGTACCATGGTGGAGCTGTGTTCTTAGGTACATGCCAACTGCAGAGAGGTTCTTCTATGAGGAGGTTGTCTTAGTGCGTTGGAAATCCGGAACGTCGTCGCCTCTTTTTTCGTGACATATTCAGGTATGCACGCAACTGTCAGAAAATGTGATGATTGTGTTTTCGGTGAATTTTCCTAGTAAATGCACTTCTTCGGTGTCATGACTGAACTGCCAATGTCAACAAAGTGTATTGCATGCAAGTGAAATTTATTCTTCATATACTTTATTATATCGGGTCAGGATTACTTTTTTTATGGAGTTCTTTCTTATTTTCTCTTTTTATAGGTGTTGGTGATGCAACTTTTGTGTGGATGGAGGGTAGTGTGGATAGGGGAATCGGACTACTTTGCTTAACTAACAGGGCTGTATTCTTCATTTTAGCCCTACTGCAATGCAATAGAAAGAGAACTGCATTTCAGAAGTAACAATACTTCGTGCTTCCACGAGACGAACTGCATTGTTGTAGGTCGTGGACTGCATTTGTATGTTGACTTGGGCTTCCTGCATTTTATTTATGAGAGTGAACTATAATTTCTGGCAGTGCCCACACACATTTTGTTGTTGTTGTTGTTCGTTTAAAAAGTGTTTCTCATTTTTCTTTGATGTTTTATTTTTGCACTTATTGTTTTTTTAGTGGGCCGTGTTGTTTTAACCACTCTAGCATGTTGGGCCTGTGTTAGAGGAGTGAAAATGCATTCGGCCCAAGTAAGCCTGTCAGCACGGCTGGTTCCTCGTGCGTTGTGTGTGAGCGGTATCGTTTAGTCCCACCTCGCCCGTGGGGAGCGCGCTCGGCCTGTTTATAAGCGCAGGAGAGGCAGCCGTATCGAACTCCTCTAGTTAGTTATTTGGGCGCTTATACACGGCACTCGATGCTCTATCTTCTCTGACCTGTGGGCCCATGTGTGCCCGGCCCCATGCATCGTGGCTTAGAACGACTCACCTACTGTGGGCGCAGACCTACTACTAGACTGGCCGGGGCCGGTTGCCACCTGGGTGGTCAACTTTTTTAATATGTTCCCTCTTAGGTATTTTTTCAAATGTAGGGGCGTGCACTACTTAGTAAATCATCTTGCACTGCATTCATCAGGTTTCTGTATTGCATGTGCACACATTCCGCACTACACATATTGGCACTACATTTTTGTGCACTACATGCTGGTCGCATTTTATCTTTATTGTTTTTCCTCTTATGTATCCTTTTTCTAGTGTACAGGTGTGCACTGCTTTGTTGGGTCTGTGTGCACTACATTTGTCGGAGTCCTGTGTTGCGGGTGTACACATTTTGCACTGCGTGCATCCTTTTTTGTGCCAACATTGTGACTGCTTGTACCAACGTTGCGGACTGCATGGCTTGCATTTACGAACTGCATTACGTGCACTAAGTCTATGCGTTGTGCACTCCACGAAAGTGCTTCTCTTGTGCTTCATTTTGAGCATGTACTACACTTCATGCACACATTTTGTGAACTGCCTAATATTACTTCGATGAACTGCATTCACCTTTGTTTATAATGGTATGCAGATTATAATTCTTTATAAATTTAATTTTTTTAATGATCTGCGGTTAGTGCGTGGGAAGTGATGCAGTCAAAGTAAACCTTTGTTTGGTCCTTTTTCTTTGGTAACATAAGCCTTCATTGATTGTCCTTCATTCTTGGTAACATAAGTTTCATTAACTCTTGTTTCATTTTCACTTTTGACCTTTTTGCATTCCTCTTCTATAAATTTAGGCTAACTTCTAACCTTCCTTTGTAGTTCATTTCTCATCTGGCCGCAACTTCTCTCCTTTCTCTAGCCTCTCTTTATTTCTTTTCATTTTCTAGGTTTTTGTTGCGATGGCTCCAGGCCCTGCGCGAATCTTTCCTGATGCGGCCATGGTTGTGGTGTGCCGACGCACTGCGATTGCTCAGCTTGCTCGCAGGCCCGTCGTGCTCGTCGCAAGGGCAAGGTCTTGTGCCAAGATGGACGAGCAGAGTAGCTTGAATATGGCATAGTATTCACGGAAGGATTGGATACGGGCCACATCAACATTGTTGCGTTCTATTTCGCCCTGCTTCGCCGTGGCCTTGGCCGGACAAGTCCTTTTGTCCATCAGCTTACGCCAACAGACGTGGAGACTCACTACAAGATGGTATTTTTCGCTTGATCTGATTTTTTCTTTGTGTTTTCTTTTTTTTGAATAATTCCATACTAGTCTGAACTTTTAGTATTTTAGGAACGCACTTATTTTGTTTTATTGAAGTGTACAATATGTGAACTGCTTAGATATTAGATGAGCACTAATAGTTTTCACAATTTTCCCCGCTTGTACGATGTGTACTACATGCAACTAGTCTCAAGAACTACATGATAGTTAGAAGCATACTACATATTTGCAAGTTCCGTATTGCATGTTATATTGTGTTTTATCTGCACTGCTTATTGAACTGTTGTGCACTTCATCTAGCTCATGTCTGTACTGTGTGCAGGTTTTACTGCTCAGTGCACAGTATGTGAATTGTACTGCTAGTATGGTCCTCAAATAGTTTTATTATTTTTTGCAAAAAATCCCCCAACGAGCTGTTAGGTATTTCCGGCTCAAGAAGAAGGGAATTGTCCAAGTTGTTCTTCGCAATGGACACCTGAAACTAGCCAAGTACCGTGTAGGCGTTGATGGGCGGTTGTATCTGCAGAAAGGCTGGAAGGAATTTGTCATTGATAGTGGCCTGAAGTCTGAGCAAGTTGTCGTCCTTAACTTCTTTAAACTCGAGGATCATATGGTTAGAATCACATTTGACGTGATTGGTTAAGGTTTCATGGTTGATTGTAATAAGTACTTTTGCGTATCGAACGCTTCATGTTTTGATGTGATTTGTAATTAGTACTTTTGTGATCTGGACCGCTTGAATTATAAGTCAGAACTTCGTGTTGTCCATGAGCTAACTAACTGACTGCTATATATATGGTTTACTCTATATATACATCATTTCTCTAGTATAGTTTAGTTGAAGAACTCATAGTTAGAAGGAAATTTGTGTTTACAACTTCAAGCACGACATACTTGAAAGGATTAACAAGAAGACATGGCATACTTGTTGGCAGGATGAATAGTATAAATATGTGTCAAAAATATCTTCTTGTTTCTTCAGGGTTGCTTCTTTATTTTATGAATATGAATATGAATGCCCTAGCTAGCTAGCTTAGCAACACCATTTGCAGTCTCACTCTATTCTTGGTCCAATTCTGCCTGCCATAACAATAGGACAGGGCATAATTGCAATATGATGAAACCATGTATAATTTACTGAACTGCATCTATTTGGTCGTTAACCTGTTGCTTCTTCGCGGTGACTGGAGTGTGTCTAATGTTTCACTTTCTTTTCTTTTCTGTGGCGGTGTTACTGGTTCTTGTCTTTGCACCGTTGTGTTTGTAGCCCCTCGCATGCTGGTTGATGGCGGCTTTTGTTTTTTAGCACTGTGAACTGCAATCTTCTTTTCTCCTCGCGTGCTGGTTGATGGAGGCTTTTGTTTTTTAGCGCTGTGAACTGCAACCTTCTTTGCTCCTCGTGTGTTGGTTGACGGCAGCTTTTGTTTTCCAGCGTTGTGAACTGCATCCTTTCGTGCTCCTACCTTGTTTTTTGAATGTGGTGTCGTTCTTGATTGTTTCTGTACAACAGCATTCCCTTGTGGTGGTCTTGTGGGCATTGTTTCTTCATGTTCTTAGTCCTCTTCACTCTCTTCTTCCTCTTCCTCCTCTTATTCATCTGCTTCTTCATAAGTCACTCCTTCAGTTTCTTCATGTTCTTCTTCCTCTTCACTCTCTTCTTCTTCCTCCTCCTCTTCTTCATCTGCTTCTTCATAAGCCATTTCTTCTTCGGTTGTGTCACCATCTTCTTCTTTGATTTCATCCTCTTTGTCTTCCTTGTTTTCTGATCTTGTTCTTTTGGGGCAGGTTCTTGAATTGTCTCTCTTCCTCTTTCTGCAGATGTTGCAACGTCTCGGTTTCGTCCATTTCATAGTGTTGTGAGTGGAATATTTGTTTGGTTGTGCATCGCCATGTCCTCGGTTTTCTTGTTCATGTCTTTTTGTACATGTTCTGGAATTGTGGCTGTTGATTTCATTACATGTCTTCCACCTTCTTATTCCCAATGGGTGACTGTCAGGACCCCAATCCTAAGTCACACTGATCTAGCATGTAACACATCATATCACTTTGCGGCCTCACGCACGATATTCCCACAGGTTCCACCTTACCTGGCCCAGGACCGTTTGTGCCTTTTGGCTCACGTATATGATAGTGACGCTAGCATCCACATGACAGAGAACCCAGGCCGACATGACTAGTCGTAAACCCAAAGTGGCACTAACTTACAGGGACAGGCATACATGACCCAGCAACGAACGTGTTGGTCATCAACGTATGAACCCAAGTCATAGCAAGCTACAAGGACTTAAAGGAACAACGCGTGACATTTCCCCGAAGGGATAGACATGGGAACAAAGAAGGACACATGCCGGCCAACCTAAGTGTTCCGGAGAAGTAGCAAGCTACCATGGCTCAGTGGAAGCACTAGGAGACATTTCGCGTAAGAGAGGCTACCAAGAATAAACAACTAGGTTGTCGGATCCCACACATACCAAGCATTTCAATAACATACACACAATATGCACGATATGTGCAAATACAACATGGCATCACACAAAACTCTATGACTCAAAGTATTTATTCATTAGGCTCCGAGGAGCCAGATATTACAAACATGGGTCTAATGACCCAGCATTCAAGTCATACAAGCAACAAGCACATGCGGAAGCTTAACTTGTCTGATTACAAACAACTACAAATGAAAAAAGGCTGAGAAGCCTGACTATCTACAAGACCCTCCCAAGGGTACAAGATCATAGTTGCGGTAACAAGCTAACCATCGAAGTCCACGCGGAATTACTAGTGAGATTGAAGTCTCTCTTCAAAAAACATAAATTTAGCAAACGTGAGTACAATTGTACCCAGCAAGACTTACATCAGAACTATCTACATATGCATCAGTATCAACAAAGGGGTGGTGGAGTTTAACTGCAGCAAGCCAGCTTTGACTCAGTGGCTATCCTGTACTACAACTGCCGGTAACTCTTTTGAGGCGGCGCACACAAGTCCACATATTCACCATATCAATACACCCCTATGGATCCGCTCCCATCTCCCTACGAGAAGGCCATCCATAGCACTCATGCTTATCTTGCGTATTTTAGAGTATCCACTTTCACTTGTCTATGAACTGTATAGGCAACCCAGAGGTACTTTACCAAGGACGCAGCTATTCAAATAGATCATTTATAACACTGCAGGGGTGTACTTCCTCACACACACTCTCGCCACTTACCGCCATGTACACGTCATGTATCTCGGCAACCTTCAAGAGGAAGCCTAGCATGGGTGTCGGCCACGACCTGACTAACCACGCAAGTCTCTAGTCTAGGTTTATCGCCTATTCGGGTTCCATCCGTGAGGAGATCCGGCCGGGGTGTCGATCACGGCCCCAAACAATGTGTACAGGGTTCCCAAGCCCACCAAATGGGCGACGCTTGGTACACCTAGCCACAGTGCCTAGTCTGTCCCAAGACCACCCGTACCGGGTGCCACTTGGTAGACTACTAACACTACCTACAAACACCAGAAACTAGTTGCAACTCCTGGACAGAGATCGAGTTGATTAATAAGCCGAGAGGGGTCGAGTTACCAGAACCAATGTGTGGTAGCAACTGTCTTGGATCACAGACATAGAACTCAGTTCCTGAGGACGGTTTCAATGAGACAACCCACAATGTACTCCTGCATGGCGTCTCACCGCTACCTTTACCAAATTGTGTTCACATACTTAGCTCTCAACAGTAGGACATGTTCACCACATTCCAATTCATCCCCGATGAATCATACCCGACTCAACTATAAGCAGTAGCAGGCATGACAAACAAGCATGAATGAGTAGGCACATCATGGATCAAACAACTCCTACTCATGCTAGTGGGTTTCAACTATTTACTGTGGCAAAGACAGGTCATGCAAAGGAAAGGGGTTCAACTACCGCAGCATGTAATAGTTGAATCGTTGTTGTCCTAATGTGGTAAAAGAGAGAAGGAGCGAGGGAGTGGGATTGTATCAGAATGAACAATGGGGTTTTGCTTGCCTGGCACTTCTGAAGATAGCATTGGGTCTTCATCAGTGTCATCGATGACATCACTGGAACAACGTCTACTGAGAGGGGACAAACACCGACAAACAAGAGGGAACACAATCAATGCAATGCAACGGTATGATGCATGATCATGACATGGCAATATTCTATGATTTGAGCTAATGCAACTAGCAACCAGATTAAATGCAGTTGGTTCGAACCAAAGGTTCAAATTCAAACTCCACATGTGGTTATTTAAATGCCATTCATTTTATTTGTCCTAAACAGTAGCAAAAAGTTGTTCTAGCAAGCATGAAAAAGGTACAGATGGATAGATTGCATTTTTCTGATAATTTTTCATATATAAATTATTTCATTTGGAGTTACGGTTGAATTTCTATGATTTTTTGAATTTTTGGCTATTTTCTGGAATTTCCTGGTTATTCAAATTAGAATAAATCCAAAAAAGGATTTACTGTGTTAGCCTGGCGTCAGTGTGACGTCAGTGGTCAACTGACGCGATCCAGTTCAAACATGACCTGCGGGGTCCACATGGCATGGCCTTGCTGTTAAGTGGATATTAATCTGGGGTTAATTATCTGCGGGGCCAGCGTGTAAGTGACTATGTGGGGGGTTGTTAAATAAATGCGTGCTTAACTCTAAACTAATGACGCCACGTCACGTAACCGGCGATTAGCCCTTTGGTGCTAAGCAGAACGCGGCGGCGCTCCTCGTCCGGCCATCTCCGGCGACGAGAGCTCGCGTGGCTGGGCTCTACGGACGCGGCTCGACAAGGCGCATCATTTGATAGCAGCTGGAGGTGCTGGGGTGGTCAGAAACAGCAGCGGCGTGAGGAGCTGGTGCAGATGTGGGGCTACAGAGCATGACGTGAGGAGTCGGTGCATGCGTTCGGCTCCTAAGAGCACGGTGAGCAGGCGGGTGCTACTGGGGCGAGCGGAGGAGCTCGGGAGCATGAGGCTCGTTTGCCATGGCGATGGCCGGAGCTCGGTTTCATGGGGGCGGCGGCTAACGGACGAGAATGGAGGGGGTGAGCAAGGTGGTGGAGCAGGAGCTCACAGCGGGTTCGAGGGGGCGGTCAGCAGGCTCGGGGACGCTCCGGAGGCGGTGAATCATGCGACGGCGGCCGTCGGTGCAAAGGTCGAAACGACAGCGATGGCGACGTCTCAGGGCCTCCGGCGAAGCGTGGCTCGACAAAGAGGTGTAGAGGATTGCAGCAGAGCTCGTGGTCATGAAGAGGAGGCGAGGGGGTGGCTGTGGCCGTGGTGGTTCAGGGCGGCGCGTCCATGGCCGCGTCGGCCATCGCGGGAGAGAGCGGGGGAGAGGAGGGGAAATGCAGGGAGGAGTGGGAGAGGTCCGAGGGGTGCGTGGCGCTCACAGGTGCGTCGGGGCAGCGGTGGGAAGCAGGAGGTGGCCGGGGGCGTGCTGGCGTGTCGCGAGCACACGCTCTCGTCCTTCTGGCGCAAGGAGGAGGATGACTGGCATGGCCAGATGGGCCGGCTGGGCTACACAGTAACCAACTGAGGTAAGTGCCAGGTAGGTTTCTGTTTCCCTTATTCTTTTCCTTTTCTATTTATTTTTCTATGTTTTGATTTAGTAATAATGCTAAACCATTTAATAAAATCCTGGAAATAATTATGGGTGCTTTCTGAATTATTCCAGTGACCCTTAAAAATTTCCAACATTTTTGGAGCATCTAAAATATATATAGCATTCAAATAGCTCCAATTGAAATATATTGAACTAATTCAATAATCCAGAATGGCCTGAAAATATGTGCATCATTTTTGGTAGAGGTTTTCACCTTTATCAGAAATCATGAACATTTTCAGAGGGCATTTTGGGTTCATTGAAAAAGATTTCATTTTGACCCTAGTTGAATTTCATTAGCTGCTAGGGTTTATTAGTCCCCATTTCAAGTTTCAGATATTTTAACATGATGCATGGAAGGTTAAGCAATGACAGGCAAGGACTAAGCTAGGGCTATGACAACTCACCCCCACTAAACAAGAATCTCGTGCTGAGACTCAAGACATGAGGTAAGAAGACAGAGGGGACACCAAACTAACACAATCTTCATGGTTCAATTGCCATCTCAAAGACATTGATTCATTGCTTCATATTGATCTTTGACGTCTTTGCTTTCGAGATCTTCATCCAACACGATGATGGCAGAAAGAAGCTCTACAAGAATCTATCTTCTTGAAGATCGAGCAACTCAAGATCAACTCATGGAGTGAGACGCAGGAACATCTCTTGAGTTGAGACATAAAACACACATCAGGTGGATGGAAAGAAACAGATGACGGAGGTTCAATTTGGTAGGCAACAATTCCACGCTGGAGTAGGATGGTGCATGGAATAAGAGTTGCGAGGAGATTTATTGCATTGATTCTGTAATGGGGCACCTTAGGGGAGGTGACTCATAGAAGTATTCCCTTAAGTGGCAAAAGAATTACTTTTGATATAGAGACCATTGAGACTCTTTATACCACCCTAAGGCAATCACAAACAATCGTCTGAAGGAGTTCGAAAGAGTGGCATACTCAGACTAGAATGGATGATGTGGACTACCTTGTTGAAGACAACGCAATGCATGATTTTTGCTTATCATCGGAAATGGATGGGACCCATGGTAGGACCACTTTTAAAGATGATCCTAAACATCAACTACTGAGAAGGACAACTCATGGAAATTTTGCCACAATGACAGTGCGAGCTGGGAACAAAATGCAAATGTTGGGAATGATTCTGGTAACTGGGAGAAAATTCAACAGTAGAGAGTGAATCCACTGTTTGAATGATTATAGCATAACTGAAGAAACTGGGAGCACAAGGATCCGTAAGAAACAACTTCTAGATTAAGTCGCACGAAATCGTCATGGAGAAGACGGACAAATTGCTCATTCAAGATACTACAATGATAGATCTTCCGGCTAAGTGTGTCGGCCAAGACATCAACCTTGCCGGGACCTACATCGTAGATCTTGGAAAAGTTCCAACCATCATATCTGCTTGAGAGTCAGATCTGGTTGGTCTCAGGATATTCAAGACAACATGTATGAAGAAGAAAGGTTGCAACACAAACCGACAAGATGACGTTGCAAGATTCTCAGGAAATGAACTACGAGAGCAAGCTCCAAAACATGAGTTGGTTCTGCTACATACACGTGAACACGATGTCCAAGACAAGCATGACCACATGGAAGCCTTGCAACAACACTACCGAGTTCATGTGGGGAACCATAATTGAGGATATAGAAGCCCTTGCATAAGGCATGCTCTTAAAGAAGGAACTTCTTCTCCTTCAACAAATCAATTAGTGGCTTGGTGTGCTAGGAAATACATATGGAATGAAGATGATCAGTCTATCAGAACATAGAATACTTCGCACGTGCATGACTGACTTGGAATGATTCCAGAGAAGGCAAAACAAGCTTTCTCGAATTCACAGTGGCAACTTGCATAGAATGCACATGAATTCGAGGAAGTCACTTCTTCCATCCAAGCATAAGCTTCATGAACGGAACACGAAGGAATTGCTTACAAAGTTTCCAACACTAGCTTAATGTCCAACAAAGTCATGGATAAGATAGGTATGTTGTCGATGGGCTCAACAACAATTCATCCAGGTTTCCATATAAATGGAAATCCATAATTATGTGAACAAGGTGATAGCATTGGTCAGACCAAAAGATGTAATGGTGTATGCTCGAGGGATCAACCACGAGTAAGACAACATTACGAACATCGTTGGTTCTGATTTGATTTGAGGATATAGCCGACACTCAAATCAAAGTTTGGACAAGACAATAGATCCAATAACTGATCATGAGGACCAATCGGTGAAGATATCATCTTTCTTCAACACACACATTCAAAAGATATCCCTTTAGGATGAACTAAGTTAGGCAAGCTTTTATCTTCCAACTCTCCAAGTTGTTGTTTAGCTTAACTAACTAACTCAAGATATCCAACACAGATTATTGGAGAAAGAGTGGTTTATAGGAAAACCATTTGATCACGAGCTCAACATGACGGTCAGGGGACAACCTGGTGATACTTCCAAGAAGATATTCGTAAAATCACGGGCCACCGATATGTTATGAAGCTCGAGAACAATCTTGCTTTTCAAGGCAAGACAGTATGATCAAAAAGAGCAAGGGTTTGACAAAATCCTAACCCATCGATCAAAGAGTGCACCAGGACATATGGACTAGTAGCATGATCAATCTTAGGAGGGTGTCTCAGTAACCAACATGCTAAGAATGAGAGTATTGTCCATTAACTAACAAGCAATAGGGTTGCTAGGAGTATTGATTTCACACATCACGATTCCCTTGTCGGCATTCCAGTTACAATAACACAGAAACCGAGGAATGAACAATGATGGCAAGAAGTATCACTGCATCAAGAATTCATAAGAGGTGGTGCAATTCTCATGACAATCCTGAAATGAAGAGGGAAACACTCCAAGGTAGAGCAGAACAAAAGCTGGATTGGCATTTTGATCTACGGGATACAACTGCTTTGACCCAATCCCAAAGATGGACGAGGTACTGGAGTTTGTTTCTCCTAGTCATTCCGGAATAGAATGGCTTGAGGGGCCACAAGAATAATAGGGATCGATAACACGAATGCACAAGTACTCCTGACTATCAACTGATACAAGAGGGTCATAATACAACTAAAAAGGGACAACTCAAAGGAACATATCAGTTTCTGAGTTTTGGATGCATAAATTAGTATGTCGAGCAAAGCTCAACATTTCTTTTGAATAACCCATGCAGAAAGGTAGAACTAGCAGATTCACAACTATCGAATGAAGAACTCGTCAAGAGCACTCTTGTTGTGATCTTTTGGTTCAAAAGAACTTCTGCCATAATGGTTCATGGTATTGGAAGAACGATATACCACAGTCTTCAAAGACTATCACAAAGGTTACTAATACCCTAAAGGAACGAGAAAACACTATCAACAGGAAGTAAGTAGAGTGAATCTTGGGTTCAAAACCGAGGAATAGAATGCCTACTAACTAAATGGCATCACGGAATGCTTTCGAGAATGACAGGTAGAATCATCACACTAGGAACACAAAACATGGCAAGATTACTAGGTGATACTCTAAGACACCTAGGGTCATAATAATAGCTCCAACATATATGTCGAGGCAATGAAGTACCTCAACACACTAGTTAGTGTGGTTAATCTGGCCGAAAGGAACATCAGGAACGGAAAGAAAGGATTTGCAAATGCATTAGACTATTTAGAAACTTGGGATGACTGGACAGCATAACGGCTGTAAATGCTCAAAAAGATTTGAGAAATCCTACAAAATGGTGGCATAACCACTCAGCATAACAATATCAAGGTTCCGAGATCAACGATCAACACACAGAGGTAGTAGAAACTGAACTGAGACTTGAATCCATCAATCCTATAGGTCTATGGATTAGTAACACATGATCCTGATAGAAAGAAGAGAAAGCCTAGTTCCTTAACCACGTAGGAAAGATAGGATGACTCGGATCAGTAGGGCATAAGGTAAAGGAGTAAAAAGAGCCTTACGTTCCCTTCACAATCAATTCCCTTATATAACTAAAGCATTTCTAGACTCGACTTCGACCAGTTTGGCTTGGTAATCCTACAGGCAGTCAGGCTCTGATACCAAAGTTGTCAGGACCCCGATCCTAAGTCACACCAATCTAGCATGTAACACAGCATATCACTTTAAGGCCTCACGCACGGTATTCCCATGGGTGCCACCTTACCTGGCCCGGGAGCGTTTGCGCCTTTTGGCTCACGTATATGATAGTGTTGCTAGCATCCATATGACAGAGAACCCGAGCCGACATGACTAGTCGTAAACCCAAAGTGGCACTAACTTACACGGACAAGCATACATGACCCAACAACGAATGTGTCGGTCATCAACGTCTGAACCCAAGTCGTAGCAAGCTACAAGGACTTAAAGGAACAGCGCGTGACATTTCCCCGAAGGGACAGACACAGGAACAAAGAAGGACACATGTCGGTCAGCCTAAGTGTTCCGGAGTAGTAGCAAGCTACCATGACTCAGTTGAAGCACAAGGAGACATTTCCCGGTAAGAGAGGCTACCAAGAATAAACAACTAGGTTGTCGGATCCCACACATACCAAGCATTTCAATATCATACACACAATATGCTAGATATGTGAAAATACAACATGGCATCACAACAAATCTCTACGACTCAAAGTATCTATTCATTAGGCTCCGAGGAGCCAGATATTACAAACATGGGTCTGATGACCCGATATTCAAGTCATACAAGCAACAAGCACACGCGGAAGCTTAACTTGTCTCATTACATACAACTACAAATGAAAAAGGCTGAGAAGCCTGACTATCTACAGGACCCTCCCAAGGGTACAAGATCGTAACTGAGGTAACAAGCTAAACATCGAAGTCCACACGGAACTACTAGTGAGACTGAAGTCTCTCTGCAAAAACCATAAATTAAGCAAATGTGAGTACAATTGTACCAGCAAGACTTACATCAGAACTATCTACATATGCATCAGTATCAACAAGAGGGGTGGTGGAGTTTAACTACAGCGAGCCAGCTTTGACTCAGTGGCTATCCTGTACTACGATGATACGTCTCCAACGTATCTATAATTTTTTATTGCTCCATGCTATATTATCTACTGTTTTGGACATTATTGGGCTTTATTGTCCACTTTTATATTATTTTTGGGACTAACCTATTAACCGAAGGCCCGGCCCAGAATTGCTGGTTTTTTGCCTATTTTAGGGTTTCGAAGAAAAGCAATATCAATCGGAGTCCAAACGGAATGAAACCTTCAGGAACGTGATTTTCTCAACGAACAAGACCCATGAGACTTGGACCCCACGTCAAGAAACAAAAGAGGAGGCCACGAGGTAGGGGGCGCGCCTACCCCCCCCCCCCCCCCAGGAGCGCCCTCCACCCTCGTGGGCGCCCTGTTGCTCCACCGACGTACTCCTTCCTCCTATATATACCTACGTACCCCCAAACGATCAGATACGAAGCCAAAACCCTAATTCCACCACCGCAACTTTTTGTATCCACGAGATCCCATCTTGGGGCTTGTTCCGGAGCTCCGCCGGAAGGGGTATCCATCACGAAGGGCTTCTACATCAACACCATAGCCCCTTCGCTGAAGTGTGAGTAGTTCACCTCAGACCTACGGGTCCATGGTTATTAGCTAGATGGCTTCTTCTCTCTTTTTGGATCTCAATACAATGTTCTCCCCCTCTCTTGTGGAGATCTATTCGATGTAATCTTCTTTTTGTGGTGTGTTTGTTGAGACCGATGAATTGTGGGTTTATGATCAAGTCTATCTATGAATAATATTTGAATCTTCTCTGAATTCTTTTATGTATGATTGGTTATCTTTGCAAGTCTCTTCAAATTATCAGTTTGGTTTGGCCTACTAGATTGATCTTACTTGCAATGGGAGAAGTGCTTAGCTTTGGGTTCAATCTGGCGGTGTCCTTTCCCAGTGACAGTAGGGGCAGCAAGGCACGTATTGTATTGTTGCCATCAAGGATAACAAGATGGGGTTTTCATCATATTGCATGAGTTTATCCCTCTACATCATGTCATCTTGCTTAAGGCGTTACTCTATTTTCATTAACTTAATACTCTAGATGCATGCTGGATAGCGGTCGATGAGTGGAGTAATAGTAGTAGATGCAGGCACGAGTCGGTCTACTTGTCTCGGACGTGATGCCTATATACATGATCATACCTAGATATTCTCATAACTATGCTCAATTCTATCAATTGCTCAATAGTAATTCGTTCACCCACCGTAGAATACTTATGCTCTTGAGAGAAGCCACTAGTGAAACCTATGGCCCCTGGGTCTATCTTCATCATATTAATCTTCCAATACTTACTTATTTTCATTGCCTTTTATATTACTTTGCATCTTTATCATAAAAATACCAAAAATATTATCTTATCATATCTATCAGAACTCACTCTCGTAAGTGGCCGTGTAGGGATTGACAACCCCTTATCGCGTTGGTTGCGAGAATTTATTTGTTTTGTGCAAGTACGAGGGACTCGCGCGTAGCCTCCTACTAGATTGATACCTTGGTTCTCAAAAACTGAGGGAAATACTTATGAAACTTTGTTGCATCATCCCTTCCTCTTCGGGGAAAACCAACGCAGTGCTCAAGAGGTAGCAAGAAGGATTTCTGGCGCCGTTGCCGAGGAGTCCACGCAAAAGTTAATATACCAAGTACCCATCACAATCCTTATCTCCCGCATTACATTATTTGCCATTTGCCTCTCGTTTTCCTCTCCCCCACTTCACCCTTGCCGTTTTATTCACCCTCTCTATCTATCCTCCCTCTCCTTCTCTATTTGCCTCATTTTGCCCGCTTGCTTTTTGTTTACCTGTGTGTTAGTTTGCTTGCTTGTCACGATGGCTCAACATAACACTAAATTGTGTGACTTTACCAATACCAACAACATTGATTTTATTAGCACTCCGATTTCTCCTCTTACCGATGCTGAATCTTGTGAAATTAATACTGCTTTGCTGAATCTTGTCATGAAAGATCCGTTTTCCGGCCTTCCTAGTGAAGATGCCGCTACCCATCTAAATAGCTTCATTGATTTGTGTGATATGCAAAAGAAGAAAGATGTGGATAACGATATTATTAAATTCAAGCTATTTCCTTTTTCTCTTTGAGATCGTGCTAAAGCTTGGTTTTCGTCTTTGCCTAAAAATAGTATTGATTCATGGAATAAGTGCAAAGATGCTTTTATCTCTAAGTATTTTCCTCCCGCTAAGATCATCTCCCTTAGAAACAATATTATGAATTTTAAGCAACTTCATCATGAACATGTTGCACAAGCTTGGGAGAGGATGAAATTAATGATACGTAAATGCCCTACTCATGGTTTGAATTTGTGGATGATTATACAAAAAATTTATGCCGGAATGAATTTTGCTTCTAGAAATCTTTTAGATTCGGCTGCGGAGGCACTTTTATGGAAATCACATTAGGAGAAGCTACTAAACTCCTAGATAATATTATGGTTAATTATTCTTAATGGCACACTGAAAGATCTACCAATAAAAAGGTGCATGCGATAGAGGCTATTAATGTTTTGAGTGGAAAGATGGATGAAAATATGAAATTATTTTCTAGTAAGAGTGTTTATTCTTATCCTAATGATATGCCCTTGTCTACTTTGATTGAGAATAATAATGAATCTATGGATGTGATTTTTGTTGGTAGGAACAATTTTGGTAACAACGCGTATAGAGGAAATTTTAATCCTAGGCCTTATCCTAGCAATCCCTCTAATAATTATGGTAATTCCTACAACAATTCTTATGGAAATTATAATAAGATGCCCTCTAGTTTTGAATCTAATACTAAAGAATTTATTACTTCGCAAAAGAATTTTAATGCTTTGATTGAAGAAAAATTGCTTAAGACTGATGAGTTGGCTAGGAACGTCGATAGAATTTATCTTGATGTTGATTCTTTCAAACTTACATCTATTCCACCTAAGCATGATATCAATGAGTCTCTCAAAGCCATGAGAATTTCGATTGATGAGTGCAAAGAAAGAACCGCTAGGATGCGTGCTAAGAAAGATGCCTTTATAAGAGCGTGTTCTTCTAGTTCCTATGAAAATAAAGATGAAGATCTAAAAGTTACTGATGTGTCCCCTGTTAAATCTTTGTTTTGCAATATGAATCTTAATAATTATGGGACTTAATATGATCCACCTTTACCTAGAAGGCGTTCCCAGAATTCGGAGTTTTTAGATCTTGATGCTAAAATTGATAAAAGTGGGATTGAAGAAATTAAAACCCTAGATGTTGCTAAACCCACTATTTTGGATTTCAAGGAATTTAATTATGAAAATTGCTCTTTGATTGATTGTATTTCCTTGTTCCAATCCGTGCAAAATTCCTGTCACATCCCTAGTTCTGGTATGACCTAGGCTAGCCTTCATGTTTGCATCATGTTTAAATTTCATTGAAATTTGAAATGGGGACTTGTGAAACCCTCAGAATCATTCTAGAAATGACCCAAATAAAAAAATTGCTCCAAAAAGGTCCAAGAAAATGCTCATGTTGCTCTCTAAAAATCTTGGATAGAGATAAAAATCAAACCAACATTTTCAGGAGCTCATAAGTATTTATTTTGGGCATTTAGAATTAATGCAATAATTATGTGCTTTGGATATATACTGTTATATATATATAATATTGCCCAAAAATTATGCCAGTAGTTGAGGAGCTCTGGAATAATACCACTAGCCCCTGCAAAAATTGGCATAAGACAATAAAATGGTTTAGTATTTTTATTAAACCAAACAAATGACAGAAAAATAGAAAAGAAAACAAAAAGGAAAACGCTTACCTGGACCTTACCGCGGCCTGGCACTATGCGGCCTAGCAGGCCGGCCCAGCCAGCTGGCCGTGCCAGTCACCCCCTACCTCTCGCCAGGAGGCCAGGGGCGCGTGGTCGTCGCGCGCACGCACGCGCTGCGCCACCTCCTGCTTCCGCCGACGCGGGAGAGGCTCCTGGAGCCGCCGCGTACTCCCCGACCCCCTCTCACTTTCCCCCCGAGTCGATCCCCTCCTCTGCCGTCTCCCCCTTGCTTTTTCTCTCACGGCCGAGCGCTGCCGTCGCCGCAGCTCGTCGCCGCCGCAGCCACCGCCTCCCCCTCGCCCTCTCTCCATGTCTGCGAGCTCCGCCCCGCCGCCTGCTACCTCCCCATCGAGCCACGTGACGCGGGAAGCCCTGGAACACCGCCACCACCGTCGTCTTCAACCTCCAGCGCCCGAGACCGCCTACAACGCCACGTCGCCGTCCGGCCTCCCCCGAGCTCGCTAACGCCTCCAAACGACGCGGGGTGATCCCCTCTTCGTTTCGCCCCTAACCCCGTCGCCCCACACGTCCTCTAAGCGCTAGTGCCGCCGTGCCTGAAGCTCGCCGCTGCACAGCCATGTCGTCGCCGTCGTTTCAGACGCTGTAGCCCGCGGGCGAGCACATCAACGTGCTCAGCGTCCCTCCACGAGCCCGTAGCCACCAACGACTTCCCCTCCCGAGCTCCGTAGAGCCAAACCCGCCGTTCCCGTAGCTCCGGCCACCCCACGGCCTCCCGCATGTCCCACTGGATGCGCGCGAGCCTGGACATCGCGTAGGTGGTCTCCGCCGCGCGTTTGGTCGCGGGAAGGCGAATTCCGTGCCCCTCCGCCGCGTTCTGCCTCACCGGCGGCTAAACGCCGGCGGGTTGACTGGGTTTGACCCCCCAGTTGACCAGATTTGACCCGTATGGGTCAATGACATGTGGGGCCCGGCCCTGTTAATTTTAGTTTAGGATTAGTTTAATAACTAACTAACTAACCTGGTCATCCCCGTTGACTCGCTTACGTCATGCTGATGTAGTGCTGACGCAATATATCATTTTCTGGTTTATAAATAAATCAGGAAATTCCAGAAAATGATATAAACTTCAAAAATTCATAGAAATTCAACCGTAGCTCAGATTGAAATAGTTTATATATGATAAGTGATCAGAAAAATTCAATCTATCCATCTGTACTATTTTCATGCATGATAAGCCAATTTATACTTAATGTATAGGTGAAAACATATTAACGGCATTCATAAAGACTTAACTTGGAGTTGCATTTGAATTCTTGATTCAAATGGACTTCATCCAAATGAATACTAGCTGCATTAGTTCAAATAACATCACATCTACATGCCATGTTCATGCATCATATTGTTGCATATGATTGTGTTTTTATTTGTCGACACCGTTCCTTCTCGATAGGTCCTGCTCCGGAGAGTGCTCCAGAGTACCTGTCTAAGGAGCAATGCCCCCTGTTGATCTACCAGGCAAGCAAACGCCCTTGTTCATTCTGATACAATCCTACTCTCTCGCTCCTACTCTCATTTATTGCATTAGGACAGCAACGATTCAACTGCTACTTCATGCTGCGGTAGTTGAACCCTTTCCTCTGCATGACCTATCATTGCCACAGTAAATAGTTAAAACCCACTAGCATGTGTAGGAGTTGATTGAGCCATGTTGTGTTCCTACCATGCATTGCCTGCTATTACTTAGAGTATGTCAGGTCTGATTCATTGGGAATGAATTGGAGTGTTACGATATGTTCTGGTGCTGAGAGTTAAGCGTGTGAACACGATTTGGTCAAGGTAGCGGTGAGAGGCCATGTAGGAGTACATGGTGGGTTGTCTCACCGGAACTGTCCTTAAGCACTGAATTCCATGTATGTTGTCCAATGACTAGCTACTACCACACATTGGAATGCTTAAGTGCCCCTCTCGACTTCTTAGCCAACTTGATCTCTGTCTAGGAGTTGTAAATAGTTTCTGGTGTTAGTAGGTAGTGTTAGTAGTCTACCAAGTGGCACCCGGTCAGGTGGGCTTGGGACAGACTAGGCACAAGTGGCACGGTGTACCAAGCGTAGATCCATCCGGCGAGGTGGGCTTGGGAACCCTGCACACATCGTTTGGGGCCGTGAGCAACACCCCGGCCGGATCTCCTTGCGGATGGAACCTGAATAGGCAATAAACCTGGACTAGAGTCTTGTGTGGTTAGTCAGGTCGTGGCCGAGTCCCTCGCCAGGCTTCCGCTTGAAGGTTGCCGAGATACATGACGTGTACATGGCGGTAAGTGGTGAAAGCGTGTGTGAAGAAGTACACCCCTGCAGGGTTATCATGATCTATTCGAATAGCCGGGTCCGTGGTTATGGACTTCTTGGATGCTTATGTGGTACATAGACAACTTGAAATGGATACTCTAAAATGCTCAAGACAAGTCTGAGTGCTATGGATGGCCTAATCGTAGAGAGACGGGGATGAATCGATAGTAGTGTATTGATGTGGTGATTAGTGGACTCGTGTGCGCTGCCTCACCACAAAGAAGTTTCTCGTAGTCGTAGAACAGGATAGCCACTGAGTCAAAGCTGGCTTGCTGCAACTAAAACCCACATTACCTTCTTGATACAAATGCATGTATGATAGGATCTGATGTAAGTCTTGCTGAGTACCTTTGTACTCACGTTTGCTTTATTTATGTTTTGCAGGTGAGACATTTGTCTCACTAGTAGTACCGCCTGAACTTCGACGAGTAGCTTGTTACCTCAGCTACGATCTTGTACCCTTGGGAGGTACTTGTAGATAGTCAGGCTTCTCAGCCTTTTCCTTTTGTAGTTGTCTGTACTCAGACATGTAATGCTTCCGTTGCTTGTATGCTCTGAATGATGGGTCATGTGACCCCTGTTTGTATTTAATGCTATGCGGCTCTTTTGGGCCTTTATCTATATGAGTTTACGTTATGTTGTGATGCCATGTTGTACAACACATACTTGCATGTTATGCGTACGTGTGACGTGTATTGCTATGTGTGGGATCCGACAACCTAGTTGTTTATCCTTGGTAGCCTCTCTTATGGGGAAATATAGTCTAGTGATTCCACTGAGCCATGGTAGTCTGCTACAGCCCGGTTTACCCAGAGTCCTGCTAGACCAGCACTACTGCTCCGGAACCTTAGACTGGCCGGCGTGTGATTCACTTCGTTCCTGTGTCTGTCCCTTTGGGGAAATGTCACGCGATGACATCCGGAGTCCTGCCTAGCCTGCTACAGCCCGGTTCACCGGAGTCCTATTAGCCCAGTGCTACAGCCCGGATTCGCACGCTGCTGACCGACATGCTCGATGTTGATTCATGTATGCCTGTCCCCGTAAGTTAGTGCCACTTTGGGTTCACGACTAGTCACGTCGGCCCGGGTTCTCTGGCATATGGATGCTAGCGACACTATCATATACGTGAGCTAAAAGGCGCAAACGGTCCTGGGCCATGGTAAGGCGACACCCATGGGAATACCGTGCGTGAGGCCGCAAAGCGATATGAGGTGTTACATGCTAGATCGGTGTGACTTAGAATCGGGGTCCCAACAGCTTTGGTATCAGAGCCTGACTGCATGTAGGATTACCAAGCCAACCTGGTCAAAGTTGGGTCTTGAAATTCTTTAGTTATATAGGGGAATTGTTTGTGGAAGGGAACGTAAGGCTCTTTTTCTCCTTTCACCTCTTGCCCTTCTGATCTGAGTCATCCTATCTTTCCTACGGTGTTAAGGAACTAGGCTTTCTCTTCTGTCTATCAGGATCACGTGTTACTACTCCGTAGTCTCTTAGGATTGGTTGATCAGAGTCATATTCCAGTTCGAGTACCTTCGGTGTAGCCTGTTTAGTAATATCTCAGAACCTTGAGTGATGATGTTGAGTATGGTGCTACCCCGTCTTTTGCAGAATGTCTCATTTTGAGCATTTTACTGCCATTATGCTGCCGGAATTGTCCTAGGACTTTGAGAGATACTAAATTTCCTTGTGCTACCTTCTGCATCCTATAGTTGATGTTGACTTCGTCCTTGGTTTCGTTTCTCAGGATGTCGTCGGTTAACCAAAGTTATGTTGCTCGTAGTCGGACCCACGGAGATGGTAGGGAAGAGGATCCTCCCGATCAGTCTTCGTTGGCAAAGTTCATGTTAGAGGTTGAGATGAACAAGCGTGAGACCAACCGCTTGTTAGCACGTATCGAGGAGAACAACGCACCCCAGTGCAAAGAGTCAGCGACCATCTATGATTTCATTGGTTTGAAACCACCTACCTTCCATCATTCCATTGAACCACTCGATGCAGATGACTGGCTCCGTAGTATCACACACAAGCTGAGTTCCGCGAGCGTAGCTGAAGATGACAAGGTCACCTATGCTACATATCACCTGGAAGGTCCTGCTAGTCTTTGGTGGCAAAACTATGAGGCTATGCTTCCAGCTGGACAGATTCCTACCTGGAGAGACTTCACGGAGGCTTTTCGCGAGCATCACATTCCTGAAGCCCTCATCAATCGCAAGAGAGAAGAGTTCTGTAGTTTCAACCAGGGTAAGATGGCTGTTGATGCTTATAGTAGAGAGTTTGAGAACCTCGCTCGCTATGCTGCAGAAGAAGTGTCCACGGACGCCAAGAAGCGGGCTAGGTTCCGGAAGGGTCTCAACCCCAAGTTGCATCATGATCTCCACTTGCACCATTGCAATACATTCCAGGCTCTTGTGAACAAGGCCATTAACGCGGAGGCAGCTCAGCTCACTTATGAGGAGTCTCGTAAGCACACCCGTAATTTGGGTTCTTCCTCCGGTTCTAGTTCTCAGAAGCGCTGGATTTGGGTTCCGAACTCCGCTCTTCCACCCGGTTATACACCGAGGCCTTCTTATGTGGCACCTCACCCAGTTCAACCGTATGCTACACCCATGCCTATTGTAGACCACTTGTCAATGCGGGTCCATGTCCTACCTCCAAGATTTGTTACAAGTGCGGAGAGCCAGGCCACATTGCCCGTATTTGCACAAAGACCCGTGTTGCTCCACCCCAGCCTGAGAAGTCTGTTGGCCGTGGTAGTAAGCCATCACACCAGATGATCAGTGCCAAGTCAGCTCCCACTGAACTTGGACGTGTACATCACGTCTCAGCTAAAGACGCTCATGATGATCCAGATGTCGTTCTTGGTACACTCCTTGTCAACTGTCATCCAACTTCGGTTCTATTCGATACTGGAGCATCTCACTCCTTCATTTCTAAAAGTTATGCCCGCTTGCACGACATGTCATTTTGTGATATGCCCTCCCCACTACTCATTCAAACTCCTGGATCCAAGTGGCAAACTTCTAGGATAAGTTATGGCAATGAAATACATGTTGACAGACTTGTATTCCTAACTTCCTTGATATCCCTTAAGTCTTCGGATATTAACATCATCTTGGGTATGGACTGGATGAAAGCTCATTATGCCAAGATTGACTGTTACACTAGGTCTGTTTATCTCACACACCCCTCTGGCAGGATAGTCACTGTCTCCACCAAAATTGCAAAGCGTCAACTCTATTCTCTTAATGCCACCCCTCTTCCTGGCCTTGAAGATATCCTGGTAGTTCGTGACTTTCAGGATGTCTTTCTAGAGGAACTGCCAGGTATTCCACCTGACAGAGATGTAGAGTTTGTCATAGATCTTATCCCCGGAACCGCCCCAATTTCTAGGAGACCTTACAAGATGGCACCCTTAGAGCTAGCCGAGCTAAAGAAACAACTTGATGAGTCCTTGCAAAAGGGTTTCATCTGTCCTAGTTCTTCTCCTTGGGCTTGCCCCGTTCTCTTCGTCAAGAAGAAGGATGGTAGGGACCGGATGGTTGTAGATTATCGTCCTATTAATTTGGTCACGATAAAGAACAAGCATCCGCTCCCCAGGATCAACGATCTGTATGATCAGCTCGCTGGATTCTCAGTTTTTTTTCCAAGATGGATTTGAGGTTAGGCTACCACCAAATCAAGATCAGAAATGGGGACATTCCTAAGATAGCTTTTGTCACTCGTTATGGTCAGTACGAGTACACCGTCATGTCCTTTGGTCTAACCAATGCTCCAACTACATTCTCCCGCTTGATGAACTCGATCTTCATGGAGTACTTAGATAAGTTTGTCGTGGTTTACCTCGATGATATTCTTATTTACTCGAAGAACGAGGAAGAGCACGTCGAACATATTAGACTTGTCTTAGAGAAACTCGGTGAGCATCGCCTTTATGCCAAGTTCTCCAAGTGCGAATTTTCGTTGCCAGAAGTGACCTATCTAGGCCACGTGATATCTGGTAAGGGCATTGCTATCAATCCTGAGAGAGTTCAAGCCGTTCTTGATTGGACTCCACCTGAAACAGTTAAACAAGTTAGGAGTTTCCTTGGTCTAGCCAGTTATTGTCGCCGTTTCATTGAGAACTTCTCCAAAGTGGCCAAACCTCTCACGGAACTTCTCAAGAAAGATAAAAAGTTTGAGCGGTCCCCATAGTGTGAGCACAGTTTTCAGGAACTGAAAAGACGCTTGACTTCTGCTCCCATACTTGTGCCACCGGATTTCACTAAAGACTTTGTTATCTACTGCGACGCCTCACGACAGGGACTAGGTTGCATTCTTATGCAGGATCATCATGTGATTGCCTATGCATCTCGATAGTTGCATCCACATGAGGAGAATTATCCTACACATGATCTAGAGCTTGTAGCCGTAATCTATGTGCTTAGGACATGGCGACATTACCTTCTTGGTAAACGTTGCGAGATTTACACCGATCACCAGAGTCTTAAGTATATCTTCACCCAACTAGATTTGAACCTTAGGCAAAGACGTTGGTTGGAGTTGATCTTAGATTATGACTTAGGGATTACCTACACCCCAGGCAAGGGCAATGTCATGGCCGATGCGCTAAGTCGTAAGTCCTATTGCAACAATCTCATGTTGCAGCAGGGCCAACCACTTCTCCATGAGGAATTATGTAAGCTTAACCTTCACATTGCTCCTCACGGATTCCTTTCTACCTTGGTTGCGAAACCTACCCTTGAGGATCAGATCATTACTGATCAGAAGTTTGATAGGGGTGTTATCCGCACCAAGAGAAACATTAAGAAGGGAGTTGGTGGATGTTTCTCTATGGATGATCGAGGTGTTGTTTTCTTTGAGAATCGCTTGGTGGTTCCCAAGAATCAACATCTACGACAACTGATTCTTAAGGAGGCACATGAATCTCCTCTCACGATTCATCCCGGTAGTACTAAGATGTATCAGGACCTACGCCAGAGGTTCTGGTGGACTAGGATGAAGAGAGAAATTGCTCAGTTCATTTCTAACTGTGACGTTTGTCGTCGCGTTAAGGCAGAGCATCAAAGGTCTACTGGCACCCTTCAGCCTTTAGCTATTCTGAATGGAAATGGGATAAAGTTGGTATGGACTTCATCACCGGCTTTCCCAGGACCAAGAAAGGGAATAATGCTATCTTCGTAGTCATTGATCGTCTTTCCAAAGTGGTTCACTTCCTACCTGTTCGAGAGAGTATCACTGCTAGTCAGCTCGCTGACTTATATATTTCTCGAATAGTGTCACTTCATGGTGTTCCACTAGAGATCAATTCAGACCATGGTAGTCTTTTCACTTCTCATTCCTGGGAGAGTTTCCAAACTGCCATGGGCACCCACCTTTCTTTCAGTACCGCTTTCCACCCTCAGTCAAGTGGTCAGGTGGAAAGGGTCAACCAAATTCTCGAAGACATGCTTAGAGCTTGTGTTATCTCATTCGGTATGGATTGGGAGAAGTGTCTTCCCTTTGCCGAGTTTGCCTATAACAATAGCTACCAATCTAGCCTCAAGAAAGCTCCTTTTGAGGTTCTGTATGGACGAAGATGTCGAACACCTTTGAACTGGTCAGAAACCGGTGAAAGACAATTCTTTGGACCGGATATGATCCAGGAGGCAGAAGAACAAGTTCGCGTCATTCGCGAGAATTTGAAAACAGCCCAATCTCGTCAAAAGAGCCAGTATGACCGTCGTCATAAGGAAGTGGCTTATGAAATTGGCGACAAGGCTTACCTTCGGGTTACTCCTTTGAAGGGTACCCATAGTTTCGGTATCAAGGGCAAGTTGGCTCCTCGTTACATTGGTCCTTTTCGCATTCTCGCTAAACGAGGAGAGGTTGCCTACTAGTTGGAACTACCCCCACATCTTTCTCGAGTACATGATGTCTTCCACTTCTCTCAACTCAGGCGTTGCTTCTCAGATCCCATCCGCGGAGTGGACCACGAAACGCTTGATCTCCAAGATAACCTCACATATTGAGAGTACCCTGTTTGGATCCTTGATCAAGCAGAGCGTGTCACTCGATGTCATAACATCAAGTTTCTCAAGGTTCAGTGGTCTCATCATTCCGAGAGAGAAGCTACCTGGGAGCGTGAAGATCGTCTTCGACTTGAGTACCCCACTTTCTTTCCGTGGACCCCTGAATCTCGGGACGAGATTCTTTCGCGTGGGGGCGAGTTGTCACATCCCTAGTTCTGGTATGACCTAGGCTAGCCTTCATGTTTGCATCATGTTTAAATTTCATTGAAATTTGAAATGGGGACTTGTGAAACCCTCAGAATCATTCTGGAAATGACCCAAATAAAAAATTGCTCCAAAAAGGCCAAGAAAATGCTCATGTTGCTCTCTGAAAATCTTGGATAGAGATAAAAATCAAACCAACATTTTCAGGAGCTCATAAGTATTTATTTTGGGCATTTGGAATTAATGCAGTAATTATTTGCTTTGGATATATATTGTTATATATATATAATATTGTCCAAAAATTATGCCAGTAGTTGAGGAGCTCTGGAATAATACCACTAGCCCCTGCAAAAATTGGCACAAGACAATAAAATGGTTTAGTATTTTTATTAAACCAAACAAATGTCAGAAAAATAGAAAAGAAAATAAAAAGGAAAACGCTTACCTGGACCTTACCGTGGCTTGGCACTGTGCGGCCTAGCAAGCCAGCCCAGCCAGCTGGTCGCGCCAGTCGCCCCCTACCTCTCACTAGGAGGCCAGGGGCACGTGGTCGCCGCACACACGAACGCGCTGCGCCACCTCCTTCTTCTGCCGACGTGGGAGAGGCTCCTGGAGCCGCCGCGTACTCCCCCAACCCCCTCTCACTTTCCCCCCAAGTCGATCCCCTCCTCTGCCGCCTCCCCCTCGCTTTTTCTCTCACGGCCGAGCGCTGCCGTCGCCGCAGCTCGTCACCGCCACAGCCACCGCCTCCCCCTCGCCCTCTCTCCGTGTCTGCGAGCTCCGCCCCGCCGCCTGCTACCTCCCCGTCGAGCCACACGACGCGGGAAGCCCTGGAACACCGCCACCGCCGTCATCTTCAACCTCCAGCGCCCGAGATCGCCTACAACGCCACGTCGCCGTCCGCCCTCCCCCAAGCTCACTGATGCCTCCAAACGACGCGGGGTGAGCCCCTCTTCGTTTCGCCCCTAACCCCGTCGCCCCACACGTCCTCTAAGCGCTAGCGCCGCCGTGCCCGAAGCTCGCCGCCGCACAGCCATGTCGCCGCCGTCGTTTCAAACGATGTAGCCCGCGGGCGAGCACATCAACGTGCTCAGCGTCCCTCCATGAGCCCGTAGCCACCAACGGCTTCCCCTCCCGAGCTCCGTAGCGCCGAACCCGCCGTTCCCGTAGCTCCAGCCACCGCCATGGTTGTCGTGGCCATCGTCTCCGGCCACCCCACGGCCTCCCGCGTGTCCCACTGGATGCGCGCGAACCTGGGCAACGCGTAGGTGGTCTCCGCCGCGCGTTTGGTCACCGGAAGGCGAATTCCGTGCCCCTCCGCCGCGTTCTGCCTCGCCGGTGGGTTGACTGGGTTTGACCCCCCAGTTGACCAGATTTGACCCGTATGGGTCAATGACATGTGGGGCCCGGCCCTATTAATTTTAGCTTAGGATTAGTTTAATAACTAACCAACCCTGTTAACTAACTGTGACACTGACGTGTGGACCCCACGCGTCAGGTTTTACCTGGTCAGCCCCGTTGACTTGCTTACGTCATGCTGATGTAGTGCTGATGCAATATATCATTTTCTGGTTTATAAATAAATCAGGAAATTCCAGAAAATGATATAAACTTCAAAAATTCATAGAAATTCAACCGTAGCTCAGATTGAAATAATTTATATATGAAAAATGATCAGAAAAAATCAATCTATCCATCTGTACCATTTTAATTCATGATAAACCAACTTATACTTGCTGTATAGGTGAAAACATATTAATGGCATTCATAAAGACTTAACTTGGAGTTGCATTTGAATTATTGATTCAAATGGACTTCATCCAAATGAATACTAGATGCATTAGTTCAAATAACATCACATGTACATGCCATTTTCATGCATCATATTATTGCATATGATTGTGTTTTGATTTGTCGACACCGTTCCTTCTCGATCGGTCCTGCCCCGGAGAGTGCTCCAGAGTACCTGTCTGAGGAGCAGTGCCCCCCTGTTTATCTACCAGGCAAGCAAACCCCCTTGTTCATTCTGATACAATCCTACTCTCTCGCTCCTGCTCTCATTTATTGCATTAGGACAACAACGATTCAACTCCTACTTTATGCTGCGGTAGTTGAACCCTTTCCTCTGCATGACCTGTCATTGCCACAGTAAATAGTTAAAATCCACTAGCATGTGTAGGAGTTGATTGAGCCATGTTGTGTTCCTACCATGCATTGCCTGCTATTTCTTAGAGTATGTCAGGTCTGATTCATCAGGAATGAATTGGAGTGTTACGATATGTTCTGGTGCTGAGAGTTAAGCGTGTGAACACGATTTGGTAAAGGTAGCGGTGAGAGGCCATGTAGGAGTACATGGTGGGTTGTCTCACTGGAACCGTCCTTAAGCACTGAGTTCCGTGTATGTTGTCCAATGACTAGCTACTACCACATATTGGAATGCTTAAGTGCCCCTCTCGACTTATTAGCCAACTTGATCTCTGTCCAGGAGTTGCAAATAGTTTCTGGTGTTAGTAGGTAGTGTTAGTAGTCTACCAAGTGGCACCCGGCCAGGTGGGCTTGGGACAGACTAGGCACAAGTGGCACGGTGTACCAAGCGTAGATCCATCCAGCGAGGTGGGCTTGGTAAACCTGCACACATCGTTTGGGGCCGTGAGCGACACCCCGGCCGGATCTCCTTGCGGATGGAACCCGAATAGGCGATAAACCTGGACTAGAGTCTTGTGTGGTTAGTCAGGTCGTGGCCGACTCCCTCTCCAGGCTTTCGCTTGAAGGTTGATGAGATACATGACGTGTACATGGCGGTAAGTGGCGAAAGCGTGTGTGAAGAAGTGCACCCCTGCAGGGTTATCATGATCTATTCAAATAGCCGGGTCCGCGGTTATGGACTTCTTGGATGCTTACGTGGTACATAGACAACTTGAAATGGATACTCTAAAATGCCCAAGAAAAGTGTGAGTGCTATGGATGGCCTTCTCGTAGAGAGACGGGGATGAATCCATAGTAGTGTATTGATGTGGTGATTAGTGGACTCGTGTGCGCTGCCTCACCACAAAGAAGTTTCTCGTAGTCGTAGAACAGGATAGCCACTGAGTCAAAACTGGCTTGCTGCAACTAAAACCCACATTACCTTCTTGATACAAATGCATGTATGATAGGATCTGATGTAAGTCTTGATGAGTACCTTTGTACTCACGTTTGCTTTATTTATGTTTTGTAGGTGAGACATCTGTCTCACTAGTAGTACCGCTTGAACTTCGATGAGTAGCTTGTTACCTTAGCTACGATCTTGTACCCTTGGGAGGGACTTGTAGATAGTCAGGCTTCTCAGCCTTTTCCTTTTATAGTTGTCTGTACTCAGACATGTAATGCTTCCGTTGCTTGTATGCTCTGAATGATGGGTCATGTGACCCCTGTTTGTATTTAATGCTATGCGGCTCTTTTGGGCCTTTATCTATATGAGTTTGTGTTATGTTGTGATGCCATGTTGTACAACACATACTTGCATGTTATGCGTACGTGTGACGTGTATTGCTATGTGTGGGATCCGACAACCTAGTTGTTTATCCTTGGTAGCCTCTCTTATGGGGAAATGTAGTCTAGTGCTTCCACTGATCCATGGTAGTCTGCTACAGCCCGGTTTACCCAGAGTCCTGCTAGCCCAGAACTACTGCTCCGGAACACTTAGACTGGCCGGCATGTGATTCACTTCGTTCCTGTGTCTGTCCCTTCGGGGAAATGTCACGTGGTGACATCCGGAGTCCTGCCTAGCCTGCTACCGCCCGGTTCACCGGAGTCCTGTTAGCCCAGTGCTACAGCCCGGATTCGCACGCTGCTGACCGACATGCTTGATGTTGATTCATGTATGCCTGTCCCCGTAAGTTAGTGCCACATTGGGTTCATGACAAGTCATGTCGGCCCGGGTTCTTTGTCATATGGATGCTAGCGACACTAGCATATATGTGAGCCAAAAGGCGCAAACGGTCCCGGGCCATGGTAAGGCGACAGTCATGGTAATACCGTGTGCGAGGCCTCAAAGTGATATGAGGTGTTACATGCTAGATCGGTGTGACTTAGAATCGGGGTCCCGACAATTCTCCTCACGCTTATATTCAAAATAAAGCATTCACTAAACATATCGTTGATGCCTTGATGCAATCTTATGAAGAAAAACTTGAGTTAGAAGTTTCTATCCCTAGAAAACTTTATGATGAGTGGGAACCAACTATGAAAATTAAAATTAAAGATCATGAGTTTTATGCTTTATGTGATTTGGGTGCTAGTGTTTCCACGATTCCAAAGACTTTGTGTGATTTGTTAGGTTTCCGTGATTTTGATGATTGCTCTCTAAACTTGCACCTTGTGGATTCCACTATTAAGAAACCTATGGGAAGAATTAATGATGTTCTTATTGTTGCAAATAGGAATTATGTACCCGTAGATTTTATTGTTCTTGACATATATTGCAATCCTTCATGTCCTATTATTCTTGGTAGACCTTTCCTTAGAACGATTGGTGCAATTATTGATATGAAGGAAGGAAGTATTAGATTCCAATTTCCGTTAAGGAAATGCATGGAACACTTTCATAGAAATAAAATTAAATCACCTTATGAATCTATTATGAGAGCCACTTATGGATTGCCTACCAAAGATGGCAATACCTAGATCTATCCTTCTTTTTATGCCTAGCTAGGGGCGTTAAATGATAGCGCTTGTTGGGAGGCAACCCAATTTTATTTTTATTCCTTGCCTTTTGCTCCTGTTTAGTAATAAATAATTTATCTAGCCTCTGTTTAAGTTGTGTTTTTTGTGTTTAAATAGTGTTTGTGCCAAGTAGAACCGTTGGGAAGACTTGGGGAAAGTCTTGATATCTTGCTGTAAAAAACAGAAACTTTAGCGCTCACGAGAACTGCTGCCATTTTTATTTGGAAAGTGATATTTAGTTAATTATTTTTGAAGATGATTAATAGTTAAATTCCTCACGTCCAGCAAATGTTCTTAGAATTGTTGGGGTTCCAGATCTTGCGCTAGCTTCAGATTACTATAGACTGTTCTGTTTTTGACAGATTCTGTTTTTCGTATGTTGTTTGCTTATTTTGATGAATCTATGGATAGTAAAATAGTTTATAAACGATAGAGAAGTTGGAGTACATTAGGTTTAACACCAATATAAATAAAGAATGAGTTCATTACAGTACCTTGAAGTGGTCTTTTCTTTTCTTTCACTAACGGAGCTCACGAGATTTTCTACTTTGAGTTTTGTGTTGTGAAGTTTTCAAGTTTTGGGTAAATATTTGATGGATTATGGAATAAGGATTGGCAAGAGCCTAAGCTTGGGGATTCCCATGTCACCCCCAAGATAATATAAGGACACCTAAAAGCCAAAGGTTGGGGATGCCCCAGAAGGCATCCCCTCTTTTCGTCTACTTCTATCGGTAACTTTACTTGGAGCTATATTTTTATTCACCACATGATATGTGTTTTGCTTGGAGCGTCTTGTATGATTTGAGTCTTTGCTTTTTAGTTTACAA
Source organism: Triticum urartu (assembly GCF_056163025.1). Taxonomy (NCBI): domain Eukaryota; kingdom Viridiplantae; phylum Streptophyta; class Magnoliopsida; order Poales; family Poaceae; genus Triticum; species Triticum urartu. The sequence goes on along the minus strand of NC_141876.1, from coordinate 341,467,517 downwards.
CAATCATCCTTGCTGTACACACCTTTTGAGAGAGCCATTCATGATTTGGAATTTGTTAGAATACTATATGTGCTTCGCTTATATCTTTTGAGTTATATAGTTTTGCTCTAGTACTTCACTTATATCTTTTAGAGCACGGTGGTGGATTTGTTTTATAGAAACTATTGATCTCTCATGCCTCACTTAGATTATTTTGAGAGTCTTAAATATCATGGTAATTTGCTTAAATAATCCTAATATTCTAGGTATTCAAGATTAGTAAAAAAATTCCTATGAGTGTTTTGAATACTAAGAGAAGTTTGATGCTTGATGATTGTTTTGAGATATGGAGGTAATAATATCAAAGTTGTGCTAGTTGAGTAGTTGTGAATTTTAGAAGTGCTTGTGTTGAAGTTTGCAAGTCCCGTAGCATGCACGTATGGTAAACGTTATGTAACAAATTTGAAACATGAGGTGTTTTTTGATTGTCTTCCTTATGAGTGGCGGTCGGGGACGAGCAATGGTCTTTTCCTACCAATCTATCCCCCTAGGAGCATGCACGTAGTGCCGAGATTTTTGATGACTTGTAGATTTTTGCAATACGTATGTGAGTTCTTTATGACTAATGTTGAGTCCATGGATTATACGCACTCTCACCCTTCCATCATTGCTAGCCTCTTCGGTACCGTGCATTGCTCTTTCTCACATTAAGAGTTGGTGCAAACTTCGCCAGTGCATCCAAACCCCGTGATATGGTACGCTCTTTCACACATAAACCTCCTTATATCTTCCTCAAAACAGTCACCATACCTACCTATTATGGCATTTCCATAGCCATTCCGAGATATATTGCCATGCAACTTTCTACCATTCCGTTTATCATGACACATTCACCATTGTCATATTGCTTAGCATGATCATGTAGTTGACATAGTATTTGTGGCAAAGCCACCGTTCATAATTCTTTCATACATGTCACTCTTGGTTCATTGCATATCCTGGTACACCGCTGGAGGCATTCATATGGAGTCATCTTTTGTTCTAGCATCGAGTTGTAACCATTGAGTTGTAAATAAATAGAAGTGTGATGATCATCATTTTCTAGAGCATTGTCCCAAGTGAGGAAATAAAAAATAAATAAAAAGAAAAGAGAAAGTCCATATAAAAAAAGAGAAAGGCCCAAAGAAAAAAAATGAGAGAAAAAGAGAGAAGGGACAATGTTACTATCCTTTGACACACTTGTGCTTCAAAGTAGCACCATGATCTTCATCATAGAGAGTCTCTTGTTTTGTCACTTTCATGTACTAGTGGGAAATTTTCATTATAGAACTTGGCTTGTATATTCCAACAATGGACCTCCTCAAGTGCCCTAGGTCTTCGTGAGCAAGCAAGTTGGATGCACACCCACTTAGTTTCTTTTGTTGAGCTTCCATACATTTATAGCTCTAGTGCATCCGTTGCATGGCAATCCCTACTCCTTGCATTAACATCAATCGGTGGGCATCTCCATAGCCCATTGATTAGCCTCGTTCATGTGAGACTTTCTCCTTTTTTGTCTTCTCCACATAACCCCCGTCATCATATTCTATTCCACCCATAGTGCTATGTCCATGGCTCGCACTCATATATTGCGTGAAATTTTATAGGTTTGAGATTGCTAAGGTATGAAACAATTGCTTGGCTTGTCATCGGGGTTGTGCATGATGAGAGCATTCTTGTGTGACGAAAATGGAGCATGACTAAAGTATATGATTTTGTAGGGATGAACTTTCTTTGGCCATATTATTTTGAGAAGACATAATTGCTTAGTTAGTATGCTTGAAGTATTATTATTTTTATGTCAATATGAACTTTTGTCTTGAATCTTTCGGATCTGAATATTCATACCACAATTAAGAAGAATTACATTAAAATTATGCCAAGTAGCACTCCGCATCAAAAATTCTGTTTTTATCATTTACCTACTCGGGGACGAGCAGGAATTAAGCTTGGGGATGCTTGATACGTCTCCAACGTATCTATAATTTTTGATTGCTCCATGCTATATTATCTACTGTTTTGGACATTATTGGGCTTAATTATCCACTTTTATATTATTTTTGGGACTAACCTATTAACCGGAGGCCCAACCCAGAATTGCTGTTTTTTTGTCTATTTTAGGGTTTCGAAGGAAAGGAATATCAAATGGAGTCCAAACGGAATGAAACCTTCGGGGACGTGATTTTCTCAACGAATAAGACCCAGGAGACTTGGACCCCACGTCAAGAAACAAAGGAGGAGGCCACGAGGTAGGGGGGCGCGCCTACCTTCCCAGGCGCGCCCTCCACCCTCATGGGCCCCCTGTTGCTCCACCGACGTACTCCTTCCTCCTATATATACCTACGTACCCCCAAACGATCAAATACAGAGCCAAAACCCTAATTCCACCGCCACAACTTTCTGTATCCACGAGATCCCATCTTGGGGCTTGTTTCGGAGCTCTGCACGAGGGGGTATCCATCACGGAGGGCTTCTACATCAACACCATAGCCCCTCCAATGAAGTGTGAGTAGTTCACCTCAGACCTACGGGTCCATAGTTATAGCTAGATGGCTTCTTCTCCCTTTTTGGATCTCAATACAATGTTCTCCCGCTCTCTTGTGGAGATCTATTCGATGTAATCTTCTTTTTGCGGTGTGTTTGTTGAGACCGATGAATTGTGGGTTTATGATCAAGTCTATCTATGAACAATATTTGAATCTTCTCTGTCTTCTTTTATGTATGATTGGTTATCTTTGCAAGTCTCTTCGAATTATCAGTTTGGTCTGGCCTACTAGATTGATCTTTCTTGCAATGGGAGAAGTGCTTAGCTTTGGGTTCTATTTTGCGGTGTCCTTTCCCAGTGACAGTAGGGGCAGCAAGGCACATATTGTATTGTTGCCATCGAGGATAACAAGATAGGGTTTTCATCATATTGCATGAGTTTATCCCTCTACATCATGTCATCTTGCTTAAGGTGTTACTCTGTTTTTATTAACTTAATACTCTAGATGCATGCTGGATAGCGGTCGATGAGTGGAGTAATAGTAGTAGATGCAGGCAGGAGTCGGTCTACTTGTCTCGGACGTGATGCCTATATACATGATCATACCTAGATATTCTCATAACTATGCTCAATTCTGTCAATTGCTCAACAGTAATTCGTTCACCCACCATAGAATAATTATGCTCTTGAGAGAAGCCACTAGTGAAACCTATGGCCCCCGAGTCTATCTACATCATATTAATCTTCCAATACTTAGTTATTTTCATTGCCCTTTATTTTATTTTGCATCTTTATCATAAAAATTCCAAAAATATTATCTTATCATATGTATCAGGTCTCACTCTCGTAAGTGGCCGTGTAGGGATTGACAACCCCTTATCGCATTGGTTGCGTGGATTTATTTGTTTTGTGCAGGTACGAGGGACTCGCGCGTAGCCTCCTACTGGATTGATACCTTGGTTCTCAAAAACTGAGGGAATACTTACACTACTTTGTTGCATCATCCCTTTCTCTTCGGGGAAAACCAACGCAGTGCTCAAGAGGTAGCATATGACTGCTTGTAACTCTTTTGAGGTGGTGCACACAAATCCACATATTCACCATATCAATACACCCCTATGGATCCGCTCCCGTCTCCCTACAAGAAGGCCATCCATAGCACTCATGCTTATCTTGCGCATTTTAGAGTATCCACTTTCACTTGTCTATGAACTGTATAGGCAACCCAAAGGTACTTTACCACGGACGCGGCTATTCAAATAGATCATTTATAACACTGCAGGGCTGTACTTCTTCACACACGCTCTCGCCACTTACCGCCATGCACACGTCATGTATCTCGGCAACCTTCAAGCGGAAGCCTGGCAAGGGTGTCGGCCACGACCTGACTAAACATGCAAGTCTCTTGTCCAGGTTTATCGCCTATTTGGGTTCCATCCACAAGCAGATCCAGCCGGGGTGTCGCTCACGACCCCAAATGATGTCTACAGGGTTCCCAAGCCCACTAAACGGACGACGCTTGGTACACCCGGCCACGGTGCCTAGTCTGTCCCAAGCCCACCTGTACTGGGTGCCACTTGGTAGACTACTAACACTACCTACAAACACTAGAAACTAGTTGCAACTCCTGGACAGAGATCGAGTTGATTAATAAGCCGAGAGGGGTCGAGTTACCGGAACCCAATGTGTGGTAGCAACTATCTTGGATCACAGACACAGAACTCAGTTCCTGAGGACGGTTTCAATGAGACAACCCACCATGTACTCCTACATGGCCTCTCACCGCTATCTTTACCAAATAGTGTTCACATACTTAGCTCTCAACAGTAGGACATGTTCACCACAGTCCAATTCATCCCCAATGAATCAGACCTGACTCAACTCTAAGTAGTAGCAAGCATGATAAACAAGCATGAATGAGTAGGCACATCATGGCTCAAACAAGTCCTACTCATGCTAGTGGGTTTCAACTATTTACTGTGGCAAAGACAGGTCATGCAAAGGAAAGGGGTTCAACTACCGCAGCATGTAACAGTTGAATCGTTATTGTTCTAATGCGGTAAAAGAGAGCAGGAGCGAGAGAGTGGGATTGTATCGGAATGAACAAGGGGGTTTTGATTGCCTGGTACTTCTGAAGATAGCATTGGGTCTTCATCAGCGTCATCGATCACATCACCGGAACAATGTCTACTGAGAGGGGACAGACACCGGCAAACAAGAGGGAACACAATGAATGCAATGCAATAGGATGATACATGATCATGACATGGCAATATGCTGTGATTTGAGCTAATGCAACTAGCAACCATATTCAATGAAGTTGGTTCGAACCAAAGGTTCAAATTCAAACTCCACATGTGGTTATTTAAATGCCATTCATTTGATTTGTCCTAAACAGTAGCCAAAAGTTGCTCTAACATGCATGAAAAAGGTACAGATGGATAGATTGCATTTTTCTGATAATTTTTCATATATAAATTATTTCATTTGGAGTTACGGTTGAATTTCTATGAATTTTTGAAGTTTTGCCTATTTTCTGGAATTTCCTAGTTATAAGAATTAGAATAAATCCAGAAAAGGATTTACTGCGTCAGCCTGGCGTCAGTGTGACGTCAGCGGTCAACTAACCCGGACCAGGTCAAACCTGACCTGCGGGGTCCACATCTCATGGCCTCGTTGTTAAGTGGATATTAATCTGGGGTTAATTATCTGCGGGGCCCACATGTCAGTGACTGTGGGGGGGTTGTTAAATAAACGCGTGCTTAACTGTAAACTAATTATGCCATGTCACCTAACCGGCGATTAGCCACTAGTGCTAAGCAGAATGCGGCGGCGCTCCTCGTCCGGCCATCTCCTATGACGAGAGCTCGCGTGGCTGGGCTCTACGGACGTGGCTCGGTGACGTGCATCATTTGGTAGCAGCTGGAGGTGTTGGGGTGGTCGGAAACAGCAACGGGGGCGAGCGAGGCGGCGGCCGGAGCTCGGAGGTGTGCGGGCGCGGGGCTACGGAGCACGGCGTGAGGAGCTCGTGCATGCGTTCGGCTCCTGGGGGCACGGTGAGCAGGCGGGTGCTACTGGGGCGAGCGGAGGAGCTCAGGAGCACGAGGCTCGCTGGCCATGGCGATGCCCGGAGCTCGGTTTCGTGGGGGCGGCAGCTAACGGATGAGAACGGAGGGGGTGAGCAAGGGGGGAGGAGCAGGAGCTCACAGCGGGTTCGAGGGGGCGGTCAGCAGGCTCGGGGACGCTCCGAAGGCGGCGAATTGTGCGACGGCGGCCATCGGTGCAGAGATCGAAACGACATTGATGGCGGTGTCTCAGGGCCTCCGGCGAAGCGTGGCTCGACGGAGAGGCGTAGAGGTGTGCAGCGGAGCTCGTGGTCGTGAAGAGGAGGCGAGGGGGTGGCTGTGGCCGTGGTGGTTCAGGGCGGCGCGTCCATGGCTGTGTTGGCCATCGCGGGAGAGAGCAAGGGAGAGGAGGGGAAGCGCGGGGAGGAATGGGACAGGTACCGGGGGTGTGTGGCGCTCACAGGCACGTCGGGGCAGCGGTGGGAACTAGGAGGTGGCCGGGGGCGTGCTGGCGCGCCGCGGGCACACGCTCTCGTCCTTCTGGCGCAAGGAGGAGGATGACTAGCATGGCCAGATGGGCCGGCTGGGCTGCATAGTAACCAACTAAGGTAAGTGCTAGGTAGGTTTCTGTTCCCTTATTCTTTTCCTTTTCTATTTATTTTTATATGTTTTGATTTAGTAATAATACTAAACCATTTCATAAAATCCTCGAAATAATTATGGGTGCTTTCTGAATTATTCCAGTGACCCTTAACAATTTCCAACATTTTTGGAGCATCTAAAATATATATAGCATTCAAATAGCTCCAATTCAAATATGATTGAATTAATTCAATAATCCAGAATGGCCTAAAAACATGTGCATCATTTTTGGCAGAGGTTTTCACCTTTACCAGAAATCATGAACATTTTCAGAGGGCATTTTGGGTTCATTGAAAAAGATTTTATTTTGACCCTAGTTGAATTTCATTAGCTGCTAGGGTTTATCAGTCCCCATTTCAAGTTTTAGATATTTTAGCATGATGCATGGAAGGTTAAGCAATGACAGGCAAGGACTAAGCTAGGGCTGTGACAGTGACCATCACTATCCAGCTCAGGCTGTGGCTTACTATTTTTGTCATCAGTTTTCTCCTTGCATGCAACCTTTTTCTGGGTTGCGTCGCCCCCTTTCTTCCTTCCTCTTGTGTTTGAAACAAGAGGTGGAAGAATTATTTCTTTTTTTATTGCACCCATTGTGTTGTGTTTGGTGTTTTCTACTTGCTCGGTATTATTGTCATGCTGGGATTTGTCTGCTTGATTTAGTTTTGCTGCTTCTTCTTCTTCTTCTTTGTTGAGCACATCAACTTCCTCGATCAGTGCCCTCATACCATACAATTCTCTATGGCACCCAGCGTCGGACCTTGTCGCTCTGTTTGCAAGGTTCATTGTTGTTTCTGTCAGGAATTTTCTACGGCAAAAAAGTGAGCTTCCATCTGGTGTTGTTTGTTCGTGGTCTCTTCTGTCAAACGTTTTATTTGATCTTGCGTTCCGGGTGTATCTTTTCATGATGTACACCTCAGGAATCTTGAGTACTCTCAAGTGAGAAAGCATGCATAACACATGGACGCAAAAGAGCCCTACAGACAACACATGTTTTCTTTATTTTGAAAGTGAACTGCACGAAATTAATAAACACATTTTTTTTATTTGTTCATTTTAAGGAAGTGAACTTCACTTAGTTTTGTGAATTACTCATGCATGTAGGCTTTTAAAGTTCAGTAAGTAAGCTTTCATGCATGACTATCCGAAATTAGGATTTTATTTGCTAGGGAGTCGCACCCATGTGTGTCTAGAGTTTGCACTCACATTCATAGACACCTTTCTCTTCATCGGCGACCACTTGGAAATTATGCACTGCCCAGTCAAATGCATCCGATTTGTTGTAGTGGTGTACGAGGTACTTTGTCCGGTTATCAGGGCACCGTTCTGCTCTGAATGTAGTGCTGTGGTAGAATGTTTCTTTGAAATCTGCAAGAAATGCCCTTGTATACACTTTTCATAGTTGAACTTCAAACCCAAACTGGGTTGTTGTCTTTACCTCTGACTGCATGATCAGAAAATGCAGTGTTACGAATAAGATAAATGAAAATTTTGTTTGTTTTTGTAGTTATATTTAGCAATTTTTATGGACATTTTGTTTACCTCATTTGCTACTGTCTCTGCGTGATCGACGACCTTCCTGATCTAAATGCACTTGTCCACCTGCTGAGCAAACAGATGGAGATCATGCTTCTCTTTGACGAAGTTTTTATTCAATATGCGGTTCATGCTTTCGCTTCTCTGCGCGGAAGTCATCCGAGCATAGAAAATTTCCTTGTAGTAAGCCGAGATCCATTCATGCCTGTCATACCTTAGCGAATTCATCACTTTGTTGTTTTGCAAGTTGTATTTCTGCATGAGGTCCTTCCATGCTCGTTCAAATTCTAACGGCATTAGTGGGTGGTTCAGCACCGCATTGAGGTCATCATTGAGTTTCTCGTGCGCCTTATACAGCAAGGCGAGGTGGTCTTTGTACTTCTTCATGATATGCCACCGACACAACTTATGTAATGTATCCAGGAGGATAGTTTTTAATGTTGCCTTCATCGAAGAACATTGGTCTGAGAAGGAACAAATAGTGTTTTTATTAAGTTGTTTGTGTGTAAGAGAGACGGAAGAAATAGAAGTGTACCAAACAAATGTAAGTATACAGGTGTTGTTTTTTTGTACCTGTGAGCATGAAGATTGGCGGTTTGTTGTTCATACACCTTAGGAATGTTTTGAAAACTCACACGAACGACGGTATTGTTTCATCTCGCATGAGGGCGACAACAAATATGGTGTTATGTAGATGATGGTTCATTCCCACGAAGACTCCCAGCGGCATGTGGAATTTGTTAGTTTTATATGTCGTGTCAAATGTAACGCAGTCACCAAAATCTTCATAGGATCCTTTGCAACTTGCGTTGGCCCAAAAGATGTTTCTTACACGGTTATCTGCATCTTCTCGAAGAAATCCTTAAGTTTCTTGGCATCATCTTGGGACTCTTCTTTGGCAAACTTCTGTTTCCTGCATTTCAAACGCAATGCAAACTCATCTCATCAAAAAGGAAATAATTACTGACATAATGCTCAAGTGATATGCTCTGTCACGTGCATACTTGTTTACCCAGTCGCGGCTAGTATGTCCCATGTACTGCAGACCACCGGACATACGCAATAGCATTGACATCATCTGAGCGTGTGTGTGGTTGTCCAGCTGCATGTCTTTCAGCAACTGGTCAATCAAAGGATCGTCTCTTTTGTGCGATCGCATGTGCAAAAGCATCCCGGGGCTTTCCCGCATCTTGTGATTGTGGTTGAGTTCAACCATTTCTATCACAAATTTGCCATCCTTCCTCTTTTTGACTGTAATTTTTGCCTTGCAGTCAATCCTTTTTTATGTCTTCCCACGTTTCTAGTGATAATCTGACACGGTCTGCTTGTGTGTCCCTTCCTTGAGCAGACAATGTAGGCATTTGTCTTGTGTTTTTCCCTCTTGCATATGCCAAACCCTGCATATCTTGCATAAGTGTTGTAAAAGTCTCATGCTTTGTCGTACGTGGTGAACTTCATTCCAGCGGCAGGTATGAGGTTCAGTGGCATGTTTTTATCCTGCATCAAGAGCAATGCTCTATGAGATAAAGTGTTTTGTTCTGTTTAAATAGGAGGAGTGCATACGAGTTTAATAAAGCACTGCAATGTTCCTAAGTTTTCAGAAGAATCGATCGTATTAGATGTTAGGTCAAAGCTCACAAGAAATATCAGTGTGCACTGCAATGTTATCTGAATGGACTGCAAATATTATTATTTTTTCAGGACATAAACTTACATGTGTGTAGAGTCATTCACCAGACAGCTCGCCGGGTTGTATTTGACATGGCGGGGTTATAGCAGATATGTGTAGTTGAGGATCTCGCAGCGGCAATAGTGAGGAGGATTTGTACCTGCCGTTGACTTCTGACCGAGGCACCCTTGGTGGTCGCAGTGTCGAAGTTGATGCAGCAGGTCTACTTGGAGCTATGTTTTTCGGTGCAGCAGGTGGACGCTGAGCTCTCTTTTGTGGTGCAGCAGGTGCACGCGGTGGTAATCTAGTGTTGTGGCGATTTCTCACTGGATTGGTTTGAAATTTTTGGAGCGGCGACACATCATCATAATCATCATCTGCTGCAACATCATGATCAACTGCATCATCATTGTCTATTCAGACATGTTGTCCAAATGTGTTGAACTCGTGCTTATACTCTGGGTGGAGAACTATTATTGGCTCATCTTCATCGCTGTCATCTTCATGATCCTGCTGGTGAGTGCCCTCCCAGATGAAGGTGACATCGTCGTCATCCTCGACTACCTCTTCTTCCTGGAAAAAATCTTCTTCTAGAGAGTATTGCACCCTGTTTGTTGTCGTCAAGAATCCTCGAGGAATCTTAGGGGTAACACAGCCAGTGTCTCTTTTAGAAGAAGCTTTACTCTTCTGAAAGTTGTTGTTCCCTGGGTTGTCAATTATGCACGGAATTTTGTATCTGCTGAACGTCATTTCCTGCACAAAATGGCCGAGCTGCATTGTCAGGCAAAATGAACTGAACCATACGAATTGCAATGTGTTTCAAATGGTACTGCAAACTAATGCACGCTAACTGCATAACCCCGCAAGGTGAACTGAAGTACCCACACTGCATCAATGTCCGTAGTGAACCTATACGACCGTACTGCATAACCGAGCAAGCGTACTGCAGAACGAAGCAAGTGCACTGCATTTTTTCCACCGCGAACTGAAGTAACCGCACTGCGTCATTTTTGGAGGCGTACTGGACTGTGTGTACTGCTTTGTCTAGAATAAGTTAACTGAGATGGTTGAGGAAGTGTACTGCTAACCTTGTGTTGTAGTGGTTTCTTGCGTTTGTAGGAGGAAGTTCCCTTCTCATTCGTCTGCATCACTTTTTCATTCACCTGTGTGGTCCACTTGCCCTTCAGTAGTTCATAAGCAGTCTAGACGTTGCTCAAGGTGAGCGGAGACGGAGGATTTGCTCTGAAGGTCGTTGGAGACTTAACCCAAGAAGCTGTCGTGGATGAAGGAACCTTGCGCATAGTCCTCCTTGCTTGAATTGTTTTGATGTTGAGGCAACACCAATCCACATCTAATGAAGTACAGGTAATTGAAGGCCCAGAGGAGTTCAGCGGCGGCGCTACCGAGCTGCTGCCGCGGAAGAAGGCCGATATGCGAGCGGGGGAGGTGTTGCTCGGTTGCTGCCATGGAAGAAGGCCAAGAGGCGATGGGCGGCATCGCTACTTGGCCGTTGCCACGGAAGTAGGCCAGGAGCGGAAGAAGGCCGGGAGGGGAGGGGCGGTGGCGCTCCCAGGCAGCCACCGCGGGAGAAGGCCGGGAGGGGAGGGGTGACGGTGCTCCCAGGCCGTGGCACGGTAGAAGGCCGGGAGGGGAGGGGCGGCGGCGCTCCCAGGCCGTTGTCGCGGTACAAGGCCGGGAGGGGAGGGGCAGTGGTGATCTGGTGGTGGATGTGCAGAATAAGGTGGGTGTTTTCCGAATAAGTCTCTAAAGGGGTGTTATATATATATGCAGAATATACAACTGGTCTATTCTGCTAATATTAGCAGAATAGTTATTCTAACAACACTTCCGCACTACAAGCTCAACGCAAGTGCACGTTATTGTTTGAACCAAGTGTGCTGCAGTACTCACGCGAGTGAACTTCCCATCGTAAAAAAACTGCTGGCCGTGTTTTTCCGGTACTGTTTTCGCTCTAGTTTTTTAACCGTTTATCAGAACGACGCGTATAATATACCATTCAAAAGCTATGGATTAGGCGCAACTTTGACATGTTTGTAACGCCCCGAGACCGATGTGCCAGGTGTCGTCCAATTATTCGCTGTGTTGCCTTGTCATGTGCCTGCATGTCATGCATTTCATATCATGTCATCACGTGCATTTCATTTGCATACGTGTCCGTCTCATGCATCCGAGCATTTTCCCCGTTGTCCGTTTTGCAATTCGGCGCTCCTATGTCACCCGGTGTCCCTTTCTACCTCTTTTCATGTGCAGGTGTTAAACATTTTCGGATTGAACCGAGACTTTTCATGCGGCCTTGGTTTACTACCGGTAGACCTCCTGTCAAGTTTCGTGCCATTTGGACTTCGTTTGATACTCCAACGGTTAACCGAGGGACCGTAAAGGCCTCGTGTGTGTTGCAGCCCAACACCCTTCCAAAGTGGCCCAAAACCCACCTAAACCTCCTCCATCATCTAGATCGTTTGATCACGATCGCGTGGCTGAAAACCGCACCTCATTTGGACTCTCCTAGCTCCCTCCACCTATAAATATGTGGCCTTCCCCGAAAAATCCGCGCAGATCAAACCCTACCCTAACTTCCCTCCGCGTCGCCGGACATGTCCGTCCGCGCTGGACGAGTCCACTGGCCACGTCGCTCCGGCGAATCGGAGCTCGCCGCATCGCCCCGCCACTGTTCCAGGCCAATCGGAGCCCGCCACCTGGCCTCCTGCCTCCTCTCCTCCGTCGTGGCCCTGCGGGCCCAAGGCCGGCCCGCCCGGCCCGAGCTGCCCCGCGCCCAGCGCGGCTCCTCCCGCGCGGCCGCCCGAGGCACCCCGCGTCGTGCCGCCTCTCCATCTTGGCCTTCGTCGGCGCCGGCCCACCTCCCCTAGCCGGCGTAGCAGCCCCGCCAGCATCACACCGCTACTCCGCCGCACGCGCCATGGCCCCGAGCTCCGGCCACCGCGGTTCTGTGCCGCCTCGTCATCCGTACATCTTCGGCCACCGCACGCCGGCGCCGTCCCGGAGCTCCGGCGAGCTCCGCCATCTCCGGCCGCCTCTCTCTCCTCTCTGATGAACAGTGGACGCCAGCGAACCTCGATTCATGTGAAGCTACAGTAACTCTAGATCCAGATCCAAAACTCGGTTGACTTTTTCCCCTGAAATCCTAACATTTTGCATACTTTGACATGCCATAACTTCCTCATCGTAGCTCCGATTCGTGCATGTAGCATATCAAAATTTTCGCCTCGACGAGTACATCATTTCATCTCATTGCATCATTTTCATTTGAGCACATCTTGATGCCCGAAATGCTGTTGGAAGAGGGCTATGTGATGATAGTTTCAGATCTGTTTCAGCAAATGCACTTTTGTCATTTTTGCCATGATTAATGTGTGCATGCTATGATCCTGAGCTCTACATGTGTTTTGAAGAATGTCATGCCATCTTTACAGGGGTGTATGCCATGTATTTTTGTGATCTTTGTGGTGACTAGCACAAGCATGCAAAGTAGCTTACTCAATGATGCTGATTTCAGGGACTTAGTTTTTCACTAAGTCCCTGCCCTGTCATTATTTTTATGCCATATGTTCATGTTGTTTCCTAGTGATATGTGCCTCTTTTGAGCATGATCAGTAAGGATGTTTTGTAGATAATGTTGTTCTCTTTCCATCCATGTCTTTGTTTGCAATTATGGAGCACCCTAGCTTGAGTCAATCGAGCTCTACTTTTGCAATTAGGGAGCACCCTAGCTTGAGTGCATCGAGCTCGTAAACATGCCTACTCGTTATCTGATTTGCCATGCTCCAGTTTTTCACTAAGTCTGAATCTGTTTATGTTTTTGCTATGTTCACATGCTTGCAATTGTATTTTCTGATCCCTTTTGGCTCATGGTCACTAAGGGACTTTTGTTATATGCTTTGAGTAGCTTCATGCCATGCCTTGCTTTGCCATGATATGTTCCTGTAGCATGTAGTTATCGTGCTCTAAACATTGCTTCCTGATGATAAATTCCTGACATGCTGTTGATTTCACTAAGTCTGAAACCTGTTATCTTTTGCACTTTTGCCATGCTTGTTTGAACCTGTTGTTGAGTGAATTAGCCGTAGCTCAGTGTTCATCTTTTGTCAAGCATCATGAGGGGATCCCTGCCATGTATTGTATTGTCATGTTGGAGTACTGTAGCATGTTGTTCTTGATTCATTTAGATGGTCTCGTGCTGATTATCGCAGACCGATGCCATATTTGTTTTGCTTGCCATTTCGAAACCGTGCATCCGATTCCGGTGATCTTTATATCGATTTCGACCGAAATCACCTCAACTTTCCAGTGGCACTCTTGGATTTCCATGTTGAGGCCAGGTTCAATCATTCCTTTCCAAATCATGCCTATGCATCACCTATCGCATCCCGCATATCATACCATGTTTGCATCATGTTGCTTAAGCATTGCACGTGTATGATTTTGTTCCTTTTGCTTGTTGCTCTTGCTTGAGTAGAGCCGGGAGACGAGTACGTGAACGAGGAGCCCGTTGAGTATGCTTACGAGGATCAAGGCAACTTTGAGAACTTTGCAAGCAAGATGACCATACCCTCGAAATCACTTCTATCTTTGCTTGCTAGTTGCTCGCTCTTTTGCTATGCCTATGCTGCGATAACTACCACTTGCTTATCATGCCTCCCATATTGCTAAGCCAAGCCTCTAACCCACCTTGTCCTAGCAAACTGTTGTTTAGCTATGTTACCGCTTTACTCAGCCCCTCTTATAGCGTTGTTATTTGCAGGTGAAGATTGGAGTTTGTTCCTTGTTGGAACATGGATATTTTGTTGGGATATCACAACATCTCTTATTTAATTAATGCATCTATATACTTGGTAAAGGGTGGAAGGCTCGGCCTTATGCCTGGTGTTTTGTTCCACTCTTGCTGCCCTAGTTTTCGTCATATCGGTGTTATGTTCCCGGATTTTGCGTTCCTTACACGGTTGGGTTATAATGGGAACCCTTTGACAGTTCGCCTTGAATAAAACTCCTCCAACAATGCCCAACATTGGTCGCCACCTAGCCTTTTTTCCCTTGGGTTCCGCGGACTCAAGGGTCATCTTTATTTAAACCCCCGGGCCAGTGCTCCTCTGAGTGTTGGTCCACCTTGCCAGCCGCCGGTGGCCACCAGGGGCAACTCTGGGCTGCCCTACTGGAAGTTTGGACGATCCGGTGTGCCCTGAGAACGAGATATGTGCAGCTCCTATCGGGATTTGTTGGCACATTCGGGTGGTGTCGCTGGACTTGTTTTACCATTGTCGAGATGTCTTGTAACCGGGATGCCGAGTCTGATCGGATTGTCTTGGGAGAAGGAATATCCTTCGTTGACCGTGAGAGCTTGTGATGGGCTAAGTTGGGACTCCCCTGCTGGGATTTGAACTTTCGGAAGTCGTGCCCGCGGTTATGGGAAGATGGGAATTTGTTAATGTCCGGTTGTAGAAAACCTAAAGCTTACCTTAATTACAACGCATCAACCGTGTGTGTTACCGTGATGGTCTCTTCTCGGCGGAGTCCGAGAAGTGAACACGGTGTTGGAGTTATGCATGATGTAGGTTGCTCTAGGATCACTTCTTGATCATAGATTCTCGACCGTGCTTTTGCCTTCTCTTCTCGCTCTCATTTGCGTATGTTAGCCACCATATATGCTAGTCGCTTGCTGCAGCTCCACCTCATACCATTTACCCTACCTATAAGCTTAAATAGTCTTGATCACGAGGGTGTGAGATTGTTGAGTCCCCGTGACTCATAGAAACTTCCAAAACCAGTTTGCAGGTGCCAATGACACCGTGCAGGTGACGCAACCGAGCTCAAGGAGGAGCTCGATGGAGTTCGTGCTCGTTTTGTTGTTCCGTTTTCCAGTTGATCAGTAGTGGAGCCCAGTTGGGACGATCGGGGATCTGTGTAGCTTTTGGGGTAGTCTTCTTTTATTTTGGGTTCCGTAGTCGGGCCTTGGTTGTATCCGGGTGATGTAATGCTTTATTCATGTATTGTGTGAAGTGGCGATTGTAAGCCAATTATGTATCTCTTTCCCTTATGTATTACATGAGTTGTGTGAAGATTACCTCAATTGCGACATTGCTTTAAATGTGGTTATGCCTCTAAGTCGTGCTTCGACACGTGGGAGATATAGCCGCATCGAGGGCGTAACAAGTTGGTAATCAGAGCATTCCCCGACTTAGGAGCCCCCTGCTTGATCGAATCGTTGGCGTTGTTGAGTCTAGAAAAATGTTTTTGAGTCATTTAGGATTATATATATCGGAGAGTTAGGAATTATTTTTACTCCTCAGTCCCTTCGTCGCTCTGGTGAGACATCCTGACGTAGAGTTTTGACTCTTCTCTTCTCAAATTTCACTAAAAAATTTAGGATCACGCGGGTATCTTGGAATCGTTCCGATGGTTTTGTGACGAGAACATTGTTCTTGGTGCCTCCTGACATTTAGGGGTTGTGGCAGTGTCCCGAGGAGTTGAGCTCCGAGGTGTTGTCGTCACAATTTTATCGTTGCAATTCTGGAATACCTGAGTTTCGCCGACATCGAAAATCTCTTTTATGCAGTTGTTGGTGAGATAACCTCGACGCCACCCGGTACTAGGGCAGGAGTTCGGGAGTATTGCGATAACTCGTATAACGGATGCTTTTCGAAGGTTGAGGAAAATGATTTCCGAAGGTTTCTTGGTTATGTGTTGAAGGATGGATACAGCTGGATGTAGGATTTGCTAGCTTTGGGTGAGATATTATGCTTCCCCTGTATCCCCAACACCTGATTGCATAACCAGAAAGTTTCGAGATTTTATAAGTGGGAATTCAAGTAGCTCCTAGGATATCTTTCCGACAGATATATGATATGAAATTGGGGTTCGACATCTAGTGGTCCGCCTATCCACGGTTGATTTTATAGTGGTCTCGTTGTGTCTTAAAGAGTCCTTGGCTATGCTGACTTGGGGACGCTTCGTATGTCATGTGCATTGCCTTGTACATGATGGTGTTGTACGATCGAGCCCGTGTAGGCCCCACCACGAAAACTTCGGACGAAATCTCTATCATATGTTTGTTCCGGCTTATTCTGCAAGCCAATCCTTTGTTTTGTTTTTGAGTTGTGGTATTCGAGTTGCTTCAAAGTCAAATGTTGATTCCATACCTTTCCTAAATGGTATTCTCATGTTCCTGTGTGAATACAAATCCTTCTTGATCATCGAGTTTGTCATCTCAATGTCTTTTCAACCGGTGTGTTTCTCTTCAAGTGGATCCGGTCATTTCAACATCCGCAAGATCAAGTATCAGTTCTTCTCAATGGTATTTGTTTCATCCATCCCAAGTTGCCTTTGTTTTCCCACCCTCCCACCCTTTTTCTTTGAGGACTAAGATTTCTTTATCAAGTATCTACCTTATGACTGTAAAGTCTCTCCATCCTTTTCCGTCAATATTCTTACCTAGTGGTTCTCATGAATATGCTCTACAAGTTCATTATTTTTTTGTTCTCTTTCTTCTCCGGTGGATTCAATTCAAGTTTTGGTGTTGATCATATCCCTTTTCCTCGTTTCAAATGTTTTCCCATGCCGTTGCACCTCATAATCATCCACTTCTCGCTATTCTATTGTTCCGGAGTGCTGAAGATATCTCAGAAGGCTCGTCTTGTCATCCAAGATCCGTTCAACCTATTTCGAGGGTGTTATCTCAGTCAAGTCATTTAATTCAACCGGTGCAATCTTCCTTTCTAATAATCGTTCAACGGTGTTTCTTTTGAGTGGGCCCTAACCCACAGGTCTTTTTCCAGGATCTTACCTGACTCTTCTAATTTTACCGGAGCTATTCTCAAATCTTTCAAAGTTTGACGTAAGAATGAATTGTCATCAGTTAAATGCCTTTCTCCAAGATCTTTCAATTCTTTCATCGGCGGTTCAACCTTTCTAATTTTCATTCCGGAGTGTCCCAACAATTTTTGATGGTGTTTCTCACCGTCATTCTCAACATTTGAAGACCGAAGAAGATTTTTCCTCTAAATCTTGCTCCTTTCTCTTCAAGATTCATGGCTCTAGCTCCGTGCCATCCTCTCATAATTGGTTTTGATTATGAGAATTCTTTTCACCCACCCGGAGCATTTCATGAGTTGTTTCCATTTATTTCCTCTGAAGGCCATCTTTTCAAATATTATTCATTCTCAGCTTTCAGCTATCATTCTCCAAATCTTACCGGTGCATCATTCAAATATTCTCTAATCAGTTTGTCATCTCTTCGTTCTCATATATCTAAATTCTCTCAAGTTTCTTCATTCATTTCATAATTCTTCCCGTTGTTTCTTTATCTTTTCTTCAATCGTTTTTCAGTTCTTACGGTGGTTCGGTCAAGAGTTCTCTTCATTCGTTATCATATCGATTCATTCGTTGCTTCAATCATACCGGTGGATCGTTGGAGACCTTTCTCAAGTTTATGGTATATCTCTCTTAATCTTTTCTACGAGAATAAGTAATATGTCAAATCCGTTGATTGTCATCAATTTAATTGGTGAAGGATAAGCATAATGTAATTCTTATTCTTGTTTCATCAAGCGAACTCAATTCCCTGTTCCGGAGGCTCTTCAAATTCCTGATTTCAATTGTTTCATCTGCTCCTTTTCCCGGAGTTCCAACCTTTTTCAACTATTTCACCACAGAGATTCATCTCAATCGGTACAAGGATTCACCTTGTGTTTTCAACTTCTCTTTCCTCCTGTTTGATCATCCTTTTGTTTAACGGAGTTCTTCATGAAGGTTCTACATGATGGTTCATCAAAGATTTAATTCCTTCTCGGAGTATTCATTGAGATTTTTTTCAGAGGAGCTCATGTTTTCTTCATCTTGCAATCCGGAGTGCAATTTCTTTCTACCGTATCATTGGAGGTGGTTTTATGTCATTCTTGATAATTTGAGTTCATGTTTCATGATTCACATGTTGTTAAGAATGAGGTATTTTAAATCCATCAATCTCATCATTGGATTTATATTTCACCTAAAGCTTTCCCTAAGGATTAATGCTATTAATGGTGATAATATATGATCCAAGTTCTCCATCTACCCTCCCGATGAAATATTTTCTCGTCTCCTTGTTCATACGAATCCAATTCTTTTTCCCGTGAGTGGCAGGTTGTCACCTCATAATTTGAGATGTATTCCATAAGACCATATCAAGCTTATCCTTTTCATTGGTGGTTTTTCCAACAATTCCGTTCGACCCTACTCCTTAATATGCTTTTCAAGCTCATCGGAGGTAGAAGATGTTGTTTTTCTTCTCCGTTCTTTTGTTCCAGCGATCCAACTTCTATTCTTTCTCCCGGAGGTCTAGCGATGTTGCTCTCTTCACCCCTCATCTCGGTTTGTCAAGACCATATTTCTTTCCTTTGCTAACCTTTTTCCAACCAGAGTGTCATGTTTTCATTCAAGTATCTTCTCATCTTATCAAGTTCTTATTCAATTTTCTTTTCTTTTCAATCGGAGCGCTACCCAAATTGGTTCTTCCTTGTTCCTCTTTTCTTAACGGAGTGCTTTCAACTTTGTTCATCGTCGTTGCTTTCTTTCTTTCAAGTTATCCAAACTCTCAAGGTTCTTTGGTTTCACTCGTTTGTCAAAGAAGCAACTTAGTTTTACATCTTCTCTTACTCTTCCGTTTTTCCCTCCGATGCCATTCTAGATCTCGGGACGAGATCCTCTCGTAGTGGTGGAGTGTTGTAACGCCCCGAGACCGATGTGCCAGGTGTCGTCCAGTTATTCGCTGTGTTGCCTTGTCATGTGCCTGCGTGTCATGCATTTCATATCATGTCATCATGTGCATTTCATTTGCATACGTGTTCGTCTCATGCATCCAAGCATTTTCCCCGTTGTCCGTTTTGCAATCCGGCGCTCATATGTCACCCGGTGTCCCTTTCTACCTCTTTTCGTGTGCGGGTGTTAAACGTTTTCGGATTGGACCGAGACTTGTCATGCGGCCTTGGTTTACTACCGGTAGACCGCCTGTCAAGTTTCGTGCCATTTGGACTTCGTTTGATACTCCAACGGTTAACCGAGGGACCGTAAAGGCCTCGTGTGTGTTGCAGCCCAACACCCTTCCAAAGTGGGCCAAAACCCACCTAAACCTCCTCCATCATCTAGATCGTTCGATCACGATCGCGTGGCCGAAAACCACACCTCATTTGGACTCTCCTAGCTCCCTCCACCTATAAATATGTGGCCTTCCCCGAAAAATCCGCGCAGATCAAACCCTACCCTAACTTCCTTCCGCGCCACCGGACATGTCCGTCCGCGCCGGACGCGTCCACCGGCCACGTCGCTCTGGCGAATCGGAGCACTCCACATCGCCCCGCCGCCGCTCCAGGCCAACCGGCGCCCGCCACCTGGCGTCCTGCCTCCTCTCCTCCGCCGCGGCCCTGCGGGCCCGAGGCCGGCCCGCCCGGCCCGAGCTGCCCCGCGTCCAGCGCCGCTCCTCCCGCGCGGCCGCCCGAGGCGCCCCGCGTCGCGCCGCCTCTCCATCGTCGCCCTCCGTCAGCGCCGGCCCGCCTCCCCTCGCCGACGCAGCAGCCCCGCCGGCGTCACGTCGTTGCTCCGCCGCAGGCGCCATGGCCCCGAGCTCCGGCCACCGCGGTTCTGCGCCGCCTCGTCGTTCGTACATCTCCGGCCACCGCACGCCGGTGCCGTCCCGGAGCTCCGGCGAGCTCCGCCATCTCATGCCGCCTCTCTCTCCTCTCCGATGAACAGTGGACGCCGGTGAACCTCGGTTCACGTGAAGCTACAGTAACTCCAGATCCAGATCCAAAACTCGGTTGGCTTTTTCCCCCGGAACCCTAGCATTTTGCATACTTTGACATGTCATAACTTCCTCATCGTAGCTCCGATTCGTGCATGTAGCATATCAAAATGTTTGTCTCGACAAGTACATCATTTCATCTCATTGCATTATTTTCATTTGAGCTCATCTTGATGCCCGAAATGCTGTTGGAAGAGGGCTATGTGATGATAGTTTCAGATTTGTTTCAGCAAATGCACTTTTGTCATTTTTGCCATGATTAATGTGTGCATGCTATGATCCTGAGATCTACATGTGTTTTGAGGAATGTCATGCCATCTTTACAGGGGTGTATGCCATGTATTTTTGTGATCTTTGTGGTGACTAGAACAAGAATGCAAAGTAGCTTACTCAATGATGCTGATTTCAGGGACTTATTTTTTCAGTAAGTCCTTGCCCTATCATTATTTTTATGCCATATGTTCATGTTGTTTCCTAGGGATCTGTGCCTCTTTTGAGCATGATTAGTAAGGATGTTTTGTAGATAATGTTGTGCTCTTTCCATCCATGTCTTTGTTTGCAATTATGGAGCAACCTAGCTTGAGTCAATCGAGCTCTACTTTTGCTATAATATGTTCCTGGCAGATTGTTAACATGTTTAGCGATTTTGCCGAGCTTGTTGTTGTTGATCCGTGCAAGCTATGTTGTTGTTCTTGTTATGTCAAGCTTCTATGCCATTTGTATTTTCTGGGTGGATGCTTAGTTTGTCATGCAGTGCCTCGTAGTGAGTGCATTGAGCTCGTAAACATGCCTACTCATTATCTGTTTTGCCATGCTCCAGTTTTTCACCAAGTCTGAATCTGTTTATGTTTTTGCTATGTTCACATGCTTGCAATTGTATTTTCTGATCCCTTTTGGCTCATGGTCACTAAGGGACTTTTGTTATATGCTTTTAGTAGCTTCATGCCATGCCTTGCTTTGCCATGATATGTTCCTGTAGCATGTAGTTATCGTGCTCTAAACATTGCTTCCTGATGATAAATTCCTGACATGCTGTTAATTTCACTAAGTCTGAAACCTGTTATCTTTTGCACTTTTGCCATGCTTGTTTGAACCTGTTGTTGAGTGAATTAGCCGTAGCTCAGTGTTCATCTTTTGTCAAGCATCATGAGGGGATCCCTGCCATGTATTGTATTGTCATGTTGGAGTACTGTAGCATGTTGTTCTTGATTCATTTAGATGGTCTCGTGCTGTTTATCGCAGACCGGTGCCATATTTGTTTTGCTTGCCATTTCGAAACCGTGCATCCGATTCCGGTGATCTTTATATCGATTTCGACCGAAATCACCTCAACTTTCCAGTGGCACTCTTGGATTTCCATGTTGAGTCCAGGTTCAATCATTCCTTTCCAAATCATGCCTATGCATCACCTATCGCATCCCGCATATCATACCATGATTGCATCATGTTGCTTGAGCATTGCACGTGTATGATTGTGTTCCTTTTGCTTGTTGCTCTTGCTTGAGTAGAGCCGGGAGACGAGTACGTGAACAAGGAGCCCATTGAGTATGCTTACGAGGATCAAGGCAACTTTGAGAACTTTGCAGGCAAGATGACCATACCCTCGAAATCACTTCTATCTTTGCTTGCTAGTTGCTCGCTCTTTTGCTATGCCTATGCTGCGATAACTACCACTTGCTTATCATGCCTCCCATATTGCTAAGCCAAGCCTCTAACCCACCTTGTCCTAGCAAACCGTTGTTTGGCTATGTTACCGCTTTGCTCAGCCCCTCTTATAGCGTTGTTATTTGCAGGTGAAGATTGGAGTTTGTTCCTTGTTGGAACATGGATATTTTGTTGGGATATCACAATATCTCTTATTTAATTAATGCATCTATATACTTGGTAAAGGGTGGAAGGCTCGGCCTTATGCCTGGTGTTTTGTTCCACTCTTGCCGCCCTAGTTTTCGTCATATCGGTGTTATGTTCCCGGATTTTGCGTTCCTTACACGGTTGGGTTATAATGGGAACCCTTTGACAGTTCGCCTTGAATAAAACTCCTCCAACAATGCCCAACATTGGTTTTACCATTCACCACCTAGCCTCTTTTTCCCTTGGGTTCCGTGGACTCAAGGGTCATCTTTATTTAAACCCCCGGGCCAGTGCTCCTCTGAGTGTTGGTCCACCTTGTTAGCCGCCGGTGGCCACCAGGGGCAACTTTGGGCTGGCCTACCAGAAGTTTGGATGATCCGGTGTGCCCTGAGAACGAGATATGTGCAGCTCCTATCGGGATTTGTCGGCACATTCGGGTGGTGTCGCTGGACTTGTTTTACCATTGTCGAGATGTCTTGTAACCGGGATTCCGAGTCTGATCGGATTGTCTTGGGAGAGGAATATCCTTCGTTGATCGTGAGAGCGTGTGATGTGCTAAGTTGGGACTCCCCTGCTGGGATTTGAACTTTAGAAAGCCGTGCCCGCGGTTATGGGCAGATGGGAATTTGTTAATGTCCGGTTGTAGAAAACCTAAAGCTTACCTTAATTAAAATGCATCAACCGTGTGTGTTACCGTGATGATCTCTTCTCGGCGGAGTCCGGGAAGTGAACACGGTGTTGGAGTTATGCTTGACGTAGGTTGCTCTAGGATCACTTCTTGATCATAGATTCTCGACCGTGCTTTTGCCTTCTCTTCTCGCTCTCATTTGCGTATGTTAGCCACCATATATGCTAGTCGCTTGCTGTAGCTCCATCTCATACCTTTTACCCTACCTATAAGCTGAAATAGTCTTGATCGTGAGGGTGTGAGATTGCTGAGTCCCCGTGACTCACAGAAACTTCCAAAACCAGTTTGCAGGTGCCGATGATACCATGCAGGTGACGCAACCGAGCTCAAGGAGGAGCTCGATGGAGTTCGTGTTTGTTTTGTTGTTCCGTTTTCAAGTTGATCAGTAGTGGAGCCCAGTTGGGACGATCGGGGATCTGTGTAGCTTTTGGGGTAGTCTTCTTTTATTTTGGGTTCCGTAGTCGTACCTTGGTTGTATCTGGGTGATGTAATGCTTTATTCATGTATTGTGTGAAGTGGCGATTGTAAGCCAATTATGTATCTCTTTCCCTTATGTATTACATGGGTTGTGTGAAGATTACCTCACTTGCGACATTGCTTTCAATGCGGTTATGCCTCTAAGTCATGCTTTGACACGTGGGAGATATAGCCGCATCGAGGGCGTAACAATTTTGAACACTTTTCGAGATTCCACACGGTTTAAGAGCAGTTTTGAAAATGGTGCGTCCCATGATGAGTGGCAGCGAGCGTTTTTTCGCAATTTCTTCTAAACCGGTCGTCAGAATGAAGCAAATGATACACCGTTGGAAAGATATCGTCGAGGCGCATCTTTTTCATATCTATTATTTTCTCTAATTCATTACGGTTTATGAGTAGTTTCAAATTACTAAATCGCGGAATTCTGTTTTCCAATTTTTTTGAAATTTTCGGTATTGTTTTCCCTCAAGTTTTTCAACCGTTTGTCTAAATGAGGCGTATGATATTCCGTTGGAAAGCTAAAGACGAGGCGCAACTTTCATATGTTGAAATGTTTTTTAGATTCCTTACGGTTTTTAGTAAATTTTGAAAATCGTGCGGCTGACGACGAGAGGCAACGGCCGTTTTTCATAAAAAATTTACAAACCGCTGATCAAAATGATTCAAATTATACGCCATTGAAAATGTATCGATGGGGCGCGAATTTTTCATGTAGAACACTCTCTCTAATTCCTTACGGTTTATGAGCAATTTTGATTTTAACGAAATGCGGACACTCTGTTTTTTCGCGACACCAAAATCGTCGTATCTACTGCATTACACATAAAACCGCACTTCTTTCAGACTAAAAACTGCACTTCATCGAACAAACAGGTGCACTGCATGATTTTTTTTTTTGTGAGACGTAAATTTTCTGAAATGAGGTATAGTGCACTTCATGTTGATTGTTGGTGAACCGCGATACTATGAAAAGTGAACCTCGAGACTACCGTAAAAGGGTCGTACTGCATCAGATAGAAAACCGCACTTATTTAGATTAAAAATCACACTTCATTGGACAGACAAGTGCACTGCATGGTTTCTTTTTTGTGGGACGTAAATTTTCCCATACGAGTTTTTGTTTTTGTTGTCTTTTTTCAACTTTCTTTTATGAACGACAGTGGACCGCAAAGACAAGGGCAAGTGAGCCGCGACATATATCAAAGTGAACTGCATTACCATCTTGTTATTCCGCTAATTTTTCTGCATTTTCATGTTTGGGGCAAGTGAACAGCATCACTCTCAAAAGTGAACCACATCCGAGGACTAAACGCACTACAAAATGAACCACACACATTTTTTGTTTTCTTTTTAATTTTTGAAATTCTTCCACACTTCAAGGACAAGGCGAGTGAACCACACTATTTTTTAGTTGTTTTTTTCTTATGCACCACCGTGTGTACCCTAAAATTTTAACACTAGAGTGAGCTGCAACGAACTGCACTGCGCCGTAGGCAAGTGAAACCAAAGTGAGCTGCTAGGGAACCGAAGTGAGCTGCAAATACTTTTTAAAGTCAATTACTAAAATAGAGTGCTCTGCACGGACCTTTTTGAAAACATTTTTAATAATGAACTGCAGTGCTCTACATCTAATAAGAAATTAACTTCTTTGAGATGTTTTTGTTTCAGTTTATCAAATGAACCACATAGGAGTTTTATAGCAAACCGCGTGAGAGAACAAAGTGAGCTTCAAAACATACATAAAATATTTCTTTTTTAATGTTCTCTTTTTGCTGAAACAGTATTAACATTTTTTAATGAAGTGAATCGTGAGCCATTTTACGAATCGACTGCGTTAGGGATTTCTTTTCATTTTTTAATAAACATATCCTTGAATAGTTTTACAAAACAATCATCAAAACAAAAAATCTAACTGAATCGCGCACGCTGCCCATCTGAGCTGCACACCAGGGTCATTTGTACTGCTCACGTACGCAGCATTTTCTGGTGTCACCAGCGAACTGCACGGCGGCGCTAGTGGGCACAACAGCCCTCCGGCAAACTTTTTATATTACTGCGTCCAAACTACTAGACAAGAAAAGTGAACTTCATTAATTTAATTGCATTAATGTTTTTTTATTAACGATGCTCTAAGCATCATTTTCTATCTCTGCATTTAAAAAAATGCATGCGCCTGCAATCCGTACTGTAGGATACCACAAGGGAACCATAAAACGGATGAGGAAATTAAAATGTATACAGGAAAGATGAACTACTAAAAAAATAAGTATGTCGCCGGCCACCCGGAGAGATCTAAAGGTGAGGGCTATATACTGCGCGGTAGGGTCGAGCTGCACTGCACGCCATGCTCAACAGCACTGCATGATGTGCTCGTTGGAAAGGGGCGCCACACCGGTCGCTCTTCAACTTGACGACCTCGTTCATGGACTGCACGGGTGCGGTCGCCGGGCTGCAGGGAAAGAGCACCCGTACCCTCACGCTGTTCCAAGACGCTGCGAACAAAGTGAGCTATAGTTTGAATAAAAAATCACCCGTACGGATGACATGAGCTGCATAGCTGGAGGTAGTGAGAAGAGAGGGGAGCGGGATGGTGCGGATAGCACAGCTCCTCCGTGGGACTGTCTAAGGGCGGTGAACTACAAGCGCGTCACTGGAAGTTGTGGGAAGGGAGGGCTAGGCGAGATCTCGTCGTCATGGTGCCCGTCGATGTGGGGAGGGACCGCCGTGGGATCTGTAGTGGAAAGCAGCCACCGTCGTATCGACCTGGCCTCCCTCCACCTGATTCCCGCGGGGGCAGTGTGGATCCGGGGTTAGGCGAGGTTTGGCCGGCGCCGCCGGCCAGGCTGATCTCTAGGAGGAGCACGACCCCGTGTCGCCGTGCTGTGGACATCCGCCTCCTAGTTGAGACCTAGCCCTTAGCACGCCACCATGGACCGGGCCGTCATCGTCGGATGTCGCGGATGGGGCTGGTCATGGCCGCGCAGGGGCATGCTTTTGCCGGCCCGGATCCGTCGCCTTGAGGTGGAAGAAGGTGCGGAGGGGACGACTCGTGCAGGGCACCGGCGGTGGAAGAAGCCGGATGCTGGTGGGGCGGCACCGGCGGGGGAAGAAGCCGAGTGGTGTGGGGCGACGCGGCATGGCAGGGCAGGGCACAAGGTGGATCAGGGGGACGGGAATCATGGCAGTGGGGTGCGCCGGAGGAGGCAGGTGGGGTTTGGTGGGAGGGATCATGGCAGTGTGGTGAGGGGAGGGAGACGAAGGTGGGTGCGAGAGACATGTGGGAGGAGTGGGGGTGGCCGGGTGTGTCTAGGTTGGGGTTGACCTGCTTTTTTTGGTCGGGGCGGCGAGGGTGTTAGCAGAATAAGGATGGTGTTGTTAGAATAAGGTCTTAAGGAGTGTTGTTAGAATAGACCCACCCTATATGTAGCACGACCACCCAAGAATACTGGTAGATAGATATAACATCCTAGAGAAATCAAGTTTAAATTTCTGAAACAAAAATATTTACCTAGCTAGTGCAATAGTGTACATATACACTAAAGAAAACGGTATATATATGGGAGAGGAATAAAATCACTCCTAAGAATTTTTTTCAAATTAAATACAATGAGATGCTGAAATTTAGAAAATAAATAACACATGTAAATTTTTGGAACTTTCCTATGCAGACACACATCTATACAAAAAATAAATACCACCTAAAAATACATATTTGCTTTAAGCGCTAAAATATGCAAGCTCAGACATCTATATGTCTAAGACAAAGGGAAAATCATATACCAATTTTCAATTGCCCTATCTATGCAGATAACCTTTATTTTCTATGTGCATTACATTTATGCACTCATGAGGTTCATTAATAGTTTTGGCACCCGAACTGTTTTCCATTATTACAAAAGTAAGAATGCACATTTAGCCAAGCAAACGGCCATATCAAAAAAAATCATACACTACACCAAACCACGTTTCTTATATGCGCGGGCATTTCTTTCCAATAATTGGGTACAATCACAACCCAATATCATGTTCATAATAAAGCAAAGGAAGTTATTTTATAGTGAAATGAATAGAAAATTAACTTCCGGCGTGGGACACCATGCAAAGCACATCATTTGTATAACTTTTTTCATCACCGGATGAACTTTAAATATAGTGAGCTAGGTGCGTGTTTTTCCAGTGTGGTCAACTACTCTCCACGGCCGAGCTGGTGGCAGCAGGCCCAGCCCAGATGCTTGGAGCGAGCAGCCTGTATCAGTGAAGGGATAAGCACACGACATACCAGTGATCCAGCCCCTTGCGTATGGGCCCACCGGCACCCTTGAAAGCCTCAACGCACCAGAAAGCTGCATTTCTAGGGAGCTTGGAGTTTTAGTATATATATTTTTATCAGATGGTGAACTTTAAATATAGTGAGTCGGGTGCGTGTTTTTCCAATGCGTCAGCTACTCTCAATGGCCGAGCTGATGGCGGCACGTCCGCTCCAGATGCTCGGAGCGAGCAGCCTGTATCAGCGAAGGGATAAACGCACTATGTACAAGCGATCCAGCCACTTAGATATGGACCCACCGGCGCCCTCCAAAGCCCCAACCCACCAGAAAGCAACATTTCTAGGGAGCTAGCATTTTTAGTAGATATAATGCTCAGAAATAAACCATGGTAAGGGAAAAAGGTCACATATATAAATAAAGCACGACCACCCAAGAATACTGGTACATAGATAGCACACCCTGGAGAAATCAAGTTTAAATTTCCGAAACAAAAATATTTACCTAGCTAGTGCAATAGTGTATATGTACACTAAAGAAAAATCTATATATATGTGAGTGGAATAAAATCACTCCCAAGAAAGATTCATATTAAATATGATTAGATGCTGAAATTTAGAAAATAAACAACACGTGTAAATTTTTGCCTTTTCCTATGCAGACACATATCTATACAAAAAAACAAATAGCACCTATAGAAAAAACACGTTTTTGCTTTAAGCGCTAAACTATGCAAGCTCGGACATCTACATGTCTAAGACAAAGGGAAAATCATGTACCAATTTTCAATTGCCCTATCTATGCAGATAAACTTTATTTTCCATGTGCATTACATTCACCCACTCATGAGGTTCAGTTTTGGCACCCAAACTATTTTCCATTATATTACAAAAGTAAGAATGCACATTCAGCTAGGCAAACAACCATATGAAAACATCATACACTGCACCAAACCACCTTTCTTATCTACGCAGGCATTTCTTTTCACAAATTGGGTACAATCACAACCTAATATCATGTTCATAATAAAGCAAAGGAAGTTATTTTATAGTGAAGTGAACAAAAAAATAACTTCTGGTGTGGAGACACCATGCAAAGCACATCATTTTTATATTATTTTTTATCAGACTGGTCAATGTGTACGTGCAATGCACGTTAATTTGGAAGTATATTAAATGCATGCGGATATTAAGTAGGATATTATCTGCGTGTTATTATGTGATGAGCACTATATTTGGCATGAAATTAACTACATGCTAAACGTGTTTAGCACTCGACATTGAAGCAGTCTAGGTCGTTGGATTGACATGATTTGATGGCCGGGATTAAATGGATCTGCCCCTTTGGGTCTTTTTATATTGGTATAGATGATGAACTTTAAATATAGTGAGTCGGGTGCGTGTTTTTCCAGTGCGGTCATGTTGGGTAATGCAGTAATTTCAAAAAAAAAATCCTACGCACACACAAGATCTATCATGGTGATGCATAGCAACGAGAGGGGAAGAGTGTTGTCCACGTACCCTCGTAGACCATAAGCAGAAGCGTTATGACAACGTGGTTGATGTAGTCGAACGTCTTCATGATCTGACTGATCCTAGCACCGAAGGTACGGCACCTCCGCGATCTGCACACGTTCAGCTCAGGGACGTCCCACGAACTCTAGATCCAGCTGAGTGTCGAGGGAGAGCTTCGTCAGCACGACGGCGTGATGACGGTGATGATAATGCTACCGGAACAGGGCTTCGCCTAAGCACCGCTACGATATGACCGAGGTGGATTATGGTGGAGGGGGGCACCGCACACGGCTAAGGGATCAATGATCAACTTGTGTGTCTATGGGGTGCCCCCCTCCCCCCGTATATAAAGGAGTGGAGGAGGGGGAGAGGGCCGGCCTCATAGGCGCGCCCAAGGGGGGAGTCCTACTCCCAGTGGGAGTAGGATTCCTCTTCCGTTGTTGGAGTAGGAGAGGGAAGGAAGGGGGGAAGGAGAGAAGAAAAGGGGGCCCCCTCCCAATTCAGATTGGGCTTGGGGGGCGCGCCCCCACCTTGGCCGCCTCCTCCTCCTTTCCACTATGGCCCATTAAGGCCCATTCACTCCCCGGGGGGGTTCCGGTAACCTCCCGGTACTCCGGAAAATGCCTGAACTCATCCGGAACCATCCTGATGTCCAAACATAAGCTTCCAATATATCGATATTTATGTCTCAGCCATTTAGAGACTCCTCGTCATGTCTGTGATCATATCCGGGACTCCGAACTACCTTCGGTACATCAAAACACATAAACTCATAATACCGATCATCACCGAACGTTAAGCGTGCGAACCCTACGGGTTCGAGAACTATGTAGACATGACCGAGACTCATCTCCGGTCAATAAACAATAGCGGAACCTAGATGCTCATATTGGTTCCTACATATTCTACGAAGATCTTCATCGGTCAAACCGCACAACAACACACGTTGTTCCCTTTGTCATCGGTATGTTACTTGCCCGATATTCAATCGTCGGTATCATCATATCTAGTTCAATCTTGTTACCGGCAAGTCTCTTTACTCATTCCATAATACTACATCCCGTAACTAACTCATTAGTTACATTGCTTGCAAGGCTTATAGTGATGTCGATTACCGAGAGGGCCCAGAGATACCTCTCCGATTCTCGGAGTGACAAATCCTAATCTTGATCTATGCCAACTCAACAAACACCATCGGAGACACCTGTAGAGCATCTTTATAGTCACCCAATTACGTTGTGATGTTTGATAGCACACTAAGTGTTCCTCCAGTATTCAGGAGTTGCATGATCTCATAGTCATAGGAACATGTATAAGTTATGGAGAAAGCAATAGCAGTAAACTAAATGATCATCGTGCTAAGCTAACGGATGGGTCAAGTCAATCACATCATTCTCTAATGATGTGATCCCGTTTATCAAATGACAACTCTTTGTCTATGGCTAGGAAACTTAACCATCTTTGATCAACAAGCTAGTCAAGTAGAGACATACTAGTGACACTTTGTTTGTCCATGTATTCACACATGCACTAAGTTTCCGGTTAATACAATTCTAGCATGAATAATAAACATTTATCATGATATAAGGAAATATAAATAACAACTTTATTATTGCCTCTAGGGCATATTTCCTTCAGGTAAGCTACTCTCCATGGCTGAGCTGGTGACGGCACGTCGGGCCTAGATGCTCGGAGCGAGCAGCCTGTATAAGCAAAGGGATAAGCGCACGACGTACCAGCGATCCAGCCAATTACATGTGGGCCCACTGCGTCCTCCAAAGCCCCAATGCCCCAGAAAGCATCCTTTCTACGAAGCTTGGAGTTTTAGCGGATACTGGTAATGTACACGTGCATTGCACACATGAGATTTGGCAACCAAATTATGAATAAATACCACAGTATAGCATGTAAGCTTTGAGTCATACCTGCATGATGTAGGTGTTCATTTAATTTTTATAGTTCATCTCATTCAAAATCAATTATTTTTAATAAAAAGTTAATCTATTTTAAGATTCATGGAATTGTGCGTTGTAAAGCATAAAGTAAAAAAACAAATAATGGAAATTCATGTAGAATGTTTTTGGGCAATTATGATACGGAAGATTCTAGAACAAAGGAGAAATGCTTGCGTTTTGAGGTTTGTGCATTGGACTGCTTAAGTTCAACCATGGAGTCTTCTAGATTGTACATGTGGCGGAAACTGGTGGAATGCAGATGATATCCAATCTCTACTTCTAAAGTCTCAGTACGTGCATCGTTTCGTTCGTTCGTAACCATCAACCAACAAGGACGTCTCCCCATCGATCCCCAATCCCACCGATTTTGTTCAGCCTAACCCCATCTCCCTACTGGTTTTTAATTGGTTTGGTTTTCCCTAGCATGCCCACATAAACCGATCTTCCATCTCCAATCCCTGTAAATCATAACTTTCTATGCCATACAGATTAAGAAATCACAAATCAAACTTTCCTAAAATACACAACTACACATCGGCCTTCTTCTTCCCATCCACCCATCCCACCCATGGAAGCCCTAGATGCTCACCGTCGTCATAGTTCTTGCTTCTTCCCTAAGCCCTCGTCATTGCCTGGTGCCGCCAAGTCATTTTCTCTCTCTGCACTCAACCCCTTGTTCGTCTAAGACCACGCCACAAGCCCTCTCCCTTTGAAGGTCAATACCGCCGATCTCTCCCATCCCACACCCACTTCGCCTCATTGAGCAGTGCCATCACTGCTCCAATATGTGGTACATTGTCTGCCTCATCACCGCCATCCGATGTCGCCATCCATGGTCACCATCGCCCGACTGCTGCGCCTACTACCTCTAGGAAGGTGTAGCCGCGGCGGTGGCTTCTCAGCAAGTAGCCGCCGTGATGGTTTGTATCTGAGACAATATTTATGTATATGCCTCTACTTTTGTGTCCACCAGATCATGGTTTGCTTCCAATATTTGATCATTTGTTCGTTTGTTGATTCTCTTGTGATTGTAGTTGTGATTTCTGACGATCGATGTCACCTTGGTAGAGGAAGATCGATGCCACGACGTTTGCACCGGCGGCCCAAGATTTTAATTGTGTATGTGATGAAAAAGAATAGTTGGAACCCCTGCGGCCACTACTGCTCGTGTTTTAGTTGGATCTTTATCCAGCAAAGGGAGCAGGCCTGCAGAATTTCGCGTGCATGCACCGGTGGTCTGGCCAACCAACATGGACCTGACACATCTATTAGTGTCTCCTACGGAGCTGGAGGGTCAAAAACGGCAAACAATTCCAACCTCCGCTGGCACGGTGGCGACGGCCATGTCAAAACAGGGTGACTCCCATGACTCACCTCACGCAGCACCAACATGTAGAAACCTGGTGTGGTGTGTGCGTGCATGCATACCCATCTACATACCTCTCAAAAAGGCAACACGGAGAGGGAGGACATGAGCTAAAGTAGAGCAGGAGAGATCGAGGGAAGCAGGGGCCTTGAAACCAAGAGTGTGCCCAGCTTCTGTCGGTCGGAGGGAGGTAAGGGATAATCTCTCTGTCTCCGAACTTCATCACCCCTTTATGTGCTCGATTATTTGCTTGCCTCTTGGTGTCTTAAGAATGGCCGGAGCTGCCACAGTGGCCTTTAATTCAGTAACTGCATCATAGGTAGATGGTCTTGTTGTACGCTAATACATAGTAGAATGGAATTCTTCCCTATTCGTCTCACTTTCCCTTTTATACAATCCATCTCATATCAAAGTTTCCCAAACTTTGGTTTCAGTTTCATCCACTTACTGAAACTAATTCCTTCACGGTAGTTTATTTGCCGGCGCAACACATCGCAATAATTAAGCACATGCGAGGTTGTATACCCATTGGCAAGGAATGAAGGAACTAGAAGTGCCCTTTTACAAAATTCAACGTGAGTTCTTGATTGGTATTGGAGATGTGTCAATACAATCCATTGATAGGTATCTCAGTACATAGCATTGTCTTTGACCAACAACTTTTATATTATGTACCTAATATACTGATGAACTCTCAAGACGGTTGATTTTGTATTAAGCTCATGTACCATGCCTAACCCTTGAGCTTATCAACAAAGAAGAATCTAGGTTGTTAGCTCAAATTGCTCACTGTTTCACATTTTATAGGAGATTCAGTCCATTAAATACAATGAAGAGGATTTTGAAGGGCTTCCATTTGACTTCCATGGTGGATTTACTGGATACACTTCAAAAAATATCACTTCTGTGATGATATGTGTTTGTCACAGTAGTTCACGTTTTCTGTCATGCATGTACATCCATGACGATTTTATGACGGAATCAAGATAGTCATACATGTGCTGTCGTAGAAGTGTTCCATGACATTACCAGAATTATCATCACAGAAGTGTCCACTTCCATGATGATAAATGGCGCGTCACAAAAGTGCTTTCGTCAAGGGTAACCAACACGTGGCATCCACCGTAACGGGTCACCATTAAGCTATCGGGTCTGGTTTTGGATCCGATAACCCGTTAACAGCCTGGACCAATGGGGATTTTCCACGTGTAAAATTCTCATTGGCCGGAGGAAACACGTGTTGGCTCACTGTAGGGACATATGTCATCCACTCATTGGACAGGAGGCGCCTATGATAGTTCGACATGTGGCACGGCCCAACAGTGGCCCATTTCGGTGAAAAAGGCCGGCCTAGTAAAAATTAGCAGGCTGGCACATATAAGGCCTACTTGTGTCAGGTACATTTAAGCCCACGGCCCATACGACATATGCCAATTCGGCCCGTCAACGGCCTGTTAATGATTTGACACCATTGCAGCCCATCGTTAGTTTGAACCCGTTAACAGCCCGCTATATATTTGGGCTCAATATGGGCCCGGTGTGGTTTTGGCTTGTTAACGGCCCATTCAAGGGATGGGCCAATTTTCAGGATGTACATCTTTCGGCCTTTTAGCAACCCATTTAAGTGGGGTCTTTTACATCTATATCCCTAACTCGAACCCACTACTCACATTTGCCCCTAATTTTGAAGTGTGCTCAAATTTGCCCCTATGCCGTTAGGTGCACATATAGAAATGCCCTTCCGTGCCATTTCCGTCCGGTCAAAGGGATTTGACCACTATCTGAACGTTTGTTGGACAATTTTCCCCTGACTCTATGTGTCACTTACAGGTGGGACCAACTCCTCTAAAAATAAATGGAAAACTCTTTCTCTCACTCACCCCTCTCTATCACTTACAAGTGGACCCAACCGACATAATAAAAATAGAAAAACTTTCTCCCTCACAACCCCCCTCTCTCTCTCCTTGAAATGTGGTCCATGGGACCCACTGCCAGGGTCAACACCGGCCCTTGCATGGTCATGGCAAGGCTTGGCGGCTCCGATGGCCGTCGCCGGCGAGGGCCGGGCGCGCCTGCGTGTGAGGCCTACAGGGCAGGCTCCAGGTGGTCTGGCGGGGCAGGGGGTGGAGGTCAAGGCGGACGACGGCGTATGGCGGCGCCATGGACGGAGACGGTTCCGACACAACTCTGCCGCCCGTAGCTATCATCGGAGCCGATGCTCCCGTGCCACTCCAACGAGCGTTTAGTGGTCTACGTGATCTGCAAATCCATTCGGCCCACTCCCCAAGCCTGCTCATCCCCTGTAACGAGTGCTCGAAGTACGCCTGAGAGCGTCCAGAGCTTCTGTCAAGGACGTCGTTGCTATCCACCATGGCCGGAGGCCAGATAGAGAGGTACGAGCATGTCTACGAGCTCCGTCTGGTGCCTCTCCCCCGGCCTGCACGTTCAATCGGGCCTGGGGCCGCCTGTACATGATGCACGGGACCTTGAGATCCACCACGGCCGTCACTCTTCCCCTCCTAAATTCGGCTACCCCGATCCACCCTTGACCTACCCGACCACCGTGCCGTCGTTGTGGAAAGCTTGCGCCCCTACATCCATCTTCCCGCACTCGATTCCGTGCCCGGAGCACCCTGCCCAAAGCAGACCGCCATGACCGACCTCGGCTAGCTCGGCCGTGCGGCCTCCTCCCGCGAACAGCGTGCCTGCCGCGCCCAGCATGCCAACCATGCATCACGCGGCTACACGGCATGCCTCGCACTCTCCTCTCGCGGCCATCCGCCCCCTACGCCGAGCCGCCGACGAGCTCAGCCTCTCACGCACGAGCACGCAAGGACCGGCGTTGACCCTGACAGTGGGTCCTGTGGCCCACATGTCAGGGAGAGTGAGAGTGATGGGAGAGGGAGAGAAAATTATTTTTATATGTAAGGAATGAGGGGCAAAAATGTCAAAGAAACGGCACGTTAGCGGTCAAACAGCTTTGACTGGACGGAAACGGCTTGGAGGGGCATTTCTATAAGGGCACATGACGGCGGAGGGGCATTTTTGAGCAGGCTTTTGAATTAGGGGTATATCTGATTAGGTGGTTCGAGTTAGGGACAGAAATGCAAATGGCCCATTTAAGTGTTGGGCCAATTTCCGTCCCGGTGTGTCTTTCCGCCTGTTGACGGCCCATAAATTAGTTGGGCCACTTGCAGTCGGGCGTGAGTTTTGGCCTTTTAACGGCCCATGCTCTTCATGGTCCAATACCAGCCTGGTTTCTCTTTCGGCTTGCTAAAGGCCCACAACACAGTTGGGCCATATACTGTACGAGCTGACTTTCGGCCTCTTAGCGGCCCATGCTCTTCATGGTCCAGTACAAGCCCGCTGTCTCTTTCGGCCTGCTAAAGGCCCACAGTATAGTTCGGCCATATGTAGCCCGACCTTAGTATCAGCCTGTTAACGGCCCGTGAAATCAAATGGGCCCACCTATTGCCCGCTTCGATTTCTGTCGGTTAACGACCCGGGAGGTAACAGGGCCGACCATTAACTTTCAGCCTGGTAATGGCCCATTAACTTAATGGGCCCACTAAAGTTCGAACATGTCTGTAGGCCCAATTAGATAATTTGATCCCATTATGACGAGCAATTATGCACAGGACCAAAACCGATCAATCAAAGGCCTATGAGAATTTTGGCCCCTGCGAGCCCATTAGGGAAGCTCATTAAGGCCAGTTCCTTCATATAGGGCCCACGACTGTTCCTGCTAACTAATAATTTCACTACTTTTTTAGCTTCCTAGCGACCATTTAGCTGGAATGTGAGGCGCTCTAAGCAAAGGTACGGCATACAGGGAAAAGCAT
Source organism: Triticum urartu (assembly GCF_056163025.1). Taxonomy (NCBI): domain Eukaryota; kingdom Viridiplantae; phylum Streptophyta; class Magnoliopsida; order Poales; family Poaceae; genus Triticum; species Triticum urartu. The sequence goes on along the minus strand of NC_141876.1, from coordinate 341,431,340 downwards.
TGCACATCCAGCATATATTACAGGAAATTACATCCACTAGGCAATCAGAGATTGATGCCAGTGCAAATAAATGAACAGAACGTAACGATCTACAACGTCACAATCTGCAACCTCAGCACGGATGACACCCATAAGCATGTGGGCAAGTGCTTGCTGCTTTGCTACATTGTCTCTGAAAACATTGATCAGTTGTTGTTGCGCACGAATGTGCACCTCTGATTCCTCCACCATTCCCATTATTGCTTCAGCCATTAATTGGTTCTCAAACATACATTTTTCTGTTGCATTCGAGATAGAGGAAACTGAACAGATTCAGATGGCGATTTTGGCAGGCTTATATTATTGATAGGGGAGAGTGTCTCGACCACTGCATCATAACATAAATTAGGAGGGGAACCGAACAGATTAATCAAGAGTTATTGCCATATTACCTGGCCTAGATTTATTGAAAAAAAACAATGGGGTTGCCTTGCTGTTTTCAGAGTTTGTCTTCTTATCTTCAGCAGCCTGCACCAAATTAACACACTAGCATTGCTATCATTGGCCAAGTCTGATAATAGAAAAGCAACATTGACACAACGAACGTTTGGGCAACCAGACCACACCAACCTACACCAAATTAACACAATATGGCAACCAGAGCAGCACTACAATGAATGAATGAATGGGCAACCAGAGCAGCACTACAATTCAGTAATGTGCATGATATGAGATAGTACGCTCATGCAGCTCAGTATGCAAAACTACCAGGCAGTTTTCCTTACAAAAATCACAATTTTGCTACAACTAAATTTAGATCAAATGATGGTTGGATTCACACCGATTAACAAAATACATGTTGATGTAAAAATATAGTGATATAAAACATGTACTTACATCAGCATTGGAGCATAGAGAATTCCCGCAAGATACTTTCCTTGAATACGATCCCAGTGCAGAAAGTCTTCTATCATTTAACCTTATTTTCTAAAAGAGAGATGGGTAAGAAACATGTAGAAAACATGATTAGAATGCTATAAAATTTCATGATGCGAGCATATGCACACGCTTCTTAGAATGGAGTTGACATATTTTTGCTGGACTGGAGCGGACTAGTTCTTTGGCCACTGGAATCTGCTTATTATCAGTAGGAGTTGGGTTTCTGTGTGCTGGAGCAATATCTATGAAAACTGGAGTTGGTTTACTATCTCCTGGCGTTTGGATCTTTTGCAAAGACCTGGTTTGTAACCCTTCAGATTCTAACATAGCTGTTTTCCCCTTGCATGCCTTATATAGAAGAATGGTGCTTCAATTATAAAACATGCTACAGCAAAGATGGAATAGGTACTGAAGAATAGAAAGGCATAACATATTGACATGTATTCCCTCCATCTGGAAATAAATGGATGGGTCTAGGTGTATTTCAGTTCTAGATACATCCATTTTTATCCATTTTTGTGGCATGTAATCCGGATAGAGGGAGTATGATGTAAGAGCTAGGGATATGACAGGACAACAGTGTAAAAAACACACTACTTGCATGTAAAACTGTATGCTAGCGGAATACATACAAAAAACACTAAGGCAACATATGCGTGTATGATTGGGAAACTAAGATGGCATTGCAACAGACCACTAGAACAACACTTCAATGGAAAAAAATAACATGGTATGGTAGATAGACGAAGTACATACTAATGAATAACAATGCATAAGATATTCAGAAGCATGATGTCCAAACTAAGCAGACGGCATTGCGATAGAGTAGAATGACAGTACTTGAATTCGAAACATGTTATCATGAATGTAATAGGTACTGAAAAACAGGAAGGCATGACATATTTACATGCATGATCAGCAGGCTAAGCACAAGGCATTGCAACAGAGTAGATGCACTCCAGGACATTATATGCATGTTGTACCCATATCACGGGCCAAGTTAGAGAAAGGACCTTGTGGGGTGAATAGGATTCATCATCTTTCTGCAAGTCTTTTGAAGAACTGCCTTTACATGTTCCATCATATTGGTTATCATTGACGTTAAGTTTGATTGACGTTAAGTTTGTTGGCCGTTACATTGCTCTGTGAGGTTCTTGTGGATAAATCAGTGTTTGCAATTATATCAGACATGCATGGAAGACAACTAGTAGTTATATTTATGTAATGAGTGCCTGTAGGAGACGACATAAATAGTAGGACTAGGTTAACTAGCAGTAACAAGTCTAAAAAACTAAAGGGAGAACACAGATGAAAGCTACATAATATGTATCGTTTATACTCGAGATTAACTAGATGGCACACAAAAGTATTAAAGAACAACATAGGTAATACTAGAAGTGGTATAATACTATAATCACCAGCCTGTGGGATAGCATTGGCTGATGGATGATAACTATGGAACAACCTTACCTAAAGAACAAGTATCTTAGCTAAACTATGGAACAACGTTAACTCCTGAACAAGACCAGTAAGAGATCAACATTAATATACAGTGAAATGTGATAATCTATTTTCCATGCTTAGATAAATAACAAAGCCATAAATGTTGCACACAAGATGAGGGTACAACCTATCTGGCCTCCATCCATAGGAGTGAGCATCATGTGCTGACTTGTCGATGGCCCTACAGTTATTGTGGGTGTCCATATCGGGCACGCGCATTCGATGCAGGGAACTGTTGAGTGGGGACTATAGCTTCCTTCTCATGTATGCTTCCCGTGTTGGAGCAGCTGCGGTGAGTCGGAAGACGGTGTGGCTGAAGATGCAGAAAATGCATAATGTTAAGAACGACACATCTATGATCTGAAGAAATAACCTAAGAGATCAACAGCAAGGTACAAGAGGGGTCACATGTCTTTTGACTAAAGACTAAATTGGGGTCACACGATTTTATTGTATTTTGGTACTGTCCGATCTACGCCGGATGGCTTGATGGCCGTCTTGTGCCTCCCGGCTGACACTGTTCGGAATCTTCCCCGAAGAGCCAACAACCACCGGCAGAGCAGCCTGCCTCCGCTGTCCGTGGCCGTGAGAGCTCTGACCAAAACCCCGCTCCCCGCCCCACCGCACTGTCGTGGTTGCATCGCCCCGGCCAATCTACAAAGACTCGCCGTCATTCAGATCCAGTGGTGGCAGTACCTTTAATCGATGCAACTCTAAGATAGCCATCTAAGCGCTGCTTCCGCGGTGAACTTGCGCGCCCGCACCCTTACGTTAGACACCGGACAACCGACAGCCTAGGATCTCTGCCACCTCGAGGGATGCTGCTTCCCATTGGGAATCGATTGGCCCAGAATAAAAATTCAGACAGCTGATGCCTAAATAAAGTGATTTGAGATGAGGGTACGACCTATCTTGCGGCCCGATGACGTAGGCAGCTCCAGCTGCCGAGTCGGTAAGGCCGACGTGGTTTTGTGGTGACTACCAGTGGCACAGAAGCAGAGATGTCACGACAGTCGACGGCTACGGGGAAGCAGCGCTGGGGCCCTAGACAGATCCGAAGTTGGAGCCGCTCCGGCGCCATGCACAACGGCGGGGGTGAATTGGCTCCGGTACGGTTCACGCGGCCGTTGTCAAGGCAGCTCCGGCAGCACGGAGTAAGAGGCGCACGACCCAGTGCACGATGGCAAACGGATAGCGTCTCCAGCATTGGGAGGAGGGCGGCTGTAAATTTGGTGCGGTGGGGGTGCCATGGAGGAGGGGCTGAGGTTTCGCGGTTGGGGAGAAGGGAGCTTCCGGGGAGAAGGTGCTTTGGCGCCCACGAGGTATGAATGGGCAATTGGGAGGAGGAACCATGTCTTACGGATGCATTTGTTTGTAGTGTGCGGGGGATTTATAGTTCTACCCCCGCATTTAGGCTTCTCGGCTTGGGTCTGTGTACTGAGGGTCGGGGATAGTAGAGTAACTTTGCTTCTCCCAAATAGTGGGCGCGAGCGATTTTGGGCGAGGAGGGCGTGTTTTGAAACAGTGGGCGCGAGCGATTTCGGGCGAGGAGGGCGTGTTTTGAAATAGTGGGCGCGAGCTATTTCGGGCGAGGGCGTGTTTTGAAATAGTCGGCGCGAGTGATTTCGGGCGAGGAGAGGGTGTTTTGCCGCCCATGGTTTATGAATTATTTGACACATGTCATTTCGGCTGAGGAGAAGGCACACTTGGATGAAGTTACAAACCTACCCTTGATGTACAACGGGCCAATTGATGCATGTCCCACATAGGCCGGTAATTTCACGTCTCCCGTTTATTTGCTCGGGCGAATTCCACCGAGCAGAGGGTGTTTAACGGTTTGTTCAAATTTTGGGAGAACGGGCATCCACGTATACCTTACAAAGTCAATTCGAATCAAATTTTGAAATATTAGCTTGCCACTTCTTTTCTAGATGGAGAGATGATGCTCGGGACTAATGTGTTTTTACATGCTCGTTGCTAACAATTTACTATATGACAAATAGTTGACCCACTAAAAAACAAGAATGAAACCCAAAATGAAATATCTTGATTCAATGAAATAGCTCGTTCACCAGGTCAAAATAGTGAACTAAATCCAAAATTTAATAGCTCAGCCGAGTAGCATGTTGTACAGTATTATAGTACTCCATGAACATGTTGAAAGTCAAATTAATGAACTTGTTTGATACGCATATCTCCGTTCATGTGTGGATTGCGGACAACATGTTCTCCAATTTAAATATTTGAATGCAAGTTTATATCGAAACATGGTTTATATCAATCTTTGATGCATAAAACGCGACATACCCCTCTCCCGAACTCCTGCTCTCCCTCTTTCTCGCCGACAATCTTCAATTCTATCGCACACATCCAACACACAAACCTTGTTGGTCCCTCTCTCTCTATGTAACGTCCAAGAAGCGATTCTATCCCAATCACGTGATGAACTCATGATCGGGGCACAATCGCATTTCGAGTTCATAGCAAGGTGGATATCATTACAACATACCATGTACTAAATAGATGAGAATACAAGATAAAGGCTTACACTCGCCACAAGTTACAACATTCATACAAGAATACATCAATACATAGCAACCATCATACAGAAGAGCAGGATCCGACTACGGATGAAATCAAGCGAAAAAGAAGAACGACATCCACCCTGCTAATCCCAGGCTCCCCGACCCGGAACCTATCCCTTGATTGAAGAAGCAGAAGAACTCCAAAACAAGCAAGCATTGCACTCGCGTCAGATCATCCCATTACCTGTACCCGCAACTGTTCTTGTGGTAATCTGTGAGCCACGAGGACTCAGCAATCCCATTACCATGGGTATCAAGACTAGAAAAGCTTAATGGGTATGGAATGGATAAGTGGTGAGGTTGTAGCAACACTAAGCATTATATGGTGGCTAACTTACGAGTACAAGAGTAAGATGAGAAACTACGCAACGGTCGCGAACTAGTAATGATCAAGAAGTGATCCTGAACTACTTACGTTCAAACATAACCCAACCGTGTTCTCTTCTCGAACTTCCCCGAAAAGAGACAGTCACTGTTACGCACGCGGTTGGTGTATTTTAAAAGAGTTTACTTCAAGTCCTCTACTGCCGGATATTAATAAATTCCCATCTGCCACATAACCGCGGGCACAGCTCTCGAAAGTTTAAACCCTGCAGGGGTGTCCCAACATAGCCCATGACAAGCTCATGATCCACGGAGACAATCCTCCATCGCGGGACCCTCCGATCAGTCTCGGAATCCGAGTGCACAAGACATTTCGACAGTGGTAAAACAAATCCAGCGAGACCTCCCGATACACTGACCTAGCCTGATAGGAGTCACACATATCTCGTTCTCAGGGTACACCGGATGGGCAATACGTCGGGTTGGCTGAGATCCTGGTTGCCCAGGGGGCGCCGGACATTGCCCAGTTTGGACCAACACTCATGCGGAGCATTGGCTCGGGGTTGATTAAGAGTCCTCGGGTGCTAGTCGGTCCCTATGCAAGATTTTAGTTGTTATCGGGCAAATGGTAAAACGAAAGTCGGGTCTTGCTGGAAGAGTTTTATTCAAAGCGAACTATCAAGAGGGCCCCATTACCCCTCACCATGTTAGGGACGCAAATTCAAGGAACATAACACCGGTATGACGGAAACTAGGGCGGCAAGAGTGGAACAAAACACCAGGCATAAGGCCAAGCCTTCCACCCTTTACCAAGTATATATGTGCATTAATTAGTAAGAGATATTGTGATATCCCATAATATCCATGATATCCATGTCCCAACATGGAACAACTTGCATCTGCAACTAGCAACGCTATAAGAGGGGCTGAGCAAAGTGGTAACATGGCCAAACAACGGTTTGCTAGGATGGTGAAAAGGTTAGAGGCTATCATGGCAATTTGGGAGGCTTAATTAAACAAGTGGTAGGTAGCGCGAGATAGCGATAGCATCGAGACAACTAGAATAGCAAAGATAGTAGTCAGATCCAAGGTGATCGTCATCTTTCCTGAAATCCCGCTAGGAAGAAGATCGAGTCTATGAAGAAGACAATCCCACGTAGTTGAACAAATCCTCACAATCGCAACGTGACCGGAACTATCAAGAAGAAGAACATCCGGAAAGAAGCAAACAACATAGTAAAGAACCATCGCATAAACATGACATGATGCACAACCAAGTATGATGCATGTTCGGTTTAATGAGGCATGGCATGCAAAGTGCAACAAACAATACTACAAATTAACTGGAGCTCAATATATAACGAGTTGCATATTGACGAAACACCATATTCAATTATTTAGTTCGCTCTCGTTTATGTACCCACAATATTAAATGTTGTTAAACATGGCAAGAGGTGAAGCATAAGTAAACTAACTATTTAGGCAAGCTTAAATGAGGCCGGAAATAACAAACAACAATTCCGAAAAATCCCCATATGCATATTTCGAACTTGGTACTGATCTGCCCTAAAACATATTTTAGAGTTGTTAAACATGCAAAGTAAGTGCATCAAGTTAATCTATGCATTTTTCTACCCCATTTTCATATAAAGTTTATTTAAAATGAAGCTACGGTTATTTAGTTATTACTAGCAAATGTGCCTGTGCTCCGAGTTCAAATCCGAGTTAGGAAATTAGACTCTGCGGGTAAATGTGGTACCTGGTCCAGTCAACTTGGAAGTAGAAACTGGCCACTAGTGGGTGTCAATTAAAAAGTCACTCTGTGGCTAACGCTTCTACTGCTAGTTGCAACAGGAAACAAAAGCATCATATGCCACAAACCAATATGCATGGATCAAGACCTCCTCTCCTGGGTAATATGCATGGATCAAGACCTCCTCTCTTGGGTCCATGTCCTATATTTCGACAGGGCGTCCTATAAAATCCTTCCTATGCATGTTGTTACTTATATATCTTTCTTTCCAGCCTTGTAAACGGTGGTTGCGATGGTAACCGAACATGATGATTTTCAAGGCGACGAGCACGTCTATCGCTGGACACACTTGTGAATGAATTTTGATAGCACAAGATAATGTTTAAACGTCAAATGATCTCGTCAAGTTGTACGAGCCATAGTGAGTAATGCTCAATTATTTTCTCATAATTCTGAAATCTACTTCATCCTTTCTGGTTTGTTGGGTCAAACTCATAAATCTCAACAATTAAGGTAGGATTGAATTTAGAGGCTAATATCAAGGTGATCAACACGTCCAAGGCACAACACACTTGTGACTGAATTGTGCTAGCACAAGAGAATGTTTAAAACATCAAATAATCTTGTCAGAGTTGTATGGACCATGATAGGGATGAAAATCCTATCTATACGATAGATGATTTTTGGACAAACAGCAACACCCATGGTAAGTAATACTTAATTATTATTCATAATTCGGAAATCTACTTCATTCCTTCTGGTTTGTTGGGTCAATCCCATAAATGTCAGACTCCCAACAATCAAGGTAGGAGTGAATTTAGGGAGCTCAGCGATAAAAAAAAATAGGGACTGAATTTCACAAGCCCAATGTACATGGTTGTTTCCAAAGGAAAACACGCATAATTTTTCTCTTGAAAATTAGTCACTGATGATCGAAATCCCATAATTTTTCACATGCCCACTTATTTAGCTTACTTTCTTAAAATTTGCTCTCTTCTAGTCTCCTTGCTGATCGAACTCTTTCCCAATCACTCAGTAATTCATTTCCTATTTTCGGAAGGTCCCTCTCTCGTCGCCCGTTAATTTTCCAGAATGTTTATTAAGGGGCCATATTAATTCTATTCTCTTGTTAGAGATTCCTTTCCTTCTTTAATTACTTGATTTACTTCCTCCCAGAGGCGTGGCTGTGTGCAGTGCATGAGCCAAAATCTTTCGTTAATTCCTTTTTACTTTGTTTTGAGGGTCCCTCTCGTTCACCCATTCATCAATGGATCCTTAGATTACGCACGATGCGTGCCTAGCCGTCCATTGAAACTAATCTAGAATTTATTCCTTCCACATTTTCTCTGTCACCTCCTCTATTTCATTCATTATTTCTTTATTAATAGGAGTATATGTACGGTTAGTGTAAAGGAAATGACAACAAAGTGGTCTCACGTGCCCGCATCTTGATGCGCACAATGGATGGCGGATTTCATGTTTGCAGGTAGCATTAACACTCAACTAACTTTGTGATCCAACTCCATCTGCCGTAAAGCTTTATCCTTTTATATATCTCATTTCTCTCGATCTCTGCTGATGCGAAGCACTCAATGCCGCCAGAACACCGACGCAACCTCGCCCCATGACGCCTTCAGCCGGCCCGCCATCTTCGGTCGACGACCCACCAGATCTCGCCGGACTGGCTGCACCCTGCTCGCCCCGCCTCAGATGCTCCCAGCCTGGCAGCCGTAACTCTGGGCGTGCTTTCTAGCCGCTGGCTGTCGCAGGCGTGCGAACAAGCAAGTCGTTGTTCACTGCGTGCTAGCTAGCTAGCTATCGCATGTGTGCGTGCGTGCTAGCTAGCGGGTTGCCACCGTGTGCGCACGCGCAACCGTGTGTTAGCCGACGTGCCATGCGTTGTGTTGGCCGTGGCGTGAATAGCCGCCCGCTGCCGCGCGTGCTGGCCACTGCTGTTGTGGGTGACTTCCATGAGCTGACCTCTGCTGTCGCTCGGCCCCGCGGGACAGTAGCTCCTGTGACCACGTATGCTGTCACTACATGCATGCATGCATTATTTGCTTGTGTGTGCTGCGTTTGTTGCTGACAGGTTCGGACGAGAGCCACGCGGTGAGCTGCGCTGACGGGCCGTGCGTGCAGCGCGTTGTCGGCGGCTGGGCTGCTTTGGCGTTAGCGCGTCATCCGTGCAGCCATCTCGGCGTCCTGCTTATCTAGGGACGCACTCCGCAGGGAGGGCGCCTGCTCCGGCTTTGGCGAGATGGGTCCGTGCGTGGTTGTTGTAGCCATGCAACTGCCAGTCTACGACTCCACCTTCGCCTTGGTGTGCTAGTCACGGCTAGCCGTCGTCTCCCACGTGTATGAAGTAATTTGTCTTTTACGCATAACAGCTCTTACTCTTAGGTATGTTTGCTAGCATGCCTTAATTTAATGTTGTCTATGTTTCAGACCACAATTGCATTATTTATTTTTAAATATTTTGGCTTGGTTGGTTGTTTGCCCGAGTCCCAGCAATGTACGTCTATTATGTGCGAGGAGTTCGTCATGTCCTTTTTCTAGTCCGAACTTTGTATATCTATTTTTAAATCTTAGCCATCAATTATAAGTAACATAAAATCAATGGATATGAAGGCATGACTTATGGAGAATCATGAAAGCTTCCGTCCTTTAATATTAGGTAAAGAAATAAATTATTTTAGCATGGCATTTGAGGAAATTTAAACAAACAACATTTTAAACATTTTAAACATGGACGAAAGTGGCATATTATGAAAGTACATGAAAAACTAAGCATTTCATATATATAAAACATTTTAATCTGATGCACGGTTTGCGAGTAATTATATGCATGAACAATGAGGGTTTTTCAGTAAAACTGCAGTTCCTGGAATAATTAGGCAAATTTGCAGACAAGAAAAAAATAGCTACGGGTCGAAACTGGAGGCTAGGGAGCTGCTCACATTGGGCCAAGCTCAGCTGGTGCAGATGTTGGGCCTTGGAGGGAAGCTGGGTCGGCCGTGGCTTGTGGCCCGCGAGGAAGCAAGTCGCGAGGCTGGGCTCGGTCAACTGGAGCGGGGCTAGAGCGGTTCGACGCGAAGCAGGGGAGGCAGCAGGCGCGGTCAATGCTCGTCGTCTTCCTCGCGTGTGGAGGCCAACCGAAGCAGGAGCAAGGCGGCCGAAGGCTTGAAGATGGCGCGGTGGGAGACTTGGCAGCAGGGTCTTGAGGCTCTGGTAGCGAGGTTCAGTGGGGGAAGAAGGTCAACGAGGCGGGCCGGGGCAGTCCACGCGAGCCAGGGGTGCGTTATCCTCCCCGTAGAATGAAGCAGAAGAGGAGCTGGGAACCTCCATCAGTGCATGCGGGGAACCCCCGACGAGGAGCGGGCAGCAGACAGCGGGAACGGGGCCAAGGGCTCCAGACCTGATCCAGGCGGGCACGGCGGCAAGGGCTCCAGACGGCGGCCGGAGATCCATGGCAGGGTTCCATGGCGGCGACCTGGTCAAACGGGAGAAAAGAGAGATGAGTCATGGGAGAGAAGGGAGGAAGAACGGGAGGAAGAGGGAGAACGGTGGTGCTCATCTGCTGTGGTCTGGGGACGAGCTCGCCTCGATCTGGATCGGGGGGTTACTGGCGATGGGTGGAACCGCGGGGCTGCGGGAGGCTCTCTGGGCCGTCGGATCTGAGATCTGGCAGTTCAGATCGGGTGGGGTTTGGCTACTGTATCTGGCCAAGTGGAGGCAGGGGACTGGGTGCGTGCGGATTGCGAGGAGAGTGGCGGCGGCTGCGGGATTGGAGGGAATTGACCTGACTAGGGTTTAGGTTAACTAGAAATGGAACTAGATCGGCGGCGCGCCTTGGCGTAAGGGTGCTGGTTCCGACGACTTGGCCAAGCGGTAGTAGAAAGGCAAGTTTAGCACATGTTGCAATCATATATGCAAAATATCAATAATATAATGCATTGCCCTATAAAATACAAGAGCCTTGATCCAACCCACCAAATCCAAAAGAAATAAACTCAGTACACATTTCGCCAAGAGCACAAAGTTGATTCAGAATTCAAGTTTACATCGCCTCAATCTCATAATAAGGATGCTAATTTTCAAGAGGCATCCTTGAGGTCACCGTGCTGAGCAAGGACCACTTGCAATAACATAATCAATAGCAGTTCAAACTACCAAAACTAAAACCACTATCTGCATCTCCATACATAACACAACAAAAGAAAAAGAATATAAATAAGTGGTTAAAATCACTATTTAACCACTATCTTCCAAACAGGATCAACAAATTATTCTCAGATCCTAGAGTGAATGCCTACATCATGGTCACACGCAATGGGCCTCCAATCACTACAATAATTGACACAAGGATCCGATTTGTTCTAGGTGAACTGAAGTTCCATGTTTGCACCTAAAGCCAATAAAGAGCTCAAACTCGAGCCCCCGTACCAGGCCGAGGTTGTCCATGATCCACAAGCGTGTCCTTTAACTTCTGGACCCGCAATCTGATGAGATGCAGCAAGCATGTCAGCATTTATCAATTTCATATGTGGAGAACATACTCTTGAAATTTTGTTTTATTTGGATTTGAAGGTTTAGGGGGACTTACTTAGTAGAAGCTGCTAAACATGTCTTGAGCTCATTTCTCCTTTGGTTGTTCTCACTAAACTCTCATGGTTGAATACCAGGATCACTACTGATTTCTGAAATGAGAAGTGCCAACTACAAACAACACCAAAATCACTTATAATCACAGAGATAGGTTGTACTTAGAAATCAAAGAGATCAACTAAGGACCACTAAAACAGAGTAGAAACCTGCATATATTTGTGAAACATAAGTCGTAATCAGAAACTAAAGAGATAAACAAATAAAAATGAGTGCAAGTCTCATTATTTTGGAAGTCCTATTTGATTAGGGAAAGGGAGCAAATGACACTCTTAATCCATCCTAGTGAGGCTGCAATATCCAAGAAAAAGAAAGCCAGGGGCAGAAATGAAGTAGTAATTCCTTGAACAACTATGTGAGGATGCCGGTCCCAACTATGTGGTCAAACAGGTAATGATCAGTTAGTAGTAAACATGGTTTAGGTTAGTAGGAAATTCTATTGATGCATTTCATATCATCTGTCTACTTAGCCGCCAACTCCTCCTAGACTCCCACCGCCCCCTCTCCTCTTCCTCCTACCTCGCCTCTTTCTCTCTCCCTCCAAAAACTAACCCACGCCCGCCTCCGTGCCCCGCCGCCGTCGTACACACAGATAGGTTTTGGTAGGTAAAAACTGTTCTAGCTTACGACACATACACACAGAATTTGGTCGTACACACAAATATGTTCTAGCTTACAACATATATACAGACTCTGGTCGTACATGAGAAATACAAAACAGAGCACAAGCCTGGATTCATGTGTGTTCTTTATCTATCTGGTTTGACCAAGATCTCTATGACCACCTCTAATTATCCCGTTGTCTAAATAACGTAGCTTACAAATATTGTGTGTATCTATATTTCATTTAAATTGGGGTTGTCGGTGCTGAGTTAAAAGAAATCTAATACTGGACCTGGTAGACATGACTATCTCATCACAGAACATCTACACAAAAAATTAAATCAAGCCATGTAAAAAAAATAAGTTACTTCTATATTCTTCATATTTTTCGAATTTCTTTGCTATTAGCAATCAACGATGATCACACCCAAAAGGAAGTGGAAATTAAGGGGCTCCTAACATCATGGTATCCCAAAGACATGTACAGATGAAAGACTAACTAAATGTAATTAAAATCGAACAGTCCAAAAAGTTTTGATTTGCTAGCTACAAGACCAAGGTAAAACCAGGGGCAGACCTCATGTATACTTGTTTGTGCATCGGACACCAACGATATGCATCCAACTCTTCAGAAACCAATTGGGTCCTTGGCGAGCACACACTTCTCTAAATGCTCGTATTTTAACATGGTGATCTGCTCAACATTGCGAGTCGATCTGCAATAACAAAAGCAAAGCGTCGGCATTAGAATAGGAGGAGGAAGTAAATGTTTGATCTTTCATAGAGGGCGAGCACACATTCTATATGGTCCGTAGGACGGGGGAAGATCACGTAGTGGAAGATATGCATGTAACTAAATCAGAGGAGACCCAACCTTTAAATCCTAATCCAGTCACACACACACACACACGTCCACACACATACACATCTTTGTCATTAACAGGATATGGAAAATTAAATCAGATATATTACTAAAGAGTGGCAAAGGATAACCATCTACATTTAACCGTTGCTTGTTAATTAGGCAATTTAAGAATCAGCATCCAGTAGGGCAATAAGTACCACTGAGCTATGAAAAGAACAATATTTTCCTTTTTATAAACCAGTGTAATAGTGGACCAGTTAGCTGGAGATGAAAAGGAGCACGCCAAACTTCTATGTTACAAAACTCAGCGCAGAATGCCGGCATTTATTTAATAAATAAAGAATCAAGGATACATTGGATTTGAGGCCACAAAGCAAACCTGAAATAAACATGAAACAAAGACATAATAAACCATAGCAAATCTCGACATGGGTATAACTCGCAAGACTTGGGGCATGAAATGAATGCCCAAAACTGGCCTGTCACATAAGAGGAAATTAAGCCTGCACTTGATCCTTTTTTCCTAGTAATTAGTGAGTCCTATTATTATCAAAATACGGAGTACCACAATTATCTTTGTTCTTGCAAATTGTGTTTAATATCACTGAACAACAGTACTATAGGATATCATGCAGTACAGCAACCATGTACAAGTGTATTTTCTTTTCATAGATAAACAAACTTAACTATCTCAGTACCAAAACATAAATGATCTCACTATCTTTATCTAGTCATAACAAATAAAAATCAATACCAAAACTAAATCACAATCAATAGATGTGGAGTATTCTCTCTGAAAAGGGCGTTCTACTGGACCATGAGACTTTCACAACAATAGAACAATAGCAACTACTGTCAACTGAGCAGTATTTTTATATACAGCCCAAAGAACAGTAAGATTCACTCACATAAACCCTAGATCAACACTACAGAAATATGGAATCTATAAGCTGCCGATAGCTCGTGTTTACCTTGCTCATTGGTGGCACCATGGAATGGATTTTCCTTGTTCCTGTCGCCGGCACGGTGGAGAAGAGCTCCCTCCATGTGCTCTTGGTCCAGTGCTCCAAATAGAAAAAATATTCCCAATAAGGAGCAAATAAGGGAGATTTGTTGCAAGCAGATCATGGTCTCACATTTTTGGAAGTTTTCTTTCCTCTTGACCGGAAAATCATTAGAACCCCTTCCATCACTAGAGAACACTGAGAAAGAAAATAATTCGGTAATTATTAGATGAGCATTGGAGAAGCACTGAGAAAGAGGGAGGCACAACACGCCATCAACGCATCCCGAGTGCAAGGAAGAAGGGACCAGCAAGGGGAACCCCTACCATCACTTTTATAGAATAAGAACTATAAGGAATAAGAAACCAACAATAAATATTATATAATTAGTTGGTAGTTGGAACCATGCAAAGCACCACAACAAAATCTTGACCAGTCTATTACTAAACGCCATCAACATGGATCATGCCAAACGCTAAAGCTAAAACGAAGCAATCAACACCTTCCAAATATAAAACATGGTATCTATTTTACCAAAAAGAAGAAGCACAGCTGGTTTTGGGGATTTATATCCTGATGGAACAAAAAATCCTAATAATATTATAAAAAACAGGGTGCAGTCTAGAACAAAAACAATTACAGAGCATATATTGTATTCCATTTTATCCTGAACACAACATAAGAAACAACATTCAAGTTTGAAATTTCTATATGCAGGAAGTGGATTAAGCTAATCATCAAGGAGTAGATATATCATCCTACCATTTGTTCTTTAGGACCAGCCAATTGAAGTTGACTATCCTGATCAGTAATTGACACTTGAATTGGCAAACAAATGAAAAACGAATTTAGTTAATGGTAGAAGTAATAGGAACTGGTGCCTTCATTTCATTTATGCATCCTATCACCACAGGAACAACTATTACCTGCAGGAAGCCATATAGGCTGTTGCTGACGCCCGCTTCGTTATGGCGGGTATCACATGAATCAGAGCTATAATATCAGAAATCCTTCTCTGAACTCCTCATGAAGAACCAATAGCATTGTCGAACCATCGCTTATCCCAGAATAACAAAGTGCAACTTACTCTTAACCAGATTAGATCAAGGACCAACAACAAACAATAAAAGATCAAGAACAACTTATATGCAATAAAGGTATGAGAGAGAAGAAATCTTTACATAAGATGGCTATAAACACTGGAGCATAAATAAACAACACCTTTAAACACAAATAAAAAGGGTTCAAGGTTCAATGCATAGTGGGCTCAGATTTGCCTTTTCTCGATCATATAATCTACCCCCATCATCTCTTATCACCAGATCAACCTGTTTATACAGTGGAGCTGCCCTGGTTATCACTCAATAAGAATGACCATCCAAGGACATAACAATAAGTATCACAGGATCAAAAAGGATTCTAGAGACAAGAGGGAGGATCCAACTTGATACCCACAGGTGCATTGGTTGCTCAAAGGCACACTTGTTTCAACCACAGCTAATCATCATCGCCCAAGCAAGAATGGCTTCCGACCGATGGGGCACGTGATTCAAACACGGTGGCATGAGATATCTCACCGTGGGAGTAACTATTCATTACTACAGGAGTTCGGGCTCGATCCAACGGCCAAGATCAATTCGGAGCGAGATCCGACGGCCAGGATCGCATCAGGAAATCAACCCGATGGCCGAAGGTGCCTGACCTCTGAGGAGGCTTGTAGGAACATCCTTCTCTTATTTCTGGATCAATATGTTCTTAGGAGGATGAAACTGCCCTGGTTATCACTCATCAGAAATGACCATCCAAGGACAGAGCCACTAAAATAAGAACGTGATCAAAATAGCTCAAAGAAATGAGGGAGGATCCAAATTAGTACCCACAAGTGCCTTGATTTCTCGAGAGCATGCCTATATCAGCCATAACTGATCATCATAGCCCTGGCCATGCCCCATATAGTAGCCGAAGCAGAGCAGGGGAAGATGGAGCTCACAGAGGGAGCTTGTAGCCGAGGCAGTAGTCAGTGGGCGCCGGGGTTACACCTGAACGCCGTACAACCGGCAAGGAACCACGTCAGAGTTGCGCCTTGCACCATCCCGTCGACGAGCACGAACGCCACCGGCACCGAAGCGGCCAAGGAGGCGAGGAGGCGATGTGTAGCACGTCTAGGAGCACCATCAGGGGTGGAGATGACTGGGGCCTAGTCAGTTCTCTTTTAGCTGCAATCAATTATAAGATTTGTTAGAACATTCTTGTGGTCAAAACTTATCATCATGCAAGAAAGCCACCGATTTAGTATCTTGTTGTGAAAACGTTGCTGATTAAATGGTTGCCTCTTTTGTTTGGCATGATTTAGTATCTTGTTTTTGCCTAATTAGCAAACCACCAATTAAAAAAACTAAAAGGAATCTCTAAGAAGACTTATATTTAGGAACGAAGGGAGTGCATGATAACAATGTCATCGTGATATTTCACCTGTGATGTACTTCTTTCACCCAGATTTAATATGTCTATCTCTAAAAACTTCATCTTACATCAGTATGTTTATGACTTCAAGAGCAACGCATCACAAAGAAAATAGCATAAAATATTTCTTTCTTTAGAACTGATTAATTTAAATGCATGCAGGTATTTACTTGTCTAGGATGTATGCAAGAATTTCTAGTAAGTTTCCGAGAGAGATCTCCATAAAATGGAACACACCAAACTGCTAGAAAGTTAACCTTGCAAATCAGTGTTCCTACAAAAGTTAACCTTACAAAGTAATGAACAATATGGGCTAGTATATTCAAAGTATTCAAAGGTGAAAGAAATAGATAATAGATAAATCACAAAATTGGCATAACTATTTGCCAACTAAAATATAAATATCCTAGGTATGCTTAAAGTTCACAACCCTACTGCTGCAATCAGCTTATGATCAACGGTGTTTTCCAAAGCAAAAAGGCAAGGAGATGCTATAACAGAATTATGACTCCAGAAAAAATATTGGCCAATTAATAGAAATCAGAGGATAACTGTAAGTGATGCATCTAAAGAAAATATGACATCAAATATTGGCCAATTAATAGAAATCAAAGCATGTCTCAACACAATAATAAAAATCCACTCGTAGAGTTTGATGCCAACCTAAAAGGATTAAGATGTCATACGGTCGAAAGAAAAGCGTACAGTTTTGCAATGCAGTTTTTTTGGTGACTCGCGACATAATGATACATGAAGCTCTAATGTAAGTTCAGAACATATTTGGATTAGGACTCCCCCCTTTCCCTAGTTGGATTAGGACTTGGGGAAGAAGGAAGAGAGGGAAGAAAGGAAAGGGCGGGTGGGGCGCGCGGCAGCCCCTAGGCCTCCTCTCCTCTTCCTCCACTAGGCCCACTAAGGCCCATTAAGTTACCAGGGGGTTCCGGTAACCTCCCGGTACTCCAGTAAAATGCCGATTTCACCCGGAACACTTCCGATGTCCAAACATAGGCTTCCAATATATCAATCTTTATGTCACGACCATTTCGAGACTCCTCGTCATGTCCGTGATCACATCTGGGACTCCGAACTAACTTTGGTACATCAAAATATATAAACTCATAATGAAGCTGTCATCGTAACGTTAAGCGTGCGGACCCTACGGGTTCGAGAACAATGTAGACATGACCGAGACATGTCTCCGGTCAATAACCAATAGCGGAACCTGGATGCTCATATTGGCTCCCACATATTCTATGAAGATCTTTTATCGGTCAGACCGCATAACAACATACTTTGTTCCCTTTGTCATCGGTATGTTACTTGCCCGAGATTCGATCATCGGTATCTCAATACCTAGTTCAATCTCGTTACCGGCAAGTCTCTTTACTCGTTTCGTAATACATCATCTCACAACTAACTCATTAGTTGCAATGCTTGCAAGGCTTATGTGATGTGCATTACCGAGAGGGCCCAGAGATACCTCTCTGACAATCGGATTGACAAATCCTAATCTTGAAATACACCAAACCAACATGTACCTTTGGAGACACCTGTAGAGCTCCTTTATAATCACCCAGTTATGTTGTGACATTTGGTAGCACACAAAGTGTTCCTCCGGCAAACGGGAGTTGCATAATCTCATAGTCATAGGAACATGTATAAGTCAGGAAGAAAGCAATAGCAACATACTAAATGATCGGGTGCCAAGCTAATGGAACGGGTCATGTCAATCACATCATTCTCCTAATAATGTGACCCCGTTAATCAAATGACAACACATGTCTATGGTTAGGAAACATAACCATCTTTGATTAACGAGCTAGTCAAGTAGAGGCTTACTAGTGACGTTTAGTTTGTCTATGTATTCACACAAGTATTATGTTTCCGGATAATACAATTCTAGCATGAACAATAAACATTTATCATGATATAAGGAAATAAAATAATAACTTCATTATTGCCTCTAGGGCATATTTCCTTCAGTCTCCCACTTGCACTAGAGTCAATAATCTAGATTACACAGTAATGATTCTAACACCCATGGCGCATTGGTGCTGATCATGTTTTGCTCGTGGAAGAGGCTTAGTCAATGGGTCTGCTACATTTAGATCCGTATGTATCTTGCAAATCTCTATGTCTCCCACTTGGACTAGATCCCGGATGGAATTGAAGCGTCTCTTGATGTGCTTGGTTCTCTTGTGAAATCTGGATTCCTTTGCCAACGCAATTGCACCAGTATTGTCACAAAAGATTTTCATTGAACCCGATGCACTAGGTATGACACCTAGATCGGATATGAACTCCTTCATCTAGACTCCTTCGTTTGCTGCTTTCGAAGCAGCTATGTACTCCGCTTCACATGTAGATCCCGCCACAACGCTTTGTTTAGAACTGCACCAACTGACAGCTCCACCGTCTAATGTAAACACGTATCCGGTTTGCGATTTAGAATCATCCGGATTAGTGTCAAAGCTTTCATCAACGTAACCATTTACGATGAGCTCTTTGTCACCTCCATATATGAGAAACATATCCTTAGTCCTTTTCAGGTATTTCAGGATGTTCTTGACCGCTGTCCAGTGATCCACTCCTGGATTACTTTGGTACCTCCCTGCTAGACTTATAGCAAGACACACATCAGGTCTGGTACACAGCATTGCATACATGATAGAGCCTATGGCTGAAGCATAGGGAACATCTTTCATTTTCTCTCTATCTTCTGCATTGGTCGGGCATTGAGTCTTACTCAATTTCACACCTTGTAACACAGGCAAGAATCCTTTCTTTGCTTGATCCATTTTGAACTTCTTCAAAACTTTGTCAAGGTATGTGCTTTGTGAAAGTCCAATTAAGCGTCTTGATCTATCTCTATAGATCTTAATGCCCAATATGTAAGCAGCTTCACCGATGTCTTTCATTGAAAAACTCTTATTCAAGTATCCCTTTATGCTATCCAGAAATTCTATATCATTTCCGATTAGTAATATGTCATCTACATATAATATCAGAAATGCTACAGAGCTCCCACTCACTTTCTTGTAAATACAGGCTTCTCCAAAAGTCTGTACAAAACCAAATGCTTTGATCACACTATCAAAGCATTTATTCCAGCTCCGAGAGGCTTGCACCAGTCCATAAATGGATCGCTGGAGCTTGCACACTTTGTTAGCTCCCTTTGGATCGACAAAACCTTCCGGCTGCATCATATACAACTCTTCTTCCAGAAATCCATTCAGGAATGCAGTTTTGACATCCATCTTCCAAATTTCATAATCATAAAATGCGGCAATTGCTAACATGATTCGGACAGACTTAAGCATCACTACGGGTGAGAAGGTCTCATCGTAGTCAATCCCTTGAACTTGTCGAAAACCTTTTGCGACAAGTCGAGCTTTGTAGACAGTAACATTACCATCAGCGTCAGTCTTCTTCTTGAAGGTCCATTTATTCTCAATTGCTTGCCGATCTTTTGGAAAGTCAACCAAAGTCCACACTTTGTTCTCATACATGGATCCCATCTCAGATTTCATGGCTTCAAGCCATTTTGCGGAATTTGGGCTCACCATTGCTTCTCCATAGTTCGTAGGTTCATCATGATCTAGTAGCATGACTTCCAGAACAGGATTAGCGTACCACTCTGGTGCGGATCTTACTCTGGT
The DNA here is from genome assembly GCF_056163025.1 of Triticum urartu. NCBI lineage: Eukaryota > Viridiplantae > Streptophyta > Magnoliopsida > Poales > Poaceae > Triticum > Triticum urartu. Next base: position 341,411,001 of record NC_141876.1, on the reverse strand, counting down.
TGATCTACGAGGTTCAGTAGTATCTTGTTCTGAAGTTTCATGATCATCATCATTAGCTTCCTCACTAATTGGTGTAGGTGTCACAGAAACCGGTTTCTGTGATGTACTACTTTCCAATAAGGGAGCAGGTACAGTTACCTCATCAAGTTCTACTTTCCTCCCACTCACTTCTTTTGAGAGAAACTCCTTCTCTAGAAAGTTTCCGAATTTAGCAACAAAAGTCTTGCCTTCGGATCTGTGATAGAAGGTGTATCCAATAGTTTCCTTTGGATATCCTATGAAGACACATTTCTCCGATTCGGGTTCGAGCTTATCAAGTTGAAGTTTTTTCACATAAGCATCGCAGCCCCAAACTTTCAGAGATGACAACTTTGGTTTCTTGCCAAACCACAGTTCATAAGGCGTCGTCTCAAAGGATTTTGATGGTGCCCTATTTAACGTGAATGCGGCCGTCTCTAAAGCATAACCCCAAAACGATAGCGGTAAATCAGTAAGAGACATCATAGATCGCACCATATCAAGTAAAGTACGATTACGACGTTCGGACACACCATTACGCTATGGTGTTCCGGGTGGCGTGAGTTGCGAAACTATTCCGCATTGTTTCAAATGTACACCAAACTCGTAACTCAAATATTCTCCTCCACGATCAGATCATAGGAATTTTATTTTCTTGTTACGATGATTTTCAACTTCACTCTGAAATTCTTTGAACTTTTCAAATGTTTCAGACTTATGTTTCATTAAGTAGATATACCCATATCTGCTTAAGTCATCTGTGAAGGTGAGAAAATAACGATATCCGCCACGAGCCTCAACATTCATCGGACCACATACATCTGTATGTATGATTTCCAACAAATCTGTTGCTCTCTCCATAGTACCGGAGAACGGTGTTTTTTTTCATCTTACCCATAAGGCACGGTTCGCAAGTACCAAGTGATTCATAATCAAGTGGTTCCAAAAGTCCATCATTATGGAGTTTCTTCATGCGCTTTACACCGATATGACCTAAACGATAGTGCCACAAATAAGTTGCACTATCATTATCAACTCTGCATCTTTTGGCTTCAACATTATGAATGTGTGTGTCACTACTATCGAGATTTAATAAGAATAGACCATTCTTCATGGGTGCATGACCATAAAAGATTTTACTCATATAAATAGAACAACCATTATTCTCTGATTTAAATGAATAACCGTCTCGCATCAAACAAGATCCAGATATAATGTTCATGCTCAACGCTGGCACCAAATAACAATTATTTAGGTCTAATACTAATCCCGAAGGTAGATGTAGAGGTAGCGTGCCGACCGTGATCACATCGACTTTGGAACCATTTCCCATGCGCATCGTCACCTCGTTCTTAGCCAATCTTCGCTTAATCTGTAGTCCCTGTTTCGAGTTGCAAATGTTAGCAACAAAACCAGTATCAAATACCCAAGTGCTACTGCGAGCATTAGTAAGGTACACATCAATAACATGTATATCGCATATACCTTTGTTCACCTTGCCATCCTTCTTATCCGCCAAATACTTGGGGCAGTTCCGCTTCTAGTGACCAGTCTGCTTGCAGTAGAAGCACTCAGTTTCAGGCTTAGGTCCAGATTTGGGTTTCTTCTCTTGAGCAGCAACTTGCTTGCTGTTCTTTTTGAAGTTTCCCTTCTTCTTCCCTTTGCCCTTTTTCTTGAAACTAGTGGTCTTGTTGACCATCAACACTTGATGCTCCTTCTTGATTTCTACCTCCGCGGCTTTCAGCATTGCGAAGAGCTCGGGAATAGTCTTATTCATCCCTTGCATATTATAGTTCATCACGAAGCTCTTGTAGCTAGGTGGCAGTGATTGGAGAATTCTGTCAATGACGCAATCATCTGGAAGATTAACTCCCAATTGAATCAAGTGATTATTATACCCAGACATTTTGAGTATATGCTCACTGACAGAACTGTTCTCCTCCATCTTGCAACTATAGAACTTATTGGAGACTTCATATCTCTCAATCCGGGCATTTGCTTGAAATATTAACTTCAACTCCTGGAACATTTTATATGCTCCATGACGTTCAAAACGTCGTTGAAGTCCCGATTCTAAGCCGTAAAGCATGGCACACTGAACTATCGAGTAGTCATCAGCTTTGCTCTGCCAGACGTTCATGACATCTTGTGTTGCTCTAGCAGCAGGCCTGGCACCCAGCGGTGCTTCCAGGACGTAATTCTTCTGTGCAGCAATGAGGATAATCCTCAAGTTACGGACCCAGTCCGTGTAATTGCTACCATCATCTTTCAACTTTGCTTTCTCAAGGAACGCATTAAAATTCAACGGAACAACAGCACGAGCCATCTATCTACAATCAAACATAAACAAGCAAGATACTATCAGGTACTAAGTTCATGGTAAATTTAAGTTCAATTAATCATATTACTAAAGAACTCCCACTTAGATAGACATCCCTCTAATCCTCTAAGTGATCACGTGATCCAAATCAACTAAACCATATCCGATCATCACGTGAGATGGAGTAGTTTCATTGGTGAACATCACTATGTTGATCATATCTACCATATGATTCACGCTCGACCTTTCGGTCTCTGTGTTCCGAGGCCATATCTGTATATGCTTGGCTCATCAAGTATAACCTGAGTATTCCGTGTGTGCAACTGTTTTGCACCTGTTGTATTTGAACGTAGAGCCTATCACACCCGGTCATCACGTGGTGTCTCAGCACGAAGAACTTTCGCAACGGTGCATACTCAGGGAGAACACTTCTTGATAATTAGTGAGAGATCATCTTAAAATGCTACCATCAATCAAAGCAAGATAAGATGTATAAAAGATAAACATCACATGAAATCAATATAAGTGATATGATATGGCCATCATCATCTTGTGCTTGTGATCTCCATCTTCGAAGCATCGTCATGATCACCATCTCACCGGCACGACACCATGATCATCATCGTAGCATCGTTGTCGTCTTGCCAATCTTATGCTTCCACGACTATCACTACCGCTTAGTGATAAAGTAAAGCATTACAGCGCAATTGCATTGCATACAATAAAGCGACAACCATATGGCTCCTGCCAGTTGCCGATAACTCAGTTACAAAACATGATCATCTCATACAATAAAATTTAGCATCATGTCTTGACCATATCACATCACAACATACCCTGCAAAAACAAGTTAGACGTCCTCTACTTTGTTGTTGCAAGTTTTACGTGGCTGCTACGGGCTTAGCCACACTACGGGCTTAGCCACCGTTCTTACCTATGCATCAAAACCACAACGATAGTTTGTCAAGTTGGTGCTGTTTTAACCTTCGCAAGGACTGGGCGTAGCCACACTTGGTTCAACTAAAGTTGGAGAAACTGACACCCGCTAGCCACCTTTGTGCAAAGCACGTCAGGAGAACCGGTCTCGCGTAAGCGTACGCGTAATGTCGGTCCGGGCCGCTTCGTCCAACAATACCGCCGAACCAAAGTATGACATGCTGGTAAGCAGTATGACTTATATCGCCCACAACTCACTTGTGTTCTACTCGTGCATATAACATCAACGCATAAAACCTAGGCTCTGATACCATTGTTGGGTAACGTAGCAATTTCAAAATTTTCCTACGCACATGCAAGATCATGGTGATGCATAGCAACGAGAGGGGAGAGTGTGATCTACGTACCCTCGTAGACCGACAGCGGAAGCTTTATGACAACGCGGTTGATGTAGTCATACGTCTTCAAGGCCCGACCGATCAAGCACCGAAACTACAGCACCTCCGAGTTCTAGCACACGTTCAGCTCGATGACGATCCCCGGACTCCGATCCAGCAAAGTGTCGGGGAATAGTTCCGTCAGCACGACGGCGTGGTCACGATCTTGATGTTCTACTGTCGCAGGGCTTCGCCTAAGCACCACTACAATATTATCGATGACTATGGTGGAAGGGGGCACCGCACACGGCTAAGAGAACGATCTTAGAGATCAACTTGTGTGTCTAGGGGCGCCCCCTGCCCCCGTATATAAAGGAGCCAAGGGGGGTGCGGTCGGCCCTAGGAGGAGGCGCGCAGGAGGAGTCCTACTCCTACCGGGAGTAGGACTCCCCCTTTCCCTAGTTGGATTAGGACTTGGGGAAGAAGGAAGAGAGGGAAGAAAGGAAAGGGGGGCGCCGCCCCCCCTCCTTGTACAATTCGGACTTGGGGGGGAGGGGTGCGCGGTAGCCCCTAGGCCTCCTCTCCTCTTCCTCCACTAGGCCCATTAAGGCCCATTAGGTTACCGGGGGGTTCCGGTAACCTCCCGGTACTCCAGTAAAATGCCGATTTCACCCGGAACACTTCTGATGTCCAAACATAGGCTTCCAATATATCAATCTTTATGTCTCGACCATTTCGAGACTCCTCGTCATGTCCGTGATCACATCCGGGACTCCAAACTAACTTCGGTACATCAAAATATATAAACTCATAATGAAACTGTCATCGTAACGTTAAGCGTGTGGACCCTACGGGTTCGAGAACAATGTAGACATGACCGAGACATGTCTCCGGTCAATAACCAATAGCGGAACCTGGATGCTCATATTGGCTCCCACATATTCTACGAAGATCTTTTATCAGTCAGACCACATAACAACATACTTTTTCCCTTTGTGATCGGTATGTTACTTGCCCGAGATTCGATCATCGGTATCTCAATACCTAGTTCAATCTCGTTACTGGCAAGTCTCATTACTCGTTTCGTAATACATCATCTCACAACTAACTCATTAGTTGCAATGCTTGCAAGTCTTATGTGATGTGCATTACCGAGAGGGCCCAGAGATACCTCTCCGACAATCGGAGTGACAAATACTAATCTCGAAATACGCCAACCCAACATGTACCTTTGGAGACACCTGTAGAGCTCCTTTATAATCACCCAGTTACGTTGTGACGTTTGGTAGCACACAAAGTGTTCCTCCGGCAAACGGGAGTTGCATAATCTCATAGTCATAGGAACATGTATAAGTCATGAAGAAAGCAATAGCAACATACTAAACGATCGGTTGCTAAGCTAATGGAATGGCTCATGTTAATCACATCATTCTCCTAATAATGTGATCCCGTTAATCAAATGACAACACATGTCTATGGTTAGGAACCATAACCATCTTTGATTAACGAGCTAGTCAAGTAGAGGCATACTAGTGACGTTTAGTTTGTCTATGTATTCACACAAGTATTATGTTTCCAGATAATACAATTCTAGCATGAACAATAAAAATTTATCATGATATAAGGAAATAAAATAATAACTTTATTATTGCCTCTAGGGCATATTTCCTTCACTTGCTTCACAGGCACCGGGCCTTGGTTCATGCGTAGAACCTTCGGAGGTGCTGGATCTTCCATGCGTTCTGGATGGGGATCTCGTCCTGCGTCTCCAGGCGCGCGGTGCCAGGCCTGGAGACGTGGGCGACCCGAAACGGGCCCTCCCACATGGGTGAGATCTTGTGCAGCCCTTCCCTGGCGAGCACCCGCCTCAGGACAAGATCACCCACCTCGAGCATCCTGGAGCGGACGCTGCGACAGTGGTACCGCCGCAGCGCCTGTTGGTACCTTGTAGCTCGGAGCGAGGCTTCACGGTGGCGTTCCTTCCCCAGCACGAGGTCCATCCCCCTCATGGCATCCTGCTGTGTTTCATCAAACGCTAGGACCCATGTAGAGCGATGCCTGACCTCGTGTGGGAGAATCCCTTCTGCTCCGTAGACGAGGAAGAATGGGGTCTCGCCTGTCGGCCTGGTGGCCGTGGTGCGGATGGACCACAACACGGACTTGAGCTCGTCATGCCAGCCCCTACCACAGGCCTCGAGCTTCTTCTTGGTCCTTGTCTTGAGACCCCTCAGGACCTCCACGTTGGCGTGTTCGGCCTGGCCGTTGCTCCTGGGGTGCGCCACGGAGGCGTAGCAGATCTGCGTTCCAAGGTTAGCACAATATGTTTTGAAGAGATTGCTAGTGAACTATGAGCCATTGTTGGTGATGATGCAATTAGGGACCCCAAACCAGCTTACGAGGCCCTTGATGAACTTGACTGCTAACCCAGCTGGGATGGTGCGGACTGCTTCCACTTCCGCCCACTTGGTGAATTTGTCGATGGCGACGTAGAGGTAGCGGTAACCTCCAGGCGCTCGAGGGAATGGGCCCAGGGTATCCAGCCCCCAGACCGCGAATGGCCATGAAAGCGGGATAGTCTGGAGGCCCTGAGTCGGCTGGTGGATCTGCTTGGCGTGGAATTGGCAGGCCTCGCAGGATTTCACCAGCTCGGTCGCGTCGTTGAGTGTTGTGGGCCAGTAGAACCCATTGCAGAAATCCATGCCAACCAGGGTGCGTGACGACGAGTGGTGCCCGCAATCCCCGCCATGTATGTCGGCCAGCAACTCTTTCCCCTGTTCCCTGGAAATGCATCACAGAGAAACATCGTTTGGCCGCTTCCTTTATAGCTCATCGTCCTGGATGCAGTACGCAGTAGCCTGCCGGGCCACACGTTCCGTGTCTTCCTCCTTCTCCGGCAATATGCCTTGCATCAGGTATGCCCTGAACTCTTCAATCCAGCACCCCACCTGAGGCTCGAGTGCTAAGAGGAGGCGCGCTCCTGAGGTCGGGCCGCAGGCGGGGGCTCCCAAGGCTGGTGGCTGGGGAAGCTCCTCCTGAGGTGGCGCCGGCTCCGCAGGCGGAGATGCTGCTAAAGGCTTGAAGAGCCGCTCCTCGAAGACGCCAGGCTCTTGGGGTAGCCGCTTGGATGCTCTTTTGGCGATGTCGTCTGCCTCTTTGTTGGTGCCACGGGGCACATGTTGTAGCTCAAGGCCCAGGAACCGCTTCTCCATCTTGCGTACCTCCACGAGGTATGCCTCCATGTGCTCATCCTTTGGCTCGTACACCTTGTTGGAGAAGTTGACGAGGAGCTGCGAGTCTCCCTTGATGGTGATGCGTTTCACCCCCAGGGCCACCACAGCCTTGAGGCCAGCGATGAGACCCTCGTACTCTACGATGTTGTTGGAGACCTTCTCGCACCGCTCGAAGCAGAGATGTACGACGTAGTAAAGTTTGTCCTGAGTGGGCGAGATGAGCACGGCTCCAGCCCCTACGCCCTGGCGTGAAAACGTGCCATCGAAGTACATGACCCAGCCATCTGGCGCTTCACTCCCTGGCGAGAGGGATCGGTTCTCGCCTGCTTCGAGCTCCGGGGTGTCGGTCCATTCTGCCACAAAGTCGGCGAGTGTGGCCCCCTTGATGAATCTGGTTTTGCTAAACTCCAGGTCAAACGCTTGCAGTTTGATGTTCCATTCAGCGACACTTCCCGCAGCATTGGGGCTCCTGAGCACACTCTCCAATGGGTAAGCTGAGATGACCTTGATGGGGTGTCCTTGGAAGTAGTGGCGCAGCTTACGCGAGGCCACCAGGAGCGCGAGCAAGAGCTTCTGAGGCATGGGGTATCGTGCTCTCTCATCGTGTAGCACTGTGCTGACGAAGTACACTGGGTGCTCGATGAGGGCGGGAGAGCTGATGGAGTTTTTGGCTCCTGAGGGCTGAGGTGTTCCTTGCGGGTCCCCAGCTTCTGGGGCTTGATGACTAGCCGGGGCAGCCGCTGTCTCGGGAGCATCGCCTCGGTGCTGAGATGCCTCATCCGGCTTGGCGACTCCACTTGACGTGTCCTTGACCTGGGGCTCCTCCCTGAGGGCCACCAGCACTGCGTTGGCGGAGAGGGGTGTGGCAGACAGGTAGAGTACCAAGGGATCGCGAGGACGTGGCACCACCATCACCAGCGGGCTGGTCAAGTATCTATTGAGGTCTTGAAATGCCAGGTCGGCCTCGGGGGTCCACTCGAATGGGCCCTTCCTCTTCATCAGCTTGAAGAATGGCAAGGCGCGCACCCCCAACTTGGAGATGAAGCGCCCCAGTGAAGTCACGTAGCCCGCAAGCTTCTGCATCTCCTTGAGTTTTTGTGGTGGGCTCATGTCTTCCATTGCTTTGACCTTCTCCGGATTGGCCTCGATCCCCCTGTGGGACACGAGGAAGCCCAGCAGCTTGCTGGAAGGAACACCAAACACACACTTCTCTGGGTTGAGCCGCAGGTCCACCTCGCACAGGCTCGTGAAAGTTTCCTCCAGGTCCTGAATCAAAGTTCTTGCCCCCCGAGACTTCACCACAATGTCGTCGACGTAGGCCTCAGCATTTCTTCCGAGTTGTCGCCCCAAGGCGATGTGCATTAGCCGCTGGAAGGTCGCTCCTGTGTTGCGCAGTCCGAATGGCATGCAAGTGTAGCAGTATACCCCGCATGGGGTCAGGAAAGTTGTTTTCTCCTCATCTTCCACCGCCATCTTGATCTGGTGGTAGCCTGAGAACGCATCCAGGAAACATAGCAGATCACACTCGGCGGTGGAGTCGACAATCTGGTCGATGCGCGGTGATACGTCTCCAACGTATCAATAATTTTTGATTGTTCCATGCTATATTATATTCTGTTTTGGACTGATAGAGGCAAAGGTGTCCTGATGTTTCGATGAGATGGTGGCTATCGTTTTCTGTGGGAGTCGACCTTGACGATCCGACTACGAACGTGCGAGACGTCGCGCCTTAGCAATCGCTAAACCAACTTCCGAGGGGTTATTGACCACGCCGGAGCACGATCAACCTGACCACGAGGGCCTGTTTCCTACGAGCAAACGAAGAACAAGCAAGAAACTGAGATTGCAATCTGGATATTGCGAATATAAGATGAAAGCTTTATTGATCAAGGTGGGGTTCTGTGACGTCTTGGTCTGGTCGTTGGACACAAACGAAGTACGAGAAGTTGCAGCTATGGCGAACTTTTAATCTAAACAAAACCCAAAGTCTAAACGACGCCCTAAGGGCTGTATATATGGAGGAAGAGAGGGGAATTTCGTGGCCCTTGAGGGTGGGGTCCGAAACCAACCCTAACTCTTGTTTCCCCACACATACGGACTCTAAAAATAGCCTATACTTAAGTATTTCGAAATTACATGGGCCTGGCCCATTAATAAGGTGACGCAGCACCTAGAATAGCCTATGGACGAATATTATGAAGTGGCATCTTGTATATTTCGTCCATGGCTTCATGCACTCCTTATGGCGGCTTCAAAGTCCTGAAATCATCACTTGTAACTCCGTTCTTGATCCCCTTGCGCATGCCATCAACTTCATGCGTGTTCTTGCTCCAATGTTCATCCTTCTCCAAGCTAGGCCCTTCATTTGAAAGCAAAACAAATGTATCCAATTTAGGCAGCATCATAATCTCATGAACATTAGAATCATTACCAAGAAACGAAAGTACCTGGTAATTTAATTGGCGTGTGCGAGCTCTAGTAATTGGTCCAGTATATGTAACCATAGGGGCTGTGGGTGTAACAATGGTATTGATGTCCTCATCATCCTCCCCTTCTTGAAATGAAGTCGTCCTCGACGGAAGCTCATCTTCCTCACCCAAATAAGGCTTCAAATCTGCAATATTAAAAGTGGGACTAACCCCAAAATCTGCAGGTAGCTCAAGTTTATATGCATTATCATTTATTTTCTCTAAAACCTTAAAAGGACCATCAGCACGTGGCATTAGCTTTGATTTGCGCAGATTAGGAAATCTATCTTTACGCAAATGTAACCAAACAAGATCTCCAGGTGCAAACACAACATGTTTTCTACCCTTATCTCCAGCAAGTTTATATTTAGCATTCATACGCTCAATGTTTTCCTTAGTTAACTCATGCATTTTTAAAATCAATTCAGAACGTTCTTTAGCATCAAAATTAACCTTCTCCGAAGATGGAAGAGGCAACAAATCAATAGGTGCACGAGGTAGGAAACCATACACAATTTCAAAAGGGCACATCTTAGTAGTAGAATGCAATGAACGATTATAAGCAAATTCAATATGAGGCAAGCATTCTTCCCACATTTTCTTGTTATTCTTCAAAACAGCCCTAAGCATAGTAGACAATGTTCTATTGACTACTTCAGTTTGTCCATCAGTTTGGGGGTGACAAGTAGTACTAAAAAGCAGCTTAGTCCCCAACTTAGCCCATAAACATCTCCAAAAGTGGCTAAGAAATTTAGTATCACGATCTGAAACAATAGTATTTGGCACACCATGTAAGCGAATAATTTCACGAAAGAACAAATCAGCAACATTAACAGCATCATCGCTTTTATGACATGGTATAAAGTGTGCCATTTTCGAGAACCTATCCACGACAACAAATATGCTATCCCTCCCCTTCTTTGTTCGAGGTAAACCTAAAACAAAGTCCATAGATATATCCTCCCAAGGAACACTAGGTACTGGCAAAGGCATATATAAACCATGAGGATTGAGTCGTGACTTAGCTCTTTGACATGTAGTGCAGCGAGCAACAAAACGCTCAACATCCCGTCTCATCTTTGGCCAAAAGAAATGTGTAGCAAGTATATTCTCCGTCTTCTTGACGCCAAAGTGTCCCATTAATCCTCCTCCATGTGCCTCCTGCAACAACAAAAGACGAACGGAGCTAGCTGGAATGCATAGCTTGTTAGCACGAAACACAAATCCATTGTTAAGAACGAACTTGTTCCAAGTTCTCCCTTCCTTACAATTCTGCAATACATCTTTAAATTCAGCATCATTAACATATTGATCCTTGATGGTCTCCAAACCAAATATTTTAAAGTCAAGTTGTGAAAGCATAGTATAACGACGAGACAAGGCATCAGCAATAACATTTTCTTTACCCTTCTTGTGTTTAATCACATAAGGGAAAGTCTCAATGAATTCAACCCATTTAGCATGTCGACGGTTCAGTTTTGCTTGACTTTTAATGTGTTTCAAAGATTCATGATCAGAATGTATAACAAATTCCTTGGGCCATAAATAATGTTGCCATGTTTCTAAGGTCCGAACAAGAGCATATAATTCTTTATCATAAGTAGAATAGTTCAGACTAGGCCCACTCAATTTTTCAGAAAAGTATGCAACAGGTTTTCCATCTTGTAGTAACACACCTCCTAATCCAATTCCACTAGCATCACATTCAAGCTCAAAAGTCTTATTGAAATTAGGAAGTTGGAGTAAAGGAGCATGTGTCAACTTATCTTTCAATACCGTGAAGGCTTCTTCCTGTGCGGTACCCCAAACAAAAGGTACATCCTTCTTTGTAAGCTCGTTGAGAGGTGCAGCAATGGTGCTGAAATCTCTCACAAAACGCCTATAGAAACCAGCGAGGCCAAGGAAACTCCTCACTTGTGTGACCGTTTTGGGCTGAGGCCAACTCTCAATAGCTTCAATCTTGGCTTTATCAACTTCAATTCCCTGTGGAGTAACAACATAGCCAAGAAAAGATACTCGGTCGGTGCAAAAGGTGCACTTTCCAAGGTTACCAAACAAACGTGCATCACGTAGAGCAATAAAAACGGCACGTAAATGTTCCAAATGTTCCTCCAAAGATTTGCTATAAATCAAAATGTCATCAAAGTAAACTACCACAAATCGTCCAATGAAAGCACGTAAAACTTCGTTCATTAACCTCATGAAAGTACTAGGTGCATTAGTTAACCCAAAAGGCATGACTAACCACTCATATAATCCAAACTTAGTTTTAAATGCTGTTTTCCATTCATCTCCCAATTTCATACGAATTTGATGGTAACCACTACGCAAATCAACTTTGGAGAATATTGTAGAGCCACTCAATTCATCAAGCATATCATCTAGCCTAGGAATAGGATGACGATAACGAATAGTAATATTATTAATGCCTCTACAATCAACGCACATACGCGACGTACCATCCTTTTTCGGCACTAAAATGATAGGAACAGCACAAGGACTAAGGGATTCGCGTATATAACCTTTGTCGAGCAGTTCTTGTACTTGACGCATAATCTCCTTCGTCTCATCTGGATTGGTACGGTATGGTGCCCGGTTGGGTAATGATGCACCGGGAATTAAGTCAATTTGATGCTCAATCCCGCGAATAGGTGGTAATCCCGGTGGCACGTCTTGTGGAAAGACGTCGGCGAACTCCTGCAAAATGTTAGTGACAGCAGGAGGCAAAGAGGAAGGCACGTCCTCGAATGAAAATAATGCCTCTTTGCACACAAAAGCATAGCAAACAGATTTGCTAAAATCTAGATCATCAATATCAGATTTGGTGGCAAGTAAACATGCACTTTTCAATTTAATTTCAGAAACAACACTAGATTGTTTATTATTATTAGGCTGCATTTGTTGCTCAAATTCTTTTGCCACAATCTGATTTTCACTCTTAGTTTTCTCCTGTTTTGCTTTATTAGCTCTATTAATATCATCTTTCAAAATGGAATCAGGAGTCATAGGAAGCAAAGTAATATTTTTATCCTTATGAACAAGAGTATACTGATTGTTTCTACCATGGTGAATAGAATTTTTATCAAATTGCCATGGTCTACCAAGTAATAAGGAACATGCTTGCATCGGTACCACATCACAATCAACATAATCAGCATATGTAGAGATACTAAAATGCACACGAACAGTACGTGTTACCTTAACCTTGCCGCTGTTGTTGAACCATTGGATGTAGTAAGGATGTGGATGTGGTCTTGTGGTGAGAGATAGCTTCTCCACCATCTCGATGCTAGCCAAGTTGTTGCAACTCCCTCCATCTATGATCACGCGAACAGAACGTTCCTTCACAACTCCCTTTGTATGGAACAAATTATGCCTCTGATTTTGATCAGCTTGTGTAACCTGCACACTCAAAACACATTGAGCAACTAAACATTCATACCTGTCAGCATCTTCAGGAGCCATGTATTGCGTCTCATGATCAGAATCGTCTCCACCGTGTTCGTCACGTGTAATAAGAGCCAAAGTCTCCTCATCATAGTCACTAGCGGACTCATACCCACCATCCTCAGTAACAATCATCACACGCTTAGATGGGCATTCTCTCGCATAATGACCTCCACCCTTGCAACGTCGACAAATAATATCATGTGTTTGCCCTGTTGATGCCATGGATGAAGAAGAGCTCTTTGCAGGCCCAGAAGGTGTGCTCTTGGCAGATAGTGGTGATTGTGCCTGCTTTATTGTATCACGGTTGGAGGTGGCAGCCGATGGAGGCACCGGTGAAGCAGAACGTGTGGAAGTAGATGATGCACGTGGTGTCCATGAAGAAGGTCGACCTGCAGAAAAGTTAGTCCGCGCCAATGCCTGTCGATCCTGCACTTCACGTTCAGCTTTACAAGCAAGATGGAATAAACGAGTGATATTAGTATACTCCTTATACTCTAGAATCGTCTGAATCTCTCTATTTAATCCACCCATAAAACGTGCAAGCATAGCTTCATTCTCCTCAACAATACCACATCTAATCATGCCAATTTGTAATTCCTGATAATATTCTTCTATAGAATTTTTTCCCTGTCTTAAGCGCTGCAATTTTTGAAGTAATTCACGTTGATAATATGGTGGAACCCAACGAGTACGCATAGCAGTTTTCAAAGCAGCCCAAGTAGCAGGAATGGGATATAATCTACAATGCTCAGACCACCAAACACATGCAAAACTAGTGAATGCACAAACAGCAGCAGGAACACGTCTCTCCTCGGGATATTGTAAACATGTAAATCGTTGTTCAGTTTCTAACTCCCAAGTAAGATATATATCAGGAACATATCTACCCTCAAATGGTGGAATATTCAATTTTAGTTTAGGGAGATGGTCATGATCTCGTACCTGGGGGTGAGCCCTACCATTGCCATTATTTGCATGTGGACAACCTGATGGTTGCTGTGCTGGTGGTGGCACGTAGTTCTGATTTTGGTCAACCTCATCCTCGTAATCGCCAGCAAAATCATCCTCCTCCGCATCAGCAGCAGGAGCCACAGAAGTAGCAACAGCAGCACCAACAGTTTGGCCAGGTGCAAGAGGGAGACGGCTCGCTCGGCGGAGGGCTGTTTCACGATGTGTAGGTAGTCGTCGTTGTTGTTGTTGTAGAGGTGCATTAGGTGCAGCCGGTGGTGGTGGTGGAAGACGCGCGAGCAATTCATTAAACCTATTATCGAGCTTTGTTTCGAACGTCTTCTCCATGTCATCTATCTTCTCCATGGCCTCTTCAAATCTGTTTAGCACATCATGCACCTGTCCATTCATCATTTGCTGAAATTTATCATGCAACTCCTGATTCGTCATGTTCTCCCAGTCAGTCTCATCGACTTGTGATCCTGCCATGGTTAGCAACAATAGAAAACACACAAGAATATGATCCTACAGAATACTAACAAGAGGTGGTGGTGGCGGGTGTCACAAATCCGTCAAGCAAATCTCAAATTCTTACCAGTTCTTACCCAGCAGCAGGCGGTGATCGGCAACCGTTGTAGTCAAAACTCTCAAAAGCTTGGATAGAGCGATTGCCAGGGAGAGTCAAACGCACGACGTAGAGGTATGTGGAGCTGGGAAGGCTTATAGTATGGTAGCAAAAAGGGTCAGCAATAATCAATTCAGAGATGCAAAGTTGAATAAACGCTCAACGACGGTACTGTGCTGGTCCTAGGCTAGACCGTGCTAGAGACGCGAGCCTAGAACACTAACAAAATCACGGCGCTGCACGTAAATAAGGGAAAAGCACACTCTGGAACTTTTTTTTTTCGCTTTTTTTGCGCTCTTTTTTTTTGCGAAAAATTACTATAATGGCGAGTGTCTCAAAACTCTTCCCTCGTCAAACTGATAGGATGGGCACGAAATTTTTTTTTCACTTTTTTTTCGGAAATCAGGGCAGTGACGACGAAAAAGTGCGACAAAAAATCACTATGATGGCACGTGGCTCAAAAGACTCAGAAAAGCCTAAAAATAGGATAGGGAAAAAATATTTTTGCCCGTGAAAATTTTGGCCTAAAAACTGCCCGGGGGTCTCCAGACTTTTTTTTTTCCGAGACCTACGCAGGCAAGGAAACACGAATCGGAATTGAGATTGATCTCAAGAACAAACCTAATATGAGAAGAACTCGGATTGGTGGTGGATATATGGTTGTGGTATATGGCAGCGGTGGTGGTATATGGTAGCGGTGGTGGTATATGGATAGAGATTGATGGTGGTATATGGATACGGATTGGTAGTGGTATATGGATAAGGATTCAGAGCGGTGGCGGATAAGCAAAAGTGGTAGATGGGCGATGATGATGGTGCGGCGGCGGCGTGACAACTTATGACCAGAACTCGAAACTCTAAAAGACTAGACTCTAAGACCAGCAACTTGACACGACGATGCAACCGCAAATTCAACAAAGCAAAAACCCTAAAAAGATTATGCAAAGGCTCAGATTGGTTCGGATATGATGAACTAACCCTAATTTTTTTTGTGTGGCTTTTTCGTGGACTGTAGGTATGAAGAACAGACTCGATCTAATCTACGAAAAACTGTAAAATCTCACCGAGCAACCTGGAAATCTGATACCACTTGATAGAGGCAAAGGTGTCCCGATGTTTCGATGAGATGGTGGCTATCGTTTTCTGTGGGAGTCGACCTTGACGATCCGACTACGAACGTGCGAGACGTCGCGCCTTAGCAATCGCTAAACCAACTTCCGAGGGGTTATTGACCACGCCGAAGCACGATCAACCTGACCACGAGGGCCTGTTTCCTGCGAGCAAACGAAGAACAAGCAAGAAACTGAGATTGCAATCTGGATATTGCGAATATAAGATGAAAGCTTTATTGATCAAGGTGGGGTTCTGTGACGTCTTGGTCTGGTCGTTGGACACAAACGAAGTACGAGAAGTTGCAGCTATGGCGAACTTTTAATCTAAACAAAACCCAAAGTCTAAACGACGCCCTAAGGGCTGTATATATGGAGGAAGAGAGGGGAATTTCGTGGCCCTTGAGGGTGGGGTCCGAAACCAACCCTAACTCTTGTTTCCCCACACATACGGACTCTAAAAATAGCCTATACTTAAGTATTTCGAAATTACATGGGCCTGGCCCATTAATAAGGTGACGCAGCACCTAGAATAGCCTATGGACGAATATTATGAAGTGGCATCTTGTATATTTCGTCCATGGCTTCATGCACTCCTTATGGCGGCTTCAAAGTCCTGAAATCATCACTTGTAACTCCGTTCTTGATCCCCTTGAGCATGCCATCAACTTCATGCGTGTTCTTGCTCCAATGTTCATCCTTCTCCAAGCTAGGCCCTTCATTTGAAAGCAAAACAAATGTATCCAATTTAGGCAGCATCATAATCTCATGAACATTAGAATCATTACCAAGAAACGAAAGTACCTGGTAATTTAATTGGCGTGCGCGAGCTCTAGTAATTGGTCCAGTATATGTAACCGTAGGGGCTGTGGGTGTAACAATGGTATTGATGTCCTCATCATGGACATTATTGGGCTTTATTATACACTTTTATATTATTTCTGGGACTAACCTATTAACCGGAGGCCCAACCCAGAATTGTTGTTTTTTTTGCCTATTTTAGGGTTTCACAGAAAAAGAATATCAAATGGAGTCCAAACGGAATGAAACCTTCGGGAACGTGATTTCCGGAACGAACATGATCCAGAGGACTTGGACCCTAAGTCAAGACATCAACCAGGAGGCCACGAGGTAGGGGACGCGCCTACCCCCCCCCCCCCCCAGGCGCGCCCTCCACCCTCGTGGCCCCCCTATTGCTCCACCGGCGTACTCCTTCCTCCTATATATAGCTACGTACCCCCAAACTACCAGATACGGAGCCAAAACCCTAATTCCACCGCCGTAACTTTCTGTAGCCACGAGATCCCATCTTGGGGCCTATTCCGGAGCTTCGCCGGAGGGGGCATCGATCACGGAGGGCTGCTACATCAACACCATAGCCTCTCCGATGAAGTGTGAGTAGTTTATCTCAGATCTATGGGTCCATAGTTATTAGCTAGATGGCTTCTTCTCTCTTTTTGGATCTCAATACAAAGTTCTCCCCTCTCTTGTAGAGATCTATTCGATGTAAACTTCTTTTGCGGTGTGTTTGTTGAGATCGATGAATTGTGGGTTTATGATCAAGTTTATCTATGAACAATATTTGAATCTTCTCTGAATTGTTTTATGTATGATTGGTTATCTTTGCAAGTCTCTTCGAATTATTAGTTTGGTTTGGCCTACTAGATTGATCTTTCTTGCAATGGGAGAAGTGCTTAGCTTTGGGTTCAATCTTGCGGTGTCCTTTCCCAGTGACAGTAGGGGCAGCAAGGCACGTATTGTATTGTTGCCATCGAGGATAACAAGATGGGGTTTTCATCATATTGCATGAGTTTATCACTCTACATCATGTCATCTTGCTTAAAGTGTTACTCTGTTCTTATGAACTTAATACTCTAGATGCATGCTGGATAGCGGTCGATGTGTGGAGTAATAGTAGTAGATGCAGGCAGGAGTCGGTCTACTTGTCTCGGACGTGATGCCTATATACATGATCATACCTAGATATTCTCATAAATATGCTCAATTCTGTCAATTGCTCAACAGTAATTTGTTTACCCACCATGAATACTTATGCTCTTGAGAGAAGCCACTAGTGAAACCTATGGCCCCAGGGTCTATCTTCCATCATATTAATCTTCCAACACTTAGTTATTTTTATTGCTTTTTTATTTTACTTTGCATCTTTATCATAAAAATACCAAAAATATTATCTTATCATATCTGCTAGATCTCACTCTCGTAAGTGACCGTGTAGGGATTGACAACCCCTTATCGCATTGGTTGCAAGGATTTATTTGTTTGTGTAGGTGCGACGGACTCGTGCGTGGCCTCCTACTAGATTGATACCTTGATTCTCAAAAACAGAGAGAAATACTTATGCTACTCTGCTGCATCACCCTTTCCTCTTCAAGGGAAAACCAACGCAAGTGCTCAAGAGGTAGCAAGAAGGATTTCTGGCACCGTTGCCGGGGAGTCTACGCAAAAGTCAACATACCAAATACCCATCACAAAACCTTATCTCCCGCATTACATTATTTGCCATTTTCCTCTCGTTTTCCTCTCCCCCACTTCACCCTTGCCGTTTTATTCGCCCTCTCTCTCCATCCCCCCCTCTTTCTCCGTTTGCCTCTTTCTGCACGTCTCCCGTTTGCCTGTGTGTCGGATTGCTTGCTTGTCATTATGGCTAGTCCCCTATCTTCTCTGTTGTCTCCCGAAAATGAAGTTCTTAGTTTTAAGCAAAGGGAAGGAGAAAACCTAAAAGACGCTTGGTATAGAATTTGCAATGCTCAAAATACGTCTACCAGGAAGCAATCTACTTATATTCTTCTTCGCATTTTTTATGTAGGTGCTATTCCTTGGCACAGATATGTCCTTGATACCATTACCGAAGGGAACTTCTTGGGTAGCCACACTTTTGATTCCTATAATGCTATGATAGATTTATTTGGCTCACCTCCTCTTTTGGTTAATGGGACTACGTTAACTTTGGAGCATGTAATGCAAAAACTTGAAATTATTGAAAATAAAGTTGCTACCATTGAGTTAATTGAAAATTTCGATAAAAAGATCCACAACCAAATTACCCAATATGGATTTAAATTAGGAGTAACTTTGAAAAATATCAAAGAGAAGGAACCTACAGTTAATGAAAGAATAAATCATGATTCCACTAGAATCGATAAACTTGAGGGTATCATTACCAACTTGGGAACCGCTTTTTCTTCCGTAAATAATACTCCAAGTCCTCCAACTAAAATTACCAAGCTTATGTATGTTCCTAAAAATAAGGGTGAATCCTCTAGCAAAGAAACTGCGGATCTCAAGTCTATAAGTATTCATCCTAATCTTTTTGCTATCATTAAGGAACCATTTGCTACTAATGATTTTTTCGATCTTGTGCCTAGAAGTTTGATTATTGATAAAGGGAAAGAAACTCCTAAAGGTGATAGATGTCTCATTAAAGAACTACTAACTAAAGATGGAAATACTTAGATCTATCCTTGCTTTTATTCCTAGCTAAGGGCGTTAAACGATAGCGCTTGTTGGGAGGCAACCCAATTTTATTTTTATTCCTTGCTTTTTGCTCCTGTTTAGTAATAAATAAATTATCTAGACTATGTTTTGGTTGTGTTTTTTGTGTTTAATTAGTGTTTGTGCCAAGTAGAACCGTTGGGAAGACTTGGGGAAAGTCTTTTTAATCTTTCTGTAAAAAACAAAAACTTTAGCGCTCACGAGAATTGCTGCCATTATTATTTGGAAAGTGCTATTTAGTTAATTCTTTTTGAAGATGATTAATAGATAAATTAATCATGTCCATCAATTTATTTTAGAATTTTTGGGGTTCCAGATCTTGCGTTAGCTACAGATTACTACAGACTGTTCTGTTTTTGACAGATTCTGTTTTTCGTGTGGTGTTTGCTTATTTTAATGAATCTATGGCTAGTAAAATAGTTTATAAACCATAGAGAAGTTGGAATACAGTAGGTTTAACACCAATATAAAGAAAGAATGAGTTCATTACAGTACCTTGAAGTGGTGTTTTGTTTTCTTTCGCTAACAGAGCTCACGAGATTTTCTACTTTAAGTTTTGTGTTGTGAAGTTTTCAAGTTTTGGGTAAAGATTTGATGGATTATGGAACAAGGAGTGGCAAGAGCCTAAGCTTGGGGATGGCCATGGCACCCCCAAGATAATTTTTTTTTCGAGAGCACGCAAAGCGCGTGCCTTACTTTTATAGAAGAGAGCATGCAAAGCGCATGTCCAAGATAATCTAAGGACACCTAAAAGCCAAAGCTTGGGGATGCCCCGGAAGGCATCCCTCTTTCATCTACTTCTATCGGTAACTTTACTTGGAGCTATATTTTTATTTACCACATGATATGTGTTTTGCTTGGAGCGTCTTGTATGATTTGAGTCTTTGCTTTTTAGTTTACCACAATCATCCTTGCTGCACACACCTTTTTGAAAGAGGCACACATGATTCGGAAATTATTAGAATACTCTATGTGCTTCACTTATATCTTTTCAGTTATATAGTTTTTGCTCTAGTGCTTCACTTATATATTTTAGAGCACGGTGGGAGATTTGTTTTATAGAAACCATTGTTCTCTCATGCTTCACTTAGATTATTTTGAGAGTCCTACAAAACAGCATGGTAATTTGCTTTCATTGTTTTAGGCATTTAAGATTAATAATAAAATTTTCTTATGAGTGTGTTGAATACTATGAGAAGTTTGAAACTTGATAATTGTTTTGAGATATGGAGATGGTGATATTAGAGTTGTGCTAGTTGAGTAGTTGTGAATTTGAGAAATGCTTGTGTTGAAGTTTGTGATTCTCGTAGCATGCATGTATGGTGAACCGTTATGTTAAGAAGTCGGATCATGATGTATTTATTGATTGTCTTCCTTATGAGTGGTGGTCGGGGACGAGTGATGGTCTTTTCCTACCAATCTATCCCCCTAGGAGCATGCGTGTAGTACTTTTCTTCGATGACTAATAGATTTTTGCAATAAGTATGTGAGTTCTTTATGACTAATGTTGATTCCATGGATTATACGCACTCTCACCCTTCCACCATTGCTAGCCTCTCTAAAACCGCGTACCTTTTGCCGGTATCATACACCCACCATATACCATCCTCAAAACAGCCACCATACCTACCTATCATGGCATTTCCATAGCCATTCCGAGATATATTGCCATGCAACTTTCCACCGTTCGGTTTACTATGACACGCTCCATCATTGCATATTGCTTTGCATGATCATGTAGTTGAAATTTTAGTTGTGGCAAAGCCACCGTTCATAATTCTTTCATATAAGTCACTCATGCATCATTGCTATCCCGATACACCACCGGAGGCATTCATATAGAGTCATACTTTGTTCTAGTATCGAGTTGTAATCATTGAGTTGTAAATAAATAGAAGTGTGATGATCATCATTCATAGAGTATTGTCCCAAATAAAAAAAGAAGAGAAAGGCCAAATAAAAAAAGGAAGGCCCCAAAAAAAGGGGGCAATACTACTATCCTTTTCCACACTTGTGCTTCAAAGTAGCACCATGATCTTCATAATAGAGAGTCTCCTATGTTATCACTTTCATATACTAGTGGGAATTTTTCATTATAGAACTTGGCTTGTATATTCCAACGATGGGCTTCCTCAAAATGCCCTAGGTCTTCGTGAGCAAGCAAGTTGGATGAACACCCACTTAGTTTCTTTTTGTTGAGCTTTCATATACTTATAGCTCTAAGTGCATCTGTTGCATGGCAATCCCTACTCACTGACATTGATATCTATTGAAGGGCATCTCCATATCCCGTTGATACGCCTAGTTGATGTGAGACTATCTTCTCCTTTTTTGTCTTCTCCACAACCACCATTCTATTCCACCTATAGTGCTATGTCCATGCACTAGTAGAAAATGGAGCTTTAAAACCGGTTTGTAAGGGCCTTTCGTGCCGGTTATGGAACCGGCACTAAAGTTTCGGCACTAAAGGCCCCCCCTTTAGTACCGGTTCGGCACGAACCGGCGCTAAAGTGCCACCACGTGGCGTGAGCTCGCGCCCTGGTACGTTTTTTTTTATTTTTTTTTGAAAATTTGGAAATTTTTTTTGATTTTTTTTATTTTTTATTTTTCTGAATTATTTGATGATTTAGTCTCTAATCACCT
The DNA here is from genome assembly GCF_056163025.1 of Triticum urartu. NCBI lineage: Eukaryota > Viridiplantae > Streptophyta > Magnoliopsida > Poales > Poaceae > Triticum > Triticum urartu. The sequence continues at coordinate 341,389,364 of NC_141876.1, read as the reverse complement.
CTCTTAACTGCTCAAGTGTGGATCACTCATTCCAAATCATCTAACTTCCCGACCGGTCACCCATCCCTCTCACTACTCCAGCACGAGCACGCTGAACTTTCAGGTTCTATTCTCCTTCGTTTCCGAGTCTGCACTTGTTGTTTTCCTGACAATAGTAAGATGTCAATCCTATTAACCCTCAGGAGTTTAGCTTGAGCATGAAGTCACACATTTCACCGTTTGAGTTTGAAACTATTATTCTAAAAAAACAGAAATTATTTAGTAACGCTAATATTTCTTGAATAAGTTTGACCATAGTTTGACCACAGTTTGACCATAGTTTGACCAGATTTGACCAAAATTCAAAAAATCGAAATAATTATTTAGTAACACTAATATTCTTGAATAATTATGTAGTAACACTAATATTTCTTGAATAAGTAGTTTGACCATAGTTTGACCACAGTTTGACCACAGTTTGACCAGATTTGAACAAAATTCAAAAAAACTGAGATACTTATTTAGTAACACTAATATTATTGCGTAATTATTTAGTAACACTCTATATTTCTTGAATCAGTTGTTTGACCGGTTTGACAAGATTTAACCAAAATTCAAAAAAACATAAGTTAGAGCATATCTTTTTTTCCTTTTACAATTTGTCATTTCAAAAATTGTCCTAAACCCTAAACCCGGGACTTAAAACGTCGGAAACTCTATGCTAAACAGTAAAAACTAAGGGTTTAGACCATAAAACCTAACCCTAAACGCTGAAATCTAAACCCTAGCACTAAACGCTAAAAACGTCCAAAAAACGTCTAAAACGCCCAAAAACTCTATTTTCCCTTTGGAATTTTGTAATTTTAAAAAATTGTCGAAACGGAAAACTGGTTTTTGTTCTGCAAATTTTGATATATTATATGTATTTTTCTGAATTAGGATGATTTAGTTATGATTTTTTCAAGTTTGAAAATTGCCCTATAGTCCCGGTTTGTGTCTCCAACCGGTACTATAGGTCAGACCCCTTTAGTACCGGTTCATGGCACGAACCGGTACTAAAGGTTAGACCTTTAGTACCGGTTCGTGCCATGAACCGGTACTAAAGGTGATCGTGGGGCCCCGGCCTGACGCCAGCCTGCCACCACCCCTTTAGTACCGGTTCGTGCCACGAACCGGTACTAAAGGTTCAACACGAACCGGCATTAATGCAAATCCGTGCGAACCGGCACTAATGGTACCATTAGTACCGGGCCAAAATCAAACCGACACTAATGTGCTTCACGTTTGACCCTTTTTCTACTAGTGATGGCTCACGCTCATGTATTGCGTGAAGATTGAAAAGGTTTGAGAACATTAAAACTTTGAAACAATTGCTTGGCTTGTCATCGGGGTTGTGCATGATTTGAATACTTTGTGTGGTGAAGATGGAGCATAGCCAGACTATATGATTTTGTAGGGATAACCTTCTTTGGCCATGTTATTTTGAAGAGACATAATTGCTTAGTTAGTATGCTTGAAGTATTATTATTACTATGTCAATATTAAACTTTTGTCTTGAATCTTTCGGATCTGAATATTCATACCACAATTAAGAGAATTACATTGAAATTATGCCAAGTAGCATTCCACATCAAAAATTCTGTTTTTATCATTTACGTACTCGAGGACGAGCAGGAATTAAGCTTGGGGATGCTTGATACGTCTCCAACGTATCTATAATTTTTGATTGTTCCATGCTATATTATATTCTGTTTTGGACATTATTGGGCTTTATTATACACTTTTATATTATTTTTGGGACTAACCTATTAACCGGAGGCCCATCCCAGAATTGTTGTTTTTGCCTATTTTAGGGTTTCGCAGAAAAAGAATATCAAACAGAGTCCAAATGGAATGAAACCTTCGGGAATGTGATTTTCGGAACGAACATGATCCACAGGACTTGGACCCTACGTCAAGACATCAACCAGGAGGCCACGAGGTAGGGGGCACGCCTACCCCCCCAGGCGTGCCCTCCACCCTCGCGGGCCCCCTGTTGCTCCACCGACATACTCCTTCCTCCTATATATACCTACGTACCCCCAAACTACCAGATACGGAGCCAAAACCCTAATTCCACCGCCGTAACTTTCTGTATCCATGAGATCCCATCTTGGGGCCTGTTTCAGAGCTTCGCCGGAGGGGGCATCGATCACGGAGGGCTTCTACATCAACACCATAGCCTCTCCGATGAAGTGTGAGTAGTTTACCTCAGACCTACGGGTCCATAGTTATTATCTGGATGGCTTCTTCTCTCTTTTTGGATCTCAATACAAAGTTCTCCCCCTCTCTTGTGGAGATCTATTCGATGTAAACTTCTTTTGCGGTGTGTTTGTTGAGATCAATGAATTGTGGGTTTATGATCAAGTTTATCTATGAACAATATTTGAATCTTCTCTGAATTATTTTATGTATGATTGGTTATCTTTTCAAGTCTCTTAGAATTATCAGTTTGGTTTGGCCTACTAGATTGATCTTTCTTGCAATGGGAGAAGTGCTTAGCTTTGGGTTCAATCTTGCGGTGTCCTTTCCCAATGACAGTAGGGGCAACAAGGCACGTATTGTATTGCTGCCATCGAGGATAACAAGATGGGGTTTTCATCATATTGCATGAGTTTATCCCTCTACATCATGTCATCTTGCTTAAAGCGTTGCTCTGTTCTTATGAACTTAATATTCTAGATGCATGCTGGATAGCAGTCGATGTGTGGAGTAATAGTATCCATGTTCCAACATGGAACAAACTTCAACTTCACCTGCGACTAGCAACGCTATAAGAGGGGCTGAGCAAAAGCGGTAACATAGCCAAACAACGGTTTGCTAGGAAGGTGGGTTAGAGGCTTGACATGGCAATATGGGAGGCATGATATAGCAAGTGGTAGGTAGTGCGACATAGCGATTGTACGAACAACTAGCAAAACAAAGATAAAAGTGATTTCGAGGGTATGGTCATCTTGCTTGCAAAGTTCTTAGAGTTGTCGAAAGCTTGATCCTCGTTAGCGTACTCAACAGGTTCCTTGGTCACGTACTTGTCTCCCGGCTTTACCCAAGGCAAGAACACAAGCAATGGAACAACAATCAATCACGGTGCAATGCACAAGCAACATGATGCAATACATGGCATGATATGCAAGACATGATATGCAATGCATATGCGTGCTTAGGAAGGGAAAGAAAGATCAAGGCATCAACTTGGCAAACCAAGTATTCCGCTGGAAAGATGAGATGATTTCGGTTGAAACCGATATAAAGATCACCAGAAACGGATGCACGATTTGCAAATGGCAAGCATCACAAGAATGACGCATATCTGCGATTAACAGCATGATGCCACTTAGAATGCAACAAGAACTAAGCTACTGCACTCCAACATAACAACAAAGCATATGGTAGTGATGTAAAAGAGATTCTTGACAAAACATAAACACTGAGCTACGGCAAAATCACACAAGAGCAGGTTCAAACAAGCATGGCAAAAGTGCAAAAGATATCAGCTTCACAGACTTGGTGAAAATACTAACATGTCAAAAATAACATCAGGAAGCAAAGTTTAGAGCAAGCAGACAACATGCTACAGCAAAAGTAGAGCAAGAAAATGACATGCTAGAGCACTCCATAATTGCAAACAGGGGCATGAATGGATAGAGCATAACCAAATGTTCAATACATCCTTACTGAAGTATCCCAAAATAAGCATGGATCTCAATGTAGCATCAAGTTTACATGGCATCAAAATAACGGCAGGGAAAAGACTTAGCAAAATCCTAAGTCCTTGATAACAGCAACATCACGAAGCCTAGTTTGCATGCTTGTTTTAGTCACCACATAGATCACAAAAATACAAGGCTTGCCCACTATAAAGATGGCATGTTGTAGTTCAAAAAACATGTAGACCTCATGCTCATATGATGCACACATCAAATGCAACAAAAATGACAAATCATCATGATTTGATAAGTACCAGCAGCTAACATTTTATAGCACTCCTGCATCAATGAAAATGACATCACAATAGACAGTAACATGCATGGAAATGCTTCTAACATGAAAAGCTCAATGAGACGAACAATTTGACATATCATATGCATGATTTGGAGCCACGGTCACCGAGATATAGCATGTTGAACAGAGCATCATAATGTTAGAGTTCAAGGACATAGAAAATATTTTGACCTCGAGGGAAAGTGGACGGGACGGTGCGGGATGGAGCGGATCCGAATGTTGTTTGGATGGCTTCTTGGTGGATCTCTTCCCGATCCGGGGGCGGCGGATCCGGCGATGTTCCGGTGACGGGCGAGGCGGCGGCGCCGGCGGGGTGCGTCCGGTGATGGAGGGGTGTGGCGCCGGTGAAGGGGAGGGCTAATGGCGTGGTCGGGCGGCGGAGATGCCTGGCAGTGGCCGGCTAGGCGTTCTTGCGGTGGCGGCGCCCGGACGGAGGCGAGGCGACGGCAGGCGAGGTGCGCGGGGGCGCGGGCGGCGAAGCGGTGGCGGCGGCGCGCGGGCTGGGAGGGCCGGATCTGGGCCTGCGGGCTGGCGGCGGAGGTGGGCGGCGCGCGAGACACGTGGCGGCTCGTGGTTCGCTGGGGGCGGAGGCGGATGCATCCGGTCGGAGCAGACACGTCCGGCGGCGCGGTGGAGGGTGGAGCTAGGGTTTGGACTGCGGATTTGGACGGGGGAGGCATATTTATAGGTAGATGGAGATAGGAGTGTCCAAATGAGGTGCGGTTTTCACCCACACGATCGTGATCCGACGACGGAGGACATGGAGGTGGTTTAGATGGGTTATTGGGCTGTTGTGAAGGGTTGTTGGGCTGCAACACACAAGGGGCTTTTGCGATCACCCGGTTAACCGTCGGAGCATCAAACGGCCTCCAAATGGAACGAAATTTGACGGGAAGTATACCGGTGGTGTACCAAGGCTACGTGACAAATCTCGGCCCACTCTGAGAACATTTTACTCTCGCTCACGAAAAGAGACAAGAGGGGTGCGCCGGGTGCATGTGGGAGTGTCGGATTGCGAAACGGACAACGGGGAAAGTGCTCGCATGCATGAGACGAACATGAATGCAAATGCGATGCACATGATGAAATGATATGAAATGCATGACATGAACAAAAAGCCAAACAAAAGACAAAACCCAACCACGAAGGGAAATATCATAACTTAAAGCCGAAAATGGCAAGAGTTGGAGTTACAAATATGGCAAGTTACATCCAGGGTGTTACAACACTCCACCACTACAAAAGGATCTCGCCCCGAGATCTAGGACTGAAAGAACTCCAGATATTCGGAACGGTGGTGATCCTCACGCTCCCAGGTGGCTTCTCGGTCGGAATGGTGTGACCACTTCACTTTTAGGAATGTGATTGACTTGTTGCGAGTCTTGCGCTCGGTTTCTTCAAGAATAGCAACGGGATGCTCATGATAAGACAGATCTTCTTGGAGATCAATCTCTTCGAAGTTGATAGTGTGCTCAAGAGTCTTGAAGCACTTGCGAAGCTGTGACACATGAAACACATCATGCACATTTGCGAAGTTGGACGGAAGCTCAGGTTGATAGGCGAGGTCGCCTCTTTTCCCAATGATCTTGAAAGGACCCACGTATCTAGGAGCAAGCTTCCCTTTGGTACCGAAGTGACGAGTACCTTTCATTGGAGAGATGCGGAGGTAGACATGGTCTCCGATCTCAAAAGCCAAGTCACGGTGCTTGCTATCATAGTAACTCTTCTGGCGCGATTGTGCGGCTTTGAGATTTTCACAGATAACTTTACAAATTTCTTCAGCTTCTATGATTAAGTCATTACCGAGAAGTTGGCGTTCACGAGTCTCTGGCCAATTGAGAGGAGTACGACACTTTCTGCCACAGAGAGTTTCGAATGGGGCCTTTCCCGAACTCGCTTGGAAGCTGTTGTTGTAGGAGAATTCGGCATAAGGAAGACAATCCTCCCACTTCATACCGAAGGAAATGATACAAGACATGAGCATATCTTCAAGTATTTGATTGACTCGCTCGACTTGGCCACTAGTTTGAGGATGGCATGCTGTGCTGAAGCGAATGTTGGTGCCCATAGCCTTCTGGAAGGAGTCCAGAACTTGGAGGTGAAAATGCTTCCACGATCTGAAGATATAAATTGTGGAATACCGTGCAAGGAGACAATCATAGAGGTGTATAGCTCTGCCAACTGAGCTGCTGTGATAGATTCTTTGATTGGAAGGAAATGAGCCACTTTTGTAAGCTTGTCAATGACAACGAAGATAGCATCATTTCCACACTTGGACTTGGGAAATCCAGTAACGAAGTCCATATCGATATGGCCAAACTTCCATTCTAGAATAGCAAGAGGTTGGAGGAGACTAGCTGGTCGTTGGTGTTCTGCTTTCACCCTTCTGCAGACATCACATTCATTCACGAATTGAGCAATTTCTTGCTTCATTCGAGTCCACCAATACGACTGCTTGAGGTCATGGTACATCTTCGTACTTCTAGGATGAATGGATAAAAGGGAATTGTGCGCCTCGTTCATAATGACTTTCCTTAGATCACCTTTAGGAACCACAGTCCGGTCCTTGAAGAATAGAGTGTCTTTGTCATCAATGTGATAGCACTTGTATTTGGGTTGGCTCTTGGCAATCCCATGTTTCACCTTCTTCACCATGGTATCCAGGAGTTGTGCCTCACGAATTTGATCTTCGAAAGCCTGGAGGAACAACTTGGAGGTTCAGTTTGCGGAAAGCTTCACAAAGGTCCGATTGGAAGGGCTTGAGAATTAAGCTGTTGCAATAAGCCTGCCTGCTCAAGGCATCTACAATCACATTGGCCTTGCCCGGAGTATATTCAATACTCATATTGTATTCTTGAATCATTTCGACCCATCGAGTCTGTCTGAGGTTGAGGTTGGGTTGAGTGAAGATGTACTTGAGGCTCTTATGATCTGTGAAAATTTCCACTTTCCTTCCCAACAAGAGATGTCTCCACGTTAATAATGCATGGACAACTGCCGCCAACTCAAGATCGTGAGTGGGGTAGTTCCTTTCATTGGGCTTCAACTGGCGAGAGGTATAAGCCACAACTTTCTTCTCTTGCATTAACATAGCGCCGAGACCTTGCAAGGAAGCATCACAGAAAACTTTGAATGGCTTGGATTCGTCAGGAGGAGTCAAGACAGGAGCTGTAACCAGCTTCTCTTTGAGGGTGTTGAAAGAAACGTCACATTCAGGCATCCAAACATAGTTGACATGCTTCTAGAGGATGTTCGAAAGAGGCTTTGCAATGTTAGAGAAATTCTCAACGAATCTTCGACAATAGCTTGCAAGCCCAAGAAAACTGCGGAGCTGCTTGACATTTTGAGGAGGTACTTGATACATCTCCAACGTATCTATAATTTTTGATTGCTCCATGCTATTATATTTTCTGTTTTGGATGTTTATGGGCTTTATTATACACTTTTATATTATTTTTGGGACTAACCTATTAACCCAAAGCCAAGTGCCAGTTTCTGTTTTTCCTTGTTTTAGAGTATCGCAGAAAAGGAAAATCAAACGGAGTCCAATTGACCTGAAACTTCACGGAACTTATTTTTGGAAGGAAAGCAACCCGGGAGACTTGGAGTACACGTCAAGGAAGCCTCGAGGAAGCCATGAGGTAGGGGGCGCGCCCACCCCCCGGGCGCGCCCTCCACCCTCGTGGGCCGCTCGTGGCTCCCCTGACGTACTTCTTCTGCCTATATATCTCCATATACCCTAAAACGATCGGGGAACACAATAGATCGGGAGTTCCGCCGCCAGAAGCCTCCGTAGCCACCGAAAACCAATCTAGACCCGTTCCAGCACCCTGCCGGAGGGGGGGAATCCCTCTCCGGTGGCCATCTTCATCATCCCGGCGCTCTCCATGATGAGGAGGGAGTAGTTCTCCCTCGGGGCTGAGGGTATGTACCAGTAGGTATGTGTTTGATCTCTCTCTCTCTCTCTCGTGTTCTTGATTTGGCACGATCTTGATGTATCGCAAGCTTTGCTATTATAGTTGGATCTTATGTTTCTTCTCCCCCTCTACTCTCTTGTAATGGATTGAGTTTTCCCTTTGAAGTTATCCTATCGGATTGAGTCTTTAAAGATTTGATAACACTTGATGTATGTCTTGCCGTGCGTATCTGTGGTGACAATGAGATATCACGTGATTCACTTGATGTATGTTTCGGTGATCAACTTGCGGGTTCCGCCCATGAACCTATGCATAGGGGTTGGCACTCGTTTTCGTCGTGATTCTCCAGTAGAAACTTTGGGGCACTCTTTGAGGTTCTATGTGTTGGTTGAATAAATGAATCTGAGATTGTGTGATGCATATCGTATAATCATACCCACGGATACTTGAGGTGACATTGGAGTATCTAGGTGACATTAGGGTTTTGGTTGATTTGTGTCTTAAGGTGTTATTCTAGTACGAACTCTAGGGCTGTTTGTGACACTTATAGGAATAGCCCAACGGATTGATTGGAAAGAATAACTTTGAGGTGGTTTCGTACCCTACCATAATCTCTTCATTTGTACTCCGCTATTAGTGACTTTGGAGTGACTCTTTGTTGCATGTTGAGGGATAGTTATATGATCCAATTATGTTGTTATTGTTGAGGGAACTTGCACTAGTGAAAGTATGAACCCTAGGCCTTGTTTCAACGCATTGCAATACCGTTTGAGCTCATTTTTATCATTAGTTACCTTGCTGTTTTTATATTTTCAGATTACAAAAACCTTTATCTACCATCCATATACCACTTGTATCACCATCTCTTCGCCGAACTAGTGCACCTATACAATTTACCATTGTATTGGGTGTGTTGGGGACACAAGAGACTCTCCGTTATTTGGTTGCAGGGTTGCTTGAGAGAGACCATCTTCATCCTACGCCTCCTACAGATTGATAAACCTTAGGTCATCCACTTGAGGGAAATTTTCTACTGTCCTACAAACCTCTGCACTTGGAGGCCCAACAACGTCTACAAGAAGAAGGTTGTGTAGTAGACATCAAGTTATTTTCTGGCGCCATTGCCGGGGAGGTTAGTGCTTGAAGGTATATCTTTAGATCTTGCAATCGAGTCTTTTAGTTTCTTGTTTTATCACTATTTTAGTTTATAGAAAGAAAATTACAAAAAAAATGAATTAAGTTTGCCTCATACGCTTCATCTTTTTAATATCTTTCGTGAGTATGATGGAAAAGAAAATTGTGCCAAAGTGTTAGAAAAACAATGCATTAAAATGTTTGGCACTAAATCTTTGAATGATGAGCAAGATTGCAATGATGTTAGTATGAACTCCTTGAATATCCATGGTACTAATGATGATTGCACTAGTTATGATGAAAATGTCTCCTATAAACATGTCAATTTTTGTGGAGTGCATTGGGTTTGTAAGTACACACCAAATAGGGAAGATAGATATTGCAAGAGGCATAAGTACTTAGAAACTAAATTGTTGCAAGAAAGGCTAGATGATTGTGCTGAAAATTTAAATTTTCTTGGCCATACTTGTGAGCTTTTGTAACACCCCGGATGTAATTTACCTTATCTGTACTCCAACTCTTGCCGTTTCTAGCACTAAGTTATTTTCTTCCTCGTTGTCGGGTTTTTGTCTCCGTGTGTTGTTGTATTTTTCATGTATTTCATATCATGTCATCATGTGCATTGCATTTGCATACGTGTTCATCTCATGCATCCGAGCATTTTCCCCGTTGTCCGTTTTGCATTCCAGCGCTCCTATGTCCTCCGGTGGTCCTTTCTACCTCTTTTCGTGTGCGGGTGTTAAACATTTCCAGTTTGGACCGAGTATTGTCATGGGGCCTTGGTTTACTACCAGTAGACCGCCTGTCAAGTTTCGTGCCATTTGGACTTCGTTTGATACTCCAACGGTTAACCGACGGACCGAAAAGGCCTCGTGTGTGTTGCAGCCAAACACCTTTCCAAACTAGACCAAAACCCACCAAAACCCCTTCTATCATCTAGAGCGTTCGATCACGATCGCATGGCCGCAAACCGCACCTCATTTGGAGCTTCCTAGCTCCTCCTACCTATAAATGTAGACACTCCCCCGAAATTTTGGGTCATTTCCAACCCTAACCTAGCTCTATCTCCCTCTGCGCGGCCGGACATTGTCCGATCCTGCCGGACACCGCCGCCACCCACTCCCGTGACGCCATGTGGCGCCCGCGCGCCCACATCGCCGCCACTCCACCGCGCGGCCCGGCGAGCCCGCGGGAGGCCCGCCCGAGCCGCCCACCGGGCCAGAGGCACCGCGACCCCGCCGCCTTTCTCCTCCCAAGGTGCGCCGCCTTCTCCTCCATCGCCGGCCACCTACGCCGCCCGCGCCCGTCAGATCCCTCCGCCACCTTGCGCCTGCACGTCGCCGCCGGCGAGTGCCTCGCCGCCCCGCGGGAGCCCCGTCGTCGTCGCTGTGCCTCCGGCGACGCGCCGCGGGTCGCCTCCGCCGCCGCCCATCACGGATCCGGCGACCCCGAGCCCGGCCGCCGCCTTCCCCGCTGCTCCGGCCGGTTCCCCGGCGAGCTCGCGCCGGCACCTCGATCCGCGTGCCCCAAAACCCTAGATCCAGTTTCGGAGGTGATTTTCGTCTAAGTCTTTTTTCCTGATAAATTTTATGCCATCTTCATCATGTTGTAACTCTGCATCCGTAGCTCTGATTCATGCATGTAGCATATCAAAATGTTCGTCTCGACGAGTAGATCATTTCATCTCATTGCATAATTTTCATTTGAGCTCATCTTGATGCCCGAAATGCTGTTGGAAGAGGGCTATGTGAGGAAAGTTGCAGATCTGTTTCAGCAAATGGCCTTTTGTCATTTTTGCCATGATTAATGTGTGCATTCTATGATCCTGAGCTCTACATGTGTTTTGTTAAATGTCATGCCATATTTACAGGGGTGTATTCCATGTATTTTTTTTGATATTTGTGGTGACTAGCACAAACATGCAATGTAGTGTAATCATTGATGCTGATTTCAGGGACTTAGTATTTCACTAAGTCCTTGTCCTGTTTTTGCTTTTATGTCATATGTTCATGTTGTTTACTAGTGATCCGTGCCTCTTTTGAGGATGATTAGTAAGGATGTTTTGTTAACATTGTGGTGCTATATCCATAAATGTCTTTGTTTACAATTATGGAGCACCCTAGCTTGAGTCAATCGAGCTCTACTTTTGCTATAAAATGATCCTGGCAGATTGTTGACATGTTTAGCAATTTTGCCGAGGATGTTGCTATTGATCCGTGCATGCTATATTGTTGTTCTTGCCATGTCTAGCTTCTATGCTATGTCTTCTTGACGGGTGTATGCTTAGTTTGTCATGCCATGCTCTGTAGTGAGTGCATCGAGCTCATAAACATGTCTACTCGTTAACTGTTTTGCATGCTCCCGTTTTTCACTAAGTCTGAATCTGTTTATGTTTTTTTGCCATGTTCACATGCTTGCAAATGTATTTTCCGATCCTTTTTGGCTCAAGGTCACTAAGGGATTTTTATTAAGTGCTTAGAGTAGTTTCACTCCATGCCTTGCTTTGCCATGTTAAGTTCCTGTAGCATGTAGTTTTCATGTTCTAAAGATTGCATCCTGATTATAAATTCCAGACTTGTGTTAATTTCACTAAGTCTGAAACCTGTTATCATTTGCATTTTTGCCATGCTTGTTTGAACCTGTTAATGGATGAATTAGCCGTAGCTCAGTGTTCATCTTTTGTCAAGCATCATGAGTGGATCCCTGCCATGTATTTTGTTGTCATATGTGAGTGCTCTAGTATATTTATCTTGATGCATTTAGTTGGCTACTTGCTGATTATCGCAGACCGGTGCCATATTTGTTTTGCTTGCCATTTCCAAACCATGCATCCGATTCCGGTGATCTTTATATCGATTTCAACCGAAATCACCTCACCTTTCCAGTGGAACTCTTGGATTTCCAAGTTGAGGCCAGGTTCAATCATTCCTTTCCAAACCATGCCTATGCATCACATATCGCATCCCGCATATCATACCATGTTTGCATCATGTTGCTTGAGCATTGCACGTGGTTGATTGTGCTCCTTTTGCTTGTTGTTCTTGTTTGGGTAGAGCCGGGAGACGAGTTCGTGAACGAGGAGCCCGTTGAGTTCGCTTACGAGGATCAAGGCAACTCTGAGTACCTTGCAGGCAAGATGACCATACCCTCGAAATCACTTCCATCTTTGCTTGCTAGATGCTCGCTCTTTTGCTATGCCTATGCTACGATGCCTACCACATGCTTATCATGCCTCCCATATTGCCATGTCAAACCTCTAACCCACCTTGTCCTAGCAAATCATTGTTTGGCTATGTTACCGCTTTGCTCAGCCCCTCTTATAGCGTTGCTAGTTGCAGGTGAAGATTGGAGATCGTTCCTTGTTGGAACATTGTTTATTGTTAGGACATCACCATATTATCTTGTTTATCTTAATGCACCTATATACTTGGTAAAGGGTGGAAGGCTCGCCCTTATGCCTAGTGTTTTGTTGCACTCTTGCCGCCCTAGTTTCCGTCATATCGGTGTTATGTTCCCGGATTTTGCGTTCCTTACACGGTTGGGTTATAATGGGAACCCCTTGACAGTTCGCCTTGAATAAAACTCCTCCAGCAAGGCCCGACCTTGGTTTTACCATTCGCCACCTAGCCTTTTCCCTTGGGTTTTGCAGACTCAAGGGTCATCTTTATTTTAAACCCCCGGGCCAGTGCTTCTCTAAGTGTTGGTCCAACCCAGAGCACCGTGCGGGGCCGTCCCTTGGCAACTTGGGTTATGTTGGCTCCCGTACGCTTAGCTTATCCGGTGTGCCCTGAGAACGAGATATGTGCAGCTCCTATCGGGATTTGTCGGCACAACGGGTGGTCTTGCTGGACTTGTTTTACCATTGTCGAGGATGTCTTGTAACCGGGATGCCGAGTTTGATCGGATTGTCTTGGGAGAAGGAATATCCTTCGTTGACCGTGAGAGCTTGTGATGGGCTAAGTTGGGACTCCTCTGCAGGGTTTTGAACTTTCGAAAGCCGTGCCCACGGTTATGGGCAGATGGGAAATTGTTAATGTCCGGTTGTAGAAACCTGAAACTTAACTTAATTAAAGTGCACCAACCGTGTGTGTAGCCGTGATGGTCTCTTCTCAGCGGAGTCCGGGAAGTGAACACGGTGTTGGACTAATGTTTGACGTAGGTTGTTCTAGGATCACTTCTTGATCATAGTTGTTCGACCGTGCTTTTTCCTTCTCTTCTCGCTCTCTTTTGCTTATGTTAGCCACCAAATATGCTAGTCGCTTGCTGCAGCTCCACCTCATACCTTTGCCTTACCTATAAGCTTAAATAGTCTTGATCGCGAGGGTGCGAGATTGCTGAGTCCCCGTGACTCACAGATTTCCTTCCAAACCAGATGCAGGGATCGATGATACCGCTCCAGACGATGCGCTTGAGCTCAAGTGGGAGTTCGATGAAGACTCTCGCCGTTACTATGTGTCTTTCCCAGATGATCAGTAGTGGTGCCCAGTTGGGGCGATCGGGGACCGTGTCGCATTTGGGGGTTGATCTTTATTTTGGTACCGTAGTCGGACCATGAGTGTATTGGATGAATGTAATGACTTATTTATGTATTTGTGTGACGTGGCGATTATAAGCCAACTATGTATCTTTTCCCTTTAATTATGTACATGGGTTGTTTGCGAAGATTCTCACTTGCGACATTGATTTCAATGCGGTTATGCCTCAAAGTTGTGCTTCAACACGTAGGAGATATAGCCGCATCGAGGGCGTTACAAGTTGGTTATCAGAGCCTTCCCCGACCTTAGGAGCCCCCTGCTTGATCGAATCGTTGGCGTTGTTGAGTCTAGAAAAATGTTTTGAGTCATTTAGGAATTAAATATCAGAGAGTTAGGAATTCTTTTTACTCCCCAGTCCCTTCATCGCTCTGGTGAGGCATCCTGACGTAGAGTTTTGACTCTTCTCTTCTCAAATTTCACTAAAAAAATTTCTAGGATCACGCGGGTATCTTGGAATCGTTCCGATGGTTTTGTGACGAGAACATTGTTCTCGGTGCCTCCTATCATTTAGGGGTTGTGGCAGTGTCCTGGGGAGTTGAGCTCCGAGGTGTTGTCATCACAATTTTATCGTTGAGATTCTGGAGTACCTGAGTTTCGCCGACATCGAAAATCTCTTTTATGCAGTTGTTGGTGAGATAACCTCGACGCCACCCAGTACTGGGGCGGGAGTTCGGGAGTATTGCCATAACTTGTATAATGGATGCTTTTCAAAGGTTGAGGTAAATGATTTCCGAGGTTTTTCTCGGTTATGTGTTGAAGGATGGATACAGCTGGATGTACGATTTGCTAGCTTTGGTTGAGATATTATGCTTCCCCTGTATCCCCAACACCTGATTGCATAACCGGAAAGGTTCAGGAGTTTCATAGGTGGGAATTCTTGTATCTCTAGTTCTTCTTCTGCGGATATTTGGTTTGGGATTGGGTAATCCTCACCAAGTATTTGCTCTTGTCCGTACCTTGTTGTTTTATTCTTCTACCTCTTTCTAGTGGCTTCTCAATTTATGGAAATGTGACCATTTCAATTGGAATGCATTCGTTCATTTTCTTCGGATGTGAAGACTATATGTTGCAATTTCAACCCGTTTGATTCAGCTTCAATATTTGTCTGTGAATATGCTAACGGATGTCACCCTCTTCAGGATGGCTCCTGCTAAGGGCAACATTCAGAATCAGAATCAGGATCCACCACTACCACCTCCACCTCCGGGGCATGGCAAGCTATGATGGCCGCTACCAATGCAAACACGCAGCTGATCATGCAAATTCTGCAAGAGCGCAACCAGGGCCATGGCAACAATCAGAATTAGTTTGCTACACTCAACCAGTTCCTCGCTAATCAGGCAAAGACCTTCAGCAATTGTGTTGAGGCAACAAACGCTGATGATTGGCTCGTGGACATATGCAAGCATTTCGAGTGCAGTAGCGTCAGGCCTGAGGACTTTGTCAAGTTTGCCTCCTTCCAACTCAAAGACCAAGCTGCAGAATGGTTTCAGCAGTACAAAGATTCCAGAGGAGGCCGTGTGATTACCTGGGATGAATTCCGTCAAGACTTCAAAGCTCATCACATTCCTTAGAGTGTGGTTGAGAGCAAGCGTGAGGAATTCCGCAACTTGAAGCAAGGCACTATGTCTATTTACCAGTACAACATCATGTTTCAGAAGCTCGCCCGTTTTGCTAAGCAAGACGTCCCTGACGAGAAGAGCATGATATATCAGTTCAGGGGTGGTCTCAGAGAAGAACTCCAGCTAGCTCTTGTCCTCTTTGAGCCCAAGAAGTACGATGAGTTCTACAATATGGCAATGAAGCAAGAGGCTGCCCAACTGAAGTGCGATGCTTCCAAGAAGCGAGTCAGAGATGCAACTCCTTCTTCCTCAACTCAAGTGGCTAAGCAGCAAAAGTATTCGCTACCTCCTCCTCTGTTCCGTCAGCCTTATCAGCAGAAGAGCAAAGGTGGCAGTGGATCTTCCCACCCACCCAACCCTGGCTTTCAGAACAAGACTTCGTCTCAAGATCCAAGATCAAGTGCTCCGTATCACCGTCCTCTTTCAGAGGTCACGTGCAACAAGTGCCAACAGAAGGGTCACTATGCCAACAAATGCTTCAATCAAAGGCGTCTTCCTCCTCCTCCTCCCCCTGTGAGATATGCAAGTACCGCAGTGGTCAAGCATAACCCCAAGAACGCCAAGGTCAACTTGTTGAACGCAGCTCAGGCAGAGGACTCGTCAGATGTGATTATGGGTAACTTTCCAGTTAACTCTACTCCTGCAAAAGTTCTTGTTGACACTGGTGCATCGCATTGTTTCATGTCAAGATCATTTGTTTCCAAGCATGACTTCGTTTCGCAAATGTTGGTTAAACCAATGGGAGTTGTTTCTCCGGCTATGTCTATGAGGGCTACTTCAATAGTCTCGGATGTTTCTATCATGATGGGCGATTTCAAGTTTTTGGCTTCTCCAATGGTCCTTGGTAACTCGGATATTGATCTTATTCTTGGAATGGACTGGCTTTCTAAGCACAAGGCTCAGCTTGATTGTGTTGCCAGGCAGATTCAATTGACTCATTCGTTTGAGGATGTAATTGTCTTTGCCGCTAATGACGATACCATCCGTCTATTTTCTCTCAATGAGAAGGGTGAACTGGATGCCATCTCTCAAATTCCGGTCGTTTGCGAATATCAAGATGTCTTTCCAGAAGAGCTTCCAGGAATGCCTCCGCACCGGCCAGTTGAATTTGTCATCGAGCTTGAGCCTGGCACGGAACCTGTTTGCAAACGTCCTTACAAGCTTGGACCTGAAGAGTTGAAGGAGCTGAAGAAACAACTCGATATTCAAGAGCGAATGGGTCTCATCCGACCTAGTTCTTCTCCGTGGGGTTGTGGAGTTCTTTTTGTGAAGAAGAAGGATGGAACGGACTGACTTTGTGTCGTCTACCGTCCATTGGACAAGAAGACTAATAAGACCAAGTACCCACTTGCCAACATCAACGAGCTGTTTGAACAACTCAAAGGTGCTCAAGTATTCTCCAAGCTTGATCTCCGTATGGGCTATCACCAGATTTGAATTCGTGAGCAAGATATCCCCAAGACATCATTCAGAACAAGCTATGGTTCATATGAATACACTGTCATGTCTTTTGGCCTCGTCAACGCTCCTCGGACTTTCTCTCGCATGATGAACTTCATCTTCAACCCCTACACAGATGACTTCGTCTTAGTCTACCTCGATGACATTTTGGTCTTTTCCAAGAACAAGGAGGATCATGCCAAGCACTTGCGTTTGGTGCTGGATAAGCTCAGAGAACATCAGTTCTATGCCAAGTTTTCAAAGTGCGAGTTTTGGCTCGATGAGGTTCTCTACCTTGGGCATATCATTTCTGCCAAGGGCATTGCTGTGAATCCTGAGAAGGTGTCTGCAATTGTGAATTGGGAACCACCTCAGAACGTGAAGCAACTTCACAGCTTCCTTGGTCTCCGCAAGCTATTGTCGAAGGTTCGTTGAGAACTTTTCAAAGATCGCGAAGCCTCTTTCCAACCTTCTCCAGAAGCACGTCAAGTATGTTTGGTCTCCTGAATGTGACATCGCTTTCAACACCCTAAAAGAGAAATTAGTCACTGCTTCAGTTCTGTCTCCTCCTGATGAATCCAAACCGTTCGAGGTCTTCTGTGATGCCTCTCTTCAAGGTCTTGGTGCAGTGTTGATGCAAGAGAAGAAAGTTGTGGCCTATACCTCTCGCCAGTTGAAGCCCAATGAAAAGAACTACCCCACTCATGACCTCGAATTGGAGACAGTTGTGCATGCTCTTTTGACTTGGAGACATCTCTTATTGGGAAGAAAAGCGGACATCTTCACTGACCACAAGACTCTCAAGTACATCTTCACTCAGCCTAATCTCAACTTCAGGCAGACTCGTTGGGTCGAAATGATTCAAGAGTATAATCCGAGCATCGAATATACTCCAGGCAAGGCCAATGTAATTGTTGACGCATTGAGCAGGAAGGCTTACTGCAATAGTTTGATTCTCAAGCCTTACCAACCTGAGCTTTGTGAAGCTTTCCGCAAACTCAGTCTGCAAGTTGTTCCTCAAGGTTTTCTCACCAACCTCCAAGTCTCTCCTACTTTGGAAGATCAGATTCACGAGGCTCAACTTCTTGATGCTATGGTGAAGAAGGTGAAGATTGGGATTGCCAAGAGTCAACCCAAGTACAAGTGCTATCGTCTTGATGATAAGGATTGTCGGTGTCAAAACCGGCGGATCTCGGGTAGGGGGTCCCGAACTGTGTGTCTAGGCCGGATGGTAACAGGAGGCAGGGGACACGATGTTTTACCCAGGTTCGGGCCCTCTCGATGGAGGTAAAACCCTATGTCCTGCATGATTAATATTGATGGTATGGGTATTACAAGAGTAGATCTACCACGAGATCAGAGAGGCTAAACCCTAGAAGCTAGCCTATAGTATGATTGTTGACGTGTATGTTGTCCTACGGGCTAAAACCCTCCGGTTTATATAGACACCGGATAGGGTTAGGGTTACATAGAGTCGGTTACAATGGTAGGAGATCTGAATATCCGTATCACCAAGCTTGCCTTCCACGCCAAGGAAAGTCCCTTCTGGACACGGGACGAAGTCTTCAATCTTGTATCTTCATAGTCCTGGAGTCCAGCTGAAGGTATAGTCCGGCCATCCGGACACCCCCTAATCCAGGACTCCCTCAGTAGCCCCTGAACCAGGCTTCAATGACGACGAGTTTGGCGCGCAAATTGTCTTCGGCATTGCAAGGCGGGTTCCTCCTCCAAGTACTTCATAGAAGATTTTGAACACAAAGGTAGTGTCCGGCTCTGCAAAATAAGTTTCCACATATCGCCATAGAGAGAATAATATTTACACAAATCTAATCTGCTGACGCACTCCGTAGTGTGACATCACACCACGGCCAAGCTTTTATTTGAACCGTTTTACTGTCCCATCTCAGCGCGTTATGCGAGGCGGTTTCCTTGGCATGTCTTGTTAAAGCAGAGATCGTGTCCCCTTATTCTGGGATTCTCATCAATACGGGCGTGGGTAACCCAACCGCTCCTTTGATTACGGCGCTTGGGAGATAAGCGAGTTTTACCAGGCTGGTGGGGACATGTAGTTGCGTCCACCCATATAAGGGGATAAGGATCCACCTTTTCACCTACGCCCTCTTCCTCCTTCGCCTATCCATTCTTGAGCACTCGAGATCCAGCGCCCAAGTCTACACTCCTCACCTCAACCTTCTCCAGCCATGTCCGGAGCGGGAGGCAAGTGGATGGTCTCCTCCGTCACGGAGGGACATATCAAAAAGCTGAGGAAGGCCGGATACCTGTCTAACGACATCGCGTACCGGTTCCCCGAAAAGGGGCAGCTCATCCCCACCCCTAGGCCCCATGAGCGGGTGGTGTTCCTCCCCCATTTCCTCCGTGGACTGGGCTTCCCTCTCCACCCATTTGTCCGGGGGCTCATGTTCTACTACGGCCTGGATTTCCACGATCTGGCCCCGAATTTTGTCCTCAACATCTCGGCGTTTATCGTCGTGTGCGAGGCTTTCCTCTGCATCCGCCCCCATTTCGGCCTATGGCTCAAGACCTTCAACGTCAAGCCAAAGGTGGTGCGCGGCAACCAGGCGGAGTGTGGAGGTGCCATGGTTGGCAAGATGGCCAACGTCCTATGGCTCGAGGGCTCCTTTGTGGAGACCCTGAAGGGGTGGCAATCGGGGTGGTTCTACATCACCGAGCCGCGCGACACCGAATGGGTCGCGCCCCCTAAGTTTCGGTCCAGACCCCCAACGCGGCTCACGTCCTGGAAAGAGACGGGCCTGTCGTGGGGTAGCAAAAAGGAGGTGACCGGACTACAAACATGCATCCAATCCCTGGGGAACAAGCAGCTCAGGCTTGTTAATGTAATCCAGGTTATGCTCATCCGCTTGATCCTCCCGTGCCAACAACGGGCTTTTAACCTGTTGGAGTTTGATCCGGCGCGGCACCAAACTTTGAGCAGGCTCTTCGACACGACATATGAAGATGCCTGGAAGGTGCTCTTCAAAGGCGCCGAGGCTCTCGCATCTGCCGCCGAGGATCGCGGATATGGCGCGTAGTGTCACGCTAGCGCGGTAAGTTTTTTTGTACCTTTTACAGGGCACTAGTTTTTCATAGTTCAATTCTGTGCGGGATCTAAGCTCCCTTACCTTTGACAGGATTGGCATGCAAAGTCCGGGCAGATCAACTGTCCGGCTCCTCTGCCCGAAGGCCCAGCGGACGCTCAATTGGCGAAGCTGCTGGTTCCGGCACCATATGTGGTGCCGGAGAAGAAGGCCGCGAAAAAGGCTGCGGGGACTCGAAAGAGTGCCCGGTGTCAGGAGGCGTCGGATCCATCATCCGACGGTTCCGAGGCGCACTCCTCCCACGAAGATGAGGAGGAGGAAGAAGAGACCCCTCCCCCTCCAGCGGGGGAAGGGAAGAAAAGGAAGGCCGCCCCAACTGGGGAGGCCGAAGGGTCCAAGAAGGGGAGAATCCCTCCTCCGGACTACTCCACAAATGCTGACGACGGTGAAGAGGAGTGGCCACCCAGGGCCAAGCCCCTGGCGAAATTTTAAGTGTCCGGATACCGGAGTGATTTCATAGTATCCGTTTATTGCACAGCTTTCCCTTATGTCGAATATGTTTATGCAGCCCACCCAAAGACCGACTCGGCGCATCGTCGAGCGGCTCACTAGACTCATCGGACGTGAACTCGCTGCCGACGGCTTCCTCCCCCCACCCTACGGACGACACCGAAGTGTTGTCCCAACAGGGTCCAATCCGGGAGGAGGTGGTCCTGGAGGCGACGCAAGGTGACCACCCGGACCCCAGGAGTAAAGGGGACGAAATCCCCTAGGGCTCCAAGTCTGGTCCTAGGCCGGACACCGCTCCGGAACCTTCAAAGGTTCCAGAGTCCGGCGGGGAACCTCCTTCCAAGAGGAGCAAGCCCACTGCGGCGGCGACCTCCGTCCAACCGGAGGTGCCGGACAATATGTTGGAGGCGCTCCAAAGCGCCTCCATCGACGAGGGGCACCGCACTATTATGAGTGCGATGATCCAGAAGGTTCAGTCCGCCAAGAGCGGACTGACTGAAGCTTTTACAAGCCTTTTAACAGGCTTTGAGGTAAGTAAAGAATGTGTAAATAACATTACCACATAGACAGTAGCCCCTGATGCTTTGTTTGGCGTTCGGAAAGAAAAGCCGAATAGAGGATCAAATAAAAAATCACAGGAGTCTAAAAAGAGTTAATATGCGTGTGCAGGCTTCCCTGCTGGCGTCCGCCGCACTGACTGCGGAAGTGGACGTGCTAAAGCAGAACCTCGAGCGGTGCGAGCAAGAGCTCGGACGTGCCAAGAAGCAGCTCGAGGACAATGAAGGTAAGAAATACCTTATTTAAATAAAATATATGTATATATAGAAAGGTGCAATTGCAAAAAATGACAGGATTATCATGGCTATTGTAGGGGCCACATCTGAGGTGGCGACCCTGAAGCAAGCGCTGCTCGAGGCCGAGAAGAGATCGGCCGTGGAGCGCACTGAGCGAGAAAAGTATGAGGCCGAGGTTGGCAAGGTGCGGCAAGAGCTCCAAGCTCTCATGGAAAACATGAGAGTTTGGAGCGTGACTCAAGGGCGCGAGCGTCCGAGCTCGCGGCGGCTACTGAAAGTGCCAAGTCTGCCAAGGCCGAATCCCAGAAGACCCTCCAGGAGTTGGATGAGGTGAAGAAGATAGCGGCGGGTAAGGCATTATTTATGCAAAGTAAACACATAAGCGTGAGTTACTTGTTACTTACCCAAATCCGGAGTTCTCCAGGCGCGTTCGCAGATCTTCCCCGGAGTGTATCTGATGCCGCCGCATTCTATCGAGCCGAGGAGGGCAGCTCGACGGAGAAGGTGTTCTGGTCTCAGTACGCTGAGGCCGGACATCCCGTGCCCCTGAGCGACCAGTTGAAGCAACTGTTCGAGCTCCACAAGGCGGCCGAACAGGCCATGAAGGGCCTCATAGTTCGGCTGTGGCCTGGAGAGGCTCAGCCTGGGAGCTATTTCGGGCTGGTGCGGTGGCTGGTGGAGGCCTGTCCGAGGCTCGAAGTCATCAAGCGCTCCGTCTGCATTGAAGGTGCCCGTAGGGCCCTTGCCCGTGCGAAGGTTCACTGGGGCAAGCTGGATGCTAAGAAGCTTGTGAAGGATGGGCCACCGCCGAGGAAAGAGCATCGCAAGCCCGAAAATTATTACAAGGATGTTCTGAAGGGTGCCCGCCTTGTGGCGGAGGAATGTTCTATGGATGTAATTTTTGAGTAAAACTCGCTCATTTTATCCTGTGCGCTAAAAACTTGTTCATATGCGCTTAAGCAATGCTGTTAGAATTTAAAATATTACCTTCTGTGCGGCTGTTTATCAATTCTGAGAGATGACGAGTCGTCGGCTTCTGCCCCCGTGCCGCTAGTGCTGGGGTGTTCGGGGATAAACCTGAGGGCTCTTTTCCCATGTTTGGGTCCTTCGAGGGAGGCGCTCAGCCCAACGAACAAGGCAATCGGACTATAATGCATGAACACTCTCACTTAGCCATAGAATTCTATAATTTTAAATTTCGGCGAAGCCCCTGGTATTCGGAAGACCGAGTTCGGGGCGCTATCCACGCCTTGGCCGGACAGAGTCGGCTCCTCGCCCTAAACGGCATAAGTCTTTAAGGACTCAAAAAGACCTCTCGAACAGCGACCAGCTCTCGCCTCATCATGACGGTCAGTTTTAGCTTTCTCCACTGAGGTGCTCGACCCAGCTTAACCGGGGCACAATCGCAGTGGTTCTCCTAGTGCTATATAGCGGAACGTAAGGCACCAAAACATAGGAGCCGGGCAAACCCAACTATTGACCCAAGACATGATTCGGAGCCGATGCATATAATGCTATAAGTTCGGGGTGCCGCACTTGTTGAAGTGTTCGGACTTCTCACACCATGTTGAGGGGTACTGAATCCCCTGGCGTATTTTGGCCGTACCAAAGTGTACGGGTGCGACATGTCGTTAAGGAACATATATAAATATAAAAAAAGGTAATGCAAAAATAGACAAAAGCTATGAATTGTTTATTAAAAAGAGATGCGATCAAAGCAGAACGATACAAATAATGCGATAAGCAAAAGGTTGGACTATGTAGCGTGTCCGCTCCAGGGGCAAGCTGTGGAATAATATGTGAAACAGGTATACTGCTCGTGATAGAGACCACCTGGGAGTTCCGTAATGCGGCGCAGCTTGTCTGCTTCCCTGGTTCTTGCATCGTTTGTGCGACAATTGAACTGCCGAACAGGCCTTCCAAAGAGTGGAGTCCTGAAAGTAAGAGAAAATTAAAAAATCGGCAGCCCCTGGTACGGTTGAAGCCGTGTTTTGGGCGTGCCGTGATGGTGCCCCTCCCCCTGTGCCCATGGTATCTCTAGAGCGTAGTTATGTACGCGAAGTATTGGCGTCTCCTTTTTCCGAGGGTTGGGGTTGGGGCCGCATTGCTACGCCTGCTCGGATCGTGCCAGGCGGTCTTGTTGTAGGTTACTCCGGGCGCGCTTGATGGTGTCCGGTCGTTTAGTGGCCGGACTGGGGAACTGCCTAAAGAGGCTGCTTTGAACTTCGGCCGCAAGGGCCGCCGTGTGCTCCTCCGTTCGGAGGGAGCGTTCGGTGTTTCCATTGACCGTAATTACTCCTCGAGGGCCTGGCATCTTGAGCTTAAGGTATGTGTAATGCGGTATCGCATTGAACTTAGCGAATGCGGTTCGCCCAAGCAGTGCGTGGTAACCACTGCGAAACGGGACTATGTCGAAGATTAACTCCTCGCTTCAGAAATTATCCGGAGATCCGAAGACCACTTCAAGTGTGACTGAGCCTGTACAGTTGGCCTCTACACCTGGTATTACGCCTTTAAAGGTCGTTTTGGTGGGCTTAATCCTCGAGGGATTTATGCCCATTTTCCGCACTGTATCCTGGTAAAGCAGGTTCAGGCTGCTGCCGCCGTCCATAAGGACTCTAGTGAGATGAAATCCGTCAATAATTGGGTCTAGAACCAATGCGGCGAAGCCGTCGTGACGGGTGCTAGTGGGGTGGTCCCTTCGATCAAAGGTGATCGGGCAGGAGGACCATGGGTTGAACTTTGGGGCGACTGGCTCTATCGCGTATATGTCCCTTAACGCACACTTCTACTCCCGCTTGGGGATGTGGGTTGCATATATCATGTTCACCGTCCGCACTTGTGGGGGAAAACCCTTCTGTCCCCTGTTGTTCGACGGCCGGGGCTCCTCGTCGTCATCGCTATGCAGCCCCTTGTCTTCGTTTTCGGAGTTTAGCTTGCCTGCCTGCTTGAACACCCAACAATCCCTGTTGGTGTGATTGGCCGGATTTTCAGGGGTGCCATGTATCTGGCATAAGCGGTCGAGTATTCGGTCCAAACTAGACGGGCCCCTAGGATTCCTTTTGAATGGCTTCTTCCGCTGACCGGATTTAGAACCTCTGAATCCGGCATTAACTGCCGTATCCTCAGCATTGTCGCCGTTAATGCGGCGCTTCTGCTTGGTTTGACGCGACCTGCCACCACTGTCCCTGGTGTCCGAATTACCAGGGTTTTTGGTTATATTGTTGCTACGAGCAAGCCAGCTGTCTTCTCCCGCGCAAAAGTGGGTCATGAGTGTCGTGAGTGCTGCCATAGATTTCGGCTTTTCCTGTCCAAGGTGCCGGGCTAGCCACTCGTCACGGATATTGTGCTTGAAGGCTGCTAGGGCCTCAGCGTCCGGACAGTCGACTATTTGATTTTTCTTTGTTAAGAACCGTGTCCAGAATTGCCTGGCCGATTCATCTGGCTGCTGAATTACGTGGCTTAGGTCATCGGCGTCTGGGGGTCGCACATAAGTGCCCTGGAAATTGTCGAGGAATGCGGCTTCCAGGTCCTCCCAACAACTGATTGATCCTATTGGCAAGCTATTAAGCCAATGCCGAGCTGGTCCTTTAAGCTTGAGTGGGAGGTATTTGATGGCGTGGAAATCGTCGATGCGGGCCATATGGATATGAAGGAGATAATCCTCAATCCATACCGCAGGATCTGTTGTGCCATCATATGATTCGATGTTTACGGGTTTGAAACCCTCGGGGATTTGATGATCCATTATTTCGTCTGTGAAGCAGAGTGGGTGTGCGGCGCCTCTGTACTGGGCTATATCATGACGTAGCTCCAGTTAGCCTTGTCTACTGTGTTCGGCCCTGCCGAATTTGTGGCCGGCGTGACGGATGCCGTCTCGAGCCGTGGGGCGCCCACGCGATCCGTAGATCGATCTTGTTTGTTTAGCCTTGTCCTCCAACATATCTCGTAAGTCCGGCGCATAGTCCCGTGCCTTGGTACATGGTGCGGCTTGAGTGGAGGGCCGAGAGGCCTCTCTGTCGCGGCCACGAGGTGGCCGGTCGGCCGCATCGAGTGCTTCCTCCTCTAATTGGGGTAGCAACCTGCGCTTTGGGTAGCTCTTGGAGGGGCGTTCGATTTTATGCTCTTCGGCCGCAAGGACTTCAGTCCATCTGTCAACTAGCAAATCTTGATCAGCTCTGAGCTGTTGCTGTTTTTTCTTGAGGCTTCTTGCCATGGCCATAAGCCCGCGTTGAAAACGCTCTTGCTCGACGGGATCCTCTGGCATGACGAATTCGTCGTCGTCGAGGCTTGCCTCGTCTTCGGAGGGAGGCATATAATTATCGTCCTCGACCTCTCTGTCTGCCGCTCTCTCATGAGGGCTGGTTTCTCCATCCTCCTGTGCTAAATTTTGCTGGAGGGGGTTTTCTTTGGCACTTTCCGGAGTATTATTATATCCCGTGCTGGAATCACCGTGTTTATTTTGGCGGGATTTTGAGCGGCGCCGCTGACGTTGGCGCTTAGGCTGTTTCTTGGAGGGGTCATCCTCCGCTGTTCCATCGCCATCTCCCTCTTTTGGGGTGTCCACCATGTATATGTCATACGACGAGGTGGCTTTCCAGGGCCTAGTAGGAGCTGGTTCTTCATTATCTCCTTCATCGGCATCCATACCGTCGATGTCTTCGTAGTCGAAGTCGAGCATGTCGGTTAAGTCGTCGACGGTGGCTACAAAGTGGGTGGTGGGTGGGCTTTGAA
Organism: Triticum urartu; assembly: GCF_056163025.1. Classification (NCBI taxonomy): domain Eukaryota; kingdom Viridiplantae; phylum Streptophyta; class Magnoliopsida; order Poales; family Poaceae; genus Triticum; species Triticum urartu. Next base: position 341,363,602 of record NC_141876.1, on the reverse strand, counting down.
TTTCTTCATCGTCCGAATCCCGACCTCGCTGGCCGCAGTCCGGCCAGGGCTCTCCTGATAAAGAGAGAGACTTCAGTGACTTTAGAATATCGCCAAAAGGCGAGTGCTGAAAGATGTCCGCGGCAGTGAACTCCATGATCTGTGCCCAATCAGATTCGATAGGCTGGGGCGCGGAGGGTTCAGAGTCCGGAAAGGAGTCCGGCTCCTTGGAGTCATGAGTCTCGCGTAGTGCGGGGCTGGTGTTCGGCTCAATCGCCGTTGGGATCGCAGCCCCCGAGGTGGCGTCCAACCGCCCATCCTCGATCGGCGCAGTTGGCTCCGAATTAGGGACCGGAGCCGATGTGGGTGCGGCCTCCAGGGCACTGTTCGGCGGTAGAGCTAGATCATGCTCGTCGGGAGAGTGCGGCGCGCTCGGCACTGGCTCGAATCCGTCGAAGATCAAGTCCCCGCGGATGTCAGCCGTGTAGTTAAAACTTCCGAATCTGACCTGACGGCCAGGGGCGTAGCTTTCGATCTGCTCCAGATGGCCAAGTGAATTGGCCCGCAGTGCGAAGCCGCCAAAGACGAAGATCTGTCCAGGGAGGAAGGTCTCACCCTGGACTGCATCGCTGTTGAAGATCGTAGGAGCCATCGGGCCTGATGGCGACGGCACAGAGGAACTCTCAATGAAAGCACCAATGTCGGTGTCAAAACCGGCGGATCTCGGGTAGGGGGTCCCAAACTGTGCGTCTAGGCCGGATGGTAACAGGAGGCAGGGGACACGATGTTTTACCCAGGTTCGGGCCCTCTCGATGGAGGTAAAACCCTATGTCCTGCTTGATTAATATTGATGGTATGGGTATTACAAGAGTTGATCTACCACGAGATCAGAGAGGCTAAACCCTAGAAGCTAGCCTATAGTATGATTGTTGACGTGTATGTTGTCCTACGGACTAAAACCCTCCGATTTATATAGACACCGGATAGGGTTAGGGTTACATAGAGTCGGTTACAATGGTAGGAGATCTGAATATCCGTATCGCCAAGCTTGCCTTCCACGCCAAGGAAAGTCCCTTCCGGACACGGGACGAAGTCTTCAATCTTGTATCTTCATAGTCCTGGAGTCCGGATGAAGGTATAGTCCGGCCATCCGGACACCCCCTAATCTAGGACTCCCTCAAGGATACTCTATTCTTCGAGGATCACATTGTTGTGCCTAAAGGTGACCTTCGTAAAGTCATTATGAACGAGGCTCACAATTCACTCCTCTCCATCCACCCTGGAAGTACAAAGATGTACCAGGACCTCAAGCAGTCGTATTGGTGGACTCGAATGAAGCGTGAGATTGCTCAGTTCGTGAATGAATGTGATGTCTGCAGAAGAGTGAAGGCAGAACACCAACGAACAGCTGGTCTCCTCCAACCACTTGCCATTCCAGAATGGAAGTTTGACCACATTGAGATGGACTTCGTGACTGGGTTTCCAAAGTCCAAGCGTGGCAATGATGCTATATTCGTTGTCATCGACAAACTCATTAAAGTGGCTCATTTCCTTCCTATCAAAGAATCCATCACAGCAGCTCAATTGGCAGAGCTATATACCTCTCGAATTGTCTCTCTGCACGGCATTCCACAGTTGATTTCTTCAGATCGTGGCAGCATCTTCACCTCCAAGTTTTGGGATTCTTTTTAGAAGGCCATGGGCACCAACATCCGTTTCAGCACGGCTTTTCATCCCCAAACTAGTGGCCAAGTCGAACATGTCAATCAGATCCTTGAAGATATGCTCAGGTCTTGCGTTATCTCTTTCGGTATGAAGTGGGAAGATTGTCTTCCATATGCCGAGTTCTCCTACAACAACAACTTTCAAGTGAGTTCGGGCAAGGCCCCATTTGAAATTCTCTATGGCAGGAAGTGCCGTACTCCTCTTAACTGGTCAGAGACTGGTGAACGTCAACTTCTTGGCAATGACTTGATCACAGAGGCAGAAGAGATGTGCAAAGTCATTCGTGATAACCTCAAAGCAGCGCAATCGCGCCAGAAGAGCTACTATGATAGTAAGCATCGTGATTTGGCTTTCGAGATCGGAGACCATGTTTACCTCCGCGTCTCTCCAATGAAAGGTACTCGTCGCTTCGGTATCAAAGGGAAGCTTGCCCGTAGATATGTGGGTCCTTTCAAGATTGTCAGCAAGAGAGGCGATCTCGCCTATCAACTTGAGCTTCCCTCCAACTTTGCAAACATGCACGACGTGTTTCACGTGTCTCAACTCCGCAAGTGCTTCAAGGCTCCTCATCGCACCGTCAACTTCGAAGACATTGATCTCCAAGAAGACCTTTCTTATCGTGAGCACCCCATTGCTATCCTTGAAGAGACTGAGCGCAAGACTCGCAACAAGTCAATCAAATTCCTCAAAGTCAAGTGGTCACATCATTCCGACCGTGAAGCCACCTAGGAACGCGAGGATCACCTCCGTTCTGAGTACACAGAGTTTTTCCAGTCCTAGATCTCAGGACGAGATCCTTTTGTAGTGGTGGAGTGTTGTAACACCCCGGATGTAATTTACCTTATTTGTACTCCAACTCTTGCCGTTTCCGGCACTAAGTTATTTTATTTCTCGTTGTCGGGTTTTTGTCTCCGTGTGTTGTTATCTTTGTCATGCATCTCATATCATGTCATCATGTGCATTGCATTTGCATACGTGTTCGTCTCATGCATCCGAGCATTTTCCCCGTTGTCCGTTTTGCATTCCGGCGCTCCTATGTCCTCCGGTGATACTCGATAAAAGATCCAAGTCCACCTCCTTTAAACCGGCGGACGAAATAGTCAAATTCCTAGTCCATCCAACGGACCCTACAAAAACAGCTTCCATCGGGGCACAATTAAACCATGACGTTGACGCCGCACTGCGAGAGTTCCTACACGAGAACTGGGACATTTTTGCCTGGCACCCTTCAAACATGCCAGGAATCCCACGCAGGCTGGCTGAACATAGCCTAAATATCCTAAAAGGATTCAAGCCAGTTAAGCAGGCTCTTCGACGTTTCTCCGAGCCTAAAAGACAAGCCATGGGAGAGGAACTAGCCAATCTATTAGAGGCCGGATTCATCAGAGACATAAAACATCCGGACTGGCTAGCAAACCTGGTGATGGTGCCAAAGAAGGACAAATCCCGGCGCTTGTGCGTCGATTTTAAGGACCTTAATAAGGCCTGCCCAAAGGATCCCTTCCCCCTCCCCCGCATCGATCAAATCATCGATGCTACCGCAGGACACGATTCATTGTGTTTCCTTGACGCATACTCCGGCTACCATCAAATCAAAATGGCAGAGCTAGACCAAGCCGCAACGGCATTCATCACACCATACGGCCCATTCTGCTTCAACACAATGCCCTTCGGGCTAAAAAACGCCGGTGCAACATATCAGCACATGATTCAGACATGCTTGGCAAACCAGATCGGCAAAAGAGTGGAGGCATACATGGATGACGTGGTCGTTAAAACCAAGCATGTCGAAACCCTAGTAGACGACTTGAGGGTCACATTCAACAACCTCTGAACATATGAAATCAAGCTCAATCCGGAAAAACGCGTTTTCGGCGTACCAGCAGGAAAGCTCCTGGGATTCATCGTTTCCAGTAGAGGTATTGAAGCTAATCCGGCCAAAATCCAAGCATTGTCATAGTTGGCTACCCCAACTGACCTCAAACAAATACAAAAATTAACTGGATGCATGGAGGCTCCAAGCCGCTTTATCTCCCGCTTGGGAGAAATGGCATTACCCCTTTATCGCCTCCTACGGCGCACCGAACACTTCGAGTGGACGGACGCCGCCACGGCCGGACTGAACGAAATAAAAGCCATATTGGCAACAAACCCAGTCCTGGCCGTGCCAAACACCGGCGAACCAATGCTATTATACATTGCGGCAACTCATCAAGTAGTAAGCGCAGTGTTTGTCGTCGAGCGAGAAGCGAACGGACACAAATTTCCCCTTCAAAAGCCGGTTTACTACATGTCCATAGTCCTTACCCCATGCAAATCACAGTACCCACATTATCAAAAGATAGCGTACGTGGTATTTATGGCATCCCAGAAGCTGCGGCACTACTTTCAAGAGTGTTCGATAACGGTAGCCTCGGAAGTACCACTCAACGATATTATAAACAACCGCGACGCGACGGGCCGGATTGCCAAATGGGCCATTGAGCTCCTCCCGTTCGACATAACTCACAAACCACGGCGAGCTATTAAATCGCAAGTTTTGGCTGACTTCGTCGCTGAATGGACGGAAGCCGAACTCCCTAAAGAGTACGACACATATTCAAACTGGATCATGCACTTTGACGGCTCCAAAATGTTGGCTAGTCTGGGGGCTGGCGTCGTTTTGACGTCCCCAATAGGAGACACCATTCAATACGTACTGCAGATAATGTATGCAGACTCCAACAACGCAGCTGAATATGAGGCCCTTCTCCATGGTCTCCGGATGGCAGTATCCATGGGCATTCAACGCCTAGAGATGCGCGGGTATTCAAACCTCGCGATATCCCAAATAAATGGAGACTTTGATGCCAAGGATCCAAAAATGGCCGCTTATCGCAATGCCGTCCTAAAAATGTCAGCTCGGTTCAAAGGGTTCGAATTTCACCATGTGGCTCGGGAAAACAATCAGGCGGCAGATATCCTCGCCCGCATTGGCGCCAAACGTGATGCGGTCCCTCCCAACATTTTTCTGGAAAGGATTTTCAAGCCATCCGTAGCATGGGAAGGGGACACCGGTAACAACAGCCCGGACCCGGCCAAAATACCCGATACCGAACTCCCTGACACAATCGGAGGCTCCGCCACCGAAATAACACAATCAGCCCACGAAATAATGGCCATTATTTCCCTGTGGACAGAACCATTCCTGGCCTACTTAACTAGAAAGGAACTCCTGGAGGACCAAAATGAGGCACGCTGCATAGTGCGGCGATCAAAGGCCTACAGGTCCATGAGGGATAATTGTACAAAAAAAGCACTACCGGAGTCCTTCAACGGTGCATCTCCGAAGAGGAAGGACGGAACCTTTTGGCAGAAATTCATGCCGGACTCGGCGGTCATCACGCCACAGCCCGGGCTCTTGTGAGCAAGGCCTTCCGTACATGATTCTATTGGCCAACGGCCCGGGCAAACGCACAGGACTTAGTCCAGCGTTGCGCCGGTTGCCAGCTCTTTGCAAATCAAAGCCATATGCCACCCACCGCCCTCTGAACAATCCCCATTACATGGCCCTTTGCGGTCTGGGGGCTTGACATGGTTGGACCCCTTAAAGGTGGAACCCACAAGAAAAAATACTTATTGGTCATGGTGGATAAATTCACCAAATGGATAGAGGCCAAACCGGTTAAAGCAGCCGAATCCGGACAGGTGATAGATTTCATATCCGGGGTTGTACATCGCTACGGCGTCCCCCGCAACATCATCACTGATAACGGCACGAACTTCACGGACGACGAGGTAAAACTCTGGTGCAGCAAAATGGGCATCAAGCTCGATTATGCTTCAGTCTACCACCCACAAACCAACGGTCAAGTCGAACGAGCAAATAGTCTTATAATGAGCGGCATTAAACCCAGACTAGTGCGCTCCTTAACAGAGTCTGACACGCACTGGGTAGAGGAGCTCGACTCCGTACTATGGGGGCTGCGGACCACGCCGAATCGTAGTACCGGATACACACCATTTTTATGGTGTACGGCACAGAGGCAGTCCTGCCCTGTGACATAATTCATGACTCACCTCGAGTGCGCATGTACGAAGAAAGAGAAGCCGAGCTCGATCAGCAGGACAGTCTGGACACCTTGGAGGAAGAATGCGACGTAGCCAAAGCTTGTTCCGCATTTTACCAGCAACAGGCTCGCAGATACCAAAGCAGAGAAGTACGAGCCAAAACTTATAACGTTGGCGAACTAGTTCTCCGGCTGCCGGATAAGAAAAAGAACAAGCTAGAGCCCAAATGGGAAGGTCCCTTCATCATCGACCATGTTCTGACCGGCGAAGCGTACCGACTGCGGGATGTATCGACTAGTCGACTCGAGCCGAACCCATGGAACGCAGCCAGGCTCCGAAGATTCTACGCCTAGCACAGGACTTTATGTTAGTCCCCTCCCTTTGTCCATTTTCTGCATATGCGTCGTCTGTCTTGTTTCCCTTTCTTTATTTTATTCCTCTAGGCCTTCAAGGGTCACCTTGTGCCTCACTTGTACATTACAGAGGTGCTATCCGCACTATCTACACCTGGGGGCTCCTTTCACAGAAGCTTAAATTATTTACCTGGGCATCACGCCCAACACATGCGTTATACTTCCGCATGTACCTTTTTTCACCATTATATGCATCGATATGACTTAAGTTTTGGCCAAGCTGGGTTGCCTGGCTCTTGTATTTATGCCCTATGTTCCCGTTAATTCGGCTAGGGCATAAGGGGAGCACCTCTGCGATTGTTACCGCGGGGTCAGCCGGACGTGTACCTCAGACTGGGTGAAGCTGAAAGCTAGCGTTCTTAAGAGAATATTCGATCGGTGAACAAAAGATGACTTTTATTTATTAACCATATCTGCCCCCAAACGTTTTTAATGCGCTTCTTGTCGCAGTCCGGACATGCACTTTAGGGCATGCCTACCCAGGGAAAGGAACCCTTAATGGAACTATTCTCTCTGGAAGATGTTTCTTACTACCCATGTAATATAACATAACTTGTTGGGCACTTGTCTGATAAAGCACTAATGACCCCTACGCCTGGTCTCCACGCATGCCCCGGTTCTTATATAACCGAGAGGGTATTCGGATACACTCCGGACTATTGGGTCCCGAGGTTGAAGCGAAAAGGTCCGCCACGACAAATGATCTACAATCCGGCTAGAAGACATCATATATGTCACTTTACAATTACATAGTCAATTTGACTGGTTGAATTCCTCTTCAATGCCCTCCAATAGGCTGTCTAGTCTACAGTCCTATTGGGAATACTTTGCGGCCAATTCTACTTGCCCGTACACTAAATTCACAGGGATCTCCTTGCCGCCAGGCCCCACAGGTCCGACTTCGGTCATGTGGTTCGGGTCAGCCTTCATGTACCGTGTCTTCAACATTGCCCAAGCCTCCCTGGCGCCCTGACGGCAGGCCGGTATCTTCCATAATCGGAAACGCCGCCATGATCCCTTCAGCTTTTCTGCAAGCTCTCCAAGGCCTTCGGGTATGGAGATGGACGGCCACAAGGCCTAGGCAACGCCTTGCATCACCTGCCGAACTCGTTCGTGCAACTATGCGAGCTAGGGAAGAAGATCACCCATTGAACTCGGCATCTCCTCGGCAGGACGTCCTATTAGCATACCTACAGACATAACTCTGTCAGCCAGCTTCCTCGCCGAACTCTTTTTCAAATTTCGTTCAAGCACTTACTAAATATGCCGCGTCGAAGCCGCCGATTCTCCTTAACAAAATCCGACAGTTGGGCACGAACATATTTTAGTTCCACGCCCAGCTTGGTGTTGGCGTCTTGGAGATCATTCTTCTCCTGTCTCACCCGCGTTAGCACACTCTCACCAGCCTTTAGCTGGCGCATGAGTTGCTGCTTATCCGGATTCACTCCAGCGTCATCTGCAATTTTATCGTCAGATTTGCATAAAAAGCCGCACTCTAATATGATACTTATCATTTGACAGATATGTTACCAACGGGGGTCTCTTTGGGCTCCCCTGCGGCGGACAGTGCGGCCTGAAGTTGGGCTTTGCACTCTTCCAGCTCCTGGGAGAGTTGAGTATTCTTTTCTGTAAGAACCTACATAAAAAATGATCCTTAAATCAGTTATCCTAACTGTTTCAAGTCTCAGGGGCTACTGATATATATAATCATCAAATTATCTCACCCTATCTCTTTTACATACTGCTCCGTGGCTCTGGCTAGACCATTTTGAGCGGCACGGAGGTGCGCATCTCCCGAGTTGAAGGCATCCAAAGCCTCTTGGGAGAAACAAGCGTCACGAAGAACAGTCCGGCGATGCCTATGGTTCATGGCACTTTCCACCTCGGAATGGGTGGCGGACAGTCTATCCGTGTCCTTTGTCGGAGGAGCACCCGGTGCACGCCTTGTACTCGTTCCCACACCTGAGTCCGGCCTTGGAGCCTGTCTTGTGGAGGCGCGGTTGGTAGCCTCTCCGGGTATAGTCCGGTGAGCGCTCTTTCTCCTGAAAAGAAGGCATGGGCGTTAATATGCCTCTGTAAATAATGTCTTGCAATAAAGACGGTGCGCTATACCACTGCGCCGGTGCCTCAATCCGGACTGCGGATCTTTTCAGGCTGCCTGGCCTAGCGGCCCCTTGTTGGGTGGTTGCCACAGGCTCGGCCTTCTGCCCCGAGGACCTCCCCTGCAAAACACGGCTGTTATACGGCAATAAAAAAGAGCACAAGGACGGATCCCTTTTTAAGTGCTGGGACTTTGGTCTCAGTCACCTGTGAGGCTGGAACTAGCCTAGGGTAATCGGCCGTAATGGCCACCAAGGTATTGTCATTACTCCCTTGGTAAAATACCCCGTCGATCAGCTCCACGGATATGTCCGGATCCTCCTGGGAGGCCGGGTCAAGGGACCGTCCAGGGTCCTCGGGCTGTGGAGGAGGGCTGTTTATCTCCTTTACTGCCTGGCGCAGCTCCTGCGATGGAATCGCTAGAATGAATACTTAAACTACGGGAATACGAAACGGATGGGCGAGAAAAAATCTCCGCTTACCCAGCTCGGAGGATTGTACATGGAGAATCCGCCCTGCGGGTTGACACGGGGGGAATTCCTCCTCTTCTCCCTTGTACAAAGTGGACAAGATCTTTATTAGATCAGCAGCCGATCCCGGCCCTTTGCGGCCGTGGCGGGTGGCGTCATCATCCCCATTGAAGTCCCACATGGGGTGGCCTCTATACTGGAGCAGCTGCACCCCCCGCATAATGCATATAGCCATGACCTCGATCATGGTCAATCCATATCGAGCTAAAGAACTTATCCGGCTCATCAGATAAAGAATGTCCCGGTCGTCTTCCTCCAGGGGGCTCCGTGGACGCCAGCTCTGGCGCTTCTTCAAAGGGGAGTTGTCAAACTCGGGAAGGCCAATCCGAATAGGGTCCGGAAGGGGGACATCTTCTATATAAAACCATTCTGAAGGCCAGTCTTCGGACGTCTTCTTCGGGGTCCCGGATAGGTATCCGGTCCCAGCGATACGCCACACTTCGGCTCCGCCCACTTGATATATTGATCCCTTCTTAGAACGGGGCACAAGGCAGAACAACTTCTTCCAAAGAGCAAAATGAGCCTCACAGCCCAAAAATAACTCGCAAAGGACTACGAATCCCGCGATATGCAGCAGGGAGGCAGGCGTAAGGTTGTGCAGCTGGAGGCCATAGAACTCCAGAAGCCCTCGGAGAAATGGATGAATTGGGAATCTGAGCCCTCTTACCAGATAAGGTACAAGGCATACCCGCTCTCCCTTGGAGGGATTGGGACGGCTCTCCGCTTGCTCTCCGCCAATATAAGTGGCAAGCCCGGCTCGAACCGGGACCAGGTACGCTGGGGGAAGAAATCCCTTGGACAGAAGCATCACCAATTTGCTGTGCGGGATGGCACATCTCTCCCAATCTCCAGGCTTGGAACTAGGGGTGCGAGAGGAGGAGCTGCGTCGACCGGCCATGATGGAATGGATCTCTGTCAGGTACGCTCTGATGAAGACTCGGCAAGGGAGGATGATGTGATTTGGATCTGAATCCTCGTCTTTTTAAATAGGCGGCTCATTTACATAGCTAGGGGGGTAAATGTGAAAACACCCTGGCTCTTCACATTCGCTCGACACGTGGAAAGTGGCCATTATTGGGCGTAGAAGCCAAGAAGTACAAACCATCACAAGGAACCGGACATTATTTCGACAGGTACATAGAATTTGAGGAGGAACCCGCCTTGCAATGCCGAAGATAATACTGCGTGCCGGACTCGTCGTCATTGAAGCCTGGTTCAGGGGCTACTGTGGGAGTCCTGGATTAGGGGGTCTCCAGACAGCCGGACTATCTCCATTGGCCGGACTGTTAGACTATGAAGATGCAAGATTGAAGACTTCGTCTTGTATCCGGATGGGACTCTACTTGGCGTGGAAGGCAAGCTAGGCAATACGTATATGGATATCTCCTCCTTTGTAACCGACCTTGTGTAACCCTAACCCTCTCCGGTGTCTATATAAACTGAAGGGTTTTAGTCCGTAGGACAACAATCACAACATACAATCATACCATAGGCTAGCTTCTAGGGTTTAGCCTCTCTGATCTCGTGGTAGACCTACTCTTGTAACACTCATATCTTCAATATTAATCAAGCAGGACGTAGGGTTTTACCTCCATCAAGAGGGCCCGAACCTGGGTAAAACTTCGTGTCCCTTGCCTCCTATTACCATCCGGCCTAGACACACAGTTCGGGACCCCCTACCCGAGATCCGCCGGTTTTGACACCGACATCGCCGCTGTGCCTCCGCCGACGCGCCGCGGGTCGCCTCCGCCGCCGCCGCCCATCACGGATCCGACGACCCCGAGTCCAGCCGCCGCCTTCCCCGCTACTCCGGCCGGTTCTCCGGCGAGCTGGCGCCGCCACCTTGATCCGCATGCCCCGAAACCCTAGATCCAGTTTTGGAGGTGATTTTCGTCTAAGTCTTTTTTCCTGATAAATTTTATGCCATCTTCATCATATCGTAACTCTGCATCCGTTGCTCCGATTCGTGCGTGTAGCATACCAAAATGTTCGTCTCGACGAGTACATCATTTCATCTCATTGAATCATTTTCATTTGAGCTCATCTTGATGCCCGAAATTCTGTTGGAAGAGGGCTATGTGAGGAAAGTTGCAGATCTGTTTCAGCAAATGGCCTTTTGTCATTTTTGCCATGATTAATGTGTGCATTCTATGATCCTGAGCTCTACATGTGTTTTGTTAAATGTCATGCCATCTTTACAGGGGTGTATGCCATGTATTTTTGTGATATTTGTGGTGACTAGCACAAGCATGCAAAGTAGTGTAATCGTTGATGCTGATTTCAGGGACTTAGTATTTCACTAAGTCCTTGTCCTGTTTTTGCTTTTATGCCATATGTTCATGTTGTTTCCTAGTGATCCGTGTCTCTTTTGAGGATGATCAGTAAGGATGTTTTGTTAACATTGTGGTGCTCTATCCATCCATTGCTTTGTTTGCAATTTTATGGAGCACACTAGCTTGAGTCAATCGAGCTCTGCTTTTGCTATAAAATGATCCTGGCAGATTGTTAACATGTTTAGCGATTTTGCCGAGGATGTTGCTATTGATCCGTGCATGCTATGTTGTTGTTCTTGCCATGTATAGCTTCTATGCTATGTCTTCTTGATGGGTGTATGCTTAGTTTGTCATGCCATGCTCTGTAGTGAGTGCACCGAGCTCGTAAACATGCCTACTCGTTAACTGTTTTGCATGCTCCAGTTTTTCACTAAGTCTGAATCTGTTTATGTTTTTTGCCTTGTTCACATGCTTGCAAATGTATTTTCTGATCCCTTTTGGCTCAAGGTCACTAAAGGACTTTTGTTAAGTTCTTAGAATAGCTTCATGCCATGCCTTGCTTTGCCATGTTAAGTTCCTGTAGCTTGTAGTTTTCATGTTCTAAAGATTGCTTCCTGATGATAAATTCCAGACTTGTGTTAATTTCACCAAGTCTGAAACCTATTATCATTTGCACTTTTGCCATGCTGGTTTGAACCTGTTAATGGATGACTTAGCCGTAGCTCAGTGTTCATGTTTTGTCAAGCATCATGAGTGGATCCCTGCCATGTATTTTGTTGTCATGTTTGAGTGATGCAACATATTTATCTTGATGCATTTAGTTGGCTACTTGCTGATTATCGCAGACCGGTGCCATATTTGTTTTGCTTGCCATTTCCAAACCGTGCCTCCGATTCCGGTGATCTTTATATCGATTTCAACCGAAATCACCTCAACTTTCCAGTGGCACTCTTGGATTTCCAATTTGAGGCCAGGTTCAATCATTCCTTTCCAAATCATGCATATGCATCACATATCGCATCCCGCATATCATACCATGTTTGCATCATGTTGCTTGAGCATTGCACGTGGTTGATCGTGCTCCTTTTGCTTGTTGTTCTTGTTTGGGTAGAGCCAGGAGACGAGTTCGTGAATGAGGAGCCCGTTGAGTTCGCTTACGAGGATCAAGGCAACTCTGAGTACTTTGCAGGCAAGATGACCATACCCTCGAAATCACTTCTATATTTGCTTGCTAGATGCTCGCTCTTTTGCTATGCCTTTTCTACGATGCCTACCACATGCTTATCATGCCTCCCATATTGCCATGTCAAACCTCTAACCCACCTTGTCCTAGCAAACCGTTGTTTGGCTATGTTACCGCTTTGCTCAGCCCCTCTTATAGCGTTGCTAGTTGCAGGTGAAGATTGGAGATCGTTCCTTGTTGGAACATTGTTTATTGTTGGGATATCACCATATTATCTTATTTATCTTAATGCACCTATATACTTGGTAAAGGGTGGAAGGCTCGGCCTTATGCCTAGTGTTTTGTTCCACTCTTGCCGCCCTAGTTTCCGTCATATCGGTGTTATGTTCCTGGATTTTGCGTTCCTTACATGGTTGGGTTATAATGGGAACCCCTTGACAGTTCGCCTTGAATAAAACTCCTCCAGCAAGGCCCGACCTTGGTTTTACCATTCGCCACCTAGCCTTTTTCCCTTGGGTTTCGTGGACTCAAGGGTCATCTTTATTTTAACCCCCCGGGACAGTGCTTCTCTAAGTGTTGGTCCAACCCAGAGCACCGTGCGGGGCCGTCCCTTGGCAACTTGGGTTACGTTGGCTCCCGTACGCTTAGCTTATCCGGTGTGCCCTGAGAACGAGATATGTGCAGCTCCTATCGAGATTTGTCGGCACAGCGGGTGGTCTTGCTGGACTTGTTTTACCATTGCCGAGGATGTCTTGTGACCGGGATGCCGAGTCCGATCGGATTGTCTTGGGAGAAGGAATATCCTTCGTTGACCGTGAGAGCTTGTGATGGGCTAAGTTGGGACTCCCCTGCAGGGTTTTGAACTTTCGAAAGTCGTGCCCGCAGTTATGGGCAGATGGGAATTTGTTAATGTCCGGTTGTAGATAACCTGAAACTTAGCTTAATTAAAATGCACCAACCGCGTGTGTAGCCGTGATGGTCTCTTCTCGGCGGAGTCCGGGAAGTGAACACGGTGTTGGAGTAATGTTTGACGTAGGTTGTTCTAGGATCACTTCTTGATCATAGTTGTTCGACCGTGCTTTTGCCTTCTCTTCTCGCTCTCTTTTGCGTACGTTAGCCACCAAATATGCTAGTCGCTTGCTGCAGCTCCACCTCATACCTTTGCCTTACCTATAAGCTTAAATAGTCTTGATCGCCAGGATGCGAGATTGCTGAGTCCCCGTGACTCATAGATTTCCTTCCAAACCAGATGCAGGGACCGATGATACCGCTCCAGACGATGCGCTTGAGCTCAAGTGGGAGTTCGATGAAGACCCTCGCCGCTACTATGTGTCTTTCCCAAATGATTAGTAGTGGTGCCCAGTTGGGGCGATCGGGGACCGTGTCGCATTTTGGGGTTGATCTTTATTTTGGTACTGTAGTCGGACCATGAGTGTATTGGATGAATGTAATGACTTATTTATGTATTTGTGTGACGTGGCGAGTGTAAGCCAACTATGTATCTTTTCCTTTAATTATGTACATGGGTTGTTTGCGAAGATTACCTCACTTGCGACATTGCTTTCAATGCGGTTATGCCTCTAAGTCGTGCTTCGACATGTAGGAGATATAGCTGCATCGAGGGCGTTACAGCTTTGTAATGAACATGGTCATATAACCACCCGATGCAAATTGTTTCATGATCTAATCGTTTCCAAAAATTGTGATGACTTGATTTCTCTTGCACATCATAATGAACTTAGTTTGCTTATGGGTTACGAAGAAATGAAACGTATAACTAACTATCTTCCAGAATTTGCCTGTTATAAACTCCTTGGTTTTGATCTAGAGGAAATTTATATGTATTGTGCGGTGAATTGCATTGAAAATCCTTATATTGCCAACTACATAAAGAAAAGAAAACAAATAGAAGATGAAGAGAATACTAATGAAAGGGAAGAGACTTCCCAATACCCTCCTATTATTTCTTATGATGAATCATGTAACAAGGAGGAGCCTCCTATTCAACCAATCTCATTAATAAGGAGCTCCAAAAAGAGGATTGAACCCACACATGATGTGGTGAATAAGAAGAAAAGAAAAAGGAAGAGAGGTAAGAAGATATCTCCCCCAAATAATGCTGCTCCCATTACTATTGTGCCTCATGAAAATATAATTGTGGAAGATAATGATACTTCTTATGATCTTGAAAATCTTTTTGGCACTTGCTTGGAAGAATATGATAATTGCTATACTATTGGTGCTATCCATACCATTAATGATGAGAGTGATTATGCTTATGACATGAAAAGGCCCAAGCTTGGGGATGCTATGTTTGATAAAGATGATGTTTTTGAGAATATATTTGCTGCAATTAATGTTTGTCCCAAGATTGGGGATGCTACGTTTAATGAAGACGATATTTTTAGTCTCCCAAGTTTTGATATGCAAATTTAGAATGATGATAGCATGCCTCCTACCTATGATGATTATTGTGATGATACTTATGCTATAAAAAGTAGTGATTATATTTATAAAACGTGTCATGATTATGGTTACCCCTTTTCTGAACATTACTCTTTTAATGTGGAAACAATTTATAGTATTCGAGTTTCTTATGATACTCCCACTATTCCGAATGAGAAGAATTTTGCTTATGTGGAGAGTAATAAAATTTCTATGCTTGTAGATCATGAAAAGAATGATTTAGGTGCTGGTTATATTGTTGAATTCATTCATGATGCTACTGAAAATTATTATGAGGGAGGAATATATGCTTGTAGGAATTGCAATAATATCAAGTTTCCTCTCTATGTGCTTAAAGTTTTGAAATTATGCTTGTTTTACCTTCCTATGCAAGTTGATTCTTGTTCCCACAAGTTGTTTACTCACAAAATCCCTATGCATAGGAAGTGGGTTAGACTTACATGTGCTAGTCATATTCTTCATGATGCTCTCTTTATGTTACAATTCTTATCTTTTATGTGAGCATCATTGAAATCATCATGCCTAGCTAGGGGCGTTAAACGATAGCGCTTGTTGGGAGGCAACCCAATTTCATTTTAGTTCCTTGCTTTTTGATCCTGTTTAGTAATAAATAATTCATCTAGACTCTGTTTAGATGTGGTTTTATGTTTTAATTAGTGTTTGTGCCAAGTAGAACCTTTGGGAAGACTTGGGTGAAGTCTTTATGATCATGCTGTAAAAAACAGAAACTTAAGCGCTCATGAGAATTGCTGCCATTTTTATTGTAGAGTGCTACTTAGTTAATTATTTTTGCAGATGATTAATAGATAAATTTCTCAGGTCTACCAATTTATTTTAGAATTTTATGAGTTCCAGAAGTATACGTTTGATCCAGATTACTACAGACTGTTCTGTTTTTGACAGATTATGTTTTTGATGTGTTGTTTGCTTATTTTGATGAATCTATGAGTAGTATCAGAGGGTATGAACCATAGATAAGTTGGAATAAAGTGTATATTACACCAATATGAATTTAGAATGAGTTCACAACAGTACTGTGATTTATTTTCTTATAATAACGGAGCTTACGAGTTTTCTATTAAGTTTTGTGTTGTGAAGTTTTCAAGTTTTGGGTAAAGATTCGATGGACTATGGAATAAGGAGTGGCAAGAGCCTAAGATTGGGGATGCCCAAGGCACCCCAAGGTAATATTCAAGGACAACCAAAAGCCTAAGCTTGGGGATGCCCCGGAAGGCATCCCCTCTTTCGTCTTCGTTCATCGGTAACTTTACTTGGAGCTATATTTTTATTCGCCATATGATATGTGTTTTGCTTGGAGCGTCATTTTATTTTCTTTTGTTTTGATTTCTGTTTGAATAAAATACCAAGATCTGAAATTAATAAATGTTAGAGAGTCTTCACATAGTTGCATAATTATTCGACTACTCATTAATCTTCACTTATGTCTTTCGGAGTAGTTTGTCATTTGCTCTAGTGCTTCACTTATATCTTTTTAGAGCACGGTGGTGGTTTAATTTTAAGAAATAGATGAACTCTCATGCTTCACTTACATTATTTTGAGAGTCCTAAACCGCATGGTAATTTGCTTTGGTTATGAATTTAGTCCTAATATGATGGGCATCCAAGAGGGATATAATAAAAACTTTCATATAGAGTGCATTGAATACTAAGAGAAGTTTGATACTTGATAATTGTTTTGAGATATGGAGATAGTGTTATAAAAGTTGTGCTAGTTGAGTAGTTGTGAATTTGAGGAATACTTGTGTTGAAGTTTGCAAGTCCCGTAGCATGCACATATGGTAAACGTTGTGTAACAAATTTGAAACATGAGGTGTTATTTGATTGTCTTCCTTATGAGTGGCGGTCGGGGACGAGCGATGGTCTTTTCCTACCAATCTATCCCCCTAGGAGCATGCGCGTAATGCTTGGTTTTTGATGACTTGTAGATTTCTGCAATAAGTATGTGAGTTCTTTATGACTAATGTTGAGTCCATGGATTATACGCACTCTTACCCTTCCATCATTGCTAGCCTCTTCGGTACCATGCATTGCCCTTTCTCACATGAGAGTTGGTGAAAACTTCGCCGGTGCATCCAAACCCCGTGATACGATACGCTCTGTCACACATAAACCTCCTTATATCTTCCTCAAAACAGCCACCATACCTACCTATTATGGCATTTCCATAGCCATTCCGAGATATGTTGCCATGCAACTTTCCACCGTTCCGTTTATTATGACACACATCATCATTGTCATATTGCTTTGCATGATCATGTAGTTCACATCGTATTTGTGGCAAAGCCACCGTTCATAATTTTTCATAGATGTCACTCTTGATTCATCGCAATCCTGGTACACCGCCGGAGGCATTCATATAGATTCATACTTTGTTCTAGTATCGAGTTGTAATCATTAAGTTGTAAATAAATAGAAGTGTGATGATCATCATTTTCTAGAGCATTGTCCCAAGTGAGGTATAAAAAAAGAGAAAGGCCATAAAAAAGAGAAGGCCCCCAAAAAATGATAGAAAAAGAGAGAAGGGACAATGCTACTATCCTTTGCCACACTTGTGCTTCAAAGTAGCACCATAATCCTCATGATAGAGAGTCTCTTGTTTTGTCACTTTCATATACTAGTGGAATTTTTCATTATAGAACTTGGCTTGTATATTCCAACAATGGGCCTCCTCAAGTGCCCTAGGTCTTCATGAGCAAGCAAGTTGGATGCACACCCACTTAGTTTCTTTTGTTGAGCTTTCATACATTTATAGCTCTAGTACAGCCGTTGCATGGCAATCCCTACTCCTTGCATTAACATCAATCGAAGGCATCTCCATAGCTCATTGATTAGCCTCGTTGATGTGAGACTTTCTCCTTTTTGTCTTCTCCACATAACCCCCATCATCATATTCTATTCCACCCATAGTGCTATGTCCATGGCTCGCGCTCATATATTGCGTGAAAGTTTATAGGTTTGGGATTACTAAAGTATGAAACAATTTCTTGGCTTGTCATTGGGGTTGTGCATGATGAGAGCATTCTTGTGTGACGAAAATGGAGCATGACTAAACTATATGATTTTGTAGGGATGAACCTTCTTTGGCCATGTTATTTTGAGAGGACATAATTGCTTAGCTAGTATGCTTGAAGTATTATTATTTTTATGTCAATATGAACTTTTATCTTGAATCTTTCGTATCTGAATATTCATACCACAATTAAGAAGAATTACATTGAAATCATGCCAAGTAGCACTCCGCATCAAAAATTCTATTTTTATCATTTACCTACTCAAGGACGAGCAGGAATTAAGCTTGGGGATGCTGATACATCTCCAACATATCTATAATTTTTGATTGTTCCATGCTATTATATTATCTGTTCTGGAAGTTTATGGGCTTTATTATATACTTTTATATTATTTTTGGGACTAACCTATTAACCCAGAGCCCAGTGCCAGTTTCTGTTTTTTCCTTGTTTGAGAGTATCGCAAAAAAGGAAAATCAAACGGAGTCCAATTGACCTGAAACTTCACGGAACTTATTTTTGGAAGGAAGCCTCGAGGAAGCCACGAGGTAGGGGGCGCGCCCACCCCCCTGGGCGCGCCCTCCACCCTCGTGGGGCCCTCGTGGCTCCCCTGACGTACTTCTTCTGCCTATATATCTCCATATACCCTAAAACGATCGGGGAACACAATAGATCGGGAGTTCCGCTACCAGAAGCCTCCGTAGCCACCAAAAACCAATCTAGACCCGTTCCGGCACCCTGTCGGAGGGGGGGAATCCCTCTCCGGTGGCCATCTTCATCATCCCGGCGCTCTCCATGACGAGGAGGGAGTAGTTCTCCCTCAGGGCTGAGGGTATGTACCAGTAGCTATGTGTTTGATCTCTCTCTCTCATGTTCTTGATTTGGCATGATCTTGATGTATCGCAAGCTTTGCTATTATAGTTGGATCTTATGTTTCTTCTCCCCCTCTACTCTCTTGTAATGGATTGAGTTTTCCCTTTGAAGTTATGCTATCGGATTGAGTCTTTAAAGATTTGAGAACACTTGATGTATGTCTTGTCGTGTGTATCTATGGTGACAATGGGATATCACGTGATTCACTTGATGTATGTTTTGGTGATCAACTTGCGGGTTACGCCCATGAACCTATGCATAGGGGTTGGCACACGTTTTCGTCGTGATTCTTCGGTAGAAACTTTGGGGCACTCTTTGAGGTTTTATGTGTTGGTTGAATAAATGAATCTGAGATTGTGTGGTGCATATCATATAATCATACCCACGGATACTTGAGGTGACATTGGAGTATCTAGATGACACTAGGGTTTTGGTTGATTTGTGTCTTAAGGTGTTATTCTAGTACAAACTCTAGGGCTGTTTGTGACACTTGTAGGAATAACCCAACGGATTGATTGGAAAGAATAACTTTGAGGTGGTTTCGTACACTGCCATAATCGTTTGTACTCCGCTATTAGTGACTTTGGAGTGACTCTTCGTTGCATGTTGAGGGATAGTTATATGATCCAATTATGTTATTATTGTTGAGGGAACTTGCACTAGTGAAAGTATGAACCCTAGGCCTTGTTTCAACGCATTGCAATACCGTTTGTGCTCACTTTTATCATTAGTTACCTTGCTGTCTTTATATTTTCAGATTACAAAAACCTTTATCTACCATCCATATACCACTTGTATCACCATCTCTTCGCCGAACTAGTGCACCTATACAATTTTACCATTGTATTGGGTGTGTTGGGGACACACGAGACTCTCTGTTATTTGGTTGCAGGGTTGCTTGAGAGACACCATCTTCATCCTACGCCTCCTATAGATTGATAAACCTTAGGTCATCCACTTGAGGGAAATTTGCTACTGTCCTACAAACCTCTGCACTTGGAGGCCCAACAACGTCTACAAGAAGAAGGTTGTGTAGTAGACATCAGTTCCCAATTCACAATTTCATACACCTTCTCGGGATTAACACCGATGCCCTTGGCGGAGATGACATGACTAAGGTAAAGAAGTTCGTCAAGCCAGAACTCACACTTGGAAAACTTCGCATAGAATTGATGCTCTCTGAGTTTGTTGAGCACCAATCTCAAATGCTTGGCATGATCCTCCTTATTCTTGGAAAAGACCAAGATATCATCGAGATACACCAGGATGAAATCATTTGTGTAAGGGTTGAAGATGAGGTTCATCATGCGCGAGAACGTTGGAGGAGCATTGACAAGGCCGAAAGACATGACAGTATATTCATAAGAAGCATAGCTTGTTCTGAGTGCTGTCTTGGGGATATCTTGTTCACAAATGTGAATCTGATGATAACCCATACGGAGGTCAAGCTTGGAGAATACTTTAGCACGTTTAAGTTGCCCGAATAGCTCATTGATGTTGGGAAGTGGATACTTGTTCTTTATTGTCTTCTTGTTCAATGGACGGTAGTCGACGCAGAGTCGTTCCATTCCATCCTTCTTCTTGACAAAAAGGACACCACAACCCCATGGAGATGAACTCGGTCTGATCAGACCCATACGCTCTTGTTCATCGAGTTGTTTCTTCAACTCCTCTGGTCCAAGCTTGCAAGGACGCTTGCAAACAGGTTCCGTGCCAGGCTCAAGATCAATAACGAATTCAATTGGCCGGTGAGGAGCCATTCCCGGAAGCTCTTCTGGAAAGACGTCTTGGTATTCACAAACGACTGGAATCTGAGAGATGGCATTCAACTCGCCCTTCTCATTGAGGGAATACAGTCGTATGGTTTCGTCCGAGCGGCATAGATTATCACCTCCTCAGAAGAGTGTGCCAATTGAATTTCCCTGGCAGCACAATCAAGTTGAGCCTTGTGCTTAGAAAGCCAGTCCATGCCAAGAATTAGATCAATATCTGAGTCACCAAGAACAATTGGAGAAGACAAAAATTTATAGTTGTCCATCTCGATAGACACATCAGGAGCTATTAAAGTAGAGCTCAAGCGTTTACCCGAAGAAATGACAGCCATGGGTTTACCCAAAAGTGAAGTAATGAAATCATGCTTGGCAAAAAACGGTCTTGACATGAAACAATGCGATGCACCAGTGTCAAAAAGAACTTTTGCGGGATAGAGTTAACTGGAAGCTTACCCATGATCACTTACGAAGAATCCTCTGCCTGAGCTGCGTTCATCATGTTCACCTTAGCATGCTTGGGATTATTCTTGACCGCTGCATTGCTAGAAGATCTCACAGGAGGAGGAGGCGGAAGGCGCCTTTGGTTGAAGCACTTATTTGCATGGTGCCCTTTCTGCTAACACTTGTTGCAAGTAACCTGTGAGAGCGGACAATGATAAGGAGCACTTGACCTTGGAGTTTGAGACTGAGCTTTGTTCCGATGGCCTGGGTTGGGTGGGTGGGAAGATCCATTGCCACATTTGCTCTTCTGCTGGTAGGGCTGGCGAAACGGAGGAGGAGGCAACCAGAACTTCTGTTGCTTAGCTACCACTTGTGAGGAAGAAGAAGACTGAACTACATACCTGACTCTCTTCTTAGAAGGCTCAAGAAGCATGAGAGCTAACTGCAGATCCTCTCTGAGGCCACCTCTGAATTGACAGATCATACTCTTTTCGTCAGGAACGTCTTGTTTAGCGAAGCGAGCAAGTTTCTGAAACTGGATATTGTATTGATACACAGACATGGTGCCTTGCTTGAGATTGCGGAACTCCTCACACTTGCTCTCAGCCACACTTGGTAGAATGTGATGAGCTTTGAAGTCTCGGCGGAAATCATCCCAGGTAATCACACGACCTCCTCTGGAATCTTTGTATTGTTGATACCACTCAGCAGCTTGGTCCTTGAGTTGAAACGAAGAAAAATTGACAAAGTCCTCAGGTCTGACATTGCTACATTAAAAATGCTTGCAAATGTCCATGAGCCAATCGTCGGCGTCTGTGGCCTCGACACAGTTGCTGAAGGACTTCGGCTGCTTTGCAAGGAACTAGCAAACTGAGGCTGATTGTTGCCTTGGCCTTGATTTCCTTGGTTGTCTTGACCTTGGTTGCGCTCTTGCAAGAGTTGCAAAAGCATCTGAGTGTTGGCGTTGGTGGCTGCCATGACAGCTTGCCATGCCTCCGGAGGTGGAGGTGGTGGCGGAGGGTTCGACTGTTCCCATCATTGCGGTCCGGATTCTGACGCTTTGGAGGAGCCATCCTGAAGAGGGTGGCATCCGTTAGAATTTTTGAAAGACAAATAGACAAGCTGAATCAATGGATCAAAATTGCAACATGTAGTCTTCACAATAAACATTCGAACAAGGATGAATGAATGAATTCCAAAGTAAATCATCACACGTCCATTAAGTTGAGAAGCCACTTTGATAAAGGTAGATGAATAAAGCAACAAGGTACGAATATGAACAAATAAGTGGTAAGGATTGCCCAATCACAAACCAAATATATACGGGAAGAAATACTAGAGCTACTTGAATTCACACCTATAAAACTCCCGAAACATTCTGGTTATGCAATCAGATGTTGGGGATACAGGGGAAGCATAGTATCTCACCCAAACTAACAATTCCTACATCCAGCTGTATCCATCCTTCAACACATAACCAAGAAACCTTCGGAAATCATGTACCTCAACCTTCGAAAAGCATCCATTATACGAGTTATGGAAATACTCCCGAACTTCCGCCCCAGTACTGGGTGGCGTCGAGGTTATCTCACCAACAATTGCATAAAAGAGATTTTTGATGTCAGTGAACTCATGTATTCCAGAACTGCAACGATAAAATTGCGATGACAACACCTCGGAGCTCAACTCCCCGGGACACTGCCACAACCCCTAAATGTCATGAGGCACCAAGAACAATGTTCTCGTCACGAGACTATCGGAACGATTACAAGATACCCGCGTGATCCTAAAAAAATCATGAAATTTGAGGGGAGGAGAGTCAAAACTTCTACGTCGGGAGGCCTCACCAGAGCAACGAAGGGACTGGGGAGTAAAAAGAATCCAACTCTCCGTTATATATAATCCTAAGACTCAAAACATTTTGTTCTAGACTCAACAACGTCAGCGATTTGATCAAGCAGGGGGCTCCTAAGTCGGGGATGGCTCTGATTACCAACTTGTAACACCCACAATGTGGCTATATCTCCCACGTGTCGGGGCATGACTTAGAGGCATAGCCGCATCGTAGTTTTGTCGCAAGAGGGGTAATCTTCACACAATCCCATGTACTGAATAAGAAAGGGATAAAGAGTTGGCTTACAATAGCCACTTCACACAATACATAAATAATTCATACATCATCCAAATACACTCAATGATCGACTACGGTCAAATCCGAATTAAAAGGAAGATAAACCCCAAATTCTAGATCCCCGATCGTCCCAACTAGGCTCCACTACTGATCATCAGGAAAAGAAACATAGTAACGGCCCGAATCCTCGTCGAACTCCCACTTGAGTTCAGTAGCATCACCTGCACTAGTATCCTCAGCACCTGCAACTGTTTGGAAATATCCATGAGTAACAAGGACTCAGCAATATCACACCCGCGAGATCAAGACTATTTAAGCTTATGGGTAGGAGAAGGTAGTGAGGTGGAGCTGCAGCAAGCACTAAGCATATATGGTGGCTACCATATGCAAATGAGAGCAAGAAGAGAAGCAACGCAACAGTCAAGAAGCTAGAAGTGATCAAGAAGTGATCATGAAACTACTTATGTTCAAGCATAACACAAGACCATTTTCTCTTCCCGGACTCTGACGACAAGAGAGCATCACGGCTACACACGTAGTTGATTCTTTTCAATTAAGTTAAGTGTCAAGTTCTCTACAACCGGATATTAACAAATTCCCATCTGCCACACAACCGTGGGCACGGCTCTCGAAAGTTTATACCCTGCAGCGGTGTCCCAACTTAGCCCATCACAAGCTCTCACGGTCAACGAAGGATATTCCTTCTCCCGGGAAGACCCAATCAGTCTCGGAATCCCGGTTACGAGACATTTCGACAATGGTAAAACAAGACCAGCAAAGCCGCCCGATGTGCCGACAAATCCCGATAGGAGTCGCACATATCTCGTTCTCAGGGCACATCGGATAGGTCAAGCTACGAGTAAAACCAGCCCTCAAGTTGCCCCGAGGTGGCCCCGCAGGTTGCCCGGTTCGGACCAACATTCAGAGGAGCACTGGCCTGGGGGGTTTAAAATAAATATGGCCACTGAGTCTGCAGAACCCAAGGGAAAGGTATATGGTGGTAGGTAGGCAAATGGTAAAACCAAGGTTGGGCCTTGCTGGAGGAGTTTTGTTCAAGGCGAGCTGTCAAGGGGTTCCAATAACACCCAACCGCGTAAGGAACGCAAAATCAAGGAACATAACACCAGTATGACGAAAACTAGGGCGGCAAGAGTGGAACAAAACACCAGGCAAAAGGTTGAGCCTTCCACCCTTTACCAAGTATATAGATGCATTAAAGTAAATAAGATATAATAATGATATCCCAACAGTATCCATGTTCCAACATTTAACAAACTTCAACTTCACCTGCGACTAGCAATGCTATAAGAGGGGCTGAGCAAAAGCGGTAACAGAGCCAAACAACGGTTTGCTAGGAAGGTGGGTTAGAGGCTTGACATGGCAATATGGGAGGAATGATATAGCAAGTGGTAGGTAGCGTGACATAGTGATAGAACGAACAACTAGCAAAGCAAAGATAGAAGTGATTTCGAGGGTATGGTCATCTTGCCTGCAAAGTTCTCAGAGTTGTCGAAAGCTTGATCCTCGTTAGCGTACTCAACAGGTTCCTCGGTCACGTACTCGTCTCCTGGCTCTACCCAAGGCAAGAACACAAGCAATGGAACAACAATCAATCACGGTGCAATGCACAAGCAACATGATGCAATACATGGTATGATATGCAAGACATGATATGCAATGCATATGTGTGCTCAGGAAGGGAAAGAAAGATCAAGGCATAAACTTGCCAAACCAAGTATGCCACTGGAAAGATGAGATGATTTCAGTTGAAATCGATATAAAGATAACCGGAAATGGATGCATGGTTTGCAAATGGCAAGCATCACAAGAATGACGCAAATCTGCGATTAACAGCATGATGCCACTTAGAATGCAACAAGAAACTAAGCTACTGCACTCAAAAATGACATCAGGAAGCAAAGTTTAGAGCAAGCAAACAACATGCTACAGGAACATATCATAGCAAACAAAGGCATGGCATGATTTTAATAAATGCACAGAACAAAAGTCCCTTACTGAACATGAGCCAAAAGGGCACAGAAGATATGATGGCACCCATGTAAACATAGAAAGTTTTATTAACAGTTTCAGACTTAGCAGAAAAACACAGTATGGCATAAACAGATTTATGATGGCAACTTTGCGAGCTCATGCCACTTACCACAAAGCATTGAATGATGACATAAGAATACCAAGAGCAAGATGACATGTTCATCAAGCTAACCATGGCAAGAGCAAATTAATAGGATGCATGGATCACTATCAACAACCATGGAAATATTGATTAACATGTTAACAATCTGCCAGGGACATTTTATATCAAAAGTAGAGCAAGAAAACGACATGGTAGAGCACTACATAATTGCAAACAGGGGCATGAATGGATAGATCATAACCACATGTTCAAAACACCCTTACTGAAGTATCCCAAAATAAGCATGAATCTCAATGTAGCATCAAGTTTACATGGCATCAAAATAACAGCAGGGAAAAGACTGAGCAAAATCCTAAAGTCCCTGAAAACAGCAACATCACGGAGCCTAGTTTGCATGCTTGTTCTAGTCACCACATAGATCACAAAAATATACGGCTTGCACCTCTGTAAAGGCGGCATGTTGTAGTTCAAAGCACATGTAGACCTCATGCTCATATGATGCACACATCAAATGCAACAAAAATGACAAATCATCATGATCTGATTAGTACCAGCAGCTAAAATTTTATAGCACTCTTGCATCAATGAATATGGCATCATAATAGACAGTAACATGCATGGAAATACTTCTAACAAGAATAGCTCAACGAGACGAACAATTTGACATATCATATGCATGATTTGGAGCCACGGTCACCGAGATATAGCATGTTGAACAGAGCATCATAATGTTAGGGTTCAAGGACTTAGAAAATATTTCGACCTCGAGGGAAAGTGGACGGGACGGTGCGGGATGGAGCGTATCCGAATGCTGTTTGGATGGCTTCTTGGTGGATCTCGTCCCGATCCGGGGGCAGCGGATCCGGCGATGCTTCGGCGACGGGCGAGGCAGCAGCGCCAGCGGGGTGCGTCCGGCGATGGAGGGGTGCGGCGCCGGTGAAGGGGAGGGCCAATGGCGCGGTCGGGCGGCGGAGATGCCGGGCGGTGGCCGGCTAGGCGTTCTTGCGGCGGCGGCGGTCGTGCAGGAGGCGGCGCCGGCGAGCTCGCTGCCAGGCGGCGATGGCGCCCGAACGGAGGCGAGGCGACGACAGGCGAGGTGCGTGGGGGCGCGGGCGGCGAAGCGGTGGCGGCGGTGCCGGAGACCAGGAGGCGGCGGCCCATGGGCGGGGAGGACCGGATCTGGGCCTGCGGGCCGGTGGCGGAGGTGGGCGATGCGCGGGACACGTGGCGGCTCGTGGTTCGCTAGCGCGGAGGCAGACGCGTCCAGCCGGAGTGGACAGGTCAGGCGGGGCGGTGGAGGGTGGAGCTAGGGTTTGGACTGCGGATTTGGACGGGGGAGGCATATTTATAGGTAGATGGAGATAGGAGTGTCCAAATAAGGTGCGGTTTTCGCCAACACGATCGTGATCCGACCACGGAGGACATGGAGATGGGTTATTGGGATGTTTTGGAGGGGGCTGCAACACACAAGGGGCTTTTGCGGTCACCCGGTTAACCGTTGGAGCATCAAACGGCCTCCAAATGGAACGAAATTTGATAGGCGGTCTACCGGTGGTGTACCAAGGCCACATGACAAATCTCGAACAACTCCGAGAACATTTTACTTCCGCTCATGAAAAGAGACAAGAGGGGTGCGACGGGTGCATGTGGAGTGTCGGATTGCGAAATGGATAACGGGGAAAGTGCTCGGATGCATGAGACGAACACGAATGCAAATGCGATGCACATGATGACATGATATGAAATGCATGACATGAACAAAATGCAAAACGAAAGACAAAAACCCAACCACGAAGGGAAATCTCATAACTTAAAGCCGAAAATGGCAAGAGTCGGAGTTACAAATATGGCAAGTTACATCCCGAGTGTTACATCGGCGCAGCGCCCTTGGTCCTGGGCACGGCCTTGTCGGCCGGGCAAGCTGCCGCCGTGGTCCTGAAGGTGAGTTTGAGGGCCGCCAAGGATTCCTTGGTGTCTCCGGACACGGTGAGGATGTCTTTGCTTCCTGGCATCTTCATGAGGTTGTAGGCAGGATGGGTAGCTGCCATGAACTGGGCCAGCCGGGTACCTGAGGATGGCATTGTACAGTAAGCCGATGCGTGCGATGTCGAAGTCGATTAGCTTGGTGCGGTAGTTGTCGCGCGTGCCGAAGGTCACGGGGAGACGGATCTGCCCCAGGGGGTTGGAGGAGCCGCTGCCGACTCCAGAGAAGGGATTGCTGGGGCGGAGCTGCTCCAGGGGTACGTGAAGGAGACTAAAAGCCTCCACGGAGAGTACGTTGAGGTCGGCGCCGCCGTCGATGAGGGTCTTAGTGACGGCTACGCTGCAGATGGTGGGCTTTGGGAGCACGCATGAACCGACGATGGTGACTGGGTGATCCCCCGAGTCGAAGGTCAGGTCGGCCTTGGGCGCCGCCCAACCCGGGGGAGCCCCCTGCCACGTGGAGACGGCGCTGATCTGGTTAAAGAACGGCTTGGTGTGACGGTCTGAGGGCGGCGCCTGCAAGCCACCGAGGAGAGCCGTGGCGACGGGGGGTGCTGGTCCCCCGAAGCACGCGATGAAGAGGTCACGCAGCTCCTCCCAGGAGGCCACAAAAGATTCCGGCAGATGGAGGAGCCAGGCGCGCGGCAGCCAGCGAGGGCCATCGGGAGCCAGTTGGCCATGACTTTACCGTCGCCCCATGCCTCCAGGACTGCCTCCTCGTACACCAACAGGAAGGCTGCCAGATCCGCCGCACCATCTTAACGGGGCGGCATCTTCGGCTTGAACTTGTGCAGCCACTGTACCCGTCGCAAGGCGGGGGGTGAAGGCCTGAAGCCCCACGGCGCTGTGGATGGCGCCTGTCGATCTAGTCGGAGAAGCGGCGGCGTCCATGAGAGTCGGTCGAAGCGGCGAGGCCGTCGGGGGGCAGAGCTTCGGCGCACCCCTACCTAGCGTGCCAAATGTCGGATTTCGAGTTCCAGCAAAACCCTTGAGGTTTGAACACTGGGGTGCGCACGAAGATCTCCCCCTCTCTAGATCGCACACATCATGATCTCATGGCCTAGCTTGACGAACCCAAGGAACATGAGACGCAAGAGTTGATACTGGTTCAGGCCACCGATGTGGTGTAATACCCTACTCTAGTGTGGTGTGGATGGATTGCCTCTCGGGTTGAGGATGAACAGTTACAAGGGAAGAACAGCCTCCTGAGGGGAGGTGTTTTGTGCTTGGGGAGTTGATGCGGTCCAGGATCATCTCAGAATATGCCTCCCTACAGTGGTGGCTAGACCTATTTATAGAGGCCCGGGTCCTCTTCCCAAATATTAGGCGGGAAGGGATCCCACAACGGCCAATTTGAAGGGGGGCAGCTAGTACAAGCTATCCCGACAAAAGTAGTCTTCGCCTGCCAAAGGCTCTAGCGGTGACACCGCCTTGGGCTCCACGCTGACCTCCGTCTTGCTGTCCTACTGGTCTTGGTCTTGTTGCACCGATATGGAAACCTTTACCTGATGCCTCAGGAGTCCTCTCCTGCGCTTTCCCGTTTAGCACCAAAGAGGAAACGAGGACACTGCGCGCGCTAGCGCCCGCCTGGCGCCCGCCTGGTTCCAGTCGTCATGGCTTGCGTCACACAAACCTCACGAGGTGTCCCTTTCCTCGATCTCTCCGCCCTTCACGAGCCAGCCTGGTGAGGCCGCCCCTGAAGAGGTCTTGCGTTGTCTGCCTCGCGAGGGTCTTGAGTGTTTGTTGGTGAAGATGGGTCGTACAGGGCCACTGATGGAGCCACGATGTGGGCCGCAGGCAAGCAAGTCTGGGGACCCCCGTTCCCAGGATGCCAACAACCACAAATAGCAACATTCCTTAGGGCAGGCTTTAGGTGAAATATTTACCAAGATAACTCCAACGAAGAGATTGATGGATTTAAAATACCTCATTCTTGACAACATGAATCATGAAACATGAACTCAAATTGTCAAGAATGACATAACACCACCTCAAATGATAAGGTAGAAAGAATTGCACTTCGAAATGCAAGATGAAGAATGCTTGAGTACATCCAAAAAGAATCTTGAAGAACTCGTGAAGAATGAATGAAATCCTTCACAAACCACCATGTTGTGCCTTCATGAGAACACCGGTAAGAAAAGAATGATCAAATGAAAGGAAAGAGAAGTTGAAGACACAAGGTGAAGCCTTGCAATGATTAAGATGGAGCTTCATGACTAGATAACCGAGAAAACTTGGAACTTCAGAAGAGAAATACGAACAACTTGAAATTGAGAATTTCCTCATCGTGGACAAACTCCGAAGGAAGGGATTAATCACTTGGGTGAAAGAAGAATAAGAATTATGTTATGCTTATCCTTCATCAACTTAAATTTATGGAAAGCAATGTATTTGGCATACTACTTATTCTCGTTGAAAGGAATAAGAGAGATATAGCGCAAACTTGAGGAAGGTCTTCAATGAACCACCGGCAGGATTTTAGAAAGATTGAATGAATTGATATGATAACGAAGGAAGAGAAATCTTGAACGAACCACCGTAAGAATTGGAAATGAAAGTAGCGAAGGCACAATTCACCGGGAAGATTGAAAAATGAATAAAGATACTTGATAGAATTTAGATACATGAGAACGAATAGATCACGAGCTGACTAGAGCATACTTGAACGATGCACCGGAACAATTGGGGAATGAGAGCTGAACGTTGAGAACGAAAAAATCCGAAATGATGGCCTTTGTAGGAATAAAATGGAAAGAACTCATGAAATGCTTTGGATGGGTATGAAAAGAATTATCTCGATTGGAAATGATTTGAGAGGATGGCATGAAGCTAGAACCATGAATCTTTGAGAGAACGGATAAGATTTGCAGGAAATCTCTTCCTCGGTCTTCTGTGTTGAGAATGACGATTAGAAACACCACCATGAATTGTTGAGGCACTTCGGAACAATAAAGAATATAAATGTTGAACCAACGATGAAAAGAGTTTGAAAGCGATCTTGGAGAAGTCATCTGACTGATGATGATTCATTCTTACGTCAAACTTTGAAAAGATTTGAGAATAACTCCGGAAAATTAAAAGAGTCAGCTAAGATCCTGGGAACAACCTGTGGGTTAGGGCCCACTCAAAAGAAACACCATTGGAAAACATTGCTTAGGAAGCGATAATGCACCGGAAGAATGTCTTGTATGAGATAACAACCTCAAAATACCTTGAACGGATTAAGAATGGAATCATGAATCTTCCGAGATATCTTCAACACTCCAGATATGAACTGGGAGAGGTGAATAAATAAGAGAGCCTTGGATAATAAATTCACATGGGAAAATATGTGAAACAAAAAGTAAGAGATATGATCAACACTGAAGCTTGAAATTAATCCACTCGAAAAGAAAACGAGTGAAGAATGACGAACTTGAAGCTCCCTTAGCATCTTCATAAGAAACACTAAGTAAAAACATTAAAGGAAAAGAATGAAGAGACTTCACTCAATAAAATGGATACTTGATTAAGGAATGCGGCTCCATGAAGAAAAAGGGTGGGAGGGCGGGAAAACAAAGGCAACTTGGGACGGATGAAAGAAACATTGTTGCGAAGAACTGATAATTGATCTAGCAGAAATTGATAGGATATGATTAACTTGAAGAGAAGCACAACGGTTGGAAAAGAATTGACATGACAACCTTGATGATCAAGAAGGATTAGTATTCACATAGAAATATGAGAACACCACTTGGGAAAAAGGTATGGAATCAACACTTGACATTGAAGAAACTCGAATACCACAACTCAAAACAAAACAACGGATAGGCTTGCAGAATAAGCCAGAACAAACATATGATAGAGATTTCATCCGAAATTTTCGTGTTGGGGCCCGCATGGGCTCGATCGTACGGCACCATCATGTACAAGGCAGTGCACATGACATACGAAGCATCCCCGAGTCAGCATAGCCAAGGACTCTTTAAGACACAACGAGACCAATGTAAAACCAACCGTGGGTAGGCGGACCACTAGACGTCGAACCCCAATCTCATATCATGCATCAGTCGGAAAGATATCCTAGGTAACTACTTGAATTCCCACCTATTAACTCCCGAAACTTTCTTGTTATGCAATCTGGTGTTGGGGATACAGAGAGGCACAAATATCTCACACAACTAACAAGCCCTACGCTCCAACTATATCCATCCTTCAACACATAACCAAGAAACCTTCGGAAATTGTGTACCTCGGACCTTCGAAAACATCCGATATACTAGATGTGGCAATACATCTGATCACTCTCCCTAGTACTGGGTGTCGTCAAACTACTCTCACCACAAAGAGTATAGAAGCATTTTCGATGTCGGCGAACTCTGGTATTCCGGAACTGAAACGATAAGCACTGTGACAAAAACACCTTGGAGCTCAACTCCCTGGGACACTGCTACAACCCCTAAATGTCAGGAGGAACCAAGACAGAATCTCCATCACAATGATATCGCAACGACCCAACAATACCCGCGTGATCCTAAAAAAATTGAGTGAAAAAGATGAGAGTGAAGTCAAAAATCTATGTCAGGATTCCTCACCAGAGCGTCGAAGGGGCTGAGAAGTAAAAAAGAATTCCTACTCTCCGATATAACTAAGACTCAAAATAGTTTTATTCTAGACTCAACAACGACAGTGCTTCAATCAATCAAGGGCGCTCCTGAGTCGGTAAGGCTCTAGTACCAAATTGTAACACCCAAGATGCGATTATATCTCAATCACGTGATGAACTCATGATCGGGGCACAATCGCATTTTGAGCACATAGCAAGGTGGATATCATTACAACATACCATGTACTGAATAGATGAGAATACAAGATAAAGGCTTACACTCGCCACAAGTTACAACATTCATACAATAATACATCAATACATCGCAACCATCATACAGAAGAGCAGGATCCGACTACGGATGAAATCAAACAAAAAAGAAGAATGACATCCACCATGCTAATCCCGGGCTCCCTGACCCGGAACCTATCCCTTGA
Organism: Triticum urartu; assembly: GCF_056163025.1. NCBI lineage: Eukaryota > Viridiplantae > Streptophyta > Magnoliopsida > Poales > Poaceae > Triticum > Triticum urartu. Next base: position 341,331,474 of record NC_141876.1, on the reverse strand, counting down.
TTGAAGAAGCAGAAGAACTCCAAAACAAGAAAGCATCACACTCGTGTTAGATCATCGCATTAGCTGTACCCGCAACTGTTGTTGTAGTAATCTATGAGAGCCACGAGGACTCAGCAATCAAATTACCATGGGTATCAAGACTAGCAAATCTTAATGGGTATGGAATGGATAAGTGGTGAGGTTGCAGCAACACTAAGCATTATATGCTGGCTAACTTACGAGTACAAGAGTAAGATGAGAAACTACGCAACGGTCGCGAACTAGTAATGATCAAGGAGTGATCCTGAACTACTTACGTTCAAACATAACCCAACCGTGTTCTCTTCTCGAACTTCCTCGAAAAGAGACAGTCACGGTTATGCAAGCGGTTGGTGTATTTTAAAAAAGTTTACTTCAAGTCCTCTACTACCAGATATTAACAAATTGCCATCTGCCACATAACCGCAGGCACGACTCTTGAAAGTTTAAATCCTGACGGGGTGTCCCAACTTAGACCATGACAAGCTCACGATCCATGGAGACAATCCTCCATCGCGGGACCCTCCGATCAGTCTCGGAATCCCGGTGCACAAGACATTTCAACAATGGTAAAACAAATCCAGCAAGACCTCCCGATGCACCAACCTAGCCTGATAGGAGTCGCACGTATCTCGTTCTCAGGGTACATTGGATGGGAAAGACGTCAGGTTGGCTAAGACCCTGGTTGCCCTAGGGGCGCCGGACATCGCCCAGTTTGGACCAACACTCATGTGGAGCATTGGCCCGGGGATTGACTAAGAGTCCTCGGGTGCTAGCCCGTCCCTATGCAAGATTTTAGTTATTATTAGGAAAATGGTAAAACCAAAGTTGGGTCTTGCTGGAAGAGTTTTATTCAAAGCGAACTGTCAAGAGGGCCCCATACCCCTCACCGTGTTAGGGACGCAAAATCAAGGAACATAACACCGATATGACAGAAACTATGGCGGCAAGAATGGAACAAAACACCAGGCATAAAGTCGAGCCTTCCACTCTTTATCAAGTATATATGTGCATTAATTAGTAAGAGATATTGTGATATCCCTTAATATCCATGATATCCATGTCCCAACATGGAATAATCTGCACCTGCAACTAGCAACGCTATAAGAGGGGCTGAGCAAAGCGGTAACATAGCCAAACAACGGTTTGCTACGATGGTGAAAAGGTTAGAGGCTATCATGGCAATTTGGGAGGCTTGATAAACAAGTGGTAGGTAGCGCGACATAGCGATAGCATCGAGACAACTAGCATAGCAAAGATAGTAGTGAGATCCAAGGTGACGGTCATCTTGCCTGAAATCCCACTAGGAAGAAGATCGAGTCAATGAAGAAGACGAACTCACGTAGTCGAACGAATCCTCATAATCGCAACATGACCGGAACTATCGAGAAGAAGAACATCCGGAAAGAAGCAAACAACATAGTAAACAACCATCACATAAACATGACATGATGCACAACCAAGTACAATGCATGTACGGTTTAATGAGGCATGGCATGGCAAAGTGCAACAAACAATATTACAAAGTAAGTGGAGCTCAATATGCAACGAGTTGCATATTGACGAAACACCACATTCAATTATTTAGTTCGCTCTCGTTTATGTAGCCAACAATATTAAATGTTGTTAAACATGGCAAGAGGTGAAGCATAAGTAAACTGACTATTTAGGCAAGCTTAAATGGGGCCGGAAATAACAAACAACAATTCCGGAAAATCCCCATATGCATAATTCGAATTTGGTACTGATCTGCCCTAAACCATATTTTAGAGTTGTTAAACATGCAAAGTAAGTGCATCAAGTTAATCTATGCATTTTTCTACCCCATTTTCATATAAAGTTTATTTAAAATGGAGCTACAGTTATTTACTTATTAAATAAATCATTTTAGCATGGCATTTGAGCAAATTTAAACAAACAGAATTTTACACATTTTTAACATGGATGAAAGTGGCATACTATGAAAGTACATGAAAAACTAAGCATTTTACATATATAAAACATTTTAATCCAATGCACGGTTTGCGAGTTATTATATGCATGAACAATGAGGGTTTTTCTGTAAAGCTGCAGTTCCTGGAATAATTAGGCAAATTCGCAGACAGGAAAAAAATAGCTACGGGCCGAAACTGGAGGCTAGGGACCTGCTCACATTGGGCCAAACCCAGTTGGTGCAGATGCTGGGCCTTCGAGGGAACCTGGGCCGGCCGTGGCTTGTGGCCCACGAGGAAGCAAGTCGCAAGGCTGGGCTCGGTCAACTGGAGCGGGGCTGGAGCAGTTCAACGCGAAGCAGGGGAGGCAGCAGGCGCGGTCGACGCTTGTCGTCTCCCTCGCGTGTGGAGGCCAACCGAAGCAGTAGCAAGGTGGCCGAAGGCTTGAAGATGGCGCGGCGGGGGACTTGGCAGTAGGATCTTGAGGCTCCAACGGCGAGGTTCGGTGGGGAAGCAGGTCAACGAGGCAGGGCCGAGGTGGTCCACGCGAGGCAGGGGTGCGTCATCCTCCCTGTAGAACGAAGCAGAAGAGGGGCTGGGAACCTCCATCGAAGCATACGGGGAACCCCCGACGAGGAGCGGGCAGCAGACAGCGGGAACGGGGCGGAGTCTGGCCGCCGGCGATGGATCCAGGCCCGATCCAGGCGGGCGCGGCGGCAAGGGCTCCAGACGGCGGTCGGAGATCCATGGCGGGGTTCCATGGCGGCGACCTGGTCAAACGGGAGAAAAGAGAGATGAGGCATGAGAGAGAAGGGAGGAAGAGGGGGAACGGTGGTGCTCATCTGTTGTGGTCCGGGGACGAGCTCGCCTCGATCTGGATCGGGGGTTGCTGGCGATGGGTGGAACCGCGGGGCTGCGGGAGGCTCTCTGGGTCGTCGGATCTGAGATCTGGCGGTCCAGATCGGGTGGGGTTTGGCTGGTGGATCTGGCCAGGTGGAGGAAGGGGACTGGGTGCGTGCAGATTGCGAGGAGAGCGGTGGCGGCTGTGGGATTGGAGGGAGTTGGCCTTCCTAGGATTTAGGTTAACTAGAAATGGAATAGGGGAGGCCCCTATGTATAGCAGGTGGATGAGAAGAGGGAGTATGAGGGTTATCTGGACCCTCCGGTTATAATCGGACGTCCCGGGACAATTAGGTTAGGGTAGATCAAATAAGAAACTGAAAATATTTAGGGGATGATCCAAATCCAACGGTGATGACTGAGTGGGTCGGGATCGGGTAAGTTTTCGGACGTGCACGATGGGGTCTGTGCACTGTGCAGAGAGGTAAAGCGGTCAGACAAGAGGGACTTGAAAAACCCGGTTGGTCTCGAAACGATCAACGAAGGCAAGGGGGACGCAGCAACTACGAACGGATGCAAGCTTTTATGAAAACAATGTGAATGCAATGTAGATGATGACGTGATGAATGCAACAAACAAATAAAACACACGCAACAACAAAATAACTGGAAGGCGTCTGGAGCGTCGGTCTCGGGTCGTCACTCTCTCTCTCTCTCTTTGTGTGTGTGGGGGGGTCTTTCTAGTTCGCATGCATATATACTCCATGTATAGAGCTCTCTCGCACACTATGTATGATTCTCTAGTGCAAGCTAAATATCTTGGGTGCACTCATCATACGCACACAAATTCCCTGACTCGTTGCCCGTAACTCTCTCATGCACCACTCTGCCGTCTCTAAGCTCTTCCCTCTCTCTCTCTCAAACTCTCCATCTCCCTGGGTCACACATACACATACATATCTCACTCGCACTCGATAGACCCATCTAAAACTCTATCTCTCCCTCGTTCTCTCTCCATCTCACATGCACACACGCACAATCTCATGCCTAGCCAAGTATGATGGTCTCTCACTTAATTGTAGGCACACACAGTCGCCCCTATATGTATATGACTAGCTAATTCTTAGTCTCCATCACAAACATGTGCATGGTCTATCTCGATTTCTCTCGGGGCATCTTTCTATCGCACACGCACCTCGTCCCTCGATCTTCCACCCATAAAGTCCCCTCACGATCTCGAGGGGATCTCTCTATCACAAACACACCCTCTCTCCCTCCCCGTGCGTCCATCTTCTCCATGCGTCCCTCTCAACCTTTGTTCCTTGTTGGCCAAACCTCTATTGGACATGTGCTATAGGGGTGTGTCTCTCCGTTGCAAACAATCATGCACTAGTTATCTTTGTGTATCTCCTCACCTCGCTTTTCTATCTCGGAGATGCATGTGTGATACGTTTGCATAAGAAATGAACACACACACTCTCCCTCTCTAATTTATTGTTTGTTGTCCCTTTCTCTTTCACACACATACTCTTTTTGCACACTCACTCATTCTCCTTCACACGCACTTGATCTCTTTCAACTTAAGCACTCTCTTTGGTCCATAGCATATAGATTTACTGAAAAGTCAAACATCACAAAGTTTGACCATGTACATGAAGAAAAGCATTTACATCTAGAACGGCAAACATATACCATTAGATTCATCATGAGATGTAGTTTCGTATGATGTATCTTTGGTATTGTAGATATAAATAATATTTGCGTAAACCTGGTCAATGTTTCCAAAGTTTGGCTTCTAAAAAATTTATATGCACTGCATTATCGAGCGGATGGAATATCTCTTTCCCCCTCCCAGCTATCTGACACACCACTCACCCTTATCAGGGCTCCTCTATCTCTCTCAAACTTTATATCTCCCTGGTTCACACATACACATGTCTCGCTCGCACAACATGGACCCGCCTAATACTCTCCGCCCTTGTTCTCTCTCTATGTGACACGCACCCCCTAAGTACCATAATCCCTCACCCCATCATAGGCGCGTGCACTCCCCCCCTAAGTATGACTATCTCTCACTAGCCATCAGGAACGCATGTTTCCATATGTTTATCTCGATATCTCTCGGGGTATCTTCTATCGCGCGCACACCTTGTCACTCGATCTCCCATCCATGTAGTCCCATCACGATCTCTAGGGGATCTCTCTATGACAAACATACACACTCTCCTCCACATGTCTGCATTTTCTCCGTACGTCTCTCTCGACCTCTCTCCCTTGTTTGTCAGACCCCTCTTGGCCATGTGCTAGGGGTCTTTATCTCTCGGTTGCAAACAACCACACAGTATCTCCTCACCTTGCTTCCTTTGTCGAAGATCCATGCGTGATATTGCATAAGACACACACGCTTTTTCTCTACTTTTATCATGTGTTGTCCATGTCTCTTTCACACACGAACTGACACTTTTTTAGTCACTCTTTCTATTTCACTCTCTCTCTAGTTAGGTACTCTCTCACGTCCATAAGCATATGGATGTTTTGAAAAGTCAAACCTCAGAAAAGTTTGACCAGGTATATGTGGAGAAAAACATTTACATCTGGAACGATCGTTAGATTCATCACAACATGTACTTACTTCATGCTATCATTTATCTTTGGTATTGTAGATATAAGTAATTTCTTTATAAACTTGGTCAAAGTTTCAAAAGATTGACTTTAAAAAAATGTAGGCACTACATTATCGAACGGAGGGAGTAACTCTTTCTCTCTCTCTCCGCTATCTCTCATGGGCCTCCCCTCTCACTCGAACTCTCTATACAGAGGGATTATACGGTCACTGTGTCAGCGTATAGCTCTGTATATTGTTTAGTTGACCGGTCAACCAGTCCACATGCTGCCTTGTCAGCTCGTGTTCTCTATCTTCGTGTGTTGGACCATGTGGCAGTGGGTGAAAATAAGTAAACTAGAGGCTCATCTGACACGCGGTGAAGTAAACAAAGTTGAAACCACTCGGGGTAGCACTCCGCACGCTAGTAAATTGAGGGCACACTTCTTCTGCGTGAAGGACACACTCGCGCACACTTCACCACTGCGCGGCGGCAAGCACAGAAGGACGCACTCGCGCACACCGAGCACACAACACACACACACACGTGTACACCAGCGTCGCCGCCGGCTGAGATGGACGGCGAGGCAGCCAACAAGCAGAAGCGGCTTGAGCCAAAACCGCATCCGGCGAGCCTGGACTGCATCAACAGCCTCTCCGATGACATGATGCACATCATCATCGGCCTCCGCCCCGCCAAATCTGTAGTGCGGACCACCTTGCTCTCCTGGCGGTGGCGCCCCCTCTGGTGCCGCGTGAAGGAAATATGCCCTAGAGGCAATAATAAAGTTATTATTTATTTCCTTATTTCATGATAAATGTTTATTATTCATGCTAGAATTGTATTAACTAGAAACATAATACTTGTGTGAATACATAAACAAACAGAGTGTCACTAGTATGCCTCTACTTGACTAGCTCGTTGATCAAAGATGGTTATGTTTCCTAGCCATTTACATGAGTTGTCACTTGATTAACGGGATCACATCATTAGGAGAATGATGTGATTGACTTGACCCATTCTGTTAGCTTAGCACACGATTGTTTAGTATTCTGCTATTGCTTTCTTCATGACTTATACATGTTCCTATGACTATGAGATTATGCAACTCCCGTTTACCATAGGAACACTTTGTGTGCTACCAAACGTCACAACATAACTGGGCGATTATAAAGGTGCTCTATAGGTGTCTCCAAAGGTACTTGTTGGGTTGGCGTATTTCGAGATTAGGATTTGTCACTCCGATTGTCGGAGAGGTATCTCTGGGCCCACTCAGTAATACACATCACTATAAGCCTTGCAAGCATTGCAACTAATGAGTTAGTTGCGGGATGATGTATTACAGAAAGAGTAAAGAGACATGCCGGTAACGAGAATGAACTAGGTATTAAGATATCGATGATCGAATCTCGGGCAAGTAACATACCGATGACAAAGGGAACAACGTATGTTGTTATGCGGTTTGACCGATGAAGATCTTCGTAGAATATGTAGGAGCCAATATGAGCATCCAGGTTCCGCTATTGGTTATTGACCGGAGACATGTCTCGGTCATGTCTACATAGTTCTCGAACCCGTAGGGTTCGCACACTTAAAGTTCGATGATGGATATATTATGAGTTTATGTGTTTTGATGTACCGAAGTAAGTTCGGAGTCTCGGATGTGATCACGGACATGACGAGGAGTCTCGAAATGGTCGAGACATTAAGATTGATATATTGGAAGCCTATATTTGGATATCAGAAATGTTCTGGGTGAAATCAGGATTTTACCGGAGTACTGGGGGTTACCGGAACCCCCCCCCCCCCCCGGGGGGGGGGAGGGTTAATGGGCCAAGATGGACCTTAGTGGAGAAGAGGAGGGGCGGCCAGGGCAGGCCGCGCGCCCCCTCTCCCTCTAGTCCGAATTGGACAAGGAGGGGGCGACACCCCCTTTCCTTCCTCTCTCCCTCCTCCTTCCCCCTTCTCCTACTCCAACTAGGAAAGGAGGGAGTCCTACTCCCGGTGGGAGTAGGACTCCTCCCTGGTGCGCCTCCTCCTGGCCGGCCACCTCTCCCTCCTTGCTCCTTTATATACAGGGGCAGGGGGCACCTCTAGACACAACAATTGATCTCTTGGATCTCTTAGCCGTGTGTGGTGCCCCCCTCCACCATAGTCCACCTCAATAATATCGTAGCGGTGCTTAGGCGAAGCCCTGCATCGGTAGAACATCATCATCATCACCACGCCGTCATGTTGACGGAACTCTCCCTCAAAGCTCGGCTGGATCAGAGTTCGAGGGACGTCATCGAGCTGAACGTGTGCTGAACTCGGAGGTGCCGTACGTTCGGTACTTGATCGGTCGGATCGTGAAGATGTACGACTACATCAACCGCGTTGTGCAAACGCTTCCGCTTTCGGTCTACGAGGGTACGTGGACAACACTCTCCCCTCTCGTTACTATGCATCACCATGATCCTGTGTGTGCGTAGGAATTTTTTTTGAAATTACTACGTTCCCCAACAGTGGCATCCGAGCCTGGTTTTATGAGTAGATGTTATATGCACGAGTAGAACACAAGTGAGTAGTGGACGATATAAGTCATACTACTTACCAGCATGTCATACTTTGGTTCAGCGGTATTGTTGGATGAAGCGGCCCGAACCAACATTACGTGTACGCTTACGCGAGACTGGTTCTACCGACGTGCTTTGCACATAGGTGGCTGGCGGGTGTCAGTTTCTCCAACTTTAGTTGAACCAAGTGTGGCTACGCCCGGTCCTTGAGAATGTTAAAACAACACTAACTTGACAAACTATCGTTGTGGTTTTGGTGCGTAGCTAAGAACGGTTCTTGCTCAGCCCATAGCAGCCACGTAAAACTTGCAACAACAAAGTAGAGGACATCTAACTTGTTTTTGCAGGGCATGTTGTCGTGTGATATGGTCAAGGCATGATGCTATATTTTATTGTAGGAGATGATCATGTTTTGTAACCGAGTTATCGGCAACTGGCAGGAGCCATATTGTTGTCGCTTTATTGTATGCAATGCAATCACCCTGTAATGCTTTAATTTATCACTAAGCGGTAGTGATAGTCGTAGAAGCATAAGTTGGCGAGACGACAACGATGCTATGATGGAGATCAAAGTGTCGCGCCGGTGACAATGGTTATCATGACGGTGTTTCGGAGATGAAGATCACAAGCACAAGATGATGATGGCCATATCATATCACTTATATTGATTGCATGTGATGTTTATCTTTTATGCATCTTATCTCGCTTTGATTGATGGTAGCATTATAAGATGATCTCTCACTAAATTATCAAGGTATAAGTGTTCTCCCTGAGTATGCACCATTGCGAAAGTTCTTCGTGCTGAGACACCACGTGATGATCGGGTGTGATAGGCTCTACGTTCAAATACAATGGATGCAAAATAGTTGCACACGCGGAATACTCAGGTTAAACGTGACGAGCCTAGCATATGCAGATATGGCCTCGGAACACTGAGACCAAAAGGTCGAGCGTGAATCATATAGTAGATATGATCAACATAGTGATGTTCACCATTGAAACTACTCCATCTCACATGATGATCGGACATGGTTTGGTTGATTTGGATCGTGTGATCACTTAGAGGATTAGAGAGATGTCTATCTAAGTGGGAGTTCTTAAGTAATATGATTAATTGAACTTAAATTTATCATGAACTTAGTACATGATCGTATTTTGCTTGTCTATGTTGATTGTAGATAGATGGCCCGTGCTGTTGTTCCATAAATTTTAATGCGTTCCTTGAGAAAGCAAAGTTGAAAGATGATGGTAGCAATTACATGGACTGGGTCCGTAACTTGAGGATTATCGTCATTTCTACACAGAAGAATTACGTCCTGGAAGCACTGCTGGGTGCCAGGCCTACTACAAATGCTGCTGATAACGTTAAGAACGTCTGGCAGAGTAAAGCTGATGACTACTCGATAGTTCAATGTGCCATGCTTTACGGCTTAGAACCAGGACTTTAACGATGTTTTGAACGCCATGGAGCATATGAGATGTTCCAGGAGTTGAAGTTAATATTTCAAGCAAATGCCCGGATTGAGAGATATGAAGTCTCCAATAAGTTCTATAGCTCCAAGATGGAGGAGAATAGTTCTGTCAGTGAACATATACTCAAAATGTCTGGGTATCATAATCACTTGACTCAACTGGGAGTTAATCTTCCTGTTGATAGTGTCATTGACAGAGTTCTTCAATCACTGCCACCAAGCTACAAAAGCTTCATGATGAACTATAATATGCAAGGGATGAATAAGACAATTCCCGAGCTCTTGAAAGTGCGTTATATCGACTAGAGGGGGGGTGAATAGGCGATTTTTATGAAAGTCTTCAGAACTTGGGAGTTTTGAAGACAAACGATAAAATTAAACCTATTACCATGCAGCGGAAGGTAGACTACACTAGGCAAACCATAGTCAAGTATTCAATGAAGTGAAAGCACAAAGACTAATAGCAGCTAGGTAGTAAGGATCAGGTAGGAAGATATTGTGAAGCCAAAAAGAACACGCAGTCACTCAGTGAAGACAAATGATAGAGCAAACATACAATGACTTCACAAGGAGGAACAGTAAGTAAAGTGAAGTGAAGATGAAACCAGTGACTCGTTGAAGACAATGATTTGTTGAACCAGTTCCAGTTGCTGTGACAACTGTATGTCTGGTTGAAGCGGCTAGGTATTTAAACCTTGGGACACACAGTCCCGGACACCCAGTCCTGAACACGCAGCTCAGGACACCCAGTCCTCACCGTATTCTCCTTGAGCTAAGGTCACATAGACCTCGCCCAATCACTCTAGTAAGTCTTCAAGGTAGACTCCCAAACCTTCACAGCCTTCGTTCACCGGCAATCCACAATGTCTCTTGGATGCTCAGAACGCGACGCCTAACCGGCTGGAGGATGCACAGTCCTCAAGTGTAATAAGTCTTCAGATCACACAGACAAGAAGACTTAAGTGATGCCCAATTCTCTCTGGCTCTGGGTGGTTAGGGCTTTATCCTCACAAGGAATTCTCTCTCAAAGGCTTCGAGGTGGGTTGCTCTCAAACGACAAAAGCCATACTTTCAATCTGAGCAGCCAACCGTTTATGGTTGTAGGGGGTGGGCTATTTATAGCCACTTGGCAACCCAACCTGATTTGTCCGGAATGACCCTGGGTCACTAAGGAACTGACACATGTTCCAACGGTCAGATTTCAAACTCACACGGCAACTTTACTTGGGCTACAAGCAAAGCTGACTTGTCCGACTCTGGACAAGATTCGCTCTCATAGTCTTCACTCGAAGACATAGGTTTTTTGGTTTAGGCATCACTTCAGTCATTCTGACTGGTTCTCTTGGACCCCACTTAACAGTACGGTGGTTCCTATGACTCAACATAAAAGAAAAAGAACTACGAAAGATCTAGGTCTTCGAGCTCCACAGGCTTCATATCGTGTCTTCTCTTGTCATAGTCTTCAATGTGAATATCTTCATATACCACCTTTGACTTCAATGTCTTCATAAAGTTTTAGGGGTCATCTCTGGTAGTAAAACCGAATCAATGAGGGACTTCTACCTGTGTTATCCTGCAATTCTCACAGACACATTAGTCCCTCAACTAGGTTTGTCGTCAATACTCCAAAACCAACTAGGGGTGGCACTAGATGCACTTACAATCTCCCCCTTTTTGGTGATTGATGACAAACTAGTTGAAGTTTTCAACGGGGAATATATTCTGTGAAATTGTAAAGAATAAGGAATTGTCTTCATAAGTTGCAAGGGCTCCCCCTGAAGATGTGCATATGAGTTAATTTGCTTTTGGAATGCAAATGCACATGGAAGGTTGTACTTGTGGATATCCACTTCAACTTATGATGACAATCCACTATGCATGTGAAGGTATATGAAGATAATGACATGCATAATGGAAAATGGACGTCTGCAGAATGAGCTAAGTGCGGAATTTATCGTCGCACATGCGGAATTTATCTTCGCAAAACAAGGGGGCAAATAAGTAGCAGACAACCATCTAGTTTAAGTGTTACAACTCATAAGAACCAAATGTAGCAAAAAAACGAGAGTTGTAAGCACGAAGCAAAATATAAGGCACCCGCCCATATGGACCCGCTTGAAGACTATCAATCTCATATGCTTCTCCCCCTTTTGTCAGTAATGACCAAAAAGGTTTGAAGACATAGAGCCTCTACTCGTTCCCATGAGGAGTAGGTGAAGTAGCAGGGTTTTTGGTGTTGTTTGGCGGTGCAGAAGAGCTTGGAGGTGCTGAAGGAGGTGGCGGTGAAGTAGCATCATCTTCTTCCTCAATAATCCTGGCAGTGACTGTGGCAGCAGAGGAAGAGAACTCAGAGTCTTCAAGGGATGGAGTTCCTAGCAGCACAGCCCTTCGAGGAGGTGTGGAGTCAAACTTGAATCTCTCAGTGAAGCCATCCTCTTGAAGATCAGCTTCAGAAAGCATCATCATTAGCCCTTTCCATGTGCGGCGACATGTTTCATGGGCAACGAAAGCATTCTTGGTGGCAAGATTTCGAGTGCGATTAACATCCACCAAGAGGCTTTTCATCTGACGCTTCAGCCAGTCATGATGCCTATCTTGTTTCTAATGTAGGGCCACAAGAAGCTCTCGGTTGTTGAGAACACGAGTGCGCTTCTTGGGTCTTGAAGCAGTGGCACTGTCAGTGGCTTCAGTGGAAGCAGGGTGTGGTGCACGTGTAGTGCCAGCCAAAGGATACACCCGAGAAACTGCTTCAACGCCTTCAACGTTCTGTGTAAAACTCTGATGTTCTGCATTCTGAAGACTTTGAGGTTGCTTGGCAGGCTCAGAATATATGGCTTCAGTAGACATGTCCACGTCAGGCAAGAAGATCCGATGGTTGCGGGCTGAGGGCTGATACGAGATGGCGGAGTGTAGCTTGATTAGCCGCATGACCCAAGGGGCGTAGAACTTCAAACCAAACAGATCAATGCCTGATGCAGCAAGTTGGCGTATGAAGAAGTCCTGTTCATTGAAGCATTTGCCATGAAGTATATAGAAGACCAAAGTCTTCATTGCACCCTGAAGCTTGGCATTTGGAGAGTGCCCTTTGATAGGCCAGAGAGTTCGCCTGATGATGTGATAGATGGTTCTGGGCAGGTACTCAAGGTCTTCAACGAAGAACTCTGTGGGATACGCAACATCTTGAGGCAATGGCTTCATCATGCTGAGCATTTGACTCATATTAGGTTCTGGCCGCTGAAAGATGCTCTCATTAGCTTCAGCATGCAGCTGACAGCCTTGCTCGAAGAGATCGCCAGGAGTGGGCAAGCCAGTGAGCTCAATGATGTCAAATGCATTGGCTTCGTGATGAACGTTGCCAGTCATCCACTCTAGGACCCAAGTCTTTGGATCTCTGCTGTATCCTTTGATGTGGAGTGTGGCATAGAATTGTAGCAGCAGCTCTTCATTCCAATGCTCTTCAGCAGTAACAAATTGCAGCAGACCCACTTGCTTGAAGCAATCCAACGCTTCTTCTAGACAGGGCAGACCAGCTATAGCTTCAACGTCAAGGCGCTTGTGTGGGAAGATGCGACTTTGGTTGTAAAGAATGCAAGAGTAATAGCTTCGCTGAGGATAGCTCCAGAACCGATCAGATGATATCCTTTCCCTTGAGTAGGGGTTCCTGGAGCTATCGAAGAACGTGTTGTCTGCCCTGAAGCCATTGATGTTGAAGGAGCTAGGTGCTGATGCAGGACCTGGAAACCTTGGCAGTCTTGGGATTGGCTTCTGGACCTGAGGCCTGTGCTCAACATGATAGTTGAATTGGGGACCGGCAGCAGACTCAGGAACAGAAGTGGCGGGATCAGTGGCTTCGCTGTCTTCTGAAGCTTTTGCTGGGGAGGGCTCCACATTAGCTTCGTTGTTGGTTGTGGCAGCCTCAGGATTTGCATCCTCCGCTTGACTTGCTAGAGGGTCTGTCACAGGCACGTTCTCCTGGAGAACTGCTTCTTGGTGGAGCAGGGGAGTGGGATCTTGTGGTACTTCTTCTTCTGCGGCTGATGTAGCCGGAATGTCTTCAGCAGAGACTTGAGGCCTTGGACCTTTGCGAAGGCTGCGGAACGCAGACGACGCCTGTGGAGGTGGAGTGGGTTGGGCCTCATAGTCTTCTTCCTCTTGTGGGCGATCCGCCCATGAAGCATCCTGTGCAATTGGCGTCAGTGGACGACCAATGCTGATGAGTTTGCTGTTTTCTAACTGAGGAAGGACTGCATTATCTTCTACATTGTCATGATGACCAATGTCTTCAGCAGCGATGGGATCAGCTGCTGGAATGTCTTCAGCTTCAGGAGCCTCTGTGGAAGCAGGCTCATGAACTGTCAGTTGACGTTCTGCGTCAGGATGAACCATAGAAATGGGTTCAACTATCAAGGGCTCTGTGGGAGCAGCCCGAGCTTTCTTGGTTTTTCGCTTTTTCTTGGTGGGGGCAGTAGGAGAGTCTTCAGAGTGTTTCCTCTTCCTGGCTTCAGCCTCAGCAGTTCTTGTCTTCTTGAGCTCTGAAGCTATTGATCGGCTCTTTGGCTTCGAGCCAGTCATTCTTGTTGGGAAGACAATTGGAACTGCTTCTTGCCTTGGTGCATCAGTTTCAGCCGTAGCAGGCTTCTTCTTCTTCTTTGCGGCCATCCTGGGTCGATGCCAGGACGCCCAATTGCTTTGCGCTTCTCAGCCTCATTATAGGCTTGCACACATCTGTCAACCAGAGTCTTCATGCGCTCACGCGAACCCTGAGCTTCTGCACGCTTCTTCACAAAGGCTTCCTTGAGCTAGTGCATCATTGTCTTGAAGTTCTTCACTTCTTTCACGCTGAGCTTGGCCATATGCTTCTTGAACTGAGCCTTTTCATAGTCAATTTTCTGCTTCAGTTCAACAATGCGCTGGGCAATAGCAAGTTCTGAAGCAATGGCGCCTTGGAAGGCGACACTGAGGCCAATAGGTAGCTGCAGATCTTCAAAGCTGATGTTTGGCGTGTCAAACCACTCGTCAATGAAGTTGTGGATAATGGTGACATCAAAGAGAGGCAGATCATTGAAGATTTCTGCTTCTTCTTTGCTCTTGATGAGTTGCTCAAGAGCGTCATCTGCGAGATCTTCATCACTTGACAGATCAATGTCGTCATTGCGCAGGATGGCAGCAGCTGTTAGCTCTTTGCCAGTGTGAGACAGAGGCATCTTGGCCTTTGGGGGCTTGGAGACGCGTGATAAATCTTCAGACTGCACACTGTCTTCAGGAGGTGCAGTTGCCAATGGCTTCGCCCTTGAGATTTTTGGTGAAGGGGCTGGCTTTGAAGCTTTTGGCTTCTTCAACTGCTTTGGCTTCGGCACTACAGGCGCGTCATCAGACTCAGTGTCAGCCGCAGGCTCATTCACTGCAGTCCCTTGAACCAAGATGTGGGTGATGAGGCCTTCAAGGTTGGCGAAAGGACCGATGACATTGGGTTCTGCATGTCGTGTGCCATTTGCCCTTGGTGCTGAGGGACCAGGGTTGAAGTCTAACCCAAATTTCTTCTTGTTCCGCTTCGCTGAGTTTTGGGCAAATTGGAAGTTGCACTTGAACAGATTGTCGTCACGACACCAGAGTAGTGACGACGGATGTGCATCATCAGGCTGTGGCCCACGGACCATGCATGGATAGAAGCTTTGGGCAATAGCTTCATCTCTGGACCTGGGTAGAAGGTTCTTGTATAAGATGTCTCCCCATGGTCTTTTGATGGCACTTTTCTCATAATACTCTTGGGTTGTGAAGCGGTATTTGAACCATTGTTCTGCCCAATAGCGTCGAATCCATTGGATTCGGGTCTTGCGCTGACTATAATCCTCTTCAGGATCAGTCTTATACATTTCTGCGAGTTCATCAGGCAGATCTCTGGATGTTCCGCCACGACGTTGTCTGCCCCCCTTCCTTGCTGCTTTCTTTGAAGCCATAAACTTTAACTAGAAAGGCTTCAAGACGTTCAAAGGCTTCAAAGGCTTTCTCTTGCTGGACCAACAGGAACTGGCTTTAGGAGAATTTATGTGATGCTGTAAGAATTCTGCAAATGAATGCAGACTATGAGAACCAAAGGATTCTCCCACGGACATGTACCTGTGACAGCATTAAGGTGCGAGGGAAGGGGAAGAGGTCATATGCATTCTCAGAAGATTTTGAAGATAAATCAGTTTAGAAGACATTGACCTCATCATGCGAAGACATTCACTCATAGATAAGAAGTTGGTTCCAGATTTGTACGAACCCACAGATCAGTACAAGTGAGGAATCTAACTACTTTGTGAAGCATAAGTGAATATACTAGGCATGTTATGAGATGCAGTATGAGAGAGATCTAGCTTGTGTGAACAGAAACTGCTTGTGGTAGAAAGTGACAGATCAATAGGATCAATGGTGCTGTAAAAAGGGAGTTTTGTTTACCACAATAAGAACTGCTAGACGGAGTGGGAGATGAGGCCGAGCAGTTCACTCTTCCGTGCCCTAACTTGGCGACGGAGGACACCTACGGCGACGGCGGAGAGGACGATGTCCACGGTCGGCGTGAAGACGGCGTCGGAGAGGTTGCGGCAGCGAAGTGCTTCGTCGCCGGCGTCGTCAAGAGCTAGCGGTGGTGCTAGGGTTCGTGCGAGGGTGGAAGAAGAGATAATGACCGCTGTGAGTGTGTATTTATAGGCACAGGGGCGGCACTGTGCTATTACATAGGTGCCCCTGGCGATTCGCATCTGAGGAACCCGTGGCCATTATGCGGAATTTTGGGGTTTGTTCCACGTCCCACGCACGCCTGGATTGTCGGGTGGTCGTTCCTACTTCTCCGGATTTCATGTGGAGGAATGAGCATTGAAAACGGACTTAATGGTTGTCTATGTATCTTCTGCTGACAAGGACGCAGAGAAGACATTCGACAGTTTCAATAGAATGCATATGACGTGGAGAGATAGAGTTTGAGATAGAAAGCATAGATAAGTTGGGGTCCGATCACATTCACTTAGTTCAAAAGATTCAACACGAAGACATAGCTATAAGTGAATGCTGTAGAGGACAGAACACTAGCATATATATATATATACATCTATAATCAACATAGTGAAGATAATCATGAAAATATGTTGAGTTCGAAGCCAAACCAAATGTGAAGACATTGCAAGGTAACGCCATGAGTGAAACACTTCAAAACATATGAACGTTTGGTGGTGGCGTTACCCACCGTATAGGAAGTATTAGACCCAGACACGGCGCACAATTATCGTGGCGCTCCGAAGTCAAATTCCACATTAATGTATTCACACTTAGAATGTATGTCTTCATTGATTGAAGATATACTTCACTTCGTGTGTTGCACATCTAAGTCATCAATATGCATATGGGTTAGGATGTGTGCCTGATCACAGGACATTTGAGGATTCCAGGATATTTAGCTCACACCGTAACTTGCAAAACCTCTTCTCATCCAAGGGCTTGGTGAAGATATCTGCCAATTGCTCTTCAGTGTTGACGTGTATGATATCAATGTCTTCCTTCACAACATGATCTCTGAGAAAGTGATGACGAATTTCAATGTGCTTTGTCTTCGAGTGCTGAACTGGGTTGTTGGCAATCTTGACGGTGCTTTCGTTGTCGCAGTAAAGTGGCACTTGCTTCAGATGAATGCCATAGTCCTTGAGTGTTTGCTTCATCCACAGAAGCTGAGCGCAGCAAGATCCAGCAGCAATGTATTCAGATTCAGCAGTGGAGAGAGATACACAGTTCTGCTTCTTTGAAGACCAACATACAAGTGATCGTCCCAGAAAGTGACATGTGCCTGATGTAGACTTGCGATCAACTTTGTCACCAGCATAATCAGCATCCGAGAATCCAACCAGATCAAACTCTGAGCCCTTTGGATACCATAATCCTAGAGTTGGGGTGTGAGCCAAATATCGAAGAATTCGCTTCACAGCTAAGTGATGCGACTCCTTTGGTGCCGCTTGAAATCGAGCACACATGCAAACACTAAACATAATATCTGGCCTAGATGCACATAGATAAAGTAAAGAACCAATCATGGAGCGGTATACCTTTTGATCGAACTCTTTACCATTGTCGTCAGGACCCAGATGATGTTTGGCTGGCATTGGTGTTGTGAAGCCTTTGCAGTCTTGCATACCAAACTTCTTCAGGCAATCTTTGAGATACTTCTCTTGAGATATGAAGATGCCGTTTCGTTGTTGTCGTATTTGAAGACCAAGGAAGAACTTTAGCTCCCCCATCATGGACATCTGATATTTCTCTTGCATCATATATCCAAACTCTTCACTGTACTTCTGATTGGTGCAGCCGAAGATAATGTCATCCACATATATGTGGCACACAAACAGTTCACCATCATATGTCTTCGTGAAAAGAGTGGGATCTAGGGAACCAGGTATGAAGCCTTTGCTCTTCAGGAAGTATTTGAGTGTGTCATACCAGGCCCTAGGGGCTTGTTTGAGGCCATACAGTGCCTTGTTGAGCTTGTATACCATGTCAGGATGTTTTGGATTTTCAAAGCAAGGCGGTTGTGCAACATACACTTCTTCTTCAATCTTGCCATTGAGAAAGGCACTCTTCACATCCATTTGATATAGAAGTATGTTATGATGATTTGCATAGGCCAGCAGTATGCGTATGGCTTCAAGTCTAGCCACAGGAGCAAATGTTTCATCGAAGTCAATGCCTTCCACTTGAGTATATCCTTGAGCAACGAGACGAGCTTTGTTTCTGACAACTTGACCATGCTCATCTTGCTTGTTGCGGTATATCCATTTGGTGCCTATTATATTGTGCTTCCGTGGATCAGGACGCTTAACCAGTTCCCATACATTATTCAGCTCAAACTGTTGAAGCTCTTCTTGCATAGCTTGAATCCATTCAGGTTCCATGAAGGCTTCTTCAACTTTCTTGGGTTCTGATATTGA
Organism: Triticum urartu; assembly: GCF_056163025.1. Taxonomy (NCBI): domain Eukaryota; kingdom Viridiplantae; phylum Streptophyta; class Magnoliopsida; order Poales; family Poaceae; genus Triticum; species Triticum urartu. Next base: position 341,313,102 of record NC_141876.1, on the reverse strand, counting down.
GACGAATGCGAAGTGCCCACAGAAATTTGCTAGCTGAGTTGCCCTTGAACGAGTGAGTGGACCAGGTGCATTGATGCTATCAATTATTCTTTCAATCTGCACTTCATTGGCAACGCGAGGATGTACAGGGCGAAGACTTTGCTGTTGCTGTTCATTGTCGTTGTTGGAAGAAATGTCTTCAGGCTGAGCATTGTATTCATGTTGATCAGGTGCTGAAATGATAAGTTCTTCTTCAGGATGAGCTTCAGAAGGTATAATTTCTCCAGTTCCCATTAGCTTGATTGATTCACTGGATGGAACTTCATCTAGCACATTTGGCAGCTGCTCTCTTTGTGAACCGTTGGTCTCATCGAACCGCACATCCACTGTTTCAACCAATTTGTAATGAAAGAGATTGAAGACTCTGTAGGAGTGCGAATCCTTTCCATATCCAAGCATAAAACCCTCATGTGCTTTTGGTGCAAATTTTGAGGTGTGATGTGGGTATTTGATCCAGCACCTTGCGCCAAATACTCTGAAGTAACTGACATTTGGCTTCTTGCCAGTAAGAAGCTCATAAGATGTCTTGTTCAGTAGCTTGTGAAGATAAACACGATTGATTGTATGGCATGCAGTATCAATGGCTTTGGGCCAGAATTTTCTTGGGGTCTTGTATTCATCTAGCATCGTTCTGGCCATCTCAATTAGTGTTCTGTTCTTGCGTTCGATGACGCCATTCTGCTGTGGCGTGTACGGGGCTGAGAATTCATGTGTGATGCCCAAGGTATCAAGATATGTATCAAGGCCAGTGTTCTTGAATTCAGTGCCATTGTCACTTCTGATGTGCTTTATCTTGGCGCCAAAATTGTTCATAGCTCGATTGGCGAAGCGTCTGAAGACATCCTGCACTTCAGTCTTGTAAAGAATTATGTGCACCCAAGTATATCTAGAATAATCATCAACAATAACGAAGCCATAGAGGCAAGCAGTAGTAGTTAGAGTTCAGTAATGAGTGGGACCGAAAAGATCCATGTGAAGTAGTTCGAAGGGTTGAGTAGTAGTCATGATTGTCTTCGAGGGATGTTTGGCCCTCGTCATCGTCCCTGCTTCACAGGCACCGCATAAGTGGTCTTTCTTGAACTTGACGCCCTCGATGCCTATGACATGCTTCTTCTTCGCAAGGGTGTGGATGTTCCTCAGGCCAGCATGTCCAAGCCTCCGATGCCAGAGCTAGCATTCTGAAGCCTTTGCTAGAAGACATACTGCAAGCTGTGGCCCTGCTGAGAAATCTACCACGTACAAATCATCTTTTCGATACCCTTTAAACACTAGAGACTTGTCAGATTCCATTAGTACAAGGCAACGATATTTTCCAAACATTATGATCATGTTCAAATCGCAAAGCATTGAGACTGACATTAAGTTGAAGCCAAGGGATTCAACAAGCATGACTTTATCCATGTGTTGATCCCTTGAGATTGCAACTCTACCTAGACCCAATACCTTACTTTTACCAGTGTCAGCAAATGTGATGTGGCTCTTGTCGGATGGACGTAAGGTTGAGTCCATAAGAAGACTTCTTTTGCCAGTCATGTGATTTGTACACCCACTGTCAATAATCCATTCTGAAGATGCTGGTGTCATACCCTACAGTGTAGTTAGGGGGATAGGCTTCACCAAGAGCATTGTGAAGCAAAAACATTTGACGAACTAGTGGGTTATGAAAGCTTAGATCCAGGTTAGGACTAATAGGGAGAGTAGCAAGCGATTCAGGTACGAAGTACATAGTAAGACCATTTGGGCATTTGATCTTGCGCCCTACAAGATGTTTAAGGTCCCCAGCAATAGCGTCAGACGATTTTGGTTTTCTGCTAGAGACCTTTCCCTGCAAAAGAGAGTTAAGCCTTCTTAACCACCCACATCTTCAAGGGTGGCTTAGAAGCAATAATTCTAAGTGCAGCATCTGAGAATTTTGGCTTTGAAGCCTTAGCAAACAGTCTTGCACGCGGACAATAGTACTCATAAGAATAAGCAGAATAGTTCTTGGTCTTATGAATATGGCGGTTTGATGAACCGCTCTCATATTCATATGCCTGAGTATGATTTTCCTGCAAAACATTTGCGTTAGTGCGACTCAGGTGAGTCCTCTGTCTGTATGAAGCCTTTGGACCGTATGAAGCCTTTGGTCTGAGGTTTGTCTTCTTCACGTGAGGTGTCATGATGACATTCATAGGAAGACTCTCCAGACACCTTTTCGGAACCCAGATCTTCTTCATAGGCGGTCCATTCTTGCATTTAGTACCAATGTACCTGGCAAACACTTCACCATTCTGATTCTTAAACAATATATAGTTTGCATCAAAGGATTCATCAATGATAATGGGGTTAGCATAAGTGAAGCCAGATAGATTGGATGGATCTGCTGAAGGTTCCTTTGCAGCAACCCACATGGTTTTGGGGTACTGCTCAGGTTTCCAGTAAGAGCCATCTGCATTCATTTTCCTTACGAACCCTACACCCTCTTTCCTAGGGTTTTGGTTCAGAATCTGCTTTTTGAGGACATCACATAGCGTCTGATGCCCTTTAAGACTTTTGTACATCCCTGTTTCAAGCAATGTCTTCAACCTAGCATTCTCATCAGTAATAGCGGTGGTATCCTCAGCAGAGGGGTTAGTTACCGCATCAACAGTTGAAGATATTGCAACAGCGGTAGCAGTAGAACATTCAGCAACAGAAGTAGCATTATCACGCTCAATGCATTTAAGACATGGTGGTTCAAATCCTTCCTGAGCGGTACTGATCTGTTTGGCGCGAAGTGACTCGTTTTCCGTTTGAAGATCTTCATGAACCGCTCTCAATTTCTCAAGATCTTGCTTCCTTTGAAGATAATCATAGGAAAGCTTTTCATGAGTTGTTGAGAGAGTTTCATGATGACTTTCAAGTTCCTGATACTTAACGTGAAGATTTTTTTATGTCTTCAATTAAGGATTCAGATCAAGTCATTTCAGCACCTAACAGATCATCGCTTCTGTCTAACAGTTTTTGAATATGTTCCATAGCTTTCTGTTGTTCAGTTGCAATTTTAGCAAGTGTTTTGTAGCTAGGTTTTGAACCACAATCAGAGTCATCGTCACTAGATGTTTGATAGTGAGTAGCGCGTGTGTTTACATTGGCACCGCGTGCCATGAAGCAGTAGGTAGAAGCGGAGTAGTCCTTGTCATTTGCATCGGTGTCGGTGATGAAGTCATTGTCTTCAGTGTTGAAGATGGACTTGGCAACGTATGCTGTAGCCAGACTTGCGACGCCTGAGTCGGATTCCTCCTCAGACTCCACCTCTGCCTCCTCAGAAGCAGACTCCTCCTCTGAGTCCATTTCCTTGCCAACAAACGCACGTGCCTTGCCAGATGAGCTCTTCTTGTGTGATGAAGACTTTGAGGAAGACTTGGAAGAAGACTTTGAGTATTTCTTCTTCTTCTTCTTATCATCAGAGTCATATTCCTTGCTCTTCTTCTTCTTTTTGTTCTCATTGTCCCATTGTGGACACTCAGAGATGAAGTGGCCAAGTTTCTTGCACTTGTGACATGTTTTCTTCTTGTAGTCATGAGCAGGAGCTTCATCATTCCTTGAACTTGATCGGGAAGACTTTCTGAAGCCTTTCTTCTTGGTGAATTTTTGGAACTTCTTGACAAGCATAGCAAGTTCCCTTCCAATGTCTTTAGGGTCATCAGAACTGCTGTCAGATTCTTCTTCAGATGAGGAGACAGCTTTTGCCTTCAAGGCACGAGTTCGCCCATAGTTTAGACCGTAGATCTCTCTTTTATCCGAAAGCTGAAACTCATGTGTGTTGAGCCTCTCAAGTATGTCAGACGGATCGAGTGTCTTGAAATCAGGATGTTCTTGAATCATCAGGGCCAGGATGTCAAACGAACTATCAAGTGATCTCAGCAGCGTCTTGACGACTTCGTGTTTGGTAATCTCAGTGGCGCCGAGGGCTTGAAGCTCATTTGTGATGTCAGTGAGTCGGTCAAATGTGTGCTGGACATTCTCATTGTCATTTCGCTTGAAGCGGTTGAAGAGGTTGCGAAGGACACTGATTCTCTGATCTCTCTGGGTTGAGATGCCTTCATTGACCTTGGAGAGCCAGTCCCAGACTAGCTTGGATGTCTTCAAAGCACTCACACGGCCATACTGTCCTTTGGTCAGATGACCACAGATGATATTCTTGGCAGTAGAGTCCAGTTGAACGAATTTCTTGACATCAGCAGCAGTGACACCTTCTTCAGCCTTGGGAACGCCGTTCTCGACGACATACCATAGGTCGACGTCAATGGCTTCAAGATGCATACGCATCTTATTCTTCTAGTAGGGATATTCAGTTCCATCGAAGACGGGGCACGCAGCGGAGACTTTAATTATCCCTGCAGTCGACATAGCTAAAACTCCAGGTGGTTAAACCGAATCACACAGAACAAGGGAGCACCTTGCTCTGATACCAATTGAAAGTGCGTTATATCGACTAGAGGGGGGTGAATAGGCAATTTTTATGAAAGTCTTCAGAACTTGGGAGTTTTGAAGACAAACGATAAAATTAAACCTATTACCATGCAGCGGAAGGTAGACTACACTAGGCAAACCATAGTCAAGTATTCAATGAAGTGAAAGCACAAAGACTAATAGCAGCTAGGTAGTAAGGATCAGGTAGGAAGATATTGTGAAGCCAAACAGAACACGTAGTCACTCAGTAAAGACAAATGATAGAGCAAACATACAATGACTTCACAAGGAGGAACAGTAAGTAAAGTGAAGTGAAGATGAAACCAGTGACTCGTTGAAGACAATGATTTGTTGAACCAGTTCCAGTTGCTGTGACAACTGTACGTCTGGTTGGAGCGGCTAGGTATTTAAACCTTAGGACACACAGTCCCGGACACCCAGTCCTGAACACGCAGCTCAGGACACCCAGTCCTCACCGTATTCTCCTTGAGCTAAGGTCACATAGACCTTGCCCAATCACTCTAGTAAGTCTTCAAGGTAGACTCCCAAACCTTCACAGACTTCGTTCACCGGCAATCCACAATGTCTCTTGGATGCTCAGAACACGACGCCTAACCGGCTAGAGGATGCACAATCCTCAAGTGTAATAAGTCTTCAGATCACACAGACAAGAAGACTTAAGTGATGCCCAATTCTCTCTAGCTCTGGGTGGTTAGGGCTTTATCCTCACAAGGAATTCTCTCTCAAAGGCTTCGAGGTGGGTTGCTCTCAAACGACAAAAGCCGTACTTTCAATCTGAGCAGCCAACCGTTTATGGTTGTAGGGGGTGGGCTATTTATAGCCACTTGGCAACCCGACCTGATTTGTCCGGAATGACCCTGGGTCACTAAGGAACTGACATGTGTTCCAACGGTCAGATTTCAAACTCACACGGCAACTTTACTTGGGCTACAAGCAAAGCTGACTTGTCCGACTCTGGACAAGATTCGCTCTCATAGTCTTCACTCGAAGACATAGGTTTTTTGGTTTAGGCATCACTTTAGTCATTCTGACTGGTTCTCTTGGACCCCACTTAACAGTACGGTGGTTCCTATGACTCAACATAAAAGAAAAAGAACTACGAAAGATCTAGGTCTTCGAGCTCCATAGGCTTCATATCGTGTCTTCTCTTGTCATAGTCTTCAATGTGAATATCTTCATATACCACCTTTGACTTCAATGTCTTCATAAAGTTTTAGGGGTCATCTCTGGTAGTAAAACCGAATCAATGAGGGACTTCTACCTGTGTTATCCTGCAATTCTCACAGACACATTAGTCCCTCAACTAGGTTTGTCGTCAATACTCCAAAACCAACTAGGGGTGGCACTAGATGCACTTACAGCTCTTCGCGATGCTAAAGGCTGCGGAGGTAGAAATCAAGAAGGAGCATCAAGTGTTGATGGTCAACAAGACCACTGGTTTCAAGAAAAAGGGCAAAGGGAAGAAGAAGGGGAACTTCAAGAAGAACGGCAAACAAGTTGCTGCTCAAGAGAAGAAACCCAAGTCTGGACCTAACCTTAAACTGAGTGGTTCTACTGCAAATAGACTGGTCACTGGAAGCGGAACTGCCCCAAGTATTTGGCGGATAAGAAGGATGGCAAGGTGAACAAAGGTATATGTGATATACATGTTATTGATGTGTACCTTACTAATGCTCGCAGTAGCACCTGGGTATTTGATACTGGTTTTGTTGCTAATATTTGCAACTCGAAACAGGGACTGTGGATTAAGAGAAGATTGGCTAAGGACGAGGTGATGATGCGCGTGGGAAATGGTTCCAAAGTTGATGTGATCGCGGTCGGCACGCTACCTCTACATCTACCTTCGTGATTAGTGTTGGACCTGAATAATTGTTATTTGATGCCAACGTTGAGCGTGAACATTATATCTGGATCTTGTTTGATGCGAGAGGGTTATTCATTTAAAACAGAGAATAATGGTTGTTCTATTTATATGAGTAATATCTTTTATTGTCATGCACCCTTGAAGAGTGGTCTATTCTTATTGAATCTCGATAGTAGTGATACACATATTAATTATATTGAAGCCAAAAGATGCAGAGTTGATAATGATAGTGCAACTTATTTGTGGCACTGTCGTTTAGGTCATATTGGTGTAAAGCACATGAAGAAACTCCATACTGATGGACTTTTGGAACCACTTGATTATGAATCACTTGGTACTTGCGAACCGTGCATCATGGGAAAGATGACTAAAACGCCATTCTCCGAAACTATGGAGCGAGCAACAGATTTGTTGGAAATCATACATACAAATGTATGTGGTCCGATGAATGTTGAGGCCCGCGGCGGGAATTGTTATTTTCTCACCTTCACAGATGATTTAAGCAGATATGGGTATATCTACTTAATGAAACATAAGTCTGAAACATTTGAAAAGTTCAAAGAATTTCAGAGTGAAGTTGAAAATCATCGTAACAAGACAATAAAGTTTCTACGATCTAATCATGGAGGAGAATATTTGAGTTACGAGTTTGGTCTTCATTTGAAACAATGCGGAATAGTTTTGCAACTCACGCCACCCAGAACACCACAGCGTAATGGTGTGTCCGAACGTCGTAATCGTACTTTACTAGATATGGTGCGATCTATGATGTTTCTTACTGATTTACCGCTATCATTTTGGGGTTATGCTTTAGAGACGGCTGCATTCACGTTAAATAGGGCACCATCGAAATCCATTGAGACGACGCCTTATGAACTATGGTTTGGCAAGAAACCAAAGTTGTCGTTTCTTAAAGTTTGGGGCTGCGATGCTTATGTGAAAAAACTTCTACCTGATAAGCTCGAACTCAAATCGGAGAACTGTGTCTTCATAGGATACCCAAAGGAAACTGTTGGGTACACCTTCTATCACAGATCTGAAGGCAAAACTTTTGTTGCTAAATTTGGATCCTTTCTAGAGAAGGAGTTTCTCTCAAAATAAGTGAGTGGGAGGAAAGTAGAACTTGATGAGGTAACTGTACCTGCTCCCTTATTGGAAAGTAGTTCATCACAGAAACCGGTTCCTGTGACACCTACACCAATTAGTGAGGAAGTTAACGATGATGATCATGAAACTTTAGATCAAGTTGTTACTGAACCTCGTAGATCAACCAGAGTGAGATCCGCACCAGAGTGGTACGGTAATCCTGTTCTGGAGCATATGTTGCTAGACCATGACGAACCTACGAACTATGAAGAAGCGATGGTGAGCCCAGATTCTGTAAAATGGTTTGAGGCCATGAAATCTGAGATGGGATCCATGTATGAAAACAAAGTGTGGACTTTGGTTGACTTTCCCGATGATCAGCAAGCCATTGAAAATAAATGGATCTTCAAGAAGAAGACTGATGTTGATGGTAATGTTACTGTCTATAAAGCTCGACTTGTTGCAAAAGGTTTTCGACAAGTTCAAGGGATTGACTACGATGACACTTTCTCACCCGTAGCGATGCTTAAGTCTGTCCGAATCATGTTAGCAATTGCTGCATTTTATGATTATGAAATTTGGCAAATGGATGTCAAAACTGCATTCCTGAATGGATTTCTGGAAGAAGAGTTGTATATGATGCAACCGCAAGGTTTTGTCGATCCAAAGGGAGCTAAAAAAAGTGTGCAAGCTCCAGCGATCCATTTATGGACTGGTGCAAGCCTCTCGGAGTTGGAATAAACATTTTTGATAGTGAGATCAAAGCATATGGTTTTATACAGACTTTTGGAGAAGTCTGTATTTACAAGAAAGTGAGTGGGAGCTCTATAGCATTTCTGATATTATATGTGGATGACATATTGCTGATTGGAAATGATATAGAATTTCTGGATAGCATAAAGGGATACTTGAATAAGAGTTTTTCAATGAAGGACCTCGGTGAAGCTGCTTATATATTGGGCATCAAGATCTATAGAGATAGATCAAGATGCTTAATTGGACTTTCACAAAGCACATACCTTGACAAAGTTTTGAAGAAGTTTAAAATGGATCAAGCAAAGAAAGGGTTCTTGCCTGTGTTACAAGGTGTGAAGTTGAGTAAGACTCAATGCCCGACCACTTCAGAAGATAGAGAGAAAATGAAAGATGTTCCCATGCTTCAGCCATAGGCTCTATCATGTATGCAATGCTGTGTACCAGACCTGATGTGTGCCTTGCTATAAGTTTAGCAGGGAGGTACCAAAGTAATCCAGGAGTGGATCACTGGACAGTGGTCAAGAACATCCTGAAATACCTGAAAAGGACAAAGGATATGTTTCTCGTTTATGGAGGTGACAAAGAGCTAGTTGTAAATGATTACGTCGATGCAAGCTTTGACACTGATCCGGACAATTCTAAATCGCAAACCGGATACGTGTTTACATTAAACGGTGGAGCTGTCAGTTGGTGCAGTTCTAAACAAAGCGTTGTGGCGGGATCTACGTGTGAAGTGGAGTACATAGCTGCTTCGGAAGCAGCAAATGAAGGAGTCTGGATGAAGGAGTTCATATCCGACCTAGGTGTCATACCTAGTGCATCAGGTCCAATGAAAATCTTTTGTGACAATACTGGTGCAATTGCCTTGGCAAAGGAATCCAGATTTCACAAAAGAACCAAGCACATCAAGAGACGCTTCAACTCCATCCGGGATCAAGTCCAGGTGGGAGACATGGAAATTTGCAAGATACATACGGATCGTAATGTTGCAGACCCGTTGACTAAGCATCTTCCACGAGCAAAACATGATCAGCACCAATACTCCATGGGTGTAAGAATCATTTCTGTGTAATCTAGATTATTGACTCTAGTGCAAGTGGGAAACTGAAGGAAATATGCCCTAGAGGCAATAATAAAGTTATTATTTATTTCCTTATATCATGATAAGTGTTTATTATTCATGCTAGAATTGTATTAACCGGAAATATAATACTTGTGTGAATACATAAACAAATCGAGCGTCACTAGTATGCCTCTACTTAACTAGCTCGTTGATCAAAGATGGTTATGTTTCCTAGCCATTGACATGAGTTGTCATTTTATTAACGGGATCACATCATTAGGACAATGATGTGATTGACTTGACCCATTCCGTTAGCTTAGCACACGATCGTTTAGTATTCTGCTATTGCTTTCTTCATGACTTATACATGTTCCTATGACTATGAGATTATGCAACTCCTGTTTACCAGATGAACACTTTGTGTGCTACCAAACGTCACAAGGTAACTCGCTAATTATAAAGGTGCTCTATAGGTGTCTCCGAAGGTACTTGTTGGGTTGGCGTATTTTGAGATTAGGATTTGTCACTCCAATTGTCGGAGAGGTATCTCTGGGCTCACTCGATAATACACATCACTATGAGCCTTACAAGCATTGCAACTAATGAGTTAGTTGCGGGATGATGTATTACAGAATGGTCGCGAGAATGAACTAGGTATTAAGATACCGACGATCGAATCTCGGGCAAGTAACATACCGATGACAACACTACTAGGAAAAGGCCTACTAATGGCGCACCAGTTTTGCCTACTAATGGCGCATCACTGGTGCGCCATTAGTAGCACGACACTAGTAATTTTTACTAATGGCGCACCACTAGTGCGCCATTAGTATCTGGTATACTAATGGCGCACCATCCAGTGTGCCATTAGTATATAACACCATGCGCCATTAGTGTGCCTCCCAGGGGCCATATTTAACCATGTGCTTTGGCACACTAATGGCGCACTGCGGATAGATGCGCCATTAGTATACTTGGCATACTAATGGCGCACTCTGTAGTGATGCGCCATTAGTATGAATATTAGGTTTTATTTTTATTTTTACTTTTCTGATTTTTGCACATGTTACAAAATATATTATTTGACATAATATAGACAGTAGCACACAGCAACAGCAGATTCATCGAATACAATAGAAGATTAGTCTCCTAATACAATTCATCATATTAGTCTCCGAATTCAAAAGACCGAACAAAGATAAAACATTACAAGTCTCGAGACCGCGAGTATCGAGTTTGTCGGAAGTTATACTAATCCTAACAAGTCCTACTAATCATCATCATACAATTTCTACTCGTTATTCATAACAAGTCATACGATCATCATCTTGATAGTCATCAAACCAACCCTACTTAATTGTTCTTAGCACATGATCATCAGTATTAGGTAGGACCTAAATACCCTATTTAAGCTAAAATATAATAAAACAATATAGACCCTGACTCTCCATTATGGAGAATGGAGAACATCCTGCCTCCAATTCTTGCGCTTCGCTTCCTTTTGCTTCCAAGAAGCTCCTTACGACTGTCCATACATTTTTTCCATCCTTTGATTTTCATGTCTCCACTTCTTTTAGAAATATCGTATGGACAGTTGAGATTCGTAGGACGACCTGGCTGTATGTTCAAAACATTAACACTACCTTTCTGATACATCATATGAGGCACACAATTCTCTGGGTTTATCTGTTGAAAAACATAGTAATAACTTCATAGTTAGCAATGATATACTAGTTTTAGAAGTATGCAAAAGATGCGCGGATGTCGTAATAGTAAAACTCTTACCAGGGTATCTCCATGGTAGTTACCGTAGTTGAACACATGCACTAGTGGCATGTATTTACCATAATGTTGAGGAGTTTGTTTGTGGATAATGTAATTCTCAATGTCAATACAAAATCTGACCAGATGATTTTTCTCCTTGTAAGTTGTTAATTCGGAGCCATCGGTGTAGTGGGTTTTGTCTACCATCTCCCGCACATTCTTTGAACAATAAAAATAAGCTGTCAATGGAAATAAGCTGTCAACTATTTTGAAATAAACAATATAAATTAGCTAATAACTATGTTTGAGAAACTCACATAGCGGTAGAACTGGAGGCGTATCAACAAGGACCCAAATGTCCATATTGTCTTGGTTGATGTCAGGATTACCAAGATCCATGGTGATAAGCATACCCTCATCAAAACCATACATCTTGCAAAATGCTTCCCAATTTTTGCAACCAAAATGGGTTACGCTCTCAGAATTATATAGATTTACTTCAAAGTCCACATCGTGATGAGTCCTTAGGTGAATTTTCTTTGTTTCAGAAATTTCATGGTCTTCAAAATCCATCCTCTCCAAGACATAGCGTCTTGCATGGCATGGGATAAGCTATACTCGAATTGTAAAAGATGAAAATTACACGTTGAAATAGTTGAAGTCATGCTTAATTATGAAAATAACACTTGTCGTCGTTGTGTACCGTTTCAACTTCGAAGGTCTCCTCGAGCTTAATGCTGAAGCGCCGATCATCGTCCAGGTGAGGCATGTCACACAGACCTCGATCGTCGTGGCACCAGTCGCACTCCGGTGGGAGACTTTCGTCGTCCGATGATGATGACGACATATCCTACATTCATAATTCAAAACTACATCATTTAGGGTTTGTCGACACCGAGGCATCCTAAAAGCTAAGCTTTTATCATTTAGGGTTTGTCGACGCTGAGGCACCCTAAAAGCCTAAGCTTTCATCATTTAGGTTCTTATTGACACCGAGGCACCCTAAAAGCCAAGGTTTTATCATTTAGGGTGTGTCGACGTCGAGGCACCCTAAAATCCTAAGCTTTCATCATTTAGGTTTTGTCGACACCGAGGCACCCTAAAAGCCTAAGCGTACATCATTTAGGTTCTCATCGACACCGAGGCACCCTATAGAAGCGAAGTTAAGTTTTCATCATTTAGGGTTTATCGATGCCGAGGCACCCTAGGTTGGGCCTAATCACTTGGCACTAATCACTTGGCTCTATTGCCACCTATGTTGGGTTTATCATCTAGGGTTTATCGATGCTAACGAGAATTCTAAGTTGGGCCTAATCACTTGGCTCTATTGCCACCTATGGTTTAATGCAGCAAGAATGGCGGGGTAGTTGATCCTACTTAACTAAGTACTAAGATACCCCAGCCCATGCATTAGTCGCAAGTACCCCATATGTCCTATTTTTAGCAAAGTCATGCTAAAATTCACAGAAAATTTCAGCATGACCTTTGCTGAAAATAGGACATATGGAGTACCCGAATTTGCCAGAACGGAAGTTAATCGACATTCTGGCAAACTCAAGGGCCTCTCGGGGTACCTGCAAATTCATTACCCCACCCCCACCCAGCTGCAACCCCACAACACCCCACAATATCATCACGACACGATGGTCGGAGACAAAACCCCCCAATATCATCAAAATACTCCAGTTATGAAGTAAAATTCCTGAAGTGTTCCAGGAGTAGAACCTGAAGTGTAGTCAGTGGCTTCACCTATGTGCATAAAAATCATAAAAATTCAAAATCATTTGAAACCTGATCACTAGTCATAAAAATTCAAAATCATTCAAAATCAAAATCTACTAATTAGTTCTTGTGCTCATCCAGTAGCAACATCTTTCATACATGATCAGTAGTCATGTACCAAATTTTTATTTAAACTGAATTTGCAAATCAACAAGAGCTCTACTAGTTTCAGACTAGATTTACACTAAATACACTAGAGTATTTGACCAGTAGTCATGTGAACTCTTTGAATTTGTATACACTTCCAGACTTGAGCATTGAGAGTTCACAATTGCAAAAAATGTCCCTTGTTCCTGAACTTGTATTGTACTCCATTCATTCAAGCAGAAAGAAACAATTATTGTTGATACTCATGTGCTTCTTTCCAAATAATTTTATTTATTCAGAGTTTGAGAAATTTTGAACAAAAAAAGAACGCAAGATACAGACTGAATTTGATGTTCAAAAATAATTGATAGTAGCATGCTATGGTACAGATAAAGTTGGGTCATAGTAACACACAGTAACATTTCTGGAATCCAAATTGAAACAATAAATCACAGCTAGCTAGCAACTGAAAATCAAATTGGCACTTGCTCCAAACTCATACATGTCTTCTCTTTTTGTAGCATCAGTGCTCACCTCGATGGATTAACTGAATTTTCTACAAACACCAAGTACTAGGGCACACAAAGTTCTGAAATTTGTGTGCCTAACTGAATTAACTGAATTTTCAGTAACCGAATAAACTGAATTTTCAAAACTGACAAATATTAATAGGTTGACTATAGCAAATCCAATTTGCATGCTTCATTACATATAATTTACAATAATCCGAGGGGACAAACCTCCCACCTCCCCATGAAGGATAACCTCCCTGTATCCACCTCAGTCCAAATATCACGCAACCAACACGCAGCCAAGCAGGAAAAAAGAACCCAATCTCTTATCTCCCCACCACCTCTCTCCCCGATTCACATCTCCCACACGAGCTCCACCACAACGCCGTTGCCGCCGCCGCCTCTGATTCGAGGAAACTCCGGTGCTCCCCTTCACCACGCCTCACCAGCTCGTCCCCCCTCTTGTTCTCCTCTGGCCCCGCCCCCAACCCCCACCGCCACGACGTCCTCCACGCCTCTGCACGGCGCGACGGTTCATTGTTGTAGCTCATGTGCTCGGCCCAGCAATCCCACTTCCACACGCGATCGGCTACCGGCTAGGCTCGATGGCGTTGTTCCACCTTGGCTACCTCGACTCCGATGTGACGGTTCAGTAAGGCACCTCTCCCCTCTGCTCTTTCCCTGCCGCTGCTTTGTGGCATGGCATCTTGCCATGGATAATTCTTTGCCGGCCATTACGACAATGATTAATGCTGCCTTATCACTTGCCTGATCCGCCTTTGTGGGCGCTGGCTTGCACCGACAGCCACACCACTCCATGGTTTGTATTCCTCACTATTCTCATATGTGCACAGAAATACTGCTACCTAGGGGTAATTCACTCATCTGGGTGTATGCATACAAGTGATTCACCACATGGCTGTATGTGTTGATTCAGGAAAATGTGTGTGTTCTCTTTTTCTAAATAGTTCTATCTTGTGATACATTAGATTTTAATTTTTCATGTAGCTATGTGTGTGGATAATTAATTAATATATCCATGAATATGATTAGACTGTCAATTGAATAAGTTGATAGTATCTCTGGATATCCTAGCTGTTAGTTTCTGACTATTTATCAAAACCATTCCTTCTAGTATCATTTAATAGGTGACCACTATTATGTACAACATCATGATTTTTTTCGAGAAAGAAAACAAATATCTTCTTATCAGTGTTATGAAACCTTACCGATTTTCTTGTAATAATCTATGAATAAGCCCCACATGCATCTCTACGTCCTATTATTTCTCTCTATCTTTATTTTATAATCCTTAATTTCATCTCTCCTTGCTAGTTCTGAAATTGACTTCGCATCAGCCAACATTTGTCTGTTTATTCTTTCTCTTAACACGTAAATCCTTAGGTTCAGAATGATGATACTAGCTAGTGCTTATGGTATGACTTATGATCCACTGATTTAGATATGTAAAACTTAAATGTTCTTGCCAGTACTTATGAAGCGAATCCATCATTCTTTGCAGTGCCAAAATTTCTTACATATTCATCTTTGGGAGAAAGATCAAGGCATATAGTGGGCTACTTCTGCAAAAGGAGGTACGACTGCATGATTCCAGCTGGCTAGTAAATGTGTAGGTGATTTACATGACATTATCTGCAAAGTAATTTAAAAACCGAGGTTGAAAAAGTTTGTGTATTCATAATTCAGATTTGTCTTATTCCCAAGCATCTATATAAATTAAAATCATGTGAAAACATACTTGTTATCATTTAATAGAACCACCTGATTTAGCTTTGTGGGAATTATGTTCTCTCAACCTAAAAAGCACCGACACGGGGACGGAAAGACGGGGATACGCATACAAGGACACGGGATACATCATTTTTCAAAAATAGTCGTTCAGGGATACAGTGAGTATATATAAAATAAATAAGAAATATACAGAGTCAAAACAGAAAAAACAATGAGAAACTGCTGGGTCTGGATCCCACAGAGGATAGTTCGTATCTACGAACACCAGGGACCAGGCTGTCCTTTGATCTCACCCACGGACGGGTGGCCCCGGGGGTGGCGCTCCTGGATGCCATGCTCCCTAGAAACAAGTAGAAATCATTCAAGCGAGCACAACACGGGGAAGCAATTAGCAGCCTCTCAATTGAAGGAAATCATGTCACAAAGATGAAGAGGTTGAGGAGAGGCTACTGGCCTTGGGGTTACCTGCTCGAGTGTGGTTGCCTCCGGGAGGAGAAGCTGCTGGGGGAGGTGGTCGAGTCCAAGTGGCGGCGGCGCGTTCGCTGCTTGTTAGCAGCAGGTCGTTCGTTATGTGGCGTCCGTGCGTACGAGAGTTTGTATTGTGCCGTGGCTATTATTGGGCCTCCCGAGTCCCTCAACGTATCCCAGCCGTATCGATGCTTTTTTCTATTTTTTTAATTCAGGAATCATGGGATGCTGCGGGATACGTGTATCCCAGCTTATCCAGGCGTGTCGCCGTATCCCGCTGTACTAGGACATCAAATCGGCAGATTTTGCCGTATCCATGCTTTGTAGCTCTCAACTTCAAGTACTTCTGGAAATTTGAAAATCTCTACATTTATATGTATTGTTTTGAGAACTGCAGATCTTTGTTTGCAATCAAGGATGCTATATTTGTCGATGTACATAGTTTTTGGCATGTACCTCACTGTATCTTCATTATATTCTTTGTAAGGTGTTTAAGTCGTTTAACATAAGGACGCTCTTTTCAAAAGGCCCTCTTTTCTCCATCTATATAGCATAGTGCTATGGCTGGGACTGTAAAAAGTGATCAAATTATGATATTTCATAGCTCTTTAGAGGTGATGATATATGTTGGATGACGAAACAAGGATATTGTTCTGGTGCTTGCTTCGACTTGGGTGTTCAAAGAAGTGAAACTTTAACTAATCTGTTCAGGGAAGCAACATATTGCATTTAAAGTGAAGCTTCCTCTATGATATGGAGATGCAATCATCCATCTAAAGACAAGGTATGCTCATTTCTCTATTGTGTGAATTCAACATGGCTGAGCAACAATTTATTTGCTCATACTTTTTTCAATATTAATGCTTATTGCAGTTCCTGCTTAGCTTGGGAAATCCAAAGAAGAATGTTGCCCTTGCTACACTCCAGAGTACTGACCTATAATATAAAACAAAAAACTATGGGTGTTGACTTGGTACTCCCTCCGGGAGTAACTGTTTCTTGGTTGACATAACCACTAAAACAAAATTATTAGTCATATAGTAAGATTAACTATCACATGTCCTCCAACCTTTATATGTTGCTCTTTTGTTTAAATTTTACTTCCCTGTTAATTGATTTTCTTTGATGGTACCTTGCTATTCTCATTTCTTTATTGTTGTAGATTGCCAAGATAAATCGATGATGCATGGCTCAGAAGTTGATTACAAGATCGAGAAGGTGGCTACTATTAGATAGTTTTAGATTATGTTTTGGAATGTAATTTTTAGGGTCAATGTTTCAAACACTATGTGTTTAGATGGCTGAGTCGTTCAGTGCAAGGTTGAGAATCAGACTATTACTAGATAGTTTCACATATTGTAATCTGTGTATCATGTTCTTTGTAAAGCAATCAAGTTGATTTAATATATGTGACCTTTCTCATTGTTATGTTTGTGTCTCCTATGCATTATCAACATTAATGCAATAAGTTCTGGATGCTAATATACAAAATACCATTAATTGTCCAAGCAATACGATAATTCTTCTAGGCATTACAATGGTCATTTTCTAGGCTAGCCACCAACGCATATGAAGTGTTGTTGTGCTCTAGCTCTATATGTTGCTATCTTACAACACTTATTTATGCCATTTACCAACGCATGTATATATGTTGGTGTAGACCTTTGCAACGCCACCAACGGCAACGCATTTTAATCCGTTGGTGTAGACCTTAGCAACGCTTATATGGTCATACGACAACACATTGATGCGTTGCCAAAGGGGGGTTCTTGTTGTAGTGTTAGTAGTTTTGCAAAAAAAAAGAATAAAAAAAATTCAGTACTGGCGCACTCCATGTCTGGTGCGCCATTACTAGTTAGAACTAGTAACGGCGCACTTCGGTAGGATGCGCCATTAGTATGTATGTAAAAAATTATCACTAGTGGCGCACCTATTTTCTGGTGCGCCATTAGTGTCTTCCACACTAATGGCGCATCACTAACTGGTGCGCCATTAGTATATAGTAGTGGCGCACTACTTCCCTGGTGCGCCATTAGTGTCAATCCTATCTATAGCCCTTTTCCTAGAAGTGCAAAGGGAACAACGTATGTTGTTATGTGGTTTGACCGATAAAGATCTTCGTAGAATATGTAGGGGCCAATATGAGCACCCAGGTTCCGCTATTGGTTATTGACTGGAGACATGTCTCAGTCATGTCTACGTAGTTCTCGAACCTGTAGGGTCCGCACGCTTAAAGTTCGATGATGGATATATTATGAGTTTATGTGTTTTGATGTACCAAAGGAAGTTCGGAGTCTTGGATGTGATCACGGACATGATGAGGAGTCTCTAAATGGTTGAGACATAAAGATTGATATATTGGAAGCCTATATTTGGATATGGGAAATGTTCCGGGTGAAATCGGGATTTTACCGGAGTATCGGGGGTTACCGGAACCCCCCCGGGGGGTTTAATGGGCCAAGATGGGCCTTCGTGGAGAAGAGGAGGGGCGGCCAGTGCAGGCCATGCGCCCCCTCTCCCTCTAGTCCGAATTGAACAAGGAGGGGGGCGACGCCCCCCTTTCCTTCCTCTCTCCCTCCTCCTTCCCCCTTCTCCTACTCCTACTAGGAAAGGAGGGAGTCCTACTCCCGGTGGGAGTAGGACTCCTCCCTGGCGCGCCTCCTCCTGGCCGGCCGCCTCTCCCCCCTTGCTCCTTTATAGACGGGGGCAGGGGGCACCTGTAGACACAACAACTGATCTCTTGGATCTCTTAGCCGTGTGCGGTGCCCCCCGTCCCCCATAGTCCACCTCGATAATATCGTAGCGGTGCTTAGGCGAAGCCCTGCGTCGGTAGAACATCATCATCATCACCACGCCGTCGTGCTGACATAACTCTCCCTCAAAGCTCGGCTGGATCGGAGTTTGAGGGGCGTCATCGAGCTGAATGTGTGCTGAACTCGGAGGTGACGTACGTTCGGTACTTGATCGGTCGGTTCGTGAAGACATACGACTACATCAGCCGTGTTGTGCAAACGCTTCCACTTTCGGTCTACGAGGGTATGTGTACAACACTCTCCCCTCTCGTTTCTATGAATCACCATGATCTTGTGTGTGCGTAGGAAAAAATTTGAAATTGCTACGTTTCCCAACACCGCGTCCCCCTCAACCTCACCATCGAAAGATGCCTCTGCGATGGGGATTGCAAATGCATGGTCGCAGTCTCCAAGATCCTTTCATCGCACCCTGGGCCAGCCAGACGCCTCGACATCCACATGTTCAGTACCAACTGCAAGGTCCAAGCCAAGTTCGACGAGTGGTTCTTATCCCCCGCCCTAGATCATCTCGAGGAGCTCAGCCTTGAAGCTGGACAATGTCGCTCTCTGCCGCTGTCCGCGCTTCGCCACACGCCAACGTTGCGTCGTATCAGCTTCAGCTCCTGCTATCTTCCCCAGATTAATGCCGCGCCCGCACTTCTTCTCCCTAAACTCAAGCATCTCGACCTCTTCGGCGTTGGCATCTCGAAGAAGGCTGTGGAGCACCTGCTCCGCAGTTGTACTACACTCGAGTACCTTCGTCTTCAGCAGATCCACGGGTTCATTAGTCTCCACATCGCCTCGACGAATCTCTAACGGATTTATGTGTTTTGCTGGCCCCACAACAAGACATCAGTTGGGAAGAGATCACTCCAGCTGTTCCACGTTATGGTCATTGAGAATGCGCCTTTCCTTGAGAGATTGCTTGTATCTGATCTAGAAGGTCCAACAAAAATCAGGGTCATTGACGCACCGAAATTGACAGTGTTGATGTACTCGTCTGCCAAATTCTCCGAACTCTTTATTGGATCCATAATCGTTCAGGTACAACACACATATTTTTCTCCGTCTTCTTGAAATTCACATTTTTAAATTTCTTCTTGATGTATTTATGACTGTCATCCAAAAAATGATTCCCACAAGCTTGACCTAGTCTATGCGCACAGTGAAGATCTTGGCAATAAAATCTATCAGCCCCAATCTGGATCAAGTTGTTGGATTCCTTACATGCTTTCCGTGCACGGAGAAGCTACTCATCGAGGTGAAACTTCTTTCCTATTAGTAAACGATAATCACAACGTAGCTCAATTTGTTCATAATTTTCCCAAATTACGATGACAAGTGTAGTGTTCAAAACTGCATCTACGCACTACACCGAAAGAAATGTTTTATTATTATTTTCTCATGTGATCACCTACATCGTTTTTTTGTTATACCACTAGTATCCTAGGCTAGTCATAGTGGCAAGTAACTTAGACTAGTAACTCGATGGTTACCCTAAGAGCAAGTACTACCTCCGTCCTGGTTTACACTTCCTATTTTGTAGTATCAAAATTTGACCATAGATTTAATTGACAAAATGTTAATGCATGCCACTAAAAATTATATCATTGGATTCATATTTGAGCATAATTTCAAATGGTATAATTTTTGGTGACATGCATTGGCATTTTCTTAGGTAAATCTATGGTCAAAATTTTACACTAAATACGAGGTAGTACAAAAGTGGGCTATAACGGCCCTCCACTATGTAGGCCAAAACACGTGCCAAATTCACTTGTGATGCATTTGGCATAGATGCCCCTCCATTGCTCACCTGGTGCCCCAATCTGGATCACCTACTTTGCTCCGGTGCCAAATTAACTCACGCAATGAAAAAACACTTGTGTGGGAGATGGAGAAGACTGAGGCAATAAAAACCACTTGTTTGGGAGAGTGAGAGGCTGGTGTAGTTGGTTTGATTGATTTGTTTATACATGTGGGTCTGTGTGCATAGCGATGCCAACTCTCTCACATCACGAGAGCGGTGCCAAAATCTTTTGATTTGACATCGATGCGTATTATGTGGCATACTTTTGAGAAATATGGCATCGGCCACATAGTGGAAGGCAACAAATTCCCAAGCTCTTCATGTGCTCCTAGGTAAATGAGAGGAGAGAGAGAGAGAGAGTGCAAAAATATCACTAGCCAGCCAACCCTATCGTATGAGCGAATGATATTGGTACCTCTTGATGACATGACAATCTTATACAGCCAGCTGCTCTGATATGTTCTCTTCTTTTGTAGATAAAAAATACTTGAAAGTGAAAAATGTGATGCACTATAACAATCTCATCGAATGCCTTGATCTCCATCTTACAGAAATTGATTTGATCGACTACCAAGGCAGCACATCTGAGATTAAATTGGCCAGGTTCTTTGTTCTGGAGGCAAGTGTGCTCAAGGTAATGAGGTTTGGCGCTCTCTGGTGCAACAATGAATGGTATGTTGATCACCGCAAGCGTCTAGGCCTAAATGACAAAGTCTCAGCAGAAGCTGAATTTGTTTTTGAAACATCAAGTGACCAAAGACTCGAAAATTTATTTGCCCATTAGTGACTTGTCAAGGCGGTGGATTTTAGTTTGTACAATAATGTTGCATCCACCTAAAGTAACAAAATTTCATACATAAACTTCCTAGTAATTCCCTCTTCGTAGGTGCCGCATTACTCCTAACATTTGTAATATCAGTTTGAAACTTGTAATATTGTCGTGATCTATTCCTACATTTTCAAAATCCTGCAAATCAAAGAGGTCCTGAGTTGGTGATGATGGTGTGCCTGACATCTTTCACCAATAGCCGTCGGATCTTGATCTGACACATACAAAGCAAACTTCTGCAGTTTTGCAAAAAGATGCCCATGCTTGTTCCCTATTTACAAACAACTCCTTGTCTCTCACAATCAGCCTTATCTCCTCCCCACCACATCTAGAAGGCCATGGAAAAATCTGGCGCGATGGCCGCTCTCGGTGCCGCCCACGCCCAATCATGGTGTTCCGTGCAATGCACGGGCATCTTACTCGTACTCCGTGTAAGAAAAGAGTATAGATACTCATGGTAACGCATGAGAAATTATGTCGAACATGGCTAGTTGTAAGTAGGCTAGCTCAACAGCCATGATGATAGTGACTGCATATGGTGAGGCTGACTTTGGTATGCTGAACACGGTGCCTATACTCAGGTGTCATCTCCGGCGCAGGGTCTTGTCACTTCACTGTGAGGAGCAACACATAATAATTTGACCAATGGGTAGTACAGTACTATGTACTACTACATTGGTAGTACTACTACTAGTACTAGCACCACCATCTGGATTTAGTAGTACTACTACGTCCGTCTGGATTTAGTATTTGACTAGCAATATCTAGTAATGCATGTTACAAAATATATACTACTCCCTCTGTAAATTAATACATGGTGTATTGTTTTATTAATTTTTTAACGTAGTTCCCGATGATATTATACACTCTCCCTTCCGGTAGATGGCTCAAATCTGAAGTCTCATCAATCAGACTACTATTGTACTCACCGAGCACTCAGCTTGGTAAGCTACCAACAAAAAATTGCCATCAAAGACTACTATTGTACCCCCTTCGCACTGGTGCATTAGTCACGTTACGAAAACCAAATAATCCCAAAAAAAATTAGGCGCGGTGCATTAACTACCCATCTCGTTCCCTATTTTTTGCCACGAAAAAAGAAATCACCCAATAGGAGACGTGGGGTGCATATGCATTCAATGACTTGAGACTACTTAGCACAACATGTTTGGTTACATGAATTAACATTTTATTAATTAAATCAATGGTCCAAACTTGGCGCAAAATGCAAAGGGGACCAATAAACCAGTAAACATCAAAGTTCTCTCGTTTTGCCCCAACTAGAGGTCCAGTGAGATGACTATACTGCACCGACACGGAGAGGGGCGCATCTGCATTGACATACTGCACCTGCCTTTGGGTGTATGACAGGTGGGCCCAACAAGTGCCTGGCACACCTGTCATAATGCCAAAGGCAGGTGCAGTTAAGGCACCGGAGCTCAGTCCCACGGAGGGAGGGCCGAGGAGTAGATGGCCAACACACACGTGAATGCAACGCAGTCTGCACTTCTCATATAAAAGCTCCCTGCTAGTCCAATCTACAAAATCCTATGCACCTACGCACCCTAACCAAGGGCAAGAGTGATCACTCCAATCGCAAGATCAGTTGACCAGAAGCTAGACCCATGGAGACGATGAGCGCGAGCATCAGCCGGCTGTGCCAGATGGTCCACGACGCCGTCCTGCGGCCCGGTGCCGAGGAACGTCTCCAAGTCATGCTTGAGGCCGCCAGGGCAAGAGGCCGCTTGGACGATAGCTTCATCTCCTTGTTCGACGAGGTCCTCGTCGGCTTCCTTGACAAGTTTGTCCTCGTCAAGAAGCTCATGGACGACCTTGACGTACGCCTCCAGCCCACGCGCCCAGGCTCCGTGATGCCTGCCACCCTCAATGGCCTCTATGGTGACAACCTCTTCGACGCACTGGTGGCCCTGCGACTGCCCGCCGTCGCGCCGAAGAATGTCCACCTCGAGGTCGTGCTCGCCGCGCAGTGCCTGGCGAAGCAAGACACCATCGACATAATCACCCACGTCTACGCGCAAATCGTCCACAAGGACTACTACGTGCCAGAGGAGGACAATAGGTCGTTGGCCTTCTTGAACCGCAGGGCAACCTTGGACGGCATTGTTCAGAAGCACGTTGAGCTCGCCGCCAACGCCGCTGCTCCTCACACGTCGGTTGGTGACCTGCCGCACTAGGACGTGAGGATGTCGTTGATGGATCCGTATGTATATTTATCTTTCCGTCAAATCCATGTAGTAGTATATGGTACTACTAGTAATTATCTTACCTTCTGCATCAACTTCATAATTTTCGTACGTACTCCATGCATGAACCACGCCAGAACCAAAACTTCTCATTACTCTAGGGAAAATCGTTATTTCTATCTATCAGTTGCGCCATGGAGCAGAACCAAATTTTACAAGTTACAAGTTCAAAAGGAAAAGCCTACCGTGTTCATGTCGCACCCCCACACGGTTGGTCTGGCACGCCGCTCAAGGGGGAATGTGTGTTGTGTTGCATTTTCACTTACAAGTGGGGCCACGGTTGAGCAAACCGACTATCGGCAAACCCCCACCCCTCCCACCACGCGATGGCTGAGAAAACAGGAGGGAGAAGAGATGGTTGTAGCACGGACTCCAAGAAAATTGGTGTCAGATGAGACTCGTGTGGGTGGCGTGTGTCGTACTGCTAGACGTGAATGCTAGTTATGGCCCATGCCACCCCACTATATCGAGCCTATATAAAGGTGTTGGTTACGTAGAACAAATTTCCTGGAGTCCATGCTCAGCCCTCCTCTATCTCTCTTCTCAGCCAGCCAGCAGACGCGCGGAGCCCGTCGTCTGTTTGCTCACACGCAGTCCCACATGTCAGTGAAAACGCAAGAGGACCCACTGAACCTGCACATCTTTCACCTCGACGTGCTAGTGATGAAAAACAAATCCAATAAAGATCTTCGGTGGCCGCTTTTGGAGTTACTCAAGAGTAAGACTCTATTTATAGTTTTACCCAAGATGCACATCACGTGGCTTCAACTAGCACTCCATTTTCTTGCATGACACGACATGGATGCTGGATGTCCCACGTGTCGGCAAAAGGAGGAAGAACTCAACCAAATCTTCTCCACATTTAGACCGGAGGAGTAGGAAACATGGCAAGCCCTGTGCCTACATCATGCTACGTACAAGCCCACCTCACACAGTCACGCTATCACCATATTTCTCGGCCTCCGTGCGACACCTAGCTCTAATTGATCTAACTAGAACTAACTATTGTGCTAGCATACTCCAATATCGGTTGGCTCTATGTGATGTGGCAACTTCATATAACCAGTGCTGGCTATACTACTACGATACTAACACTCCAAGAAGTGAGTCGAAAACCATTCATAAATAGAGTTTATGACATGCATATGCAAATGTACCATTCATTACATACAACAAGTCATCAACACACAACGACAACGAGGATATATGTTGGATTATAGATTAGTTCCAACAAAACATTCTAGTAAATACTAAAGTTTCATCACACAAAAAATAACAAGCAATGAAATGAACTTCAGCTGAACCAATCCTCCGTGTTGGAAACACTTGCTTCGAACCATAGGTAAGCCTCTGGGAAGGGCCAGCTATTGTCAAACTCAAGACCAATGCAGGACTGATCTTCCAGGCTGAAGTGGCCTATATCAGGACACATATTGTCATAGCTACAGTAGGGAACCATAGCAGTGTCCAAGGTATAGATACAATTGCTTCTCATAAATGGTAGTAACATTGTGTCAACAGCAGCTCGAACGCCTTTCACCATCATTGGATAGTTTTGTCCAAGGAAGAGCGAGTTTCCTCCAAGAGTATCAATAATAAACCAGGTAGAAGGTGTTGGCGCTAGCACACTAGCATTCATCCTGAATACCCCTCAACGGATGTTGGAATAGGTCCGGAGAATGCGACCATGGCAGACAACACCTGCTTCCTTAGTAACATCAGCAGTGCCCTGTATACAGACAAGAAGAGGTGATCCATCGGAATAAGTTGCCAAGAACCACTGAGTATATGGGTCCTCATGCTCGTGATGATCATCATAGTCATCTCCCCCTTGGTTATAAAAATTTTCAAGTATAGGTGGTGGAATGTTCACAGGGCCTTGGAAACACAAGAAGGTTAATTAGTAAAGGGAAACTAGCTAACCCACATGCATGTGGATGAAACAATTATATTTACGGTGGAAGACAAATGCACTGAAAGCATCAGGATTCCATGCAAAAATAGTGCCACGAGTGGTGGTAGCAAACACAAGACCCTCGTATTGAATTGCATCACAGTACTCATCCGTGTACAGAAACTGATTTTTGAGCAATATCCATTGAGGCATGGAAGTAAGGACGGCAACAAGCTTGTCAAAGATAGCAACCACTTCATAGTTCGTGTAATCCCAAGAGCGGTTGGGAACTCGACAAATTGCTATCTTCCGTAGATGACAGTCACCATGATCGCACTTAAATGTACGTAAAATACCGGTGTGCTCAACCTCTAGGCGGTCTGAGATTTTTGGAAGTGGAACCCGGTGACGAGTGTACACATTCACAAGTTTCTACTCGTAGTTGTGCCCAATATAACCAACCCTATCTCCATTTGCGCCTGCCCAGGCCTTATCCTTAAGCGATGGCATCTTAACATCACATGTATCATTATCAAGCGGCATCAACTTGCGCAAGGTGAGGCTTCCGTCATCCGGGAGCCAAGGAGTAGGGTCATGGCGAAGAATGTAGGGGAGATCAAACCGCTCCCGGACCCTTGGGTTCTTTGTAATGATGTTATTAGTTGAGTCGAGAATGTTCTTGAACTAACCTGCCATGCTAGCCAAGGTGATGACATCGCATCGATCAATGAGTTCCTCCACCACGTCATCTTTCTGATCGGGGCAAGAATAACGGGGTCGTTTCCGACCTGTTCCCTCCATGGAGAATATGATCGAACAATGGCAAAAGGAAGGGTGAAGGCAAATGGAGGAGGGAGGAAGAGCGTGGGATAGCAGTTCCAAATCGAGAGGAAAGGCGAAGAGGCGGTGGACAGTTGCCACGGTACATGAAGAGGCGCCCCGACCTACATAGACGTCCGTTCGGAAATTGTACAAAAGTACTCGATGTCATCTCACTGACATGTTGGAACGGGACCACATGTCAACGAAGAGGCTAGTGGGGAGCGAACAGTTGCCACAGAGGTCACACACTGACGAAAAGGCCGTCCTGTCAGACCTAGCGCCCATGCGGGATGGCTTCTATCCCCCACATAGGCGAAGCCACTTCGCACCCCCACACGGTTGGTCCGCCACGCCGCTAGGGAAACGCGTGTTGTCTTGCATATTCACTTAGGCCAACTCCTGCACGTGCAGCGGGGACGCGCGCTCGCCCCGCCCCCTTTCCCTCGATGCCCCGAGCTACCCAGCCATG